>NC_079296.1:22270544-23520544 GCF_023638135.1 Falco biarmicus
TGTGCATTTTGCATTGGGTATAAAAACACCATTGCAATTACATCCTATCCAACACATAGTGGGTACCTAAGTGCAGAGAAAAGAATGATAACAATTGTTTTTTAAATTATTTCGCTCTCTACCTGTACAATTTTGATCTAGACAAAATAATAAATCCCTTTATTTAGTTCTATTTGCTGTTGCTCTCATAATATGCAGAGACGAAAAAGTAACTTATGAGGTTAGCAAGGAAAAGCAAAGACAAAAATTACCAGAAGCAATGTTTTTAACATTTTTTAGGTGGCTAACAAAAAGGATTTATAAGCTTCAAAATGTGTGAGTGAGTTCAGTATAGCTCCCAAGTTGCAGCCCTTTGCAATAACATCCTGAATTTTCTTCTTTGCCTTCACAGATATTTGAAAAAGATCAGCAGTTAAGTAGCAGCTTTGTTCTTTATATCTGATTAAATTTTCAGAGTAAATTTACAAATTAGGAATCTTTGTGTTTACAAAACTATAATCTGTTTGCAAGCAAAAATGATCCTACTACATTCTTAAAACATTCTTAAAACACAAAAGCAGAGAGGCAGGCATGCAGGTGTTGCTAAAGGGATGAGCAAATGAACTTTGTTCTGAAAAATCTCAGAAATCGGGTTATACAAACCCTCGCAACAATATTGTCATCTGTTTAAATACTGGGACTACTGGGGAGGGGAGCTCAGCAGTAGTGGGAGGGCTTTCATGTGGTTACATGTTTATTTTGTTTAATATTTGGGGTTTTTGTTAACTGTTTTACTCTGTAGCTTTAACATATTTAGTATCGGCTCCACAAGAAGAGGGAAAAACAAAACACTCGGGGAATTACTGAAAGAATCTTTATATCACAAATATCTTACTGTTTTTAAGAATTCTCTGTAATTGTCCTTAATCTGGTTACTTTACAATTCTTTGTCATCACCATTTCTAAAACTTACAAATCCTTTCCTGCAGAGTTCAGTACTCATTACTGATACGTCTGGGCACACATTTCAAAAAGAAGATACCAGACAAATATGTGATGTTAAAATACTCTTGCGTCTAAATATATTTATTCAAATACTTCACTGGTTCGAACTCTCCATACGAAACCCTTAGAAATCTGACCTGTAAGTAATCTTGACTTTACTGAGACCTTCTTTTTGGCGGCTATCAGGAAATAATAAAAATACCCAGTTCAGATACCTGCTTTGCAACAGCAGTAAGTGACAGAGAAGATTAATTTCAGAAAATATACTGAAACATTTGAGGAATTGACCATTAAAACAGGCTTCTCTCTCTAAATATTTATGAGTCATTTTATAACTGGAAGAAAGGTGTTCTGGAATACTGATCTCTAGTGTTACACCGACAGATCTACAGCACTCACAAATAAATAATAAATATTGATATGAGTGCGTAGGTCTGCCTGTACTGTATTTTCAGTGGGTATACAATATCCAACATAATACATAAGCTACTTGAATGCCTCACACCAAACTCAAAACATTGTGAAATACTGTGTAAATTTTACAGTGTTTCAACACAGGTTTTTACCAAAGCAATGCTTTCACTTTCAATACCAGTGTATAAATGTATTTACCCTATCAAAGATTCTGTGATGCAAACATGATTATTACTGTACCTGATTTGATCATGGTATTCTAGCAGAGATCAAATAATAGGTTTTCTCTTTTTTTCGCCTTCTTTTTCTAGTGCCTTTAAAAAAATTTCCACTATCAAAGACTGTTAATTTCTAAGGTTTGATCTAGAGATTCCTATGTAAGTATACAATTATTAGGGAAAAAGAGGCACAACAGTGAATATTTTAAAGCAATGTAATCAATATTTTTGCTTTGTGCAGTTTTCCCTGCAACAATGAACAAAAAGATCTACTTCAGATTTAGAAACTCAGCTTTAAAGGGAAGCTAGACAACAAAAAGCAAGAAAGTACTCACCTCTTCACGTAATTTTATCAACTGCAACATGAACGCACAAAAAAGATAAAAAGGAAAGAAATGGCAGGAAAGAAAGATCAGTTGTGTGACAGGATACAGAATTAACATTGACAATTTATCTGTTTACATGTTTAGCATTTAAAAATCACAGACAAACACATTAAAAGAACCTAAACATAGACTACATGCAGAGTTTTTTGAACGAATAAAGATCACTTTCTCACACTGTCACATTAAACAAAGAGAATAGTGTGAAATTCTCTTTTAAACCACATCTAAGACACCATCATGAAATAAAGGGGAATGACTTCATAGAAGTCTATAATATAAAGAAAAAAACAAGTTTACTATTCCTCTCTTCGAAGATTGTACAGCTGAAGTGGTTTTGTATATACAAGTTTTCAGAATGTTTTCTGTATATTTTAGTTGTGACAACTGATTTCTTATTTTACTAGCAGATCTAACTTATTAATAGATGACTACATCTTTATAGCATGTAACCAGTATTTCAGTTTTTATACACCTGAGTTCTACTGAACTATATGATCTGATTTTATTATTGAACCTCATATAGAGGGTTTTTTCCAGTTAAAAAAAAAAAAAAAAAAAAAAAAAGCAGCAGCTTAGTTAAATGGCTCAGAATTATGATTTATTGCATAGCATATTTAAAAATAGACAAAGGAACAGGGAACAACACGAAACATATTTCCCTCAGAAAAGACCCATTTCAGGTTCTTAATCCTAGACCACTACACAGTGTGTATATATATACACACGTATAGTGTGTGTATACTCACATAGTCGATACATTTATAGTTATCAATTTATGCTTGTAAATCAACATAATCTAACACTATTAATAATATTGTCCTGGCAGGTTTACTATAAAACTAAATAACCCCCCTGTCTGATTATCAAGCTACGTTGTAATATGCTCTCCCCTTAGAGAGATAGATTAATTATTTGTACTGGAACAAAACGTATAATTACTCACAACAAATGTCTGCATAAGAGTGTCTCTTTATAAAAAATTACAGTTCTCTCACCGATTCCAGTTGAATTCGAAATTACAACAGCTACATCATTATCTCAGTTTATGCTGATACTTCACCCACAGTTTCCTAACACTAATTTTCAACACGTGTGTAAACTGAGAATGTTTACTACTAATAAAGCCTCACCAGCATGAAGGAAACAAAAGAACCTCCATTATTCTCTATTGTTTCATATGGCTGGTCTAAAAATGAACATACGCCTCACCCCGTTACCAAAACGGACAACGAGGCTCTAACGAGATGTAATTAGGAGGGCTACTACCACACTGACTTAACCTGAAATGGCTCTTCAGTGTGTAGCTAAAGGAACTTCGCTAGAATTTGGTATAAAGAAAACTGCATTGTCCGCCGAACCGGCGCTGAAATTCAAGTGCTTGGCCTATCATAAATTGGTCTCTTTCTCCACATCTTCCCCCCCTTTTTTCCCCAAAAAGGCAAACATTAAGGCTCTTTAGAAAGAGACGATCTGGGAGTTGATCACATAGCTATCTTTTCTTTCTGAGGCCAGCATTCTTCAGTTGACTATGATACTTAAAGGGCCAAAGTTTAAAACTACTCTCCCGCAACAGAGCCCGTTTGGGCATGCCACCCTGCTATAATCAATGAGAGTTTTAAAATGCTGCACATTTGTTTTTTCAATAGGTCCCAAACAAAAATGTTCTATCTTGTTTGTGCTGCATGGCTGAATTTAAGCTCTGCATGGGATTTGCAGCTCAGCTAACTAATGGGAGAGGGTTTGGGTTTTTTTTTTTTTAACGTTGACTGAAAGATATTCATTCAAATTAACAAAAGATGTATTTTTCCCCCATTTAACAATGCTCTTGATGAAAATGTGTTACCTTTACTTCTGTATTTTGAAACATTATTTTTATTATGCTCACCGCTCAACTGTAAACAGCGTTAAGCCGTGTGCACAGCCACCATTTTAGGTTATGATAATCAGCCTATTTTTGAAACAAAGATTTTTTTTATTATTTTTTTTTTATTTCAATACAGAATTTGATACAAGAGGTAATCTGTTCCTTTGTAGGCTAAAAAGAAAAAAAAAATAATCTGGTTTACGCTGGTTTGAACCAGTGGAATCTCTTGTGGCTAAGCCTTCTGCTGTGACTAAAATCAAAACTGCGCCGCAGAGAGCGAGGGAGCGAGATGGGGGGGTGCGTGTGTGCGCGCGTGTGTGTGTCTGTGAGGCATGTCACGTGACACGGAAAACTACCGAATTTTTTTTAAAAAGCTGATAACGCTACCGCCGTCTCTGTCCGCATATAGATAACGAATAAATGCTGAACTCTATTAAACGCCCTTTACACATTATCGTGGGTCGAACACACAATTTTCTGAACTTATGATGACAGTCTATTTATTTTGCTATAAACCCTCGGCATGTAACGAACAGATTTGTGTCTGGTAATGATCTGCTCTGCCAGGGCTATATGAAATGATACCGACCTTCTTTAGATCTCGGGGAATTAAATTGACCAACTTCACCCCCTGGTCTGTAGCTGAAGTTTGACACACTTTATGCACAGCAAGCCCAAATCTAATATTATCACAACTTTGTAGTTAGAAATTAAGTAGCCACAAAATATTTGTTCACCACAAATCACATATACAATGTATGTGTACACAGACACGCAGTTTAACCTAATGTGAATTTATTTAAGCTTACTAATGAACATAGTTGTGAAAGAGAAAGGAAGACTACTGCGTTTCAAGGAAGTAGGCAATACCATACCTGGCATTATTTTGGTCAAGAAGGATTTCTGTTTTAACCCAATATGTACTTTCTGAAAAAGATACAACTTGCCACATAAAACAGTTCTATTATTATTAAAGTGAAGCCACAACTTTAAGTAGTATCATTGCACTGGAAAACTCAAAACTTTCAAGGGATTCGATAAATGTTGGTGGCCAGAATAACAAGCAAGACAGCCTGTTTAAGACCACTCCCGGAAAATAAATAACAACCCAACGTACACAGTAGGGTTTTGGGTTTGGGGCTGTGAAGTGGTGGGGGTTTTATGCAAGGAGGGACATCTCTGGGTTCTCAGCTTCCATATGCGCCTCGCCTGACTACATTCACATGATTCAAATTGAGAAGCAATTAGCGTATACTAAGCAATGACTTTTCTAAACCTGAAATGCATTAAAAGCACTATATCTCATTAAACAAAGATGCATTTATTTAAAAGAAACTTAGAATAGCAGGATTGTATAATTCTTAAAACTTCTTACAAGAAGTTTCTATGCACTTTATTTGGTTAAATTACTTAAATCTCGGTATAATCACTATAAGACAACTGTATCCTAACTTGTCATCAACACATAATGACTGCTACTCATGGGAGACATTTTTGAAAAATGAAGAAGACAAAGGATAAATCATCATTTGCTAATTCTTCAATTTCTTCTTTGTACTTCAATCTGTCTTCTTGGGAGAACAACTGAAAACCCATACCTATGACCCTCTTCATTACAGCTTATACCTTGGCTGTGGTTTGCTGCAATTTTACCTTTGAAACTCATCTAAAAAACCCAGAATTTGAATAAAGAAAAGATCCAAATTGTTTGTTTTTCCAATAGCACCCCGTTTATTTCTACACTTAATACGGTCACACTAGCAGGTATGCAGTAAGCTTCTTTTGTCTTCTTACTCCACCAAAAACATTATGCAAATGTTTATCATGATGACAAAGACCATACCTAAAACACGCAGCTCATATCTTGTTTCCCTTGGGTAACACCCCAGTCTAACCAGGTATTCAGCATTTCTATTTGCAGACTTTAACAATATTTGTGGATTAGTACAGGACCAATTCTGAGCTGGCAACTTTTTTCGGCAGCTCCTCTGTCAGAAGAGGAATCCCTCCTCTCCCCTTTCACAGTTTGGTCACTGAATTGGGGAAAAGAAACACACAATTTTTCAGTTTAACTGAAGCTAATCCAAACTGATTGAGAAGCGAAAGTCCTACAGTATTAGGGTGAGGGTCAGTCCATCTACCTATATTTATTTCCAGAAGAACTTATATTTATTTTCATCAGACAAAATGAAAGCAAGAATTTGAAACATCTTCAAATATTTTATATGGCTGTAAGTTATACCTGGGCATCCTTTCATCATCTAGTTCAAGTTCGCTATTGATACAATAATGCATAGGAATTATAGTGTATTAGAGCTGGGGTTACTGAGTTAAATACATCGCTATGACATGCTCAGTATATGGGAAGTACCCAAACCTTACCCTTGATTTGGATAGCTGTACATTCTGATAAGTTCAAAATCAGACCTAACTTTCTGCACTAACCGCTTGTACCCCAAACTACATGCATATAAGTACAAATAGAAATAATTACATTTTGTGAGAAAAAGAGATTGCAAGACGGATTATTGGAGCAACACAATAAATATTTTATTTTAAATGCTGGTATTCACATTTTTAAAATAAGTTAGGTAAATTCTTTATGGTGATATTTTATAACATTTTTCAAGGGAGAAAAGAAATTCAGAACTTTCAAGGGTAGAGGAGTAACAATTTCAAGTTGGGTTACAGAAAAGGATTTTGATTACCTAAAAGACTACAAAAAACTACTTTATCTGCCAAAATTTTTTGCCGTTTAAGAAGTGGTCATTTGGAAGAAAAAAACTCATGTTGACAAATGGTTGAAGGTATCATTTGGTTCCTTGAGAAAAGACCATGTTTCTTCCATCAAATTTAGAAAAAAGATCGTAACTCACAAAAAGTGCACATGTGAATCAGTTATTAAACCATTCCTTAAAAAGTGAAAATAACATATTTTATCTCATCCCTACACATAAAATATTCTGTTATAAGTAAAGCTTCTTATCACAATTGCCCTTTTATGTCTGAATTCACACAATTTTTTTCTTGAAATGTAAAAATAGCAGCAACTTTAAAGAAATAAAATCAGAATCTTAACACTTTCACAAGACTGTTTACAGTCATGACATACATACTGTGAAACACTTTTCCCTAAAATCATCCTTTCCATAAATTAATTATTTAGGGATAAACCCCCTCTTCATCTCCCCTTATAATAATATATAAATATGAAGATTAACATGTTTTATATTTAACTCTTCACATAGCTATTAGAGCTGCTAACCTAGACTATGGTCTTTTGTCTACAGGTAAACTGTATCCTGTGTATAATTTCATTAATGTATGTATTAAAGTCTTATACAGAGTTTAAAACTTACAGAGCACATTTAAAATACTGTATAGTATTTTAGGCTTTTTATTAACTAAAAGGCTTAAGGGGTCCGTGTTTTAAAATTCATTGTACTGGGATAAGTCTCCAAGTCTTTCTTTTTTCCTGTCCTTAGTGGAAGTGAGCTTACATTGAGGATAGACAGACAATTTTTACTTTTAATAACAAAATAATTTAAATTCTATCTGGTCAGATGAGAAAATCTGGTATTTTGGAAAACTTTCAACTAACTTCTAAGTCAAAATGCACAACTTTGATTACAGCTGATGTGATTTTCAAAAAGAAACAAAACATTCTGTTTTCAGACACAGCTTGTTGAACAAGTTCCAGCACCAAAACAAATATTAAGAGGTGGGTCAAAGTCCCCTGAATATAATGTTGCCTTTATAATTTTCAGTAGTCAAGCAGGATCCTCACTGTAATGTCCAGAACAACAATACGGGTACCAGATTTTAAAAAAGACTCAGGATTATCAAGCTTTCCTTCATTAAAAGAGATGGATAGCACTCTACGTTCTAGTACAACATGTATTATGAAAGCATGCTCTTATTAATACAACTTGTGTTTTTGGTACAAGGAGAGAAAATCTGTTTAGGGAAGGAATCACACAAGGAAACTGAGTGGGGTACTGCCTAATTCTGAGAGCGCACTTTCATTTGTTTTGCCTGCCAGTGTTGATTTAATTATACTGCATTATTATCAAAGCTGCATTATGTACTTTTTTTATTCCTTTTACATGTGTTTGAGGTGAAGACCTTGGCTTTGTCGGCAAACAGCGCGTTTCAAGTTATTTCTTAAGTACTAAATAATAAAGAGAAGAGAAGAAAAGATTTTTTTTAAGATAGCAGACAGTGATCACATGTTAAAGGGTTAAATGTAAGATCTCCAAGAAACATTTTGAAGTTGATTAAGACCCCAGCTTTGCATTAAACAGTATCACTTCCACATGAGTTGTTGCTAATGCTGTTAAGGAGCAGCTTGAGAAGCCCAGTGTGCCAGTGACCTCCTTCACCCTCCAGCCACCCACTAGGGCTTCTTGATTAGCATCCTACCTGGTTCTCTGAGGAATTCCCGTCATCCCCTAGGAGCTCATTCCGCACCTCATCACTGTAGGCGATTCGTGACCTTTTCTGTAAAACAAAAAGAAAAAAGGGTTAGGAAGTAAAGCTCCGAAGCCATTGGTATCAAGGCTGATCATCTTAAACCTCGAGAGCCCCCTAATGGATACCTATTTGATAAAAAAATAAAATCTGCAAGTAAAAGTTATTAAAAAGTTCTTCAACTGCTGCATTTTGACAAATCTGCATGGCAAAACCCTAGCATTTCTAAGACAGTCACATCCTCAACATTTCAGCAATGAAAGCAGCTTCAGTGACGCTCAAGACACATAATGTGTGATCCTAGTTCTGATAATCAGGTCACAGGGAAAGGCAATACATACTAATAGCAGAAGCATTAAAGAAATGCATGTGTAGGAGCCAAATGCATTTTTCTGAAGAACACTTGCTAGCTGGACCCAGAACTCGGCATAACATTGCAGTGATGCCACTAAATAGAAAAGGAAGACGTTTTTCTATATTAAAAAAAAAAAAAAAATCAAAACCTGATCAACAAACATTTGACCAAACTGGTTGTACTTAAAAGATGCAGTAAATTACCAAGTGTTTTCTATGCTACTAAGGCTATGAAGGCCTACTGGGAAAGGACCAGAAATCAAAGGACAAAAGAAAGGAGAGAAAACAACAGTAAGAGGAAACATTTGTTTACAGCAGTTCATGGAAACACCACAAAACTAAGACAGTCATTCATTAGATCGTTATGACAGTTATTATTCACACCTTATGAGCACCAGATTTGCTCATGAACTGATAATCTTATTCATTCTAAACTACATCAAGTGCCGAGCAATGGAAAGCAAATGTCTGAAGACTACCAAGGTAGCACAGCGCTCAACAGAACGATGGAGAAGTCCATAAAGAGAACATCAGCCCAGCTTTCAACTTCTCTGTTGGCCAAGTAACAGGCCCTTAGTCAGTTAAGTGTTCCCACATGCACCATAAAAGACAGAAAGCAATTGTAACATACTGTCTAAAATCGGTTTGGTTTTTATATTATGATCACTTTTAAACCCAAGAGCAACAAGGACTAAGTTGTAGGGCCTTCCTTTATGGATGGGAGCTTCCCTCACAATCTGCCATGGTAGTCATTACCAGAAGGAACTCAGTAAAAACAAATCCCTCCTCAAACCTTCCATAACTGGGCAATCATGTCAAAAAATGTGCTTGGGACTGGGGCACAGGGAACAATCCGCTAGAAATTACACTGAGCATAGGGAAATTCATTACCTTTGTGACAAAGAATTTTGGAAGAGGGTCACCCCTTACACTAGTAACCTAGCAGTGGAGTAAGCCTTGCAGTGGTCATCTCAGAGCAACACATTTTAGCTTTTTATCCTCTGTAGTTCACCCTTTATTATGATCATCATCGTTACAATGTTCACCAATCTGTGATTCAGTTGCTAGTGTTCAGATCTAGACTATATACTAAAGCTACAGATGTACATAGGAAGGACAAAGCGTATCATGGACCTACTACAAGAGCTGAATTATGCCAAATCTTTTGGAGATCTCAGCTGTCACAGTTTCATACTAACCAAGCTAAAGTAGTCTACAGCATTAAAGGAAATGAGAACCTTTAAACAGGCTGTGGTATCAGAGCTGCCTGTTTAAATTATTCATTTCATCACTATGGGGGACTAAAACACTCCACAGTATGCAAGAATATCATATGGAGATCGGTTTTGTTTTTCTCTTTTTTCACCAAAAAGCCAACAAATTGGCATAGATTGCTCAATTATATTATTTTCCTATTTTTATTTGATACACATCAAACAAGGAAGGAAATTACAAATATATACCAATAAATATCTAATCTTCTTTTCTGATTAAGATTCAATCTTCCCATTTGCAGTCTAGTAGTTCCAACTGTACGGTCTCTCCCAATTTCACAAAATGACTCAGCCCCATTGATTCTGTTAGTGTTGAATGTATTTATCATTATTAGACTGAAATGAGGAGCATGATTCTTCATGAGCTTGTTCTCCAGTGAACAAGTTGTCTAATTATATGTAGAGACTGAGATGGTCCTTGGTTACACATCATTTATGTGAAAGATTTAACTGGCTGATGTTCTCATTCATAAGTGCTTGCATGGAAGAAAGGAAAAAGAATATTCTTCATGGGGGAAAAAAACAGATGCTAATAACACAATTTTTAGAAGCCCTTTGTAATCCTTTATATCATCACCACTGAACTTAATAAATATATTTGTATCATTGTTCTCTTATTGCAATAATCTGTCATGATCTGAAAATCAGCGATTATATTAAAAGAAAAAACTCTGTGACTACAATTAGGTATAACTCTTTGCCATAATCAATAAATAATTTGATACTACTTTTGATCACACTTTCACTACCAAATGAATCAATAATATAAAAGGAAAGGCTTTTGAACTAAAGTGTTAATTTGTTCTTTCAGGATTTGTCCAAAATATCAATATCTTGAATCACTATTCTTATTTTCATTAAGGTAATATCCGCCAGCACTTTTAAATGTGGCTATCAAAATTATTTCAGTTCATCCGAACTCAATAATTAAATAATTTTTAGATATTTTTCTTTTTTTAGTTCATAACTATCAGCTGTTTATAAATATGTACTGTAGCCAAATGCAAGAATGATAGTTTGAGCTGGAAATGTCACACACTCTGCTACAGTTTGAAGGAACCCAATTCATAATGCATTTTATAAATAGTTAATGACTTCTATACATAAGCTAACCAGGCAAATCAAGAAATTGTCAACATTTTTAGTCTTAGTTGTCAGTTACCACTGTCTACTGGTACTTTATATGTATGTTTCTAGAAAAGACAGAACCTTTACAGAGTTTGTAATCCAAGGCATTTCTGGGCAGCTCAATACAGGTTTAAGAGGTTCTGCGTGCAGTTTTTTGTCTGTAAAGTCTGTCATATATAGAAGTTTTCCTTCTATTTTATATTTTCTTGCCTATACAGAGACAAGAAGTCTAAGCACACAAGAGTTTTTAACTCCGTGTATGTGTTTGCATTCAAATGTAGCGCACACACAAACACACAATGACACAAAAGGGTTCAGCTACTTTCCACAAGAACTTCAAGACCAAGAAAGTTTCAGGGCTGTTTTAAATGTACTACAGTACCCAGACCTTCTGACAAGGAAGAGTTTCTGATTCCAGGCAGATCTCTCTTGGTTTATGAACAGGATTTTTGCATACTGATTGGGTGATTTCCTTAAAGCCTTGTTCAAACAGATACACTTGCTCAGCTCTGTCTGGCAATTTGGCTTTAAACAATCTGTCTACTTGACCCAAGCCTTAACATTTCCCAATAGAACTGAATGTGTTCATGGGCAAGCCCAACTAAATTAGAATTGAAATGAATTAACTCAGCTTAAACTAATTAAGATCTGTGATCTGCAGTACCACCCCCCTGTATGATTCTACATGTGAAGTAGGGTACATGTAACCAGACTGTAAGAATTCTGCTATACTACTAATCTGAGCATACCAATGAAGTTCGTCTATTACTAAAGCATATGAGAAGTTAATTTCCATGGCCTACACATGGCAAAGCAATTGCTTAAATTGCCTCACCTGGGAATTTAATACAATGTTATCATCAGACCAGCCACACTGTAAATAGATTTATAATGCTTTCCATGTGCTAGGCTAGGTTGCATATGAATTAAGTAATGATCTGGTATTACAATACAATCAGCTAGTTCCCACACCTGGCAGACAGGATATTTTGCTAAATTACTACCTATACAGATACATCACAACATAAAAACAGAAAAGGCAATGGGAAGAGAAACAATCTACATGGTGTATGACCTATTTTTACATGGTAACCAAATAAGATGTAGATAGAAAGAGGTATCCAAAATAATCTGTTTCCAACATCTGCACAACAGAACACATACTTATTCATTTCTATTCAATTTTGGCCTAATTTTCCGCATTCTATACTTTAATTACCATCCACATTCTGAAATGTTCCCATTAATGAAGGCCAGAACTAGCCAATGCCCCCTCACTCCAACACACTTTCAGCAATCAGCCAAATAATTGATATAAAGTATCGCACATTTTCATACCTGAACCAAAGAATAGCTTTCCCACTCCTAAATGCTAAGCAGCACCCAAACAGACAACAAACCAAGGTGTATTTCAGACAAAAGGCCCAGCAATTCCATTCGTCCCAACCTCTCCATTTTTCAGACTCAATGTTTTAAAAACAGCTTGAAAAGTGTTTTTTTGTGAAATCTGCGTAAACAAACAAAAAGGCTTTTTTAACCACAAACATTTCTTTTCATACAAAATTCGTTAGTGTCTTTTAAAAAAAAATATCTTCAGGTATCTGTTTCAGAGTTTGGCACTGCTCTAGATGTAAATAAGTACTCAGGATTAGCATAACCAGAAATAATTTGGAGGAGTAAATTAGATTTTTTTTGGTGTTCTTTGAGAATAGTCAAGTTTTGCCATTGCTCTCACTAAAAGCGAGCAAATAAAGTGACCTGATCCTCAGATAGACTGCTAAATACCACAGAACGTACACTTGCATCTCTGCCTTTCAAAATAGATACTTAAGTATTTTTTGCTGAGCAGAAATGAAAAAGATACTGTTTAACAAATGTAGAAGAAAAACAGGTGACCCTACTTAACAATTTTAAAGCTCAAATTGAAGCAGAAACACAAAAACACTTTGTCAGGAAATAAAATAATTGAAATAGCTTAAGAAATTGTGTTCAAACTTCAGTTTTCAAAATTTCTGAATTTCTCTGTAAAGCTGATCCAGGAGCAATAGACTAGACACTTCAGACCACAATTCTAAAGGGGTTTTCCTGTTCCTAAGTAGCGTAGTTTTTATCAGTTGTGCGTAGGAAGAGAGAAAACTATTACATAGTGCTAACGTACAACCTGCTGCAATGCTGGACTTACAATCATTTCCTTATGAAAATAAAAAACCCAAAGCTGATATGTTTCTGTTGAAAAGAAAAAAAAAATCTATTCTACAAATCCTAAGAAGCTGCTGATTGAAAGAATCAATTTGACAGTATGTGTTGGCTGGCAAAAACCGATGTCTATGCCACTCCTGGTCTTGCCTGCCCTCCCTGCATGTATGCAAAAAAGATTGCAGGCAACTCAAAGAGAAATGCACAATTTAAAACTTGTCTTCTGCCACTCTGCCAAATGTCATCAGCTTCCTACAACAGCAGAGAGAAATCAAACTTCAAGTGCTGAAGTGAAATTAATGCAGAGATACTATCACCCATTTTAAGTAGAAGTCACAGGTCTATAAATCTTCTTTTCAACAATCATCATCAAACACACTTTTAGTTTCATTATGGGGTGAGGGCAAGGACGAAGGTCAAGCAAACCCCCATGAGGATACAACACATTGCATTATGTTGGTTGTGAAAGATGAAGCTTCTGCCCACAAAACTACTTCCATGCCAAACTCGGGACCAGCGGACCACGTATGTCACCATCACGGCTGATGGTCAAACAACCTGGCTGCACCGCACGTGCTGTAGGTAGCAAAGAAAACGGGTGACCTGTGAGACAATTGCAACTGATCGTTTCTGTGAATTTAAGGAGTAACAGAGGATGACTTCTATTGTGAAAAAGACATTTGTATTTAGAAAAATATATTTACCTGAGCGCCGCCTTTTAAAATTAATAACTTAGAAAAGGAAAGAGTTTTCAAAATTCAAAGGTCTGGAACTGACCTCTCCCTCCTTTCTATTTTTCAGAGAATGCTCGAAAACTCACTACCATTGCTTCCAATTTAACAAGACCACATCCACGGAAGAGTAATATAATGAAATACAAGAGTTATGAACTCAAGCATAGAAAACATCAGATAAGCATTGCTCAGGCTTGGATAGCACTCTCCAAACATGACAATGAATAACTCCCCTTAGCCTGGTATTTATATCCTTTCTCTCTCTCTCTTTTTTTTTTTTTTTTTTTTTTTTTTTTTTTAAATTATAACTATCATCTCTTTGCTTTTTTGAATTACCATGCTCTATAACAAGTCTTGGTCCCTGTGTATACACTACTTTCATCAGAATTCAGTTTCTCCAAGGTGCTTTCAGCTTTGGGCTGTTCTGCACCACAGTTTGCCCGCCTTTTTACTCATGTGCCATAATCTCAAAAAAAATACGCTAGGCATCCCTTGATGCATGAAGGGTGACTGAATGGTCCTGCAACTTTAACTGTAACCTCTCTGTAGGCCGACACAGTGCTGTCTGGCCTTTGCACTGCCGATTTGCAGCTATTCTGCTATCTACTGTTAACCTACATCTACTACTCTGTTCCTGTAATATATTTTTGAGTACTTTAATTTCAGTATTTCATACAACTCCTTTCTATTGTTTCCTTAAAGTGACCATTATTAAGCTATCTTATTTCAATACAAAACCTATCTTTCCACATCAGCTTAGCTGGCTAAGTTAACCAATTTGCCTATTTAGTCAATGGAAATTCCTTTAAATTGCACATGAGATCACTCAAGTTCAATTCCTTCTCAGATTTACCTTCCAGAAAAATCTAGTGCTTCCCTGTTACCACCCTGTGCATGTTCAAAGACCAGTCTGATAACCTAGCTTGCTAAATTTAAAGTTAGCTGCTGTTAGTGCCTTTTGCCTTGATACGTACAGCAAACATCGGCATATATTTGTCTAATTTGTTCACAAAGGTTTTGCAACTTGCAGACCCTTATTTACCACAGTCATTTCAACCAGCAACACTGGAAGAAAAGGCAAGAGCAAGGCTGGAGAGGGGGAACACCTTCCCTCCCCTACTCAGACAACAGTTTGAAAATAAAAGATACCTCAGGTGTAAGACCACATCTGATACAAGTTCGAAGTAATCCACAACTTGACTATTTATTTGGGTGGGGGGGGGTTAAGTGAGATTATTTCTGTTGTTTATAGCATAGGCTCACATTCAGACTTGGAGGCAAAAGGCACCACAGCATCAACATAAAATTTGGACACAAAGAATAGAAACTACCAACATTAAGCCAGTATTGTTGACAGATAAATTGATCCTCAATTCATGTTCAGGTTAGTCTGCAGAAATTCTTAAGCACTTAGAAGTGGTATATGCACATAATAAGCATACATGTAAGAGCTGCAAGTTTCTCGGAAACATTATCTTTCAGGGAAAACTGTTAAGCATAACAGTGGAGTAGAGAACTCCCAGTGCCCTTTCCCAGTAAAACACTAAGCTTATGTTTGTTTTATGAAACCTTCATTGGTCATCTCAATCCATCTCCTTGTTGAAATGATCTAACTCATATATTATACTGATGCCTTTTTTTGTTTTGTTCTTTTAATAACACCTATTACCATGCAATTTAACTGAATAATTTATCCAACAAATGCTATTTAGAAGACAAGGAGGAACTATGCATCAGGATCATGTACATCAGACTGCCATGTGGTCAAAAGGTTTTACTGTGTGGTAGGTTTCTAATTACTTGCTAAATCTTGGAGACAGACAATAAACTTCAGTGTGTTGGACCAACAGACAGATGAACCGAGAAAATTAATATATGGAGCCATTTTCCTCCAAGGGGAGAAGTTTATACTATGAGGGCCAACTTTTTTGAAAGACAGTGCTCCCAAAGACAGTGAAGCAGGGAGAAAAAAAAACCAAAACTCAAGGAGGCTTAAGATTTTAACTAATTAGCTTACACTAATTAGCTCATGGTAAAGGGTGATAAACATCTCCGCTAAAGCAAAACACGAAGCATTCATTAAAGCATCTTTGTTTCAGCCAGTATTTCCATCTGGAGCCTAGAATCCCATTGCTAACACTAACAAGACATCTGCTGGTAGTTTCCACCAGCTCCTTCCTTTCCCAGAAAGAAGCATCCAAGCGTTACTTCCTTCCTCCTCCATTCATTACTTAATTGCCTTTATCAGCCTGTACCTGCACTCTCTAGCCAGACACTACTGAGATCAGCAACTGTAATGAAAATTTGTAAGAGGGCTGAAACAGATTCCATTCTTGAATGCCACCATCATCTTTTTTCAGTTCTCCCACTCCCCGCATTTCTAATAGTAAGTAAAGCCTAGGAGAGATGGTATTTTTTCAGCTTTTAGGCTTTCCTATATTTTGCAGAATTTTGCTACAGAGCTCACTTCTATCAATAAATCACACATTTTGTCCACTGTGAACTCCAGGAACAAAAAACAAGGGGAAGCCATAAAGACACATCTTATTTCGGACACTTAGAATGAGGGCAAGGCAGATGAATGAGTTGTTTCCAAGGCAGCTGAATTGTCCCACCTACATCTGTGCCACTCTGATAGGATCTATTTTAAACCAAAGAAACTTAAGCAGGCCTTTCCAAAAATACATTTCAGTGCATAAAAAGCTATTTTTAGGCACTGTCCTTTTTTCACTGAGCATACACACTCTCTCTCAGAGGCATCTTTCCACCCATATACATGTTGTTGTTTGTTTGGGTTTTTTTTATTTCTGAAAATAATACACAAAATAAGAAAATTTCAGTTGAGTCCAAAAAATTTTAATCATAATAAATATGAAAAACTATTCAATGAGAGTAGCAGAGGATAATTTCTGACTTCAGCATTAAATACAGAATAAAATAATGCTTGATGCAAAGAATAATTAAATAGAAAAATGCTGTAATTAAGGTGGTTTGCATATAAATATAGCCACATGGTGCTCATTCTGTGTAGTTCAATGCAAGTATTTTGGACCATAAGCACATTAGCTCAAACTGTTGATTAATAAAAAGGAAAATGAAAAATACTTTGTGTATAGCACAGCCCAGTCAAAACCAATTCTTGGATCTTGCTGTCCATACTTATTGCATTTATTATTTTTGCCCTAACATGATTTAGCTGGAATTCCTTTCCTTCTTTCTAGATCGTGTTCACTTACGTGCAGAAACATTGCCTTGTCTGAAAAAGAGAAAAATTGTCTGAGTTTAGTAATTTTAGTAGTCAAGTGGTCACAATTGGGCTTTGAAGTTTGCAGCAGATTGGAGGAGGAGTAAATCTGTATCTTCACTGCTCCCCACCAGGCACTACTGGGACAGAACCAGTTGTTTCATGCTGTGTTAAATCAATAGCTAATATGATAAAATACTAGCCGATGTTCAGACATGGCATTTTCTAGTTTTATCACAAGCTGATGATTAGCAGTTCTTGCTTTACACTACCTGAGATAAAAGTCAGGAACTAATCCACTACCTATAATTTCTCTAACTGAAGTCCTCCTCTTGATATTACCCTCTGCACTTCAGTTCCTCAGTCTCCCCCATTCAATGAAAATACTTACAAACAATGTTAATTTTCTTAAAGTACGTAAAATGGATGAACAATTTTGTTGTTATTATAATGCACATATATGTATCAAAAATAGCCATGCCAACCACTCCCCTGCTTGGTTCATTTCTTCAGAACTTAAATCTTAAGCCTTGTAACACAGTGTAACAGAAAGACAGTATATTTACACAAAATATTGGTATTTACAAGATATTTGGCATTTAAAGTGTCTTTTTGATAGACAGGCTTCTGCTAACTTGTTATTTTTCCCCTTACCTGTAGTGCAGTCAGAAATTCTGCCTCTAAGTGGACCAACATACAACAAAAAGAATAATGAGAAACACTGATACTGGCAGTAGCTCATTTCCCAGTAAATATTGATGTCCAAACTAAAAAAATGCACTGAGTATTTCTGTTTTGTCCCTGTTCCTATGTTGTCACCAACAATGCTTACACATTTCTATTGATCTGCCTAGATTTTCGCTGTCAGGACAATGTAGTGTGAACCTTAAGGAAAACCTTACTTTATGTTAGACTGCATAAAGACTGCCATATCAGTCAAAGCTTCAATTAGTCCAGAACTTGTACTGCCTCCCATAGTGGCCATTAATGGCTAACAAGGGGAAATCTTAAGGAACAGAGCAGGGATGGAATAATTCTCATTTCAGTAGACGCTGGCAGTTTCTGATGATCAGCAGTTCAGGGAGTTTAAGGTACATCTAAGAATCTTCATACTTAATAAACCTTGATGGTTAGTGCTTACATAATACTTCTTTTATTTAAATAGCAACTGAACAAGCATTCATGCACAAGAAGAAAGATGTTCAGATCTCAATATTAGGGCAAAGATTAAATTCAAAAGTTATCCCACTTTTCATTAGAACAAAACTGAAGTGAAGCTCCAAAGAAAGAAGGTAACAATTAAAATATCCAAAGCAGTTAATTTATATCACAGAATGTTGTAACAGTACTTCCATGGGGCAGATATTGGCAATATGAATTTAATTCAGAGGTTCTCATCTCAACAGGCTAAACTCCACAGTAAGAGAAAGATTATCTAATGAATTACTTTCCAATTTCTGCTCATACAGGTCATTTGCTCTCCAATCTCTTAATAAATAACAGCAAATATTCAAATTACTAGAAAAAGAGAACTATATGTCATATTTTATCTCTGCTCAGCTCCTTTGAAGTGCAAGAAAGGCCCAGTCCCATTTGACCAAACATCTGTCCCTCTACCCCACCAGCTGTTCTTGTATGGCACAGTTTAGAAAATTCTAGTATAACAAAGCTGTTAGCATCAAATACAGATGATCCGATACAAAGAAAAACAAAGTTTGATAGCATATGGCAAACCTAGTATTTCTAACTCTGATTCACGAACCTGATATGCAAAACCACAGAAAGAAGGAATGAAAGGAAAAACGATCCAAGTGTGTAATACATATCTAGGGTTTTGACTTCTCAGCATTCAGGGACAGATACAAACTTATGTAACAATCTTAGGTTAAAATTTTAACCTAAAAATGAACTCACACAAAGACACTGAAAGTGACAGCAACCACCCTACTAAACTCTCAGGTGAAGCACCTCCTCTTCTTTCCTTATCATTCATCAGTTTTCCACTTCACACCTTTCCCAGCTTGTACCTTCTTACCCCAATTTATCACATGCTTTCTCCAGTGTGATCAATACTTACCTCTTTCTATCACAAAGTGCGATGAGGCATCATATTTTTTTCCCCCTTTTTCACCGCTCCCTACTGGTTCCCTCACTCTGCTCAGGTTTTTGGGTTGTCTCCTAAACTCCCTCTCTCCTGTCCCACACAGGACCTTATGCCACACAACAAAGAACATTTATCTTGAAGAGCCCCAAATGACATTTGTCCATTGTCATTGTCCACTGTTAACTACAGGCAGCTTTATGGGTCTACAGAAGAATGGCAACCATTGTAACAGGATCACAACAGTTTCAAAGACTTCTGAAGTACCAGCCCTAGGGAAGGAGCTTAGGTGATTGCTGGGTGACAGCTTATACTTTTTTCCCCTTCAATCGAGATGTATATAGCTGATAATACATGACCTAAAACATTACAAGAAACGTTGACACCGACTGTGGGCATTTATCTGCAGCAGGATGATAAAAATCAATCAACATACTCTTGTTTTAAAAATGTATTGAACATCGGTTTGCATGTTGAAAGTATTTTGTTATACCCTTTCTGCAAAAAAGATGGAGAAAGTTCGATAAAAGGTAAGAAAGAACTGAACAGGTAAGATGTCTTTCCATCCGAAAGATCAAGAAAAAAAGCAAAATATCATTCCAGCTGATCTTGACTACACTGCATGATGAACCATTTATACTTTATTTATTTACCTAGATTTTGCAAGGCATAAAAAAAATGGATGATCACAGAACTTGAATTAACAGATCAGTAAATCTACAGATAGAAGAGAAATAAGCAAGAATTAGGGTCTTTCAGGAGATACTTCCAAGTAAATGGATAAGGAACTAATTAGTACATTTGTGTGTTAAAAAATCCTAATATAAAATGATACGTGATTTCATACTCAAAGATATCCTGAGAATTCCCAGGTATATACAGGTTGCGCATCAAGACACCCTCGGAGCAACACAATGTAACTAGCAAGAAGTCTTCAAGACTAAATTCATGGCGTGGATGGCCGTCAACCTGGAAAACACTTGTCCTGCGCTAACCCAGAAGAGTGATACTTTGGCATCAACACCAAAATGTAAGAGATTCCACAGTTAAACAGCAAAAATGGGGTGCACTGTTGCACACAGCTGACCCGGGGAATATTTTTATTTGCGGATGAAAAGCAATTATTGTACCTTAAAACTATTTTATCAAAAATTGTTTGCTAGGCCACTAGAATTCCTAGTTCAGATTTCATGTTATTGATCTGACCACTCCATCAAAAAGAGGATATTTCCATACCTTATTGGAAGAATCATTGCTGGGATCATTAGAAACCAGTATATGTTTTCCTAAACAGTATTTCCACAGATGGCCACTAAGGCTGCTACACTTGCCTCTATCACCCTGGAAAATACAGTCAAGACCTGGTGGCTGGATTTCCTATTCCACTGTATTATGGATCAATTTTTGGATCTATAATAATCTGAGTCTGGTTCTAAATAGACGTAACCCCATAAGAGCAGAAACTGCCAGGGCGCTGCAAACCAGATCCACTGAATAATTTATTTAGGCAGTATCTGCTAAAGGGGGAGAAGCATTCTAAGAACCTCCTAATCACTCTAATTTCATATAGGAACATCCCTGGTGTCAGGTCTCTTGTTGTTCTCAGGGGTTAGATAGTCCCCACTGTTATTAAGAAAAAAACTACCAGTCCACTGTCTCAAAGAGAACGGTGTGCATACATATTTCTCCTTTGTCTGTCTGATGTACAGACCTGAGGAATATGGATTACCTCTGTTATCTGCACAAACAAGCTCTACTAAAATCTTGGCATTCAGTCAACTTTTATCTTGGGGACCCCAAATTGTACTGTTAGGCAACACAGAGCACCTATCTTGACTGAACTGTCATACAAATAGATTTTTGTCAGATGTTCAATTTGTATTGGGGAGCATGCCAAGAAAAACAAAAGTCAGCAATTTAAAACAACAAACCAGCCCCTGTGCTGACAGGAACAAATTACTATATTCCAAATGAATAAGAATTACTGTAGATCACAGATCCTCAGTATGAACGCTATACAAAGGGTGAAAAAATATTCTTCGAATTAATTCTTTATTGTAACTCCATGCTCCGAAACAAAGAGAAAAGGCTGAGTACAAATAAAATACAACGTAAGATAATACAAATAAGTTTATAAAAAACACATAAAGAGGTACAATCAAAGAGGAATTAATTATTTAAGAACTGGTAGTACTAAGACAAGAGATGAAGAAAGACTCATTAGAGTTCAGAACGAAACTTTTGCAGTTGGTCAAATGGTGCAGCAGCATGTTGTACTTCTAACAACTCCAAGATCTGCTTTCTAGGCAATGACCTTAAGGAGGCTGAGTGCACTGCCGAGGTGATGCATGCATCTTTTGGGGCAAAGATAGAAGTAGCTGTAAAAACACAATACATTTTGTTAGCCCACCCTAGGAGCAAAACTGATTTCTGTTCTTCCACAAACCACACAGAAGGTCTAGCACAATCTTTTCAAAGGAATCTTCTGATCACTCTGTAATTATTCCTTTTCGAGTGACCCCATTCCATAACACACCATTCATGAAAAGACCTTGAAAACACTTTCCCTCTGAAACTTGGTAGTACGCTACACAGACCTTAGTATTTGAACAAGAAGTTATTTTTCTTTTATGGATTATATCACTTTAAAAAGAAACTTTAATCTACAAGCTAATTGGAATGAGATTTGTCTAAATATTTTTTTCTGTTTCTTTTTTTCTGGTCTTTTCATTATTCTTTTGTTTTCATATTTGGGATATTTTTTTAACTCAGTTGAAAAACTCAGCATGTTCACTTATATTCCATCTCATTCCTTGACAAATAAAAGAAGCTGCAATCTTGTCTTCATGACTCATTAATTTCTTACCTTAGAAATTACGATGCAAAAAAAAGCAATATGAAATAATAATCTAATACCGAGCACTAGTAGAGATAAAATGATATAAAAACCCACCACCCTGATGAAAAAAACAATACCACCAATAACTACACTGATGGAAAGAGTCTACAAAATCAAGTAAAAAGTAAAGAAATAACTATCTACTTGAAAGTCATCTCCTGGCAAAATTTATAGAAAAAGTCTTTCTAATACACTTTTAGTAAACAAGTTATACTAGAAAAATAAAGCTGTAAGCAGGCATATATTTTAAAGTTTATTTGTGCTGGGGCATTCTATTATCCATGTTTTACGTACATAGTGATTGCAAAGCTATAGATAGGGTCAGAACCTACTACAAACCACCTCCCTCCCCTCATTTTAAGACATCCCAGAGAAAATTTAAATTATTCTACCACTGACAGACATTAAAAAGACAAATGGCTCAAGAAAATGTTGTTTGCAAAAATAATCTACAACTTTACATGGGATACCTCCATTGTTTCCTTGGCAGTAAGAGAAGCAATGAAACATCTGATTTCTATGTTGCAATGCTTGCAACATAATTTTCTTAAGAAACTACAAGGCCCCAAAGCTATTTCCATATGGTTGAGGAGTAAATTCCTCAAAGTGATAAGGATATATAATCTAACCTCTGCATGTTTGCCAACAGTAAGAATTTTTCCAAAGAAATTATATTAACATACAAGTCTCCTTTGCATACCGGCTGCGTGCACATCTTACCCCATATTTAATCCAAATCATCACAAAAGCTTGGTGAGGAACTGCAAATCTGCATCAGTTTGATTCAGTTTGCTGAATGCAGTTGAAAATTTCCTCAAAAACTTTCTTTGCCGCCTCTTTCCCTAAGTGCTCCTCAGACAATGTTTGCAATTCACCCATCTTCACCCATCATCTTTCAGTGGTTACCTCTCATCCTCAGATTCCTTGGCCCTTAAAAAGAACAACACATCACGTGGCCTGGTTGACTCTCTACCTGCTCTGATAAGGCTGGTCCCGCTGCAGAAGCACGTGGTATTGTCTTGTATTAACTCAAAAGACAGAAATCCTGATCAACACAGTGTGCGCTTTTTAAAGATAAAAAAAGTTCTCTTCTCACAATGTAGCTTACTTACGGGTCTGAGATCTCAAGAGGGTTTCCCCCCAACACTTCTACTGTATTTGGACCGGAGACCAACATCTGCCTTTTTACATGCCTAGTCATCAGGTTTTTATTTTCTTTTTAATGATCTGGAGCATCTTCTAATGAAAGCTTCCAAACTTATCAAGACCTTCAAATAAATTCCAGTTGTCCCATGACTACATTTTATTCAAAACATTTCTAAGTCTAGAGGCTTCTCACATAAAACAAAATACCAACATATTGTCATTATTTTTTTTAAAGCACACTATGATATAGATGACCTTACAGGAGCATGGAAAAGGGAATCCTGGATTAAGTAATGCCATTAATTGTTTCTATGAGCTATTTAACCCCAGGACAGCACCTTCATTCTTTACCACATAACCCAAGATTCTCCTTTTCCCATTATTCTCTGTTATGAGAAGTTGTGCTGTAAGGCCATTGACACTCCAGCTTGTACTTCCAGGTTTACAATTGCTAACACTGCCTAACACGTCATTCTTCTGGTACAGGCTATGAAAGAAGACCTTGAATACGCATTCGCTGCCTGGAATTGTTTCAGTTTGAGGAATCAGAACAAAAGAAAAGGCAGTGGAACACCCATAACTCAACCTCTATCTTAATTAAATAATTTGCATATAAATGGTATAAATATAAGGTCTTAGTTAAGTAATTAATAGTAATAAGAATGGTGACAACCTAGCTTTGTAGAAAATGCAGAGCAGCTATGCCACTTTCCAATTTACTTTTAAAAACATATAGAGATGATCCACAAATTTCAATAAGCCTTGAGCAGCTACAGACAATCAGCATCTTAGCCTTGGCCTTAATACCACACAATCAAGATGTTTTCCGTTGAACACTACCAAAATTAATCTAAAATCTTGATGGTCATATTCCATATCTTAGAGGACTAAGTGTAAATGTAAAGATGGTCTCTTCCACTGTTTCACGCTTTCCCTTTGCTTTCAAAACCCTACATATTTTTTTAGAAATTAGCATGATGGCCAGCAGACAGATGTGATGCCAGCCCTTGTCCCTGCTGGTAGTAGAGTCAACTTTCTGTATGACCGCACCAGAGGACAAGTCTTTAAAAATGTAGTTCCCTTCCTAGAGCAAAATGAAAGATAGCATACATAATGCAGGCAACATACCTGCACAGATAAATATTTATGTCATTCTAGTACTGCTTAGTAAATGGAAGATGAAAAAAAAGCAAAAGCAATGTAATTTTGAATGATAATTCCATTATTTCATGTGATATTAAACAAGACATTTGGCAGTGCAAAATTTTTTCATGTTGTTACAAAATTGGTTTACAATTATTCTGGTGATGATTATTTGCTATTCCATCAATACTTGCCTGATTTGCAAACAAGACATGAATTTAAAAAAAAAACACAAACAAACACAAAAATGCCTTTAGATTAAAAGCTGTGGAAGAATATATAAACTGCATTGATAGAAGTTATTTGATGTATCGAAACACACAGCTACCTGCTTCCTATGGTCACTGTCTTTTTCTCAAATACTGGGAAAAAATATCATTTTGCCAAGATACGAAGGTTTAATGCCGCCTTCATGAAGCTCTGACCATTCTACATGGAATTCAGAAGCTGAAGCATAGGTACACAAGATCTACCTGCATCTTTCAACTTGAATTTTGGAAAATTGGCATGGAAGGAAATCCTCTGGTGAACAAGTATATGAGGGAGATGGGAAGAGATTGATCAATTGATTAGTTTTTAAACAGAAAATGTAAGAAAGCAATTTCCTTGGCATGACAGAGCTTCACAAAACAAACCTTTTCAAATCTCAATGGCTGAAGTTCTTTCTAATGAGACTTTCTGGGGGGAAAAAATATCAAACTTTTCTCACTGCACAGTGACAGCATTCCTATCATATTTTCCTATTGAATGCACGGGAATATTTGAACACCAGCTATGTGGCTGCATCAATACACTCTGACATAGCAATTAGCAGAGGAACACGTCTGAAAGTCTAAAGATCAAGTACGTCAGTTTGAGAATTTTTAAATTTAATTATTAGGAACATAACAGGAAAATTAAATACTGGCTTATTTTAGAGCAAGTAAAATAATTCTGTTGTTGCATGAACCTGATACCAGCAAAGTGGGTATATTCTTCACTGGCAAAGCCAATGCAAAGGTCAGATACTTAAATTCTTTGTGCAGAGAGGACATCTTCCTGACATTAAAGCATCTGCCACAGTATGGCCACCAAGCCTGAGGGAGTTATTTGAGCTCTACTGAATTACAAGTAACACAGTAATATTAGACAACACTGTTTCTCATTAATACAAGAGCTAAGGGGGAAATACTAGGCTTACTGTGCAGCTACACAGTTATATTAAAAAAATTACCAGTCTGAGCGAACAGCATTGTCACACCCAATCGCCTACCAAATACTACTTCAAACAAAAAAAAAGTTGCACTTCTAACAAAGCACTTTCAAAAAACTTAGATCTAACTAAAGAACAGTAATGATTACTATCACAATGGGGAGTATGAATTCTCAATTTGTGTATCATATTTAATGACAAACATGAGACTTTATACAAGTCCTAAGAAGTGTATATCCATTTCTTTAATTGGTTTTTTCTGTTCAAACTTCCGCAAACTGGTTAAAAAAAAATTTAAAGGAACTCTTTCAACACAGCCTTTTCCTTTCCAGATAGTTTGTTAGTTGGTTGTTGTATATTTTAAGCACTATGTTTTGAAAACAAAGGTCATATGGTAACAGTCTGATCCCCAGCTGGATGAGTTATGTATAACCAATACTGCATAAAAATACAGCCTAATATTTGCATTATCTTTAAGTAGGCATATAAATACAAAGTTTACAAACTTTAAAGTATTTCCCTTTACAGAGCTTTTTTCAAGAATGTTCCTATGAAGTGAATGAGACATAGACATGGAAACAGATGAAATTTGGTTGTATTCACAAATAAGTATTTGCGGTGTTTTCCCCATTTAAGTTACACTGTTTCCAGAACTAGCGATCCCAGGAGAACAAAGAAAATCTTATTTCTTTTCTGCATAGGCTGAAGCTGAATAAATTGACCTATCACCCCAAACAAACCAACCCATGCCTGCTATGATCCCAAGTTTTCAGTTTGGAATAATGACACTACTTATCCAAGCAAAAAAAATCACCATTTTTGGAGTTGGAAAGACCACACTATTTACACCTAACCTGGGTACAGTCCTGTAAAAGCAATTGCATCCTCTTCTACATCACATGTGGTCAGGAAAAAATACAGTTTTTAGAGCTGACTGGACATACTAATTCAGATCAAAGGTCCATCGAGTCTAATGTACAGTATCCAATATTAGACAATATTAGACACCCAAAGAAGGAGTAAAAGTGCATGACCCCTGTCTAGCAGACTCTCTCTTCACTCAACTTATGGTGGACTACAGATCAGGCACATCCCAACTTCGATGCTCTCTCTTCCGTTTTAAGAATGCCAAAGGTATTTCCTCCTTGAATTTGTAAATGTTTCCTGAAATTAAGTAATCCTCTGGCTTCCACAACATTCTATAGCAATTACTTCCATGGTTTAATACCACCTTGTGTGGCAAAAATCTCTCTCTTGCTTTTTTAATCTCTTATATAGTAAATTAATTTGATGCCACTTGATGCGTATTATGAGTAATGGTGAATAACTGCTCAACACTGACCTTCTCTGTATGCCACCCACTTTATATAATCATCTGTCTTTTCCTAGCTGAAGAATTTCTGTCAGTTACCTAGCTCCTTGCCCTGAGCTACTCCAGACTTTTCATTATCAGTAGCAGAACTATGTTCTAATTCTACCGTACTTTTGGGGAACAAGGAACTGTAATCACACAAAGCACTGAAGACTCATAAACATATGTAGGTAGAGAGATTATTTTTTTGCAGTCTCTATTCGCCTCCTAGTAAATCCTAAAGACTCATTTTCTTTTCTGGCCACTATTGAACTTTATATTATATTTTTACCAAACAACACTTCCCTATCCTGGGAATGCAAAGTCACAACTGTTTTTTCTGCCAGGTGCATCACTTTATAATTATCAACAATGAGCTTCACCTGTGAGTTTAATGCTTAATCACTCAGGGCACCAAGATACTTCTGAAAAAAATCACTTAGCTTTCCCTTTTATTATTTTGCTTATTTTAATATCACCAGTAACTTTGTCAACTCTTTCCTCTTTGTATTAAAACCATCTATAAATATGTTGAACCCCACCAATAAGAATCTGTGGGACACCACTGATGAGTTTCCTCTACTGTGACAATTGACCATTTCTTCTTACCCATTACTATTTATTTTTGACCTAATCTATGAAAGTGTCTTCTCTTTTATGCCACAGTTATTTCATTTTTTAAAAAAACCTTTGCTGAATGGAAATCTATGAAATCTTCTCCACACACAGTAAGCTTGTTAATTTTGCTTAATTAAAAAGGTTCAAAGTTGCACACATCAAGAAAAATGCAATGGAGTGAATTAATTAAATGAAGGGTATGAAGTGCAGCTGTATCTTCTAGACACTGACTAGTATTTATTTCCATGAATATATCCTTAGAAATTACTTTTCAGACTCCTAACAGATTTGCGCCACACAGCCTCAAGATCTAGTGTATGAATGCATACAATTTTTAATTTATTTATCTTAAAGAGAACCTTTGCTGACACCTAGCAGATAAATGATTAATTGCACTTCTTACCATCTTATGAAAGACCTATATCTGATATTTAAGAGCCCAAAATGAAAAATTTATACGGATAGCATATAGATGGTACTCATATGTATAAAAAACCCCACATGCTCGCCGAGTAAACAGAAGTGCAAGTTACAAACATACTGAAGTATTTCCTAAAATTACATCTTCAGATACACATATTCTCATTTGTATAATTCCAAACATCTGCTCAAAAATAAGTAGGTAGTAGCCTTAAGACAGAAAAAATAAAAATCCACGCAATACAGAAAACACCATACCTTCAGAGCCCTGATGACTTAGTAGACAGGAAGCTTTACTAACACTACTAGAAGGGACCACTTTCTACCTGCAAAATAATATCATCCAATTACATAGGCTGAAACAAATGAAACAAAGTAAAGGAATCTTAATATGAACCAAAATTAATTATTATTTGCTGCTCTATCAGTTTCCAGGCACTCTGCACTCCTACTCCTTCCTAAGCTTGGCAGGGAGTCTGGGAACAGGTCCAAAGCATGAGGCTGCTCACGGCAGAGCCATCCCCTTCTCCCACCTTTAGAACCAGCCCTGATACCTTTTGCCATCACAGGTCTTCATTTCAGATCTTACACTTTCACTCCCATGGAGTCTCAGCCAAGTCCAAGCAAAACATTCAGGGGAAAAACGAAGAAAAAAAACCCAAAACATTTACACATATGCATCCTGCTTCACTGTTCTCATAATTTTCTGAGTCGAGGGGAAAAAACAGCTGACTCGCCTTCTGCAGAAGTTCTCTGATTTTTTTTTTTCTTTCTTAGGTCTCTAACTCCTGAGCCACAGCTGCGATAACTAATTCCTATCCTGAAGATACAGCCCTAGGTTGGAGACACCACTTCTTACTCAGGAATCTCTCAGTCACAATTGAGAAAGGCTGGAAGAGTGTAAGAATAGCACCGGTGCATGTCTGCCTTACCCTTGCGCTCTTCTCCAGGGACCTCTGACTCACAGATAAACAACATGAAGCTATAGGGTTTTTGGTCCAACCCAATACAGCCATTCTTATGGCAGCTGGGGATATTCCACTGTCTTCTAATCACTATGCCAACTGTTTGACAGAGCCTTCAAATGTGAGGTACTACTGTATTGACTTTCTAAGATATCCCAGCTCTCCCAACTTTATCAATACATT
This sequence comes from Falco biarmicus, assembly GCF_023638135.1. Lineage (NCBI taxonomy): Eukaryota > Metazoa > Chordata > Aves > Falconiformes > Falconidae > Falco > Falco biarmicus. The sequence continues at coordinate 22,299,829 of NC_079296.1, forward strand.
CCTATAGAAAAATTTTACAAAAACTAAACTTCACTGACTGACTCACCTCAGTACCTATAATGTTATTCTAAATGTTATGTTCTATAACTGTATCTTTCCCTTGGCTATAAATTCAGTTCCACTTCAGTCTTGTCATCTGTCTACCCCATTTTAAAGAAGAAAAGGAAATTACATTCCTTTTACTAAAGATGGACTAAGAGGTGGGGGTTTGGTGCTGTAGTTTTTTTCGTTTTTTTTCAAATAGTTTCACAGATTGCGGAGTCATCTTGAATCACACCCCAGAAAAAGATGATTGCTCCAAAAGGAAGACTTTCTTAAGGTTAACACTACAGACTTCGTTGCGTTTCTCATTCTTTGCAACATCCAACACTTCAAAACCTTTGAGGTAACTTCTGCCCCTTTCTCCAATGACTTAAGGATTAACTCTGCTACAAGTTTCTGGTTTTATTACTTCAGCTGCTACACCCACCAACCCAAAAGGCCTCTGGATACATTGGTTGCTCAACCATACTGGAATTTGACATGAAAGAAAACATGTCAATGAAATTCTCCAAATGGCAAGTGATTCTTTCTGAATTCATAGCTGTTCAAACACCACCTTGCTAAGACTGAAACACGTTTCTTGAGACAAGATCTTGTCAAAGGATGAAATTTCAAAAGCACTTATATAATCTAAAAAAAACCAAGCCCTCCTGAACCATGAAATGAGGTACAGGTTTCAACGTATCTTCCTTTTACAGGCTACTCATGAGAATCTGAAAATCCCACCTGAAAAGACACAAGACCAGAATTTTTAAGAGGTCTAAGCTGCTCAGCTCTTAAAGTCATTGAGGATTGAGCACTGACTTCTACAGGGTCCTTTCTGAAAAAATCTCAACCTATATCTTTTAAGCTGCCACAGGTAAAAGCTTACAGCAGCTACAAACGATGGCTTGACAATGGAGAAAAAAGATGATAAAGATGACAATGGCAGTACTCTGAGGTAATGCTTCTGCATCTTCCTATAGACCTAGTGAGAAAGCAGCTTTTGATGGTGGCCTCAGAAGCAGCTTAATCTTCTGCACTGGGGCATGAAGCAGCTGCAGCGTGGACTGCCATAAGGGAGGAAACAAATCAGGAGGAATAAAACGAAGGAAAAGAGGTAGAGAAAGCAGACTGCCATCTAATTACATCCTTGGTGGAAGAGAAACTCAGAAAAATATCAAGATGAAAAAAGCTTTAAGTCAGCACCTTCCCATAAATGCAAGGAGGGGATATGAAGCTAATAAATACTATCACCCCAACCTACAGCAGTTAGTTCCTTCCCTTGGACTCTCAACTGATAATTAGGTGAAGAGGAACCAAACTAAAAGATACAGCGCTTGACTTCCTTCGAACCTGTTTTCACCATAGAACAGATACAGGAAGTACAACCACATCATTGCAAATCTGGTATTTCTCTACTCAAGTTGTAGCTTGGTTTTCCTGAAACCTGACTTTAAACAGATACCAAGATATCTCTTCAAGGTGTTTTCGTTGAAGTGGTCACCGAGATACCCATTTACAGTGCTAACCAGGCCACAAAAGGTACAGCCAAACCCTTCACTTTAAAGGAGAACTTCACATGAAGGATAGTTTCAAAGAAGCAGATCTAAAGCCAGGACATTTCACGATTTTGCCAAACTTTCTATTTTAGAAATTTTTTTTTGCCTGAATCATTGCTAAATTAATTTCATTAGCAATAATAAGCCTAGTGAACCTTTTAATTATTTTGGGTTCACAACGTATAAAGTCATAAACTTTGCTGCTGCCTGTAAGTTTGACCATTTCCTGACTCTCCTCACCAGTGTCCAAAAGCAAAGCAAGGACAAAACTAAATGTGTTTCTATATTAAATAATCTTAAATTATGTATGGTTTTAACCATCACACAACTGCCACAAGCTAAGTTGCCCTCAGTGTATTCCATATACAGTATGACATTGTTTGTGCATACACACACACATAAAGAAGCATACAGCTGGGTCTTGCACAAACTTTGGGCATCATTAGAAAGTTTGTAAAACAGTAAGCATTAAAGTAATATGTTTGCAGCAGTTTGGCTGAGGAATCAAAGACACTTTGAATGAAGGCAGTTCGATACAATTACAATTTATTTTTTATTATCATTGTACCCTACAGTCACAGAAACAGCAGGTATGTTAACGTAACCCGAATCTTCTTCCTTAATCTTTCACATTTTTTTTCCATTATTTGTGAACAACCAATATGTTTCAATCTATTTTACATCTTCTTTCATTTTGATCCTCAGTTACTGTCTCCACTACAAAACCAGTCAGCTGTTCAACCCTTCCCTTTGTACCCAAAAGTTTGAGCACTTGGAACAAGCTCCCTGTTGGCAGACCATGACTTCCTCCAGTCCAAAGAACTCACTTGTTATCACAGTAAAACCACAATGACCAAATATATCATGTGACACATTCACAGGAGAGTGACAATGTAAGCTTGGGAATGAGATTTCTTTAGGGGACCAAGCAGGAAATAAAGTGGTCCACAATGAAACGCTCCAATTTAGCCACCAATATCTGAAAGAACAGCAAAAGGCAAATGATGCACTTATCTTTTTCTGGGCATGCTCTTCATCCCCCCAGTTCTGCCCACTGTGGAAGTCTTCAAAGAAAAACTACCTGCCCTAGACCTCACATGTAAAGAAGAAAAACCTCTGTTTCAAAAGACACATTGATTACAGTCAAATGTGCCTAAACACTAATGTATTTCCTCTCAAACACTTTCCTACAGTTTACCGCTATGATCTGAGCAGTAAGATCCATCAGCTGTCCAGTTAAACGTCCACTTAAAGGGACAACATTGCTGATACAATCTTCCAGTCTTTCTGCCAAGTTTCCTACTACAAAGTGTGTGTGGGGATCCCTGTGCTCTACAATGAGGAGGGAGCAATGGTAAGAGGGACAACTGTCTCCTTTTAGCAATCTTGTTTCTAGCTGAGGAGGTGGAAGTCTGAGCAGCTTTCCTTCCACTCCCAGCCATCTGTTATAAAACCTCCAAAAGGACAGTTCTGCATCAGCAACTATTACTGATAAAACAGAAGTGCTCTGCCACAATCTTTAAAACAGAGTGTTTAATTTTACCAGTCTACAGAAGAACTTACTCTTTCACAGAGCTACAGACTAGCAGTAGCCTGAATTACCCCCCCCACACACACACTTTCCCCAATGTACAGCATGTTTTGTGCCAGCGACGTCCCCTAAGTTTAACCCCGTTATCTACGTTTCAGGGGGAACCTGACCTCACACGGCATTTTACTATAAAGTCTAGAAGTCAGAGGGCACTAGTACAAATATCACAAAAATAAAACTGAGGAAAATAAAACCGAGGGAAAAAAATCCATAACCCAAAACACAATAGAAACAATACTTTGTGTTCCTATTTTAAGTGCCTCTCTCAATGCTATATGCATAGCAGCTAAAGGCAAGCTGGAAACCAGCCAGGTCCTGGCTGCCAGCAAAAATTTTGTCACCTCCTTTGAACATCTGAAGTATGTTTACCCAATAGATTTCATTAAATTACACTTCCATTAGGAAGCATACAATGTTGATACTCATCTCAAAGATAAAAGGGATCGCTAAGAGGCATGTCATCCTGCTCCCCAGCTGATTGCTATTTCTGGGCCAATCAAGGAAAGGAGCCAGAACAATACTTAGTTAAAAAAATGCAGCATCTCCCCAAGGACTACATACTAAGAGACTGCAGCTCCATTATCAAAATGAGCATATCATTAATGACAATACACATACAGTACGTTGTTTTAATACAACTCATACACAACAAACAAGCTGTATTTGGGTCATTAGCTGAATTTGTAAAGCAGTATTTCCAAGGGTTAGAAACTCCTTATTGAGATATGAAGTTTATAGGCTGAGAGAGGGGGGAGCAAATATTTTATGTGAACCCAAAATACAGTGAATATAACAACACCGTTATATTCAGTTTGAAATGCATTGTAGTAGCTAACAGAACAATAGGCTATTCAAACATAAGTTCCCATTTTAAAGTATAGCAGAAGTAATTTGAAACAGCAGGCACTTTTTGCTAAACATCTATGAGGGATAACGAAAGCAAAATATCACTGATGCAGTTTATACTGTATGTATCACTTTTTAAATTATTACAACATGGATAAAAAAAACCAACCACAAACAAAACGCAAAAAGGGACACAAAGCAAATCTTACAAACATCAAAAAAACCCCAAAACTACAGAAAAAAACCACACCGATTGTGAGGCAAAACACTGGGGAGGGAATAACACAAGAGACTCAAATACACAAGTCCACTAGGACTGTTCAGCTGTTACCCTATGGTAGGTTGAGCCTTTCCTAGTGGAGAGGAGGAGATATCTTTGTCTCTAAGCATTGGTGTTAGATGTATGATGTTTACTGTGCTTCCTAATCTCCAATTCACATAACAGCAATAAAGGGAAGAAAGAGGACAAAACCAAAACCATGCTAATTAAAACCTGAAGTAATAGGAAAGGGTTGGGAGGGGTTAGCTCTTTACAGCCAAGCTCTGCCCAGTCCTTTTGCAGCAATCTGTGATTATTAATCTCTAAAAACACTCCTTGCTCAACATTCTGCAATCTAGACTTCAGCCAATCTCTTTCAACGTGCAGAAAAGCTTTTGGTTTAGCCATATTTGACATACCATATGAACTCCAATTATCCATCTTTTGCAGTTAATCATCTCACAATTACATTTCCTGCACTTATAAGCATCCAGCTGGGAACTGAGTTTTAATCTAGGAAATAAAAAAAAGGATTCAGGTTTCTAACAAATTACTTCTAATTAACCAGAACCTTTTCTAGTCATTCCAACCTAAAGACGCCTACAGCAAATGAAAGAATTTATTGTTTGCATTCCTAATGATATTTTAAAATTTCATTTCAATTTCCCCAATGAGTAACTTTCAGGAAATTCACTGCATTTATATCTACTTAAACAAACATTCTGCTAAGCAGGAAATGCACAACAAAAAAACCTAGGGGAAGAGAAAGAGAGCCAGTGTTACACTGAGCAGAAAAGCTGCTAAATAAAGCTAAAGAACCAGAACGCTAATTAACAGCAACTTGCAAAAGTACACTGCAGCTATGCTGCCCAGGCCCTGCCAGAGTTATTTGGAATCTCAAAACTACATTCCCAAATCATGGTGTAGAAATGACAGGGGCAGTGTCCAGAAAAAATGGTCCAATTCTGCTGACACAAGGCAGCAATTTGTAGTCTGTATAAAGGAAGCAGATTAAATGAAGCCACCTAGCTAGATAACGCAGGAAACTAAGTCGGTGGTGGTTAAACAGCACATGAAAGAGCTTTGTCCCACAACTTCCAGTGATCTCCCCAGGGAAAGATTTGGAATAAGAACCATGCAAAACACACTTACTGCATGACTGGGAACTCCCTGGTATCACAGGGAGGTAACATGAGGTAAGTATCAAATGTAACAGTTTCATTTACATTGAGTCTTATCAATTTTCTCCAACTGTTTCAAGAAAGTCAATGCAACCATCTGACAGAATATGATTGCTGCGAAGTCAAGTACACCTTTCATGTTCTTTGGACAGTCAATTACCAGAGGGTTTTCTGTCAGTTATGCAGTATCACAGATGTACATCCCAAATCTGTTCATCTAACCAACAAAAAGAAAACAATATACAGCTGAAAAATGCTCTTGAGAGTCACCTTTAAGTAATACATAATATATAAGTCAGTTTCACTTCAGAAATACCTTTGCTTGAAAGACTGGTAATCATTACTGTGCTACCAAAGTTTCCACAATACAAAACAGGACTGCGCTAATTGGCTGATTGATTCAATACCCAGTTAAAGTAGTCAATTATTCTGGAAAAGTTATTTTCAATATACCCGAAACCTTCCAAAACTATTAAATTTTATATGCTTGCACCAACCTCCCATTACTTTGGCTTTCATTAACTACCTCTGCAGGCACTTTGGCACATTTTTGTTTTTATTTATAACAGAGGTCCAGCTGTGACTGTGGACATCCTTTAACTCATTTACAACAAGGGAAAAACAACAAAACTAGTAGTACCTTCCTCTACCACTACCAACATTTAGCAAATTGTAATTCCTGCCACAACAGCAACAGCTTTAACTCCAAAAGTCCAGCATCACAAACCAATAAACACCAGCCTCCCCTTCCCAAACTTCTCCTTAACCTCTCTATCCGACACACAGAGCACAGCACACTTGACAAGCTGTGACGAAAGGGTGAATTCTCCTTGATGGGATTCACAGATACATCCTTAGCTATTACAGAGTCAACATTCAAAGGACTCCCAGTTCTTAGAGATTCCCACCTCAGAGTTGTGTGAAATATCATGAAATATCTACCAACACATTTTCAATCTACCAGTGCACCTTCAATTGTGATAAAGGAAGACTGCATGAAGCAGCAGCAAGAACATTATGGAAAAGTTCATCTTAGTTGTAAAGTCAGTCACCAAAAGACAAGAGTGAGAAGCCTGGGTGACAGAAAGAGGACCGCATGAAAGTGCAGTAAGTTTTCCTTCTTAAAGCCCCTCACAAGTCTAAAATGGGAAATGGAGAGACATAATTCATACAGGCTACAAGCTTCAGTAGGAACTCTGCTTGTAGCTATCAGAATCAGCATGGGCATTCCCATTCTGAAAGCAGTGCAAGACTCCTGACATTTTAACGTGTGCTTTAAGTCAGCACCAGGAGATCCTGCCAGAAGTCCTCCATGCCAATACACAAAAGACCCCCCACTCCTTGCCCAGACACTGGACCACAAGCAGATGTGCCTAGGTGTGTGATAGAAAGGCAATACTTGAGTAGCTTGTATCGAGTAGAATTTAAAAGTCAAAAAGGCCAAAGAGAGGGAATTTACAGGTCCCTTGGGTCACCTGGCAGAGCTGCATAGCTCCCAACATCAGCAAGTTCAGGCCAGTATTTTATCAGGGTCCAGCTCAGCAAGGGCCATAGCCAGGCAGGACCATGAGGAGCTGGAGAGCAGCATCCCACAGCGTCCCTGGAGCTGGGACTGACAGCCCTGAAATGGTACTCCAGGCACGTTGGGGAGGCTGCTCAGGGCTATTAAAGGCCATTGGTGCCCTTAGGGCCTTGAGCATCCAAAACTGGACATAACTTTTTCAAGATCTGGTATCAACCACAGCTTGTGGATGATGCAGAAAAAAAGTCAAGCAGATAGCACATAGTGGATTTACATCACCACAGAGAAAACCAGGGTCAAGTTAGAAATATTCTGCAAATGAAGCAACCCTGATCTGGGTTAAAGCCAAGGCCATATGTCTGTTGTTACAGTAAATGGCTCTGACATTTTAAAATAGTTTTACTGGTTTACTGCCCTTGAGTCACACTTACAAGCCCTCAATCATTGGCAAGTCAGAAATGAACAGGTGATATTGCAGAGACATCCAGAAGGTACTAGCCAAACATGAAAAATAAAAAGAATTAGAAGAAAAAACACCCTCTCAGCTGTATTCATTTAAGTAGGAACACCACAGAGGAAAGCTCTTAAGTGCAAATCTTTCTCATTGCAGCGTTCCTTTCAGTGGCACATGAAACAGCAATGATAACAGGCTCAAAAAAAACTTTGAAAATAAAGTTAAAAGATACATGTAACTTAAAACTAACATCTTTTCCTACACAGAAAGGTTAAATTGTGGGGTTGACATTTGCATTTGTTACGTTGTCAACGTTCCCTGCCTATCAGCCTATGTACAAACAATATCTAAAGATGTCATCTACATATTTATACCAAAGGAGTTTATGAACAAGACCTGTCAGTATATTTTAACACCTTTCCAAAACGTCAGCTTTCATCAGGTATAAACACAACATGTTTAATTTATTAGTTTGGTTTAATATAAAAAGTTGACAATCATATGTCACCATAACTATTGATAAGGTAAATAAGGACTACAGGAAAACGTCAAAAAGTTATTAAAATATTTCTCAGCTTCCTGAATCAAATTGGATTTATTGGCTTTTCTCTGTCAATAAGTACATCACACATTTTTCTTCATATGGCTATTTTTGAAGTGATGTGTCCAACAGCGAAGTTTACAGACAGACTGTAATTCTTGAAGAATATTAATTCCATTTTGACTGTTTTGGGCAGAGGAAAGGGCTTTGTTTAATGTTAAAAAAAACCCTGCACAAACACATGAACTTGTTCATCTGTATTTAAACACACACCAAAGACTTAATCTTCTGATCAAAAATATACTAAGCCTGCATAAAAGTTAAAATATATGGCAAAAGAAACTTTGAATACAACTCTGAAGTTGAGCAAAGCAACACATTTGTTTCCACTTTCTCTATAAGGTGCTTGATTTAATTCCCTCAAGAGGATTGCTACTACCAAAGGTCCACCTTCTTTGTTTATAATGTCAGGAGGACAATCTATTCTCACGTCTTTCTAGATACTTCCCCAAAAATTGTAACAGAGGGCAGCACTGCCTCATTTCAAGAATTTCATCCCCGTCACCACTACACAGCCAAACACCTCATCAGTGAGTCATTCCAACCAGATTGCAATAGCTTGCTCAGTAGGGAAAAAACCCCAGACTCATTTACCTGAATGCGAGAATAAACTTCTTTGTACAGATGAGTTCAAACACTCCTGCCCAAGCCAAACCCAGGCCAAATTACAGCCAGTAGCACAGAATAGTTTAAAGGTAGAAGGGAAATAGAAAATGGACTGTTCACGGACAGCATCTCTCCTTGCTGGAAGAGACTTTTCTTTTATTCAGCAAGTCCCACTCTGCATCTCAGCATAAGACATGGAGAAGAATGTTATTATACAACAAAGCTGATATTAGGATTTGATACTATGGACATCAAGACATATGGCATGCCACAGCCTCTTAATTATTCTGTAAAACTTATCTGGCACAGACACAGATAGTGATTTCTTAGAATACAACAGACACGTTGAATGTGACCTCAAAGAACTGATATGGATTTCCTGTTGCTTAGACAACAGGAATTTTACTAATTCATGTCACTTTTGCATCAAAATCACAAATGCAGTGAGTACAGTTGAAGACCAGATATGGAATATTGTGTCAGGCACTATTGCTTCGTTGGTACATGAAATTTAATGCTGAAGACCTTCAAAGTGTATTGGATATGATGGAAAACCAGAGGCTCATTTTTTCTGTTGAAATGACAAGTAGGTGAAAGAACCAAAACATGATCCACCAGAAGTGATCTTTACATACTAATCAAACTCATTGAAAAGCATTTCCAAAAATGAAAGTATAACTAGATTTCAAACAGAAGCACACACCCAGGTTTCCTTTCTTTTAAGTACGGTATGAGAAGGAGAATGGAAAATCCCAAAAGGCCCAAAACTTCCACAAAGGAAGGATGGTCCTCAAAATAGTCTTGCTCCAAAAGGATACATTTAATTACATCGGAACAGGTAGCATCTTGGGAGGTTTTCCACTATTGTTTCTACAGCGTACATGAATCCAGGTTTTACTGCAGAATAGACTTAGCCCAGTTCTTAGACCAAACATCCTCACTTCAACATGGTTCAAAGCTGTCCGAAACACCAGTCTTTGGTTCAGACCCTTATTTTGGTGTAGACCCAAAATGGGAGTTTCCAGTCCATTTTCTTCAAGAAGCCATCCTATTCAGTCTCACATGCAGTAGGTGAGGAAAATGAGGGGATTCACTTCAAAATCACAGTACTGCCAAACCAAACACCACCACTGTACATGGAGCTCCAGCTGGGAGAAAAGCCAGCTAAGACATTTTTTAAAACACACAAATGGCTTGTGAACTGGTCCTGGATTAGGAGAGAAGAGAACTCAGCAGATGACCTTACAACAGAGTACTTTTAAGGTACAAATTAAAAGTGAAAACTTTTAAAGTTTGCCCCAGAAAGAGATGCAGAAAAAGAAAAATTAAAAGGGGAAAGGAGAAGAGCAAATTTTCCTTATGCTCATTCTAAAATTCATGGGTTTTCATCCAAGACATCTGCAGGGCACAAGTGCTGAGCCACCAATCTGCATTGCTGAGTGCTGGACACGTAGCTCATGAATGGAAAAAGGGGACCTTAATAACACATTTGAAATTGCCTCCAAGTATGGGTCACAAGGAAGATTCAGCCCAGGTGCCTTCAACTCAAATAAAGATCTAACAGGAGGACAACATGCCAGAAGGTGAGAAAAAGACAAAAGGAGCACTAAGGGCTTGAAAAGGCTGGGAAAGCGATTCAGGTTAGCAACCCCTAACTTAATCCTGACCTTTCTGTAACTTTTTACCTTGATTTAGTTGACTGAACTAACTCTGTGGGAAGCTTACACAACTGAACACCAGAGTCTGATTTCTCCCAGAAAGACTAGGCAGAAAGAAGAGGAAATCACATGGTCACTTAGGCATATTAATAACATTGAATTAAACAATACACAAACACAGTGTTAATAATAAAATACTTTTCTAATAAAAAAAATATCTAGAACTATAGTTAAGACCCCCTCTTAGCATTACTAGTTTTACTCCCAACTACATTAATCCTAGATAAATACTTCTCAGTCTTTTCTAAAGATGCTAGAAATTATAAAAATATTTCTAGTCTTTTCTAAAGATGCTAGAAATTATAAAAATATTTCTAGTCTTTTCTAAAGATGCTAGAAATTATAAAAATATTTCTAGTCTTTTCTAAAGATGCTAGAAATTATAAAAATATTTCTAGTCTTTTCTAAAGATGCTAGAAATTATAAAAATATTTCTAGTCTTTTCTAAAGATGCTAGAAATTATAAAAATATTTCTAGTCTTTTCTAAAGATGCTAGAAATTATAAAAATATTTCTAGTCTTTTCTAAAGATGCTAGAAATTATAAAAATATTTCTAGTCTTTTCTAAAGATGCTAGAAATTATAACAGATGAAAACCTGTAGTTTCAAAGGCAGCTGCAAATGGAACAATCCATAATGCTGAAACTAATCCATATTTCTTAAAACAAAAATAATCACACGAAACATATCAACATAACAACTCAGTTCTTTACAAAATTCTATTTAGTTAATGTTCACTATCACAGTGCCAAAGAGCTATACTCATGGGTAGAAAACCTTTCGTGTTAGCCACTCTATAAATAGGGATCTCTGTGTCAAAATACATGCAGTTACACATCCCAAAATATCAACCATCATTATGGAAAGTTAATGTCCAAATTTTGAAATATGAGAATTTGCTTTGATATTAATGTCATTATTCTCTCTTAAATAAAATAGTTACTACCACTTTTTTCCCCGGTTGGTGATACACCCTCACAAAGGTTACAGATTGATTTAATAATGGCTCAAAGTGTTCTGTTCATGAATCAATGGAAAGGAAGGTGCTATCTTCATAATGCAGGAGCATTTTTTATCTAAGGGCCAAGCCAAGACCCACCAAACACAATATGAGCCTTTTCTTTGACTTGCATTTCAAATCTTCACATTTGAGTCTTTAGTGAACAGGTACAAAGTCTGCAATTGCTATTCAGTGTTTTCCAAAAGACTACCTAACACTTTTCCATGCTGACCAGGAGGGTAAGTTGGCAAACACTGCCCTTATTCATTCTATTCTGAACTTATCTGAAAATAATAAAAAAACCACACAAACAACAAACTAAGGACGTGTTGGAAAGTTGTGGGGATTCAGAAAGTAAGCACAAAAGCTACTCAATAGGAAACATGCAGAGCCCACACACACATTCCCTAATTTCTTACTCTTTATGCACCAGGCACCAGATACTTTTAGCAAAACCCTTTTTTTCGTTAAATCCACCAGAAATGGTTAAATATTAGTACAGCAGGAAAAATTACTCTGTTCTACTGCTGATGCCAGAAGCCCCCTGCTATATTGCTCTTTACCATCTGTTCTTTGTATTTCTACTCTAATTTTCATTGATCAACTTTTTTTAGGAGTAAAACCTCTGTAGTATCTATTAAATATTGGAAAAGGCTTATTTTCCTAGCGCTAGCACCCTAAAGGCAATTTATAAAAAGCAAACAAAAAGTAAGGGAAGTGCCGTATTTGATCCACTTATTATAAACGAATACAAGCATTAAATTGTCAAACATACAACTTGCAGATCGTCTAGCCTTTGCAGGGATTTCCTCCCCAACAGCAAGTTTAAATAGACTTTGTGGACAAGAACCATTTTTTTTGTGGTTTGTACGGCAGCTTTAAGGGAAGCTGACTGTACTTGGGACTGACTACTAAATGACTGCAGAATACAAATAAAAAGTTACCAAACAAAAGGACAGAGATGGTCACGCTTTTTCCATATGCTTCACATAGTAAAGAACATTGGGGGGGGGGGGGATCATTCTAATACACTTCCAACTGTATTTTTTTTCGCTTTATATTCCTTTCTCACCAAGTCTTAAGCCAGAAACAAGACATTTCCACTGCTGTAAAAGTCCATCACTTTTTACCTGCGCTAGCCAGTTTTAAAGAACCACAAAGTTCCTTCTGTGTTTACTACTGCTATGTTCAAAAGAGCCAGCTTACAGCACAAATTGGAGGTTTTATCAGAAAGAAAACAGGCTAACATTGTGTGGCTTAGTTATTAAATAGCGTTTTTAAATATTTGCACCTTGAAAATATTAAAGAAATTTAATACTTTTCAGGACAAGTGAAAGTCTACCTACAGAAGGAAATAGCACTCTGTCTAACACTGAAGACAGCTGCATAAGTATCTACTTTGTTCTTGGGTTAGAGTTTGGGGCAGAAGTGGCGACAAAAATTTAACAGTTTTTGTTAAATTAATCTGTAATTTGTAAGAAAAAAAAGACAGAATGAACTGATTGAATTATTTTCCTTCAGAATCTCTAACACTATCAAATCCATACTAACACATTAGCTCTTCACAACGACTACTTAATCTGTTATAGTGGATTTCCTGAGCGAAAAGGCAGAAACAGAATCAAACTGACTGTGTTTCTATTGTACTCAATTTCAGTATAGCACTTTCAGAAACCTGAAATCATAAAAATAAAATTATGCAAAACATGATACTTGGCAACTTCAATGTCTTGTAAAACACACAAAAGTTAACATGTAACATCATTAAAGGAGCATTATGGAAAGAATCAGCAGGAAAGAGAGAATACATCCATTACTGTTTCTTCATTTTGCTTATTAACAAATCTAGAACATATCTGCATTTACAGGAATTTTTAACTGGCACAGAAGAATTTTCATTATGCCAATAACATTACCATAAATTCATAGCCTGTCTCCTGCTATCCTATGGCAAAGATTTTTAGCAAAAAACGAGGTAACTAATATTATTTGTACTAGCAGAATATAATGAATGCTATTATTTGTAATGTTTGACAGCTGTTTGACAACCAGAGATACAATATATTCAGTTATGCAAAGAGATTTTTATACTCTAATATTTGCCCATGATGCAATTGGAATTTCAACAAGCATTTAATATGTAATGATCATATAAAATTTTCCCCTTGAATTCTGATGGAGAAAATACCAGGATGAAGCACAAACCTCTTGAAGTTGGGTAGAAATAGCTACTTTTAACAGCAGTGCTTGTATTTCAAGTTTCATTTCATGAAAGCAACAAAAACCCATCAAGCAGGCAAAAAAAGCCATTAACCACTCCTTTGCCAAACTAATTTTTGACATGGGACAGTTAATCACGCACCAATAAAAAGTTCACCATTTACCAGATGGCAACTCCACCATAAAGGAGAGCTATTTTTGGCCATGGCAAATAGTCTCCTCATGTTTCAAACACAAATTCTATTTTCACATTAATTTTTAAAACTATGTGGCTTTAACTTAAAATAAACTGTACATCAAACGAATGGAAAATAAACAGCCAGGAACACAATTTGACGAATTGGATTTATTTAGTTTATTTAGCTAAACAGGGTCCATTGGATCTCTTTAATAGGCTGACAGTTGCACTGGGCTGGTTAATAAAACATTCAACACAGTATCTTCAGCCAATATAGAAATGCAAATCCCACCAGAAATATTTTATTCATGAAACAGTAATTTCAGTTACTACCAAAGCAAAAAAAAAAAAAAAAAAAAAAAAAAAAAGAAAAAAAGAAACAGGGACAAAAAGGGAGGGGGGAAGAAAAAAAAAAAAAAGTACTTGCTTTGCAAACAAACAGTGCCATCTAGTGTCATCCCCTGCACAAACAAACCAAAAAATGTGAAAAGGGCTATAATTAATCCTTGCAGTGTCAGTCCAGTACCTTCTCCCTATTTCTTTGCTTTATGAGTAGCACATGGCTCTCCCTATTTTAGAGTTAAACACAAATTAGTCTCACTCTAGCTGGGAAAAGGGGGAGGGGGGGAAGTAATAACACATTAAGGAACTTGAAAAAGCAGTTCTAGCGTGTAAAGCAAGCATGTTAAAATGATGGTTTGCTCAGATTGTGAGCTGTTTCTTCTTGAAATCTTTATGTTTCTAACTCATGGTATAAACCAAATCAAACTTCTACTTATACGAGTGCAGGTGAGCCACACAACAAAGGGAGAGTGAGATACGCTCTGTTCTGCTTTATTTGTCATCACATCCCACACCAGCTGCGGAACCTTTATCATAGTACTGCTGCTATCAAAAGCAGGACAATGACAGCTTGCTTCTTTTTGCATGACAGGTAGGGGAGTATCACTTCACTAAAATAAGAAATCACCAAGAAAGTGGGAAACATAAAAGCCTTCCTCCTCCTGCCCCGCAATAAACAGCATTCAGTTTCTGTATTATGAACTCACTTTACTCACCAGCTGGGTAGAAGTAATTTTGAGTGGATGCTGCTTCTCCCCCTATCTGCTAGGATGAACAGCAGACAGATTTAATTCTACTACTTTGAGAAGTAGTAGTTTTAACGTAAGAAGAAATTACATGGTAAATAGAGAAACGGTAGTTCTCCACCTGGGAAAGCATCCAGATATGTCGGAAGACTGCCAGGTGAGAAAGCACAGTTAGTGAAAAAGGCAGAGCTGATGTCATGCTGAATTTCTATTACATGCCTTAAAACACATTTTACAGAAGGATTTCATTCTGCCAGAGACCACTTTTCAGCTTCATTTAATACAGAAATATTTCGTGTGTGAGGAAAGGAAAGAGGCATGAATGCTTACAGTGCGCTGTGAGTCAATATGCCTTTCACTTATAGCCCCCAGCCAGACCCCAGAATTATCAGACTCACTAAATCACTTCCTGAAAGCACTTTCATTTGTAATCACTCAGCCAAGCCTAGTGCTTCGTGAACTGTTTTTTCTTAAAATCATGTGCATCACCTCCACCGTTAAGAGTCACTGACTTGCTGAAGGACCAGCAAACAGCGTGCCGCAGAACCCACCAGTCTTACCCCTACATGTTAACAGATGAGCAATGTCTCTGGAGAGAGACACGCACAATTTCCTGTGAGTATCAAGGTAAAGCCAGTTGAGAGAAGAATCTAGTTAAGGAATTCTTTTTATTGACATTAAAAACTTGCTGCCTGGTTGCCCCTTACTCAGCGTATTAACTCTTCACATATTGTGTTATGAGATGCATCTTTTTAGTCAAACATGGAAGGAAGGATTCTTTATAAGCAATACCTGCAGAATTATAAAACCCAGGAGGTAAAGTGTGGTTCGCTGGTCTGGCTTCTCAGGAATCTGAGTTAAAACAACCATAGCCCCTTAGGTTAATTACAAATTAAGCATATTAACTCCCATCTTTCACACTTGCCTCTAAGGAAAAGCACGTCATCACTAGTAAAATCCACAGTGAGATAAGTTTCCTTCCTTCTTCATACTTCACAAAAAACCATAAAAAAGAAATCTAAGATGCAAATAAATTAGGGCAAGTTTTCTACAGGGGATCTAAGTTGTACCACCTCTTAATCTTTCATCAACTCAGTTTAAGCCTTGAACATTACCAAAAAAACCCAAAAAACAACCACAAAAACCCCAACATTCTCTCCTGTATCACTTTTTACCCATTCAAAATAGCAGTATTATAAATAAACTTAACTGTAAAATGTCAAATGCCTCCACCTTTTTTCATCACAAACTCACCAAGGTGGGGACACAAGTGAAAACAAACAGAAGACAATGTAGAATTTACCGCTGTAGAAGTTGGCCTACTGTTCAGCAGCAGCCAAGCATAGAAATATCACATTAAAAGTTACTAGAAAAGGAAGAGAGGAAAACAAAACAGTGCCTCTGTGTAGAGCAGTTTGAGCACAGTGTAGAAGACTGATTGCTTATCTCAAGAAGGTAACAGTATCTATAAAAACAGCACAGTGAAGGAACTTTTGTTCACAAAATGCTTTCTCAAAATCAGATTGTCAAGGCACATGGTCAAATATTTCACATTCTTTCTTCTGAAACATAATCAGTTCAATCTCACGTGCATTAAAACAGATCCTCCACAGCCCTGTTCAAAAGAGCTGCACTGCTCACATAGCAGAAACTAATCCGATTTCAGAAGTTTCAAATTTGTCAACAAGATCAGGTTTTCAGTACAAGCACACATGCTGGCCGTGCAGGGTGCACGTGCACACATGACATGTATCATGGGGAGTTCCCTGTTTTTAATAACGTTGCTGGGATACAACTATCAAGAAACACAGATCTGTCCCACACACAGTTTATGACTTTGCAACTACAAAGCAATGATGCTTTGCTTTATAAATCAAAATAATCCAGCAGCCACAGTTGAGTCTCTAAAGTTTTAGCTCAAACCAGAAAGCTAGGGAAGACTCTCACCATAAAGATACAGGCCACTAACTTGTTGTTTGACAAATGTCATTCATTACACTTAGAGCCATATGAATATTTGTCTGGGCAGGTGACTGAACCCAAAATAAGGGCAGCACTATTTGCAAAAGCAGCCAGAATATAACTGACAGCTATAGTAGTTGTTCAGGTGACTTGGGTGGTACTTCAGAGTCACACAAAAAAGCTAACTTTATCAAATAAAAATCCATTGCTTATCTCCTTAAATGTTTTTAAAACTTAACAGCAGTTGTCATTTGAACAATGATCTTAAACAGAACCTGTAGGAAGTATGAAATGTGAATACGTATCTTCACTATTGACTGAACCGAAGCTATTGTTAAGTGCTGAAAATGTTTAAATGTTTAGTCAAGGTTTGTACAATGTATCTGTCTATGCCTCTGACTTCTCCCCCCCCCCCCCTTTTTTTTTTTTTTGCTTTAAGTTGAAGGTCAGAATCCAAAACCAGTACCCACCCTGAGTCTTTAGAAAGGAATGAGTGCTGTCTCTTGGACTGGTAACAAACGTTATCTATTCAGTTTGCCTCCGTGCTGCCGTGACAGAATCTGAACAGTTCCTATCCTGCCTCCTGTATTTATTTGATGGTTATTTTTCTTGTTAAATATACCCATCCCACTTTCACCATTGATTGTGTAGTACTCATTTTTGTAACAGGAATGCTGCTGTGTAATATGCGCTTACTGGATTTTTGTATTTCCCTGCCTATTTGAATGCCTCATGCTTCAGCTGTAAACTTTTCAGGAAAATGCCGACTTCTGGGCCCCTGCCCCTCCCCCCCCTTTTTTTTTTTTATGGTGCCTTGATGTTGAACCAGTACATGGAATCCTTGGAGTAAAAACAAACACTAGCAGATAACCACACATTTGCCAAGTTTATATAGTTACAGTTTCACATGAAGTGGGATAATTTCAAGTCAAAATAAGTTTATAAAATCTAGAAAGCTTTTTACCACTGCATATCCCTACTGTTTTAAAGATCACAGGCTATTTTCACATAACAAAAAAATGTTTTATTTACAAAAAAATAAACAATACCTATAGTCCATGTACTTAAGAGACTGCAATAAAATGTAAGGCTTTTTTTGCATTCAGAACTTGCTTCACACAGGCAGGCACCACGGCCATTCTACAGCTGAAAGAGTCGAAAAGAAAATATTTACAGGCTTAAACCACAGAACGGTGCATTGGTAGGTGCAGGAAAACCACCTGCTCATAGGGGGATTGTTTGAAATGTCAGGAACTCTTTGGTAGGTGGTCCCTATACCTTTACGGACCCGGAAAGCACGTCTGTGGTCTGCAACTCCGCTTCGGGCCACCAGATGGAGCCATTAGCCCAGCACCGGGCACCGTCACCGCCCGCGGGAACGCAGCTCGGCTACCGAAGTGCGGTACCGGCACATACTGCTGAAAATAGCATAATAAAGCCAAGATTAACACCTGCAAGTTACAATCTTGCAGCACACGGTTTAACAAACAGTTTTATTCTGGTTTGATACGTTTATCGCACACACTAAGCAAGCCTGAAACTGCCTTTTGAGGCATACGCAGCTTTTCCGCAAATAAGCATCACTTTACACTTGCCCTAATCTTACATTTCTCCCCAGGCACCTGCTCCCCATGGCAGCCTACGCAGCACTGAGGCAACCATCAGGAAGGGCTGCTGCCTTGATCTGAGGTGCAATGCTTGCTTTGTTAGTTCTCCCCACCCGTATTCACAGTGCTATGCTATCCGACTACTTCTACCGACAAAAAGGAGCTACTCTGGTTTTTATTACCACCATCCATCTCCAAAAGGGAGGGCCAAGATGAAGCAAGGTGGCTTTTTCTCCTCAGATACGATTTAATGTAATTAGTGAGTTACCAACTACCCGTGTGCAATACAGTGCATGGGGTAGATGTCCTTGCCTCCACACACGCCTCTGGACTGCCGAGCACTGATAACTGCAGACATGACTCAAGATAACATGGATTAGCAATAAGGGGAAATAAATCCCTTATTTTCAACTTGTTTTTATTTGATTACAAAGTCGGAGACAAGTAAGCCATGTTTGAAGTAACTTTTTAAAGTACAGAGCAACCAAGTTTAAATCCTTATTTTTCAGAATATACTCTGACAAAGTACACAGAAAAAAACACTGTATGTTCATTAAGATGCCACAACATGTACTAAATAATATTAAAGTCATAGTCAGTGTTTTGTCATCATTACACATACTGCAGATCATCAAATAAACTCACCATTTAGATATTACATGTCACAAAGAAAACTTAATGCCGTCCATCCTGCAAGTGAAGAGCGGACGGTCCACATACCTCATGTTTCCTTCTCCTAACTTTCAAATATGTTGCTGTGCTGCTGTTTTCCATAACTGCTTGGGTGAGGGCAAATTTTTGAGATTTTATAAGGCATACAAGTAACCACAAGATCAAAACTTGTGTTAATTATGATGAATATAAAAGTGACCAGCACCAGTTCCACATTAACTTCACGTTTGAAGTACAGAACTTAACAAAAAAGACTGTATACTGAGGTATATAATTTTTGTAATTAATTTCACAGACATGCTTTCTTTCATATGAAACACATACTTCCAAGATGATTGAGAAATGTACTCTGCTCAGTGCACACACTGCTTCACACAGGAAGAAAAGCCAAGCAGAATACAGCGGGATCCAGCTGAGATTCCAACTTCATTTATAGAGAACAACACTTAACTTTGCAAGCTCACATCTGCATGCCTTTCAGAAGGGCCAAGAACTTTGACCAGCAAATCTGTAAGCCGGTCATAGCTCGAAACTGCCAGTATCATTTCCAGTTAAAAATTTCCCTTCATCTATAAAAGTGACATAATTTCAAAAGTATGTCGATTTGCTTTCCCTAAAGGTCTGCTAAAGCTCTTACATAAACTCTATACGCTTTGCTTACAGTCAAACAGGTCACAATTCATCCAGAAAGTATTTTCAAATTTCTACCTTCAACAGCCCTGCAGCTTATAAAGTCAAAATAACATTTCCTTTCCTTCCCCTCTTCTCTCTTTGAACTCACAACTGAAACATTTTGTCTTACAGTTTCCAACAAGTTGCTATTTGACTGGAGAACAATCCAGAAAGATTCTGAAACCATCACATACAAACTTAAAATAATGTTAGCACTTAGGAACTGGAATTATGTAGTGCATTTAGTTTTAAGAACACTATTTTCTATATAACTGAGATTTTTCCAAGCATAACTTGTTTTCTTTCAGTACTTTGTCTTTCACTCCACTCATTTTCTTCCCTTGATCTGCTGAATGCCATCCTTGAATTGTGGGCTGTTTATTTTTTCCCATTATTATGATCTGTTCCTTCCTCTTTCTCATGTTTTTTGCTCTGAGCACAAACTTATATTCTTTTGATCACATAACTCCTAGGGCTCTGATGCATTTCTTCCATACACACTCCTTTCTCCTCTTCCACAAAGAGTGTCTGGTTCTGAACTCCCCCACTTCCTATTGCTTAGGAATATGAAGTACCAATTCCCCCGTCTGCCTACATGGAGAAATAGGCCAGCAACAAATAAATGCTGACAGTGAATTCTCCCACACCTGAGAAGATAAACAGCATTCACGACTGCTCCAGAAATTGTTCTCTCTTGGAAACCACTGTTTAGCCAGCAAGGCCATGCACGCTTACTACAGAGGAACATCATGAAATTGTTGCAAAATTTTGATGCAAGTCTTTTTACCCTAACATTCTCCAAACTTCACAAAATTGCAACCATCTTCTAAAGTAAGACATTTCTGTACATCTCTTCAACTTGGCAGAATCAGAGAGGAGTGACAGTCAGCTGGATTTCCTGGATGCAGGTATAAACATTGACTCCCCTCCCCTGAAGGAATAAACTGCTGCCAGCAACCCGAGAAAATTCACAGTTCTCCATTAAATAGAAAATACTGTCACTAGTTATTTCTTTTTCCCTACCCTGCAGGAACTGAGCTGCTGCCAATTAACATCACATTTCCTTACACTCTGCAATCCCTTTGAACTTTTTCAGGATTTTAGAAGAAACAATTTTGTCTCTATATCTACTCAGTGCAAATTCCAGCCACAAAAAAGGACTGATAACTGTAGCAGAATCCCCTAGACAAGGGAATCTTGTTAGTTTGCATTCATTACTTGAAAAAAGTATTATTTATAACCAATTTGTACAAAAGTCAGGAAGAATTAAGTGAATAGAAAACAAATCACAGAAACTAAGAAATGAACTGCACATGAGAAACTACATTCAAAAATTCCATGGATTGGAGATTATATTGTTTTTCATGTTACTGACCACATCACTACAAGCTGTCTTAAACTGTTATTTTCCACTCAGAGAATACTTATGCAGTAATTTAAGTATTAACTCTGATGTTCTACCAGTCATTCCTTGAGAAACCGGATCAAAAGCTATTTTGCCTATAGCATGAACACTGACAATGTTTAATGGCACAGAAACAATTCAGAACCAGGGCAAAGGGACAGCAAGGTAGCAACTTGAACACTGGTATGGGAGTGCTACAAAAAGAAAAGCTTCACTTCCCTAGTTTGGTTTTCATCTGTCCAGAACACAGCAAGATACACACAGAACTCATCTGTCAAACTACTCAAAAATACCTTTCAGTTGCCTGAATAACTGCATTATTATGTTTTAAAAAATCCGATCGATGCCTTCTTTAGGTAATTCATTAAAAACTCACAAAATCAGCTTCAAGTTTTCCCATTTCTTGTTTGTAGCTTCTCATTCGACTGCTGTACATTCCTCGGCTTTGAGGTGGGATCTCTCGAACTTCAAGTTCCATCTGCTCAAGCTAACAAGTAAAAATAAAGACATGTAAATCAAAAGGGTATTAGAGCAAGGATGAATTTACCTAAATTGTTCACAAATATTAAGAAATATTCCTTCTTTATCAAGAAAAATGTTGTTTATTCTGCAATAAATAAACCATTTATCAAAACTTTTACACAGCCTTGTCAACAAACAAGTGACAAAACTAATATTATTAACACAAGGAATGATTCTAGTCAAACATTTCTGGATTTCGTTTCCAGATGTGATGAACACATTTTATTACAAGAAAATAGTAAAACTGAGGTTAAATAACCTTCCTACAAATTAGCATAGTTCAGAAGAAAGCCTGCCTCCATCTAGCTGTGTGGTTTTGGAAACCCTTGGCTGAAAAAGCTATTTTATTTATTTACACACACACGCACATGTATATATACACATTCATATATGTGTATATATTTGTGTGTGCATATATATACACGTTTAAAGTTTTATTTACCAGCAGCCTCTATGTTTAAAAAATAATTCTTTTAGGTATTGCTTACTCAGCAGAATTACAATATCTGAAATGACTGCCTAAATGCCTATCTCAAATGTGTATGTAGGTATATTGAATAGCTGAATTTCAGGGTTTAGCAACAATACCATTCAAGAACTTGTATACAGTTGAATGCATTGAAAGGTCAGAGAGAGAATATATCTTTCAGAAGCTTTTTCTATTTATTCTTGCCATGTAAAACACTAAGAGGCCTGAAACACAGAAGTATGGCACAGAGGTACTGAAAATCAAAAGGAGTTACAAACCAGGGCTGCACTACCTGCTAATTACCTGCCCACTGGGTCACCAAGCCTCCTCTACATGATGCTGTCTGCTTGCGAATTCTGTTTTGCACAGCTTAAGAATCTGACCTTTTAAAATCTTCCCAACTTACTTTAAAAAGTAAAAGAATACCTCTCCTTGGTTGTAATAGGCACCCAAAACAATATTTACTTGCTTCCTACAATTCCAGGCTGAACAATATGGCATTGGAACAGAAATGCCTTTTAATTAGGGTCCCAAGCTCCTGGTTACAGGTCTTCACAAGGGACAGCTACAGTTTATTCCTATGTAATTGCTTGCTTACACTTTGAAATTTCATCCTCATATCATAAAAAAAAGCATCTGAATTTAATCAATGGAATTACCAGATACTCCAAAGACATTCTGCCTGATTTATTCTGATTATACAAAATGATATTCAATAATAAAACTTTAATTAAATAGTCAGTAATGAATTGAAACATACAAATCCATTTCTAATTCTGCCCAGTTCTTTGGCTCAGGCTTAACTTTCCAATGGGGTATCATAAATTAGACTGATAGCTGGAATTAATGGCTTATTTCTTATCAATTTCATCTCAATATATTTGATCTCAAATATTCTATAAACATAGAAATCATTCCTCGTGTATATATAATTAGATGTGCAAGGTCAAGATATTTTAATGAAGTCTCAATTCTTAGCTATTATATAAAAATGAAACCATCTTCCAGTGAATACAGAATTTATAGCAAATATCAGACCACAGTCCATGAAATCCAAAATGTTCAATTTAAAGAGTCAGTATCAGAGATTGTAAGGTCCAAATGCAACCTAACTTTATGTATTTTCACTTTCAGGCCTCATATTACTGGTCATAAAATCCTATTTTTCATACACAAGCAAGAACAGAGCTTAATTCTACTTAAAGGTAAAAACAACCTGGCACTTACTTTCTTTAGAAAAACTACAAGCTCAAACTTCTGTTACTGGTTAAGTTTAAACTCTCCACCAGCACTGGTTTTGGCTGGGATAGAGTTAATTTTCTTCCCAGTAGCTGGTGTGGGGCTGTGTTTTGGAGTTGTGCAGAAACAGTGTCGGTAACACAGAGGCGTTTGGTTGCTGCTGAGCAGGGCCTGCACAGAGCCAAGGGCTTCTCTGCCCCTCACCCCACCGCACCGGTGAGCAGCCAGGGAGGGGGGCACAAGGAGTCGGGAGGGGACACAGCCGGGACAGCTGGCCCCAACTGGCCCCAGGGACATTCCACACCATAGGGTGTCATGCCCAGTGTATAAATCTGGGGGAAGAAGGAGGAAGGTGGGGATGTTCAGAGTGATGGCGTTTGTCTTCCCAAGCCCCGTTACACGTGATGGAGCCCTGCCTTCCTGCCGACGGCTGAGCCCATGGGAAGTGGTGAAGGAATCCCTTGTTTTGCTTTGCTTGTGCACGTGGCTTTTGCTTTACCTATTAAACCCTCTCAACACATCAGTTTTCTCCCTTTAACTCTTCTTCCTCCCCCCACCCCACTGGGGAGCAGTGAGCGAGCGGCCAAGTGGGGCCTGGCTGGCGCTGAACCACCGCGGCGAAGCTGAGCCTTCTGGCACCTGCCTCTCGCCCAGATTCATAAACCAGGGCCCCCCTTAAGGCTCCTCAAGGGTTCAGCCTCAGGGGGTTGCTCCTAACACCACCCAGTACACTCCCAGCACTGAATACAGCGAAAAGCTGAGCAGCCACTGGTTATTTCCATTCAAAAATACAACAAAGTAAGGTAGTGCTGCTGCTGTTGTCCATTGAGACCCCAGAATAAGTCTCCCATCCCACAGGAACCTTTCCACATTAAATTGCTCTGGACAATTGCTAGTATTTTATGAAACTTGTAAGCTTCGTAATTTTATTCTGAAATCCTGGAACTAAATAGAGATTAACAGTAAAAAAACCCCAAGTGTCTAAATAAGAATAACCTAGCGTTTGCAACACAACAATTCTGTGATGTTTCCCTCATAAATCATAAAGGCAAAAAAACAGACAGACAGCTTTTTCTTCTTTAAAGTAAAATTTCCCTCAAAAATGCTAATCCCAGCTCTTCTAGTAGATGCTAGATTTTATACTCAGTTTCTCTAAGGTTACCACAACATTCACCCTTCTTAAAATCTTGGTAAAAATAACATTCATATACTCCACACTGGACACAGAATGACAGGATTTCTCCCCAGAGATCCCTTACTCAACAGCTCTGGCTTGAAAAGGCAGCCTGGGAGTCTCAAAGATTTGGTGTCAGCTCTGCACATAGACCAAATCAATTACGCTGTGAATTTACCCAAACAAAACAGACAGTGTTTTAAAACAATCAATGGTTAGTCAATGTAAATAAATCATCTCTACAATAATATTTACAGTACATGAGAGTGTTCTTTCCTAGCCAACTAGGAAATAAACTAAAGTCAGCTAAACCCAGTTTTGACTACCCAAGACAATGAAGCAAACCAATGCATGAAAACCATCAGTAGCAAGGAATTAGGTTTATTTTGATTTTCTACTGTAGCCTTTAGTTTAAAAGAGGATCTTTTTAATCAGTTCTGTTATTAGCAGGTTGGTTCAAATTGATTTTTAAACCCAAGCCTTCACATTAATCACAAACATGTTAGGTAATTGCTCAAAGCCAATAATTGAATTGAGCACCTGTCTAGCAGCATTAGCAACAAGATCTAAAACAAAAGCATGAAAGAAAAGCCAGCACATTAAATGAAGATCATCATTAGGATAAAAGTACAGATACAGGATTTAATTTTTAATCTTATAACAAATACAAATTCAGATGATCTTTTTCTGACATAAGGAGAGAAGAAATGAGCCATTAACTCAATTTCTGCTCCTTCCAATCTTACTTTGAGTAGAAAACCAAATTTGAATTATTTTTCATCAGACCACCCATGCTACAATTTCCCTGCACTGCTATGCTTTTTTTGCTATGTCAAGTTGTAGTGAAAAGATGAAAACCATTCCTAGATTTTTACTTTCTTTCAGCTGTTTGAATAAGAAAATGCCCAGAAGACCTTAATAAAACTTCAAAACATCCTCCTGAGATGGGACAGTAAATTTACTGCATTTCTCACAGAGTATCAAATCAGAGAGGTTAGGCACCTTGCCATCCTCACAGGGAGTCCTCCCAACATGCAGCTTTCCTGGATGCTATTCCAATGCTCTAGACTACAAGACTAATTCAATTCCTAAATGAAAAGCACTAGGTATGTCAACAAACATTCTAGAGACTTTTTTCCTCCTACACCACTTAAAGTGAATTCCAATATTCCTGTTTAGTTAGTAATTAAATCATTCATTCAAGTTGCCCAACTATAAGAACTTTCAGGCCAGGAGAACTGATTTCCTTTCCCTATCCTAACAGGTTACATTTCTGACACTAGATAGACCAAACTCATTTGCAAGTAAAAATCAAAAGCAGCTTCAGGCAAGCAACTATTGGCTGTGTGGGAAAAAGTAATTTCTCAACTTTCACCAACACCTTTGCTAAGTTACTCCACATCTACAATACTACTTTTATGCTCCGTCCAGATGGAGAACACGACAGGCTTTA
Organism: Falco biarmicus; assembly: GCF_023638135.1. Taxonomy (NCBI): domain Eukaryota; kingdom Metazoa; phylum Chordata; class Aves; order Falconiformes; family Falconidae; genus Falco; species Falco biarmicus. Next base: position 22,325,851 of record NC_079296.1, read on the forward strand.
ATGGGAACAAAGTAAAAAAAAACAAAAAACCAAAAAAAAAAGTCACAGTTGTTTAACACACTGCTTTCTTCTGTCAGTGTGGACCACTTGACCTTAAACAACTACGTATCTTCATGCCTCACTTGCTAGAAAAGAAAAAATATCTAGTACTCTACACGACAATCACACAGATTAAATCACAATGCATAGGTCTTACAAGAAAAAAAAAACTAACAGTCCAGGTGTGTAAATACTTACTTTAGGAACTGAATTAAAAGACCCAATCCACAGCGTGTAATAGCTTACAGCAATAATGCAAACCTTAAATGACTTAACACAAAATTAAAAAAAAGGATACACTCACTCCTCTTGGGTATTTAATATTCTCAAATAAGAACTATCTCAAAAATACTATTTCATTTAATAATTGATTAAGTATTCTTAGGGGATCGTGTGTGTTAAATGTTACCACTAATGATCCTATTATTTTCCCTAGGAATTTGCAGTTAACATGAAAAGCCAGAACATACCAGTTCCCTTGCTTCTTCAAGCTGTTTCTCAACATTCACAACCATCTGCTTCTTCTCATCTGAAATAGAATTGTGAAAATACCAATATAATTGTGCTCTTGCCATGAAAGAAAAATATACCATTTCAAAAGCTTCAAAGTTAAAACTGACTGAAAGGATTCATTCTGTTGTGACATCATTGCACACTGTGATAACCCACATTACTAACTAAAAAAAAAAAAAAAGAAAAAAAGGAGACTGGAGAATGCTTGAAGTCTTGTGGTTTGTTATACAGCATTTGCTAGTTAGGAAAGCAGTTACAGCTGCTCCAGGTGTAAGAGTTACGCCTCAGCAGGTGCTTGCTGGGTGTGTACAAATGCATGAGAAGACACATACTTACACCAAAAGGAAAAAAAAACCCATGGCTTAAGCACAAAGGCTTATCCTGTTTTTTTGCAAAATATGAGATGCACAAAACCAACCATCCTACTTAAAATTAATCCAGGTACTGAAGAAACATGAGGTTTCTGTTTCCCTGCTCCTGTGCTGGGTCTAGAATAGTTTCTTTTGCTTCAATAGAAACAAAACGAAACACCACAGAAACTACAAGAAAACCACTGTTTTCCAGGGGCAGCAAAAGTGTAAATTAGTAATAAAAGATGCAAATTTTAAAACATTAAAATCAGTTATAAGCTATATGTAGCAGTCGTCATCTGTCAAGTTCCCCAATAAGCCTAATATCCCAGCTATATAGAGCACATCTGGCTTTCAACATGCCTTTAACCATTCATTCTCAGGCAGAGAATCCAACATAAGCCAAGAACTCAAGATTCAGTATCACATCTGTCAAATATTCTAATTGCTGGACCACTTGGTTTGTTACAGCATGAAAGGGAACTTTCTGAGGAATAGTCAGTCACCAGATAACAAAAACATCCCCACATTGCTTAATTACTGTGGGATACAGGGGCTTCAATACTGCTATTTGCAGTGCCTCTTGCATCACTTTGTGCCCCTCTCGTGGCCATAGCTTCCACCCTTCAGACTGTAAATCCACCCGTTATCTCAGTGAAGTTAACAACAAAACTCTGAACATACAACCCTTCACACCACCGTTCATTTGAAAGAGCATCATGAGATATCCATGCTGGTGGTTTGTCTGATGAAGCAGATAAAAAGTGCAGAAGTATCTCTAGTCATTGCTGCTCAGAGATCATGATGGGTAAGTCTATGTTGGCACAAGAGACTTTATTGTGTGTCTTCAGACTTCACAGTTTTCTTTTTTAGCCTGAATTCCTTTGCTTCTCTTCCACATGATCTCTTTGTATCCTAGAACTGACACGTTAAAGACCAAAATGGACTACCTGATGATCTCCTTTGACCCTCTGCTAGCCACAAGCCCCTGAATTTCAAGAGGAACACCCTTTATTAAACATATGTAGTTTAGCTTCTCACAAGCTGAAATACTTTTTTTTTTAAACAAGCTTAGAGCCATAGGCAGGAACCAGATGATGAGGTTACAACCAAAACCAGAATTCCTGCCGTATAAAATTAAAACATGCCCTTAAAACAACCTTTCTTAAAAGCAACAGAACTACTTCTGAAAAGGACTATATTGCTGTCACAGCACAAGTAAGCTAGCAAGCTGCAACAAGGCTTTTACCATCAGTCAGATGCTACTGTCCCTGCTGCTCCTCCTTCCTCCAGAGGTCAGACCACACTGCTCCTCCTCCATCCAACATCCTTCCAGACTCCTCAGGGATATTTAACCACTTAATGGGAATGAGCTACAGCTGCATATCATCCATGTCAATCAACCCACTGCCTTCATTCCTCTACATATTGCTGCAGAGTTTTTGGTGCAGCATTCCCAGCTTAAACAAGCTGTGTTCTAGCTGAGTCCTCCCCCTGGTGTTGTACAGTATCCTGCATTACATTTGCATGGGCCTATCCATGTATCTTTACATTTACCTAAAACACTCTACACTCTCATTTAAGGATGCATGAACATCATGATCTGTCTTTCTTCAGTTACGTATGTTGGAGCTCTGCATCAGGTTGAGGATCATCTTTCTACCTCTACGACAATGCAGACATCTTTGCAAATAACTAGCTGCCTTCGGAGGATACACCATCACTCACATGAACAGATCGTATGCACTAGGTTATCACCCAAGAAGCTGCTACACTATTGTAAAATATGCGGGCAATTAATTTACAGCACCCAAATAAGACTATAGTCAGAGATGCTTCACCAAGGGAAAATTCCTCTCCAAGAAGCCAAAGTTCTCAAGAATGTGTTACAGTCAACTGGAGAAGCAGAAAAGACTCCTTCTGAGACTGGACTGGATAAACAAGTGGTCCAGGGCTGATGAGGTCCACCTAAAGCTGAGACTGTCTCAGGCTCTGATTCCACAACATCCCACATGAACAAACCAAGGTGTTTCTGGGTAGCAGCAGTAAGAACTGAACACCGTCTGGCAAAATGTAGCTAGAATAAAATCTTGAAGAAGACTGAAGCCCCCCAAGTAAAGGGAACTCTGCCAGCAATACAAGTGAGAAAAATGCACTTAGATCCCCACACAAATTCAAAGTCGGAGCTCAGCTCTAAGTCCTCCCAAACAGTGTCTGCTCTTAATCTTGAAAGAGGCCCAGAATTTCATCAAGTAATCCTCTCTACAAAGCTAAAGCCATGGAAAAACAGCATCTTCCTTGAAAATCTGGAATTCACACTGCCACATCTGGTGGATTATCCTACAGCAGCAGGTATAGGAAACACCAATTTTTGTGCAGCACTTTTAGTTCTCTGCTAGCAATGTCTTTCTTTAATTCCCCACCAGGTTCTCATGATGGCACCCAAGCCAGAAAACATAATGGTTAGTACTTTATTTTCCTAACATAAGTAAACCCAAAAGAAAAGAGAATCTGCCACTTGTTTGCCCACACGTTTCAATTCTCCTGCCCAGCATTCTAAAACACCTCTGTTCCTTCCTTCATTTGGAAGTGGACAAGATTATGATGGACAAAAGGAAAAACAATGTAAGATATAAAACACACAATACCATTTTATTGAGGCTGAAATAAAATTTAAAAACTACAGCAGCAGCAAAGATATGTACAACAGCAATTTCAGTATTTCCCTGAGTTTTACTGGATTACAGTTTCCACACACATGAAGTAACCTGAAATTTAGGGATATAAAGTTGGGGGTTTGGGGAAAGTATTTCATGCTGTACAGAATCTATGTGTATTTGTGATTACAAGAACTGCCTAGCACTCCACTGACCAGTAAGATCTTACCTACCCACAAGGATTTTAAGCTACAGACCATTGGTAGGGAAAACTTACTAGTACACAAGGAGGTCTGGCTGAAACTGCTCCCATAAAACTGGGGAGGTATTCAAATGATCTTCAACAGTTTAGTTAATTAAACTTTAATTGAACTCCAAAGTTGCACTTTTAACATCATCCAGATTTATCAATACACAATCACCCAGCTGATGGCCAGAGCAACTGCTGCATGCGAGGCCTACTAACGGGCCTTTGTTGTTCCTTCAAATACAGACATGTGGATTTCCAAGAAAGCAGCTGAAGTTGTTGCAACTGCCACTCTCTAGGGCATACAATACCATATAGTCCCCAAAGCAAGAAGGGGTGGCAGGATCCATCAGAGCCACTTTGGTAAGAAAAAGCAAGCTTACCAAAGTATAAGTATCACCTGCTCTGTTTCACTTTCCTCTCTTCCTCTAGCCACATCCATGTAAAATCCCGGCAGGAGCATGCTGCCTGGAGCCACTTGCCTGCAGGACTGCCAATATATCTAGGCCTGCTGTTGGTATCAGCAACAGAGGCATGAAATGCTACAACGCTGTCCATCAGAAAGCACTCATGGGAATCGTTTTCAAACTATTTACTTCCAGTTTTACTGCCAGGATTAAGCTAAGGAAATAACTTATTTCACAGTCAGCATCCCCATAGAAAGGAGGTAAAATATCCACAGGATGATTTGCTCAGAGACTGTAGATGAAGTCAGAGGGAGTTACTCAGAGTTAGAGAAGCTTGCCACTAATGTAGTAGATCAGGACAAACAAGTCATGATTCAATTAAAGATCCTCATATTACTAACTGTATTACTCTCCTGTGTCTTAGTAGTTTTCAATCTGCCTACTTGATCATTTCCTTAAATATACTTCCATCATATGAAACAGTGAAAACAAATTATGACTTTTTTCTTAATTCAGAATTGATAATATCCTTTTAAGAAAATACAAAACAATGCTACATCAAACATATTTAAATTTACAATACAATTTTGGCCTCCACATTGCCAGACAGAATATCCTAAAGAAAATATTACATGTAGCTTGTATAATTTTACTGGTCAAATTGACAAAATATAGATAAAGGCTGGAAAGAAAAGTGGTTTTTTGTTCCAGGTCAGGACTGCAAATGAAGAAATCTGTTCTGTATCTGTACAGAAGGTTGTATCACTTTCTTAAAAGAAACAAGCTTTTACTATATTTTTCCCCAGTTCTTCCAGCTTTGCTCTTGCATTAGTCACCCTTTTGTCCCCCAACACACAGCAGTTACAGAGAAAGGCAGAAATCTGCCTACAAGTGTAGAAAGGTAACACAGCATTCATTTGACTTCACAGCCAATGAAGACATTGAAAACATCTGGACCAAGACTGAGTAGTCTCATCGATTGTGGAATTGCTTATTTTTGTTAGTACATGCTAAGGAAGATTGAGTAACAAATGGCTTCAGTTCATAGACCACTTGCAGATTTCGCTACACTGGCTGAGGTGGTTTAAATGTCCGTCACTGCCAGAAGTTACTGTCCCAACAGCAGAGACAAATGGAACAAACCATGCATTTCTCTCTGTGGGTTATAAAACCGGGTTCAAGATGCACAACATAATGAGCCAGACCTGAAACAGAGATAGTAAACTCCAGTGCAGGGGTACAACAGATAATGAAAGGTGTAACTTTCTTCAGCTGAATCTATTAGAGACTGAAATACAGTGCTTTGATTGCCCAGTAAAAAATGCAGGTATCAAGTATCAGAAGAATAGAAGCACTCAAGTCTAAAATCATTACAATCCAGAGGCTACTGTGCTGGGAAAAGACTAAGTATCACTATTTGTGCTGATAAAACTCTCTTTCAGATCAAGCAATCAAAATTTATAAGTTTTTGGTCAAATGACAACAGATGTTTCTCTGAAACACCAAGCAATATTAATAAAACACATCAGCCAATGATCTTCATTCTTCAAAGACCTACAGCAGCATCACAGAAAATCTGTTTACAAGACATTTCTCTATTGATAACACTTCCTTTAATTCTCCAGATGATGTTTGCCTGAACAGCAACAAAGAAAAGACATTTCTTCCCAAGACATGCTATTGTCCCTGCTGCTTATTGTTTCTGTCGTATCAGAGTGCCTTTGTTACACTTCTTGCTGAACTATTTAAGCATCTGTGACAAAAGGATTTTTTGTTGAGCCATCATCGTCCTAGAACACAGGACAGCATCCAGTCCTGACAACACCAAATGCAGGAATGTTGCAAAACATTAACCAGTATTTCTCCAATTCAACTGAACGTGAAGCTTACAGCAGGTCCATCTTGGGTAGCAGAAGGAAATAAACCAGTCACTAGACTTCAGGAGATCTCTCTGTATTATGCAGAAGTAGCACAAGTCCTTACACCTTTCATCCTGCTTCTTCCAGCAGGGAGGAAGAAGGCCATCAGCAATCTCTCTCAAATCACTGCTGCTGAAAACTGCCACCTCACGTGCATTTCTCCTCATGTCCCCCTCCCACCTCATAATCCTCTTTTTGAGGCTTTCACAGCCATCTCCACAAGAACTAACTGGAACTTCTGGTGATGAAGAAGCAAAGATCTTGCAAATATTCCTATTAAGAAACAAGGGAAAAATGTGTATTTAAATTATTTCTGATTAAAATGTTCAGCATAGTCAGAGATTTTTCTTTCCAGGTGGTTAAACACCTCTATTAGCTAAGACTGCAATTTGTCATACATTAATTTTTTGCTGATGAAAGACAAAATAGCCCTGAAAACGGAAGCAGTGCACTCACTCATAAATGTACAGTGCAAGAAGTAGCTATAATACAAGCCAGTCCAAACCATGTATGACCAGCCTCAAATCCTAACATGGAAAAGCCACCTCTTGAAAAAAACAAAACCAAACAAAGTAAGCATTGCCTTATCTCGAGGCCATTTAGAGCAGTACCACCCACAGGGAACATGCATTCTTTCTCCTCTGAGAGGATGGGAAATTCTAAAAAAACCCTTCTAATAGCCACGTAAAAGATTCATGATTTCAAAGCCTGCTGCTTCTAGGCTATGTCACTGTTTAAGACAATACTCTTCCAATATCATGTCTTTAAGCTCCAAAGTCTCCCTAAATGAGTAAGGGAGACTGATCAAAGGAGAGGATTATGGAAATCCACTACTACTAAGCAGAGTATTCTTTCTGGTATTGAACAGACACTGATGACTTCCAAAATCTATACAATTAGGAAATTAAATCTCTATTCTTTTTTCATAAATCAGTGTAGCACTACAGATTTTCAGAAGAGGAGCCAGCAGTGCATTTATGATGTTGCCCTGTCCTTACAAGAGATTCTTAAATTTACCCTGTTTAAAAGTGAACAGCCCTTTGTGAGGCAGTAGGAAATACTGCCTTTATTAGGTACTTTACATTAGTCAAGAATTCACTTCACCCTCTCAGGAAATTGTTCCAGTGGCCATTTACAGGTTAAATATAATTTCTGAGCAGACTAAATTACACTAGTTCAAAAGTTCAATCACAGGAACTCTTTGGATCTCTCTCTTCTTCATTTTGTAAATCTCCATTATAAAACAGAAAAAGCTTTCTATCTCCTAAGTACCTGCAGATTGCAACTGAATTACCCCACCATGTCCTTTTTGTTAAGTTCAACCACAAAACAGTGTTGTTAAGCCCATGGAAAGGCATACTTTCCTGTCCTTTAATCATGCCTGTGACTAGTCACTCAATCCCAATTTAACAGAAGACTTTCTAACTTGCTAAGGTTAGAATCGGACATAGCCTCCCAGAATCAGACAGATTTTTACTCAAAATCCCCCTATTTATTCATTTCAGACATATTTTGGACCTCTGAATTAACGTTGCCCTGAGATCATATGTTTTAGTTGACCACCTACCTTGAATCCTGTTTAGAGTCATAACTTCATCAGTTCATGATGCATTTCCCACTCTAAGAGTAGGATGTTATTCTCTGGTCCTGGATGCACGGTATTTTTTCCTTTAGTCATATGGGAAAGTATACCATTAGTATGTGTTTATTCCCTCCTTATATGATATCCGCTCCTACACTGTAAGTATCCTAAAGCTTTGGGAAATGTGCATAAGAAACAGAGGCAGAAATATTTAATGATGTGGAAAGAGAAGAGGAATTAAGCTGAGCTACCAGAGAGACAGACGAGAAATTGACTAGTTTCAGCTTCCACAGGTCTGGTACCAGGAGCCCAATATTAGGGCAGTGATTCGTACGCGCTAGAAGATTCAGCTGGACTGGTTAGAAAGATTATGATTTTCAGCTTTCTACCCTAACACTCTTCTAGACATTATTGTCTCTACTGCAGGGACACATCATGAATCAGACCATGAATGCTGCAGGCTACTGACAAAACACATTAAAGTAAACGAACACTGATTCCTTTGAATCTGCCTCTACAAGTGAGTCACCACGGTCAATTATCCAAATCAAATATTTTAACAGTAGGCAGCAAAAATACAGATTTGGATTAAATCGCACACAAATTCTGTCCGTGCCAGATGAAAAAGACCCGATTTCCACGCCCGGCGTCGTGGCACGATCGCAATGCACAGCGCCCGGTGGCAGAGCTGGCACAGGGAGCGGCCGCCTTGCTCGGCTCGGCCGGGCTCTGGGGGGCCCTGCGGCGGGTCGCACGGGAAGGGCCGACGCCCCCCCAGCTGCCCAGCAAATATTCTGCTGGGGTATTCATAACGCATCTCTCCAGACAACTCGCTGCTCGGGCGGACGTGCAGCCCGGGGCAGGGAGATGACTCCCGACTCTGCTGTGTAACGAGCAGGACAGACACCGGGGTGACGGGACACGGAGACAGGCCGCGCTGAAAGCACAGGGACACCCCCACCGCCCCTAGCTGCCCGGGAGCCGGGGAGGCTCTGGCAGACGAGCAGGGCGGGCCTGCGGCGCGGAGCGAGGGCCCCGAAGGCGGAGAGCAGCGCCAGTGGGAGCCCGGCACGCCGGGCACCGGCGGCGGCCTCCCCGCGGCACCGGGCCAGCAGCCCCCCCCGCCCCCGCCGCAGGCGCCCGCCGCTCACCTCCTACCAGCTTCGGCACCTTCCCGATCCGGCCCGTGATCTCGGCCGTCAGCACGGCGAAGTCCTGCTCGTAGCTCTCGAAATCGGAGGACATGGCGGCGGCGGTGCGGGGGGGGGGGGGGGGGGGGGGGGGCCGCAGCCCCACTGCGCTCCGCGAAGGCGCCGCGCTCAGCCGGGCGCGCTCAGTCGCTCCGCACGGAGGCGCTTCCGCGTTCTGCTACCCGCAAAGGCGTCCCCCCACCTCCGCACGCCTCGCCACAGGTTCCGGCGAAACCCTCCGCCCCCGCTCCAGCGCTTCAACCAGCACGGCCCAGCTCCCCCCTGCCGCCTCGCCACCCCTTGGTGGTCTTCGCCTGGGGGCTAGAGCCGCAGCCCTAGGCCCGGTAGGGGCGGCAGGCCAACTGACGCCCTGCAGCCCGGGACCCCCGCCGCGGCGTGGGCGCCCCGCCTTTTTCACACCGCTCCTGCGGCGGAGCGGAGGCGGCGGGACGAGGCTGCGCCCTACCCCCCCCCGGCGGGACGCTGTTTCCTAGCGGGATCCTATTGCCAACGGACCGCCGGGGGGCGGTGGCCGAGCCAGAGGCACCAGCGGGCGGAGGCGAGCGCGGGCTCCGCTGCCCCCGCCTCCCCGGGCCGGCGGGGCGGGGCCGAGGCCCGGCGGGCCCCGCCGCCTCCCCTCCCCTTCCCCGCGGCGCTCCCTCTCCCTGCGGCCGGTGGGACGGCGCGGGGCTGAGCGCGGCGGGCGCCATGCGCGGCGGCGGAGCGGCGGCGGCGGCGGGACGGCGGCGGTAGCGATCATGGGCGGGCCGGGGGGGCTGCGCCGGGCGCGGCGGCTGTGCCACTGGGGGCCGCTGGTAGCCCTGGCCGTGGTGGCCGTGTGCTCCGCCACCGCCATGGCGGACGCCGCGCTGTGGTATTGGCCTCTGGACACCGCCGGGGGAAGCGTCAACTTCATCATGCTCCTCAACTGGACCGTCATGATCCTCTACAACTACTTCAGCGCCATGTTTGTCGGCCCGGGGTACGTCCCTTTGGGGTGGACGCCGGTAAGCGCTGGCTTTCGATCGCCTCACGGCCGGGCTGAGGCGCGGGGGGGGCGCCCCGCGGCGGGGCTGGGCGCAGGGCCGGGGAGGCAGCACCGGTCGCGTACCGTGGTGCCGCCGTTTCCCCCGTCTCCCCGGAGGATGCAGCCGGCCCCGCAGGCCGGGCCTCTCTCTCCTTATCTCGTTTCGACATCTCCGCTTTCTGCTTCTCCCGCTCTGCCGCCGCCTCCAGCGCGCCCCGGCACGGCCCCATGCGGCCGGTTGCGGCGGGCTGGGGCCGGGCGGCAGCGCCGCGTTACCGGCTGCAGCCCCTGTGCCAGCCCCGAGTACGGGGAACGAGAACTTCAAGGTTATCCACATGCTCCTGCAGGTGCTGTTGCACGGAAGGCTCTCCTGCTAGTATGAGGGGTTAGAAGAAGTTCACTTAGCAAATTTAATCTTTTTTTATGTGAGTTGGAAAGTTACATGTTTGTCGTGTGTTCGACGCAGTTTTATAAGTCAAGGTAGAAATTCGCATTTCCTTTCCTTCAGTAATTCCTTGGAAGAGTAGTGGCCAGGGACCAGAATGGTACAGGTTCGGTGTCTCAACAGCTGGCCAGAGTTTGTGTTCCAGTGGCATGATACAAAGATTAGTAATAATCACATTTCTACTTGTGGAATATTTATCAGGACAGAGTCTAGTGAGAAGGCAATCCTGATGTAGTCCTGGCAGGACGACTGGGTATTCCACTTGGTGAAGAGAAGATTTTGGCCGCTATTACTACTTGCTGTCTACAGTCTCTTATCTCCCACCTTGCCATCATCGTTGGTGTGTGTGCGTGTGTAAGACAGGGAGAGTGACAAACAAGAGCTAGTTGAACATTAATGCTTGTACTGTGTCTTAGTAGTAAGCCTAGACTGGCTCACAGCATAAAACGGAGAGACAAGGTACATAAGCTTTTTAAAAAAATTACAAAGGCATCATGCTGTTTTTCACTCTTGGAACTTCACTATGAAACCCTACTTGCACAGTCACTCTTCCTAATGGAAGAACCATTTATGTTTTTTTAGCAGCAGCACTTTCAACTGTGGGAGATGGGTGTGCTGACAGCCAAGAGATTATTTTTTTTTCTTTTTTTTCATCTCCTCACCACCTACCATTAAATAGGGTTGGGTTATGAAACACACCCTGTCAGAAGAAAGCAAAGATGCTTAGGTTAGGAAAGTGCCGAGATACATATTGCCAGTAGAATTATGTGCGCGTCTAACACACCTGTTCTTCTGTTTAAAGGAAAAATCTCAGGATTGCATCTATCTCCAATACTGTAAAGTGTGTCAGTCTTACAAGGCACCACGTTCACACCACTGTCGAAAGTGTAACAGGTACTGTCTTTAAAATTGTTTTAACTCCATATAAAAGCAGCTTCAAATCTAGTGATGAGCTATTAATGTAATTTGTTCTTCCAAGTCTTGTATTGTGCATTTTTGAAAGACTTCCATGTGAACACTATACCTGTTTCAAATATTTCTACTTTCTAGTGATAGCTTTTCTATACAGTTTTACTGTGTTTTAGCTTAATAAATAAATCTGTTCTTAACATTTTCTTTTTAGCCTGTAATCAGTTCCTTTTAGAAATTTCTTGACATTATTAACAAAACGTTGAAGTACTGTCAGGGAAGTGAGCCTTGTATAAATACCTTAAAATATTTCAGTCCTTTGTAAGTTCTGAGTCCAGGCATTCACCTGCTCAGGGAGTAGAAACACCTATTCTGTTTTCTTTCCAAATGGGAATTAAATGTTGATTTGAGGGGAAATTTTGGACTGTTCTTTAGTCTTCACTAAAGCTTGGTGGGACTTCTTTGAGGAGAGTTTGCATGTTAAGTGAAGCCTTTTGGGTCAACTTTAAAAGTTTGTGCCTTGTTATGTGTTAAGTCTACCAATAGACTTGTTCTGAGGTAAAGGATGCTTTTATTTTAAATAGCTGCACTGGAATTTAGTGCAGCTTGAAAAAAGCAAGCCCCTTCAGCTGTCTGCAGTCCAAGCTGTAGTTGCATTTTTCTTGGGTTTACTGGGCAGGACTATTGGAGAACATGGTAAAAGGTTACTGCAATGTATGCATTCATTTGTTATTTTTATAAACACAAGATATGCAGTCAGTGTGCTTTTAGGAAGGAGAGACTGAAACTGTAGAGCAGTGCTGTAATTTGGCTGCATCATCCCAAGTTTTAAAATTAGGCTCTTTTCCTAGAGTGAGAATCTTTACACTGAGGACTTGGTAGAAAACAGCAGCAGATCCTGACGGGTGCGTTTCCAGAAGCAGGTTCTTTAAATAATTTATCTTTTGTGAAATAAACCAGAAGAAACTGCAGCACATTCTCCAAATCATTTTGCTGATGTGCTTTAAGGATTTTCTGCCCCCTCATCTCTGGCCAAAGTAACTCATCCCATACGTAGCCTCTTGCAATGAAGTTAATAACTTAAACCATCGCTGAAAGTCTTCCGTGCTGTGACAAGTTTCAGTGCATGAGTCACTTCTTGTGGCCCACCTGAATGGGGTGAGGTTTCTAGTTAAGATCTGGGAACTTCTTCAGAAACACTTGTGCTTATGTGTTCAAGAGCTTGTACAGTGGTAGTTGAGCATGTGGTAATGCAGAACAATTAATTCTTTACAAGGGAGAAACTGAACTTCCTATGGGGAATGAACTAGTTTAAAAGATAATGAGGTCAGTAGTTCCAAAACAATTATTCAGACGAGCTGGATATTTGTTCAGTTTAGTCCTTTGTTTATCACTCAGGTTTGGTACAGGTGAATTGCAACATTATAATTGGTGACCTTTACACCTGTTAAGTTAAATCAGTGCAATTTCGGATGTGGACAAATCTTTTGTCAGGTGGGTTTTATGCACCTGTAAGCTATGACAAAATAACCAGCTTTATTTTGAATACAAGAGTATCTCTTGGTGTTCACACTTGTTAAATAGATTTTGAAAAGAACTTAACAGTGGTCTGAGGTCAGTATGTAGCAATTGATGAAACTTTCAGAGGGTCTGCTGCTGAAAAGAAAGAGGCATTAACACGCTTCTGTCCATGTATCTTCATATGTTCTTTCTACAAGTAGTTTGCAGGGGATTTGACATTTCATTTTCCTGGTGTGCTTATTTTAAAAAATTGGCAGTAATGTTAGCGCTGAATTACTGTGCTGGTTATTCTTACACATCCTGTTCTAGGCCTCTATCTCCTGGCTCTGGAATATGGTGTTTATTAGCAACTAGCAAGTTTGAATAAAGAAAAAGAAGGGTAATTAAGGAGGGTAGGATCTGGGAGTGCTTTTTGTTTTGCTTTCTATCACTCTACAACATGAAATACCGTTCTGAATAGCACCAGAAAAAGAAACTACTGGGCTGATCTGCCAGAAATCGGTGGGTTTAAATAAATGAACGGAGGGTAAATAGTGGAAAGTTAGCTGTCCTTTTCTTTGAGTTTTTTTTAAAAACATCATACACGTACTTTGTATTAATCAGGATTTATTATTCACAGATGTGTCATGAAGATGGATCACCATTGTCCTTGGATAAACAACTGTTGTGGATACCAGAATCATGCATCTTTCACTCTGTTTCTTCTCTTAGCTCCACTGGGATGTATTCACGCTTCTTTCATATTTGTTATGACTATGTACACTCAGCTTTACAACAGAGTAAGAAAACATAATTAAATGCTTAAAATATTATCTAAGTCAGATGGATAATTTATCTCTGAAAGTATGAGACAATTCGGTTTCCTGAGAAGAAGCATATGGAATTCCTTGTTATTCTTTCAACATATATTCTGAGTTCTGCTCTCTGCCTGTGAGAATTATGTTCATTAATTGGAGGAGGATCCAGAGAAAGTTGTTTACATTTTCTTTCATTCCCCTGCCCCCCCCCCCCCCCCCCCCCCCCCCTTATTTGTCATAATTATTGGGAGTTTCCTAGAGCTTTGCATTGACCAAAGACAGTTTCTGAGTAGTGCTTTATATAGAGAGAGACAGGCTGTGTTTTGGCTGGCACAGAAACTAGCTGCTATTTATTTCCAACACACAAGTTAGATGCTACTTATTTTCTTTTGCTTGCCACTTTTTTAGAATTGGATCCAGTTCTGCAAGGGAAAAAAAAAGTATTATTTTTTGAGCTAAAAATAAATTAAGTTGCATTTTTTTTTTTTAAACGCAAACGTTTAACTGCAGCAACAAAAAGCAAAACTTGTTCTGGAATACATCCCTTATTTCAGATCCATGGTTAAGATGTGAGCTTTGATTTCAGCCTTTGGGATTGCACTGAAGAGCTTAAAAACATCAACGGAGCGTAACGGATGAGGGCTGCGTGTTGCATTTGCAGAGCAATAATGTTGAGCACTGCTATCTGCTAAAGCTTTCAGAGGAAAACCTGTAGTGTTTCCACTGAAAATGGGTGCTGTGCTATGCAGACATTTTCTGTCTGAAACTGGTGAATGCATTTTTGTTAATGTACCGGAGTCCAGATTTTTTTTGCCGTTTTGGGGCCTAACTTGTGGAGCTTGCAAGATGGCAATTTTGGTTTAGCTTTCCAGCTAGAGGAGGCCTACATCGAGTAAAGAATGTGTTTCTGAAGAGGAAAAGTCTTTTGAATACAAGTTGGGGTTTTTCTGATTACTGTCAGAAGTTGGACATTTGCCTTCAAAGCCAGTTTTCTTATTGGTAACTTGTTTCAGCAGTCGGAATGTTCTGGAGCTGAATGATATTTTCCCTTTGCAGATATCTTTTGGGTGGAGTTCTGTAAAGATTGACATGAGTGCAGCCAAAAGAGACCCTCGACCCATTATTCCCTTTGGACTCTCCGCATTTGCTGCATCTTTATTTGCCTTAGGACTGGCATTAGGAACTACTATTGCTGTTGGCATGCTGTTTATTATCCAGGTAAGTTTGTGGCTTCTCTTACAAAGAAGTTAAAAGCTGTGAATTTTGCCTGCTTGTGGAGCAGAAACAGAATTCAGGATTGATATAGGAGCAGTTGTTTAGAGCTTATGTTGCTGTGTAACTTTTACAGGGGTTTATGTTGCTTTCTCCCAGTCCCTCTGTTGTTACCACTGGTTTTTTATGTTATTTTGCATGGGAGAAGTTGGAGGTGAACATCTAATGAACTGAGAAAACAGGGCTCTCTGGAAAAGACAAAATACTTGGTATTTCAGGAGTACATGCTCCTGTCCCTGAAAATAGATATAAACATGCCCAATATATTGCTTTAAATGTTTGAGATATTTGGAAGGGAACGAAAATACACATTTTAAGCATAAGCTGAAATAACTCTGTGGTACAGCCTTAAGTGTGTAATTCTAGAAGATAGCATTTGAATGTTTTTAATATGTTTCAGTTAAACCTATAAAAGTTGCTTTGTTCATTAAAGCACATTTTTGTTAAATGAAGTTTTCTTTGTCTAGCTGATGTATATCTGCAGAAAATCAATGCTAATTTCACCTAACACTTCTGTTTTAGATGAAAGTAATTTTGACAAATAAAACTTCAATCGAGTCCTGGATTGAAGAAAAGGTAAGCTTTAATTACAATATTCTTGTACTTTGATAAATGTGGAGAACATTTTTAATAATAATCTCCTGTTTTCACTTCTCTGAATTAAAACCAAAGGTGTCATTTCAATTCATCACTGACTTAACACATACAACAACTTTTCCCTTACTGTTTCTGAAATTCACTGAAATAGATAAGAAATCATTTAATTGCATAGATTTTTCTTTTTTTGTTTGAGGTAATTGGTGTGAACACAGAAAAGTAATTGCTTTTAAGAGACTTTGCTTACCTACTTGGAATATGTGTTTTCATCCGAAACTTGAGTTGTCTTTGCTTCTCGTTATGCCTGCCTGTACCTCTGTCCGCCTCTTCTAGCCATTCTAGTTGGCATGTTTTTGCTCATGATTTTATTCCTTTCCTACTTGTGATTAAACCTGGGAGGACTTTTCTTGATTTAGAAGAAATACTAGAAAATAATGATACTTAATCTTCTCTCCTTTACATTTCTTTTTGATTTTCATATCTTTGTAGAGGTTTTTGCAAGATTTTTCAGAATATGGCCAAGCAGCAGAAGCCAAGTTTAGAGGAAGCAAAACTTACTCAATGTTTAGAAGCTAGTTCAGTGCTACCAGATTATTGTGTATAAGTCCACAAACATTTCATTATTATCTTCTTGTCTTTCCTTTATCCTATATCAAAATTATCATGAGGAACTTGACTGTGTATAAGTACCTAAGTATTGTAATGCCTTCTTCTTTGCATGGAATCTAGCTTACCTGGATCCTAATCCTGTTAGACCTTTAAATAATAGGACAATGGAACATAAATGAAAGAAAATCCTGTTACAACTATACAGTAGAATTTGAAACAATCTTTAAAATTTTAACTGTAAAACATGGGCTGCTAATATGACCCTTCATACGCAGACTGTAACACCAAAGTGTTTAATAAAAACATTCTTGCAACAAAGAGAACAAACTACTTCCATGACTGCTCCACTAGAGGTCATTGTAACTGAAAGAATGACAAGTTCATGATTGCAGAATGTGGGCGATTCAGAGCATGCCTGTATATGCAATTCTTGGAGGTGGAATAGATACTACTAAGGTTGAATTATACTCATGATTATTAATCAAAGAATCCTGAGCAGTGGAAGTCTTTGTATGTAACTGAGAAATAGTCAGGCATCAGTCCTTAAAAGAATGCCGTAACATAAAATGAGTGTGGAGCAGATTAGTCACTATAGCCAACTGACTGTTCTTAAAGGTAAATGGGGTCGGGGACAGACAGACAGGACGGAACCCAAACCAGACACACTTCTAAATGTCATGATTGTCGTAAGTAGTTTTAAAAGCCTGGGTTAGTATAGCAGGAATTTACTGCTCTTGCCTCCAAATGTTTCCCTTCGGGTTTCATGGACCCATACAGGGCTTATGACCTGGCTTTCTTAATGTTTGCTGCTCAGTTGCATTTGGTAGGGTATGATTTTATGTACTGCATTTCTGAATTGTTTTTCAGGCCAAAGACAGAATCCAGTACTACCGAACAGGTGAGACCTTTATTTTTCCCTATGACATGGGAAGCAAATGGAAGAACTTCAAGCAAGTGTTTACATGGTCTGGGATTCCTGAGGGAGATGGCTTGGATTGGCCAGTAAGAGATGGCTGTCATCAGTATAGTTTGACGGTAATTGATCTACAATGATATCTCAAATTAATCCTCCCCACTATCCAATTGCCTCCTTTCCTTTATAAATAGACTGACTAGTAATACATATACTTAAGAAACAGGAGTTCGTTTAAATGTTCTCCCATTTTTGGTAGATTAAAAAGTTGTGCCTTTGTGAGTGCTTTTAAATGGTATTGATATTTCCTATGTTTGCTGCATGGTTTCAATACCTGACTTCATTTTGTGTTGAATACACAAGTCCTCTTAAACTAAACACTGCCTTTCTATTTATAATCATTTGTAGATAGAGCAACTGAAACAGAAAGCAGACAAGCGAGTAAGAAGCGTAAGTATTTGTGAAGTTTGGTCTGAAATGACTTTGAAATATCAATATAAGTTAATGTAAGTAATTGCTGAGATTATTTCTTGATTTTAAACTTGGGAATTAAATAATTTTTAAATTTAATTTTAAATTCAAATTTTAAAATTTTAGATTTATTTAAACATAAATTTGTGTTTCCACACGGTGTGCTGCAACCTCTGCTTAGTTAAGCTTAATGTTTAACTTTCTCTGCATTTGCTCCTTAGTTTCCAGATAGTAAGAAATGTGATAATAAAGATGCCTGTGCTTCATTGTTAAACAGTTGATTTAGAATTGAGTCCCTTTTGACAGCTATTTTCATTATGCTGAAATCTAACAGTATGCTTTAATTCTTGATATTTTTTTTGGTATGAAACTTGTCATCAAGGCTGTAACTCCTTATGACAATATATTGCCATGTTCTGTTCAAACTTGCAGGTGCGATATCGAGCAGTAGAAGATTACAGTGGTGTCTGCTGCCCTGTGACCAAAGGTGTTCAAACATTCTTCACAACACCATGCACTGAAGAACCTAGAATTGCACTGAGTAAAGGGGATCTGATTTTAGCCACAAGAGGCTTAAAGTTAGTGGCTCCACACCTTTACGTTTAGTTAAGAGAACTATTGAGATGAGTTATGGCGTCTAATTACCTATTTATGCTTTCTTCCACAGCCACTGGATGTATGGTGAGAAGATTCTCAACTCAGCTGTTGATGGTATGAAGCAGTTACTTTCACTTCTTCTGCTGAAAATTAAAATCAGTTTTATAGTTTTTAGAGATGTGGACAGTACTACATGTTCAGTTCTCAAAATGTGTTATGACTGACCATAACTGGCATTAACTTTTCTCTCCTCTAAAACCACCTCCGTGGTTTTTACTCTTATATCAGGTAGACTTGCCAATTTTGATAAACTTTATTTAAATGATTCTGTCAAACTGAAAGAACACTTATTTAGTACTATTCTGAAGGTTGAGTGGGAAGGAGAACACTTCATAGTCTAAGAAAAAGTTAAGACTTTTGGACTTTAAAGAGGTTAATGATGATTTCTCTTTTTGAAATTTAAGTAGTGGTCTGTCTTAAATACATTGAGATTTCCTACTGGACACCCCATGTATGTATAAGACCTGAGATTACTCTTTGTATATCTTAAAAACGTGGAGACGTTATGTCTTTGGTTTGGGATCAGTTCCAAGGACTTTGACATGCATTTATGAGACTAACAACTACAGCTATCAAAGATCTTAATGATTCTTACAGTCCGCAGAGAGACAACATCACAGCCATCTGCAGTGAGATGTTTGGTTTTTACTTTAGCCCTCCTGCTTAGGACTGAGGTAGAATTTTACCTGCTAGAGGGTGCATTGGATTCCGCTGTCTCTTCCAAACAATAGTTAATTCATTGCATGTACATTCTGTATTGGCAAAAGAGAGGCAGCCAACAGTCACTACACTGAAAGTGCCCATGCTTTTTTTTGTGGGAGGTCCAAGACCTTCACAGGCTAGAAATGCTTTGGCTGCTCACCCCAATGCACACTTTCAAATATCAGACCTAAATGAGTCATTGAAATGAGCGTGTATTCTGTAGTTTGTATTGCACTGCTTATTATGAAGATTAGCAGGAGATATCTGTACTACATCTTTTTTTTTTTTTCTTTTTACATCAGGTGGAATGTGGTCTGGGTGGGGAACTTGGTGTGTACAGAGAGGCTGGATTAGAATTCCAAATAACATTGGCATTTTTGAGAACTGGGCTTCAAAAATAGGATGAGATATGTTAGGAATGTATAGAATACGACTATTAATAAATAGGAAGAACAACCTGCACTATAACAAGATAAAATTAATGATTAAGTAGCAGTTCTTCTGAGGAAAAAAGTCAATCGTAATCTTAAGATGAGTCAACACTTCCAAGAAATAAAAAAGCATATAGTTCCTGAGATGCATGAAGTAATCCTTCCATCCTACTCAACATTGGCAGAGATTCAGCTGAAATACTGCCACAAGTAAAAGCAGTTACTCCATCTCAAGAAAGAGGAAGATCAACTGTAAAGGGTTGAGAGGAAAACAATGAGAATATTCAGAGTACTAGAAAATTAAACTTACAAGGGAAAGCTGAAAGAATTGGGATGGCTTACCTGGAGAGGAGGAGGAGACAGGAGAAAGCCAGGGTATGTACAAATAGTAATCAGCTGCATGAAAGTGTGTTGTAGAGAAAATGGTTGGCTGCTGCTTCTGTCCCTGGTGTGTAGAGAGAGAAGTTGTGAAACTGAATTATAGACAGAAAGATTCAGATAGGATATTAGGAAAGATTTTCTCAAGGAAGGTGGAGCACTGGAGAGAATCCATGCATCCCCAGGCAGTGATGTTAGGAATGACTTACGTGTCCTGCCTTGGAGAAGAAGAAAACCTAGGTAACCTCTTGATGTCTCTTCCAGTCCTCTTGTTTTTCCTCTATAATGATCATGTTCTGTTCCAAGTTAATGCAATTTTTCATGTCTTAAGGTGGAATAAGAGAACGAGGCTGGTTCCCTAAGAAATGTGTGGAAGAATGCCAATATGACTCTGAAATGGATCAACCAGTGGATGGAGAGAAGAAAAACAGATAGCGTTCTTATTTTTTAAATAAGAAATGGAATTTTTACTTCAGACCACAATCCTTTACTTGAAATTTTCTGTGTATTTACTTTAGACTTATGCAATGAATATGTTAGGACAAGGTTTTCTTTTCCTTGCAGTTGAAAGCCTGTGCCATGGTTTGCATACTTTTTTAACAATAAATAATCGAAGAAGCCATTCTGTGGATTGCCTTCAAGATCCATCTCTTTCATCCCAGGTCAGGGTTTTTTTTTTTTTTATTATTTTTGCTGTTAAAATTGCATTCTGAGGGTTCATATTTTAGGTTTTTTCCTCAACCGCATCTGATTGTGATGCGTGCTGCTTATCTTTTGTATTTTAACTTTCTCTGAAGCTGCCCCTGGGAACTATAAAATAAACATCTGATTCAAATTCCAGATAAAATTTGTTACCTGTGACTTTTAATGATGTGAATTGTCCACTTCAAATAAATGATACATTCATATTCACTTGTGGATTTAATTGTTCTTAGACCTACAAGGACTTGTTTATAGACATGGGAATGTGAACTGACTAGGAAGTAGATTTCACTGGTTTAAGTTGTTTTTTAAGGTTGGAAAGACTTCAGCTCTTTTTAGAAGACGGTTGTGTGCTTTCAATGGCAAAAAAATAACAGCCAGCTGTTATCTGCTTCCTCTGAAATCTGAATGTGTGCCCAAGAGACTAGAGTTCTTGATCCATCTTAGGGCGAGAGGAAACAGTGTGCCAAGAATGAAAAGTTTTCTAAACCTAGTTGCTACTGAGTGATTAACACCTTTCCATCTGGTATGGATTATTAGAAGCCAGACCTTAAAATGGAGTAACCTGTAAATATATCCTAAATGCAGCAGGCGGTTTTGTTCTCTCATAGTCTAGTTGCATATCACATGTTGAGAGTTTCTGCAAATTGCTGTTTTAATCTGATTTACCTGCACCTGCATGAATTGTTTCAATATTAATTGTATGTAGAAATAACTACATACAGACAAGCCAGCATTACTCCTGTGTGCTCCTACTCAGACTCCTTATCTCCAGCCCAAAGCCAGTTTTTTGTTACCTCCAGCCTGTTGTGTGTTAGTGCTGATGGTGCGTCATAATCCTAGGCTGTTTCTGAGCTATGGCAAGGGAGAGTCACTGTTCTGTTTCAGTAGTTGCAAGCAGGTGCTTTGCCCCTCTTGCAATCAAAGCACTTATTTTCTAGAAGCAGGCTTTGTTAGGAGATATAGGAGTATTATCGTACTCCTAGTTTCCTTGCTAGCAAGAGCTGAAAGGCCTTGACTCAGCAGGATGTAGCTATTTTGGAATATGAGCAGAAATCAATATGGAAACCTCCAAACTGCATGGAATACTCTTGGTCTCAACTGCAGTAGTTTCTGTTCAGTGTCTGGAGTCTAGAACCAAAGGGTACAAAAATAAGCACGTCTTCCAGCTCAGGAAGCTGGCAGCTAAGGATCTCTCATTCTTGACTTTTGAAATTATTGAATAGCTGCTATCTATATTACCAGACACCAATTAGCAGTGTAATAGGAACAGATCAACAGCACTAGTGACCACAGTTGATTGTTAGCTATTAGGAGGGGAATTTGTGTAAGCTGTGGTCTGATTTATAGGGTACTGGATATGTTTTAGTGGTTGAAGAGCACCTTCAACTCATCTGAGCAGAATCTTGCACACTGAGATCAATCTACACTGAAATACAGTATGCCCAGGAGCACTGCTTCAGAAGTGCACTTACAATCTGAAATGGTCTTTTTTTTTTTTTTTTTTTTTTTTTATGCTTTCATCTCATTTCGTTGTAACTAACTCCATTCCCACCTCTTCCTTTTGTAACACAGGTAACTGATGTTTCTGTTTAGTGTTACACCTCCACTCAGCAGTGCTTCCTTACAAACAGCCAGCCAAAGAAAATGCATACCTCCTAAAGGTGCTTAGGTATTCTGCAGACAAGAAAATACAGGCTGTCTTTGCATTGCTGAAATCAGCTGTATCAGAGCATTAAAGACAAACTATCTCTAAGGAACTCCAGTTCTTAATAGAAGTTTCTTTTCCTTCTTTTCTACCACCCCTTTCTACCTTATTTTTGATTCTTCATTCCCCACTCCCTGCTTTTTGCTTAACAGAGATCTTTGTTAAGGAAAGGAGCAGGTATAGATCTGGCATAACTGTTCTGTGTTCTGCAGTGATTCATCAGGGAATTGAGCTGATTTTCTTTTAGGGGGAAGCAAAAAGTATCTTTTTTTTGCACAGCAATTAGCCGTATTAAACTCTTGCTTTTCCCTGAGGGAAGAAGTGTTCTTTTTATTTAAAATTTTGAGCTTTGCATCCTTTCCATCATCTGACAGCAAATCCAGACTAGCAATGCCACACTAGCCCAGCTCGGGCTCTAGTATGATGAAAACTAAGGGTAACTGCCTACTGTGGTGGAATCTTGCCCTTCTATTTAAAGGAAAACTACAAAACAGGCAAATTAAGAAATAGCTGGTTATTTTCGTTCAGGCATGTTTTGCACCACAACAGAAACAGAACCTGTCATAAAAGCAAACAATAATGGCAATGGTAAATGGACATCTCAGGCAGCCTGTCCAGCCACCAAATCAGTGAAAATTTTGCTTTCTGCTCATCTTCCCTCGCTTTGGTCTCTAATCTGAAGTCTCTCCTTTGCAGAGCAAAGCTGCTGGCTGTGCCAGCTGTCTCAGTTCTTAGTAAGGGGCTAGGTATACAACAGAGTGTGCAAAACACTAGCCTTGGTATTCTCATGCCTGGTAACTTTGAGGTAATTACCAATAGAAAAAGAAATCAGTCATGAAAGAGTTCTCAACAGATTTAACCAAGAGGCTTCTGATTTTAATCCAGTATCTCTTAAGAGCTGAGTGAATGCAAGCTCATGCTAGAGTTCAAGCATCTCCCATATAGTTAGTTTTTCAAATGCAAAGTAGTGAGAAGGAGGAGAGAACTTCCCAGACTAGAAAGCCAGTGATTTGCAGGTTATTTAGTCTTTACAATTGAATTGCCTAGCTACAGCATTAGAGAATGATTCTAGAGCTGTCTTTGAGAGTGTTGATTGAAATCAGAACATCATTAAAGTCAAGTTATGAATTAAGAGTCAGTATTTCCCTCTGAACACTTCCTCTGAATAAGGAACAGAAGAGTCTAACCAGTAATTATTAAATTGGAGGCACAGGTGTTGTTTCATCAAGATGGAAAGAAAATACACTTAAATTGTATTTTGGTATACAATTCTGAGATGATTTGGTGAGCCAAAATCGGGCATTCTAATTCTTGATGCAGTATATATGAGTTGTTTCCAATTTGTTAATATCAAAGGAAGCTAAATCATCAACATTCATATTAAATATTTGCATTATGTGAATCGTATCTTTAACAGTCATGGTATCTCATTCTTCAACATCTATATATAGTATACACATCTATACTGCAGACCAAATGGATCAGTTCCTAATGGACAACTACTAGATGAGCAGTTTTTAAGAAAAGTAGAGCAGACTGGATGCTATTTTAGTGCCAGTCTCTATCCTGGGGAAAATAAGTTGCAGAGAATTGAACTTCATTGTACCTATAGCCATCCTTACCTTAAATCTTTGTTTACTGAGTATAACAGTGTTTCAAGCCTGCTGTGGCTTTAGTGCTCAAACAATAGCCTGAAATAATTTTTTTCACTATTGTAATGCAAACATGCTTAAAGTACTCCTGTTTTCACTTCAGATCTGTATGTGGAAGCAGTTCATGTGGCAGAAATGGCACCCAAGAGACCAGTTTCAGACCAATTTACACTTGAATTGCTATATATTATTTGATTGTTCAGAAATGCCATTACCCACTCAATTACATCTTTATAACGGCTACTAGCAGATGCCACCAACACGAAAAATCTAAAGCACTGTAGCTTGCCACTGTGAGAAGAGGCTTAATTGCTTTGAAGAGCAAACCCAGTTCAGAGACTGAGGTGTTTCCTCTTCTGAAAGAGAAAGCATCTCTACTGTATTGGAAAGTGAGCTGTACAGAGTTGCTACTTTCTGAGGCATGGCAGGCATCCTTTACTCAGTTCACAAGTAAGAGCTGTCTTTAAGGTGAATGGAACACTGTGATTGGTATCTGAACTTTGCTAGTTGAAGGGCCCAGCACTCCAACATCCAAGCAGCTCTCTGTAGGGAAGTTTTACTTGTTGATACAATAAATAAAGGGCACCGCAGCAGGTGGCATGACAGGATTCAGCCTCAAGTTTGTACAGATCTCAGTTGACTGGATTTACTGTCCCCAACTGAACAACTGACATCAGAACCCAAAACCAGTTTCAGTGTACATTACATTTCTTCTTCCCTCTGGTTCCCTTTTTTTCTCCCCCGTCCCACCTGGGGGAAAAGATCAGTAAATTTTAAGTCACATTGCTTTAAGGAAGCATGGGAAAGATGAGACACTTCAGAGTCTTAGTCTTTTTGACTAGTCAAAGCTAGAGATGCCTCTCAGCAAAGGATGATTCTTTCCTGACCAACAAATCTACTGGTTGCATTCATTTTGGGGTATCAGACCAAGAGCATTAAATACAGAGAGGAACATGTGCTAGCTTTAAGAATCTGGCACAGACAAGGATAACTGGCACAGGAAAGCAACATGTACTCTTCCCCTGTTACATCCCTGTTAGCACTGCATTGCTTTTTGGGCTGTCACAGCAGACTACTACAGGGACAGGGAGAAACTGTCAGCAGGGACAGCATACACTGATGGCAGATGTGTTTCTAAAGATAGGGACAGTACTTGTCTGGCCTAAATAGTTTTCTAAAGAAGCAGCTTTAGCCCTAGAAAATTCTATCTGATACATTATTTCCCATGAAGAATGAATTTACACTGAAGACTTTGCCACATAGTGCCTTACTACAAGAAAAGGAAAGTTGAGTAGAAAAGCAACATCTTGTCTGGCACTATCTTACTGCTTTATGGCTTGAGCTGTGGCTGAGTAGTAACACCATAGGAAACAAGTAGCTTTCTGCAGCAGCTGTGTTCTAGCTGCAGTTATACATAACCAGGCAGCAGTCAGCCTTGCAGCTGGCAGTCTGGCTGCAGCAGAGAAACAAGTCACTCACACAGGCTTTAGTTTCATTGGGCAGTTACAATTTATTGCATCTTACATCCTTAGGAATGGCAGCTAAAGTTTTCCACTTATCAGACCCAAATTTGTAAGTGTAGAGGCTTTATAACTGCCATTGCATTTCAGAACGTGCAAAAACTGATCCAGTGCCTCCCATACTAGACACGTATGTTTGCTTTAGACACATACTTTGTAAACCAGATGACGTCAGACTTAATTTTTTATTAAAAACAATGTATACTGTGGGTCCAGCGCTAGGAGCAGGAAATGCACTTCTCTATTTGCTGAACAGATGTTAAGCTCCAATTTGTATTGTGACAGCTTGAGTTGAGAGAGGATACAGCATCCTGAGTGGAAACTGAAGTGTTATTTTCCTGCACTTGTTTTTTGAACTGTCTCCCCCCCATCCAAAACATGTAACTGCATGAAAGAGTTCAGTCCGATTGCAGATCAGTCCACAAAAGGTCACAATGGAGTTCATCATTGGAGCAGGAAAACAAGATTTGTTTTTGACAGCGAGAAGTGCATACAATTGCCTTTTAAAGGATGAGGCTATTGAGGGTTTTTGCACTTCACAGTCCAAGGAAGATGAAAGTTCTGGCTTTGCCTAGACAGCTGATGCTTAGTCCTGCAAGATGTGAATGCTGCCAGCTGTCAGTTACACTATAGCCATCTTCACCTGAAAGTAATTTTTCCCATGATAGCAGAAACAAATATATTTAAGTTCTTGCTCCTCTCCACTCATGCCTGTGTTCTCCATAGGTCATGTAGTGTCACAGATTTATTTGTATACTCCATGCAGTTCAAATTGAACTGGCCACCTATTCCTGCGTGCTTGAATAGAGGGCCTCAATCTGCTTCTGGAATACTTTAACAAGCTCTGTTCGCTTTGCCTTCAGTGTTGGTGTCAAGAGTCCATTTTCTACAGAGAACATCTCTGTGTGGATGTACAGGTCTTTAACCTATTAAAAGAAAGTAATTTTGCACATAACACATAACAACTTGGAGGACAACCATCAGTTCTTCCCAGCTTCCTTGAGCTCAGTGCAAGAACTCAGTCTCAGGAGCTCCAGTAACTAAACTGTTTTTTGATGCAAATCAAACTCCTTTTAGCTGACACAGGAAGAGGATAGGCTGGAATTACAGTACAGCTGCTGCAGCCTATGGTGAGCCTCCACTCCATCCCATGGCAATTGCTACTGTGGCCCTGTACAGCGACCAGTCTCTTGGCCAAGAGACAGGCAGCCGGGCAATGTTTCATTGCCTACTTCAGTTGTCAGGGACAGCTGCTTAGGTCCCATCCTGGCACAGTCAGTAACAGGAATGAAGACTTCCCAGCCATTGCATTAGCCATACAGGTGCTTGTGACAAGCAGGATTTGGAAGTACTCACTTGCTCAAAGGATTTAAGGCCAGCCTCTTTCCCCAGTCTGACCATATCTTCTAAAATAGCTTTCTTCACTGCCTAGAAGAAACAGAGCAGGAGCAGAGTGGGTAAAGTTGCCATTTTGTAATTGCAACTCAAGACCATACCCACTGCTCACTCAGTGAAAACTGAGGTTGGCAAGAATGTACATATTTCAACATTCAAGATTTCTCTTATTATGAGAGGTTGTGCCTGTCTTCTTGCTGGAAAAGAAGCAGTGATAGCCCTTGAAACATCAAAAGACACCTACACTTAGTTCCAGTTTTTATTGTAAGGTTGTTTGCATGACTCACCCAGCATTAAGCCAGCTTAATTTACAAAAATAAAAAAGGGGGTAGAAGGAAGTCAAAGCAATGCAAGATGGGGCTTCAGAATTAAATTCTTTCTATAACCCACTAAAAACAAAGACACTTACTGGATTTTTGCAGACATCTTCATAGGAACCTTTTACTCCCAGTTTTGCTGCGAATTCTGGAAGCGTCTCGGGATCAGGAACCACTATACCTATTAGAAAAGACTGAAAACAGGTGGAAGTAGCCATGTTCAGACCAAGATAAGGCATCTGAAATTATTTTGTCTATGTGAACTTGATTGTTGACAGTGTCTCTATAACAAGCCACATCTACATCCCCATCCATTTCCAGAGTTTGGAAGATAGCTACAAAGGCTTCAGTCACTTACCTAAAGTTCTGACAGCAGTAATTGAAGTACTAATGTAGTTTGTTATGTGTGCTAAATGCTTCAGCAATTAATTTTGGCTGGTTTACAGGTTGAAGACAGGGCTCTGCTAGCATAGTGACACCTCTGTGGCAAACGAGTCAAGAAATACCCCTCTTAGGAAGACAGGCTGAGAGAGTTGGGGTTGTTCAGCCTGGAGAAGAGAAGGCTCTGGGGGGACCTTATAGCAGCCTCCCAGTACTTAAAGGGAGCCTGTAATAAAGATGGGGACAGACTTTTTAGTAGAGCCTGTAGGGATAGGACAAGGGGTAATATTTTTAAACTAAAAGAAAGTAGATTTAGGCTAGATATAAGGAAGAAATTGTGTTACAGTGAGGGTGGTGAAACACTGGGATAGGTTGCCCAGAGAGGTGCTAGATGCCCCATCCCTGGACACATTCAAGGTCAGGCTGGATGGGGCTCTGAGCAACCGGATCTAGCTGAATATGGCCCTGCTCATTGCAGGGGGTTTGGACTAGATAACCTTTAAAGGTCCCTTCCAACCCAAACTATTCATTAATTCTAAACTATATAGAGCTGACCTGACATACTAATCCCATACAAGTATGTAATTAGTCTTTACCCAGCTTGCAACTTGATGTCAAGATCTCCTTTTCTTTGGTGTCAATTGGGAAAGCTATAGGTCTGATAGGATATTTTTATAAACACGGCACTCTCAGGAACAGATCTTGTTCAAGGACTTTTCTATATGCATAATTTGTGTCCTGACCTTCCAGAACTCATTGTGGAAGGAGTCTTGCAGGATGCTCACTCCTGGCATCACTTACCCTCAGGCTTTCCCCATGTACAAAGACCTGGGCTACAGGAGCACTTCTGATATAGACATTTTCTATCTTCTCTGGAGCAATGTATTCTCCTTGTGCAAGTTTAAATATATTCTTCTTCCTATCAATGATCTTCAGTGTTCCATTCTAGAAGTTAAAGATGGAGGCCATTAGTTTCAAGTCTCTGTCTTGCTTCTATAAGAAGTAGAAGATAATAGGTTTAGCTTTGTTCTGTGAAAGGCACATGCTAGTCTGGAACTGGTCTTTGGTTTCTACAGAGAGAAGTGGCATGTCGTCTAATTTCTCCAGTTAGCTCAGGACATGATTAGACAGCTTCTTTATTCTTTGACAGAAACCAAGACATCTTGTTCTTCACTGTGGAAGTGACACAGCCTTTACTGCTGGCTTAGCAGGTGTTACTTGAGATCTTGTCACCTAATTGGTCATTGGAGCTTTACCTGGAGTTACTCGGTGGATGATAAACTACTGTGGAAGGCTTTTCTCCTACAATTCACTTCTCCAGCTTTTCAGATTATTGTAAACTAACCAGAAATTCACATCCAAGGGATGGTTTGTTTTAAGTAATTACTCACTGGCAACCATTTCCCTATGTCTCCAGTGTGGAGCCAGCCATCTTTATCAATTGCTTCTGCTGTCTTCTCAGGGTCTTTCAGATAACCCTTGAACACATTTGGTCCTTTAATGCAGACCTGCAGCAAGCACAGAACAGCATTAGTACCAAGTCTTATCTTTCAGTATTTCCTGACACACACACACAGGGGATCGTACCTACCTCGCCTTCATTGTTAGAAGAGTAGTAGTTCATTTCTTCCACATCATCTAGTTTTATGATATTGCAAGCCAGAGGGGCTCCAACATGGCCTAAGAGGAAAAAAACCAAGAACAGTTATGTTTGGGGGATTCTGCTAGCAGTTGGCCCTAATTGATCTAAAGCTAGAAAGACTAGCTCTTGAAGCCAGATGGCAGAACTCGGGTGCTGCCTACGTATGAAAGACTTCAGTGATAGTAGATACTTAATGGCTCTTTGTTCACTGCTTTAGCAAGAACCAATACCCTTTAAAGGCATCTGACAACAGATGTTCCACAAAATTATTGTAATGCCATTTTCAGAACATTTAATGCAGGATAAGGAGCAGCTAAGTCTCAATGCTTAGAACCATTTATTGGCATAATCAACCACACCAGCCATGTAGCACACTTGCCTCCACAGAATTCCCTCATAGATCCTGGTATTCTTTTGCATTTTGTCCTCATTATGCTCTGCAGTTATGGTGTTCCCAAAGATGGTGACTTGGGCTTGAATTTAGAATACCCAATATTAAAAGCACCCTTGCGAAGATGAAAGCTAAATCTTCAATGTCAGGTAGTCCTTTAGAAAAATAGTCAAGTATCGCGTCTGATATTTTAGTCACTATGTTTTGAGTAAAACAAGTTATTTGGGGGCTAAAGCTAGCTTCTTAAAGCCATTTGGGAAATCCTTGTGCAGTTTGCTCAGCTCTGTACAGACACTCCTTTCCTGTACACTGGCACAAGGTCTAAGTTGACCTGTGTCACTTTACACAAAAGATCCTCCCGTAGTGAGTCCAGAATTTTGGTACCTATTAGGCAGACAGGTGACTTGCCACCAAGAATAACTTTGAGGTTAAGTACCCAGGATTTAACTTATATTGAAATAAAAGCAGTAGAGCACCTAAGCTTGAGTGCCACTCTCTCTTGACAGCTGTGGAAGAGTTTCCAAGTCCTGGCTACCATACCTGTTGTCCAGTCTCCAGGCATTGAGAAAGTGCATCCCGCTGAGCATTCAGTCTGGCCATAAGCTTCAAAGATCTGTGTAAGAAAGGATAAATATTCTTTGAACATCAAGTCCTTGGTGTGAAAGAGCTTAGTTTCAACTATGTCCATGCTCAAGTCTTCTTCTTAGGAAGGAAGCCAAGAAAATCTTAGCCTTTAAGATATCTTGGTCTTATTGATATAACCAGATGTTCTTCAAATTCACCTATCCAAACTTTGCTTTACCAAAACCTTGCTTTGGTCACCTCGTTCTCTGAACTGTGTTCTTAAGTGCACTACATTAGGAGCTCGCTGACTACCAGAATCAGCCACAGAGCACAAGAGGCAGCTGCCTAACTTTAAGTGCTGCATGTTCCTATTTCTCCTGCTATATTCCTCTTCCCAAAGCCTACAGGATAGTTTTTTGGTAGTGTAGTTTGAAGCCAGCCCTGCAGAATTTTTTTCCTGTTAGTGTTAGATCAAGCAGCCTGGAAATACTGAAGACTGACAGCAAGTGCCCCAGGAAGAAGCTGGGCTGGAGTACAGCTTTATCATTTGTCACTTATTTGGGCATAATCAAACAGGTCTTACTTTAAGAAAAAAACCCTCAACTTACCTGACAGCCTAATGCTGCTCTAAGAAATGTCAAGACAGAGGGAGATATAGGGGCTGCGCCTGTTACCATTATACGCACTCTTCCACCCATGGTTTCCTAGAAGTGAAATAGAAGCCATCAGATCCTCCGCTACTACATTGCTGAGCTCACTTACACTCGGAATAACTTACCTGAACTTTTTTGAAGATTAGTTTATCCCATATGCTGTCATTTCGAATTATGCCCTGTTTTATTTCAGCCATCTTCATAATCACAGCAAAGTTTAACAGGCAACGTTTCACTGGGCTCTTTGCACCACTTTGTATCTGCAACAAAAAGTATTGGTGACTCTTGGGTTTAACTCACATCTGTACCTCCAGTTCTTGCTTTGTTAGGAGGCAGTGTATCTTACTTTGATGTTCTGGGGTCTGTCTTCACTGCTGCCTAGGTCTAGGAGATGAACTAAGGGCTAATACTAATTCGTGCTAATGCTGACACACTTCAGCCATAGCTTTGAGGTATAGTAGGGACCCTACTATCTTTGCACTGGCTGCATTTGCATTCCAAAAGTAAACAAACTTTTTGTCTCTGAACAGCAACAGACTTAGCCCAGTCATGACTGGTTACACCAGGTGCCAGTACTCTTTCCATCACTTCAGAAAGGATACATTCAATATTCATTTAAACTTGTATGCTTGCTGAGACATATGAACATGAAGATAGTTAAGCTAAAATTGCTCACATACCTTGTCATATATCCTATTGAGCAGTCTTGGTACAACTGGAAATAGTGTTGGCTTCAAGGTTTTCATGTCATCTGTTAGCAACTTGATGTCTCCTTGGAAGAAGCCTACTTTTGCTCCACAGCTGTAGACCACAGTCTAAAAATTGACCAGGCTAAGCTTAGTCAAGGATAATTCCTAGCTTCATTAATTATTTGTTTATGGAAATATTCATATAATTATTTGTTTATGGAAAGCAGCATGATTTCTAGTGCCCAGTGACAGGAAAGTTCTTGTGTGAGTAGGTTTCAAGGAAATACAGAAGGCTATCATACCTTTCACTATATTGGTTTATAGAAGCTCAGATACATACATCTGTACATACCTGTACAACCCTCTCAAACATGTGAGCCAGGGGAAGGTAGGACATGGTGACATCTGAACTTGTACACTCAACTGTGTTCTAGAGGGGAAAGAAATAGAAGCAGGTTAGCATTCCCTATGCCTGCTTGACTTACTCTTAAGTAGAATGTGAATAAAGTTTGGATCAATTTGAGTACTTTGAAATAGACACTTCAAATGACTGAAGCAACTCAGGTTCATCCATCACCTTCAAAATTCACAACTGTAATTCAGCCATACTAGATCAAGATTAGTTTTATGTTTTGGCAAGACTTGAAATAGGGTAGTTGAGTATCTTGGCATTTAGCCCTGACTCATTCTAGAATAATTTCTGTGTAGAAGTTCTTGTTCAAGATTAAACCAAGTTTCTTGCAGTACTATTGTCCCATTGAAATACGGGCCTGAGGTGAATGGTTTGCAGAAAATGCCCACATTAAAGGTAGTTTCATGACTGAGCGACGTAGCCTAGAGAACACCATTAGCAGTAGCTTACCTCTGTGCTTCTAAGGAAGGCAGCAGCGTTTGCAACAACATTTTGATGTGTCAGCATGGCTCCTTTAGGGTTACCTTTGGAGAGATCAAGCAAAGTCAGCTGTAGCTCTGACTGCTTCTGCTGTCAGTTTCCCATGTCTTGTTTGGCTCAGTTTGAACCATCTTGGTATTAGGCTCAGTCATAGCATGCATTGTCTTAAGAGATCACAAATACACTTCATCTTGAGCGCTTTCAGCTATGGATATAACATAAAGGAAATGTCTACTGAAACAGCATTAGGAGTAGCATAGAGAATGCTGAAACAAGTTGTTTCTCTAGCCCCTGTGGATCAGAATACAGACACAGTTAAACAACAAATCTCTTTTAACATTAAGACTCTGTATTTTTCATAGGCTAAGACAACATGAATTTGGCTATTCTTCCCCCCAGCTCTAAGAAGCTTTGCCTTAGTGTACTTGACTTATGGTAACAGTGTCCCAAGTAAAACTGCAGTGGTGGCTTGGCACTGTTCTAATTTACTGTATTAATTCTGTGTCATTAGCAGTTTCTTTTTTGGGCTGGAAAGTTGTTTTGGTGCTTTTGGGTTTTTTTTTACAGCACAGGGAGAATGTTTTAATGGGGAAGCATCACTATATATTCTCTTACCTGTGGTTCCACTGGTAAAACACACAATGCAAAGATCTTCAGGTTTAGGAGGCTAGAGGGAAAAAGTCATGTAAGGTCAACAGAGTAAGGATTATATTGCTTGTCAGCATCTACATACACTTCCTAAATTGGGATAAACCAGGAATTCTGTTTGGAAACAGCAAGACAAGATAGAAAAAGAATCCTGCCAGCCTCCTCTACTAGCAGCATGGCAAGAGGTCTTTTCAGAGTGTAGTTTTGCAAAATTATAACTGTTCCACAGAGATACTTACAACTGGTTCTCTGATGTTGTTTCTTCCCAGCTCCTGTGTTAAAGAGAAAATGCAGCTTAACAATTGCAACAGAAAGACATGCAACAATAGTAGATGAATAATTTCATGTCAAATGCAACACTTGTTTTTACTTTGCCTCTTGATAATGTTTCTAATTCAGAGAGAGATGCTGGGCTTCCTGAATTTAATACACACAACTTGGAAAAGCTGATGCCTGGGGTTGTGGAAAGCATAAATCTTGAGTGTGTAGAAAGTGATCAGAACTACTTCAGGAATTTGGAAATCCTGAGTGGAGATACTTCGTTTTGTTTGATGTAAGCCACATGCCTTTACATCTTTTTATACATTTATGCATCATATCTGGAAGATTAAGCCTAGTATTGGGATGTCAAAGCAGCCAGTAATTTGCACTTAGAGTTTTCAATTATACTCAATTGCCAACTTAGAAGCCTGATAAATCCTGTTAAAACTTCACCATGAATTAAGCTAAGGAAGTCTTCAGTTTAATGCATACTGACTGTCCACAATACACGGACCCAACTTTTGTCAATGGCTTGAACTCTGCAAGTCCACTTGGCTAAATATACCAAGTTTCAAAATGACTGCTCATCAAGGTCTCAGTTACAGGATGTGACAACTGGATAATGCTTACATTAAAGTGTCATTGTTGCCAGGGAAGGTCCAGATGTCTAGCTGGCAAGGTATTCCTCTGCAAGATCTAGCAGAAGCCTTTAGCCACCTACCTCAACTTCCTGCAGTGCTAGAATTTCGATTCCCACTTTAGCTCCTCTGTCCTTGAGCTCTTTATCAAATAGATCCATGAGAATGATAGTCTTCAGATATGGGGTCTTTTCTTGCTCACAGTTCTCAAGCAAGATCTGTGCCTTCTCGGGCTTGTCACAGATCACTATGTTTATGTCAGCTGTAGAAACGAAATTACATTTCAGAAGTCTGTTTAGAAGACATGAGGCTAGAGAGTGGCAGCTTAGTAGTGCATACATTTAGAACATAGCATTGGTTTGTTCTAAATCCATTTGCATTTGTTCACGTGGATTCAGTGGCTGGCTTACAGTGCTAAGAAGGTTCCTTCTACCATGGCCAACTGATGGGGCAAACTTGAGATTTCAGCTATACAAAGTGAGGGCAACTGCTGAGGAACTGAAGACAAGTATCTTCAGTCACAGTCAAGATAGGCATTTGAACTTTTGGTATTGCCATAAAAGCTCAGAATTGTTCTCACTGATTGTTTAGGTTTAGCCCTCTTCCTTAAATCTAAAGGAATTTAGACCCTGCTTGAAAGAGGTAGCTAAAATTCTTGAGTTGATGCCTCAGGTTCCCTGGATGTGCAAGAGAGTTTTATGCAATTACAGAAGCATTTCCCATTAAGCTGGCAGATGAATTGGATTTGCCTGAACATGCTGGTTCCCCATTAGCCTAGTAAGTCACAGCTGCATAGTCAAGGCAAGACCTGTTTGCAGTGTTCACCAGCATAACTGTCAAAGTGATTTTGTTGGCAAATCCTGTTTATGGGTTGGATCCCAGATCGTTGTGACAGCAGTGGATATCTCCCTGCCACCCAATTTCTCCTCTAAAACTAGGGGAAGAATGTTTGAAGGTTTATTCAAGCTTCCTCATCAGTTTCTTTCATGATGGCACGCTAGTTGTTGCTTCTGTAGAACAACAGGCCCTAACCAAATGGATAAAACAAATTTAGGCATGTCTTTACCCTCCCCTCCTCCACTCTTTATATCCTACAACTTCAAATAACAGACACACATCTAGTCTTAATTTGCATGCAAGTTTTCTTTGTCTTGTTTTGTCTGCATTGTCTGACTGATTTGGCAGTGTGGGAGTTCAAGATTGCAAAACCTCAACTAGCAAATGGTTGAGCGCTCTGACTGCAGGATGGTCCACAGGATTTAGCAGGTCTTTAGTGGACTTGCACTGAAAATGCCAGGAGACATAGGAAACCCACTGGCTTCTTCTAGGCATTGAACCATGTTCTTCGCAAAGCAGCTTTGTTTACAGAATTAAGTGTCTATAAAAGTAAAAGAGCAGTAAGGTTAAAGCTACTCTGATTTTTGCATCAAATTCCCTTGAACTTCCACCTTCTCCAAACAAAAGTTCTTAGAGAAATCATTATGAAACAGTGGAACTGCATATTTACCTTTGTTAACAATATATACAATGGCCTCTGGCCCCAGAGTGTCATACAGTGGAACAGCAACCATTGAGTAAGTGTAGCAGGCGTACTCTGAAATGATCCACTGAAGAGAGAAAACAATACAGCTAAAGAAAACTAGCAGCTCACAAAACAGGATTACCTACAGATTTCATACAGCTTGACTAGCCCATGCACACATTAGTAGTGGGGTTGTGTAAGGAGCATGTCCATGAGATTCTCTGAGTAGTGAGGGTTCAAGATCGTTGTATTGTATGGCTGGCATGGTATGTGCTCTGCAGTAATAAGGGAACTGGGGAAGCAAAAGCCAGTTGTGATTGTTCCTCATGTGGCCTGAGGTGATTTAAATATAGACCCTTTTCTCTCCCCAAGGTGTCAGAATATTCTGGGAAAGAATATTCAATTTCTTGCTTACCTCTGGCCTGTTCTGAGCAAAAATGCCAATAAACTGGTTTGATGATGGTTTGCATCCTTTTTGCAGAAGCCCTGATCCCAGGTATTGAGCTCTGTCCAAAACCTGTAAGATAGTTTTCCCCCACTTTAGTGTTACAAGACAGCATCCCAAATTAAATCATCTGTCATGTGCAATACTCACCTGTCTATATGTCAGCCACTGATAAGGTTGGTTGGGTTTTCTGTAGCCTAAACAGCTTCCATTTCCTAATAGAAGAGTTCAGGAAAGCAATTGTAAAGCTAAGTACTGAAATTGCATAGCACTGCAGCACAACACTTTATGTGAAGTATTTTTAGTCAGACATCCAGGTAACTGCATGGACCGTGGAAGTGCAGTGTCCTTAGTTAAGCACTCTGCCCAAGCCAAGACAGTAAGACTGTTAGCTTCATCCTTACAAGCAATACTTCCAAGATCTGGTGATAATTTCCATTTCACAGTCCACATGAGATTGAAACGGCTTGTGAGCTATCACATATTCCCATGCATGGGACCCCTGAAGTTGCATATGCAGAAATGCACACCTGTTGTAATTATGCAGTAATTTCACACTGAAACCCGTATCATAAGACAAAGCAGAGGTGTTTCCTCCCAGTTCCTTCTGATGCTGAGTGTCTGCTGACTTCACTGAACTCTAACATCTTAAGCTTCTGATATTTGTTCCTGCCCAGCCTGCCAACTAAGACTACTTTTAAATGGAGGGGAGTGGAATACGGTCAAGTGTCACTCCACCTCACAGAAGGCTAGGAAAGCTTTTGCTAGCCTGTATTATTACAACAGACAAGAGGCAAGGCAAAAGAGCTTGGAATAATTTTATTTACTTGCAATAGGCAAGTACTAACTGGCAGATGCAAAACTTACCAGAAGCATGCAGTCCTCTCTGGAAAACTTCATACAAGGTTTTAGCATCTTCAAAGTAATAAGAAAGCAGGTTATTATCTGTCAAGAGTGCACCTCTTCTGGCTCCCCCCTGGGAACAGAGCATAGTTATGAATCGGTGCAGAACAGATGCAATGTAATTTGTTCCTCAGCCATTCTCCCAGCAATCCCCTTTAAAGCATTTCAGTACCATTGCATTGTTAGGGAAGTCTCGTTTTCCTTCCTGATTTTGATCTACTCGGTCATCAGTCATATGCTGAGGAATTTTCTAGTTGGCCTAGATTAATATTCAATTACAGGTCATTAGAGAGAGCTTAACTAAGACTGGGTGCTACCACTTGCCTAGTTAAATGAAGTCTAGCACCAGCCTCAAAGCCAATGCAAAGCATTTGAAAAAGTCAGTGACAAGGCCATCCGGTAAAAAGCCCACCTAACCCTGCTGGCAAGAGCTGCTGTTTCTTACTCTCACTGTCTTAAGACTTCCCTTCTCCCCACCATACTGTTGAGTTGTACACCTGGGAGGAGAGGCTGTGCGTATCAGACAGGAGAGTTTCCACTGATAACCAGAGGCAGAATGGATCAGTATTCACATTAAGCTCAAAAATAGTCCACGCCCACAAGCAGAGTAAGTATTACCTCAATTCCTATTGACTGCTTGTTCAAATCAACAGGAGGCAAAACAGGTTTTGGCCTGCTTATCACCCACAGGAAGATGACAGCTCCAAATACTATAAGACTAATCAATGCTGGTGTTGGGAGCGGTGAGAACAAGACTTGAAGTATCCAGATCATTGTGCTGGATCAGTGAAGCCAGAGTTGAACCTGAAACAAACAGGAGGTTTAATAGACATGAGTTAGAAACACTCACTACCTATGACCACGGTTACTTAAGTAGTTTGTTAAGCAATACTACAAATCATTTCAGCCGTTTGCCCCTAAAGAGTCCTGGTACAATAATGAAGCATACTTATGTAATGCTTTAAGCCTCTTAAGAGATCTCAGGTCACCTGTCCCCATAATTCTTAATCCATGCTGCATCCACCTCCATAAAAAGCTGAAGCCTGATGAAGTCAGACAAGGAACAGATGTCAATTCTATCTATTTAAGAGTAAAAATATGCCTGGGGGAAAAATAGTATTTAATTTCTCAGATTTTAACTATAACCAAAAAATGCCTACACTTGAGTGGTGTGAGTAATGGAAGTAAGAAAACTCGTCACTATTACAGCTGTCGCGTAGGATGGGGTATTGCTAAATTACATGTTACACCTACATATCTAAGTGTGCAAGACAAGCAGCGTCTTCACTGTCAGCTGCTCTTACTGGAAAGCAGGGTTTATGCTGGACAAGTATTTCAAATAGTGAAAGCATGTTCAGCATGAGATGCAGCACAAGTCAAAGCTCTGAAAGTTAGTTTCCACTAAGGAGTGGTGACCTGGAAGTCGGAGTGTGCAATGGAAGTCTAGCTAGGAAATACAGCAGCAGTTCTGCCGCTTGGATCCTCCAGAGTCTTTTCCTTCAAGGGCATGGAAACAAAAACTGAGCATCCAAGATTTCTTATAAGAAACAAAGAGACATCTAGCTCAGCCTCCTCCCTTAGAAACAAGTACTTTAATCTCTAAAATGTTCTGGTATGTTTAAGATTGAATGGCCAAGACAGATCTAGCACAGGCGACTGCTTTTTTCTGAATCAACTCAGATCTCACCAACTTAACTTTGCTAGTATCTAGCTATGCAGCACATGACACGTCACACTTTGCAAGATGAATAACCACACCCTTCCAAAGTCCTTCATATAGAATCAAGGGAACCCAGTCAGTAGATGGTATAGCAGCTAGCAACTAACTAAATCCCTCTACAAGAAGAATACCAGGCTTTCCAGAGCAATGGGCTCCAGTTACCCTTTAATCATAATTCCAAGAAAGCTGAAGTTATTTGCCAGGCAGTCAGTAAATTCAGTCAAGCCCCTAAGTCAGAATTTGGGTCTCTAAGCTCAGACTAACCAGAGTTAGATCACCCATATCTGGTTTATGGTTTTGTTGTTTCCAGTTTCCAGTGGCTGCATTCACCAGCAACCCTCATGTGTTCTGTGGTGACAGAAGGCATGTTTTGCCCACTCAGCAGCTGGGTAAGGAAAGGTACCTCAGAGGCTTGTCATCAAGTCCAAGCTGCCAAAAGCATGTCACCTGCATATCTGAAAAGAACCAACTCCCTAGACCTCTTTTCTACTCTAAGCCTTAGTTACAATGTGCCCTTCAAGCTCCTGACCTTGGTTTCAGGTATTGAGTAAAAAAAAAAGCCTGTGCTCCAGCAAGAAAGGCAGGCACTGCCCTTGGCACTCTGCACTGCCTGTTCCAGTCACTGGGCATATCAAACAAGCAAGCAGAAACCTGCTCTTTCTGCAGCGCAGGGTATCACCCCTCTCCACACCATTCTTTTGGTCCTTTCTCAATTGAGCCTGGAGAAAAAAAAATCCCCTAAAGCCAGGTCTGCTGATCAAGTTTACATTCAGGGCAAAGCCACTTAACAGTAGCACTGCTCCCTTCGGAAGACTGAAGATTATTAATTAAGTGAATTTGCCAATCGGCTGTTTTTCGTCATTTATACATTTGGCATTGTAACCCATTACTGGAGCAGTTAGTAAACAGCTTTCTGCAGGTGATTAAACCATATCTGGTTTATGGTGCCACTTCCTCTTTTGTTAACATGAACAAGTCACTTTTCTGTAGCATGAACACCAAGGCAGCTCGGTAGAGGCATCTCCACTCCAGTATGAAGAAAAGTTAGATATACAAACTTTATTCCTTTAACTCAGAGCCCACTACTAGATCCAAGTGACAGGGCAAATCACATTTGCACCATTTGTATGTTGAAAGCTTGTTAGAAGTTGGAAAAACTAGACCTTGGCACATCTATTCTCACATCTTTTTAGAGGGATAGCAGAACACTCATAATCAAAATTCAGGGGAACTGAACAACAGCAATCAGCTTGGGCTATTTTCCAGTGTTTTTCCATCCCCAGATGGGCCAGAAGGAGGTTGAACTCAGTGCATTTCAGATGAGACTTCCCAAATGTCAAAAATGGACATGACATTTTTCAATCAGTAAGAGAAAAGAGCTGTATGCAGGCAACTGAAGAGACCACATGCCTGTCCAGCTGTATTAGTTTTAAGGGCTCTCGTACTCATTTTAATAGTAATTTTAAGACAACTTCCTAGAAACCAGGAAGGATTGGTTGCCTTTAGAGTATCATGCTAGAGGTAATAGACAGAACTGGGGATCATGTCTATCACACCAAGTCCTCTACTGTAACTTATTAACACTGCTTAGCATTAACGCTGCCTGATCAGACACATCAGCGCAGTTGTCACAAATAGCTACTGTCTGTTACATGGACTTCTTTGACAGAAAATTAACGGAGTACACTTGTCTGACCTTTTTGTGGTAAGGATCCGAGAATCCACTAACCCCGAATGCTCCATGCAGCAGTAGATGAGTCACCGAAAATCTTACCGCCACAGTATTTTCATCTCCTCACTGACTCACATGCAAGGCAGTTTGTACCAAGACATGTAGGATGACTGAAGATCAGGCCCTGAAGGATAATGATGCTTGGAGTAGAGAACCCAAAGTCCAGAGAGAACACCTGATCAAGTTGAGAAAAGCCTGAGGATGATTAAATGCAGCAAAGCTTTTGCCTTCGGATTCTGAATTGATTCCACAAGCCTCTCACATAGAGAGAAATGGAAACCAGACAGTAGTCTAATCCCAGTGTAACCTAACCAGCATCCCTATAGCCAGTCAAGGATGATTTTTAGTTATAAGCCAAATGGATTTTTATTTTAAAGAAAGATCTGTTGCCAAGTTTATCTCTAAAGCCTG
This sequence comes from Falco biarmicus, assembly GCF_023638135.1. Taxonomy (NCBI): domain Eukaryota; kingdom Metazoa; phylum Chordata; class Aves; order Falconiformes; family Falconidae; genus Falco; species Falco biarmicus. The sequence continues at coordinate 22,366,270 of NC_079296.1, forward strand.
GGAAGTATTAATGCTCATTTGCTTCTACGTTGGTTGGGTTTTTTTTAGTAACTATCTTCATTAGCCCATTTACAGCATTGTATGAGACTATAAGTGCAAGAGTCAATACCTACCATACTTTAAAGCTACAGGAGTTAGTGTTGTGTCAAAAAAAAAGCGCAGATACCTAGATACCTAGCAATACATGAAAAAATGCTTTTCATATCTGAAGGACTATTTTCAATTCCTCTACTGCATGAATAGAATAGTGACAGCATTTTGCTTTTACTTTCCAACCACGTTTCCTCAGCTGGGCTTTAGTCACTCCTGTTGAAGTACGTACCGTGTGTTACGCAGGCTGTGGCAGACACTGTCAGCAGATTTGTCTCGGTTCCCAGCATTAGAACAGCTCTGTGCTTAGAGCTTCAGCTGTAACTACTTGTCAAATCCAAGTCACTGCTAATTAATCACCTCAAGTATCCTCCTGCTGCTTAATCCTGCTGTCCTCAGAGCGGGAGAGCGAGCAGAGAAGACACAAGTCTGTACTTGACAATTCTCTGTCCGTGGGAAGGGAACAGATTTACCCTAGATCTTTCCTGTGCAGCAGCTACAGCCAGTGCTTAACCCAGAAATCCAAATGCCCTGTGCATACATAATACCTGATCTATATCAGCTGAGTGAAAACTCAACTCAGTGCAGCATCAGACAAAGCCAGGGCATTATTTTAGACACCAGCTTCCACTGAGGCGCAAGTCTGAGCACCAGCTGCTTTCTCAAGTGTGTAGGGGGGGCAGGGGTGCAGCACCTGAACCCCTCTGTTCTGCAGGACTCGGCTGCCAGTGACCAGAAAGATACAAAAAGCACAGGAGGCCTCAAACCAGCTGTTAGGGCTCTTGTGCATAAGATGCATTTAGACAAAAAGTGCACTTAGGTTGTCTGCCCTGATCAATGGTCAGGGATAAAATGCACTGGGCTCCAGAGTGCAGAGTTTTTATCTTAGGTTTTATCAGAGGAGATTACAGCAATACCATTTACAGCCTTGAGTCCAGGAGTACATGTTCTTTTTTCTACTGTATGCTCACCCCCAGCACCTCTACAGCAATTCCTTCACTAGCTAGAAGGAACGAGACAGTTATTCTCTCTATTCTTTTCAAGTCAGGAGATTCTCTCCACTGGAAAGCAATATGAAGAAAGAAATCAGTGGCATTTCTATTGCAGTAGTTCTTCACAGACAGCAAAGCAACCTCTGATACTTGCACAATTTCAAAAGCAATGGCCATGCACTGCCTGGGAGAATGTATTCTAGATTTATCTTTGTCTCAAGTTCACCTAAGAAACAGTTTGCGTATGCTCTTGAAGTGATCATGAGAACTTGTTGCTCAGCATTACTAAGATAACATTGACTTTCTGAGCAGGAAGCATAGAGTCCAACCAACTACAGTGGGGCCACTAATCAGTTAGTTAACCACCAGTAGCTCACTCTACATTTGCTTACGCAGTGCAGCTCTTGCCTGGTGTCCTGCAGATGCGAGACACTCTGCCAGTTGTTACTCCTTTGAAGCACTATATCCCATCTTCCTCCAGCCGCAGCAAGAAGTCTTGTGTTCTGCAGGATTTAGGAACATCTAACATTCAGCATGCAGAGAGAAGCTAAAGTGCAAAAAGCTCAGCAATGGCTGCTGAACATAGCCACGTCAAAACCACAAAGCAAAATGCACAGTAACTTGCATGAAGCCCAAGACACACTTTAGTTAGGCTCGGCTTTCAGAGTACCTCTTATGAACGTCAGAGCCAAACAGTTCAAGTGCCCTTTGATCTTGGCTGAGAAGCGCTCTGCTGGGCCCTGGGGAAGAGCGAGGCCTCAGTAACTTACTTTCAGGAAGTTTAGTGCTCTGTGGTTTCAGGCTACGTGTTACAGGCTATTTCTGGACCTTGCTCGTGAAACCTACTGAACTCGGGCTTTCAGTAGGCTTAAATAGAAAGGTCATGTTTATAAAGATTTTTACTACGTCTAATATTACTGTCCCTCCATCAGGAAGGCAATGATACCATGACAGTTCTTAGTACTGAAAGTAGTTTTGTCAGGTAAGTTGAAAAGCTAAGCTTTCATGTTTGTTGTTTTTGGGTTTGGGTTTTTGTTTGGTTTTTTTTTGTATCAGGTTTTCTCCTTGAAAACTACCTACACAGAAAGATAGGGCATATTCAGCTAGCCCTTTGAAGTTTTGAAAAATTTAAAATAGTCAGTATAATGCATATAAAACATGCATGCATCAACATTATATTAATAGGAAATTTTCTCCAGACACACAAGCATGGTTTAAAGAGCTAGAACTAAAGCTCAATTGAATTGAATTGAAAATTCACATAGAACTCCTAAGAAAGCAAGAATATCACCATTAAGCACCTTACGTAGCCACACAGAAAAAAGGTAGCACTAAAACCTTCTAGGCATTAACATCTTTTATCTCTACATGTTAATAAAGAATTTACATTATGAAGAACAAAGAGCAAACATATACCTGAACTGAATTCAGCCTAAGGTTAACATCTAACTGATAGCACGCTACCAGACATTTCCTAGCAGCTCCTGAAAACTCATTATCTTGAACCCTACAGCTAATCACTGCACTTGCACATAGGTCACAGTAAAGCTCATCTAAGTAACAGCAAGCAAGGCAGAGCTCCGTTACTCACACAGAAAATGTTTCAGAGCAAATACGCAGATAAGAACCGGTGATCACAAACACCTACCATTTTGAAGATGGAGTGGGAAGCCAACCTCTTTTCCCTAAGTAAAAGGGAGCCTTAGCAGCAGAGTAGCAAGCCAACACCTATTAGGTAACACTCACATTAAAATCTACAGCTGGTTCCCTCTCCCTGGTTCAAATGAATCAGCGAGCAGAGAGGCACGCTGGGAAGCGGGAGGAACGGGCAAGGGGGAGCTGAAGTGGTTAGAAAAAGAAAACACAGAGGAAGTTGTTGAGCTTTTTGTTTGTTTTAGGAAAACAGCTTGAGGTTTACATGTTTCTGAAGAACTGGGTGAGAGGGAGACCAAACCTTTTTGAAATTGCATTTATAATTTCCTGTGTATAATCTATTTGCTGTTGTTTTCTCTGCGTACAAAGCTGTCTGCTCAACAAAGCACTTCTCTCGCTACAGCTGCACGTGCATTAAGCTGAGCAGACCTATTGTAGCCCAAAATATCAACAAAATATTTTGAGTACAGTATTTCTTATGTGCTGTTGTAACATACTTGCTGGTGAGATGGATCCCTGTTTCTGCCACTGGGTTTGGTTCGTTTGGTTTTGGTGGTCTACTTGTAGGCTTCCTGCCCCCACCCCTCTTCCCCCAAAAGCTACCTGGTTCTTTCTGCTGTTGTATAGACTTACATATATACAACTATTTGCACAAGGCTATGGTGATTCACATTTCAAACCTTAGTTTTGTTTCCTGCTATGACAGGGATTTTGCTTCAGGTTTTATAGTTGCACTTCTTCATTTACAAGTTCAGAGCTGCTGCAGTTCCCCCTTTTTTTTTTCTCCGGTGCTTGTCTATCATAACTGGGATTTGGCAGCTGGTTTGGAGGGGTGGGAAGACAGTAGCTTCACCTCTCTTTAGTGCCTTGACCTCAGGTCTTGGAATTGTTTGCCTGCTTAACTGTTTGTCCATCTGAAAGTTTTTCTGCGCTGCATGATTTCAGAATAATCTGCTTAGCTAGACTAACTGTAGCTGGGGTGGAATAACACAGCATGTACTTGCTTCCAGAGCACAACCTGGCCTGGACCTTGGCATACTAAAACTTATAGCCTCTACTAATTGCAATTATATTTTTATTGCTGCTGTAAACTTTATACTATTCAGGTAAAGCTAACTTATGCTGTAATTGTGGCATTATTTAATAATGCAGATACACTTTTAGGGAAGCTGAGGCTTAATTCACCGATTTTGCTGTACAGTTTACATAAAGATGAAAAAGAAATAGCTTGTCCTGAATAAAACTCCTCTGCCTTTGGCTTTCCCTACCCAGACATGTTCCTGTGGCATTTAAGTGAAGGTGTGACCTTCAGCTGTAATAGTGCCAGTCAGGATGCACTGGTGTGTAGAGAGAGGGAATACCTCTTACAGAGAAGGGGAAGAAGGCCAGGCTTCCAACCCAGCCAGCTCTGTTAGCACCTTCTCCGGGTGCCTCACTAAGGGATTTCCCCCTTCAGGTATCTGGTCTCAGGCTGTTATTTTTCCAGGAGGAAGAGACGAAGCAGTGAATTTACCCTGTCTCTGATCAGCTGTTGGGTAGCAATGCTGTGCATCTTAGATGCATTGACTGGGGGCCACAGGTGCAAGAGAACATGCCCGCAGTGCTGTCCTACCTGGCCTGCCAGAAGCCCAGCATGTGATATCAGTGGTCCCTGGACTGGTGAGGTTACACTGCATTGCCTGCACTTAGCAGGTCCCACAGCTCCGACATAAATGGGATTAAGGGATGCACACAGGAAAGCCCTGGGGAGGATTGCTTCTTGTTAATGATTGGTTCTGTTCAATGCTCATAAATCAGAATACAGCTGATGCTCTTTCCCTTCCCTGGTATGCATAAGAAGTGACATGCAAATTTTGATGCTTTTAATTTTTTATGCTGCCTCAAATGACCTGAATAAACTCCAGATTTTTATGAGGCACAAATCCATTTGTTGCTAGTAATTCTCTGCCAAAAAAAATGAAGCAGACATGAATAACTCAACCTTTGCTTCTTTATGTACATGTATGTAAAATGTACACCTGCATCTTTCATACCCATTAGCAAATTAAGATGTGCAGTAGGTAGAGTATGGGTATAGAGAGTTCAAGTAGTTTCCTTTCTGGTTTTACTGTCACAAAAGGTTTTCTTAGAGGATGGATAAGATGAGCTTTTATAATAAAGATTAAGTTCATAGCACAACACTGGCTTTTGATATCCAAAGATGCCAAAACAGCCCATTTACCTATAGCAAATAGCGGAGGATGTAACTAAATGAAGGGGAAGCATTAGCCCAGTGTTTAGTTTTCTCTGTTGTCACTTCACAACTTGGATCTACATTTTGAGTCTGTGGGAAGTGTGGGCTCACTTTATTTGAAGGGGTTTTGAATTCCAGGTTTTTTTCTTAATGCTATGAATATAATTATTCTTTATTGCTCTGCTACACCTTTCAAGGGCAGCTTCTAGCTTTTGTAAAGCAGTGTAACTGCACAGGGACATAATCTTCTCAGAGCATAGGTGGGCTCCTCTGAGAAGGTAGTATGGACAGGATGATGGGCATAGGTCTTGGAAGAGCAGGATGCTTTTTGCCAGTTTTCTTACTTGTAGCTTCATTTCTGGTTTATCTTTGCCTCCGTTCTCCTGTCCTTTGTTACAGCTGCAGCTCTGTACAGAAGCAAGGGTTTGGAGAAGGCTCCATCTCCATAACTACACCAAGCAGTTGTACCAAGGCAACAGCAGCAGTCTTGCGTACCATACTCCAAGATCTGTGCTTTTAAAATGTTTAAAAAAGGCATTCTAGCCAGCTTCTGTGTTCTTAGTTAGGGATTAAGGTCCTATTGTAGTAAATGTTGCTAATAAGCTTGTGTGTATAAATGATTTAGTCTATAACAAGTTCTTATTGACAAGACTTCAAAAATCTGCCTGTGATACTGCAGAACCAAATGGTTCTTCTATTTCTGGAACTCTGTTTTAAGCATAAATCTGAATTGGAGCTTGGCACTGGTACTCCATGCACTGTATCTTTAAATAGACACAATTTACAAACTGATAAGAAAATGAGTTCAGCCTGGATGGTCATCAGGTTTACCAGTTCCAGCCAGCCTATAGTAGCAGGGAGCGTTCAGGCTGCTGCTCTCACTCAGGCTGTGATTTCTCTGTGCGCCAGCCAAGCCCAGACTTGCTTCTTTAACAACATGCAGCCAGTTATGCAGCCGTTGCCTTTAACAGCACACAGCATGATGAGAAGAGTGCACTGGTCACAAGCATTGCAGCACGTTAAGTAGATTATCCCACTTGCAGTACTTCTCTGCAGGAGCAGGAAGCCTAGTACTTGGGAGGCATGGATCATGCGAGATTTGCTTACCTTCCGTCAGCTGGAGGAGGGTGGAGGGACCGGTACAGCTTGCTTCCTTCGCTGCTTTGCAACTCCAAGTGGGTGTTCAAGGGTTGGTGCTTACCCAGCTCCTGTGGCAGGACTAAGCCCCGAATCATCAGTGTGTCGCTTTAATAAACGGGCAACACTGCACCCAGGTAACCTTTGAACCTGCGTTGCAACAGGTTCAAAGGTAAAAAAAAAAATATTCCTGATCAAATATAAAGAGCAATTTTGGCTGGTTAGAAATGTTAAACACACAACTCTTGCGCAACAGCTTTAGAAGAGAGCAGCACGTTGTGAAAGCTAACCCCAGCCCGGCGGAAGCGGCACACTTGCGTTTTTAATAGGACTCTCATTTACTCTGAGTATGCATGGGGCACTGAGTAAGTCTTGTTCCACTGAGAAAAGGTGCCTCTGAGATTGCACTTTGAGCAAGCAAACATATTCTGGTATTTTTCCCTACTGCTTTGTGTAAGGGCCTCTCCTTAAACACATCCAACTGCTGAGACATGAGCTAAAGCAGCCCATGAAGCAGGACGCTGCTTTTTGGTGGGGACTCTCAGTGCGGTTGGGATGTGCAGGGAGCTGGTTATCCTACCGTGATGCACCTTCTCTTTTGAAGGTGTGCAAAGGGTATTGGGCTTGCTGGACTGGCAAGTAGGCTAATCCTGCTTCATCAGAGATTTCTTGTGTTAAGATTTAAATGACTGATTTTTTTTTCTTTTTTTTTTTTTGGTCTTCCTCCATCTATGAAATGGGAGTAACAGAGCTGTTGTTTTTTAATGCTGCTTGAGAAAGACTCAGCTGTGAGGTGAGGTATGCAGGCTGAGCTGGCAGGTGGACCTTCTTGGCTTCATTTCCAAAAGCTGTGGATGTGATCTTTGGAAGAAGTTTGATCCTCATGATCCAAGAGATAAGGCTAAATAGCAAAGTCCTTTCCGCACTCACTTAATACTATTGGGACTGGTCAAGACCATGAAGCTTTTCTTGATACAGACCTGGTTTAACTGGTGCTGGAATTTGACTACTGTGTGATATTTGGAAAGTAAACCAGTATTTACACTTTTCACTTAAGACCATAAGTATTCTTGATTGGGGTGGCAGAACCTGCCTGTATCAGTGGATGTGAATAAAAGTGGAAGCACCTGTGCCAACACTAATTATCATCCTAGACCTTCTGCTTGCAATCTCCTCTAAATTTTTAGGAAATGTCAGTTTGAGGAAGATGAAAGAAAATGAGTGGGATGGTTCCAAACCTGGTGTGAAAAGACAATGCTAGTGTGCAAGTCTCTTGGCTGCAGTCTGTGGTGCATCTTGCATGTGGGAAACAAAGCAGGCAATTTAATGTGGTTACGAGGTAGGCAATAGATATAATAATTAGTAGCTGAGCAGGTCCTCATTCAGTGTATGTGGATGTTGCCTCACTGCTTCAAAAGAGCTAGAGTGACTGACATAATCTGTCGTTTTGTCTCCTAGATGCATCTTATCTATCCTTGTGGGGGTAAGAGTAGCAGAGTCGCTTGAGGAGGGAGCAAAGCCCGTTACCTGAGCTAGCTCTATATGTAAAGCTGTAACTCCTTTTCCTTCTCCACCCTTTCTCCCTGGTACACAAAGTACATGGCTTTTTACCTCTTTTAAACAGCAAATTGATCCAAGTTCTCATGTTTTATTACCTTTGATCTATATGGTTGCTTCCTGGTGAATGAAGACTATTGATTAGTTCTCCATTAAAAACCAGTCTGGGAGATGTAAGCAAGCCTGAGCAGTGAGTGTGTCATCTCTGAGTCTAGTAGGTTAGGCTCTTGGTCAAATGTCTTGCTGAATTGCTGATGGTGGGTAACCTTTTTTCAGCTTGTTTTGAAAGCAGGTGTGAGAAAACATGTGCACAAGCCCTAGAAGACACATGGGCTTACGATCTGTAGCACAGGCTTGTCTGTGTTCCTTGTTGTTTCTGAATGAGTGATGCCGATGTTTGTGATCTCGGGGACCAAAACACATGACCAATGACAAAAAATAGACTAGGTCAGCTGTGGAAACATCACTCATGTCCCAGTCTGGAAAAAGAGAAGCTCAAGGCAGACCTACTTACATAGGGTTTTTCCATAAGATTGGAAAAAAAATGCTTTTAGTTAATGAAAATGTTGGTAATTTTTCCCCTCAAGACTAAATTATGAAGAAAACAGATGACAATATGAAGAATTCTCTGTAGGCTAGTAGGGGCTGTATGAGTTGTATCAAGCTAGTAATTTTTCAAACCTTTGAGCAGATTATGACTGAAAATATTTGTTAAAAGTATTTACTTCTGAACAGAGGGTCTGCATGCATGTAGTTTTTAAGCATTTGAGAATCCAAATTTTCATTTGCTAGTTTTTATAGCTGATAGAAAGCTCAATAGTTTGCCTTCTCTGTTTAGATCTATTTTCTGTGCTAATGTAAAGTATCAGTAGTCACATTAACACTTCTTTCAAATATCACACAAGCAATTTAATCATATGCCCTTTGTGCAATTCACTTGACACATGAATGATGAAGAATATGCACTAAAAGAGAGCAAAAGAAATTGAAAGGAGTGTTTCTTTTAGCATTCTTGCAGCTCCATTACTGACAGCAGGATTCACGGGCATATTTTAGATACTTACCAGTGAACATGTAACTGTGGGGTATCCCTGAATGCTGATAAAAGCGATTCTTGCTGAGGTTGTGCAACCAGTCTGAGCTGTGAAGAGTGGAGCTAAAGGTCATTACCACATAAAGCTGGAGTTTAATCACTTCTAGGTAACATATAAGAAGTCTTTTTTTATTGGTCTTGTGAAATCTGCTCAAATGCAATAGGCTGTTAAGTGATAAACATGAAAGAAACTCTAACCCTTCAGCCTCAGTAGTTGCCCTGACAGTAGTAAAGTTTGGTGCCAGGATATTGTAAGTCATTCTTCCTGCATTAAAGCATTTGTATAAAAGGAATGGATGTATAGTTAAACTGTTGAGAACAATTAATAAGAATGCACATGTCTGAATATTTGCAGTTGCTCTGTGGTGCCCAAGAGCACTTTGTGGTGCCCACTGCTTTGTGGGCTGGCGCAGATGCTGCTTAAAATTGAAGGATCTGTCTGGATTTGGAGCTTCTATGTTACCAGTGACAGTCTTGTATTCTCCTTTCCTCATGCAGAGTTTAAGTGGTGTGTCCCAATAAGTGTCTATGGTTTTAAAACCAGGTGAAACAGACTTCTAAGATAACTGTAGATGTTAAATACATGCAAGTATAAACTGGCACCAGTCATTTTGCAGGAGCTAAAAGCATCTGATTTATATTTTGACTTGCTGACTCTGACCGTAACAACTGACAGATAATTCTGCTGATTTTGACTGGAAAGTGTGTAATACTATGGATATACATATTCGGGATCAGAATTTGTCCCCAAAAGACTAGTTCTTCTGAACTTTGACACAAAAAAAATTTGGCATTTATCACTTCTGTTCCATCTGCTAAGAATCATAGATGAAAAATTAATGAAGCTATCTCTGTAATCTCCAACAAATTAAAGCCATTCTTATCTCAAAAGCACTGAATGCCTTATCTTGCATGTTAACTCTGGAGACCATCCAGAGCACACATTCTGCCTGGCTGCATGGCTGTTACAGCAAGGCTCTGATGAAAGCCTGTGGACAGATGAAATTATCAGGTCTTTTCCTCCACTTAATGTTAATGACGCGATGGAGACTGCTTAAACTGGACAGACACAATGGATGCAAATGAGCTTAGATCCAGCTTGCAGCATGGTATTTAAGTCCGCCTACCAAAGTTGAGGGTCTGCTGACATTTTGAAACTCAACACAACCTTGTTGTTTTCTCCATGCAGAGCTTGGCTTTTGCATCAACTCAAAACTTTCAAATCCAATCCTGAAACATGATCCAAGAACCGAAGCTTCCGATTCATTTGTTTGTTAGTTTTCATGGTTTGGTTCTGTTATTCTGCCTACACATTTACCTGAACACTTTGCTGTACTTAATCTCCACTACTGCCAGGATAAAATATGGGCAAGAGAAGCAGACATGATGGTTTATGGAAAGAGACTTTGACTATTGACCATTCAAACTGGGAGGAATAAACCAGAGCACCTCTTCCTTAGTGACTTCAGACTTTGGATCTATGGACTAATAAAACAGGAAGAAGCTAATGTTCAAAGTGAGCAATATCTGACGTGTAATATTTAGATGAGGAAAGTTTAAAGACCACCTGGATTGCTTCTAAGTGTTATCACAGTGCTGTAATTTGTTTAGGTGGTTAAACTTTTGTTGAAACAACCAAATCCTATGTATAGTATAGATAGCCACGAAGATTTGATTTGTCAGTGTCAATTCTGAATAATTTAGCTGAACAAAAGAGCCAGCAATATTTTTTTTTTTTTATTTGAGTAATATATACATTGGTTTGCTGTCTGTTACAGTCTTTCATGTGTTTTGTCTTCGACCTCATCTGTTTACCTGTGCTTAACAGAAACTATGAGTCTTGGAGTTCAGATCTTGTTCTGATATTCTGAGGAGTTCTGATCAGATTTGGGCTCCATTTCTAATTTAGATACTCAATAATATAGGGGCTCTCTTTTTTTCTTTCAGAGTAGATTTAATGCCATTGATGTTGATGAGGTGCCATTATAAATCAATACAAAGCTCTCCTGTAACAACCAGCTTTTAAAATACAGCAGATCTTCTGCTTATGTGTTGTTATTGGAACAATGCAGAATGCCTGTAATGTTCTGAAATCTTGTCTTTCTGCTGGTGCCTTGACTGAGTCAGTTTTGTCCCAGTTAAAGACCAGGCTGAGTAGAAGTTCAAGATGTGGCTTGTTCGTAGAATCACAGAATGGTTTGGGTTGGAAGGGACCTTAAAGATCATCTAGCTCCAACCCCCCTGCCATGGGCAGGGACACCTTCCACCAGACCAGGTTGCTCAGAGCCCCATCCAGCCTGGCCTTGAACACTGCCAGGGATGGGGCATCCACAGCTTCTCTGGGCAGCCTGTTCCAGTGTCTGACCACCCTCACAGTAAAGAATTTCTTCCTAATATCTAAATTTACCCTCTTTTGGTTTAAAGCCATCACCCCTTGTCCTATCACTACTGGCCCTACTAAGAAGTGTGTCCCCATCTTTCTTATAGGCTCCCTTTAGCTACTGGAAGGCTGCTATAAGGTTTCCCTGGAGCCTTCTTTTCTCCAGGCTGAGCAACCCCAATTCTGTCATCCTGTCTTCATAGGAGAGGTGCTCTGGTCTTCTGATCATCTTTGTGGCCTCCTTGGACTTGTTCCAACAGGTTCATGCCCTTTTTATGTTGGGGGCTTCAGAGCTGAATGCAGCACTCCAGGTGGGGTCTTACCAGAGCTGAGTAGAGGGGCAGTGTCACCTCCCTCGACCCGCTGGGCATGCTGCTGGTGATGCAGCCTGGGATTTGGTTGGCTTTCTGGGCTGCAAGCACACATTGTCAGCTCATGTCCAGCTTTTCATTCACCACTACCCTTAAGTTCTTCTCCTCAGGGCTGCTATCAATTACTTCATCCCCCAGCCTGTATTGATACTGGCTGTTGCCTCAACCTAATTGCAGGACCTTGCACTTGGCCTTGTTGAACGCCATGCGGTGCGCACAGCCCCACCTCTCGAGCCTGTTGAGGTCCCTCTGGATGGCCTCCCTCCCCTCCAGCGGGTCGACTGCACCACGCGGCTTGGTGTCGGCGGCAAACTTCCTAAAGGTGCGCTCGATCCCACTGCACGTGTTGCCAACAAAGATGTTGCACAGCACTGGTCCCAGTACAGACTCTTGAAGAATGCCATTCGTCACTGGTCTCCACTTGGACATTGAGCCATTGACAACAAGTCTTTTTAGTGTGACCGTCCAGCCAATTCCACCCATCAAATCCATGTCTCTCCAGTTTAGAGACAAGGGTGTCGTGTGTGTCAGTGTCAAAAGCCTTGCGCAAGTCCAGGCAGAGGACATCAGTTGCTCTTCCCTCATCCATCAGTGCTCTAACCCCATCACAGAAGGCCACTGCATTTGTCAGGTGTGATTTTTCCTTAGTGAAGCCATGTTGGCTGTCAGCAATCACCTTATTTTCCACATGCCAAACAAGATACACACTTTCCATGTGTATCTTGTTGTGAGACAAGGTGTCTGATGTCTTTGTGATTTAATTCTATGGACTTCATTAGATGCATAGATATAAAAGAATGAAGTATTATGCTATCTGATGAGTATTGCCATGGTCTTTAATTTCCAAAGTAATTGTATTAATTTTTTTAGAAATATGTTGAAACAGATCACTGAAGCTAAATTTTAGAAGGCTTTTTAGGTCACTGTGGGGTGCAAGATCAGAAACAGAAACATTGCTTTAAACTGTGGATTTAGATTTTAATTAAGCCTTTCTTGTTGAAGTTGCTTATTACTAATGAAGGTACTTGTGTTTTGGTGCCTAAAAGTAGGTTCAGAAATTTAGGGACTGTAATGTTGTTTCGATAGCATGGGTGGCTTTTCAGGGTTGTGCAGGTAAAGAATTGTCAGTTTCAATTTTGTGCCAGCTGAAGCTACCAACCTTGAAAAAAGCCATTTGCTTGACAAAAAATATATAGGTGTATATCGCTGTTCAGGGAAATACATCGAGAAAAGAGGTAGTGATATTCAAATTCAGGCAATCAGTACTACCTGAGGCTAATTTCTAACCCTGGGTCATGTTTAGTAAGGGTTTGGAATGAGGTGAGCAAATTACTTTTTACCTGATTAATCACTGTATGATGTACGGGTGTGTAACACGCTCCGATGCACGTCTATAGCATTTACACTGCTGTCACTGCAATAGGCTTGCAAAAGGGGTAAATTTGATGCCTTTTGGTTTAGCGACAGCAAATCTAGTTCTCAAAAGGTACTTTAGCCTGCAGGAAGTCCTGAAAAATCACTGAACAGAGTTATCATGGTGAGCATTAAGCACAGACATTATACTTGAATTTCCAGTGGTGTTCAGTGGGGCTTGTCCTGTGTTTTGAGCTAGCATGTCTCCCAGATTTCAGTTGCCATGGACAGAGAGGACTCTGCAATAAATGTATTACAAGAACAGGGTTTTTTCTTGGGTTAGGATGGCAGCAGCAGTACATGCCTGTGTAGGGCATAGTTGATTCTGGCTTAAGTAGGCGGTGGATTAGAGGACCTGAACTTGCAGCTCATCTTGCAATAATTCTCATGACAAATTGATTTGAGTTTAAGTGCTTCACATGAAATTCTACACCTTTTATGACCTTGTGGTTTGAATTGCAATCACCTAGTTACCTTTGATCGATAACACTACTAGATCTTATGCAGCAACCCACTGAGGTGGCTATTGATATACTGCTGAGTTACCTCAACACCTGTGTCCCAGCCCCAGACAGTTTGGAGAGCACCTACTCCTTGTGTTGCAAACTTCCCTTAGAAGATTTCAGACCATAGCTGGGGCAGAAAGCAGGATATTTCATGGGAAAAAGATAAAGCGAGATCTGGTCACTGTATCAGTAAACCATGCCGCATTTGTTCCTGATGTCCAGTGAAGAATATGCAGTGCTAAAAACTTTTTTTAAAAGACAAAAAAATGCAGAAAGAGGAACAAATCACAGGTTAAACAGAATCAAAGAGAACAGAAAACATATTTGTACTGGTTATAAACAGACAAGCAGCCTATTCTGCCTTGGTGGTTTCATGACCTTTGTCACCAGTGGTATTGGACTACCTGTGAGGTCTTGATTGTGTAAAAGTTTGAAGGTCAAAGAAAATTATTTGGGCAGAAAAAAAATGCCAGTAGATGTTTGGGGCAGCCATTGGTAGCCCCTTTCCATAGGACACTGCTGGTACCCTAAGCAATGTGGAGGGCACCAAGTGCTGTCTACTGCTTCTCCTGGCTCTTTTGCTGGTAACTGAAGTTGTTTATTTACTTAAGTTGCTGGAGGATTTGGAACTTCTTCAGCTGTTCTGGCTGCATTCAATTTCAAAACAAATTAAGCCACCTATCTTGCATAAAATGGATGTGTCTGATGGCGAGCTGAGCGGAGGAGCATATCCCTTGCTTCACAAGGCTGCCTGTGTTCATTCAGTTCTCACTGGAGAACCAAGGGAAATATTTGAAAAGCAAATAAACAAAAAACCTAAGCAAATAAACCAAAATTAGTCTTGCTTTCATTCTCCCCCATTACCTGTTAGGCTTTTCTGTCCAGGAAGAGAATGTCTACCCTGCCTGTATTATACATGATGCAACTTCTGGCTCAAATGGAGATGAACAAGAGTAACACAGAGGCAACCTCATAGTTCACTGTTAGCAGTATTTGCCTCATCTCTCAATTACTGCTATACTGCATATCATATATTCCTTTGTTTTCTTTCGAACTGAAGTGTGATAAACAATATATGACAAGCTGTAAAATCTGACCTGCCCTGAGTTGCAATGTATATTGAGTCCAAACTCAGGATGCCATTGAAATAGTGAAGCCAAAATGCTCTGATTAGGATTATTTAATTAAAATCTGGTGACAGGCAAAGAAGTTGGAGCCAGCAAGATGAAAAGAGGAGTAAGAGGCAAGTGTATTGTCTGAGGTTCAGGTACACTGCCTCTTGGTGACACTGTGGCCTCAGTGTGCCCTTAGTACGGAGGGAGCACTGCTGTCTGTTACAGTGCGGCAACAGCTTTTGCTGTCCTGAACCTTGCCAATGCCTTGGTTAATGTGCCAGGCACCTTTGAGCTTGTTGTGGCATTTCAGGCACCTTGGAACACTTCTTATGCACATGGAAGCCAGAAGCTGGGCTCGGCTACCCAGATTGCCATCAACAGCCATTTCAGACCAGTCCTCCTTGGGTAACTTTGTCCTGGCTGTTGCTTGTGCCGATTGTCCTTGTGATGCCAAGAAGGCTCTGGACGCCTTCACCTGTCTGGCTCAGTGGGAGAATTTTTCAGCCCTTTTGGACCAGAAAGCAGCTGAGGTGGAGTATGTGTTTCTGTGGTTTCCTTCCCCCCTCCCCCCGGTCCTGTGATTCTGGGGTTCTTCTGTTTGAGAACAGTGCTTGGACCAGTGTCTTCACAGTTTCAGTGGGAAGCGCTGGCATGGGAGAAGTTTTTGCCTAATGCTTGACTCAGACTTGCATCTGTTATCCATGGTAAGGCCTCGTCTGACTGCAAAAATACTGTGTTCCTTTTCCAGGCTTTTCCGCAATAATGCATTGGGGGAAGACTATTACTCTGGGGAGCCGCAGGAGCGTTTTATCAGGGAGCTCTATCCCCTCTGGCATGTTTCTCCTGCCTCTGAGCTCAGAAGTTATTGCAGTGTATGCATCTCAGAGCATGATACATATTTTCTCCCTCAGTAAAAAATACTGCAATTCTAGTGACACCCCTGCACTCCTGCCAGTAGTTGCTAAAATGACGTGAGACTTTCTAACAGCAAGCTGGGAATTTCAGAGTGGGGAGGAGGTTGAAGTTCGGTGACTCTGTGTTAAGGGGTTTTTTGTTAGTTAATAGAGTGTTAACACGGTTCTCCTGTGACTTCTCATCCGCTTGTGGCCAGACCTGCCTTTGATGAGGCTTTGTGCCTCTGCCAGATCCTGAAGCATGTTCCTTGTGCTGTGAAGTTGGTATTTTCTGTTAGGAAGTGGGAGAGAAGGGGGCTTGTTTGTCTGTTAATTATAACAAATGACGGAAGGAAAAGCACTTAAGAGCAAACCCAGGCAAGTAGTGCTCTTCAGCTGTCCTAAGCTCTTGAGCCCTCGCTGACTGCTGAAAAGGCTTTTTGCAGTCAGCTCTACCATTTTCTCTTACAAGGAGCTGATTTCTGTTCAGGGTGTTTCCTGCAAAGTACTTTCTAGAAGATAGGAGTTTTAGAGGTGATTGGGAAGGGATTTTGTCTCTAGCAGTTTCAGAAAGCTCACTGAGCTCTATTTTGCTTTGAGGATCTTTCAAACCTTAAAGAGCAAGAGGACAGTTTCAGCTGAACAGAATTGAATTATTTTTTTCTGAAATGCTGAAGCACTATGTCTTGGCACTTCCCAGCAACACAACACCTGCCATAGTACAGTTTGCCCCAAGACTGTGCTTTGAGCTTCTCTGGAAGTCCGTCCATAGCTTTAAATGAATTTGCTATGACTGAAGTCATAGCATTTTGACCTACTACGGAGCAATCCCAAAAAGATGCTTCCTGGTAGAAGTATGCAATAGGAAGGCAAATGTTTATAATTGGTAACATCCAACATAAAACCTTCCTTGAGGCAATTATGGCATCCAAGCAGGGCCTATGTCTTTATCATATAATGCAACCTGTCCCTGTGCAGGAGTGTGCAATAAATGCTGTAAATTCTATAAATGTCAAATCAGCATCATCAGTGAGAAATGGACCATTAATTACATGAGTATTGGCAGGTAATTCTGAATAAGAGGAACATGTGAACAGCACTGATCTGTTCAGTCACTTTGTAAAGACTAAAAACTGCTTGAACACAGTAAGCAGTATCTGCTCCATATGCTGTGTATACTCCACAAAAAAAGACTTGTTCTGTGGTACCTTTTGTTGTCCTCTTCTGAGTGCTGAGATCCCAAGCTTACTCATGTTTCAGCCCGTGGTGTGGAGCGCAGGTCATTGCAAGACTTCCTTCTGACAGGCAGTCACATACCATACTTCATTTCAAACACCCACGTATTGTTGTAATACCTTTGGTGTAAGTAATATCATTAATTATTTCATATTAGAGTAGTATATCCAGATCCCACCTTGTCAGCCAAATGTAAGGAGAAGGTCCCATATTCAAAGGTAGAGCAGGAACTAATGTAGAACGTGTTTGACTTCAGCCTCCCAACAAAGCTGCAGGAGAACCCAGGGCTCTGGAGATTCTGCCGAGTGCTGGAAACGATGAGTCTTTCTTTACTTTCCTTCTCTTCTATTTCGTTCAAAAGCGGAGCACACTGGTGCTTCTAAATTCATTTATTCAGATTAAGTTTTTACAAGAAGACACATTAGGGAACACTTCTGTAACACCCAGCTAGATTTCATTTCATTTGCATTCTCTTTATCTCCACATTTTGTAATCCATGGCTGATTAAAAAAACCAAACAACAACAAAAACAAGGGGAAAAATCCAAACCCAAACCTACGATGTTTGTCTGGGGAGTTTTGCCCAGGCAGTGTAGCTGATGGCATCACTTAGTTCTGTGTAGTCACTGGTATAGTTGTATTCCTTAGTACTAGTTCATTGCTTAGAACAAAATAGCATCCATACTGTTCCTGGGATCCTCCTTCTTTTCTTGTGGGTTGCAGTGCTGTTTGAGTTCTTCCAGTCTTGCAGTAAGTCCACATGCTCTTCAAAAATACATACCTGTATATATTGATTCATTATCTCACAGGTTTCCATGTGTAAAATAGTTGTCATGAAAGTTAGGAACTTAGAATTTCTTCTTGTCCCTTCTTCACCCTCTTTCTTTTTCCCATCTTCAGCCCCAAAGTGCAAATGCACAAAGCAAGTGATCGTATACCAGCTGTTAGTCAAGACTGATACGTGGAACTAGAATGTCTGGAGAAGATACTACTCATACATAAAAGCATAAAAGTCTCCTACATCTTTTAATGGGCTTACTACGAAAGACCAAAACATGCATTGTGTCACAGGAGAGAGCAGAAGAGATCAACAACATCACTGAAGTCTTAACTCTGTGGCAGCAGGGAGCTGTTAACATCCACTAAGCACCTTTGCCCAAGAAGTGGACAAAGCAAGCAACTTTTTTTGTTGTTTTAGTTCTTTTTGTCTTAAGTTACTCACCTCTCTCAGTAGAATATCAGTTCTTGTTTCTGTAATCTCCTTAGCACTGTTGTTTGCTTCTTGCTCTTTGCTATTCAATCTGCTTACTCAACCATCTTTTATACTGTGACAGCTACACCCTCATGTAATAATAACTTGTTTTTGTGCAGTGTGTTCACCTTAGTTATTTACCCAGCCTACTCACAAGCTTACAAACCTGAAAACACTGTATTAATGGGACACTGCTTACCAACTGGTTTTCTGGTCTGTTAGTGGTATGTTCTATGTGATTACAGGTTCACCTCAAGTATGCCTTCAAAGATCTATAGCAAATATATGGTGAAGTTCAGTCTGAAATTGATTTTTCCCATTAAATTGCAATGATCTGGAAAAGGATTTTCTAAATGAAGTCACTTTTACAGTAGAGAGTTTCCACATGCTCTTCAGACATTGAAACTTTTCAAATGGAGGTTCAGTGCCCAGGGTTTAAATAGTTTAAAACTGAGTAAATAAACAACATTTTTGTCCGGGGAGCCCTTGTGATTGTTAGTTCCAGTCATCCTAAGACAATATATTTAAGTGATTGCCAGTTATGAGGACTTCTTCTGGAGGCTGGAGGAAGTCCCTGTCAATTCTCCCTCAGTTTGCATGGCCTGAGGCTTGAGCGGTTATGAAAATCAGAAGCCAATGGCAATTGTGGTTACTGAAGACTATACAACAATTCAGAGTTGCACTACAGAACAACTTTTGCCTTCTATTTTCTGACACAAAATAAAAGGCCATCTTGTACTTTTTTGGCCTTCTGGCTGAAAGATCCCTATGTTTGGGTATGATTAGACAGCAAAGCTGGGCAATGTCCTTCTCTGACACTTCTGTCAAAATTGTGTCCCCTCTACAGCAATTAGCAGAAGTACTATATAAACATCCTGTGGCTGGACCTCTGCTGTATTACTTGGAAGTTCATCCGAAGTTGCTGTGTAGGATTAAAGCAGATGAATCGTGGACCTCTGTGGAAAAGCAGATCAGTCAACGTCACCATTGCTGCTAAGCTCAGATACAACACAAAAGATGCAACGCTTCACCAGGAAAATGCCAAGTACATATCTGCTGCCGCTAGAAGTAAGTTTCAGTTTAAATACAGTTTTTCTTTGTCAAATCTGCCAGTGGTATTCTTGCAATGCATTGAGAGAGCAAAAATAAGTACAAATCAGCTTGGCTTTATCAGAATTTTACTCTTGACCTTTCTTACCTAGGAAGGTAAGAAAGTGCTGTGCTGAGGTAAGAAAGGAGTGTCATGCACAGCACTTGACTCTTATGCTATGGGATATAGAAATGGAAGTGTGTTGCAAGTGGTGATTATTTCCTTAGTGCATATTTGGCTTTTAACAGTAAATAAATGCTTCCTAGTTTGTATGGCTAATATTCAAGGGTATAATAAACACTTGGTCGAAGGCTGTCAGTTTTTGAGGATGCATGTGTTTCCCAAAGACTGTAGCATTCCCAAAACTGTGTGGACTCCATCCTTACTGTTAGCTGTTTAAAGGATGATTATATTTCTTCTTAGTTCTCACAGAAAGAGTGTAATTCCCTTTACAACCAGTGAATGTTCCTCTTGGTGCTAGAATGCAGCTCAGGTATCGTGCTGTTAGTAAATACTGAAAACTGCTGTTGTGACTAATACTGCAACCATCTTCTTTGCAATTTATTTTATGGACTTCATTACGTCACATACTTTAGTAGCATAGCACAAGCCAGAACACTCAGTAACGATTACTGTATGCCTAACACTGTGACAGAGACAAATGGGATCTCCATCTAGAATAACCAGTAGCTTAAAAACGCAATTCATCCGCACAGAGCAAAACTCTGTATCTAAATTGATATTGGATACAGTTGTTGGAATATCTCTAATTAGGATGTCTATACTCAGGACCATTTCACAGCAGTCTGCATCTGAGCTCTGTAGCAATCTGCTCTGTGTGTCTTGCAAGTGCTTGATTTATAGAAGCTGTGATCACTGAAGGTCTGCCTCTTATGCAGTATCCAAACTCATTGTTATGTCATTTTTAAAATACGTACATATTATCTCCTGTCATGTTAGCTTAGAAGGACATATAATTCTGTCTTGCAGCAATAGACAGCCCAAGGACAGGCCATTGAGTCTAGCTAGGTAAATTATACATAAATAAATTATCTTTTGACAGACTTCTTGCTGGCACTGTACTTGGCCCCAAGACCATGCTGATAGTGTGTGCTGCTTTCCCCTTGGCTTGGTGCATCCTCACTGTGCAGGAGGAGGACTTTGCTCTATTTAATGTAGATTAAGCATTTTCCTCTTACCTGGGAGGAGGGGAGGAGAAGAGTGTTCATGTATGGAACTAGGAATATAATAAACTTTGACCTAAATCACTCCCACGTGTGACATTCTGATCCTTATGGATGCCTTCCAACTTGAGATATTCTATGATTTCATGTGACTGCACATTCAGTACTTCAGCAGGACTGCGTGGATCAGAACAGCAACTTTCTGTTGTTCCTGTCCTGCAGAAAAAGTGACACAAATCAGAAAATATATGTAAAAGCAAAATATCAGAAAGAAGGTAGAAAACTGTCCTCCTCCACCTCTTTAAGGCCACGTCAGAGTGAATCAGTGGAAGAGGAGAAGGCAGAAACTACATCTTATTACTTGCCAGAGCGGTGGGGGTTTGTGGTAAGGCAGGTGGTCAGTTGGGGCTATGAAGAGTGTTGGGTGAGGTTTGCCTACCTGCCAGGCTCATGGTTGTCAGCGTGGAGCAGAACAGAGCCTGCACCCGTCCTCCTGGGCTTGTCCGGGACACACCGTTCTGCTGCCAGCCTGACTCACCTGTTTGTGCAGGGCTCAAACCATCCCTACTTATCAGCAGTAGTTAATGCCCACTGTAATGAGGTGGTCTCCCCACCCACCTGCATTCTTCAGGCACTGGAGCAGTAGAAATAAAGCCTGTACCTGTGCCTCTTCCTTGGGAAAGCTGTGGAGGCAGCAGTTACTCCTGGACTCAGGTGCTGGACCTTGAGAGCTATTGTCACTAGTTCTGGGCATGAAAACTGGGATATTTTCTCTGAGCAGTGGGGGGCAGGGGAACTTTGTTCTTGTTACCGTTGCTTTTCCCCATTGGAAAATTCTAACTTTTTCAGAAATCTGGAAAAAAATGGGGAATTGACTTTTTGTTTTCTGGAAAAGTCCCACAGTTTTGAAAGAGGGAGAAATGCCCTTTCCCATTTTTAAAAATGGGAAAATGTTGTCTTGCATAACTGGAAGCTGCCAAATTCTAAGATATTGATGGAGATCTGAGCTTTTAATGTAACATTGCCAGGAAAAGAAAAGGTGTTTTAATAAATATTTTACAGCTTTTTAGTAATATATTTATTTTGGAAAACGAGTTTTCCTCCACAAACGGAGAGGAGAGAGAAGATGACAGGATGAATGAAGCTGTTTCTTGTTGGTTTTAGTTGTCACTCATGGCTTGTTTGCAGATGTTTCTGTGCATGTTTATGTTGGTACCCACCATCACTCAAGGAAATGCTTTTCACAGAGATTTTTCTATCTCTTGATAGATTTGGTTTGATAATCTCGAAGAAATTATTTCTGTACAGCAAAGAGCTGCCTGCAGCTGGCAGTCATCTTGCATGAAAAGCAGTCCTTTCTTGTATTGTTTCCAGGCAGTGAACTTTCAGGACTATTAACAGATCAAATATTGGTGGCAGTTTCCAGCTGCCACAAAGTGCTTCATTTTCCATGACCACAAGATCTTTAACTGATCATCAGCCAGCTGATTTTCAGCAGGTAATACACATTTATCTAATCAATTACAGCCCGATGGGATTTCCAGGGACATGTGTGTGATTAAATTCTGTGCCAAGGTGTTTGGTATGTGGTGACAAATTCAATTCACATAATATTAGTACTGACCAATAGGTCTGTTTGTTCTGTGACAAATTGGAAGGGATATGACTGTACATGCTTCTTCACTTCCCCCTCACCCTTGCAATCACTAATTTAATCTGCAGCTCTTCAGATGTTAGTTATGCTAGAAGTTAAACAGATCTGATAAATGGGAAACTTGTCTTTGTTGTCTTAACAGTTTAAGGTGAACAGCAATGCAGTAAGTCTAACTTAACTTTTTTATTACGTACTTGTTGGTCAGTAGGAGAAAATCAACAATAAACTAATGCATTAAAGTTCTCACAACCCAGCAGTGAGCTGACCTTATGTCGTGGCTTAATGCCAGCCACACAAAGTCCCACACGGCCGATCGCTCACTCCCCCCACAGTGGGACGGGGGAGAGAACCAGAAGAGTCAAAGTAAGACAACTCGTGGGTTGAGATAAGGACAGTTTAATAGGTAAAGCAAAAACCGCGTGTGCAAGCAAAACAAAACAAGGAATTCCTTCACCACCTCCCGTGGGCAGGCAGGTGCTCAGCCATCACCAGGAAGGCAGGGCTCCATCACACGGAATGGGGCATTGGGAAGACAAACACCATCGCTCCAAGCATCCCCCACTTCCTTCTTCTTCCCACAGCTCTATATACTAGGCATGATGCCATGTGGTCCGGAATATCCCTTTGGCCAGACTGAGTCGACTCTCCTGGCTGTGTCCCCTCCAAATTTCTTGTGCCCCTCCAGCCCTCTCGCTGGCAGGGCCCGAGAGACTCAAAAGTCCTTGACTTAGTGTAAACACCACCTAGTAACAACCAAAACCATCAGTGTGCTATCAACGCTGTTCTCACGCCAAACCCAAAACCCAGCCCTGCACCAGCTGCTCAGAAGAAAATTAACTCTATCCCAGCTGAAACCAGGACACCTTAATTTCTAGCCTTTTCCAGGGAATTGATCGGTTTAAGTGTTGGAGTTATTAATTGCATCATTTCTGGTTTTCAGGATGTCTTCCTGGAAGATGCACTGTGAACAGTAGTCTTCAACCCTGCAAGCACATGTTCCTGGTCACCCTCAGATCTCCTGGGGAACCTACTAAGTACTTAGATTTTTTGGAAGAGGGCTGGGAAAGACTTGAAGGGACAGCCCTAACACAGCTATCTGTCTTCAGAGGAAGAGGTTTGACTTTGTGCTCCCTGCTTACAGCACTTGCCTAATACGACATTCTAATTAAGCCTCCTCCTTTTCCCAGTTTGTGATTTCCCCAGATACGTGTACCTAAATAAGTTTGTCTCCAACCAAAATGCATGTGAGGCAGCTGTGTGTGGTTTTCAGTCCCCAGTAACTAAGGAGTCCCAAACTCCACGTAAGAGTGGATGGCACATTTTTGTTCTTTCCTACTTGAAGAATTACACTAGCTAGTTCTAGATATGGATTGTCAATTATTATGGTCCGGAATCACAGCTGCATCTGAGACAAAGTTGGAATGTATTTATTGAAAGTGAAGTGTACTTTTATATGAAAATGGTTTGGCAAACACTAAACCCAGGCAGCATTTCGAGACTGCTGCATTTTTGTTGCACTTTGGTTTAGGTTTGTTGGTTAATGTATGTTCTTACTTGGCCTACCTGCTGATGCAGTCCTGCTGTATGCCATGCCTGTAAAGGGAATGTTAAATCATGGGGCTATGTATATATATATATATGTATAGAAAAACTTAAATGTTGGGAAGGACATCTCAGGTCAAAGAGCACTTACTGTGAATCTGAAACTGCAATAAAATCTGTTTGCATGGTAAGCATTCAGTGAGGTGATTTTCCTGGTTGTGTACAATTGGAGTTAACCAACAGGCTGCTTCCCGTCATACGTTGTATCTGGAGGGATAGTTGCAGGACTCGTGAGCTACACCAGCTACAGCTGTATTTTGAGGTGGTAACTACATGTACTGATGTAACGGTTGTAAATGGGGCCGAGATCAGTACCTCCAGATTGGGTCCATGCAGTTCTGACAGAATGACCTGGTTACCTTAAACACTTCTCAGAATAACTTTTTGTTTTGCCTTTTGACTCCCGGTCATCACAAGAGTGTCAGGTCAGGGAGAGGTGGTGCTCCAGGGTAGGCAGGCGGCGGAAGCTGAGCAAGGCGCAATGACTTTTATTATCTGACAAGCTGCAGCATCATCGCTGATTGCTGGCTTGGTGCCAGTCCTGTGTGGTTCAGACAGTTCATCAGCCAGTATGCAAGCTGTCCCCTACCTGGCATTCTAGGAAAATGATTTTTGAATGTCTGTTGTCCTTCCCTCCACTAATAAGCAGATGAAATTTGGCAGGGATCTGCCTGTCCTGGGTGTTTTCCATTGAACTACAAACCTTGCTGGAAGACTCTCAGCAGGTCTACAGTAAGTGGTGAAGAGTGCCCTGATGTAGTCCCAAACTGGGAATAGGAGCATGGATGTCATGCCTTGACCAAGGTCTTTAGCCCGGAGAAAGAAAACATATGTAGAAAGGCTGCTGTGCAGGGGGCAGAGATGTGGCATGAAAACAGGAGCTGTACATCCTAGCAGGCTGCTTTTGGTGCTTGCTTCCCTTGGAATTTACTTTCTGTTTCTTTTGAACATGGACAAGCACAATGCACCTTTCAAAAGTGAGGTAGTTACTCTACCATCTGTCCCAGTCCCACTGAAGCCCCCTTTGGTTCCTGAAGACCAGCAAAAGAGCCAGTACAAGGGTCAGAAAAGCGAGCCTTGTCCTGAAAGCTGCTTTAAGGTCTTCTCTGGGCTCTGCTGGGACCTGAAGAGTGTTCAGGGAGCACAGGCATCTTAGCCATATCACCCTCAGTAGATACCATAAGATCTTTCTCACAAGTTAATATCTTCCAGAGCTGGTCACCAAAATAAAGTTGAACCCTGCTTGATTAATTAGCAACCCTGAAAATCAGGGCATGTAGATTTGTGAGCAAGTTTAAAATTAGTCAAGAGATTACACTGATCTTGTCAAAGATGTCCTGTGGTCCAGCTCCACAATCGTCACCAGACGGTCCTTCAGGCTGGTTTCCAGAAGTTTGGGCCCCTCCACCGAAACCTTCTCTAGGAAAGCCAGGGCAAGGATGGCAGCACCGGCAGAGCCCAGGGAACACCGCAGACTCCTGGAGCACTGGTCAAACTAGTTTCATGGTTGCTCTCTGCTGCCGAAATGGTGCAGAGGTGCTGAAGTGCTGCCAAAGATTATGTGACAGCGAAGCAAGCTGATGGTGTGCTGCTGCACTAATTGTGTTGTGCTGCAATAATGCCTTGCTCCACTTCCCTGTACCTAGAAATAATTGCTGAAAGAAAATCTTAATCCTGATGCTTTTATAAACTGTGAGATGTTAAGAAATGCCAACAACTGGGCAGCCTCTTGGTAAATGATGCCCAACCTTGAGGTGACAATTACAAAGGAATGAGGATCTTATTTCACTCTTAGGATGGAAACCTGGGCATGGATATATGCTCAGTGCCTGAGTTACAGTGCTCTGGGGCATAGTGTTGCGTTTAATACCTGACCATAAATAGAGAGATGCAATGGCAGAACTATAGCAAGAGAATTTTCATCTTGTCATTGAACAGCCATAATATCTAGCCTGGTGGTTCCTCTGTGGTTGCTGAACCAGTTGTTGAGGTGTAAAGTTCACTTTTTCTGGAGCTTCTTCTTATGACTGTTCCATTTTGCCTTCTGTTTTTTGTTGGTTTTTTTTTTTTTTTTTTTAAATTTATCTGAGGCTAAAGGACATTTAAAGTTATTCCTCAGACTTCTACAGCAGTCCGTTGGCACTGCTATATCCTTCCTGGCATTTGAGTTTCCTACTTGTTCTTTTTATTCTGTTTGTACAGCTAAATCAGGTCTGGGCCTGTGAGCTGGAGCTCAGTCTGTTCTTGGCACCACTGGGCTGGATTTTGGCATCAGCACCGAGATCAGCCTGTGGCCTGTGTCACTGGCGGACGTCTGAAGGCAGATGGGACAGTGCCATGTAGCTATAGCAGGACCACAACACTGTGTAGGTTGGTGGGAAGCAGGATCCCCTCCAGAGGGGAAGTTTCCTGGATGGAGAAGAGAGGTAGCAAGGACTTCTGAAGCCAGTGTTGCCAGATTGTTATATTGCTTGTTTTGAACTATCTTTTAATACGATCCTTTTTGGAAGTGCGTATTTACATCCTGAAGGAGCTTTGTTTACTGTATTTGCATGGAAACATGGAATGCCTGAGGTGAGTACAGACAGAGTAATGTCTCTGTCTACTTACTAAAGATGTCACCTTTTATGTTGGAAGGCTTGTATGGATTTTGACCTTTTGATAAATATTCTACAAGATTATAGAATTTACCTAAGCTTACTAGTAATTCCTTTCTTGGATTTCTAATGCCAGATGGAGATCCTATCACTGATAGTAAACTGTTACTTTCTGTGTCTTGCAAGGTAGCTGTAGTTTGCAATGATTCTTACAGGGGACCCTGAGATTCACATGTAGATGTTCTGTGGCTTTCGCACTTTCTGTAAACAGCTGCTGGTGGTTACTGTCTGAGGGAGGTTTGAATTAGATGAACATTTATTCTGCTCCAGTGAGGCCAGTGTTAAATTATGCCAGACAGGAAAATTACATTCTTTCAAAATTATTTCTTCCCTCAGCAAGGTACCATTTTAAAATAGTATGAGAAATGACTATGTAATTAGCAGTGTACGTAGATTTTGCAGAGATGTGGTAGCAGGACCCAAGCACGATCAAATTATGGCACCTCATGAAAAGGCATGGAATATGGAACAGACAAATCATTCCCTCCCTTGCCATGAAATCCAGCCACTAGGAGGAAACTATTGGAATCTGAAACTATACACTATATGCTGTGTTGCTTGGCTCCAGATGATAAACAAATGTGACCTCCCTGTATGTGCCCCAATAGGCACATTAGGATCTCGGACAACATGGTGAGCAAACTGGAAAATTATGTTGATCATTTGGAGAGACTGGTGCAGTTGGTGGTAGAGAAAAGGAAGACAGATGATCTCTTGTCATCAAGGTTGCCTGTTGTGGTTTTTTTTGACTGACACTGTACAAATGTGTTGCTAAACAAAGTGTTGCTCTAACATGCTTGAAATTAAGAAAGAAAAGCCAATGGAGGATGCAAAAGGGTATCAGAAGCAGGGGAAGAAATAGGAAGGCAATATCAGCCAGCATGATGGGCAGTGATCTCCATGCAGTGCTTTCATTGATCCTTAGAGAAGTTTTAGAAAATGCTTTCAGTAACTTTTGCCTCTTTCCAAAACAACTCAGAGCAAATGAAGGAAATGGAGAACAAGAAACAGTGGTCATACAAGAAGGTATCCCTTCTGCTCCTTTCCAGCCTCACTTGAGAGAGCGGCGCATTGCTTGGTGGAGCTGCAACTTGCATTATCTCAGCATCCCTCTTCAAGTGGTCAGTCTCCTGGGTCACCTCTTTCCTCTATAGCATCCTTAAAACACATGGTGTTTGGCACTTTCTGGCTATTGAGCAAACAGCCATGGAACAGCAATGCTTTCGTTGATTCTTTTGCTGGCCTTGGGGAGGGACCTCTGCTAGAATAACTTGGTAGGCAGGCTAGCAGCAAATGTGTTTTCTTAATCTGTTAATGGCTGTGAGGAGGAAACCTGTTTCCCTATCTGCCAAAGAAAGTTGTGAAGTGGTTTGAAATCCCTCCTATGAAAAAGGCCTGAATAACATTTCAGTTTAGTCCAGTTAATTGATACAGTAATTTCAAGACATTTTTGGGTTTCTTCTGTGCACTTTTCTTTACATTTTGGCAAATAGTCACTGCAGGATCGAAGGTTCAGATTTATTTGCACCCTGCACCCCACATCTAGGATATGCAAGAAAAATAGTTGTGCTCTTTTTGTTGCTAAAAGTGGAAACCACTGGTGATGCTTATATGGTGGCTAGCAGCCTGCCTGTCCGCAGTGGGATCAACCACACTGAAGCAATAGCTGTTATGTCCATGAAATTCCTGAGTGATGTAATTACTTACAAAAACTGAATTATTGGCCTTCACACAGTTAAAGAGCTGGATCCTGGCTGGTTGTGAGCTGAGGGTGGAGGTCCGGGTACCTTGGAGGGTGAGGACTGCCACCCACCAAGGCACGGTGGCACACCTATCACAAGCGTGAGGTAAAACCTTGTCCTGGTTTCAGCTGGGATAGAGTTAATTTTCTTCTGAGCAGCTGGTGCAGGGCTGGGTTTTGGGTTTGGTGTGAGAACAGCGTTGATAGCACACTGATGGTTTTGGTTGTTACTAGGTGGTGTTTACACTAAGTCAAGGACTTTTGAGTCTCTCGGGCCCTGCCAGCGAGAGGGCTGGAGGGGCACAAGAAATTTGGAGGGGACACAGCCAGGAGAGTCGACTCAGTCTGGCCAAAGGGATATTCCGGACCACATGGCATCATGCCTAGTATATAGAGCTGTGGGAAGAAGAAGGAAGTGGGGGATGCTTGGAGCGATGGTGTTTGTCTTCCCAATGCCCCGTTCCGTGTGATGGAGCCCTGCCTTCCTGGCGATGGCTGAGCACCTGCCTGCCCACGGGAGGTGGTGAAGGAATTCCTTGTTTTGTTTTGCTTGCACACGCGGTTTTTGCTTTACCTATTAAACTGTCCTTATCTCAACCCACGAGTTGTCTTACTTTGACTCTTCTGGTTCTCTCCCCCGTCCCACTGTGGGGGGAGTGAGCGATCGGCCGTGTGGTGCTTAGTCGCCTGCTGGGGTTAAAGCATAACAAACCTGTTGGTGTAAACTTCCAGGTGATTAACTTCTGAGTTTTATCTTATTTTTTCTATGGGTGCTTGTGATTTGTTACTGTGGGTCACCAGGTACATAATAAATTGTGTATCAGAACCCTTAAATTTATTGTCTTTATTTTTTCTATATATGGAATTTCTCTTTCCAATACAGATAAAAGAAATGCAAAATTTGCAAGTTTTCTCAGTTCACAATTCATCCTCGGAAGTATCAGATCAGGCTACATATTTTTCCTTGATGATTATTTCTGTTGTTCCATTAATGTTTGCCTCTACTGGAATGAACACCAATCTGAGATGCCTCCCTGCTGTGACCTGCTCATGTCATTCTTTCTGCCTCAGTTTCTCTCAGTTTGTAAAGGGAAGATTAAGTCTTTCTGATCAATCAGCTACTGTTTTTAAAGTACTCTGAGGTATGCACTGAAGATGCTAGCACAGGAGTGTTGGGCAGGAAGACGAGACGTGCTCAGAATGATCTTATCAGGACATATTAATCACCGTTCAAATTTACAGCGCTGTGCAAACACTTCCCAGTGATAAGGCTTTGCTTTACGCTCAGACCTCAGCTTTAGTGTTCCCCAAGCAACAGGACCTGCCTGTCCTGCTTCCTGTCCTGCGGTACTGCATCGGTTGGACTCCGCTGGATGCACTCATGGAAAAGCAGCGTGCAATTTAAACCTGCAAGGTCTTCTCAAAGCATGCTTCAGGGCCATGTTGCTGACAAACCCGTGCTACCTGTTGTGGTTTAATTGTCTTATTTTTAAAACATCAGTACGATATACATCCTGAGTGTCTGTCTTGGGTGGTTGGCATCCGTTGCTATGTTTGCTCCCAGAAGGAAAACGCTGATGTTATTTTCTGATTAGAGCAGGTGAGTGTAAGCGGAAAAGCAGACTGCCTTGCAACAGGGTGGGATCCCTGCCAGTGATGCTTTGTGTCCGAGTGTGCGAATGCCCAGAGAGACCCAGTCTGTGGGAGGAGGGTGTTAATGTGGATGAAACCATGTGCAGAGAAAATTTAGCAGGAGAGGAGGCACAGGCTGCTCAGTGTGGGAAGCAATCTGGGAAGGATGGAGACCAGTTGTACCACAGAGGAGCTGTTTGCATTGCAGGTGAATTTAACGGCATTTATCTTAGAATTTAGAACTGGAACATGTCTAACAATTGCTTTTAAAGAGCAGGCTAAGACATTAGTGGGTACCAGGTTTTCCTTGTAACAACAAAGTAAAGAAAAATGTATTGGGAAGCAGGCTGATTTCTGTACTTCGGGGTGCAATGCAGCTTCTGACAGAGCTCAGGACACTAGTCTCCCCCTTGTGTGCCTGGCTGCAGGAATTATTACTTATTTCTCTGAAGCCACAGGACTCGACCTTTGCAGCGCCACAAGGATAAGCTATATGAAAGGGCTGTGGGGTCCAATCAGTCAATAGCTATTTTTAGCTCTGCACCTGTGAGTGACAGCTGCCCTTTAGGTAGAGATAACGTGAAAAGATTTGGTCTTCAGAACAGAGTGAGGAGGTTCACTCCTAATACAGCCTATGCACTTGTATGATGGGGTTTGTATTTATCAAATCATGTCTCTTATGATACTATTCTGAGTTAAGTAGGGTCTTTCCTTGCCTCTGACTAGGACATTTAAACACAACGTCATGGATTTACAGAATAAAGAGATGAAGTCGGTGTTTAAATTAGGGTTAAGATGGGGAGTTATCTGGATCTGTGACATTGCCTGTGTTTATATTGTGCAATGTATTGCCAATCCTGGCAGTGTATGCAATGTTTACCTCAGTGTGCCACTAAGCTGAGATCCCCCTACAGGGCGGCTTGCAGCCCTGATGTGGCTTCATTTCTTTCAGGGCAGAGCTAGCAGGGGATGCACTAGGTGGGCATCTCAGGTCAGATCTAGTCTGACATCTTCACATCAAAATCATTTGCGAGTCCTCTGATAAACAGCCACTGAGGATTCATTCTCAAGTTTGGATTTGAAATTATGGGGTCCCAGCACAGGATATAATAAGGCACAATGTTTGACTGTAATTACTTCTGACTTTGACAGTCTCAGAGCCTGCTCCTTCGTTTTCACTGTTGGACCTGGGGTGGCAGGAGTGGAAGGAATCACAGTGCCATGGCACTGCTTGTTTGGGGGCACTAAATATAGAGTGTCAAGGATGGAAAGTACCAGCTTGCATAGGTGGTATGCTTGCTGGCTTGTACTTCTTGAGGGTTTTGTGTTAGATCTGACTCACTCTTTCATTGGCAATTACTGTTGGACCTTCTTAATCCTTATTTACATCTGCAGGGACTGTCAAACAAAGGCCACCCAGGTTAATGTTGTTTACCACTTGCAAGTGAGAAGTGACCTATATTTAATCAACAAAATAGTGTGTAAATGTGTGTCACTGTACTAGCGACAGTTGTGATGCAATTTGTGTTGTTATCATCTGGACACCTGTGTGTGTTCATTTCTTTCCTGCTTCTTGCCATGACCTCAGTGACCTTGTGCTTCAGCATTGCAATGCCAAACCATGAGAAGGAAAGCCTGTAAAAACTCTTGCCTCATTACAGTTCATCCAAATGGGAGGAAGAGTTGGGACAAAACCAAACTGTAATCTTTGGGAAAACAAATGTTGAGTTCTAAACAGATTATCTGCATCCCTTGTAACTAACCTTCCTCTCCCTCTATATTTCCACAATCAGCCTTGAGTTGGACTTTCAGATGCAGAGATCAAAGCAAGCATTTTCATGCCCTGCCAGCTGAAGAAGATCAATCATTGTAATGCACCCGAAATAATGAAGTCTATCAAGCTTCAGGTTGTGCTAAAATCTTTTGCAATCACTGCATTTTCTGATACTGGCAACATAAATAGTATTTAGTAGAATAAATAGTGATGAGCCGTATGCCTGTTAGGAAAAATTAAGGTGAATTGTAGCCCGTATTTTTAATGCAAGCTATTTAGGATGGACTACTTGTGCTTTTTTTGAGAAACAGTACTTCTGGAGCTGAAACTTGTTCATGTGTTGCTGCCTTCTCTGGTACATAGATCTTTTCACAGTCACCTCTGAGAGCTGTTTTTCAGTTGTGTTTGGGGTTTTGGGTTTTTGTTTGTTTTAGCAACAAACCATTTCTGTGACTGTAGGGAGACAGTGATCCAGACCAGGATTGGTAATAGGGCTTTGCCTACCCTACAACCACAGCTTGCTGGCTGCATTACCTGCACTGTGTGTGACAGTAACACATATAGGAGATATGTATGCCCAGAGGCTCCATCCCACAGTGGGCAGGGAGGCGGCCTGGGAATTTGCAGGCAAACTTCACAGCTGCTGCAATTCTGTAAGGTTTGTTCCAAAGCAACACGTTGCATAATCAGGAAGAAAATTAATCAGCCTACCAAGGAAACTCGGTTCAAGGCTTTCTTCACAAAATAGCTGTGGTAGGAGAGCAGTGACTGCTGCAAAGGCAAGGCAAAAGAAACAGGCTTTGGAGAAGAAGCTGGTGTGTTAATCTCATTTGGCAAGGACAAGAATTTGAAGATGTAGAGCCACTTGGCAGGTGTTGAAACTCAGGGTGTTAGTGGGAGGAGGGAAGCAGAAAAGGAGGCAAAGCAGTGAATGGTAGAGAAAACCCTGCAGGATCATTCTCTCTTATCAAAATGTCCTGTGGTGCACAAAATATTTGATAGCTCTGCTCTGCTTTAGAAACTTGTACCCCTGAGAAATACTTTGGAGCACAAGCCCTATGAGGAGCAGCTGAGGGAACTGGGGCTGTTCAGCCTGGCCAGGAGGAGGCTCAGGGGGGACCTTGTTGCTCTCTACAGCTCCCTGACAGGGGGTTGTAGGCAGGTGGGGGTCGGTCTCTTCCATGTAGCAAGCGACAGGGCAAGAGGGAAAGGCCTCAAGTTGCACCAAGGGAGGTTTAGATTGGGTATGAGGAAAAATTTCTTCACTGAAAGGGTGGTCAAGCATTGGAACAGGCTGCCCAGGGAGGTGGTGGAATCACCATCCCTGGAAGAGTTTAAAAGACATGTAGGTGTGGTGGTTAGGGACATAGTTTAGTGGTAACTTGGCAGTGTTGGCTTAACAGTTGGACTCAATGATCTTCAAGGTCTTTTGCAACCTAAATGATTTCATGAGTCTGTTCTCTGATACTATGATCTTTTAACTCCCGTCTGTCTAATCCAGACAATCCTGTCCAGAGAGTGCCCTCTGTTGTGTGCGATGGCTAAATGCCTTTTCAGCAGGCTGTCAGGCAGGATGCTGTCAGCTGTAATTCAGCTTCTAAACAGCTTTATTTTTCTCAGTTACTTATAAATACACATGGACTGAGATTACACCTAGAGGAGCAAATGGAGTCCATAATAAGTGGGATCTGTGTGTATTTGAAAACTGTGGCGGTAATGTATGTGTGTTCTAGCTATGCATTATTGTCATAACAATGAGGTTTCAAAAAGAACAGGAAGCTCAAAATCCTTAATTTAATAGAACTATTCAGGAGATTTCCTGTCTACAAACATCTATAATGTGCTTATGCTGCAGTATGTACAGACACAGGTACACCTGCTGTGTTCATTAATAGGAGGTGTAACAGCTGTAGTCATTCTCCCTTTCACATATAGGATCCTGGAAGTTTCATGGAAAAGGCCTTAGAATGTTCATACACTTTCAAGAGTTTTGTTCAACATTGTTTTAGTAATTACTGGAAGTAAGGAACCTACCATCACTCTTGCTGGGAAATTATTTCATGTCTTGATATTTCTTGCTCTTTAGCAACCATGGTTTCCCTTTCTAGCAATTTCTTCTTGTTGTTTAAGAGCTGATGTTACTCAGGTGCAGAGCTAACACCCAAACCCTCTTGTATCTGACACCAGCTGCGTCTTCAAGGAAGTGTAAAGCTCATTAGCTTGTTTTCTAACCTCAGGTGTGCTTAATTTGCATCCACACCATGCAGCTATACAGCACTGAGCCTGCCCTGTCAGCAAGACCTCTTACTTGTAACAGTGTTGTACCTACTGCAGCATGTGTCATACTCTACATAACCCAACTGATGGGTACTGGCAATGCTGAGGCGCAGGAAAGAAATATCAGGTAATTAATTCTGAGGACCTTCTAACTACTGCTTGATAAAATGCATCCTTTTCTCTGATCCTTGACATGTTAGGTTGGTTTTCATCTCGTTCAAAGGCTTCACAGATCAAGCTAGGATCTTGCAAGACCAGGCCTGGAGGGGAGTTTGGTACCACACTGAGACTGATGGGGAAGGGGGACCCTGAAGGTAAAATTTGTGTTGAAAATTCATATCCCTGTGTTCTCTCTAGAAACAGGTACTCTTGGCATCACACCCCTTTAAAAGGAGGCATGGGTAGAATACATAACCCTTGGGTTTTCACTAGTTTAAAATGCCTGCAGAGGCTAGGGAGAGGTAAATCTATTTTGGGATTCTCCAGTATTTGAGGCACAAAGCTCGCAGAATGTTTTATTTAGCTGGTAAAATGGTGCACAAGGATTTTTTGTAGCTTTCATTTCTTTCCTCTGTAAAATAAACATTTTTAGTAAAGAAGTCCAGGTCCATACAGGATTGGGAAAAGTTAAGAAACGCAGCTGGTTTGCCAATTATAATAAAACAGCACAAAATCCAGTCACAAAGAGTAGGTGGAAGATGATATCTGCAAGAAAAACACAGATTCATTGTGAGTACTTCCCTGCCAGCTGCCTTTCACGTTGTCTTCCCACCCCCCTCAGTGCAACTGCATGCCCCTAATGTGGCTCTGTCACCATTTCAAGTTTTAACAAATAGGCTTTGAAAGGCGTTTTTCAAACCCTTTCCAAATAAAAGTGCTTTCAGTTATCTTTGTTAACGCAGTGAAAAATGCTTGTTCCTTTTGGGGAAGAGGGTGTGAAAATAAGAGAAATTAATGTTCAGTATTGGAAGTTATTGGTATGATTTTATTGTCCAGTGAGGGATGTGCTGAAAGGAGGAAGACAGAGTGTAACATTGAGAAATACAGTTTGATTTTGAAATATTTCCCTTTGTGCCAAATTTACTAATTTTTTCACCTGTTTCTTTGAGCTATGGGTTTTATGTTGGCAGAGCCACTCAAAATCCATATTGGGTTTGATATTTTCATTGTTGTACTTTGCTATTTACCTGAGAGTGTGTAAAATCTGGATAAACCTTTGCCTGTATAAAATAAGAGAAAAAGATAACATTGGGATGGCATGTTTAAAATAGGGCAAAGTGCACCAGCATTCTTTGTAAAAGCAGAACAGATAACATTTGCACATTTTGAAATTCTGGCTATTTCTTCCTATTGGCCATACTGTCTGAATTTATAAAAGGCTCCTCAGTTATCTTCTAAAATTGATGGGGTTTTTACTGGTGGATTGCAGTAATGCTGCTTTACATGTCTTTGTAATTTTATATTAGCTTTCAGGTTGATGTGGATGTAAGTGATAAACTAGCATAAAGGGCTCCAGTGAAAATATGATTTGGGCATACCTTGTTCCAAGGACCTGTTTCCAAAGATGTACTGGATCTGCAGGATTAAACCAGCCCCTGGAGAAATTTCTGTTGCCTCCAGGAGGTAGCAGTTAGAGGAACTACAGGGGCTGTTTTATGATGGGGAAACCTGGTGGCAGTTCAATTTGTATATCAGGATGGATAGGCACAAAGGGTTAACCTACCAGAGTTATGAGTATGCTGAAGTACCAAACCAAAGATTTTCTTTCCCACTGCTCCTAATCCTGACCTCTCTCCCACTCCTGGGCAATCTGTCAGAGCATGTCTGGGCTGTTGCTGAGGTCAGGTGCAGGTGAGTGGGGTTGACATTGCGAACTCGGCATGTCAGTGGCTTGGCCATTTATTGTTAATGCCAAGTGGGTGCCTTGACTCACTCTGTGAATGAGGAGAGTTTCACTGAGCTCTCCTGCCAGAGCCTGGAGGAGACCAACGGCTGTTCAGGACTCCCGCTGCCATGGGGGAAAGGGTCTGGCAGAGACTTTGGGTTCCCTCTGCTTGCTCCTGTGCTGCGAGCCACGGGTGGCTCCCAGCTTCCTTGCTTCCCAAAGGGAGAAACACCCCAGAAACCCAGCCACTTACTGCGTACAGCAATCTCTGCCACTAAAACACCTCCAGTTTGTTCCATGCGTTGTTTTCGTTTGTCACAGATCTGAAGAGATCAGAGAGAAAGCCATGTATACAAGAAAAATTAAAATAAAAAAATCCCAACCAAATTCTCATGTTTCCATCCAAGGAAATGAAAACTGTGTAAGTATTGCTGCCTATTTTCTAGGGATTCTTTTTCCTCTGTAATTACTGGGGGGGGGGGGGGGGGGGGGGAGGGGAGTGGTGGTGGTGGTGCAGGAGAGATTTAAAGTCTTTACAGTGCATTTTCTGGGCATTTTGGTGTGCCACAGCCCTTAGAGTGGCTGTCAGTGTAAGCACTCTTTCCAGTTGTGAGATGGCAGGAGCCCAGACAGGTGGCTACTTGCTAATTACAGGTCCTCCTGGGCTGCCCTTTCTACCCTGCCTTAAACAAAACTCCTGTCAAGAAGGAAGGGGACAGCTGAGCTCCATCTATTTAACCTGTGAGCTCTGTGAAGTCTTCTGTTGTTGTTTATTGTTAATTATAATTGATTCACATTGGGTAGACACAGGAAGCACCGAATCCCTTTCATATAGATCATCTCATGTCCAGCACTAATGATGCCTGTCACAGCTGATAAGGTCTGTATGGGAGGCAGTGCTCTACAGATTAAAGGTCCTTGCATGTCCCCTGACCTTTGCAGATCCCCAGCTGTGAACATATTTTTTTTACAAACACAGCATGTGGTAATTCTGTCATGAGTTGCTTGTAAGCAGAGACCCCCAGCTTGGTTCAGCCTTAATTGCAGCAAATCACCAGCTGCATTTTTGGGTTGGAAGTGGACTCAAGGGATGTTAGCCTGATGGAGCAATTATCCTATGCAGGAGGGTGAGGAGGGAATTCCACTCTGTGCCTGAAAGGATGATGTAGGTGTTTGGCAGCACTGTCAGAGAGGTAGATACAGAGTACTGGTTTTGTGTTTTCTTTTAACCCTGGTCTGTGGTGGGATAAAAAGTTGAAGAAATCTCTAAAAAACAATTTTTTTCTTTTGTCTTTGAAACTTTGGATTTCTAACAATGTGTTTTTGTCAAACCTGCAAATTATGCACAGATATGTGCCCTCTGGTTAGCACTGAGGCTGGGTAATAAACTGCTATCTTAATTTGGGTCCTGCACTGAGAAAGGGTTTAGAAAGAAAAGCTAGTTTCACTAGGAGTGATGCTTTCTCTTCTCCAGCAAGAAATATTTGTTGTTGAAACAACAGTATGTTGGCCCAGGAATATTTTTGGGCTTTCATTTCAGATTAAATAAAGTTTGACTTCGTCTTAAGCAATGATACAGTCAGTGCATGAGAAAAAGAACAGCAAAGCTCTGACTTAGTGAAGGAGGCAGAGAGAAAGAAGTCTTTAAAGAAACACACTTTGGTAACCCTCACCCTTGCATCAGTTGGTGCAAGAGGTGCGCAGCTGCCCATGCTAAATAATTTGCCTGTATAGCCCCCCACCCTGTTCCCACCTAAGGTCACAGGGACCTACTCTTCGACCTCGGTCCCTGCTCCAGTGGTAATTGATGTATTTAATGCAGAACAGGACTGCTGCAGGGGCAGTGAGTTACTGCAGGATAGCAGAGGATGTTCCCTGGGAAGGGGGACTAGGAGGTTTCGTTTGACTAGCAGTGAGCTTTGAGTCAGGTTCTCCTGGTGCCCCCAGGATGCCCTTGGCACCGAGGGATTTGGTAAAATGGAGAAAAAACAAACAAACAAACAAAAAAAAAAACGCTCTACTTTCTTCCCCTTTTCAAGCTTGTGTTTAACTGTAGCTGTTTATCAGACAGGACTGTAGTCTGGGATATCGAAAAGAACTGAGTTTTTCAATGGCTGCCTTATTTCTCAATACATTTGAACAAGTTGCCCAATGTTGTGTGTGATGCCTGTGGCATGACTGGGGTCGGGGTGCACGGCTGACCACTCGGGTTCACGCATTGTGATGGCTCCATCTGCTGAAAGCCCTGGCGCTGGCTCTGCACCTGACGTGCCCTCAGGAAGGTCTCGACATCCACTGAATAAACTTAGCACCATGTGTGTCTCTGGGAGGGAGGCCTTACCACTGGGCAGGAGAACTTCTCACTGTCACAGACATGCGTCTCGCAGTGCAGCCAGACCTTGGACAGCTTGGGGATGTTACGGAAACGGAAGGCATTGAACTGGAACGTTGCCCGGTTTGTTTTCCCATTCTCGTGCACGAGGATGGAGCTGTCCGTGGCACACCTGTGTGGTATATGGAGAAGAAGTGTCAGTCTCCATGGCTTCAGCGAACCATCTCCTGAGGTCACAGTCCGATGAATACATTTGCCCTGCCGTGGGCCGGCTTCTCCTTTGCCCCCTCATCCCCAGCCTGTGGCTTTCTGCCGTCCTCGGGGCTGGGCTGGGCAGAGTCCCACCCCAGGTCCCACCAGCACCTACCCCTTGGTGATCAGAGGCCAGTGGATCTGGTAGAAATACTCTGAGGAGGGAGTTGCCCAGCAGTTGTTGAGAACAACTTTGAATCTGGGGAGATACAAACCCCGGATTAACAAGGAATGTCCCAATTGCCAGTTCATTAATTATTACTCCTTCCCTTGCCTACCTGTCACTTAAGCCCTTAGCTTCCACTCCAGCAAATATGTCAGAACCAATTTCTGATGTTTCAACGATGAAAGGGGCTTCTTTTATACTTGAAAACTTGGCATTCTTTGAAAGACAAAGAGAAAGGCATCATGTGTTACTAGTAACGTGCAAAGCAAAGGCATGTGGCATCTTCAGACAGCTCTGGAGAGATGGACACCAGAAGTCTGGGCTCTTATTAACTGCAAGCTCCAAACTCTACACCTAGTAGTAGAACTATTGCAAGCCCAAGATGGTGTTTAACAATTGTTTTGTTAATATTGGGTGTATAATGATAGTAAGTGGCAGAATTTGATGCTATTTGGGTTGTGGTATGTGTTTTATCACAGCATGGGTAGGAAGCGAGCTGCTTCTGGTATACCAGAAGTGGAGGGTGAAGCTAATGGGAGTGAGAGACTGGAGATGACTGTATGGAATAGGAATGGCGTTTTGGGAGATGGCCACATGTCAGGGAGAAGGCATGAATTCAAGCAGAAATCATGTGCCCACATGCAAAGGTTCAGCACTCTGTGATTTGTGCTTGTGGTCCCAGCATGGTGAGAGCTGAGGGGACACGAGAGTGCAGGAAGAGCTCTGCCAGCTACAGTCATTCATCCACTAAAAAGCCAGCCTGCTCGAAGCAGTGTAGTGTGTGGTACTCGGGTGAAAAGGTCTAGTTACAACTACACTGAAGTATATACCTTAAGTCCTGCTGGTTTTTGTTGTGTAAGAGCATAACAAAGCTACTACCAGAACTATATAAAGAGTAACAGGTTTAATCATAGCATTGGTTTACTTAGTTAAATCTACACAGCAGGATTCAGGTGTATGCATTTCTGAAGCTGTTGGACTATCTTTCCCTGCTGTGCTTGCTCAGTTCCCTGGTACCGACTTTCTTATGTACCTTTCCTTGCCTGCACAGCGAGGTGGCTG
Source organism: Falco biarmicus (assembly GCF_023638135.1). Taxonomy (NCBI): domain Eukaryota; kingdom Metazoa; phylum Chordata; class Aves; order Falconiformes; family Falconidae; genus Falco; species Falco biarmicus. The sequence goes on from NC_079296.1 coordinate 22,405,498, forward strand.
TGAGGCACTACAGTATTCCCACTGCAACATCTGATGGACTGGAAGCACTGAAGCTAAGGCTCAAGGCAGTGTTTAGATTAGTGATTCATGGCTGTTAAGTGCCCTGAGAAATTCTCATTTCACCAAGGATTTCACCAAAGGAGAGAACTTGCAGAAGTACTGTCACAAAACTCATATGAGTCCTAGTGCTAAAATGAGTTGAACCTGGTATACTGCTTCTTTTTCCAAACTCTATTGCTCTACCCTGTTTTAGGGTACTATCTTGTTTTTCTTCACAACACATTTCAGTGCTGAAGGTCTGATTTCTGTTCAGGCTCCAGCCCCTCATACTGCATCACGGTCCTGTGATGTTAATGGTGTGTCATGGACTAAAAGGCAGGTGAGATGTTGCCACCGGGTTACCCTACAGCTTGGGCACTGCTTCTGGATGAGGAAATGGGCACATGAAGCACCTGGAAGTATAGCCACCAGAGGCAGAGGGTTGTGTCAGGCAGCAGCAGAGATGCACAGCAAGGCAAAATAAATCTTCTATTTTGCCAGAAAACCAAAAAGAATGTTTCACTGAAATTACCCTTTTCTCCCCAGTGAAAATGTGAACAAAATAACAAAGGACTGGTCTATTAGCTTTCTGAGCTTGTTCTGTACTTTTGCTCAGTGGGAAAATGTATTGGTACAGTTCAGACACTTCTTGACTCCTGGGACCCCACAGCCATTAGAACAAAACAGTAATTTGGCAAAAAATTAAAGTCCCAGAGATCCATGGCTCACTGTCTGTCCTTTGTTTTTTGCAGCCGTTCTTACAGGAGCTGACAGGAGCAGTGTGGTACCTCCTGAGACCTTGCCAGTACGTACTACCAGTGTGCTGTGTATCAGGAAAAAAAGACCACATGGGTTTTTATGTGGCACCCAAAGCTTGACAAAATGTTTAGTGATCAATTGGTGCCCAAAATGCAGAGTGTGGGGGGAGAGATTTCCATCAGTCCACCTTGTGGTACTCCCTCTACCTGACCTATGAATTTAACACTGTATGTTATTAGCTGCACTTTTTTCTAGCTGTTCTAAAATAGAGAGGCTGCTTTGGTGCTCTCAGTTGTGCTTTGGTGGAAAGAAGACTCCAGGATCAGGAGCTGGCAGAGCTGTGGGGAGGAGAGGGATCTTTGAAAAGATCAGCCTGATATCCAGGGACAATATTTTGTAAGAGGCGCAATTCCAGTATGACCTAAAGATCTCTGGGGAACACGAAATAGCTGTCAGATGAGAGGGCCAGGAAGCAAATTGCAAGAGAAATGCATGGAGCTTTGCTGTGTCTGTAGAGACTAGGTGGTAGCAGTGGTGTCTAAAGATGCATGCTGCTCTTTGAGTGGGACTAAAAACAAATTTTGCTTTTTCTTGTAAAACCGATCAACATGCTAGAAACGTGTCTCTCAGCAGAAGAATCTGCCCGATTTGGAGGGATTTAAAAAAACAGTTAGCATGTGTCTGTTCTGTTCTCTGTTACTCAGCAGAAAGAAGAACCCCTGCAAACCCCACTGTAATTATCTGTTCCAGGCTAGTGATGTGCTCTGTGACACTTCACAGTCAGGACCAGAGGCCCTTTTTTCCCAGTTCTTAGGCTGAGGCCTGCGGAACGTGAAGGCGAAAAAGCTGGGTGGCAAAGAGCACTTACAGAGTAGAAGTTGAGGGACAACTGACTTTCAAATGAGCCGGAGCTCCCATTCTTCACATGGATGGTGGCCACCCTGGGGACGTAAAGTTTCCATATGAGTGGGATATGGTACTGAAGACAGGGTGAGATGTACTTGCAGAAGAGGACGTACCTTTGATCAAAGGCAGCCTGGTTCACCAGGTAGTTGGCGTTGTATGTGCAGGAGAATGAGTAATTCACAGGCTGGCTCTTCACAATCACTGAGGAGTCATTGGAGACAATGGAGTTGTAGAAGTGATAAATGGGGTTCTTGAACTGTGGATGGTGAGACAGAAATGTAGGCAGTACTGAGTCTTTGAGGCATCAGCAACAACTTCTTACTTTGCAACACGAGGACTCTATCTGGTGACAAAACACCATCCCTAAGGAAAAATGGTTTTCTAGCTCTTTATATGCTATGCTGCCTATACATATGCCTTACTATATATAGGTTCTGTGTAATACAGGTGCAAATGGGTGACTAACACATAGATTAATATTGATAAGCATGCGAGTACTTTGCCTGTAGATGCGCAAAGCACAACTATTTGATTCTTCCTTACCTGATACTGGGGTTTGCCTCCTCCTTCCATCAGTGCTTAAAGCCGACTCCAGGCTGAAGGAAACCAGACTCTCTCAAGTGAGTCCAGCTGATTTCTGAGTCCAGCTCAGAAATGTTGACCTTAAATAGTCTTACCTCTGACTGTGTCCCACAGTATGATTTGTTTTTAGGTGATAGGTCCGGGATTGTGAATTGGTAATATCCTGAATCGTGGATGCCATTGTAGCAAATGCCTCCGAGTGCCAGTTGATTAACCTCCCATCCATAAGGACACTCCGGAATTCTGGTAATGATGGTTTTAGGATAGCAGTATACCAGAATTACATCTGAAAGGAAAATAATGCACCTAGAGTGATATTCAGTGGTGTTTTTCTTTCAAAGAGCTGGGTCTGCACACCTGCTTTCCATTGGTATTAAATTTCTGTGAGCAGGGGTGGGTGCTGGAAGGTCCCCTAACATAAGCAGCTTTCGCTACACAAAACTGACCTTTGGGTTCTTAAATTCTGCCCTCTTCAGAAGAGTTTGGCCTTTGCCTTCTAATCAATGCAGAACTTCATGTAAATTTTTTATCTTTCTGGAATAGCTGATGGGGGAGCAGAGACACTGCTGAGAAACCCAAAGTCAAAAATAGGTGCACTGAAATCTGTCAGATTAGTTTATGCTGCAGAACTGGCTTCTGTAATGCCACCGAGTTTGTAAAATAATATTAGTGAAGTTCTTTGGTAGACCTGCACCTTTTTGTAGCAGCATTAGATCTAGACCACGATAGATCTTTTGCCCTTTCTTTCCTGGCACTAGCATTGCAGTGCCAGCGCAAATGGAATTTTTACAGTTCTCAAGTTAAAAGCTAAGATCTGAAAATGAACCAAAAAGCCTAGCCCTGTTACTAGCGATAGTGAATGAACTGAAATCCTAGCGCTGTTAACAGCAATGGTAAATAGCAGTGCAATATGTTTCCAAACACTGTGACTGCTAATACAACCATGAATATTGAACATCATAACTTACAGACTTATTGCTTCATGATAGTGAAATTGGACAATTTTCAAAGAGAATCGGGCAGTGTGCATTTGACTGTCTGATGGGAATATAAAGGGCAAATATTGACTAGCCATTAGTGACCTGAAAATTGAGAAAGACTTCCAATTACTACAGTCAGAAAAAAAAGACACTCTGCCTGGAACTACTCAGTTATTTCTTTTAAAGCCCTTGACACTCTTATTTTTATGATAAAAGCCTTGTTTTGCAGCCTTTCCATATCTGTTAGGGAATACTTGGGGAAAGACAACTAGGGACCTTAACAACTTGGTCCTTTCTGGTCAACAAACCTTTAGCTCACGCAGGCTGGTTCAGCTTGTGATGATGGTCACATTTGTAACTCTGGTGACTTTACATCTATAAACATTCCTGCAGTTCAGAGAAACTGCTTCTTTAACTGGAGGTACTGAAATAAAGGGCTAGAGGGTCAAATATGTACGATATACAATGAAATTACTGACAGTAGCCTGACGCCAGTCACGCACACACAAAGAAATCTATATTGAGGCGTATTCCAACACATTTCTAAAGCGGATTTCTTAACTGTAGTGAATTCTATATTACAGGTCTGCCTGGCACCAGATCACATGAATTTCTAGGCAGAAATCAGTATGAAATTAGAGCCTTAGCTTCAACGATTTTGGGGCTTTTCTTGTTTAATATAGCAGTGTGGCTCAGGAGCTCAGCCCAGCACATTCATTCACCACTTGTCATCTGATGGCAGTCAGTGGGACGAAAGCCCAGCTTGGACAGCAAAGATCTGCTGCATCTAACCTGTGCTATTTCAGATATTTTCTAATTGTTGTTGTTTTCTTTGCCATTTTATGCCTGAATTCTCCTTGTGCTTAACTTTATTGAACTATGATTACTGCAAAGAGTTAAGCATGTGCCTAATTCTCTGTGGGGCTAGGACTTTAGTAGTATATGCTTTACTGTGCTAGCTGAAAGCAGATCAATAAAATAAATGTAAGGATTAGCTCTCCAGAATCCACAGTTTAACTTTCTGAAGAAAAACCTTTCCACTTTTAAATAGAAAAAACCCTTCGGCAGCTTAATTACAAAAGAAGATCTTAGGAGACTTAAGTTATTTTACCTGCTTTATTTGGACTGCAAGGCCCTGCAAGAGCTTGAGCCAAGATGACCAGCAAATAAATAGTAAGAGTCACCATTTCTTGCAATGATCTGAGGACACAGGGAATAAAAGCTGAAATGGTCTTTAAAATTGGAAATAAAAACAATGCATTGGCTGCAGACCTGAAAATGTATCTACTGTTAAACACGTTCTTCTTGCAGAGAGAACCAAATAGCATTGCTGATATTCTGTCACCCAACTTAATTGCATCTACAGGATAAACATTTCCAAGACGGTTATTGTTGCTGGGTCACTATTGTGGCAATTTTGCTATTTCATTTTAGTGGTGGCTTTTCATTATTCTAGTTTTTCTTTGTTTTTGTTAAGAGTCTAAATCTAAAGTGTTAGTATAACCAAATGAAACCGAAACAATAGGATCTGAAAAAAGAGGGAATAGAAATTACTAGAATAAATTGATGCAATAACATACATGTTGTGCTTATAAATCTAATGGTAAAACTATTCTTTGTTGTGATGGCTGTCCTGATGTATATCATCTTAACTTCACGTAGCTCATTTTTGGCAAATCACACATTTTCTCCTTTACTACTAAATGTTGAGTTTTTAGGAAAACATACATACAGGAATTTAAATTTCCACTTCAGGCCTCAAACCTTTAAGCTGTTTCCCACAGGGAGAAGCACGTACAGCCCATGGGATTGGGACTGGAGTTCTCCTATTTTCCCTTCATAGACACTCTTCAGTGTCTGCCCTCATATACATATTACTGAACAGACTGTCAGAAGTAACAAATATCCTTTAGGTAAAGAAAAAGAAATCTTCCTAATTAAGTATTTCCAACAAAAACTATAGATTTCAACATTTAAACACAGCCTCTACTTAAAACCTTATATTTGTAAAAAGCTCATACAGTACATTTCAGTGACAATTCCTTCTAATTATAATCCTATGCATGCTACAAGAAATTTAAGTATTATACTTACGAGACAGAAAAGGGCTAATTATTTCAGCTTTTCATTCCAATCTTATTCCAATAGCTGCGGTGTCAGCTCTTCCCAAGATGTCCTCGTTCAAATGAACCCAGCTGGCGTTATCTTTGCTTTATATAAGCAATCTTGTAAAAGGAGCCCATCTCTGGTTAAATCTCAACCTGTCAGTATTGTCCAGTGTGGGAGGAAAAAAAGGAGTTATAGAAAAGCAGTTCTCTTCCCCTATATGGGGCTGTGTTGCTGCTATTTGATTTTTTAAAAGTCCTTCTGTGGTGGCTTTTTACAGATGTTGAAAATAATTGAACAGAAACTTGCTAAGGTATATATATAACTGGCACAAAATCTTTGTTTTACAAGTCAATTAGGAAAATGTAGAATTTCTGCAGAGGTGAAGCCAGCTGCCTTCTAGAATTCAGTGAAAATGTATTTACAGGAATTAGATGTCTGTCTTGAGTGGCTCATTGACAATGTCAATCTTTTGTGCTATATGCAAGTGGACAAAAGTAATTCCAATAGATCATATGCCACCTTTGGGGTTGGTTTTTTTTACTCATCTTTTCTAAAAGCTCCCCAGGCATGTAATCTGAGTTTAGGTAGGATCTTCCATAAGCCTAAGTATTATACTACATAATTATAGTACATGTATATAAGGCTACGTAATGTACATTAAATATTACACTACAAAATGTGTAAAATTGACCGTTGCACAGAAAGCTGAAACAAATTTGCTTTTCATATGGCCATCAGTCATGTGGTTGCTGTATGACAGTCTTAGTCAACTGGTAAGATTTTTCTGGTGATCTATCACATCCTCTTTGTGTTAGCTTCTAGTGACAGGCCCAGCAAAAGGACTTGGGTATGCTGCTGCTGTTTCACATGCCTGCATAAAAATGTGGTTGTAAATGGTCTTGCTATGTAAACTGTCACTGGACATCGGTATCCACCCAGATCTGGATGTTGTTGAGCTACTTATGCTCCGATACCTGTGTCGAGTCACAAAACACAGAGGATGTCACTGACCTTGCCTGTGGGACCCAGTCCTGTGAGTTTCCGTGGAGATTATTTTGGTGTCTCCTTCTGTGGAGTGCCCCATTTTGCCCCATCTGTGGCAGGAGTTTGATGTGGCTCTGCCTTCTCTGAAGCAACCTTTTGGTATACAGTTGTGCAGTACGAAAACTATATCGGTTGTTATTAGTCTGGAGTTTTTGGGGGAGGAGGGAGTGGGATGGAAGAGCACGCTGGCCCTGACCTTAACCTGAAATGCTAGACCGTGAGTTTTCAGCTCTCCTGTGGGTGAGATTTATGGGCTCACCTTCAGGAGAGCATTCACGATGAGGAGTCTCTCAAGCCAGGTGGCATTAGCGAAACATGGCCATCAAAATATGTCCATCATTGCAAGAGATGCTAGCTGTCCCCCAGCGATGGTGGTGGGCAGGTGAATCTACAATGACATGAAAATATTTATAAGTGGTTAGGGTGGCTTCTGCTTCTTGCAAACTGGTCCAAAGCCCTAATGGAAGGATGAAAAGCTTATAAATGTCTCTATTTATTTTCAAATAATAAGCCTGAATGTAGACCTGAAGCTTCATGAGGATTGCAATACAGAGCACGTTGTAGGCTGCTCTCACTGTTCTTGTGAGCCAGTTCCTGCAAGCCATCCCATTCTGATTGAAATGGGATTACTTAAAAATGTACACATGGATAAAATCCTTCGGCCAGGGTTTGTTGTTATTTTAATTGAATTTAGGAATAATCCATTGAACAAGAACCAAAGCTCATAAAATGATTTGTGTGACCTAACTAGGGATTATCCTCATCAGAAATCCTAAAATAAGGAAGATTTAAGTCCAGGTTTCTGTTTTATAGCCTCACCCCAAATCCTGCAGTTAATAAGGCCAAAATTTGGTTTCCTAAGCCCAACTCGGAATCTTCACTGTGTAAATAGTCACTTATTTTTGTCTTTCTGTGTGTGTGTGTATTTGGATTGTGGTGAGATACTATGACCCACCCTGTTATCAAGCATATATAGCTCAGGAAAAAGGGAAATCCTGCAGGAGAACGCTTGTGACTTTGGGCATGAGAAAGTCCTCGTGACCTTGTACATAATGATCCTTCTAGCTCAAGGGATCAGATTCAGCCCTGGGGTTGGACTTGGTCTCAGGTTTGCCCACACAGGGCTGGTTTGAAGCACAAGGTCTTTGGCTAGCCTTGATTAGGCGTAGTGTAAAAGCCTTGCTAAAAATGATGTCAGTGGTCAATCTCATCGTAACATTAACAGAGCACTTGAAACACGGATTAGCTTGGTTCTGATGATTTTTAGCAAATACTGTGATTAAATTATCGTTGGTGTAATGCTACAGGTTTCAGTGGAATTACTCCAAGATGGATCAAGTCCCATAATTTGTGAAAGAGAATAAATCTCTCGCTGTCTTCTCACAGAAAAGTAATCTCCATGTACATAATACCCCTTTTAGGTGAAAGGCAAAAAACAGAACGAAATCCATGAAGCATATTTGGCAGAAAGTGCCAGCTGGTGTATAGTAGTTTGCATTTGCATCAGAAACAAGCACAAAATGTACCTAAGCCAACCAGCATCTGATACCTGCTCTGATCAAAGGTGAAGACTTGGGGAAGGGTTAGGTTTCTCTCTGTAATTGCCACACAGAAAAAGGAAAGTCATTAAATTGCAAAGTAGACCGTTGAGGATTGTTGTATTTCCCTGACTCTTTCCAAGCCCATTGACTAATCTCAGCAATCTGTACCTGTAAAGATCTTGACAGAGTAAATGAAAGCCTTATTGTGAATTTCACCTACAAGGGCAGCTTGTCTCTCCAACTTTGTTCCTTCCATTGTGATGGAAAGCTGTGCAAGTATCTCCTGTCTAGTTCTTACACGAGGAAAACTGGGTTCTGCTGTTCGAGTCTGCAAGGGATATTGTGACATCCAGTTTTCATTGTTTGCTATAAAACAATAAACCTGAAGAGCCCCTTAGCTATGTGGAAGGACTTTATGAGTTAATGAGGATCAATGGAGACAGCTAGCTGATTCCAGGAGGAATGAGATCTGGTGACACTTACCTAAAGTCTGCAATGTATGGCTGATGGTGTTTCCAACCACGCACTGAAACCTGGCATATTGGGGTTTGTCTGAGATAAGGAGTGTATTTATCCCACAGGCGTGGAGGTTTCCATGCTGGGACTGGAAGAATGGTAACTGCGTTTCTAGTGGGCCTGATCTGAGTTAACGGGTCCTCTTGGAAATGCAGCACAGTGTTGGTACAGTCAAACTTGTCCTGGATCCTAAGTCTACAGTGATCTGTGCTGTGTAGACTCGATGCCTCAAGTCGTAAATATCTTATGGATTTCATCATTTTTTGCCTTTTATAGAATAAATACTTTTCCAATAGTTAGTTACTCATGGCACGTGGTTGGTCACTCACTTCAGCACGCGGTTGAGTCGCCACCCCTGGAGATATTTAAAACACGTGTAGATGTGGAGCTTAGGGACATGGTTTGGTTGTGGACTTAGCAGTGTTAGGTTTGTGATTGGACTTGATCTTAAAGGTATTTTCCAACCTAAATGGTTCCATTATTTTATTCTATGATGTTTCAGCCTTGTGAGAAGATGATAGACCTGTGCAGGTGCATAACAGCACCTGGAACCCACAGACACCCTGCACCCTAAGTCCTCAGGTAGCTGACATTCTTCACTAACTTCACAAAAAAATCAGAAGCAGGGGAAATAGAGGAAATCATGTTTGTGGAAGAGAGATTCACATAAAAATCAGAGGTGGAGGTCTGGGCCTCTGGAAGAGACAGTCTTCTGCTCTAAACTTTCTCATGCATCACCTGCCTGTCTCTGGAACTACACAACGCTGAATCACAGTCTTCCAGCAACTGCCTGCAGCCATATGCTTGGCGAGACATGCCGCTGTTGGGACATGCCCTCCTGCAGTGTGGGTGAGCACAGGCTCTCTGCTGAGGAACCATTCCCTTGCCATTCCTGCTGTCCAAGGCATTCACACAGGCATCTACAACAGCAAATCTTGCCGAGCACAGAGTTGTGGCTGAAGTAAATAATCGTATTTCATGTTTGTTTGAATGCCTGATCCTGTGGCTGTTTAGCTTTACCAGTATATTCAGAGTAATCTTCTTTGGAAGTTTCTCTAGCAAAATTCTGCCTGGTGTTTGCTACTGTTGTAACAAAGCATTGGTTTCCAGCTGAGTGAGTTTCCTTGAAGCCTCTGTGTGAGTAAGTGTTATATTTGGTGTATTTTTTTATGGTTTGTCTTGGAGCTAGCTAGTTATGCAGAATAAGGATTTGAGGCTTGATTTAATAAAGGCATGAGACATGTAAAACAGGTCATGTGAGACCAAAACTGATGACTTACACTGGCCATGTGAGACCACAGTCATCCTTGGGCTGACACTGTTTGGAGATGCCCAAACTTGCCAGGCACTTGATTCGTTTGCCTAAAGGCATGTATTGCATGAACAGGTACTGTAACGTGGCCAAGATATTTGCATCTGTAACACAGGATCTCTAGGAGACTCATGTGCTTTTGCAGTGGGATCTGGAGGCCAGGCAGGATACTCAAGGACATCTGAAATGGCGCTGGATGTCTGTGTGTGGGCATACAAATTGAGGCCAACCAGGCACTCTGCCCTGGTTGGCATGACGTTCATTTTTTGTTTGCCTTGGAAGCCTGTGCACCCCCGCACACTGGGGCATGCATCCTGAGCCTGCCCCAGCCAGCACAGTGCCCTCCAGTCATTCCCCGAGTGCCCCAGGCTAGCTCCTGGGTAGCAGTTGGAGTGCTTCTGGGGAAAGATAGCTTTGAACTCTACAGGCAAGGAGAATTACCTCTGGGTCTCCCATCCGGCTCTGACCACCAGGTCTGCCTCCTTGAGCTGTCCTTTGAAGAGTGCGGCTGTGGCTGCAGGACTCAGCTGTGATCGGCGCTGCCATCCCACTTGGTACATGCCATAGCAGAACTGTAGGTGTTCTCTGTGCCAAATCCATGGATGAAGTGTTTTGTAGAGGAATTGTGTTGCTCTGGAGTCACCTGAATGTGGCCTAAATGGCTTCTGAGATGCTTAAGTGCTTTTTTGGATCTCAACCATGCTGTCCTGTATAACACCTTGTAAGCCTTTTAGTTCTTGTTATCTCAACAACAGGTCTTGATCTCTTGGCAGTGTGGTGTGGGAGGTGGGGGGAGGATTTTAAGGGGAAGGTGAGAAAGAAAGCAGAATGGTCTCTTTGTGTCATTCGTTAGTTTAATCTTCTCAGGTTGGCAGCTGGCTCTGACTAGCAATCACGGCTCTTCTTGCCCCAGTAATGCTCTCTTTTCTGGATGTTATCCCACTAGTGCTGGGAAGGCTGCAGCAATATGATGTTTCGCAGCTTGGGTTGGGGTATGTCACTATAACTTTGAAAGAGGGTGTAGCCGCTCTCTGATCTTCTGCCTGATTCCTGGCCGTGATGCGTTGGCCATAAATAATGCTGTTCACCCAGCTTACACGCTTTGCTACAGAAAAGCTGACAAAAAAAAGACTGCAGTGCAGTGAGGCATTGAAAATAGATTAAAGACAAATTTTTCTCAGGTGTCCCTCAGTGGCAGTTCCATGGACCACTGATGTATGCCACTTACTTTAAAAATATGGTTAAGTAAGAAAGAACAAAGGAAATTAAAATGCAGAGGCAAACTGACAAGGGAATTTCAGAAGCAGTGGGAATACAGAATTACAATAAAGGACTTGATTGCCACCTAGCTTGGAAGTGCCTCCGTCCATTCACATTCCCAAGTCTAGAAACCTTTCCTCAGATTTGCCATCTGTATTGCCATGGGAGCCTGGAGTATCCCTGCTCCCTCTGCAACACCTCTACCCTAAACTGAGCTACAGAGCCTGTCTGCAGCTTCTCGAGGACTCGATGGTCTGAGCCAGCTGAATTATAAACCTGCTTTGTGGGATCCAGATAGGATTGCACACATGCAGGACTGGTAAAAATCAGCTTCTAGAAATGGTCACCATAATTCCTATCCTTTGAAGAGTTAAGATCCATTCATTTTCCATATGAAATAATCTTTCAGTATCTGTAGTGCTGCTCTCTCAAATCAAACACAAACCTCTGCACTTCTATCAATAGCAGCTGCTGATTAAAATCACAGTTCTTGTTTCCCAAGCTACATAATCCTGGTAGTTTGTTCTTAGACCTACTTTTTTTTAACACACTGAATCCTTTATACTAGCGTTGTCCCCATTTTTAAGTTTGTGATTTTTTCAGCAGTCTGATAGCATCATGCTTGGAGACAGTCTCTTGCTGTGAAAGGGATCTGTTTGTTATAAAGAATTACGTGGCTCTGAGAACTACGTGTATCAAACTTAACTGTATTAATTAGCTTGTGCTGTGCTTGTAAAGTGATCAATAATAATGCTTATCACAGTCTTAGTACCATTCTCTCTGTTTTGCAGATAATGGAACTGAGTCACGGAAAGGCAAAGCCAGTGTAGGGCTCTTGAGCTGGCCATGGTGCGCTTATCTCCCCGGTGTCACTGAAACATTAAGCAGCTTGGAGGAGAAGCTATCCAAGCAAACTTTGGATGTGTCTGTCCTTTGAATAAGAAAAGCTTTCTGGGAAGTTTCAGGACAATTGCCTGGACTGTCTGGCCATGTCTTCTGGAACAGAGGACTCCCATTTATCTCGGAGGCTATTTTACCACCTAAAGTAGTAAACTGCCCCTGCATGTCAGTTTGCCATTCACACTGGGCCTTAGGGCTGATTAACAATGACCTGATGATTCACAATCCATCATCAGTTGAGCGTCTCCGTGGATTTTCCTCTTCTTCCCACTTTGTCAAGTGCCTTTAGTGCATTCAACCTCCAAAAAGATCGCTTTCTGAGGCTTCCTATAGAGAACAGACCAAATTTCAGATCAGTGAAAGCATATAGTTTTCTTCAAATTGCACCAACACACTAATGATGATATACACTGAGATGGTTCTTTCCAGTCACGGTGTTTTATTGTAGCAGACACGTGTTACAGGTTACAGGCTCCATGTAGTGGGGTGAAGCAGAGCAATTGAGTCTAGAGGCTTCAGGCTCTCAGTTAGGTATTCGTATACTTGTTGCTTTATGACTCAACCAATTGCAAATAAAAACCAGATCTTCTTTTTTTAATTGGCTGTTTCAAGATAGGATTTCTTGGAGAATCACAGAAACACCAAATGCAAGAGATGGCTCTGTTACTGTCCATATACAGCTCTTCAGAGAGTTTCACAGGCTTCCTTTGATAGCTGAGTTTCAGAAAATTGCCACCTTTGCTTTTTCTTATGCTGGATGGTAGCTGGTGTTGCATTGATTCGCTCAAAATCGATTTGACATCTTGTATGATGAGCATAAGTAATATTTGCTAGCTTTTAAAATGACACTTTCTTCTAGTGCAGCTCACAGGAATATAATTGAATGAAGTATACGCTCTGCAGAAAGCAGTCATTTCAATCTAGGCTAGCTGAACAGATCGTTGTGGTCGTCTGCAAAATGATTGCAATTATAATATACCAACGTCATTGATACAATATTTCCTACAACCTTTTCCAGAAAGTATGACACTGCAGTTCTCTTCTTTGAAAATCCCCCAGGAGTACAATAATCTGATTACTTTCCAAGTGATCCGTAGACTTGCTGTCTTCAGAAACCCTCTATAGCTCCAAGTACTCACTTCTCTAGGACAGACTGTGCCGAAGACTCTAGATTCATTATGCTGTTAATGATGCAGGAGGCTCTGCTGCTGTTTGTTTATTCCTAGATTAGCTAAAATTAGAATTTGGCCCTATGTTCCTGAATTAATTTAAAGGCAAAAATATAAGTTACTGATTCTGATGATTTTTCTGGAAATATGGTCTCTAAAGCCAAAGCTCAGAAGGTATCTTCCTTGAGCTGTGAGTCAGTTCTTAAATGATTTTGAAGAGAAAGGTCTCTGTGCTAACGATATATATGAGCAATAATCCCTAAGCAATTTCCAAGGTAACTCCTTAATATGCTAGGTTGCACATCTGCAGATATTTAAGATTTTGAAAGATCAAGATGTCAAAGCCTTGTTTCAAGTGGCTGAAAGCAGTTGGATAAATTCAGTGTGTTAACTGGACAGACCTTGATCTATTGACTGCTTGGTTGTGCCAAAAGCACATAAACTTGAAGTTATTTTTTGCGTATCTGTATGGTCTTGAGATCTAAAAAAGAGTAAAAAGAACATGAATCTTTGATAGCAGGTAGGTGGTGAAGATACATTGGTGGTGTTTCAGGAAAGTGCATAAGGTTTGAAGTGCCCAGCTTGAAACACTGGGAAAGGATCTGTTTTCACAGGCCTTTCCTTAACATCTTGTTTTGCTATTTCTCAGTGTACTCCAAAACAAGGTCTACCCAAATCAATAGATCTGAAAATGTAAGTTGATTTTAGAGTATTCTGATGGGCTCTGCTGGAAACCCTTTGGAAATAAAAAAGTGCAGTTGAAATGCCCACACCCTACATCTAAATCTGGGGGGGTGAGGTGGCATTATTTTGACATACATTCATATTCACTGAATATATCTACATTAGATATGGCAAAGATAATATTTTCTATGTTTACAATACCTTTCATTCTAGGCTCTGAGACCTTTAAAGACTGTACTGCAGACACCGACTGGCCAGGAGATGGTGTTAGTGGTATACTATCAACAGACAACACATGACAGAAAATCAGTGACTCATTCATATGAAACCTGGTGAAGATGTCCTACCCTCCTCTGAGTACTGCCCCATCTCTTGGACTTTTCATTGGCCCATTCTGATTATTGCATTATCCATAACAATTCTGAATTAGTATTGCTGTTTCAATATGGCAAGCCTGGAACAATATGAAGGCAAACGTAATTTCCTTGAACCTTTAGAAATAAATCCATTAACTAATAAGGTAGATAATTTATTATCTGGCAATTTTAAATGGAATAGATCAAAGCCTACATCGCTCAGGAATAGAAGATGTGAGTGAAACAAGTTCAGTCATCCAGACATTTTTGACTTCTGTTCCAAGCCTTAATCTTGTGGCTAGTAACAAGCAGTTTGAAAAATGTTCCTCTCTAGGACAACAAAGGCCAGCTCAGCCAAGATCCCTGGTTGTGGAGTGACCTCCAATCTTTAAGTCTTCTTTTCTATCAGCATTGTTTATCCCTGTTCCAGCTCGTTTCTCCATTTTCTCATCTTCATTTCATCCTGTAGTCGCAACCTTTACAGTCTGGTCTGTCCGATATGCCACTAAAACCACATTGTCTGCAGTTGTTACTATGTAATGCCACCTTCTGGTATTGTGAGCTGGCTGCTCATCTTCATACCACCTCATCTTCACACCAAAACACAGTAACCTTTCCTCTCCCACTACGCTTCTGTTCCGTTACCACTTTAATTGAGCTCAACAAACACTGATACTTGTACAGTCTCCTTCATGACTTTGCCAATGCTATTTAAGTATGCTTGGGTGTGAATTCTGTTTGTAAATCTTCGTTTCCGACACTCCCTCACTTTGTGCAGGGTTTCAGTGGTGGTTTCCTGCTTGGTCTTCTGCCTCTGCTCCTCTTGCCATCAGGCAGGAAAGGCTCTGCGGGCAGGGGGACAGTAGGTGGTGTTGGGCAATCAATGGTGGTTCCTTGGCACCAGGCTGTTGCGATGATCCCAGGTCATTCATGCATGGTTTTGCACTTTATCAGCTCTTTTAATCATTACTATCCAAAGAGAAGGAAATGAATTTGCTGCACAGCTATAGCCAGCCCAGACCCTTTAGTCTCGGTCTAACTATGTTCTCTTGAAATGAAGTAAGGAGGCTGGGGGCAGCCTGAGGTTTGCTGCTCAGAGGCCCCAGAAGCTCAAAGGAGACAGAGGGAAACTGTACCCTGATATTTCATTGCCCTGCCTTCTTCTGAGAGGTTTCCATGGCTCAGTGTGCAAGGGGACCTGCCCCAGCCTTCCCCCATGGGACTGCCCTTGCCTCTCATTTTGCACAGATCACACAAGAAGGGGCAGCTTCTCGTGTCCTCTTATCTCTTATTTGTCTGTTTGTGCCAAAGTTGGGGGCATCCTGACTAGTGGACAATGCAGTTTTTGTGCAAGGACATGCCCCAGTATTTGTATCTCAATGCTGCATATCGCTGTGTTATCTACAATAGTTATTATCTTTTAGATTTAACATGCTGGACAATGTGTCCTAGATGGCCTGGGAAAAGAGCCATTGGGATTAAAGGCCACTGAGAGCAATCGTGCTGGTGATTTATTTGTGTGGATGACCTTTATGATGGTAATAGTTTTTTTCTGCTTGGCAAGTATGCTTTAATTTTGAAAATTATTTTCTTAAAAATTGCCTAGCTATTCTATTCAAAACTTCCTGTTTATGGTCAAATATCTTAACTCTAGGGGGACTTGGACCTTAGTCTGTTTAAAAAAATTGATCTAAGTGATTCAGATGGCTAATTAATCTTTTCAAAAGAAGTTATTTAGGGGTCTAAATCTAGTGATTTTCAGGACTGTGAAACTGATGCTCCTTTTTTCCATTGTTATTCAGCACTGGAAGCTTCTCCATCTATATTTTCCAAAGAAATCTATTGCACTTTGAGTTTCACGCCAAACAGCTTTTTTTAAAAAAAATGTCTGTCATTCACCAAGTGCCTTTTCCAGTGAAGCTATTTGCCTGCAGTGAGACTTCTTTACAACACGGTTGTTGAGCTAACCACATATTCTTCAGATTAGTCTTCATCCTGCAAGTACAGGGAGCCTCCATCGTTTCTGAGGGCAATTTAAGTTCAGTGCCCTGAGAACACTGGCACAGGGGGCCCTTTGGAAAAACAGCGTTCACTCCGAAGGTGATCTCTTGCCCTTAAGTTATTTAAAAGTGATCTGGTAACAAGATAATGCTCCATTCTCTCAGGAGACTATCACTATAGGGTATATCTATATCTATCTATAGGATATATCAGTATTTCTGTAGAGTTCATTATTTCAACTTCTCACCCGAATTCTGCAGAAATATTGCAGTGTTCTTCAGGATGGAAATTCTGAAATTTGGTCAGTTGTGCTTACAAAGCTAGAAGCACTGCTTGTTTGGGAAAGTGTTCTGTCCCCCAGAATTCTCTGAAGAATTATATAGATTGAAATTTTTGCTTGGGAAGGGCAGAGGGAAACATCTACTTTTTCACTATATTTCTTTTTAAAGACTGGTCTTTAAGAAATTGAAAATGCCTGAGTGTGCGAGTGAAATTGTGTTTCAATACAAAAGACAGTTAATACAGAACTGGAAATTTGTGTATGAGAATGTGAGAAAGCAGAAAATAGGCCAGTGTGGTTTGGGTACACATGTATATGGAATCCTAAGAAAAACAGTGGTAGAATTCAGGAAATATTTAATCAGTGGTTTGACCACACCTGCAGCTCAGGCTTGGTAAATAAGTGACTACTCAAGGCAAGGATGGCAGAGCAGGCACATTTTTAACATGCTACTGACTGTTATTTTAAATGGGCCTTGTAGCCTCATGTCTCTCAGATATCATGGCATCTTGGGTGTCATGGCATCGTGGATTTTTAAAATATTTTATTATTTTCACCAGGCCGTCTTTGAGCTGAGAAATCTGTTGATTACAATTTCATTTAATTGCTACAGGTAGGATACTCTTCAGGAGGTTACTATCCTCACTCCTGTTGGGATTTCTGTTGTTGTAGTGATGAAGTTTGTCAAACATTGTTTTGGAAAAAAAATATCTAGGGTTGTTATTATTAATATATAATTATGATAATGAATTATTATGGCTTCAGTTTGCCTTCCTGTAATGCCAAAGGAAGATCTATGTGCATGTCCACAATAAGATAAGAGTCTTTAGGTGTCATTTACAGTAATTATATTAATTAGAGAGGTGTTAGGGGAATATTACTACTTTATAGCCCTTGGACTGACTATTTTGATAGTACATGTGCAAGGACAACACTTCCCCTTGTTTTGGTGAATAAGGACTATCACAGTTACCTGTGAAGAGGATGGTTTCAGCTGGACTATGAGTGTACCTGTGGCTGTGCAGCAGGGGAACCCATGTCCAGTCATCCAAAAAGACCAGTTTCAGGGCATAGCAGCCTTTATTTTCTTGTATAGACATGCTGAATTTGAAAGATATTTCTAAGAAATTTTCTCTACAGTTTATCTTTCAGTTTAGGTACTTATTGACCTTAATATTCTTAACTGCATCCATTTAGATAGAAATTAAAGTGAGGAGTCTTCTTGGTTTTCTATTAAATTGTTAAGTTCTTTTTGTCACCATTATGGAGCGTATGGGTACATCTCTACATACTAAATACATTATAATTTTGGAAGAAAGAATTATTCCATTTTTTTGTTCATTTCCCTCTCTGTGATGGTGTTAAAAAGACTGCAGGATTGGCATCAACGTTACAGTTGGCTGAATGGTGCTGGTGACACTTCAATTGCAGTTAAAACACATTCTGTTGTACGGAAGGCAAAGGAAAGGGAACTACAGAGCCTGATTTAAAGAAGGATTTAAATGATACATGTACACAGAAGAATTAAGATGTCAAAGCAAGCTGGAGAATTCTGGAGTGGTTCAGTAAGCTCTGAGGCAGAACCGAATTCAACAGTTTTGTGCAGATCCTGATGGCTCAAGTAAGTCCGTGTTTAAAATCGTACAAAAGGCACGTGGTTTCCTCTAATCATTGGGGTAGACTCCAAGGGGCAGAGGTGAAGGAGAAAGGGGCAGGTTGGTCAGTCCAGGCACTTATTAGGGCCAAGGTCTTTTGAGGAAGTTAATGAGTTTCTAAATAGCCAACTAGCAGCTGGTAGGGAGCAGAACAGTCAGCTTCTGCACCCTGCTCTTATTTCTGCCCTGAAGTGAGAGATACCCTTAGGAGATATAAGGCAACATCTTGTGGTCAAAAAAACCCTCCCACTAGGAAATAGCTGCTTCTGATGTGAAAACTTTTTTCTTTATACCACGTGAGGGAAAATTTAAAAACAATTTTAGTCTCTTAAGGTTGGTGATTTACATGAGTAACCCTTGAGCCTTATTGCAGCGTTCAGGATAGGACAGTTTGACTGATTTATACTGTTCTGGTCTCTCTGACCCTGCCTTTGGCTATGCTTCTGAAAGCAGCTGGCACGGCTGCTCGTTTGCACTTCTCCCCCATCTTTGTATGTCAGATAGCTTTTGCCGTCTTCCTGACCTTGCTGGGTAAACATTGCACTAACACAGCTTTTCTATAGCATGCATTTGTTTTTGAAAAACATCAAAAAGGCAAAAGAAACACAAGCAGGTAAGCGAATGAGAAAAAAAGGAAATAAGATGGGAGGCCAAATTAGGACAGAGCTGGGGGGTGGGGGGCTGGCGGTGGGGGGGGTGGCGGGGGAGCGGGATATGCTCTTAGCACAGGCCAGAAAATTACCCCGGAGGGCCATGGGCTCTTCCTCAGTGTGTGTGTGATGCTGTGATGTTATCCTGGATCAGAGGTGCATGTCTGCCAGCGTGCGTGTGTGTTCAGCTGTGGGTGTACGTACACCATTAGCTAAGCACCCACCTGCGGATATGTGAATCAGCACTGCAGTGAGGAGTTCCTCGCTTGGGCTTCAGCTCTAGGAGAGTCTGCTTTTCAGAGCCACTTGCACGATGGACCTGACTTCATCAGTTTTGTTCCCCACAAGACTCTGTGCTACTCAAGTCTAATAGGTATTTAATAATGTTCATGGACTAAGTAAAATATTTTATCTACTATAAGATTCCCTTTCATTTTCACCACCTTACCACCTGGTAGATCTGCATCAGAAAAGACCAGTGCATTTCTTTCCAGTTTTAAATGCTTGTCATTCCTGTGGTGCCTCACTTCTGAGTCACAACTTTAATATAGTAACAAGCAATTGAAAAACCCCAGCATCTATTTGGCCCACACTATCAACTGAGTGTGATTCCATGGCTGTAATTAACTGTGCAGTGTTTGGAAGTGTGTTGTGTCCACTACCTGCCTCCCCTGTGCTGAATTTCTGCTTCTGTGTTGTTCTTACAAACCTACACAGGAGCAAGGCTCAGAACTGAGGTATTTCTTGATTGAATGTCAAGGAGGCCAGGAATTCTCCTGTGATGTGGTGGCATGTCTTCTGCTGTTCTTGTTGGAGACAACCCACAGTAGTAGATTAAGTTTTATGATCTTAACATTGAAAGCATCATTTTTTTCCAAAACAAATTGCCTGCCACCTTCTTTTGTAAAAAACTGATTCTCTCCCACCTGTACAATAGGTAGCTGTTAACTCACTTGCAGATTATGCTCTGCTTTTACATGATAGCAGGTTTTTTTTTTCATAGATGTGATGGCCTAAAGATACTGCTCTACTTATGTCATGTTCGTCATCCACTTGTAACTGCTTTTGGTTAGTAATCTTTGGCTTAGGACCCTGGTTAGTGGACAGTACACCTTGCAGCCAACACCTATATGAACTGGTTATCTGTACAGGATATAGGTGACTGTATGGGCATAATTTCATTAATTCAATATTGTTCCCTTTAAACTGGCATATGAAGGGGAATTACCAGTGAGTCATGTGTTATTTGCAGATTATTACTATCCAGAACCTGGTGCCAAGTAAGCCGATCTATTCTCTGTTATTACTGTGTTATTCGATGCATTGTGCAACAGATCAGTTCCTAACATAAATAGACAGAGTAGTCCATGGATAGGAATAAATCCTGTTACGTTCAAGTACTTACATGCTATATGCTAGGCCTGGCACAGTGAATCAGAAGTCTCGTGTAGTTTCTTTGGATTTTTCCTTTTCTGTTACTGGTACTTTGATGCAATTCTTTTCACTTGGCTGCTTCATTTTTGATGGTAACTTCAAAGAAATGACTTGAACAGAACATTTTCGACTTTTTCCTGAAACTCACCATGCTCACAGCGCGTCTCTTGTGTTTTTTGACAGTTGCATAAACTATTGGGACGACGTAATTTCCTCTTGGCTTTCCCAGCAAGATTCAGCAATTAAGGTACGTTTGGTTTTGTATTGGTAATGTTTCGTTAGGTGAAGAAGACAGAATCACTCTGTGTTACTATGTAGAACATATTTCTATTTCTTGCAGCTCCTTGTGTTCAGACTGGAGGCATCCTGGGAACTTTGGTATAGTACAAAGTCCCTTCCCAGGCCAGCGTGTCCAGTTCAGTAAGGATTTTTGCAGTGCCTTGGACCTCTCCTAAGGCTCTGTCTGTGATTTGCACAGTGGTTTCTGCAAAACAACTTTCTTATCCAATTTGACACTACTCGTAATCAAATCCCACTATTGGTTTCACCAGCCCTCCTTAGGCAGTGCTGGTAGAATCAGTCATTTAGAAGCAAATTCAGCTTTTTTACAGAAAAGTAGCCAGCAACTCATGCAGTCTTGCACTGATTGAGATTTTTGGCTTTGCATTAAGGACAGTGACATCGTTCCATGCAACCTTTTTTTCTACAGTCTCTGGAGGGTTTTCTCATTTCTACTGTCACTCTCTGGGTTGTATTTAAGCAGTGCTGGGGGAACAAAGAACAGTCCTTGGGCACGGACCAGCCGTGTGATCACAGACGCAGAGTATCACCCTGTGCCTTTGGCTGCCCTTCAGCCTTGTATTTTTAGCTTGCAGTCTCCGTAGTGGAAGAATTGTCTCTTCTTACTATATTTGTAGCACAGTGGGTGGATTAGCAGTTCTGCCCACTCCTGCTCTGGTCTGTAGTAAAAAGGAAATATTAAAAAAGTATTCCTTAATTGTGATTAAGGAATAATTGTATTTCCTAACACATACATGGCAAGGCATCCTCGTTCAAGGGAATTTGTTTGAACTGGCATCCGAGCTTGGATGTCTTTGTCACACAACAGGTGCTTCAAATCACTAAACTGCAGTCTGAGCTGGTATTTATTCCTCTTCAATGTCAGATGCTTTTCCTTGGTGTAGCAGAGCATACCACGCAACCTGCAAATTGTGCTGGCGAGCATATTTAATCATACATCAGCAGATTATCTATAATTAGCTCCATCACAGCTAGATCCGTGGAGATCTTCAGTGGGAGGATAATGTCTACTCCAGGGACTGAAGCAACCCTGCAGGGAAGATGGGAGCCCAGCTGCAAAGTACTGCTGGAGTAGATTTGAGTTGGTTAAAGCCTTTGATGATCAGTCTGACATTGCTTATAGTTTCATATTTGAAAGTCCAGGCTTTGACTTCCTTGAGGTGTTCCAGTGGGTAACTACAGATATCTCAGTGCTTCATGGCAGTCCTGTGCATCTAGATAAACTCTTCATTTATTTGCTTTATACCGTTCTGTCAAGGCTTCTCAGCTGGGATGGGGTTTACCCTGCCCATCACTAGGAGTCAGTGGTTTGTCTGTATTTGGACTGGTCACCTTAAACTGATTTTGTATTCAGTGCAGCGAAACAGGGTCCTGTGGAGCCTGTTACAAGCAATGCATCTGAGTATTTGAGGCATCTACTTTGTGATCAGATGAACTGTGCCCTAGAAATGAACGTTTCTTTCTAGAGATACAGATACAGATATCTAAGTGTAGCTGCATGAAACTCACCCAGTACGTTTGTCCTTCGGTCGAGTTCAGCTTTTCCTCAGCCTCTCAGTATTAGCAGGACTAAGAAGGACTTAGGACAGTTTTTCTAGGTTATAGGAGGCACAGAGAAAGCAGACAGAAAAGCAGGGTGTGGCAAATAATGTCTATAACTTGTTCAGACCTGTTAGGCCACTCCATTGTGTGTTATTAATGCTTTTCCCCCCAAAAACCTCCAAATTATCATCCCTTCTGAGTGTACTAGAGCAACACCTGCTACCTCGTAGACCCTGTAGGTCTAGCACATAGCCAGGGAGACAATCACAGCTTTCCTTGGGCTAAAGCTGGGGTTACAATGTTGTGGTCACAATATATGCAATGTTGTCCTGGATGGTTAACTCCTCTAGATTAAGAACCCACAATGGTTTGCTGCGTTGCTGTTTCAGGCTCTCCCACCTGATTAGCGCCAAATCTGTTTTCGCTCATCTGAATATATATACTAGTCGTATTATATCTTACCATATCAGCAACTGGATTTTCCTAGGTATTGGTATCTAATAATCATATTTCTTGTAGGGATATATTTAAGAAGATTAAAACCTGATTCTTCTGATTGAGAGTGAGCTGTGTCTGTGCCTTCTCCACCCCCCACAACTGACAAAGCTGCACCAGGATCACTTTTGTGACTTGAAAATCTGAAAGCTAGCTGCGTCCAGAAGTTTAGCAAAATTAATTCTGACCATGTGGTAGGAGTTTAAGTCACAAACCAGAAAGACCAGGTTAATGAATATTTTCTAGCATGCATATAGAAAGAACTAGAATATGAAAAATACTGCTATAAGATATTCAAGGAATTAGCAAAAGCAGTCACTGAATTTCTAGTTATCTGTGGTAGCTGTAGAAAATTAAGACACAACACATTTCAGCTTTCTCAGCATTATTCATCAGTAGATTTCCATCTCCACTAAACAGTGAATCTACTTTTTCCTTCCTCTTGCTCATGCAGATTTCTTTCTTATTGCCTTTTATGGTCCTTGCATCTTGAATCTTAATCTTTCCAACATGCATATCCAGTGGTTGAAATAAAAATGTTGGAAACCTGTTATAAAAATTTAGACATGCTGGTGTAAAGACGTGAGAACTCCTCATAGCCTTCATTGTGCCCTGTTTTCTCTCTGTGGAAAGTACTGGTTTGAAGTATGGCAGCAGCTACCAGCTCATCCCAGTTGCTGTGGAGAGGTGTCTGCTGCAGTGTATTGCTGTTGAATGCTTGTAGATTTTTGTTACTCCCAGTGCTGTATAGCTGGAATGTATGTATCCATGTAAGCCTGCCATTAAGAGAACTGAAACCATACATACATAATGAGTTGGAAATTAATTTCCAGCCTTGCACCATGGCTCCTGTGAGTAATATGTATGTCACAGGCCCCTTCAGCATCACTGAGATTCCCCTTCTGAGAGGGGACTGTTCAGCTGAACAAATGTTTGAGGGTCAGGACTTGAATTTTTATTATCTATTAATGCGCTTCTGCTGCGAACTGCCCTGCATGGCCAAACTGACTGGAAATACTGTCATGCATATGTGCAACGCTATCTGTGTAAAGAGAACAAAGTTAGTCTGCTTTCACATATTTGTCCAAAGATTTCCAAGAGAGAAAAATGAAATGCTTGTCTATTCAGAAATATCACTGCAGAGACCAGGCAGTGTTGCAGCATTTCTGAGCTAGCATCTTCACTTTTCAGCAAGGGATTGGGTCAAAATTGCTTGTATTTTTGGATGAAATGGGAGCTGAACAACAACAAAAAAATCCTATAAAGACTAACTTTATATAATACTTGCCATCCATTTTTCCATGCAAAAATACCCTACCAGCTCTAGTGCAAGACTTTATTGAAACCTGGTAAGAACATTTTGGAATTGGTTGGCTCTTACATCTGACTAAACCATATGAAGGTTAATGTATTAAATAAACTTTCAAACACAATTGGTTACAGCTGAAATAGCCAAGCTGTTTCACCATGAAGATATGAAAGGTGGAGCCCATAATTTCCCAGAATTTCAGGGTCATCTGAATAGGTGCACTGTGTGAAACTGGCTAGTGTTGTTGCCACCAATTCCAGTCCAACTCCTCTGATTTTTATGAAGCTCAAATTGTCACCACTAAAAATTGACATTATTAGTACATGCTGAAAACATCCTTCATTTCATTGCTGCAATGGTGCTGCTGCAGAAAGTGTGTTTGGCGTCTAGAATTCCATGACATTTTTTTCTTGTATGCTTTTCCTTTGGTACCTTTATTGGTCACAGCTTTTTGGTCATAAAGATTTACGTAAAGATCTATAACATATCCTTGTGACTTTAAAACCAAGAATAAAAAATAGAAGTTGGTTTATAAAACAAAATGGTTAAAAACCGTATTATATAATGAAATCTGAAGCAAATTACTGCTGACTAAGCTTACTGAGCATGAGCACATTGGCATCAGTGATATCGTAGAACAGTTTTGGTTGGAAGGGGCCTTTAAATGTCATCTGGTCCAACTCCCAAATGATGGGAGATACATTAATGCATTATGTTAGAAGGATGGTACTAGATGAAGAATAGATTAAACTGGAATATTAGGTGTTTCAAGGGAAAGATGTCAACCATTGCCAAGTGTTGTCCAAACCCATTATTAACTTTGAGCAATCCAGCCTTGCTATTTCTTTTGCCTATCAAGGCCCATGAAGACGTGGGGGGGTGTTAACCAAATGTCAGTGGATCAGATATATTTCTCTCTCTTGCAGGACTTAGCAGTCAGCAGTCTTAAGAGCTTCTCCAAATAACAATTAGCTAACTTTCCCAACTTCCTACCAGGCTGGTAAGTATTTTGCCATTTTTTACAGATAAGGTTAATTATAAACATGTTAATACTTTCTGACTGTATGGTATCATATAGGAATCATAAAGGATTGTATAAAGAGCATTATTCCTCTACCTGTGGCAAAGCAAGTGTATAGAGTTTATGGACTAAGGGGCATAAAATGGGTTACTCAGCCAACCAGCAATGGGTACCGCTGCAGGAGAAGCTATCAAGTGGCATCCAACCATCAGCCCGAACTTACATCACTCACGGTAGACGTTAACATGCCTGCGTCCCATGGAGAAATCTCACTGCTGGCTTCAGTAGATAAACAAGATCATGTTCATATATTATATTTTGGGCATAACTTCTTGATGCATGTAAACAGGTTTGTTTTGCTTCCAAATGAACTTCAGGTATAATGCTGCTTTAAAGTATGTTCTGATAGTCTAACTTTGAAAACCTAAAGGCATAAGTGAGCTATTGACATTTTCATCTAATAGAAATGAACTCAGTATCATGACCATATGGGCAATGGGGCAAATATAGTCTTACTAGGCACTCTATGATTGAAATGATCAACTGAAATTTACAAGTCTTGACTTGAAATATATTTATCTTGACAGCCATAGCTGAAGAGCATTTGGTGTGCACCAAAAGAAGCTGCTATAAGTCAAACACCAGTTCGCTTCAGTCATTGGTTCATGTTCAATAAAACCTCCAAGATGGGGCTTCTTGACTATTTTAGCCTAAATGCTTGAGAAACACTTGGATACTTTGGGAATGGGGTTAGGTGTTGATTTCTATAGAAATCGTCGATAAACACCTTCTATTGATCGAGAGCTTGTGAAGCTCGTGCTATGATCTGTTCTGCTTCACATTTCTGACCTGGGATAACCCACGTAATTTCTCCACCTCATTTGAGTGTGGTAAGAATAGCTGTATGTTTCTGTATGTTCTGGCATCATAGTAATGGGAGCCATGTAAATGCTGTAGCAAGACAGATAAAATAGCAGGGGACAGAGATCTTCCCTGGTGCGTCTCCTGGGCCTCTCCCCTCTAAATATGAATCATGCTTCATCCGGGCAGATATTAGTTATGATTATTTATGTTCTTGTTCGTGACCACGCATTTGGCAGGATTGGCTAGACTTGGTAAGACACTGGTTATTTTGTCATTTGTTTTCTGCATAAAAGGAAAAGAAAATACAGTTAGAGGTGTCCATCCAGTGCTCAGGGTACTAGCAGGCAGAGGGAAGGGTGGGAAATCAATGGTTCTCAGGTGTCTTACAATGGACAAAGTGAACCAAATTATTTGGGGAATAGCAGCTTAATTTCTTTCAGACTCACTGCCTGCTTTACAGTTATCTTTTTTATGTGTTCCTTCATTATTATTTTTTAATTGAGGAAGAGAAATCCATGATTAAAAATAAGTCTGTGGAATGATGTTTTGTATTTATCTGTTAGTTAAAGCAATACAATTAGGATGTTGTAGATGACAGACAATTCTGGAATAACAATTACAAAGAAGCATTTAAAAAACTAAGGTAAAAGTAATTCAGAAGATAGTAAACAAATGCTTCATCACATTTCCCAGATTCTTCTGCAATCATAGATCCTTACTTTGCATGCAGAGGCTTTAACCATGCATATAGACATAAAGTGGCAGTTTGCCAAAAGAAGGCAAGGAAAGAAAGTAGCCTGTATGACAGCTTCCAAACTGTAGGTGGTAGAAACCACTTTGGAAACCTGTTTCATTAAGAAAAAAATTACGTTCCTGACCAACATAATTATAGTGTTTTCAAGCGTGGCTGAACTGGATGTAACTTACAGCAAAACATCACATTGAGGAAAATAACCTTGTTCAAGAAAAATGTGCTTTGATGATGAATCTCATTGACACAGCTGTGCTCTAAAGGGCTTTGACAAATGGAATTCAGTTTTAGTTAGGGAATAAATACAAATATATTCTGGTGAATTGAATTGTCAGCATACAAGCAAATTGGTATATTTTTTTTTAACTGGGAATTTAAATGAGGGAAAAAGGCATGTTATGAGTATTTAAGTTATTTTCCTTTTTTTCACCCCCAGAAAAAACCCTAAGCCATAACCTGGATAATCATGTAAAGACTGTACTTTTTAAAGCAGTGATTTGACCTCATTCTCCATAAAGTCTGTTTTCCTCCCGGGGCTCTCCCTCCCCCATGTTTATGTTCTCATTTAATAACAGGAAACAATGCTATTCCTCACAAGCAGTAGGATATGACTCTTTGAGCACCACTCAACTTCTGTTTTGATGGCCCTGCCACTTTGTGCAGCTCCTGCCCCTCCCTTGGTTATTCCTCCCACCCTTCCGCTGCCTCTGTGGTTGGACCAGCGTGATGGTTTTGATGATAACTTATTTCTCAGGTGGATTGTTTCCCCCATCTATCTCACTGCACACCTCCCAGCTGAGGATTGTATTTTGTCACTAGTGAGTTTTAACCAAAAAAACCCAAAGGAATTGTGTATTTTCTTTTCTGTAGAGAGAGAAGGGGAAAAAGATGGAAAAGGTGAATCGGGAGGGGAGTAAGGTTTTCAGGTGATTCTTAAACCTGGTCTCTGGGCTTTGTTGGGCAGGCTTTTCGGTGACTGACTGAATGTATTTAAGTATTTCCAAGTGATTGTGCTGGTAAAGATGGAAGCCTAAAAAGAGGAAACTCAACAGGGGAAATAAAATGCCTCCTTAGTAGACTACCTAGTGAGAAGTAAAGTTGGATGGGTGAATTCTTACCAGGCTGTGAAAAAGAGTAAAACCCAACCTTTTCCCTTCTTTCAGCATTCCTATCCCCCTGAATCCAGCCCCGTTCTGTGTGCCCTAGTCATCCAGTGCTACCATTTTATTGCTGTTTGAATATATTTCATTCAAACACGTTACCTTTTAAACCATTTATGAACACCTCGGTCAAGGAAGCAGGCAATGCCACAGGTTAGAAACAAAACTCTAAGTCTCTTCTTACAGGCCTGATAGTGTTTAAAATATTTGAGTGTTTTCTAAATATGTGATCTAGTTGAACTGTGATAAGCTACACACCTCTCAAGAAGTACTTCTGACCACACTGTTATGTCTTCCCATGCAAGTGAGTATTTTATGATGACTGAGGAAAAAATACCTGTTTTGTTATACCAGTAGCAAGTTGGAGTCATCCCAATTTCTATTGATGTAAAAGTGACCAGAATCTTTCCCATAAAATAGTTTGTATAGCACTTCAACTTCTGCAACATAAAGTATCTAAAAGTGGTCTTGGAATGCTCCTTTTGTAAAAATGAACAAAATTTATCGAGAAATGACATAAACTTTAAAAAAATATTGTGAAGGTAGTACAAAGATAATTTGATGTAATTTCTTAAATTTAGAATATATGCATCTACAGGCATGGATTACTGAATTTAGACATACCCTGTGACCTAAGTTAACACCTGACAGAAATGTATTGCCGGCATTATTATTAAGTTATAATTAAGGCCCATTAATAAACTTTGTGCACAGAGAAATGGAGTATTTCCTTCACCTGTACTAAACCTGAGAAAGCTGCAAGGCCCTGGCATCACGGAGAGATATCCAGACATCAACTGCCAAGTGTGTGAGCAGAGCGAAAAAGGGGATGGCAGGAGGAGAGGGGCCCAAGTAACCACAGTGCACAAAAGTATCTGTTTGCTAATGACCTGTTTGTTTTAGACCAAAAGTTTATTATTGCAGCCAGTAAAGATATGAGTTGAATTGCACACACATTTTGTGGCAATGCTGGTCAAAGTTTGTATTAACAGGTTCTGAAGGATAAAACTTTGACAATAAAAAGCTACTTTGTAGCGGAGCCTGTATTAAGGCTACCAGCAACTGATATACAGAGCATCCCCTGAAGTGCATTGAACGTGAAAAAAACATTTTCTGCAGGTAGAATTTGCTTTCTGGCACTGCTTTGATGATTGCTCAAGGTCCTGTCTGTGCCATGGATTTTCATCTGTCAGTGGTGTTTGCATTAAGTTGTGTAACTGCTTCTTAATGCCTGTTACGTAAGGATGCATAGATTGCAGCTCCATGAGGTATCCTGCACAAATCACAACTGATAATGTCAGCATGGTGGCAAAGGTTAGTCTCGGTTGAATTAATTTTAAATTAATTAAAATTCTGCCTGCATAAGTCAAATACTTGATTAATACAGAAGTGTACAATATAAGTTCAAACAGGGCTGAGAAAGCAGGTAGCTGTTGTTATATTGCAGTACGTAAGTTTTCTGATATTCATACCATTTACCAATGTGATGCAGCTTTCCTGGTCAGGGTGGGAGTTTTGCCATGCCATGATTTTACCCCAAGGATCTCAGGCCATATTAGCTAAAACTCAATAAGATGTTGATAGACAAGACATCAGAAGTCAACATTCACAAGGTCGGGTGGTGGGGTTTTTTTAATGATTTTTATACTATATTTACTGTGTCAGCCCTTTTGCTTGTATTTAATCTAGTTTTAATTAGGCTAAGTCAGGATCTGTACTGAGGAAAGAGAATCTAAAGATGTCTTGGACATTGCACTAAATACAGTTTTGCCTGTAATGGAAAAAATTTAAAAGAATGGAGATGGGGAAAGGAATCTTAGTTTAGCAAAAATAAGTGTTTAAATCTGAATCAGAAGGATTATAGACAGAGTTGCAATTTGAAATGTGATCAGCTATAATAACATTTACTTCTTTTCCTTCTCTAATGTTAATTTAACACCTTTCTAAATGACTAATTTGAATTCCTGTAGCAAACCCCGCAAGTTAGGTTTAAGGCATTTTTTCACTGGAGTCCTCCATCAGCACATATTTTCTGGTGTGGTCCTCTGAAAATGCACACCTTGCTTTGTATGGAGCCTTTTTGAATTCTGACTATGAACTGGCCGCACAAATATGAGATGTGACACATCTATGGTCAGAAAACATCTTACAGGGATTTACCAGAGGAAGACATAGAGCAGGGAAGCAGAGAGAGTGGAACATCCTACTGACCACAGAGTTCCAAGACAGCACTAGGACTCTTTGATGGTGCACTGTTCTGCTTCCAGATTTTGCAAGTACAGAGATATGAATGACTTTTTCTCCAGATCTGCCTAGCTCAGGTTTTATGAGATTTAACAAGGCCTAGATCAGAAAATAAATAATGTTTCAAAATATATTGGCTCTCACTTTGTGGGCTGATCAGGAACAGATAGCATATCTATCTAGTGCTTGAAATATTAGTTAAAATATAGTAACTAAGACATTTTTAGCAACAAGCGTTCCTAGTGTAAACAGACTATGAAATTTTGTTCCATGTTTCATCATACTGGTGTTACTGATGGTACCTCCTGGCCCATATGTACTAATGATCTACCAGAGGAGCTGAAACTGGGCAAAGAATGGCCAAAAATGTCAGGATAATCCCATGATGTAGGTTGGACTTGAGGCTGATGTTTGCCCCATGATTCTCTTGCAAGGCTGTTCTAGAAGTTACTTCTTAACTGCATAGGAGCCTGCTCCAGTTTCCAGTCTGGCTGGTGCTTCCCAAGTGTTTCTTTTTATTCATTAACTTCATTAGCACATTCTAAACTTGTGTCATATAAGAAATATTAAATACTAACTATCCACAAAAGCATAGCTGGGAAATGTCACAGGTGAAAAAGCACAGAAAGTTCTTTTATGAAAAAAGCTGGTGGAGAAACACCACTTGGCTGAAGTGGCAGAGCTCAGCTGGATCTTGGGGACACTGCAGTAGCACAGATAGAAAATGAGATGAAAACTTCTTGCAAGGAAGACCCTGAAGCAGATACATGCCCAGTATATTCTGACCGCTAAAGCAGATTTCTGAATGCGCATTCAAAACGCGATGGCCTGCTCATTACTTTTTATATTTCATAAAATCAGGCTGCTGTAGTCAATCCATAACACTGAAAATTAAAAAGTTCCATCACGAATGCAGAAGTGGTATTTATAATTTACTATTTTTTCCAGCCCCTCAGAAAAAATAATTCAACCTGAATTCTATCAACTACTCTGACACCTTTAGTAAATCATGCTGATGGACAGGTGCTCAAATATGCCCAGTTGTTTATGCTGGATGGATTTTTTTTTTTTTTGGTAACTTTGTGTCCCTGAAAGACAGGCGTTTCAAAGGCAAAAGCTGATACAACTTTCTCCTGTACCTCAGGTTAAGTTGATTAGGTCTTAACGAAAGGCATTGATCATTTCTCTTCCACAAAAGACCTGGCTCAAAATGCCTCTCTCCTGCAGCCTGGGGCACTGTGCTGCAAGGAATGTGTAGTCTAATCTCTTACTGCACCTAAAGATAGAACAAACAAGAACCCTCCAGAAACCACCGTTGCTTTACCCCTCCTAAGGAGAGAACGAAAGGGGAAAGTGCAATAAGAATAAAGAGGCATATCTGATCCTGCATTATCCTAAATCTGAAAGAGCTGTGGAGTGACTCAGCCCTAAGCCCACAAACAGCTTCATGAAACCAGCCTGGCATGCTATGAACCATGCAATTTTCCTGAAGCAATGGTTGGTCGTGTGTGAAATACCAAGTTAGTAATGTGCACTGTTTTTCATAAAGGGGAAAGGCCAGAGCTGCAGAAACAGCATCTCTTAGCCAGAGATCATATCCTTCTCAAGGCCTCTGCCTTTCTAGGTGAATATCCTGGAATAAGCAATTTAACAGTTCAGGGTGTACACATAAGGATTTCTGCTTTCATGAAGGTACAAGGTGCTTGGGAAAGTATTAGGTTATGCTTCTAACAGTGGGGGAAAAAAAAAAAAAACCACAACCCACACACAAACCACCAAACCCTAAGTAGGATTTCATCACGTTGTGAGCTGGATATCTGTTATTTAGTAACTGAAAAGGTAAGCTTTTGCTGGGTCAGTTGGTATTGTTTCGGTCAAACTATCACCGGTAGTTTGTGAAATCCAGCACTGCAGTACAATTGTTGGCTGGGTCTTAGGACTTAAACAAGGGTATTTTTCTGCATTTCCTGGATCCAGGATACACATAAGTGGGAGTGGGAAAAAATGCTTTTGTTTGGGAAACACACTGTGGGAAAATTGCCTAACATGATTTGAATGTCAGAATTGGAATGTAACAACTGGTGTAGCCAGATCAGAGCAAAGCGACAGCCAAAGGCAGAAAATTGCTTTTTTTCAGGTTTCTCAGTGAATTTTACAATCCCGAAGTAAAATTTGTAGTTTACTTTTTGTTGATTGTGTTCATAGATAAAATTTCAGTTACATAAAGTTAATCATGTGTATCTATGATAAACTAAAGCCTTAAGACCTCGTATTTTTTAGTGAGACTGACTTTAAAAAAAAAAAAGAAAAATATCTGGACGTCTGTGGGAAGTTTTCCTTCCTGTTTGCTTTTTGCAAAACCCGAACCGGTGAATCCATTTTGTGTCCCTGAGTAAACTGAGGGGTGGGGGGGTGTTGCCCTTGGGAGAGATGGCTCGTGCCCTGTTCATCTGCAGAAGAGATAATTGAATAAGAGATTAGAAAATACAGGGGTTGTAAAGCTGCCTTTGGAATATATGGCAGCCTGCATCAGGTCAGAACAGATGCCCTGGCTCTCTCCTAACCCCTCCAAGGTGTTTGTAAAATATATCCCCAAAATTTGAGAAAATTTTTCAACCAACAGGTCTTATGTTTTCCATGCCAAAGGCATTAAGACTCTTTTGGTGGCCCACACAGCAGGGTCTTGATTAACAGGGTCTTGATTAAGGTCCCAAATACTCAAAAATAAGGGGAGAGGTGGGCTATCATGTGATTTAACACCTGGGTCATATAATCTGTTGCAAAGACTCTTGTGCACTGGCAGTTGAAAGAGCTGTCTGTGATCCCAGCTTCCAATACCTACAGTGCTTTAAATTGTAAGATATGACAAGTCCTTCTAAAGCCAACAACTGCACAACAGAGCAGTGAAAACTGCCTCCTTTTGAGATACTGATTTAAAGGCTTGCCTAGCACCTCGTAATAATTAGGGGTTGTGTTATTCTAGAACAATTTGCAATCCCTCAAGGATGAGTCACAGCAAATTTGATAAGATCACGATTTTGTGATTTTTTTTTAATGAGATGCTGCTTTTTTCAAAATGGCCCATACAGCCCTAGGATCTGATTTCTTTATTTCTGTTCCTTGGTTCTTTGTTTGAAGGGACAGAAAGCAGCTCTGCATTCCTGGAGAGAGAACTCTTCTGTCTGTTTTCTGCGGGAAAGTTGGCCACAAGCAGAAGTGCATTGGGCTTGGCATGAAATGCAGTCATTAGTGAAACTTGACATATCTGCAAACAGAAAACTAGATTTATCCTTGCTATAACCAGAGTCCCCCACATACAGTGATTTTTAATGATTTACAAATGGATAATATCTTTGAGGCATCTAACAGTATTTAGGGCCTTTATACAGTAAATCAGTTGTTTCATCTGTGTTATTTTTCAGATAAAATCAACTCTTGGATAAAATGTCAGCTTTGCAGATACCCTCAACAAACAAAAGCAGAAAACTGAAATAAACCCTCTTACAAAATAACACAGCAGGCATGGGGAGGCTTGCATTGTTATAGCAGATGATTGCTTAAGGTCTAAGTATGGGAGAATCTTGTTCCAAATTCTATCATTCAGTATTCCTCAATTAAAAATGCTGGCAAATTCCTTTGGATAGTTAAGGTTTTTTGATTTGTGATAGATAAATGGTGCAAAGTTTGTAAGTGTAAACATTAGTTATACTGGTTTTAACCCAGTAGTGCTTTCTGTTAGAACAAAAGCCTTTTTTATACTAACTTGAGTAACAAGTTCAAGAGAAAAGCTAGGAGCAGTTTGGGCTAAAATACTCTTATCTTTTCAAAATTGCAGTAATAGATATTTGAATGAGAAGAAATTGCAGAAAAACGATGTGCTTTATATTGCATAAGAGAGAGTCACTGTACTTTTAATGGATTTTGCATTTGTTCTCAAGACAAGGGAGGTGAAATAGAAGAGATCATTTGTCTTGAAAGGAGATCTAAAATATACCCAAATCATTTCTACATACAGTCTTATCAGTCCATTTCATGGCCGCTTGCCACTCTCAGAAGCTCTTAATATATTGTACACCAAAGGCAAAACTGCTGACATGGAGTTCTGCAACTGCCAAATTGCATGTTCATAATTGTTCCTAGTCATGTGAGGTCGCGTTTGGTCAGTGCAAACAAAAAACCTTTGTCTGGATCTTTACTCCCTCTTCAAGCAGTTTTTGGTTTCCTAGCTTTTGTAGCACTCCCCGGGTTGAAAGTTTCTTTCTTAAGAGGATGCTGTGTAGTCTTTTGTAAACATGTCTCCATTACTAAAAGTGACATCATGGGAATTGCTGGTAAGGAGCTGGGAGCAAGACCTGGGGTAGAGGCGATGTACAAAGAAGTTCCCCTTATCCCTTCCCCCTTCCCACAGCATTGCTGAGCAAACAGGTACTTTGTTGAACTCTGTTGGAAGCTTTATGAGGAATTTAAACATAGGAAGGACAAATTGGTTTTGTTTTTTTTTTAAATAGAGTCCTGCCACTTTCTCATCTGCAGGCTGCTATGCACGATATGGTCAGCAGCTTATTCACACAAAGCCAGGGTTCTGCTGATTTGCCATCATATGTAAATTGCCTCCCTGGACTCATTGGCACGGTAAACACCTCAGTTTAAAGAAGTTTAAAAAGATGGATTGCAAAACTTAGGCATGCTCCTGCTCCTACTGAGATCAGTGGCAAACCTCCCATTGACTTCAATGGAAGCAGGATAGAGCCTCTTTTCTGGAAGCGAGAGCCAGCAGTATGTGAGCTTTTTGGAGCACATGCAGCTCTGAAAGTCTGTTCCTTTTGGGCATTCCAAAATTTTTCCTATTTGCTTGATTCCATGGCAACACAACATCACCACCAAGCTCTCAATACTGAAATGAGATTTTACTACTAAGCCTGAAGATTTATACAAGTGTATCCTGTGAAAAGATCTTGCTGAGCTACAATTGCCATTGGACTAATTCTGCATCCTTTTCAAATGAGTGACAAAATTAACTCTGGATTTATTTTACAATAAGCCAATAATTTTATAAGGTTAGAAAACCAGGAAAACTGCTCTACAAATACCAGAAATAACTTTCTATTATTATTATTATTACACAGAATTGCTATATTTGAGTAAAACACTGTATCTATTCACTATTCTTTTCAAAACAGCCTAGAGAATAGCGTAAGCAGTTTTCTCGTAAATGATAATAAAATCGGACTCTAGAGACTGCATAAAATTATGATAAAGCCATTGAGGCTTTTCTTCTAATTTTTCTATTACTTATATCACAGAAATAACTGTTTTGCAACCTGAAAAATATACCAGTGCAAAAGCATGCAAGGAAAAAGCATGCTAAAAGATCCGTATTAGATTCTGAATGTACTATATAGTTCATCTTTTACAGAGGGAAGGAAACAGGCAAGCTTGCTTTACACTCAGTGGCTGAGAGTTTGCCCCGAGTTACATTATAGTGTGCCGAAACTGAGTGCGCTGCTTGATCATCTCCTGTTTTTATGCATGGAAGGGGAAAAAAAATCAAAGTGATTCCATATCTGGAGAAGATAAAGTTGTGTGTAAGCAATATTTATGGTCCTTTATAACACAGAGTGCCTACTAAGAAGTACCCAAGTAACAATCAAAGTGCAGTTTAATTATGAGAAATTAAATTCTGAGACAACACTAATAAGAATTATACGTGTCTTACATTTCATGCATTTTCTTAGACTCTAGAGGTAACCATTCATTCTACCTCTGTTATATTCAGTTTTCATGTAATCCAGTTATTGAATCTCCTCCAATGTGATTTTGGGGATAATTCTGCCACCTAGGACAAACTCCGTGGAGTTCTGAGTGTGGGATGTGGTCCCGCTGACTAGCTGTGCCCCAGGATCAGAGGCAGACATCTCCTTCTCTGGCCTCCACAACTCCACCAAGTCAATGAGATGCTCATTATACAAGCGGAGCTGAGATGAGGATGTAACAACTGAGATCACACAAATCTGACAGTAGCACTGTGACTCTGAAAACCTTCTGTATTTTTTTTCCATATAGACTGCCTCTTGGGCTAGGCTCTGATGAGCAAAGCAGTTACAAATCCACTTAGCTGCAGTAGACCCAGATGAAAACAGAATCCATCCCCTCGTTTCCAGCTGACCTTCAGCAAGCAAGAAAAAACTGATATCAAGTCTAAAGCTTTGTTACAAAGCTAGACAGTTATGGGCTTGTATTTCAAAAGTGACCAAAGATTCTGGCTATGTTGCTTTTCAAGACCGAAACTTGAAAGTGGGTGTTTGGCACTATTTCAAGCAACTGACACACAGAGCTGCTAATCAAATTTGAAATTCTTGGCCCAGATTATGAGAAAACGGGGAGAAACTTTAGAATATGAATGCGCTCTAAGAAATAGAATTAGAGATTGTCCTTTATAAAAATGTGATGCTTTGCTATACACAAATGTTGCATTGTATATTATGCAGAAATACAAACTTTTAATGTCGTGCATTTCACTGGGCTGCATCTTGTAGTAATTTTTTTATTTGAAAAGTCGACGTCTTATATTCCAGTCTACTTTGCCACAAAAGAAGAGTATCTTTTCTTGCAAAGGGGGGAAATTCAAACTCTCATCTGACCGGTAAATTGCAGAATGCTCTCTGTAAAGTATCAGCTGTAATGCCCCAGTGATACTGCCTGGGACGTGCTCAGTTGTGGGAAGTAGGGAACTCACAGACGCTTGTAGCAGTTTGGGTTCTGTCTATCACATCTTACGTGTGAAAGGCATTTGTAATTCTTAGTTAATTCTCATTTGTAGTAAATCCAAAATTACATCTAGAAGCGAGATCTCTAGAAGGACAATACCTCCTTGGGTCACTTAAATTTATAAGCAGAGTATTTGCATTAGTGTGAAACGATGTCTTGTATTTTGTCACTTCATTCCTGTGCTGTGCTGTTTTGAGTAACGCTGACCACTCGGACATGCAATGAAGCGCAGGCGCCAGCCTTTCTTTCCACAGGCCTGCAACTCGCCTTAAGCCACAGAAAAACGATCTTTAAATAGCCCAGGCCAAGAGATACCCTCAGCCCGTGTTTGGTGAGGTGCAGCAATCTCAATCAACATTTGCTTTTGCGCTCAGCGCAGGGCAGCTGGCACTGCGGCAAGGCCGGGGGCAGATCGATACCTGTCCCCAGCCCTGCGCAGCTGCTCTGAGGGCACCGCGGCGCGGCCCCGCCGCAGCCCCCGCGGGCGCGGTTCGGCGTGACTCTCGCCGCCGTTTTCTGCCGGGCAGCTCTGACCCGAGCGCGGCGGAACTGCGGCCCGCGGGGGGGGCAGCCGGCCGGTGCCCCAGCCTCTGCGGTGGCCGCGCCGGGCGCCGCGGCCCAGAGCGGGGGGGGGGGGGCGGGCCGGGCAGCGGGTGCGCGGGGTGCGGAGGCGCCGCCGGGGAGCGGGTGGCGGGCCCGGGGGCGGGCGTTGGGCCCGGGGCCGGGCGGAGGCGGGCGACAGGCGGCGGGGCCGGGCGGCGGGCCCGCACCATGGCGACGGGCGCTCAGGAAGTCGCGTCAGGCGCGGCGCCGCTGCGCGGCCCGGCGGGCAGGGGGCAGCGGCGGCGCCGGCGGTGCGGGCCGGGGCCGGGGCCGGGGCCGGGGCGGGGGCCGGGCCGGCGGGGCGGGGCGGGGCGGGGCGCGCGGCTGCCGCGTGGCCGGAGGGGCGGGCCCCGGCAGTGGCCGGCGGTGCGCGCGGAGCCGGCGGTGGCGCGGGGCAGCGGTCGGCCCGGGGTGCGTGTGGCGGTGCCCGCGGGCGGAGCGGGGCGGCGCTGCCGGTCGCTGCGGCTGCCGCGGAGCCGGGGGCGGGGAGGGGGCTCGGCCGGCCTCGCGGGGGCTCCGGGGCCGGTGGCTGCCCGTCCCTGGCGGCGGTCGGGGGCGGCCCCTTGGCAGCGGGCGCCGGCGGTGCCCGGGGGCGCTGCGCGGCCAGCACGGCGCTCGCCGGCCGGGGGCTGTCCGCCGCAGGTCCGTGAGCGTGCGAGGGGCGCCGCGGCCCCGGAGATGCCGTGCTGCAGCGCGGTAGCTGCCTGAGCGCCGCGGCGGCACCGGCGGGGCGGGCGTTGTCGGAGGTACGTACGAGGCGGCTGTTACTCCCAGAGGCTTTTAATTATGGGGGGGTTATTAATTTGTTTTTTAATTCATCCCGTACGTCTGCCGGTGCAGCCAAGGTCACCTTGAGCGCCAGGAGAACGCGCGTTGCTCTCACCGTTTAGGTGTTCGTCAGCCTTTTTGTTGTGTGTATGGGGTGGGTTAGGTATTAATTTGCCTGGGCACTAATTAATTAAAAAAAAAAAAAGAAGAAGAAGAAGAAGAAAAAGGCGAATGGAGTGCTAAAGCCAGAGGAGGCGAGGCCAGCCCGCGCACCGGGCTGTGCGGTCGGTGTACGGGTGGCAGCGCGGCCCCGGCCCTGGGAGCTGCGGCGGGCACGGCGGGGGGGGGCTGCGCCCGCCCGGGGGGCTGCAGGTCTGGCCTTGGGGGGGGGAGGGCGTCAGCGGCGCCGTGCGGGGCGGCCCGTAGCCCGGCCGCGTGCAAGTTCGTTCGCCGTGAGAGCTGGGAGAGGCGGTGGTGACCGTTCCATGGGTGAAGATGCTGGATCGCTGCTCCCGTGGCTCTGTCACAGAGCACGCTCAATCCGTAGCCCCCCCACCCCCCATACACCCTACAATGCTAAGTTGTTCTGATGCGTTTGGCCTACTTGCTTTTTTCTTTGGCCAGGGGAGAATGATTTACTGCACTTATTATATGAACTGTAAAACTTCCATTTGAAAATAATAGCTCAAGTTTAGACTTCTCTCCTGCTTTTTAAGCCCGTAGTGTCATTGATGTCAACAGCGGGTTCGGATTTAGGGGTACGCTTTTGTATAGCGCACGTCTTGCTCTGGGGGGTTTGCAAACCCATCTGACTGCAGCTAGACCAGACACGGGAAATATACAGTGAGGCAGGGCTGGCACAGAACATTAATGACATTTTTTATAGATAACAGGTGTCCTTGAGAAGCAGATGATGAAAGACTGAGGTCATGGAGCGCAAGGGAATAGTAAACTTTTGAAAGTGGCTGAATGGTTTAAACTGCAGTGAAGAGGCGTAAAGGGACTATACTGACCTGTAATGGGAAGAAGAGCAGGGAGAGGTGGACATGCAGGTAGCCAACTGGTGTGCCCTGCTTATGGAAGTTGAATGCGCTGGTTTTATTATCATATTAAAATCATGCTGATTTCTGACTGCAATGAAACAGCTTCAGAACCTAACTTGTACTGAAGAGTGTACAAATACCAGTTTGCTAATTTGTTGCTAGATACCCATCACTGAAGTCATGTGTCTGTAGGTGTGTTCCTGTGTGTGTGTATATATATGTATGTACATCTGTATGTTATTATTTTGCAGCTTCTGATCTTCAGTTCAACTCTTGTGTCATGGATGAAACTGCTTTGTCCCTTGGAACAATAGATGTTTCCTATTTGTCCACCTCAGCAGAGTGCAGCATCAGTAGATGTAAGCATTCCAGTGAAGAATGGGTAAGTAAAAGTTGTGAATTTTACTAGCCATATTTATCTTACTTTTTCTTCAAGATAAAGGTGGACTTTCTGTTTTTATTATTATTGTGATGCTTTATCTCAGTTCTTTATGTCTCTCATGCATAATACAGTTTGGTTTTAATTCAACTTGAAAAGTAAGGAGGAGCCAAGAGTTCAGTGCTGTGCCAAAGACTGATGCTGCTAGAAAAGAAAAACCCTGTCAAACCCAGTTGATAGTCTTACTGTCTTCTGGTGTGATGTTACTAATTATTTTAGATACCAGTAAATGTGCAGAATCCCATTCTGGACTAGGCTGGGGTCAAACAGAAAGTCAAACAGTAAGCTTATAGCAGTTCTGAAGGATGTAGTTTGAAATGCATGAGTGAAAAGGAGCGTGAAGCTAGAGGTATGTAGGTCATGTGGCCATTGTAGCTGGAGCTTTTCATGCAATACAGGAGGCAGAGAAAACTTGGTGGATATAAATAAGGAGTCTATTAAAAGTCTGTGTCCTCTGTTGAGTGACTCTTGGGATTTGGAGGAGTCAAAGGGGGCAGTGAGCAGAGGGGGCTGGCTGGAGCAAAAAGCCACATGGGGACGGGGCTGGTACTGGTTGGTTTAGAAGCATAGATCAGGAAGAATTAGACACAGCTCTGGAGAGGAGGAGTTTGAACTCGATACAGAGGAAGAGTTGGAGACATGGTCAGAGTTGAGGGTAAGGACAGATGTCCTGGCAGCTGGGTTTTCTATCTAGCTAGATGTAAGTTGCATTGGACAGCAAGCTGCGGTAACCAACCGATCTGTGAGAGGGTGGGATAAAGGCAGGCAAGATGAAAGAGATAGGAAAGAGTTTTTGTAAG
Source organism: Falco biarmicus (assembly GCF_023638135.1). Taxonomy (NCBI): domain Eukaryota; kingdom Metazoa; phylum Chordata; class Aves; order Falconiformes; family Falconidae; genus Falco; species Falco biarmicus. The sequence continues at coordinate 22,445,782 of NC_079296.1, forward strand.
AAAGTGGTATCCAGTTCAGTCAGGGCTTGGAGGCAAGCAGAAGGAAGATGGTATTGTTACAAAGCTGGTTCATTTTGGAGTTAGCATTACAGAAGGTGACAGAGAAGGGATTGGGCCAGACTTAGCATCTGGATGCTTGTTTATTTCAGGTGAAAGGCTTAATCTTGGAATAATTGTCATTTCACACTCTTGCCAAATGTGGTACCTGCACATTTTAGGTTTTAGGCGTCTTCAGTGTTGCTTTTGCCTTTCTGGTTGTTTCTCACTGCACTGGCTTTCTAGCTGAGTATGTGGCAATCTGTATTCGTGTTTTCCAACCCTTCTACCCTGCTTCTCTTCCACTTAAATGTGCTATTTTAAACAACATTTTAGTTTGGGCTTTTTTTTTTTTTGTCTCTATAGCTTCCCTCATTAAAAACTTGGAATATAAACTCAGAAAATGGCAATCCAATGCTCATTCTCAGGCAAGCAATAATTCAGTAGACTTTAATGGGCACAATCAATGTCTTTACAAAAATTGTAGTTAAGTATATTTTCATTATGCCCTAACGCAGAGAATGTGTTTTGTGAATGCAGTTGCTTTGGATATTTTGGTTCTGTAATCTTCAGAAACACAGTGTAACATTGGAGAACGCACAGCTGTTCCTTTTTCATATCACTTTGTGTAAAACTGCCGAGAAAGAGGCTACAGAGTTAATAGTTTGTGTACATTCAGTTGTCTTGCAATTTTACAGGGTAATATCCAGTTAAAGCTTAAAACCCATTGCTCATATTACAAGCACCCTTACATTGAGAGTGTAATTTACTGTTAATTTCTTTCACTTTTCTCAGCTGACAGCTTTCTTGCTGTTTCTTATTAGATTTATTATTTATTTTAAAATTTTGCGTGTCAGTAAAAGCTACAGTGCTTAAGATACGTAAGTATAACACTGTGGTTTTGCTTTTATTTTTAAAAATCACATCATCTGGAAATAATTATTTTAGAAAAAATCTTGGCAAAATTTGTGTTAGTTTTTTGTAATTGTGCTTTGCTTTTTTGTTTGTTTGGTTTTTGTGTTGGTGGTTTTTCCCCTCTGGTAACTCCTCTTACATTGTACTGGGTATGTGAAAACTTTATTTCTGGATATTTACATAGTGCTTTTTATTCTGCAGGGAGAGTGTAATTCTAGGCCCACTCTCTTCCGATCTGCCACTTTAAAATGGAAGGAGACCCTGTTGAGCAGAAAAAGGCCATTTGTGGGACGATGTTGCTACGTATGCACTCCCCAGAGCAGGGTAAGAAGATTATGGACTGGATTATGTTAGACAGTAACGCATAGTTGCAGCATAATGAAATATCAGTAGTTTTCCTGCCTTCAGAATTAAGGCCATAATGTTCTTACTTCATAAAGGAATATAGTTTTTCACCTTTGTTTTTGGTTGTATTTGTCATGGAATTAGTGGATGACACAGACTTACTGTGATGCTTTGTCTCTCACTTTTCAGTGTGAACTTAAACGACATTCCAGCTCTTCAGAATTAGCATTAGGAAGTTGTTTGGAAAAAATTATCTGCTCTGCTAAATTAATAATAGGAATTTGGTGCATATGAAAGTGTTAAGGCTTACTTTTAGGACGCTTAGTTCTCCATCCACAGAATAAATACAGTTTTGAGGGTAAGCAATACATGTCCTCTCAAACTTGAAGAGATCAATCCTGTGATGGAGAAGACAGGTTGGTTTTCTACACTTGGCTGATTCCTGGCTTCTCTGCCCAGCCTGGAAACAAGGAGTGCCAGTTACGATGGTGAGGATATTTGTCTGCTGGGAACAGTGTCAAGATGGTGGCTCTAGAGAGGTTGCACAAGCTGATTTAAAATGTGAACTTTATTGAACTGCATTGGGCAGGCTTTCCAGAAGCTGAAGATGCAAAATGCTGATAAATGCCATAATATAGTTCGCAATCAGCTTATCGTGTAATTTGACTATGTGTACAGCCTGGACTTTAAATTGTGCTCAGTTACACCGGCACTGAGCTCCACGGTTGGCTGGACTAGAGCGAAAATTTGCCTATTCCTTTGACCAGGGAAAATGTATTATTTCACTCTATTCCTATAACAGAATAGAAAATTGCCGCAATGACATACAAATGTAGGATAGAAATCCAAATGTTTGTGAAGGCTACGTATGATGTGGGCAGCAAGACAAGCAATTACATAAACTGAGCCAACATTTAACAGACACTTAAGTGTTTTGACTTGTAAAAAGGTGTGTGGGAATCCTCAGCTTAGGGCTTTATACATTTAGTAATCAGTCTGTTAGCTCTCAAGCTGGGAATTGTGCTTTAAAAATAAAAATCTTGCTCTGTATTTTGTTCATTTAATAAGAAACAAGTGAACTATCCTAAGATCCCACTTAAGAGAGGGGTGTGACCGGATTAAGCCCTTTATTGCCTTCTGCCACAGGGATTGAACACCATCTTTGCAGCAGACAATAACAAACCAGTTCCTGTCATTAGATTCCAGATATTTCACTTTTTTTGAGCTGCTTGTTTCGTTAATTCCCTTAAGGAAAAGGGATGGATGAGTGAGACGTTTCCTTAAATGCATTGGCCAAACTAACAGTTTCCTGATGCTGGGAGTGGGAAGTCTTACTTCTCCCTCTTACTTTCCTTCCTGCTTTCCTGGGGGCTGATCAAATTCACTAACCAAGCAGAAAACTACCTGCTTTATTTATTCATTTAGTCTGGCTGTCTTAGTTTTCAGCCTTGCCTGAATGAGGTTGGCTTGTTGAGGGGTGGGATGAGTGCTAGAGGTGGTACAAGCTAAGAGGTGAAGGGTAGTTTTCAGTGGGAAAGCGCAGGATGTCGTGGTGGGAGCTGGGCTTCTTCCTCATGGCAGCAGGGAATGCTGTTATCGTCTCGCTTGGTCTCACAGAACCAGATCCTCTGCCTGACACAGGGTCAGGGAAGAGTTAAGTAAGAAAAAGCTAAAGTATGACATGCAGCTGTAGGATGAATTTCACAGAGCGAGGTTATAACCACTGGAGTGGACTTGGGCATTCAGTGGTACTTAACTTTGTTGCTGATTTTGGGGGAGACGAAGCACAAGTAATTTCACTTCTCTTTGCCAGAACATTTCATCAGCTTTAAGGCATACAAAAAATTACTAGTGAACAGTCAAAGAAACTAGTATTACCTTGAAGTTTCCTCTTAAGAGCCTAGAGCAACAATTTGTTGATTGTATGTACAACACAGTTATGCTTTAACATGGGGCAAAAGACTGTGCTCCCATTGTAGCACGTGACTTCTACCTGATTTGCAAATTACATAGGACATTCGTATATTTAAATTTCTGGCAAATAATGTTTCCTAAATAAAATACAAACAAATGAGAGTCTTACCTGACTCCCATTGCAAAATTGGTAGTTGAGGCTGTTCTGCAGCTGTGCTGTTGCTAGTAACCATCTTTCTCCTTCACTGTCCTGTTTTTGTCTTCCTTGACATGCACAGTCCCAGTGGTTTTAGCTGCAATTCACTGTTGGCATGTTATCAGTTTTATAATTAAATATTACTTGGGCAGAAAGAAACCAGCCTCTCGGTCAAGGTACTCCACTGGTATATGGAAGATTAAAGTTTAGGTCTTCCTGCGAAGGAATATTTGCTTATCCAAGTGGAACTGCACCCAAACTCATCCCAGAACAGTTAATAGCCTGGCACACAGAGTCTGTACCAGGGACGTAGAAGGCTGGATTGAGTTTGTTGTTCAGGCAGTGGAGGAATGTGGAGGTTTGCCACCTAACCATGGATGGATATCCTGACCCTTGGGCTGCCGTTAGGTGACGCGTGATCTGCTGGCAGACCGCGTGTCACAGGCAGAGTGTCAAAAGGCTCGTGATTACACGAATGCCAAATGTAGCTTAATAAAGTTCTGTCTCAGAGATGAGTTCTGTATTTTGACAAGTCCTGGTTTATATTACATCAGAATATGATAAAGTATCCTGAATTGAAGAATACAACTGTTTTTGTATGCGGTAAAGCCTACAGAGTAGTTTGAAAGTATTGGAGTTGGGAATAGCGACTTTCTGAATTTTATTTTCATTTCAGGACAGTTTATGTGCTTTATAAGCAGTTCAGCACTTTCAGCACTTTTCTGCTTTGGGTTTTGTTTGTAATAGAGGTGAAAAACATTGCATTATTTTAAATGTTACGATGAATGTACAGGCACAGCTATTCTTACGTAATGAAATAGTCCACCAATCTTTTTTTACTTTGTTTTACAGGATAACTTCTTCAATGCTAGTATTCCATCTTTGGGTCTACGTAATGTCATATATATCAATGAGACACATACAAGGTAATGTAGCAAGTCTTTCTTTTGCTTTTAAAATTTCATGTGTTCTGATCATATGGCAGGGAAATCTCCATGATAGTCCGGACTGAGTGAATGTATGTCGCTGTCCTAAAATGCAGGAATTGGTGCTGAACTCAGGAAAGTAATGTACTTGTTAAATCTGGCTGCATGTATCTGGGAGCTGGGCAAAGTCCTTTGGGTTTATAGACAAGGAGTGTAAGGGTCAAACCTGTGTCACAAAAAGCAGAGCATGTTTATATCCTTTCTCCTTTAGTGCAAATGGCAGCATCCACAGCATAATGCTGAGAGGAGCCGTTTTATTCCCATGCTTAAGAATGACTTCAGGCTGCATTTTAATTTACAGAGCAGATCTGGCTCACAATTTAGGCGTTGACTATTATCATTAATGACAATTAGACCTGAACATGTCTTGCGAGACTGTCTCTGCCTCAGTGGCAGAGTGCAGCTCCTGTAGAATGGTGTATGTGACCTAAAACCCATGATAGATCTTTGCTCTACTGGAAATAAAACTTATGTTCTGGGATGAAGATAAAGTATACAAAAATCTTTATTCTGTTCTTTGAAAAGTTAATAAGGCTTGCTGAAGTTTTTACAGTAATCATTAGCATAAGCAGGTCCTGCAGCGTTTGTCATAGAGTCAGAGCAAACAAAGAGAGGCCAGCAGCCTGAAAGAAATGAGCCGAAGTGTCTCGGTGGAAGAAAGGCAGCATTGTGCTGTGCTCGAGAGGGAGGAAGCTAATGTTAGAGGCTGTTCTTTCTTCAATTTGAATTAATTATGTTTTTTTTTAAGAGTTGAGCTTGTAGTTTAGAGTACAGAGAAATAACAGAAATAGCATTTAACTTTTTTTTTTAGTTTCAAAACTCTGTTTGAATGGTTTTGAACGGTCAGACTTCCTTAAATTAAAAATACAAGGGCATCAAAACGCAGGTTAATGAATTATTCTGCAATAAAATGCCTTTAGCTCAGAATGTCATTATAGTCTGGAAACTGACAAATATTAATGAAGTTATGAGGTCCCGTGGGGTTATATAGTCACAGTTTCTTGGCCTTAGAAAGCAAGAGGCATTCTCTTTAACTGCAAGCGTATCGTGCCAGTACTGAGATGTTACCACAGCCTTTTTCCGAGGTGTGAACATGTCAGTTTTACATTATATCTTCGCTGGGTCTATTTTGCGTGGGTTTTGTCTTCTACCATTGCTACATGATTAGAAAACATTTTTTTCTAATTATGCTACATCATATCTAAGCTGTAAAATGAATGTATAAGCCTTTATACTTTGACATATCCCTGCAATAACTGTATGCTGCTGTGATGATGTGTTCATAGTTGCCAAAATTGTTGTCAGAAAGAAGCATATCCTCAACTTTGCTTTTTAGAAAAATCAATAAGGCTCTCAAACTCTCATGAGAAAGGGAAAATGGAAAAGCAATTAAGGCAGAGTCACCAGTCTACTTTACTGACAGCATGAATAGTCAGATGCATTGTCCTTCGAGATGCACTGAATATATGTATAACTGTTACATGTCAGGCAGGCTGTGCTGGTGGCTGGTGCGTGTGCACTCAATTATCACGCGAGTGGCCTTTTGCAGTGCAGAAGTTCCTTCTCATCTTTCCTAGCTGGTTTTAACACGTATAAATTCACTGAAATGTGGTAGGGAGGTTTAACAGCCAAGATCAGTTACTCAGGTGACAACAAGGAGTGGGACCTTGGCGACACTCCAGCACGGAAAGCGACATGAGCATTGCCACCAGTTCAGTTTGGGACACTTGGTAGAGCATCAGCAGTGCATTGCAGCAGCAGACTTCAGGACAGGGTTTTTGCATAATACTGAGTGTTCTGGTCTTAGGAATGGCCAGAAATTAATTTCTTCTTCTAGCTGTTAATTCTGCCCCATCACATCAGCTCTGCTGTTCAGGGGTCCCAGCTTTTTTTGCTTTGTGGAGTGACCCTCATGTGTGGTGGCTTGCCTAGTCTAGTCTAGTCCTGGCCTGGTGAGTGTGGGTGGCCAGGAGACAAAATAGCAGTGAATATTCATTGTTGGGAACTGGATTTTAGCCTTTCCTGTGTCACGCGCATCTTCTGTACTGTTAGGAAAACTGTGAAAAATAACATTTTCTCAGGTGATAGCTGCTTATATGATCCAGATAGTAGAGGACAGGGTTTATTTAAAAGAGACTGGCCACATAAGTTAAGTTGCCTTACTTAAACGCTTGAATGCATAGAGAGATTTACGGATTATTCAGTGGTTCTGCTCCTGTTAAAACCTTGGAAGTACAAGGTACATAGGAGCACATAGGGCTGGGTGTTTAAAAATACTGGAAGAAAAGGTTATGAAAATAGTGTTTTTAGTGTTGGTGGCTAATGCAAACATATTTTCAGGAGTGTCTGTGAGAGTTTACTCTGTGTGTACAATGTGAGTAACTTTCCCATGAAGAGTCTGTTTCTTGAGGAAGCGGGCAAACCTCTTAGCTGGGCATCTATGTTCCTCAGTGGAAAGTCACTGGATCTGAAATCAGTACTGCTTCTCTCTCCTTTTGTCCTGGCTGGGCCGGGGAGTCTGTTCCAGTGGACAGACAAAATGTATGTGCTGGTTTGTCACTGCTTTCCTGTGATACTATGGATATTTTAAGGCCACTGTCACCCTGAATTGAAGTAATGCAGACCCCAGTTGTCTCAGATATTTTACATTACACATCAGTTGTTTCACCCATAACTTAACATATTGGCAATTTACTAGACAATACAAAAACCTTAGGCAGCCTTTCATAAAATTTGATTTACTTTTGCTTCTTAATTGTATTTTCAGGTGGTCAATATTCTTTTTTCTGGCAGTGAAGTGTTTTCAGGGTCACACTCAAACACCCTTCATATTTTTGCAGGTACAGAGGGTGGCTTGCAAGACGCTTTTGTTATGTCCTTTTTGTGCAAGAGAGGGATGTTCATAAGGGTATGTTTGCCAAGAATCTGACAGAAAATGTGCTGAATAACAGCAGGTAAGATAATGCAAAATAAACTTTTTTTTTTTAATGACTGATACATTATAATATGGTTTAAGAATTTGGAAATGGCAGGTTTTGAAAATCAGATTATTTAAAACGTTAGAAGATACAGTATCTGCAGCACAGCCTTTCAGGACTGTAGTTTGCAATTTCTGTTTGAATAGTAAAAGAGGGGGGATTAGGAATTATGAATCTCCAAATGAGTGATAATAGTGGGTGGACAGCAGAGAGTACACAGGAAAATAAATTGCGACATGGTAACTTTTCAAATGTTTGTTTAACTAGTTAATGTAAATACATGGGACTGAAGTCACACTGCAGCCATTGGAAATTGACAGTGTTTCAGAAATAAGAGGAAAACAGCATTTCAGAGTACCCTGAGTGTACACCCAGAGCGTGAGGCAAAACTAGGTAAAGGCTATGGCATAAAATACCCACCCTTTATTTTGTGCAGCTTGTTTTGTGTTTCATATACTGCATTGTAAGTGGGACGTTGAGCCCCTGATCAGCTATTAAGGTGTCAGTTTTCCCATGGACACAAAGAAATTCAACCGCATGCCCACTCCTTGAGTCTGCTTTTGTCAGAGGGCACGCACTGCCTACATTAACATTCCTAACTCTCCTGAATTTTTAATGTTCAAGTCCCATCTGTAGATGATAGTATTGCTTTGGAAAAGTAAAGCAAACTGTGTTGTGTCATAGTTATGGTGTGTTAGACCACTTAATCTTTCTTAGCCTTTATAAAATCTAGTTACACTTTGTAAAGCTGAGAATTCAAGGAGGAGTATACTGTAGAAGTGCAGAATAGTAACTGCATAAATCTGTTTGAGGTAAGTGAAATTGCCATGGCAGGAAAAAAAATACTGAAAACCAGGAGATTTCAGCTCTTCTTTCTGCATTTTTAACCTCACTTACTGTTTCTGAAAATTGGCAATCACTTAATATCATACCTGTGAACTGTGTACAAACTCTTTTATATGGTCAACGTTCATCCGTCATGCACCTTTTTAATCAGAGCTTAGAAAACTGCTGAATTAAATTCTGTGCATTTGGAGTATGCAGTACTTCAGCGTGCATGTTCTTTTATGCCTGCAAGTTACTCCTATAGTAACATGCAGCTCATTCCCAGCAGTAGTTGTCTGTGACTTAAACTCTTTTGTTGCAGGACTGTCTCATAAGTTTTACTTTTTAATGTTAGAGTCCAGAAGGCCATTGTAGATGAAGCTTCTGAACCAAGTGCTCCAGGTAGTTTTGCTCAAACGGATCCCAAAGCCATCAACAAAGTGAAGAAAAAAGCTAGGAAGATTCTGCAGGAAATGGTAGCAAATGTGTCACCGGCTTTAATCAGGTAAGAAAAATGGCTCATCAGTATTGTCAATGGGTAGAAGGACAGCCAAGCTCTCTGTATTACACCAGCAGAGCTTGTAACACATTATTCATGAATAATTATTCTAAAAAATAATACATTCTTCATAAAAATCCCTTTTCTAATGTTAACTAATGAAGTGGTACTTACTTTTCATTTTCAGATGGAGCAGAAACCCTCCACCTTTTCAAGGCATAAGTCTTATGATAAGATTAAATACAGACAGATTGTTTTAGTTTTATTTTTATTTTCTCCTGAAACTACGTTTGGTGCTAAAGCTTAGACCAGTATTAGTATGTTTTGTTGTTTCAGACTGATACGAGCGACAGCAGCTAGCTGCAGCATCTTAGACTGTGAAAGACCCTTTTTCCTGTATCCCACTGAATATCATAATCTGTAGTTATAAATATCTCAGACAGAGTCTTGTCTTTAAAAAAAAATCTTCTACTGTGGTGTCTACCTTTACTACTAAGGATGAATTTGCCTCTGTCATGTTCCTAGTCCCTTTCACCAAATTCTGTGATGCAAACCCTCCATTTTTTAACTGTATTAAATTCCCCCACAAGACCAGACATGCTTGTCACCTAACTAGCTTAGCTAATTAGAACTGATCACAGGAGCTCCATTAACTTGCCCTGTATGTAAAGTGGTCTGTGCCCTTTGAACAGCCTTCACTGAGGTTTATGCTAACAAGTTTTGTGTCATAACTGCAGGAGGCTAAAATGTGGTTACTAACTGTGGCTTAGCTGATAGGCAAAAAATGTTATGCAATTTGATTGATAGTAATTTTGTTTGAATATGAAGTAATCAGATTTTATGGCTTTGCTTTTAGTCATATACAAGCATTATAAAATGGAGGCAGAAATGAATGAAGTTTTTTGAGTTGTGTTTGTTCTTCTTTCAGGTTGACTGGCTGGGTGTTACTGAAGTTGTTTAACAGCTTTTTCTGGAATATTCAGATCCACAGAGGCCAAATAGAAATGGTCAAAGCAGCAACAGAGGTAAGGGAGGGTGGGAAAGAATCTAGTAGGATAGATTGCTGATGTAGTTTCTGTTAACGTTTACAGCACTGCCTCTTCTTAGGAGAGTTCTGCTAAGTCTGTATGGAATCAGATTGTAGATAGATAGAACTCTCTCATATCTGTGAAATAGTGTTTGTAATTACATGCAATGCTCTTTGAGTTGTGTAACCTAAAAAACTACGTGAACTCTGGTTTTACCTTAGTTAAAATTTGATCCTGAAACAATCAGGCTGAATGATTACCTCAGATAACCTGCATCCAGCATTATTTCTTTTTTTGTGCTGAGGCAGCCAGTTATAAATTAGTAGATCTGTTTAGGATTTTTCATTCTTACCTTAAGTTGGAATAAAAAGCTTTAAGAAATAAACTTTTCCTGGTTTTTACTAGCAGTCTGTTCCCAGTCCTTCAGTATTTATTGAAATTGATCAAAGAGCAGGTGTGGGTGCCCCATCCCTGGCAGTGTTCAAGGCCAGGCTGGATGGGGCTTGGAGCAACCTGGTCTAGTAGCAGGTGTCCCTGCCCATGGCAGGGGTCTGGAACTAGATGACCTTTAAGGTCCCTTCCAACCCAACCCATTCCATGATTCTATTTTCTTTACACTCAAAGGAATTGATTCTTTTTGCAGGGTTCGCCTTAGAAAGATGGATTAGATAAACGAAACAGAAAAGGTTCTTACTGTTTTCTGTTACCTTTTGATTACAGTGTTTGGGAACCCCACTGTTCATAGAGCCTTGCTGATATCTAAGAAACAGCAGTACATTGGTGATACTGATGATTTGGCCATATCCCTTTAATTGTTTGATTGTTGTCTCAGTACTGTGAGTCTGAAGAAACTGGGAGTATTAATCATTGTTAATGTAATGAATACAACTGAAAGCTACAGTCAATGAAAATTAAGAAGTACAGTTGACTGTAATGTTCTCCCAGTCACAGCTGAATGAAAACCAGAAGCAAACAAACAAGCAGAAACTAGCATTGGTTCTGATAATATGGTAGTTCTGATAATATGATGCTAGCAATCTCAATGATGGATTTTAAGAAGGAGTAATATTATGCCTTTTTTACCATCTGTCTTCTCTCTTTTTTCCGCTTCTCCCCACCATAGATGAATTTGCCTCTCATCTTCTTGCCTGTTCACAAATCCCACATTGACTACCTGCTCCTTACATTCATTCTTTTCTGCCATAACATCAAAGCACCCTACATTGCTGCAGGGAACAATCTCAACATCCCCATCTTCAGGTAATAACCTGTTCTTATCTGGAAAAGACTGAGGTGGGGGATCTTCAGGTGACCTATTGTGCTATGTATCTTTTGTCCAAGTATAGTCTGAGTATTATTGGGCCATCATGTAGAACTTCTTTGGTTCCTACTACATGCTCAGAGAGACAGCATAATAAAATCCTTCTGAGAAACTGTGTCATAACCTCAGTAGGTTAAGGAGGGATATTCCTTTCTTCTTGGAGTCTCAGAGTGGGTAGGTGACTAAGGAAAGATGAGTATGTTAAAAAGTGTTGTGAATGGACCACTCTTCTTCATGAAGTTTAATGAGCTGGCTACTGGGTGGTAACAGTGCTGAGTGAATAATACTTTGTGGGAAAGTACTCCAGTTTGGTCTGTGTTTAAATTACATTTCTGGTGGCTGAAGAACCTAAGGTCTGTTAGGTAGTGTTTCTGTGAGGCAGATTTTGGAGATAACTCAAAAAATAAAATGATAACTTTTTCTGAAAAGCCGCTGGATATTGCAGGAAACGAAAGAAGGGGGATACCCTAACTTAGAGATTGTTCTGCACTGGTAGGTGTGAATGATCCCAGTAAGGCATTCAAACTCTATAAAGTATTAATTCCAATGCTATTTGTTAGGCCTAGCAGTATAAAAGAAAGAGAGACTAGCATAAGTAATCTAACATCCCTTTAGACGCTGGGAACCCCGAGCTGTGCAGCATCCAGCAGGCCTCCCTCTGCACGCTGCATTCTGTGCGCACCCTTTTCTGCAGAAAAGGTTACCCCATTTCAGTCACTTGAGCTAGTATAGGATTTTCTTAGAGGAAAAACCTCTGTTCATCGTCAGGCAGAAAGGATGTTCTCATGAGAACTTTTTGCTGCATGGTTAGATAAAGGCAAGCCTGCGCAGGTGGTGTAATTGCTGGTACCCAGTGGGAGCTGCTGGCAGGCTCCTCTGTCAGAACTGGCCGGCTGAGCTGATCCCGTGGCCACGGGACTGTGCAGCACGGTGTGGGCACGAAGGCTGTGCTGTATGTGCAGCACGGCACAGGCTTGGGCCAGCCTGGGTGAGCTGTTACGTGCGTCACTAGCATCTCCGTGTACCACAGCCTCCCAGCCAGGTCACTGCAGAGGTAAGTTGTCTGTCAAGGGGGTGAAAGGCAGCAAGACAGTGTAGAGAAGCCTGCTTAAGTTAAACGGAGTAATACTCGTGTGGTCCCATCATGTGCAGATAGCGTAATATGGTTTCGTTTTTGAGAATTTCAGTCATTTCAGTTCCTGTTGTGTGCTAGGAGTTTTGTGCTGGACATGTAGTAGTTTCCTGCAAACTGAAATCAATGAGTATAATTCTTCTTTATTGTGTAGCACACTGATCCGCAAGCTAGGTGGATTTTTCATTCGTCGAAAGTTAGATCAGAGTCCTGATGGTCGTAAGGACTTCCTCTACAGAGCTTTGCTCTACGTGGTACGTATTTCTTGTCTTTATACAGGTAGTGTTTCAGTTGGGTGGCAAGAGGCAAAGTGAGTTCCATCAGTCTGGGGATGTTTTTTACTGCTTTGAATTTGTCTTACGTTTCATGCTGCAAAAAAAGTATACATTTTTGTATGAAGTTTTTAGCATATAGAAAAAAGATTGAATGCCCAGCACCTTTGAGGACAAGCAGATTTTCACCTTGTGTAATCCTTATTAAAGAAAGTGGAATTAATACTCTCTGAATTAATGTTAAACTTCAGCCTTGTTTCTCCAATTTATTTTGTACTGGGACATATCTACACTGATTTTGTTAACTTAATGCAAGTCCCTGTTTATGATGGGTTGGTGTAATCCCTTGGGCCTTGCAGTATAATAGCTGTATTTGAGTCTTGGAAGATGGGGTGTGCTGAGGAATCAGGAGAGGCATATGCAAATCAGCTGGATCAACTGCTGCTAGAGATGCTGTTCTTGAACAAATGGCATTATACTGCTTGTATATTCATGCAAATTCAGTGGCGCTTTGGTCTGGGTTTGTGTCAGGCATTAATTATTACTTTTTTGTTTTCACTTGTATTCATGCCAACTCATGATCTTCCAATGTTTTAAAAAAGAAATGGTCGCTGACAGTATATTTCAAATGTGAATTTGCCGGTATAATTAGATACTTATTTTTACCTCTTTTCCAATCCTTTTGTATTCAGCACATAGAAGAATTGTTGAGACAGCAGCAGTTTTTAGAAATATTCTTGGAAGGCACACGGTCTCGAAGTGGAAAGGCATCTGGAGCTAGAGCAGGTCTTTTATCTGTGGTGGTGGATGCTCTCTTCTCAAATGCTACTCCTGACGTCCTAATTATACCCGTGGGAATCTCTTATGATCGTATAATTGAAGGTCACTATAACAGTGAACAGCTGGTAAGAGCAAATGAACAACTTGTTTTGCCTAGGAAATTTTCTGTTTATATGCAGGACAACGTGTTACGTAGTTAAATAATGTCCTAGTAGTCTTCTGTCACATGTACTTGGTGTTAGTGTTGAAGAGTGTGTGAATCACAAAACCTCTGTGATGGGGACTGCTGAGGTACAGATGACAGACTTCTAAATGCAAATTCATGACACAACAAATAGTATGTTCAAGTGGATATCTGTGGAAAAAGTAGTTCTGTAGATATACTTGAATTTACGAGGTATGCCTAAAGATTTGGGCTTGCTTTGTCTGCTGTCACATGCATTTTAATTCTAAACATAACCTTTTAATTGCAAATGAGAAAAAAACCCAGAACAACTACCTATTTTTTTCCAGGGCAAGCCGAAGAAGAATGAAAGTCTTTGGAGTATAGCTAGAGGAGTCTTCAGAATGCTGCGGAAGAATTACGGCTGTGTCAGAGTAGACTTTGCACAACCGTTTTCCTTAAAAGTAAGTTTGATATTTTGAGGATTCTTTTGAATGTTTGACATTTTTGATGTTTCAATAGTGGGACACGTTTATTTTTTTTTTTCTCCTTGTGGGTTGTCATCGTTAGCGTTATCTCCTGAAGCCCATTTCAGTGGGACAAAAGCATCCCTGTTTTGCTGCATGTGTGAGTCTTTGAACATGTTTGTGTTAAGCTGAAATAGTCTCTGAGTTGATATAAAGGGTTATGTTAGTTTTGAAATGGTGTAAATATTCTTACTGGGGATCTTTGTTTTGTTTTAACAAACAGTGTTTAAAATTGTTTGACATTTGAAGAGATGACACATTTGAAGGAGACATTTGAAGTTGAAGGAAACATAATACTGTTCTCCAGTTTTAAGTGATTTAATGGCTTACGCTGTTGTTGAGGAGGGGCATTTATGTCACTGGATTTTAAAAACTGCTAAGCAAATTAGTAGCTATAAAAGTATCATGGGTAATGTATCATAAAAATCTGCATATTCTTTGAAAGTCATGGTTTGTTATTAGTTTACACAACTATTACCTACAGTAGTTCACCAAATACTGTTGTGTCGTGCAGTAGTATGTACCTTCACTTTTATTTTCCCTGTTCTCTGCAGAATCTGCTAGTACTAATACCCAATTTACCTGCATTTCACTAATCTGTGTTCTGCTACATTATACCTTATTTTTAGTGTGACTTTAATAAGATTAATTACTGTAACAACAACCTACTAGAACATTATTCAAATTAATTAGGTGTTCTTCTTTCTGCCCTAATTCTCTCAGAAAAGCAGTGGGTTGGAGAGCTTTGGAGGGTTCAATTACCACAGCATGAAATTGTTGTGACTGTCTGCACTGCATTATAATTAGCGTAGTAGGGAAAAGATGTTAATTCACTTCCAAAGGAGAAGGCTTGGGCTATTCTTGGTAGGGAGTTAGCAATTGTTCTTGGATCAGTGTAAGGAAAAGAAGGTTATCTGCCCACTTAATCTAGTGAAATGCTAATCACTCTACCTTCCTAGCAGCCTCTGTCAGGTCTCATTTGTATGTGTATTCATTTTTGTACTCCAGAAAGATAATAAATGGCACACATTGTTTAAGTGTGCCTAACTAAGATTTGCAGAAGTGTAACTATTTTTAAATCGAGGTAGTTATGTTGCTGCAGGTTTTTCTGAAGGAGACTGAGCTTTGGGGGTTAATTTTGAGTGTCTGCAGTCCTGTGAGCACAGGCTTAGGAGCAGAAGAGAGTGAGCTGGCTGTGAGAGTCTTCTAAGCAGCTTTCCTGGGAGGAAACTGTTTTCCTGACCAGCAGGTTAAGTGGCTCTTTAGTTTCCCACATCAGTCTTCATAGCAACTGAAAGAACACAGCGTCCTGAAAACAGAGTAATGTGAATGCTAAACTGTAAAGAGAGGCTTTTGAGAAATTTGGGATTCAAGAATTCCCAGCATGTAGGACCTTGCCTGCTTCCTGGGTGCTTTAGTTTGTGGCACTATGAGGGGTCTGTCTTGCAACTGGAGTCTCTATGCTAGGGTTTACCTTTGGAGAAGCTCCTTATCCTGGTGTTTGAGGAAAGAAGCAGCAAGTAATAATTACAGTGTTGCTTCTGAATGGGTATTAGACTTTGCTCTCACTCATGTTAATGAAGGCAGTTCTCATTAATTTAATCGTGGAGAAGCTAGTCACAAAAGAGTTGTTCCCAGCAGGGTGCTGACAGGGGTTATGCATTGTTTTTATTGCAATGTTTTTCATGAAGTACAGATTCCTTGCAGTAGAAAGTCTGCCTTTTCACCAAATAAAATCAGAAGTGAATAAACTGTTGAAAACTTTTAATTTCTTTGACCTTATTACTGCTCTTTTAGCGTGAGCTATTTTTAATCACAGTTGAATTTTTGAATAATTGCCTTTTTCATAAAATAATAATACCAGTTGAATGCAAGAATAGGGTGGGAAAAGTACAAAAAAATAACAAGTCTTCTCTTAACAGGAATACGTAAACAGCCAAAGCCAAAAACCTGTGCCTGCTCCTCTTTCTTTGGAACAAGCTTTGTTACCGGCTATACTTCCATCAAGGTAGAGATTTGTTTGGGTGCTGGGGAGAGGGAGGACAAGTTAGGGGTTTTTGTTTGCTTGTCTTTTTAGTGTTCTGTGCCACATTCTGAGCAGTGCTTGAACTCCTCAAGGGTGATCTAATTGTGTATAGAAAAACTACAAACGTAGACAATTGTAACTGCAATTTATAATAAGAGTTGCATTATTTCGGGGAAGCTCTGTTTAAGCTCGAGGAGGCTTTTTTCCTTTTTTCCTTTTTTTATTTTTTTATTTTAATGACCTCTGTTTGTCTAAATTTTATGGAATAACTTAGGGAAAAAATGACACAATGAAAAATGAAGGATTTGGTTTTAAACCTCAGAAAAATTTCAAGTAGGTTTTGGTATAATTCCAAAGTAAATAGGACCTGGGCGTGAGTACCCCTTACTCAAGCAGGTGACTGTCACTCAGAACTGCAAAACTGTGCTCAAGGGCTAGATCTGCATTTATTACACAGATACACATTTTAGTCGAGGTCTTTTCTGGACATGTACAACCCTGTGTGGCTCTAGTAGAGACAACCATTTGTCTTTAGAAAGTTGTAGATCCGTACAAAGATCCATTTCTAGTTTGTACAGGGGACTGGGCTGGAAACTACCTTTTAGGCAATTTGCTTAATCTACTGTTTTCATATTCACTGAAGGGAAGAGAGAAGTGACATGCAAGTGATGTAAAGGCAAAGTCATGAATAGCCGTAGGACAAGGTTGTGATTTTTCTTTTGATAGTCTTAGCTGGGATTGTTGTTTAGTGTGAAGAAATAATCAGAAGTTGGTAGATACTAAAATTTTTGTGGAGCTTGTTATGCATAACATTTTTGTGCCTTTACCAGACTGCGTAGTGATGTTTTGCACTGTAGTTCAGTTAGTGTATTAAAAAAAAATGTTATTCCAAATTATTTTACATTTTGATCAAAATCTAAATGTCATAATGTGAATTTTTATTCTGTATTCAGACCTAATGGTACTGTGGATGAAGGTACAGAGGCCTCTCTGCCCAGCTCCAGGGATATCACCAGTGAACCCTTCAGAAGAGAGTTGATATCCAACTTGGCTGAGCATATTTTGTTCAGTAAGTGTCACACTATGACTATCAGCTGCCTGTTACGTTTTGCTGATTGCCAAACAGTAAGTTAGTTCATGCAATGTCGTACTTTCCCAATTCCCTCCAATCGGGTGGTCATTTCATGACTTGAGATGCTCTTTGGACAATTTTCCATCCTTTGTCTCCCTCCCTCCCACCTCCTTCTGATTAAATACAAGCTTTTTATTCTGATTGCTTTGTTAACTTTTGTATTCCTTGGACTAGTATGCTGAACTTGCTGTACTCTGAAGTGTTTGACTGTCATGCTGGTATGCTGGTTTCTTATCACTTCATATGAGAGGTTATTGCAGAAGAACTTAATGCAGAAGTTAATGGCATTATTTAAGACCGTACTCACATTAACTCATCTGTATGCATGAACCACTGTTGCCAGGTTTTATAGATTGTATGGTGTATGCTTCAGTCAGTAGATCTGTGATTTGTGATATGAGATGCAGTACTTAGCTTAGTAAACATTTAAGCTTTACTCGGCCTTCTTAGTTCAAGTTAATTGATGAATATTGTTACTATATAGACATGATACACTTTGTATTTCATTCAGAAGGTACAGGTCTATGCCAATATCACTTCTTTTTTTTTTTTTTTAAATAATGAGTACTCTTTCATTTGTAATGATGTTCTGCACTTCTCAGGTCCCTAACCAGTTTATCTTGTTTCCCTCTAGCTGCTAACAAGTCCTGTGCTGTGATGTCTACACACATCGTTGCCTGTTTGCTGCTGTACAGACACAGGCAGGTAAGGTTTCCACGCTGCTTAAATAGCCAAACTTTAAGTTTAGTTAAACATAAAATTTTAGCCTTTACTTTAGCCTTGTTAATTAAACAGTATGCATTATACTATTATATGATACTAATAGAAGAAGAAAGACGTGTTTAAATTAAAGTGGATTTCAGGTAGTCTGAGTGCTAGTATTTTAATTAGTAGTGGATACTTGAAGATAAGCTGTTGTTGAATGGGAGATAATAAATACTCATGTGGAAACAGATTTTTGTAATTCAAAATGTAGTTAAGCTTTTCTAAAGAATACATGGTTTCGGTTCATTGTGTTAAGGTTGTTTTTTAGATCTCAAACACATTCGTCATTGAATATGCTAGAAACTCTTCTGTTAATTTTCAAATTAGTTTCGCTGGTCCTCAATACTAGAATATTATATCACAATGACATAATGGTACTAATGTTTAACTGAAGGCTTGTGCGTAGGCCTTGGAAGACTGTTTTTTTCCTTGTACAAGTGTGTTTTGCGGTTTTTCTGCAATTCTTTCTCCCTGTAAGCTGAAGCTTTTATTGCACATATATTGAGAACAAATTGAAAAATATTGGTCAGATGTGTAATCTTGCTTGTTGAGAATAGGATCATCATTCCCATCAGTCCGGTCTTTATAATTTCCTAAAATAGTGGGATCAAAAAAGCATTTTGCATTGTGATCTGAAGCCATCTTGACAAAAAAACAGGGAAAAGAAGTGCTTGAGGCAAAGCTTTTCCTCCTGTCCCCAAACAATTGAATAGTTCTGTTAACTACAATATTCCCAGATAATTGATCATTCATTTTATAGCATAAGTAATAGAAATGCGGTATCTCTGACACATTCTTGAAGAACAGCTCAGGTCTCTGCAGGTCGTGAAATAAACCAAGAAGCAAACAAAAAACTTTCATTCCCAAATACCTGCATGGCTTTAAAATATAATTGCATGTAATAAAGAACCTGTGGACTATTGCAGCAAATTCTCCATGGGAATAAATTTTTCTAGTATGACTGTGGTGCTTTGGATTGTTGACAATTATTGTATTTTTTATGTGTTTGCTAGGTATGTGGTTTACAGGTAAACTCCTGTGCAGAAAAATTTTTTTCACTGTGTGATTCTGTTTCTGTACCTAGGGAATTGATCTTTCCAGGTTGGTAGAAGATTTCTTCTCCATGAAGGAGGAAGTCTTAGCCCGTGACTTTGACTTGGGGTTTTCAGGGAACTCGGATGATGTTGTCATGCATGCCATCCACTTGTTGGGGAACTGTGTAAATATCACAAACACTAGCCGAAACAATGAGTTCTTCATCACTCCCAGCACGACAATACCTGCTGTCTTTGAGCTCAACTTCTACAGCAACGGAGTACTTCATGTATTCATTAAAGAGGCCATTATTGGTATGTTTTGAAATTTGCCAAGGAAAGACTTTCTTGTAATCCATGAAGTCAAAATATCTGCACAAAGAAACTCATCGGTTTTTCATGTAATTTACTTTTGTATATTTCTTCCCTCCCTGCTTCAGCCCAAGTTTACCCTAACAAAACCAATTTTAAAGTAACCTTGTGTTTTGTTTCTGGAATTTTCCCATCGTCCTTTATCTTTCATAGAAGTTGGTTTTTTGTTTGTGTTTGGTTTTTTGTTGTTGGTTTTTTTTTTATTGGTCACTGCTATAGCCAAGCCACTATCAGAGTTTTGAGCCACCATGGCAAAACATGTGCTTTATTAAGATTTTGTTTCAATTGTCATTAACTAGACACAAGTAAAATAGCGGTGAATTCTGTCTTTATTCTTCAATTGTATGTGTAATGTTGGATGGCTTTTAAGCCTAGAAATAGGCAAAACAAAAGTTTTATGTTTCCTTTGCTATAAAACTCTTCGGAAAAATAAACTTTGCTTCTGTTTGTTTCTGTTCTAGCCTGTAGTCTTCATGCGGTTCAGAGTAGGAGGTACAGAAATTGTTCCAATGGTGCTTCTCCAAGTTTGATTAGTCAAGAACACTTGGTCCGAAAAGCTGCAAGCTTGTGTTACTTGCTTTCTAATGAATTTACTGTATCTTTGGTAAGTAATTGCTTTGATTGTCCATGTTGCAAATTTTGTTCCACTTGTAACTGTGTATATTACTTTAAAACTAATCGATGCTTCAAGTGTCACAGTTCTAATTACACAGTTTGCTGTAAGTACAGTCTGGTGGTAGTGGGTATCAAGAGGCTGAATATAATTTGAAGGAGGAAGATAACATTGATCCCACTTGCTTCAGGGAGGTGTCTGAACATCTGAATGGCTGTGGCTCCATCAGAACAGTTCATCCAAAAGATGTCAGGCCTAAGATAACAGGTGAATTAACTTGCCCCAGCTCCTGTTGTTTCCTTGTTTCCTCGGCAAGGTGTGACACAACCAGTTGGTCTGCTTTTTGGGCTCCATGCTGACTGGAGTGCTGAAGTGAGTGATGCTGGGATGAGCCTGCAGCACTCCTGCTGCGCTGGCATGAGGCCTTTCCCGAGAAAGAAGAGGGGCTCGCTCGATCTCTGTCAGCTTCCCACAACTTGAGGCTGGGCTGATTAACGCCTTCTAACAGATTTTGTGTCGCTTATGTCATTAGAACATCGCAACTCTATCTCCGTTCTGCCCAAACTATTTAAGTATTTTTTTACATATATACAAGTCTTTGAGAGTACCCAACTCATACAAGTTTGCGCAGATGATTGGAATTATGCTGGGAACTAAGGCTCCAGATTCTAAAGATATTCTTGATTTGCATAGGAGTGCAATAGTCACAGTGTGTCACACCTAGTACTTAGTGGCAGTTTTAAACACGGCCTGACTTTGGTTTTTGTGTTGTTACAAAACACTGAAGAGACCTGATGTTATCTCAGATTTCAGACACTGTATGCTTACACTCTGCATACTTGCAATTTTAAGTGCTAGGTATTTTTCTTTCTTATGCATAGAAGTTACTTGGAATTCTGGAGATTCTTGAATTCTTACATTTGTACATGTGTCTCTGACTTGTGCCTTTTAAAATGAAGCATAAGCTACTTTTAGTGTTTTTGTCTAGGCAGTAATGTAGCTCATAGCGTGGGGTTCTTTAGTAATCTTATCCTTCTGCTTTCGAAGTTAATAATTGATTATTTTTTAAACTTAAAAATATTTCCTACATGATTACAAACAATGTAAAAGAGGTTTATGTTTTTTTTAATTCAGTTTCAAAACATATAAAGGAATTTCTTGAAAGTGTGCTTTCCTTTAAATTCCAAATAAATCACTGGTATGGGTCTCAATGATTTTAGTTTTATAATTATTTTATTCCAGAACTGTTAAAATAAAATTTGGTTAGAGGTGATTAAAGGAGGGGAGAGTATTTAATGTGTTTTTCTACCAGTGTGGTGATAATGCATTTCTTAAAAAAAAAAATAATTGGGCAAATTTTAAATATCCAATTTCACTTTAATTTTTTTAATGTCTGCCTGTTTGCTAGGATAAACATAAGAGTGGCGCATTGGGATTATGCTGGTAAAAGTTTAATAACTTAAAAGGAATAATGCTGCTGTATCTAAACCATTCATACTTAATGGAGAACTGGTATTGCTATAATGGGTATAATGGATGTGATTTTTTTTCAGTTCATTTCTTTTATGTTGTGCAGCCTTGCCAGGTGATATATCAAGTTTGCCATGAATCTGTGGAAAGGCTGATACAGTATGGCATTCTTCTGGTGGCTGAGGTAAAGGCATAGAGATACTAAATGAGCTTTGTTTCTTGTACTTGACTTTAGCTGTAAGTGGTTTATGCTTCTGATTTGTGAATCTTGTTCTAAATATATGCTGTTACTGAAGGCTTGGAACAACAAGTCCAGGACTGATACTACTTCATTCCCACATTTGTAAGCGTCAGACATTTGAATATAGTTATCCTGTGATGCTAGGAATGACTCTGTGTGTAATTTCATTGTTCCATTAAACCTACTGAGGAAGACACATTTTTTATACTGTCTTGTAAAATGGGGGTTTATTTTATTATTGGAGCCCTTTCAAATTGTAGCATAGCTACATGGATGTTTACTTTCTACCATACATGAGTCAGTAGTCCAGATCTTCTGTCATTCTTTTATTCTTTGCATCGATCTTGAAATTATTGTAAACCTCCTGCGCTAGCACAACTTGCAGTTTCAGGGATGTCCTAGAGTTGCTGTGTGGTGCAATCTGCCAGAGGCATACAGTGTAAAGAAAACCTGGGGAACAGAGGGCAGTTTACTCCGTTTACCTTTCCTTTCCAAACTTTTTTAATGCACAATAAACAAACCTTGGTGCACAGGAGGAAGCAACACAATTTAAAGAGGCCATGAAACAGGAGTTACATATTTGGCTGCTCTCTTCTTGCAGCTCTGCAGTTTCGAAGGAGGCTAGAGCTGCTTCTGGTGTATTTGTTAACGGCCGCTGCTTCACTCTAATCTTACAGCATGCCTTCTGATACGTGTTTCCATTTTTATTATATGTAAGCATAGGTACTATTTACTTGATATACCTGGATATTGAACATTCTCCTTTGGAGTTGCTACTGCTTGCTTTTTATCTGAACTACTGACATGCCATGTATTAGATTGTAATCATTATTAGATAAATCCAAAAATGAATGCTAATGAGAGGATTAGGAAAAATCCTGTATGTTCCATGCCTGGTGATGGATAGGGAAAATTGGTCTACTCAAGCATGAGACCTGTCCTGAGGGTTCTTCTGTAAGTTTTGGTTGCTGAGCCTGGTACTTTGCCGTTTATAGCTGGGATATAGATAGCTGTTATGCAGTGTGCAAATATTTGCCCGTCTTGTCTGATACACATCAGCAGCGCAACATTTGAATGCTTAAAAAAGAGATATATCTTGTCAGTAAATTTCTTAAACTTAGAAAGCCTCTGTACTTGCTTGCTACTTTTAAAATGTTAATAATTTGCATAATGAGTGGAAACACTGTAAGCAATGGTTGTTTCATGACTTCAGACAGTTTGGAGATGTTTGTGGGGTTCTTACAACCTGTTCTCAAAGAAAGGTCACTAGCTTCTGCCCCTTCCAATTATTTTAGTTTACTGCTGACACTAACACTCTGATAAATTTCCCATTAAATTGAGCTAGATTGACCCATGTTTTTTAAAAATTCTTTTCCTATGATTCTAGTGTCTACTTCAAAAATTAATAAATATTCATAATACATAGCGAACACTTTGTGTTTTTAAAAACTTATTTTTTGACCTTTGCTTCTTTCAAAATAAAACATTTGGTCAGAGTGTAAGATTTGGAAGGATGTCATTCTTCATTTGCTGCAGAGGCCTTTTTCTTTGTCTTGAATATTAAGAAATTAACACATCTACAATGTGTCTGTTACCCATTTAGTTTTAATCTTGCCTGATTCCCATTTCTGAATGGAATAACCTTATGGGGGTCTTTCATCTGCGACTTAGCACTGGTGACCTCTGAAAAACCTTTCTGTTCTGCTGCTTTGAGCAAAACAGATAATGGTGAATGATTGGCACTAGGCTTCCCTTATTCTTTCAAATAAATGTGTGTTTACTATCTCTTAAACTAATTTCTGAAGATTTATTGTTGAAATTGAATGTTACATCAAATATTGATCAGTCAGGTGGAGTATTCCTGTTGCCCCTCAGATACTGTACATCTGAACTTCTGACACACTTGCACTAGCGTAATCAAGGTTTAATTTTTGGCCTTTGTGATTAAAATGGGCTCATTGTATACCAACCAATATCTCACGTGGGGTCAAATGCAAGAACAGCATCATTAGAGGCAGTAACTTACCACTTCCAAATAGTAGTTTGTAGCATTAATTGAGATTTTAACTACTCTAATGTAATAACACAGAGTTTACTACTCTGTCTTGTAGGCAGCAGTAGTACGGAGGTTAGGAGCATCCACATCCAGATAGCGTCTCAACTTTTTGTCCTCACACAACTGAAAATACTTTCTTGGCAATTGCTGCTGCCTGATATCTTGTAGGAAGGTCCAGCCACACGTGAAAGATTTTCACTATTATGTGACAGGAAACTAAAGAAAAACAGTCTTTTTAACCAAATGTCTCTTCTCTCTGCTTGTCCCAACCTTCTTTATAGTTGGGTCTCACCTGCTTTTGTTAAGTATTAGTTAATGAATGGACTAAGTCAGATATGATTATAAAATAAATCTATTGTTTGCCTGGATCTGGATTTTTTACCTATTTACCACCTTATCTTTCAAATTTAAGCAGGATGATCAGGAGGATGTTAGCCCCAGTCTTACAGAACAGCAATGGGATAAAAAACTCCCTGAGCCGTTATCCTGGAGAAGTGATGAGGAGGATGAAGACAGTGATTTTGGAGAAGAACAGAGAGATTGCTATCTGAAGGTAATATTGTCCTAAGGCTAATAATGCTGAAGCCTGTTGCAAGAGATACAAACTACTTTGCTAGTTTGGGAAGGTTAATGATAATCTATTTCTTTTTGCTGGTTTGCAGTATTTGTCTGTTGTATTTTGATACAGTCAGTAAAACACCTTTCCTTCCCATGAGGAAAACAGTTGAAAAAATGTCAAATAATCTTATAGAGAGATGGAAGGGCAATGGTTAGTATAATGAAAACTGATAAAGGCTCAAGTACCTTAGTGTCTAAATCAGGGGTCCTCAAACTTTTTAACCAGGGGGCCGGCACGTGGATGCAGTGGCAGGCAGTCATCTGCGGCTGCTTGGTTCCCCCTGCAACCCCCGGCCGGGGCAGGAGGTTCTGTAAATACCAGGGGCCGGATTGAGGACCCTGGGGGGCCGTATCTGTCCCGTGGGCCGTAGTTTGCGGACCCCTGCTCTAAATGTTTTATTCTTTACTGATGGCACACACTCTAAAAGGGGTGCATCCAGCTGGTAATTATTTTCAGCCTAAATTTCACTTCATAGATTGTTCATGTTGATTTTAGACGTATTACCGTTTTTTCACAGAGCTGACACAAGCACTCTTTAGGATACCTTTTTGACACTTGCGAACTTATACCCATCTCTGTGGATGTATGGCAACCTTGCTGCTGGCTGCAGAACTTCATGATGTCTTTAATTTTAACTTAGGAATATAGTTATTAATACCCTGCAGGAGAAAAAAGTAACATTGATCTGTGATGTGCAGTGCCTATTTTGTCCCTTGTAGAAAACTGCTTTTTTTGCTATGCTTCCATAATGTGCTGTGTTGTGCCCCCGTATTCCTTTTTGTACTAAGAATTATTTCAGCTGCCATTTTGCTGTGTACTGTGTTGCAGGTAATTAATATTGTTTCCACTGGTCTCTGTCACCTAAGCTTCTGTTGCCCTTTCTTAGGTGAGCCAGTCTCAAGAGCACCAGCAGTACATCACTTTCCTGCAGAGGTTATTGGGACCTTTACTGGAGGCATATAGCTCTGCTGTCATCTTCGTGCACAATTTTAGTGGTCCTGTTTCAGAGTCTGAATACCTTCAAAAGTTACACAGGCACTTAATAAACAGGACAGAGAAGAATGTTGCTGTATATGGTATGTTACACTGGTT
The DNA here is from genome assembly GCF_023638135.1 of Falco biarmicus. NCBI lineage: Eukaryota > Metazoa > Chordata > Aves > Falconiformes > Falconidae > Falco > Falco biarmicus. The sequence goes on from NC_079296.1 coordinate 22,471,119, forward strand.
TTGGAACTGGATTTGATTCATTCTGTGTTCCTCCTAATACAAGCTAGTCCAAATTCAGTTGCAGTTTGTTTATCTCCGGGGTTTCTTTCTTACAGCTGAGAGTGCTACCTACAGTCACGTGAAAAACGCAGTGAAAGTTTTTAAGGAAATTGGGGTAAGTGTTCTGTGATCAAGGCTGGAGACTGTTAAGTTCCAGTTTAATAATGAGCACAATTTTGACAATTCACAAAACCTGTTCAATGTCAGTTTAAAATCTGTGAATATATCTGTGCAGAAGTGTTGTGGGTTTTGAGCATTCCGCTTTCCTTAAGGCTCAGGGCTGCAGGAGAAGAGCACGCTTTGCAGAGCAGGGCACTTCTTGCCCCTGAGAAAACCTGTCTAGGTGACTAGACATTTTTATTCACAGTGAATGAAGTTCCCCTGCTCTACTCCATGTCCTTATTGGACACCAGTGCTGGAAGAGTTGGAAGGCTGAGAGCAAGCTCTGTGCTTAGTAATAGCTACATTTAATTTTGAAGGACTACTTAAATCTTCAAAAAATTATTAGTTACTGAATTTTAGCTTAGCAGTGATTGGTGGTCCCAGAGAACCATCCTAACAGACCTCTGGTGTCCACCATGAGGATATAGGTGTTCTTAAAACAAAGGATTAGTTTTGCACTTTACCACTAGCATTTTGAATTTTCAATCACCTGTCTAGATTTTGCAGATGAAGGGGTTTTGTTTCATCAGAATGACAACACTTCCTGAATGCCAGATGGGATTTAGCGTTATAATTTTGAAAGCATCAGCATTTAGGCAAAGTATTGCTCGATAAGGGTTTTGAAGTCTCTGTCTTTAAATTCTGGTGTATTAAATAATCTAACAACAGTTAGCTTGTTGTACAGGTATCTTCCTGTAGAGTGTGAGAGCTGCAAAGAAAGCACATAACAAATCCGTTGCTGTAATACTAGTTTATTCTGCTGTTGGAAAAACAGAACTAGGTAGCATCTGCTGAGCATCTATTTAGAGCATAGCATCTAAATTCTTCCTTTCAAAGTGCTTACACTTTGAATTCAGGTGCCTGTTGAGTGTGTGCTTTATCCCTTGCTGTTAAGAGTTGGCTGTTTATCATATGCTGTGCTTATTCCTCGGTTTCTATTCTTCTGTATCACTTGAAGGGCTTCAACATTGAGTGAATTCTAATAATACCTGAAAGCAATGCCATCTAAGCCTTCAAGAAAGGAGAAAAGAGGGGAAAAAAAGTCTTGAAAATGAGGGCAAATTTAGTATAGACCATTAAAATTTTATCACAAAAGAAGAGACCTTGAACATGGTGGTATTCACATATATTCATGCTGTGCTTTAGGTTTTCAGTCAGACGAAACAAAGGAGAGACACCATTTTGGAACTAAGCACTACGTTCCTACCTCAGCGCAACAGGCAAAAACTACTGGAATTCATCATGAGCTTCATGGTATTATAGACCACATAGAGCACCTTTGTCCAGGGACGTGAGGACAGGTTTTGAGGCTGTGTCAAAGCCTGGGGACATTTTCTAATCCTTCAAAGTGTAAGGTGCCACTGTCTGGGTAAGGCCTTCTTTGACTTGAACTACTGGAAGACAAGTGCCTTCTTATGTATGCATTTATGGGTTTCTTACAGTCTCAATCCTGTTGTAATACAGTGATACTCAGATGACACTTTGGATACAAGTTATTAAATGTGTTGCAAAAAAAATAGTAAGATAAATGATTAGAATTAGATTTAAAATGAAGAGTGAAGTTTTATCAGTGTTACATTTTAAATACACTTTTAAAGACTGTAACATGCACAAATACACATATTGGTGATCTGTAGCTAACCCTGAGATCTTGAGTTTAGTGGCAACACAGCTTATGGCATAAACAAGTAACTTTCATTCCAATTCAGTTTTATTGTTTTAAATAAATGGTTTAAAACTTTTGCTTAGGCAGGATATATATTTCATGGATAAAGCCATAGTTTTTCATAAATGTTAACATAAATGCCAAAATTCTAATGAGAATTAACAGTTACAGACATCTGAGAATAATGATCATGTAGCAGATGATTGTGAAAAGAGTCAGCAGGCACACCTTGCACTATTGGAGCTGTGTAGTGCAGTGGTAAGCTGCACTAATCACTGCTGTCATGAATGTGAGAGTAGCGTTCCTGTTTTTATTATGGCATCTGTCATTCAGCCAGATGACAGGCAGGAGACGTTTGTCTGAATGTGAATATCTTGTAAAATCTTAGATTACTATTTAATTGAAAAAAGTTATTAAGTTTAGGTTTTGGGTTTTTAATTAATGGGATGTCAGATTTTATTTTTTTTTTTAGCGGAGTAAAGACTTGATTTGGTGAAATAATTTTTAATTATGGCCCTAAAAATTTCAGCAATAACATCTGCAATTCTTCAGAAACAAATGTTTATATTGTGTTCTGTTGCTGAGCAGATCTAAATTGGCATGAAGTAGAGTAACCTCTAGAAACAGAAATATCATAAACAATATACTTTTGCTTTGATCTAACTGACAAAAAACCCACTCAGACAAAAGTGAATGATTATTAAATTCTGTCCGATGAAACAGGGCTCCGGTCTTGCGATTTAGTCCTTTTGCATGGAGGACTTGCACTGTAGATTTCATCTTCTCTTCATGTGAGTGGAGATTAGATTGCAACCTGTAGTCCTGTGGTTTTAGTACAGCTGATCTAGCTGAAGCAATAACTTGTTGGTATGTGAAGCTGGTTTGCTTGTGAAATGTGGTCTTCCTCATTTAGATGGCCTTCTGTATGAGGGAAGTCAAACATTTCAATCACTGCAGTGTTTCGCTTGATTCTCGTGTCCTGGCCATGTGAGCAGAAAATCCCCCAAACTTCTTCATGTAATCTCTGTTGCTTAATAAATATGGGAAAGCATACTTGAATCCCAGCACTTGCACTGTTATGCCAGCACAAAACCGATGCACACAATTTTAAGTTTGTGGCCAAGGAGCTTGCATTTGTACTGCACATTCGTCAACAAGAAGATTTCTGTAAAGTTTTTTTATTAAATGCTATTAATATTTGAAACCTGCAGTTTATTAGCATTATACTGTTAGCACTGTGAGATGCATGTGTTTTGTCACTAAACCAGGTGCTCTACAACACTTAAAGAATTTCTGAACCAAAGCTACATTAATATGGATAGAAACTGACCGTAGAGTCGCTGTTGTTCTTATGTCCTTCTGCTGTCTCAGCAGGATAGTGACTACATCACACCTAATTTGTTTTGTGAAGTCTACTAGCTATTTTGAAAACATTTTCATCTCGTACTAGCTGATGTGCACTGTTGGTTAACCTGATGAATGCTCTCGATACAACGGTTGTTGCTGATGGCTTCCACTTAATGTCAAAAAAAGACCAGGTGCTTCTGAATAACGAGCTCGCGTAGCTTACTGCATTTCAGTAAATCTGAAGTGTACTAACAGCAAAGATTGTATATAAAGACTTTTAAAAATGAAGCAATATGAAGCAAACAAAACTTGGGTCATTTTATTACCATTGTTCTGCCAACTGACATATTAGTTATCATAAAACCCAGGAGTACTGTGGTCACTGGGGTGTTTGGGCTAGGTGTTGCAATTAAGATAATTTATGGCTTATGTTAAAAAAAAAAAAAACAAACTCTGGTTAATATAAATCAGTGAGCGGGTAGGGTAATAATGCATGTGAATACACATTAATGAATAATTTGGTATGCAGAGGGAGGGGGCACCTCTAAAACCGGTTTAGTTTTGTATGAAAAAAAAAAACCTGCATGTGAGAAGCGAGTACTATGAATCATATGCCACTGGAAGCCTTTGCATTCTGCAGCAAGTGTGTATGTATACATATATATGCAAGTGTGTATTTTATGACACACAACAACTATGCTTTTCCCTGAAAATAAAGCACAGAATATAAAATTATCAGGCTGTAACAGTCAAAACCTAAACCCAACAGTTTTGCACTGTGTTTACACCTTCAGTGTCTTCTGATTTTATTAACTTCTCATGTTTTCTTTGCTGATAGAATGCCAGGTTGTGTTCATTTCAAGTTAACCAGTAAAGAAGAAAGGACTGGCCCTGAATTACCACAAATGTATCTTAAGACTCTCTTCTTACAAAGACTTACACAAGTCTCATCATTCTTGTGCGCGTATTACTCAGGTGTGCAAGTCTTTTTGGGCCAGGATCTTTCATGATACTAGAAACTTAATCTTTCCGTATGCATCCTGTAGATCTCACGTTTTTAGAGTGATGAAAACGTAGAATTCCACTTTCTGTGCCACCACAGCTACCCCGGCCCCCAGGGATCGTAAATGCGTTAATACATTTACTTTCTACTTGCACTGCCATGGGAGGCATACCTGCCTTCTCTTTGGCAGCATAGGGCTTTATTCACCTATCTCTGCCTGGGAAGCATATATCACGCTTGCATTCAGCCTGCTCCACAGAGAGGTATCAGAACTGCCGTGTAGAAGAAGGTTGAGCTGGGAGGTGATGTAAGATACTGTTGCTCTTGTGTTTCTGTGCTAATGAGCCTGATACTGCTTCCTTGAGAATGTTACCACATTTTACCTGTTACATGTAATGCCGTGTCTGTTGTAGAAGCACAGAGATGTACTGGAGTCATTTTAATAAATTAAACTGTTTGCTAATACGACATTTAACAAGCTCTTCTACTGTTTGGGTTTTTTGGGGGTTGGTTTATTTTTGTTGTTGTTTGGGGTTTTTTAAAGTAACTTGCCAAGGTAATTGATTCAATAACTTTGTTCCATCCCAGGTAGTTTCTGAAATTAAACCATGAAAAGCTTTTATTGTAGATGTTTCTCTACCAGTGTATGTAGTGGAGCAGAACCATTTAAGAAGCAGATTGAGGTGACATCCTGACTCCTGAGTCACCGCCTGTTTTGTTGCGATGCAGAGGTGCCGTCTTGCTTCTCTGTTTTCCCCATCCCTTCAAGGCTCCTGTACATGGCTTCCTCTTTTAAAATTCCTCTCGCCTTACAGGGGAAGGGGAGGGTGTCGTTAAGGAGTCTGGGGCAGCTCTGGTGTTGCGGACTCCCTTCTCTGACCTGGGGCGCAATAAGCACTTGTCAGCAATTCTGACAGCATCTGGCAAATGTGAATTGATTGGAGTGGGACTTTAATATAATAAAACCTGCATAGATGATCATTACTTAGATTGAGAAGGAGGGATGCTTTTTCACTCTTCAGAAAAAAAAAAAAAAGTTGTAATCAACTGATTCTTTAAGAGGCCTCTAGCAATGTTCACATGCAAGCAAAGCTCAATTAATTGACAACACTAGGCTGAGGCAGGAAACTAAAATTCAATTATTGTCAATAGCTTGAATAAAACCTAGTTCTTATTGGTGATGACCTTACATGTTTTTCTTCCTGTAAAATGTTTTCCTATTTCTCAGTCTTTTAAAATCCCAAATGTCAGATAAAGCACTTATCTCTGGCTTTTGCTTAATTCGTTTTTTTGGTTGGTTTTTTTTTTTTTTTTGTAATAAAAGCTTGTCAGGCTTATTTAGAAGGATCGCTTGATTTGAGCTCTCTGTTTTGTTCTTTCTTACGGTACACCAAGTTTTCATCAGCTCTCTGTTTTCAAGGTACGATCCACATTGATCTGAATTGCTGCTTGAAACATTTTCTTTTCAGTCTTTCATACATGTTCATCACACTATGCATTTGCTGGGTGAGAAGTATCATCCTTAATAATTCTGTAAGTTGGCCCACCTGTTAATGTAATTGTCCAAAAAGCATCATAGTTGATGCTGTAATTAGAATAAGGAACTTTCTGGCTTTTGGGAGGAAACATGTATGAAATGTTCATTGCTGTGTGTTGTGCCACAGTTCAGACCTGAGAGACCATAAACCCCAAAGAGACTTTTAGATGTCACCTGTCATAAAGCATTGGCAGTTGCAGAAACAACAGCTGATTAATTATTTATTGTGTGACTATTAGTTATACAAATACGTGTCCATGTAACTATGCAATGCAAAATTTCATTAAAAGATGTATGGCATAATTTACAAGTAAGTTGCATTAAAAGGCTGTTCTCCAGCATATGTAATAGTATTCAATATTGGTTCTTAAACTGATAGTGTTTACGATCTCTTGGTCTCAAACATTTTATAGAGCAACACTCTCTGACAGCTGGGGAAACCTAGACACACGGGTCAGAAAGTGTCTAAGGCCAAGTATGGGTTCAGTGACACCTATGAGCCTATTCTTTTGCTCCTAATTTACATGTCATTTCTGATGTTGTCTTGTGTTTTCATTAGCAAGTGGTGGCAGTTTGAGGAAAGCTCCATGTGTACAGGTACTCAGTAGTTTGGTTTTTTTCTTCTTCTTAAAGCACAATGCACAGTCGAAATGGAAGAATTATGGAGCAGAAGAATTACTATTAGTAGTGGACACGATCCCACTAGCATCTGTTCTCATCTGTTCGGCATTTTCATTAGTGACCTGGGGAATGGAAGAGAGAGTTTGCTCTTTACATAGCAAGATCCAGGAGAGCCAGGTGTACCAGAGGTTATCATGATCCCAATGGTAGTGGTACATTTTGGAAATATCTGAAGGCAAGAAGAAGAATGCAATTCAGCCAGGGAAGTACAAGGTATTACAACTGAGAGAACTAAATGTGCAGACACAGGAGAGTCTGTGTAGCAATTCTTTGGAGAAAACTGATTTACTGGCAGATCACAAGCAGACCATGAGCCAAGTGGCATGCTGTCATGAAAAGGGCAGGCATCATGCAAAGGTACCTTACATCTGCACGTGAATGACAACCACAGGGCAAAACTTCCTAGTCCTTTCAAATTGATAAGGTCTCAGCTGGGATACCATGTTCTGTTTGAGGCGCTCTGTTTGAAACATGATACAGGCAAGATGGAAGAAGAAAAAAAAATGGTGGTTTGTTTTTTTTTTTTTACCCCTTGTGGAGAAGCAGAGAAGAATCTGGATTGCTCCCTGGATTGGGGAGTACCCATGTTGGGTAAAAGTAGCAAATTTAGTCTACAGTTACAGTGAAAAGAACCAGGTTAGATACTGTAAAGTTGTTTTACTGTAAGCAATGAGAACCACTGAGATTGCCAGGGGGGCTGATGTTTTCCTTGTTCTGGGTACTGGGTCCTTGTCCCAGTTGGCTGTGTCATGCTGCGTGGTGGCGAGCAGAACAGATGGGAGGTGAAGCTCTGCCTTTCAGGTCTGGGCAGCTTTCCTTGGCAAAATACAAATGGATTTGTGAAGAAGCAGCTTGGTCAGCCTGTTTTGACTGGTGGCCTGGCTTGCTCTTGATCCCCGAGTCCCGAGATCAGGAGCAGCTCTAATATAGGCTTTGCTTGTCGTTCCTATAATCATTCAGGAATAAAATATACGAGGGCTTTATTAAGGTTGTTCTGTAAAAATGTTTGCTTGGTGTCTTTGCTGGTCAAATAGCACAGGGAGTGCCAGCAGTGATCAGGAAAGAGAAGAAGCCAGGTGGCATGACCATGCCTCTGTACTGCATCTTGCCTTGTGTGAGCATTTTCAGGCAGAGATGTCTTCTACCTTTGCCAATTGTAAAATCTCTGGTGACTGGAAAATGTGTGAGGAATCCTCCCCGTGGTATTTTCACCTTTCAGACTGTTCCTGGCAGATCACAGCAACAAATCACAAATTAACCCTGTAATCTGTTCACAGATTACAGTTTAACTCTGGCCCTGCTTTGGAAATGCTGAAAGCCAAGTGATGCTTCCTGAGGTTCGGGTTTAGCACTGCTTTGACCGTTGGGTTATCTCAGGAGGTCAGGCTCCAGTGATTGTATCTACCCGAAGGAAACAACAAAGTTTATAAATGTCGCAGAATTGACAGTAGCACTATTTTAACATAATGCATTTTCTTTGGAAGACTTTCCAGGATGCCCCAAAATTACTTAAGCAACCTCTGTAAGTGAGCTCTGTACTGTGAGATGGCTGCTGTGTAGCTGGTACCCAAGATGGCTTGTTAACAGTGAGCTGGAGCGTGTCCAGAAAACCAGTGTCTCACCTTTGATTTGTTGTCCTCCTTCAGATGAGGCTAAGCAAGGGCTGATGGATTGGCTTTGTTGCTCGGTTAATCATTTTGCATATCTGTGGAAAGTTACAGGTTCACCTTACGGCTATGTTAATATATGTGTTCTCTAAATTTAGCAGAAGCCTAATTTTAGCAGTGGTGCTAGGCATCTTTTTGATCAGCCTTCCTCTTGTCTCTGCAGGATGGAGAAGGCCAATTAAGCTACTACCTGTCACAAAGCTGCAAAAGCCCTTTTTTCAGTGTTGCTATTTCCCCTTCATTAAACTTAATTATCATAATTCAGCACCTTTGCCTACAAATATCTCCCTTTGTCTTGCTGGCTGGCTGGTCATTTATAGCCTCCAGTTTACCCAGTTTCTCTTTCCTGTGTGCTGCAGGTTTAGACACTCGTCATCCTATTGACCGTTCCTGTTCCCCGGTGCTTCTTGTAGTTCTTCTTAACAGCAACTCTTTGGCTGGGTGACTCAGCTTTCTCATTCAAACAGAGGCCACAGAGTATAAAAATAAGCTCCTTTAAAATCCAGACATGGTAACTGAAATTAATTAGTTTTTAAAATATTTTTTCCTATCAAAAAATCCCGTTTCCTTAAAAATCAATGCGTTAAAAAGCAGGTTTATTTGTCTCTGTGCTTCCTTATTTTGGCAAGGTGTTTGTGAAAGATTAAATCTGAAGAAAGAGTTTGCGTTCAGGTAGTTCAGTTTGGAGTTGTGAAAGTGAAGGTACAACAAACTTTTCCTTGAAAGTTTTCCATAATAACTTTCAACAGAACAATTGGATTTGAAATGTTCGTGATGTTTCAATCAGCTGTCATTGAAGTGTAATTCATTTCATCTTCTGTTTGGAGACTAGCTTGATTAATCCAGTACTATTTGTTTTCCTGAATAAATGCTATTTATTATTTTTTAAAATTATCAGCCTGACTCAATGAGATGAGCTTTAAAGGTATGCCGCAGAATAATATGTTTTATGCAATGAAATTATGTTTTGTGGAAGCCATACCACAGGGCACATTCCTTGAAAAATGTTTTTTAAATTCCCAGAAGAAATCATTGCATGTAATAAGGTGAGTGGTCCCTGTCTGTAGGAGATGAGGTTTAGACGTGTCTTGTGTTTACATTTTTGTGAATTAATTCTGCTGATAGGTTTTAGAACTGCTCCATTCTTCTCAAAACTGTAGATTCTGTCCCTTGTATCCCAAAATGGTTCTTTTTGTCCAAAAGTCTGGGAAAAATTTTTAGTTTAGTTTAGAATTCTATCCCTTTACCAGCTGTAATCATTAACCCAAGTTGTAGTTTAAGGAAGTCTGAAGCAAAAAAATGTAGAAATATTAGAAGCTGGTATTTCTGGATATACTCCAGAGCTTCAAGAGAGCAAACCAGGGCAGGAGGTTGTGTGTGTGTGCTTTTGTCTTTTAATTGGTTTATATGAAGTTATCTGCCAATGCAGAAGACAGTAAAAATGAAAAATGTTGGAACCAGTGACACATGTAGTTAATTTTCTGAAGTAAGTAAATTAAGTACAAATTGGTTATTAATAATTCAGAGCAAGACGCTATATAAGAAATTGGGGCAGCTTGTCTGTCTTTTTCAACCATTAAAAGATTAGTCTGAGCAAGGCAGTCGAAGGCTTCCCTATGTGCTATTAAAGCCTCCCTTCTTCATTTATTAAAGACAGATCTAAATGATGCAGCAGGCTTGAGATGTTGCTGTTGCAACAGCCTGGTGTGTTGTGCCTTGCTGTAGACTAGGCATAAGATGGAAGGTGAGTCCGGTGCAGAAAATTTTGGGTATGCAGGATCTCCTGGAGACAGCCTCGTCATTTCCTTGTGGATTGTTGTTGTGGGTCGTGTGAAGAGGTGAGGAGCTGAGAGGGTAGGGAGATACGGGAGGGCTGTGCCCTGGGAGGAGGGTTGGAGGGACAGCACTGTGATATGTGGAGTTAAAGACCTCAGCTCCTGGCTCTGAAGTGGTCTCCAAATGTGGAAGATTTCCTCTACGCTCTATGTATGTTAAAACATCCTTTGGTGCCCAGGAGGCAACGGCGTGATGCCCTGTGGTACCCAGGTCCTGGGAGCAGGCTCTGGACCAATGCCTCCATGGCTCTGCAGGTATTAATGTGCATGGTGCTATGCCCTGCTGTGCTGGCAGTCCCGGGGTGCATCTCAGTGCTGGCACGTCTGCTCCATCCCTGCCCCCGAGCGGGACAAAGGCACCAGCCCAGCAGGGACTGGTACACGTGCACAGGGAGCTGCCAGACTGGGCAGGCACTGGCCACCCAGCAGCATCACGGCAGCTGGGAATACATGAGAGGAGGCACAGTGAGACTCCTGGTCCAATGAGCTCAGGGTGATTTTCTTCTTTAATACAAGAAATGCAGTTCTCCCTGTTATGGCTGTGTGACTATAGCGATTCTACCGCCTGCATGGGCTCCCGTACAATGATTTCTTTCTCCCTTTCTCCCGACTCATTCTCATACCGGGGGGGGGGGGGCGGGGGGGTTAACCTCGAGCCTGACTGCTCCCTACTGTGTAAACCACCTAAGGTTTTTTTGTTTAAATTGCCTAAGAAAACACTCTTTCCTCACCATTTGCCTTGCTTTTGCGTTCAGGCTGTACTTTGTGAGGTAAGAATTGCAGATCTCAGACCTGTCAGGGCTACAAAAAAAAAATGAAATAAAACCAGACTTCCCAAAGGAGAGGTATAGTTGCCACTTGGGTCCATGGGTAGAAAAATTCCCAATGGCTGGAAAACAGGGGGTTAAGGACTTTGGCCACAGCATTTATAACTTTTTTCTTTAGAGGGATGTTGTCATTTTGCTAACAGACATCCCGATGATCCCAGCTCCATCCTCAGTGTGTCCAGCAGATGGTGGTGGAGTTTCATCTACAGCTGCGATTCCTGCCGAGGGCCTGGACACCACCATTCCCATACCTCAGCCCCCAGGCTCTCCCTTAGAAACAAATCATCATTTCCTTGGCAGCCAGATGCAATATTTGCTTAACATGGAAAGCACTTCGTTTGGAGCTGATTTTATCTGTTGCTGTGATTGATTTTTTAGTTGCAGCTGTCAGGCTGTATTTGGCACCTGACATAAACGCCACCACCTTGAAAGACCATCTTTAATGTCTGTGGGCATGGAGCGGTGTTTATGCTGCTTCAAGAGAAAATTTACATTAGGGCAGAAGCTCTTCACCTAGTCTTCTTCCTGCAACCCTGGTCCAGACAGGGATTTTAAGGCAACGAAGCCATCACTCCAAGTCCAGAGCTGAGTGCCTTAAATTTGGAAGTGTCCCAGTTGCAAGACCAGACTTCTGGGTTGCAGACCCATATCAGATCCCTGCACCCTTCCGACCCATGCAAACTGATGTCCCTCTACAGCATTGGAAGGCAGAGAACTGGATCTTCTGCAAGGTAGGTAGAGAGGAGAGGCTGTGTCGTTGGGGTGTTTCGGAGAGCCTGGCAGGACTGCTGGCTCAGCCTATCCCCCTTTAGGTGTAAACCTTCCTCTGATGCTGGAGGAAAAGTCCAAGATTTTGACTGAATGTGGGTACAAGGTGCCCTCATAGCATCACTACATCTAAATATTCTGTAAAGCATCACAAGCATTAATTTAATTTTAAAATATTCTGCAAGGCTTCTCCTTGTGAAGATAACCTTCTTGAACTCAAGTGTCCTAGGAACAAGAGAGGACAGCCTAATTCATCAGCACACAGTGTTTTTAACTCAAAAACCTCCCGATGCACCTGCCAGTGCAAAGTAGGTTTGAACCTGCCCTAAATAAAAACTGAGGAGCCCCTGAGTTTAAGAAATCCTTCAGGGAAGGGGAGATGGCACAGTTCACTGCTGCACAGCACGTAGGTGTGGGCTTTGGATGGGGAGATGGCTGGTACCCTGCTGAGTGCCTCCCTCCCGGTGTCCAGATAGCTTTCTGGATCCCAGGTGATGTGTGTGGTTCATGCGCATTTCTCGACAACATTCTTGATGATGACAAATCCTGCCCTTTCTTCTTTCCTGCCCCTGCTCGGTTCCTCCCCGATGCCTGTACCCCCTGTTCCTAGGCAGCTGGTTTGAGGCTTTGCTGGGAGCACAGCTGAATGAAAATCTGCAGCTTCCCCCCTGCCTCCATCCCCATTTTCTTCTGGATTATTTTTCAGGTGGATCAAAGTTCAGCTCCTTGCAAAGCATCGCTGGCCACTGTCAGCATGGTGGAGGAAGCCAGGTTACTGATGGGAATAAATGATGCAGAAAGGCTGAAAGGAGGACAGGAATGCCTTTTTTAGTATTTTTAAGGGCCTTTTACCCTTAAGGCTTTAAGTTTCTGTGGCCACTCAAGCAATTTCCAGGTAGACCAAAAAGCAAGGTGTGGGGAGCAAAGCAACACCAACACGGATGATGTACAGGGCAGAGACCATGCATGGGCCTGAATCTGAGAAAAGAGCATTTTCCTTAGAGATGGTTTAAAAGTGAGAAGGAGAACGGTTCTGGCTGCCAACCCAGAAATCATAAGACCAGAGGCACACTCTGAGCTGGAAGAGGCTGCATTTAACTCCTCGTGCCTGTCCTCTGCAGCCTGGCCTGCTGCACAGTTTCAGTAGCAATGCTATTTTTATTATTCTGCCACTAAACTGCTGACATCAGAATTTGGTTCCTTTAGTCAAAATGACAAGGAATTAATTCCTCTGTCTTAAACTTCTTGTGAGAGAAGTGGTCACTCTAGCACAAATACAACTCTGAAAGGATTTCTTCCACATCTGAAATATTAGCTAATCAAGCCTGGAGGAGATTCCTGGGTACCAACACAGCCACTGGAGGGCAGTTGTAAAACTCACAACTGCCCTTGTATCAGCTAATCCATCCCCAAATGATTCACTTCAGCCTTATCTTGTTGCAGCAAACATTTCCCTTTTGCTTTCCTACATTCCTTTCCCTCTCATTCCATTATTCTCAGATCCAGCAGCTTTTGGAGCATGCAGGGTGGCAGCTCCCTCTGCTCACCTGCCAGCTGGCAGCAGCGCAGTGATGCTACCGGTACCACCAGCATGGACAAACAACTGTTCTCCTGCCTCCAAGCATCTGCCTGCTTGGTCCGTGCACCATCTCCCTGCTGCTCCTGCTGGAGGCGCGTGCTTTGTAGCCCAACGGGGTGTTGAGCACAACGGGGAGTTTGGATATTCAGGATGAAAAGCCTTTTACAGCTCCCGAGTTGCTTTTGTGGGGGCTGAATGTGTCCCAGCAGTGAAAAGAGGGACACAGACCTCATGCATGCTGTGGTGACGATGGGCTGCGGCACGTTGCAGCCTGGCAGGAGATGCCAAACCGTGGCAGAGCCGCCAGCAGCAGGGAGGGCTGGATGGTTGCACCAGTTACTGACAGCGGGGTGATACTGGTGGTGGGGTGGGCAGCGGTCTCAGCTGACAGGCAGCCTGCTTCTGTAGGCACAGCAGGAAAGGAGTGTTCTGGGGAAGCATACACAAGAGGGCAAGAGGATGGACTGGACAATGTGTGAAAAAAAAACCAGCGGAGATTTCTCTGCCAGCTCCCATTGCTGAAACAGCCCAGCGCTGGACCAGAATATGCCAGAGCTGGCACCAGAGGAGGAAAGGGAGAGCAAGATGGGCCCACAAGTGCCAGTGCTTCAACTGGAGTGTGGTGCCAAGGCACCGTGGCTCAGGAGCTCCATCCTGGCAATCCTTCAACTCGATACAGGGCAGGGACACGATCATTTGAGTGTCTCTGGAAAGCAGTCATAGGCATTCATGTTGAGAAATTAAAGAACTTCCAACCTTCTGTCTTAGGAGCAGCTGCTTGGCTACCCCTCAGCTCCCCAGGCCGGGTGGGAGCAGCATCTGGCTCAAGAAGCAGGAGGGGGCTGCTAGGGAGAGGCGGCCGCGTCCCTGGGGAGCCCTGCCTGTGGGCTGGGGTGGGCGGCAGTGCCGCACGACTGGGCTGCTGTGGGACGAGGTGGCCTCGAGTTGCTCGCTGAATTGCACCATATGCCATCAGATCATTCCACATTAGACAAATCTGCACTCTGGATGATTTCCCTTTTCCACCATGCTTGAATGGAGATGAAAACACATACAAACACTCTCTATAATTTTCCTCTGCGTGGTAGATGCGACCTAAAAAAGTAAACACGCATGTTTCCCTATGGGCTGTGATGTTCCTCTAACTGGTGCTTTTGTTTGCCAGCTATAACACATCCCTTCTAGTCTGGTGCCTTTGCTGTTGTCACTGTGATCCCTCCTGCATCTCTCTGGTACTGCCCTGCGGCAGTTGGGATGATTTCCACTCTGCTCCAGCCTCAGTTAAGCAGTTTTTAATTTCTTTGGTGGCACCGACAGCTGTTGGCAAGAGCGAGGTAGAAACTAGATACCACCAAGAGGCCTCCAGAGCCTTGGTCCTGTCTGCTCTGCTCTGCTTGGGGTTGTGTTTGGCAGTTTTAAGAAATGTGGTTCTTCAGACAGCTGGGATGTCTGTCTGTCATCTTTTCCAGACAATTTCAAGCAGCTTGCACAAGTCAGAGAGACAGCAGATGTAGTAACGAGCTATGATGCCACCACTATGCAGCCCAGCTCCTTCGCTGTTTCAGGATGCAGCAGTCGCATGGCTGACCAGTCCCTCGGTGGTTTCGCTACTGCTTGTACGTACCATCATGTTCCCTAGGGGAAAGGTAAGGGCTGCGGGAAGATGTACATCAAGGTGGTGGTTAGAGGAAATGGGATACAAATTCACAAGAAATACTGTTTCATTGGTTTTGCTCTTCATGGGATGCCATCCTTTACAAGTATAAATAGGTTACCCTCTCTTTTTAAATTCCTTGTGTTACTGGCTTCTGGGCATTGACTGTTTCCTCACAGCCCACAGGGGACAGAATTGCTGTAGGAAAATGAAGGGGAGAAATGAGTCTTTAACTTGACCTGTAACATCAGAGAATTTGAAAAATTATGGTTTTGTGGAGCTTTTATATCATCACCCTTTTCAACTGAGCATCCTGAATGTTTTACAAATATAATTAAGTCTCATGCGGCTTCTCTGAATTACGTAAAGATAGAATTGCCTCATCGATCAGAAGAGAGGATCCAGAAGCTGCTTAACAATTTGAGACGGCGTTAAATGACACCAGCTCCATGAATACAAGCATAACACCCGCTTGAAACTTCTGTGTAAGAGAAAAATTTCAAGAACTGGACTACAGCTTTCCTCTCTTGCAGAAAAAGTAACACTGGATCATGAAGGGCTATATGAGGACCTCTCTTCCCATACCCTCCTTCTGTATCTCCTTTTGCTTTGTGAGAAAATCTTGTCTCCCTGGGTTAACTTTATTTAAGATTAAGTTTTCAAAAAGAAACAACCTAAGGGAAAATGCTCATAAAAGCCTCACCCTCTCTCCCAGTCCTAAGATGTTGTTGTTGGCTGACCGATGCTGATACTGGGAGCTGCTGGAAGGGAGGGCTGGACCAGAAGGATGGAGAGGCCAGGAGAGCACAGCTGTTAAGGGAACTTTGCGGAGCTGGGAGAAGGACAGCTGAAGCCAGGTATGATGTGGAAACCTCGTTAGAGAGCAGAACAGAGTGATTTAAAGGGCTGTCAATGTAGTATCAGTATGCAGGGGATGTTGCTTGTTTGGGAAGGAATTTCAAGATTGTTCCCACTCATTAGGATGACAGAAGCTCACCCAAAGAGATGAGCTAAGAGCAAAATGCCTGCCAATTACATATCAGGTGCTAGATAAATTACATAACCACACCTAGCTGAAGAATTTGGGTTTGGACTCCAGTTCATTAAAAAGTTTAACTCAAAGTAGAGACTGGCATGTAAACAATGCAGAGGGGCATCAGTCATTTACTCAATTTTCTCATCTCCTACTGAAATTATTCTCATTTTCTCTTTCAAACACCTAAGAAAGGCCCTGGATTAAATGTCTATCTTGAGCTTAATTGTCCATTAATAGTCCATCTTCAGCTGGACTGCTCCAGATGGGTCTTCTAAAGCCACTCTGGTTCAATGGTTTCTAATAAGACAACAACAGACCAGGACAAAATTAAAGTACAGTGTAAAAATTTGTTGGTGTTGGAAAATTCACGGATGTTTCCTGTGGTATACCAGATATGCCAAAGCGATTTTCAAATGTTTTAAAATTTCAGTGAGTACAGAAGATGTGCTAGAGATGTTATTTACATCTCAGTACCACTAACTGATCTTTTACATAGAAATTAGTTAGGGAAAAGGACCTGCATGATCTGGTGGGCATCAAACTGGTCGTGCACCGTTGCCCAGACCATAAAGCCCAGCTGCACTGTAAGCTGTGTTAGCTGGAGCCCTTGTGCTTCTTCCCCTCTACTGAACGTGTAAGAGGCCACATCTGGAATAATGTGCTAAATTCCACTACCACTATCCCCCAAACCTCAAAACAAAGGCTTGCTTTTTCCTCTTCTCAAGAGGGAGCAGACACAAGCTGCAACAAGGGAAATTCCTATCAGATACTGGGAAAAGCTCCACAGTGAGGGCAGCGAAAGCCTGCAGCGAGGGCTCAGCGAGGCAGGTGAATCTCTGTCGTTGGAGGTGTCCAACACCGGGCAGCAAAAAGTGCTGAGCAACACGGACCCTCCGGTGAGGCAGGTTGGGGAGGTGTTGGACCACCTGACTGCCAGAGGTCCTTCCCAACCTAAACCCTGTTGGGAACTGGGGCAGACCTGTGGAATCTGTATTTTTTAGTTCTCTAGGCCATACTTACACAAGTTAACAGCCATGAACAGACACCAAGGTTTGAATCGCTGTAAGAATCATCATCATTGTAAGGTCATGTTTGTTCTGCTTTCTTGCAAATGTAAAAGTGGAACTGGTGTTCTTATTTTAATTCCTTTCTTCACCACATATGAATTCACCCCTGCTGAGGTTTAATCTCCTGTGAATTTTCTGGCTTTGTTTCCTGCAGAACTGCTTTTGAAGAGCCTTTGTAAAGAATTGCATGGACTTTGAACGGAAATGGAAAGTAATTCAAAGCATAGATCTGTTAATCCTGAGAGTCTCAGTACAACCTCTTAATGTACATTGGTAAAATATGCAAAGTTATAGCAATCAATTACAGCATGGCTGCAATGAATCTGTTATTCGCTCATGCAAGGCACACTGTGTGAGGACTGATGACGGAGGGAGGAGGTGAAAGTGAATTTATTTTTATTTAAATGGCCCCAGTTCAATGAATTCTCCACGTTCTTGGCATGATAACCTAATCAGTGATTGGCTCTGTGAAATAAGAGGATTGACACTATTTTAATGCATTTCCTTTTACAGCAGTTGTTTTCCTACACACAATATTTCTACAGGAAAACTAACAATAGTTGACAAAGTAAGTGAAAACAAAATTAATAATTAAGTAGATTGCCTTCATCCTCTGTAGGATCCATATATCTTAGGAAGGTGTTCTGTTGCTTTTTTTGTGCGTAAAGCAATACTACATACTTAGCAACAAATAAACACCAATCTCTTGCCTTTCCAGTCAGGAAAAAAAGGGGTTATGGCAATACATTGCAAAGAAACAAATGGTACTCATGGTAATACACAGTGCTGGGAGTGGGTCAGTCAGGTTATAACATTGTCCTTGTCCAAAGGAGTTTTTGAAGAGCGCTATTAGTTTCCAGTGACGTGCAGGAGGAGTTCAGCAGTGATTTCACCATTCCTCTTCGTTTCAATTAATGGTTTTGTTTCCAGATAGAACAGCAAAAAACATGTATGTGTTCACAGTACCCAGTAAATTCTTTCATTTCTTTCCCCTTTTTGTTTTTAACGTTACCAGCTCTCCCCATGGTCAACAGTGTGTCAGCACTGTCATTAAAACCTCTGGTTTTGTTTTTATATATGAACTGTAAAAAAGTTTGCTTCAGGCTTTCAATTTGGTTTCTAGGGTCTTGCTCATGACATCCTGTAAAACATTTTATGAATTCATAAAAATATGTTAGGCTCTGCTCCAGCTCTTGGATTCAGTTCATTGAATCTCCACCACAAAACTTTACTAAATATGTTTTTAATACAATTTTATTGGTGAATTTCTTATAGAGCATATTATAATTTTGTTATCAGAGTTTCTTTATGGCTTTATTTCTGCTTACCAAAAATTAAAAAGAAAGGTTGTTGTTTCTGCTGCTTTCAAAATTGATTCTTGGCTCAGATAATCAACACACTCTTAGGACCCCCAGCAAGGATATTGCATGCTTGTATTCTTGTACAACTCTCACATTTGCCGCCTTGCTTCAACCTCTCCAATCTGCTTGTTTAAAATACTTCCAGAAGGATTTTGAATGACATGAGCTAGCTGGCAGGGATCTTTAAACAGCGTTACTGTACCTACAAAATCTCCCCAGGAAGGGTTTTAAATCTGCAGAGTACCTCTCCAAAGCGGTTGAGGGAATCAGGTTTCCAGAAGGGCAAGAACCCAGGATTTCCTTTTGCTCAGAAACAAAGTGAATTATCTGTGGTATTGTAGAATTAATAAACACAACTTTTAACGTGACTCTAGTTTCTGTTAAGTATAGAAATGCAGGATTTGTCCAGCTAGAAGAAAACCAGATCTATGTCATCCTGCCTCTGACAGCTGCCAGGAGCACGTGCTAAGGCACAAGTTCAGGAAACCCCCCAGTTAAATAACTCACCCAAAGGGGAAGTTTATTCCCAGATCTCCAAGTTCATGGCTGAGAACACAGGCTGAAACACAGGATAGCTTTTATTGTGCGATCTTCTGTATCCCTCAGCACTGTGGGAGTTTCAAAGGCTCATGAGTGTTTGCATGAATTGCTCCTGCCCAGGCAAACTGACATAAATTTCCTCCAACCAGCCTGCAACGTGTTCCCAATTCACATTAACTAGATTATCTCCTTCCATCATAAGGACATATGCAGGAGAGCTCTATTTTCCCTTCCATGTGCCACTTGGTATTTTACCCATTTCACTACTGTATCTACCCCTCCTCTCTTTCACCTGCGATTCCAGTTTTGGAGTTGATCCTTTCCATTAGGTGCTGGGGTGCCTGTCAGTGTATGTGAAAGAGATATTTAGCGTGGAATAGACTTTTTGGTGGTCTATATAGATGTGAAGTTTATGGTTTATCATTTCTGAGAGTGAAGTTTATTGGTTTGGATAGTTAAATCTTCTCACAGGCTGCCTCTGAGTTGGGGGGGCACAGGAACACGCACTGTCCCAGATTGCTGCAGGAATATTTTTAATCAAATGCCAGTGCTATCCTTAACTTCTGCAATAGAGGGGGATTTAAGCAGCTATAGGAAGTGAGACTGTCAGTCAAATGGAGCATAATAGGAATCAGCTCTTGCTCAATGATGAGATTTAGGCAGTGTGGATGTGCCCTGCATATGATGGCTTTGTGTGTGCAGGAGCAAACAGTCCCTCCCCACCCCCCTGCAGCAGGCCGTGCTGCGACCCCATAAATCTGTGTGATGTTACACTTTTGCTTTCATAAAGAAGCACTATTACCTGCTGCCAGGTTTAGGAAGAAATCAGGATTTCTTTCAAAAATCAAAGTTTGAATTCAGAAATATGTTGTACTCTCATCATTTTCCTCCCCTTTAGCCTCCCCTCAGAAACCCGAGGAGTGTTCCATCACTAACTGGCTGCACAAGCCCCCTGGACTCCTTCCCGACAGCAGACCGTGAGCTTCAGTGGCTGGGTCAGACCTCTGCCCTGTGCCCAACCACAGCGCCGTCAGACAGCACGCTGTGAGTACATCCCTCCTACTGATCCTAATGCTGTCCTAAATTCCCAACAGGTTTTGTTCTCCCCACTTGCTCAGGAGTTAGGCACTTGGATTACCTTCCCAGCCTGTCCGCTGAGCTGCCACGTTCAGGGACTGTGATTGCCCATCCAGAGAACTCTGCAAACCATCCAGGGCATTGGATCTAGCTCAAACACTTTTTCCTGTGAAAGAGATTGTGTGAGCAGGAAAACAGACCCTTGTTGTTACTATTTGTTCTATACTAACTCCTTGTTTAAATGTTTAATGAAGAAATGGGAGCTATATTTTTTCTTTCAGTATTGCTCATGTAGTGAACCATCTGAGATCACCAAATGAAAGGACCTCGAGAGGAAAGGCGTGGGAGCAGATTTCTTGTCACCTAGGTAAGAAAGAGGGCAGGCGGTAAGGTTACTGCCACCGGGACTTCACAATACCAATCTGTTAAGGTTAACGAATGCTTCAAACCATGTCTCAAGTTCACTCTTCTGTAGAATATTAAAAAAACCACCTCATAGTATCATGTGGAAGCTCTGTCTTCCAGTGAGGCTCTTGTGATTGCTGGCATCAGTGAGCTGCTCTATCCCTGGGCGCAGAGGTTGGATTACCCTGGAGAGGGACCACAGGGTTGGAAGGGAGGCATGGCGCTGCACTGGGCAGAGCCTTGGATTTCACATTTATCTGTGCAGGGCTGTAATGCAGGAGCCCCCCCCAGGGAGTCTCTTTAGTGTGCCAGGCTTTACAGCACTTCAGAAAGACCTGTGTTATGTAGGAGTCATCTCTCAGCATCTGCAATGGGACTGACAAAAGTACCATGGTCTTAGTAAATTCCTGAAAAATCTCTTATGACTGACCTGGCAGCTCAGCAGCAAATGGTGTTGACCTGGCTAATCCCCATCTTTAGAATAACCTGAAGTAAAATCTAAGTTTTGAATGCTTATACTCCTTGAATTATCCAGATAAACATCTGAAGGTTGTGGCAGTGCCTTGGGTCCACCAGTAATAAAATATGTGTGTGAGCTCATGTTGTCGTTTGCTTCATTTCTAGTAGCACTTTACCTGGTAGGAGCAAGCAGAGAGAGAGAGTGGCCAAAAATGATAAACTACTGTGTCGGAGAGCCAGTAAATCCTAGCCACAGAGTCCTTCTGCTTGTCATAGGCAAGTGATTTAAAACTTTTATCACTCAGCTTCTGCTAGCAAACATTGCACAGATTGTCCTTTTTTGCTCCACCTTGCAGCTGTCGCCTGCAATGGAGAGCCCACAAGTGATACAAAAATCACCGCTACAAACAGGACACAAGACTAACAAGGAACCACAAAGAAAACTCACGTGCTCATTGCTCGTAGTAAGCATTTCTCTCTGGCAATAGCTGCAAACCAGTGCTTTCCCCCATGGCATTTCTTACTAAAAGATTCCCTTGAAAGGAAATCATAAGCATGGAAATGAGGGTAGAATGCTTGATGGTCCCTAAGGTTTTTGAGTATTCAGTTCTTTCTAAAATTAATGGAATTTTGGCCTGTGAGTCCCTTATGTGGCTTTGAACATCCAGCTTGACTAATATTTAAACGGCTGAAGTTCATCACGAGCTCCCAAGGGCGAGCACTGACAGGGGCCTCTCGGGAGCTGAGAACACCAGCAGCCGGCAAGAAGGCAGGCGTGCTCCTTCCTGCGAATACGGGATGCTTCGCTTCCATAGCTGCGAAGCCACAACACTTACAAATCTTCAATGGCACTTGCAAGTCTTCAACTTCAGTCTTTGATTAATTATTTAGGCAATTACCTGTCAGTGGCACTTCTCCCACCCATCAGCTGCCCTGGGTTACACACGCCCCTTTGACTGTCTGCTATGTGACCGTTTGAAGACCAGACCTTCTATTTTTACCTTTGACAGTGCTAAGAAACCTCCTTCATCCCAAGACCACCTTGTCTGCGCTGCAGATAGTGTCTACACGTAGTAAAAAAATGGTTATCATGGTGGTAACTGTGGTCTGCAAGATCTAGTCCCAGCTGGGGGAATTAGTGGGCATTTCTGCCATAGGAGGCAGCGGGGCAATTATGAAGGCCACATTTCATGTAAACTTTGGAATGAGAACTCAGACTGGGAATATTTGGGTACCAATTGGCAGTTTTCTTTTTTGAAAGTAATTTTTGTAGCTTTTTTCAAATCTATTTAAATGCCCACAGTATTGCTTAATATTAAACCCTCCAGCTTGTTCCACATGAAGTGGCAGTACTGCATGTTCATTGTGATGCCTGCTTTGGAGATGTGACTGAACATTGTGTCTTGCCCGTTTCCGCTGCTGAGGGCTGTTGCAACAAAAAAAATGAATGTTCAGAACCATTCATTGTAGCATGATAGAAACAACAGAATAAAAATTGGGAAAACTTGGCAAAAACTTTCATTTCCAAGCTGAAATGTATTTGTTTTAATAGCTGGTCTGAGAGGTGTGCTTTGAACTCATTCTCAAAAAAAACTTGTCTTACAACTGTGAAAGATTATATTCCTGCAGATTTCATATCGATCTTCTGTCATTTGAGGTTTTTAAAAAATAATTGTTTCTTTTTGCTACTTGTAGAAAATCTAAGTTTGCTACTTCCAGAAAATCCAGGAGCAGAAAAATGCAACAGCCCTAGGGTGGATCGTACTACCAATGATGGGTTCTAAATAGGACTTCTGAAAACAGTGCGTTGTTTGATCCATTTAAATCTGTCTCATCATATCGGAGAGGATATTCCTTGGTGCAGCTCTCTTGGGGAGTCTTACAGTGTCAATCCCACAATGTTAGATATGATTTTTCTCCATCAAAACACTGATGAACCATTTGAAAGAAGCAAGTACACTGTGATGAACTGTGCAAAATCAGCCCAATAGCTGATAACTTTGCATTCTGCAGAAGAATAGGAGAACTGGAATTTAATAATAATATTTTCTATTTCTTCTGTATCCTTTATGCTAGATTTGAAAAATGTTCTATAAGATTGTCATGTCCTTGCAATATGTTGTTAAATATTTTGATTCCCATGTGATGGGCAATGGTAAATGAACTCAGAGGCACGAGAGAGGACAGAGGATGCCTGGACAGTCAGAGGCAGCGAATGGTAACCATCTACTGTGGTTTCTAACCCCTGACCCACACAGGTCTACCAGCTCTGAGGAAATCTTTGTATGTGCCTGACAGTGGCCAGAAACCAAAATGTACGTCACCCTGTTTGCAAAGTCTACATCTGGAAAATACAGATTTGACATTTTGCATGTTAATTCGCTGAAGACTGCGTTCTCAAGCATGGATTGTCTCACGCCAATCAAATGGAATTTCTGTCAGCTTTGTAAGTTTTAAAGAAATAAGGTTTTGTTTAAAAAATAACTGATGTTGTACAGGGGAAAAGAAAATTGGTATAGTTTGGATTGACCTTCCAGTTCTGAGAGAAAACTTCAGCGTGTCAGTGATCTAACTGTGCCTTAATTACCTGTATAATGGGACACAGATACTTTGGAATATGCGTTCCACTCCAGCTAGGGGTCAGAAGTAGCCATGTAAATGATGCAAAGAGTATAAAATCTGATAGACTAAAGCATTTCTGTGAGCCCAGTTTTCTGATGCATTGCAATTTAAGATCCAGAAATTAATGTACATTCAAACAGCTCAAAATACCCTGCAAGAGCTAATCAATCCAAAAGTACTTACAAGCAATAATTTAGTCAGCTGGTGAACTAACTGAGCACTAATGATGAGTGAGGAAGATCCCCTACATTTGTGAGCTGTTATCTGGATCATCTAATCTGGTACTGAAGATAATTGCCTATCAATATATATGAAAAAAAAAAAAGTGAAAAAAATTTAATCCCACCAAGTGTTTGTGTAGTTGAAGGGGATCTCAGAAAGCTGCCGAGATTATAAAATTAAAGGTAATTTGTTGTTAGCTTTCATATTGGCATTAACATTTGTAAATGTAATCTTTCAAATGAAGGGATGGGTCACACTGTCAGGGACCTGAGGGCACTAATGGCCCTTCGTGTCCCCTGCCCAGCTTCCCCCACCCTTGCCTGTGGTCCCAGAGACCCACTTTAGCTCAGCCAGGGGCTATCAGCCCCTGCCTGTGGATGTGCCTGACTGTGACCTTGCCTCCTGGACGGACCTGGACCTGCCCTGTAGGTATCCTGTCTCCTGCATCAACCCCTCAGGAATATCTCAAAGCTTTGTCTCCATTCCTGTCTTTCTGAAACAGCCGCTGCTGCCATACCCTAGATGTAGAAGTCCACTAAACTGTACCTTCAGTGCTTTCTTGGATGATTGCCTGCTTCTGTCTGTTTTTTTCTTTGGGGGCTAAACCAGTGTGGTGCAGATGCCTCTACATGCTGTGGGAGGAAAGGCCAAAAGCAGCAGTTGGAGCTCACTATGGATTTGTTATGGACAGACAGTAAGATCACCTGGGATGGGAAACAGTGGCTCAGATGTGGAATGAACCTTAAGCAGGGAGTAGAAAGAGATACTCTGAAAGTTTCCGAGCTCTGGGGAAATAAATCAGTTGCTGAACAGTCCTAACCAGCTTGCAGCAGAGACTCGGGTGATGGAGAAGACCCCTGAAGCTGGGGTCCGTGAAGCACAGCTGTAGCTGCACAGGGTGCGGTGGAGGGGAGCTTCTGGCCACCTCTCGCAGCCCTTGGAGGGGGTCCTGGCACTCTGCAGCAAGCAGCTGCCCAGACCAGGTCATACATATGCTCCCTTTGAGAGGCTGGTATGGAATACTTCCATGAATTGTGGGTGCTTTGACGAAGCCACTTCTGGATGGGATTTTACCAAATGTTTGGTAGTATTTGAATTTTCAGCTGGGCTCTGGGGAGCTAATTTGTGTCAATGCAGCTCTCCTCAATTTACAGTGGCTGGAAGGCCAAGCATATGCCTCCTTATTGAAGACACCTGCTGGAAGGAATAGGAAGTTTTAAAAATATCTCAAGGGAAAAGAAGGAAATAATCAATCAAACTTTTTACTCAGGAACTTCAGAAAAGCAGCAAGTTAATTAAAAAGTGACACTTAAAAAAAAAAAAAAAAAGGTGATGTTTCCAGAAGCTGGGACAAAATTAAGTAACTTCAAGAAGAATGAGAAGAAGGGAAACATATTTGTGGTTTGTTCGGGCTTTTTTTTCCCCGCACTAAAACTTCATTTAATTGTTAGTGAATCGCTGCACATCAAAAATGTAGCTTTTTCTTCCGTGGTGTGATTAATGCTGAAACACATCTGATAACATGTCTGCTTGCCCAGCACCAGACAATTGCTTCATGGCTTTCCTGAGATGCTGGAGAGCATCACTTGGATCCAAATCCAGCTGATGGCCCCTGGATTAGCAGGGTGGGGAAACACAAGTTTGCTTGTTGTCTGCCTGCAGCTGTTGGAAGCATCTCTGAGCTTTCTCTTGTTTTCCAAGAAAAGGAGAGTTAGACTGCGTAACTTTGTCACCACAGGCTATTTATTACCATTTCATAGCAAAGAAAGATCATCTTTACTTTTAATTTAATTATAGTAGTTTCCTGCATACGACAATACTTCGATAGGAGCTCACGCTAAATCTCTGTGGTAATTTTCTCTGCCTCTTTGGGCTCAAGACCTTATGAAGATTTAGGCAATTTGTTTCAAAATCCATTCTCTTGTGGACTACCAGGGTTTTTGTGATGTCAATTGCTGTACTAATTCCTACTTGCCGCACAGTGTGCTAATTAATTTTGAAAACAATTTCACACTTTACTGGGAAAATAGAAAGGAAATTGTTTTAGATACCATTTAGAAAATAGTGTGGATAAGAATGGTGGCTGAAGGTTTGTCCATGATATTCAAAGCATCAAATCAATCCTAGTGTTGTTTTAATAACAGCAGTGGCAATTGCCACTGAAAGATTACACAAAAAAAAACCCTAAAAAAAGGACTTTCATGAATTAGGCCTGAAACTCCAGGTGCAATTAATTTAACATACATCTATTTAGTAGTTTCATAATTTATTAGCTCTGTACCTGTGCATGCAGCCTGGGTTTGCACAGCCGTACATCTTTTGGTATCTGGGCCTCTGGCTCACACTGGTCTTAGCTTAAGAGTTGCTTTTGCTGACATTCTGGGGGCCAGGCTGGGAGTTTGAAAGCTGCGTGGACCTTCCAGACAAAAACCAGGTGCTTTTGACTGTTTTGTTACACAAATTCTTCAATCTCCCTTATCCAGAGGTGAGTTTTAAGGCATAGAAGACTGACAGAGATCTGAACAAGCAGCTCTGGGGGAAGGCTGGCTCTAGAAAGCTGGTCTGTGAAGACAAGGGCAGAGGTGACTCCATGCAGACCTAGAGTGATCAAGACCATGCAGAGGATGAATAATACACTTGTGGGAACTAGTGCCTTCCCAAGACAAGGCAGCACAAGCTGCTATTGGAGCCCAGAGGTTTGTTTTGCTCGCACTGGCATACCTAAAGCGCCTGCTGGAAGCCGTGCCCCTTACAGGTTTAAAGGTGACGGGTGTGGGGTCTATCTACATCCCACAGGAAAAAGACGTTCCTTTGCTCACGTGGGGCAAAGTGATCATAATAACCAACGTGTGAGATATGGTAGCCTGTGGTTTATGGTAAATCTTTCTTAGAAGCAGATTCAGCCTGAAAGATTTGAGTCTTCAGCTGTATTTCCAATGCCAGCTCAGGTGTGCTGTTTGTTATTTGTGGTTTGACCCGCTGCACCTAGAATAACAATGCACACAGGATTCGAATTTATCCATAGAATGTTAGATTATCTACATCAACTCAGGCAACATGTAGGCAACCTGGTGCATTTCTATTATGTCATCAAAACAATGCATCGTATTGTAATTCTGCAGCAGTAATAACAGACAAAAAGCCAAATCCCTTGAGTAATGTGTAGTGTGTCATGACTTGCCTTATAACTGATGGCACTGGTGTTAGTTTTGCTACAATATTAACTAGTTTATATTAATTTGCAATTCTGTTTTGTAGTTCTTAAGTGAACTGCAAATTTTCCAGATAATATCCAGAACACAAAATGCTATTTAGCAGAAAACAGCGGTAAAATTACTGTATAGCTTCCTGTATGTGTGTTTTAATTATTCAAAGAAAATACTCTGTGTGGAACATAAAACAATTAATTCTGGCTAAAAGACAAAGATGAAACATTTAGCTACTTTGCTAGATAGTCACAACAAAAAGGCACTTGAAGCTGAGAGAAAGAGATAGAGGAAAGCTGCTCTGTTAGCACAGGGAAAGCTTAAAGGGGAAGTTAAATGAAAAAGAGTTGGGTGGGTTGAGCCTAGCGGAGAAAAGGTCGGTAATTATATTTTGGGGGGCTTTGGGGTTTTATTGCTATGGTGATACCTTCTGTGTGTGATACGTGGAGATCAGTCCTGACCAAAACCAAGTTCAGTCTGATATGAAAATGCTTGAGCTATGCTTTACCATATAGATAAACTCATAAGAAAGAAAATGTCTTGGTGGATACTATGGTAAAGACCCACTGCCACTCTCACAGGTGAAGAACTTGAGCCTTGCTCTGAGATCCCACTGGCAGCAGATGGGACATGAGCCGACAGAGGTTGCAGACTCCTAGAAAAACTGAATTATTTTCAAAAGGGTTTGGGTTCCCAGGAGAGGTAAAGGAAAAGGCAGTTCAGAAATCCTCACAGTTTATTTAGGACTAAGGCCCAGGAAAGTCTGTGGAAATGCTTGCGTTGTCTGTAGCGAACTCAGAAGGACACGCAAAGTATTTCTTTTACAAAACATGTTCATGGCACCTACAAAGAAAGCATGCAGATAACTAAGAGTAGTTACCTCTTGGAAGTAAGCCTAGAGAATAAGGAGTTACACAGGTGTATCACAGTCCACCTACTGCTTGTCTCCTCTCTCTCATGCCTGGGCCTTCAGGACAAAAATATCATCAGATCACCTAACATGATCTGTCATCCAGCTGTCCTTACTAAGCCTCTACATCCCAGCTGGTCAGCCAGGATTATCACATTGCTCTGATTTCGCTGCCAGCTTTGTCCAAAGAACATCTTTCCTGCAGGGAAAGAAAACACAAAACTGTCTTGTGGCAGTTTTTGAAAGATTAGCTGATCTGGGAACTTCTCTCCGTGTAGTCCAATCCTATCCTTCAGTTAATCCTATACGTATTGGGAAAAGCATGTTTATATCTAACTTGTACATCTTAAGCACTTAAAAGTATCAACACTGACTGTCTCTGTGCTCTCTTAAGGTCACCTTCCAATGCACTTTGCACTTATTTCTGTAAAAAGACACACGTTTTATCAATGTTACATTATCAATGTATACATTACATTGTCTGCGTGGCTTGGTCTCCCAGATTACCTTATTGCTCTCACCTGCTCCAGGGGAAGCTGAGAGCATGGCTTAACAAGCCAGTGCATCAGAGAAGATAAAAACCTGAAGTAAGAAGTGAGGTTTTGGGTTGTGTAGGAATGATTGTATTTTCCTATGAGTCTCTAGGAGAAAAGGAGCTCTTTGGACAAGGTTTGGTTGAAGGTAAGTGCTTCACAAGATCCTGCTGGGGGAGTTGTTTGGGTTTTGTTTTTTTTTTCTTAAAAAAAAAAGGTGTTGATAACATTTGTTACATGGCTGGAGTTTAGGTACTTGAACACATGAGTCTAAATACTCTTAGTAGCTACTGATTTTTGGAGATGTGTGTAATCTGTTTGCTAAGTTTTGCTGAATGGCATAGGCATGACTGCTGTGCCTCAGATGGTGGTGAACTACAGATAACTTACAATTAGTTCTGATGAAAAGGAAGTGGTAGATTTTCCTATGGAATTCCTTTAAAGGGTTGGTTTGGGAGCTCTTTATCAGTGTCAAAAGTGTAATTGGCAAAACTCCCCATGTGCATGTATGCTTCCTACCCTGCTGAATACAGGAGATCTAGTTATTATCTTCCTTCATTAAAACGGTTGTTTCTACAGAAGCTGTCCTAATCGGTAGGCTGTAGTACCTGTTCTGAAGCCTTACTTGCTTTGGATTGCGGTACTGGAGGTTAATCCTCTCTCTCAGGTGTTGGTGTATGTAACGCACCTCTAGGTAAACCTGGAAGGTAGACATGACAAAGGTTTCAGGCATTGTGTTTTAGAAGAGATTCTGTATCCAAATTCTATTTGTCTCCAGGTGCTCTTCATAGTTTACTCAATGCAAGCATTTTCTTGTTAGTTTACTGCCAGCCTCTCTGCGTAGTGCTGATGCAGTGACTCAAGGCATCCCTGGGTTTTCCCCTGGAAAAACTTACTCCAGTAAGAGTACTTACACCAATATTCATGGAGGTAGTGCTGAGCCTCAGCCAAGTGCAACTTTGTAGGAGACTGTAAGCTGTACCCAAGGTGTTGGAAGGTACAGGATGAGCTCTGAGCTGGAGTCTGACAAACGAGCTGACTCGTTACATGCCGTCTGCTGAACTTGGCAGACTGAGACTTGTTCTAGTTTCACAGTGGTCAAGCTTCATAGGATATGATAAGCAAAGTATGCATCAAACTACTTTTCAAAAAGTGAAGGTAGGACTCGGTGCAGATTAATTCAGTGATAGAATGTCTATTGTATGACAGAGATAGGGATTTTGGGGTTTGTGCTGTTAGTTTTTTCCCCTCTTGTAAGCTAAATGACACTTCCCTGTCAATGTATTTGTGAATCATTAATTCATAACCAAATCATCCCTTTCTCTTATCAACTTGTCATAGTAGTAGCCAGAAGATTTTGTTTAGCTATGTAGTACGAGGAGCCAAAACTTGTATCCAAGTTTTAGTTTAGTGAAATGTAACCGACATCTTTCAAGTAGGTTCACTCTGACTCTTTGGGTGATGAATAGATGAAAGGTGATACGCTAAACATTAGGCATAATTAATTATATACTCGCACTGTTCTGCAACCTGCAGAGCAGACAGTAGGGTGCTGCAACATGAAGCCAAGTCCTGTAACAGGGTTCTCTGCAGGCTGTAATAAATGGAGCAAGTTACCCAGCAGGGAGTGGCTCCTTCTTGGAGAGGAAAGACAACACATCAAGAGTGAGGGGAAATAAGGCTATTTTTCGTGTGTGTGATAGGGCTGCTTTTAATCTAGTGCATATCAAGCGGCCTCAAAAAGAGGTAAATTATAAACAATATCAGGCTTATGCCTGACTTCAGGCAAATGCTGTGCTAGGCTGAATAGGAAAAATGAGGTGTGGGAGGGGTGAGGCTGGCTGAATGGAAGGACTCTGTATGCATATGTTGTTTTGGTTTCTAACAAACGCTGCTGTGTGAGTAATGGTCTTTGACTGGGTGAAGACTTTATTCAGCACGCTATCTTTGAAAAGTGGAGCAAATAGGTAAACACTCAGCAACGCTTATAAACAAGCTTGTTGCATGAGGGAGTGGATGTGTGCGGGTATGGCTGTTGGGCTTGAGCAGGAAGCTTGGCAGATATCTAAGTATGAACAAGAAGGGGCTTGCAGAGCTGCTGGGGGAGGTCCTCCCAGATCTCTGTGGAAGCCTATACCTGGAGCTCTCCCCCCTTGTCACACACTGTGGATCTGTACCTCTTCTGGTTTATCTCTGCTAGTGTTCACCAGAGCTATTGCATACATGAGTAGGTGGAAGGAGGGCAAGTTTGGGTAGAGCCGGCTCTGTTTTGCAGAGGAATATGTAGCAATGATAGCTCGTTGAGTGCACATCAGCAGACTCAGTGTTGAAGAAAAGGTCTTTATGGGTAGTTAAACTTAGGCTCAAATAATGCAAGAGAAGATGGGGAATGTGTCTTGCAATACTTATTTGTTCAGTTGTGTGTGTTTGGGA
This sequence comes from Falco biarmicus, assembly GCF_023638135.1. NCBI lineage: Eukaryota > Metazoa > Chordata > Aves > Falconiformes > Falconidae > Falco > Falco biarmicus. Next base: position 22,501,755 of record NC_079296.1, read on the forward strand.
GGTGTTGAAATGTCTGTGGCACCTGCAGACACAGGCTGGGAGGTCTTGTGCAGGGAAGTAGTTAACTTTTGTGGGTATTTTGCAGGGATCTATTTGGAAATAGCAGATGGCTAAAATTAGTAGAATGTAGCAGGTGACGGTGGCTGGTTTGATCTCAAAAGCAAATATGTGGCAAACATGGGTGTCCTCTTTCTTTACTATTTTGGGTAGGTACTTCTAATCTCATAGTATTGTGTTAAACAGGTGTGTTCTCCTTTTTGTAATTTTTTTCTGGAAGGGTTGACTTTAACTTGGTAATGATTTTTCACCTTTTTTTATGAATAAAAAATCCTGCTGCATGGAAAAAAAATAAAGCTGTCTCTATTTTCCATGCATCTCAGATATGACTTCTGAACATGTGCTGAATTGACTATGCCTTCAAGAAATATTTTAGCTTTTTTCTTTCCTTCCAGCAAGGATTTGCTTAACATAGTCTTGCTTTTCTGTATCTCTACCCAGAATTGTTCAGTAAACCCAAAAAGTGACTGCAGCAATGAGTGCTCTGTTCAATTCTCATTCATTGCCTAAACTATACCAGGCTAGATGTCCTTCTTTTAGAAGCACAGGCTGTGTATGTATGTTAATCACAGTGTCACTCAAATTCTCCTAGAGCTGTGGGAGGCTTGTACTGAATTCCTTGCCTTGTGTAGGTCTCCTAATAAACTGAGGATGTGCCTGTTAAGTTAATTGCATCTCCTTTATTCTCTAATAACACATGCCATCTGTGTAGCTTCTTCTGTCTGGTGCTCTTCAGGCTCTTTAACAAAGAGGGAGGAGGGAAGCTTTTTATTGCTTCCAGTGGAATATTCTTTTAAAGTGTAGGCAAAAGCACTCTGAAGGAATTTAATGCTCTTCCTTAAATGAGTGTAAAGAATGAACTTGCATGTGAAAAACTTACCAGTGGTGACCCATGAGGCCTGGCTGAACAATGGAAAGACATAAACTGTAAGAGAATCTCAACTCCAAATGCAGTGCTGGCTCTTGTTTTAACTGTGGGCCTTTGTTCCAGTGCATTAGTCATCTTGAGCCCTGACAAAATGATGCCCCGATGACAGCTCTCCTTCATGAGTTTCTTGTGACTGGTAGGCTCACCTGAGTGTCCCCAAAGTGTCTGTGGCAGTCTGGGCACAAGTTTTGCTCAAGCATGTCCGAATCTCCACTGTTAAATTCCAACACTCCAAAACCTGCTGATCAAAACTGTCTTTAGTGCGCACTCACAAAAACATCGTTAAGGTGGTGTGTACTTCCACAAGCATTCAGGCCATTCCAAAGAGAAGTGAAGCCTGCAAGTCTGGCTGGGACAGTACAAACGCCCACATCATCATCTTTGCTTTGGTGTTACGAAATGTCAACTTGCTCTGTTCTCTTTGAATCCCCAGGTGCAGCGTTACTGTATAGGATTATTTCCATCTTCAACAGTAATTTTCATTGTGGGAGACTCGCTGCCCAGGGTACTGGAAGTGAAGGTGACTGTTGCCTGCGAGCTGTTGGAGCCCCGGTGCAGATGATCTGTTATGCATTTCTTCCCCCTTACAGAAAGGTGCTGTATTATGGATGTATAGCCTGTCAGGCAAAGACCATGGAGTGACTTGTGAAAGAGCTCTGCTCTTATCTGCTGAGCTGATGTGAAATTTGGGGTGAAGAAAGGTGAGAATCGACTATAAAATAGGATAATATGTTCTGTAACGTTTTTATTTTCTTAAAGTAGCATGGCCCCCCTTACTCTTCTCTCCCTAGTTCTGGGCTCTCCAGTACCCTGTGTTTCTCATCTGGTGTTACTCTTGTATAAACTCAGGCCCCAGACCTGGGGTTCTATTTGTGTGTCTCTGGGACCCTTAAACTTTGTTGCAGCTGATTTTGTCTTGAGGAGATGCAGAATCCCTTTTGTATTCAAGTATGCTTCAGGGTGTGTGATTATACCTGGGAGGCAGTGTGTGGTGGTCTTGGCAGTGATGTTCATTCATGCTTGGTCTGCACTGATGTGGCGTCTGCTGTAGAATTCTGTTGTGTTCCTCTACTGGGGGCTCTGTTTTCCCCTCCTTGTGTTCTGCCCTGTAAGTGTTTGTCTGGACTTGAAGAGCAGTTTCTGCTTCCTCATCTTTTAGTCTCTTCCATCGGAGTCACAGCAATCCATAATTATTCAGATATTTTGATGGCAGGGCCCTGGGGCATGTGCTTTCTAACGTACAACAAAACCTTACTGTGTATTTAAGAGTTATGTACTTAAAAAATGTAAAGAATTTCAATCTGTAGGGATATCTAATGTAATGGCTGTCTAGGCAGAGACGAGATGAAGAGTCACTGAACTACTTGATGGGAGGTGATCTGGAATCTTCTCTCCTAATACCTCCACACCATTGAGTACATGGAGCTTTAGCTGTGATGATCAGGAATGCCGTTTCAAATACCCTCGTTATTCCTGACAATACAGCTATGTGTCTGAGGGGAGGTGATCTGCCAGCAGCTGTGACAGTGCTGCCTCTAGAAACAACTGGACTGACTTTTGCTGACTCAGTAGGATGTGCAAGCACTAGGGACTGATAGCCGCAAACCCCCCCCCCCTCCCCATACATCCAATGTCCAATGCTTTCTGTGCTGGCTTGCTTCAAAGCTGAAGGAATTCAAAAGCGGGGAATATTCAGGGATTGTATGGATGTGCTCCCCCCATTTAATAAAAACTGAGAATTATGTTCTGGGTGTTCAGTACAAGGTTATGAACCCAGTGGTTCATGCAGTTCATTCTAGTGGTTTAACCCCAGCCAGCAATTAAGTACAATGCAGCCACGTGCTGCTGGCCAGCTCCCCCAGTTTATATACTGAATATGATGTAAGGTATGGAATATCCCTTTGGCTAGTTTGGGCCAGCTTTCCTGGCTCTGCTCCCTCCCTGCTCCTTGTATACCTGCTTGTTGGCAGAGCATGGGAAACTGAAAGTCCTTGATTTTAGAGTAAGCCCTACTTAGCAACAACTAAAACATCATTGTGTTATCAACATTACTCTCATACTACATCCAAAACAGCACTACACTAGTGACTAGGAAGAAAATTAACTCTATCCCAGCTGAAACCAGTACAAATAGGAAATTCTGAGTTGTGGGCCAGTTCTGATGGAGTTCTGCTGGTTAGAAATTTCTTGCAATGACTAGCTGGGTTTTGATTAAATTGTTAGTTGCCTTTAACTGCAACAGTGTTAAGTGGCTTTGGCTGTGCTTTCATCCCCGTTATACGGGTTTGTTACTGATGTACTCAACTCTGTACCAAGATTTTACTTGCAGCCTTGCTTCTGCTGTTCTCTAATTGGTCTCAATTACATCTCACAGTAGAAGGTTTTTTCCCCCCCTTTTCCCTCAAGTGGCTGGAAACAGCTGCTCAAGGCTATTAAGTACTACTGGTAGAATTAAAACAAAACCAAAAAAACAAACAACAAACTCTTGGATTATTTTCTTGCCTTCAGTATAAGAAATTGGCCCATGGGCTATGTTCTGAAAAGCCTGCTTGTCTTTCCTTATTCTACCCTATATCGTGGGCAATCTGGGTACTTGTCTGTTGTGAACTAAACATTAAGCAACTTTGTGTTTCAGACCAATCTAAAGTGAGTAGAAAATTGATAGGGATTCTTAGTTCTTAAGAAAATAATCATCCTGAGAGGTAGCCCTTGCTACTTGGCCAAGGGGATTGGTCTTCGCTGGTTTTCATCAAAACACTCAGACTTCCAGAACAAGGTTCTGAAGGAAGTGGTTTTTAATTACATTCTATTTCACATTTATTCTACATCCTAATCTCTATGGCAAACAAGTGTAATGGCTTACTTCTGAGCAACTGGTGTTATGGCTTGCCCCTTGGGGATTTCTGGGGTGGCACAGAGGTTTACAGCTACTATTAGACTTCTTGCAGCCATCAGAAATTGAAAACACAAGAAGCCAGGAGAAGTGTCTTGCAATTATCTTTGAGTTACAAACTTGCAGCAATGTCTAATTTGCTCCTAAATTAGAAAGGAGATGTTCTGGTGCAGAGAATTGTGCCTGCATATTTTAGCAATACGATGAATTGCTTAGATGCTTTCAATCTAGTGTCACTTAGTGGTGACTCTATCTGCATATAGTATTTTAATTAGTACAAACAATAATTGGGTGACAGTGAAGTCTTCTTCAACTATGACTTCGTATCTGTGTTTATACACCTTACTAGACTCTTGCTTGGGAAATGGTGCAGGGAATACTTACTAGCATCTGAAGAAGGAAACAAAGGCTTCAGTTTGTATATATGTACAAGAAAGTCTGGTGGTGATGCAAAGTGTAGATAACACATACAAGACCTTGTCTTGAGTAACTTCTTCTTGCTCTGCTGGTGGGAATAGTCTTTTCTGGCAACTGGATAACTGGCATTACTGTTACATCTCTATCCTTCGACTGCTGTACCTATGTACTCCAAATGCAGCTATGGTTCTGGAAATCAGCCACTATCTTTTTCGTAAAAACTATCAGCTGAGGCCAGGGTGGGAGCTTGAATTTCCTACCAGCAGTCCCCTGGGCTGTTCCCAAACAAAGCTCACTGCTTGACAGGGGGTGGTGTATCTCAGAGGCTCCTTTTTGAGAACTGCCTTGTGGTAGCAGTGACCTTGGCAAAGGGCAGGGAGCTGAGGGGCAGAGCTCTGTCTTTGCGATGTCAGGGAGTTATGGGCACCAACTCAAGCCATGTGTGGTCTTTGCAGCATCAGTCCTATTTGGTGGTGGGCTTTCTCCTGTGGTGTGGAAGGCTTGGAGGCTTTGGCTGTGTGCCAGCTACAAGGTGGTGTTGGGGGGCAAGAGCAGCCCTACTACTTACTGACCAGAGGGTGCTGAGGTTTAGCCTGTGGAGCTGCTGTTCACTGGGGGTGCCAGGAAACAAGCTAAGTGTAATGACATTTAGAGGAACTCCAAAATCATCATACTGGTAGCTCTGCCTTTGCCTAAAGTGATGTGAAGCCGTTACTCTGGGAGGCTTTTCTGCTTGTGCCTATCTAGAAAGACTGCTGTTTCTTCCTGCTGGCCCTGGGTTGTCACCACATTATTTCTGCCACATGCGTGGCTTTCATAAAAGTTTCCCATACTAAAAATGGCATCTGTCAAGCATGTGTTGCCTGGTGAAATAGTGGATAGACTTCACCATGCTGAAACCAGAGTGCAGTTCCCTTATTGTCATTCCATGACCTGTTTGAAGCTTTGCTGCTGGTCTGTGTGCTTTGTCTCTGCATGAAGCTAATGTCGTGGGGTTTTTTTGGTTTTGGTTTTTTTTTTTTTTTTGGAGTAGCCTTCCTTCCAACTTGGTCTCAGCAATTTACAGGTTTGACAACAAAGAAACATTGTCTAGTGCATGTTAAACAGTAGGAATGAATGTTCATGGGATGGTCAGGAACCCTTTAAGAAAGACGTGCTCTGGAGATGGCTGCCAAATCAGGAAAATTAATGCATTTGCTGAGAACTGCAGTGCAAAATTACTAATGCCTTTTGTGAGTTACTCCTCAAGAGTATGGGATATACTTCTAAAGGAAAAAAACCACTAGGAATAATAGCCATTATGTATTCCCTGGACGATGGTTAATTTTAACCCTGAATTTCAATTGTACAATTGAAACAATACCTGGCCTGAAATAAATCTTCAGATGTACTCTGGGAGGAATCAGTCTATTAGAGCAATTTAATATAGAAGAAATAGTAATAAATGCTTTCACCCTTTAAGAAAAACTCTGCATGGCCATTAACTAATTACTCTCCTGCCTGCTGATATTAAAATTAATGCTGAAACATTGCATTCATATCCACAGCTTCATTTTTGTCTATAAATAATCTTGATTATGCACAAAGAAAATTGTAAGGCATTTGCATTGTACGCAGAGTACTGAAAATTAATTATTACTTGATTGCATATAAAGAACTTCGGGTAAATAACTCTGAAAACCTAGACCAAAGTGTGTAATGCTAGTTCTATAGAACAAGTATTTTTCATATCCCCAGTGATTTAAGTCAGGCTGTCACACTTGATTATTTACTCTTTCCTCTTTGACTACTTTCCAGTCAGAAATTCAGGCTGTTTTCTGCTAGAATTTTCTTACTGAAAGGAATAAAAATAAGCTCTGCTTATCCCAGAGCAACCTGAGGTTGTTTTCTATGGCTTCCTATGATGTCTAATAAGATACAAATTCCCACCTGAAGCTTTTCTCATAGCGCTCTTGCTTGTATCCTCTTTCTCCTGGGTAGATTCCAGAATCCTTCACCTGAATGCTCCATAATAATTTTTGCACAACCCCAAAACACACTTCACCCAGACTCCTACAAAAAACCTTACTTGCCTTGAAGGGTTAAACCCCTTGAATATGCAAGACTTTCAAGGGAGAGCTGCTCTTCTTGGCTCATCCTTGTGGGTTTCACACAAGGATGTGGCTCTAACTGTTTTCGTTCTTGGGGTTCCTTTGTAACAACTTGGTAACTTCAAACATTCTTTAGCCCAAGAAGAAATACTTTGCCTCCTAAACCTGAAAATTCCTTTAGCTTGTTTGGGTGATTTTTTTTTTTTCTTTATAAAAATACCACCTTTTTTGTTCTCAAAAAACCCCAACTAACTACTACAGAGTTAGAAGCTAGGCAGAGCACAGAATTCCTGAGGCCATCTATCCTGCTTCCAAGAACTGACCTGTAAAGGTAGCTGCCTGCTAATGTGGCTATTGAGCAAACTAGGAGCAGGAGTGTTTCAATACAGCACAGGAGATCCTGGGAGTCTGTAGAGCAGAAGCCAGAGAGGCTGCTGCTCTTTCCAGGTGTTTTTAATTTTCTTAACATGAAACTACTTTTTAACTGGGGCTTTTGGAAGCAGAAAGATAAGGAAGGTTGTGCCTAGACCTTGGGGCCAGATTTTGGAAGGCATGTACACATTTTGCAGCAGGAGACAAACAGGGATTGATGTACACTTGCACAGAAAGTACTGCACTAAAAGTCGTTACTGGTAACTAGGTGCTTTTCACTTAAAACAACTTGGATTTGAAGGGAAAGAGAAATATGTAGGGAAAACCTGGGTTGGGTATGATGCAGCAGGATCCTTTAAAATGAGGGGAGCCTGTCTTGGTGAATGAGTTGACTAAATGTTCTTGTGTCAGATCAGTGCTATACAGTGTTATGTTATCCTGGAGGATGAAATAGTCTCATCTCTCGTGTTACGAGAAGTGCTTGCAGAAAAATGTTGCTGACTTTGGAATTGTATCCTGGATTTATATCCCTACCACGCAGTATGTCAGCCCAAGTGATGTGAGTCTAGGCTACTAGTGTCTGGCTCCTAACATTATGACTTTGAAACATCTTCATTTCCTTGTACTCCTGGAGACATCTGTATCTTGCTCTTCAGGATCTGCCTGTTACTGTGGTGGCTAGCACTGACCTCGTGGCATACTGAAGGACCCGTGTTTGGCTCTGCTGCTACAGGTATTCTTGTTCCTGTGTCCTGCAGCCCAGTGGTTTCTACTTTGCACTCTCCAGATGACTTGTGGTGTTTCCTTTCTTACCTCCAAGACCTCTAGCTGCTCCATTGACCCTGTTGGCTACCTAGGCTCCCACCCACCTTGCCAGGTGTAAGGAGGCTACTGCTGGGCTCTTGCCCAAGCATTGAAAGCACTAGGGGACTCTCCTGAAGGGAGAAGGGAACCACTGATCTGACCCTTCTTCCTTTCTTTCTTCTGTGGAAACAGCAGAAGGTTGCAAAAAGAGTCTGCAAGATGCTTTAATATAACCCTATGAGGTAGGCAAGCAGGTATTTCTTCAGAAGGGATAAACAAAACCCTGTTTGTGTCAGTGCTCTAGAACCCTCAAACTGTCAGCAGTATAGCTCACAAGTATGTGTTAGCTCACTGCAGGCACAGATAGTTCTTCCCGCTGCCATCCCACCGACTACTGGCTGTGTTCTGAGGAAAGCTAAAAAGTTAAAGAAACTTGAAGGCATGCTTTGAAGAAGTCACTTCTGTTACTTGTTTTTCCTTACTTAATAGGAAAAAAGTTTCTTTTACTCTCCACCCTCAGTAAAATTGTTATTGGAGTGGAGTTGGAAGGGATGAAGTCTGAAGATCTGTTCTTCTGAACCAGAATGCTTTTATGAGACTTGTAGAATATCTTTCTGTATGTGTGCTTTGTGGCTTTTTCCTGAATGGTAGAGCAGAATTGTCATCAAATACTAGGTTAAGGATATATGTAACATGATAGTAATCATGAATAACGAGCCATTTCAAGGGGCAGCCTGACTGCCTGAGGTCTATTAAATCAAAGTAGGGAAAATAAGTGGAGAACTCTTTTTATTATTATTTTTTTTCTATCTTGGAGACGTAACTTTTCAGGCTACATTTTTTTTTCCTGTGAAATACTACTTGTTTCTAGGCCCAGCACAGGGTTTGAGTTGCTAATCTGGCTTACCATTGATTACTCTCAAATGTGCTGAGTCTGGGAAGGACTAGGTTCTTCTTGGACTCTCCTGATCTTTCTAGTGCTGCTGTAAAATAGTCAGCTTTCTTAGGGGACTTTGGACCAAGTTCCTGTGGACTTCAATAGGAGAAATGTCAGTGACATAGGAGATGCATGCTGCTACAGATGCAGCCGTGTTTTTGTTTGTCGTCAATGTCTTAATGTATTTTTAGTGCTCTCAAAATGCTAAAATAGAAATTGTGTTTAAGTTTAAGAACTTTCTAGAAATAAATATGGAAGTCTCCTGGCTCCCATGTTGCCAGCTGGCTTTCTGCAAATAAAGTGTTAACCTGTTCTTGAGGAACCGCTGCAGGCTTTTGCTACTGTGATACTCGGGAACATATTTTCAAAGTTAGTGATTCTGTGCGCAAAGCTGCTGTGACTGTAAAGTGGTGAAGTGTCTCAGGGTTATCATTACTGGTCACTGTGAATTTGAAACAACGACACAGTGACCTTAGGTATAGCTATCTGTAAGTTCAGGTGCTTGCAGGTGACTTTAGGGCAAGACTCTTAGACTTCATTCAGTATAACTTTGGGCTGCTTCCATACTATGATCCAGTCCCTTGCATCAGGAATAAACATACGGCCTCAGGTTCAAATAGTCAGCTGATATAAGAACTAACTTGTTTTGGGGGAGAGGGATTAGATTTGTCTGGTCAGCAAACAAATACAGTCAGCTTTGCATCTGTGGGCTCCTTATGTTCAGTGCAAAGAAGAGGCAGAAACATGCAGGTGGGGACAGAATCCTATTCTTGGAGGCACTCTCTCATTGGTCCGTATCATTTGTCATGTAAAAATATATTTCCCCATAAAAATTAGCAGCCTCAAAAGAAATGCTGATTTCTTATTCTGCTACCTGTTTTGGCCTCCTGATTGCATTGAAAGAGCTTTCCCTGTGTTGTGCAATGAACAGAACAGGGGTTTGATCTTTGCTAAAAGCAGGAGCTTCAGCCCTTAGGAGGGTGCGGTGTCTGGGGCTGGAGCCCTGACCCCTAAGGGGTGATGTGAGCTGGAAGGAAGCAGAGCTGAAATTAGAACTGTGGAGTGGAGCCCTGAGAAGTGGCACAAACTGCTGCCACCTGGGATTTGGTCCCATGGGTGCCACAAGTCTTGTTGTGGCCCTGTTACACTAGGCAGTAACTTGCCTCTGCCCTTCCCTCTTTTTGGGGAAGAGTGGAAGGGGATTCATGAAGTCAGTAAAAACAATGACTGGCACACAAAAGAATTTTCTACAATGGAAAACAAGTGAAAATACTTCCTAGGAGACCCTGTGAAAAGCTCTGTTAGCTTGTCAGTCCACTGTGTGCACTCCCAAAGGGTATTCTGTGTCTTGGAGAAATCAGATCTGGTAGATGCTCCTGTTGCTGTAGTAACAATCCCTTTTTAATAACAGTAAATAATTGTGCAACTGATAATTTTGTTAGTTGCTATTGCAGAGGACCTAACTTGCTTTTGTTGCCTTGCACATTGAAAAGCCTCCAGACTAGTGAGCGAGAAGAGTCTTCTGTGTTCATGTCTCTTGTAGTGCATCAAGGCAGAAAATGGTTTAGTATTAAAATGAGGTCCTCCCTCCATGGCATGAGGACGAGGTAACTATTCAGTGGAGAATTTTGGGGCAAGTTCAATGTGACTAGAGTCCTCTGGCAGCTGCAGCCAGGTCTAAGGACCATCTCCCTGCAGTGTGGGTGGGCTCCTGAGGCACTGCGCCCCGGAGGAGTACCCCTTCCTTGTCCTGAACAGTTCCCTGCCCTTGTTCCTCCTTTCTTCTGCTGCCAAGAGAAAGCAAGAGGTGGTGGAGTAGGGAGGGTATTGCCATCGCATGATGACCACCAACATTAAAACCACAGCAGGGCCTGTGGCTCAGGGCATCAGAGGGCTGCCTGGGCTCCTGAAAAACCTGCCATAGGGTGGATTAACCCTATCTGTGTGCCTATTTCTACACCATCTCTTCATGAGCAAATTAAAGTCTGTATACATTTGCATGTGGTAATACATGCATGTGTGGAAATAAAAGCGTTATCCCAGCCTACAAACAAAAGGCTGGAGAAAAGAAATCACTTGGGTCTGTGCAGTGCTTTCATGGTGGTGTAAGAACTGCATCTGGATCTGCTATGGACTAGACTAGAGCAGCGCTCTCTGGCCCAGAATCTTATCCTGAACTGGATAAATCATCCAGATGCTGACAGCCAGCTTCTGGTATAACACTTTTGTTTTTTTAATTAGATGAGTTAGGAAGTGGGATGGAAAATCCAAGATTTGAAGACTTTAAACTGTGCCCTCTGTTTTACAAACACTTCTTACAGTTTTCAGGAGCTCCTGTGCCTCCCAGAGGGAAGCAGCTAATGTTATATATGAGCCTGCATGCTTCATTAACAAATGTCATTTCTTCTAAGCAGTGAAGGATATATGACCTGTGAATTGGAGAAAACTCTGAGGGAATCTTTCACCTGGATGGTCTAAGAATGCAGCTATCATTTGTTATTGTTGACTGAATTGCAACTTGTGACTTGTTTTGCAAACCAAAAACTTTCTAGCATGCATGTTTTTTCCTTTTATTTTTACTTTATATTGGCAGTGTTTCCTGTTGTGTCTTGGAGTACAACTTCCAGTTCCCTCCAGACTCACCAAAACATGAACCAAGCTAAGAAGATGTGCATACATTTTCACAAAATTTCCATGATAACAGTTTGGAGAGGCCCTTATGTTAAGAAAATGCACGCAGGATTTAAACCAAGCTCTTGTGATCCCTTAGATTATGTTTTGCCCCTAGGAAAATGTCCCATCTCTTCTAGTGGTGGGATTAGTAGTTGTGTTTTTCTGATCAAAACCACTTAGCTGACCTGCCTCTATGTATTTTATGTCATGAGTTGGTTTAGTCAGAAACCTTCTTCAGACTGGGAAAGAACTAATGCATTGTTAATCCGTGGTGGTTTTCACTCTGCTTCTAATGAAGCAACTGCCTCTGGATTTGGTGGGATTATCTTTGTATTTATAAATTTGACTATAGACCTTAAGCTTTGACTGGCAAGGAGTAAATTGGAAAGGGAGGTTGCAGCTTCTTCTGGAGTCTCGGGGATAGCTGTGAGAGCCTATGAAGTTTTCCACCTGATGCCACGGCAGAAATACTGCTGCAGGCCTTGCCTGTTGGTTGGGTGGTTCGTTGTTACTTGTTAGTTATGGTTTAAGTGGGACACTCGGGATACAACATGATTGGAGAGGAGGTGAAGTATTGCTAGTATTGACTTCCTTAGAGATGACTTGTGCAAGAATGTCCTTTGCTGCCCTGTCTTCTCCCTGTTCTCCTCTTTCTTGCCCCCTTGAAAATGGGACTACATGTGAGGAGAAGCTTGCATTTGTCTGGAGTAAGGAGAGAATCCCTTAGCAGGTAAACAAGGAAAAATAAAGTGACTCATAGACGTCTAAGTGTTTAACCCATCTTAGGTAGTATAATCAGCTGCATAAGGAAAAGAAAGAAAATTTAGGGTGGTATCTAAGGGGTGGAGACTCCTTTAATCTCATCATAAATGTAAAATAGTAACTAATACCCTGTCTTGGGGAGCTAGACCAAGCAGCAGTGTGTTAGTTCCTCCACCGAGCTCAGGGAGAGGGAGAGCTGCCATTCCCCTTGTGGGACACCCACTACCTTGCATGTGAGATGTTTGTGAAGCTCAGTAGCTGCCACTCTTCCCCAACAAAATGTGGTAAGGAAACCAGTAATGTTATCTCCCATGCAAACCCTGGTGTGCCTCCTTTAGTCACTGCTGCGCACACAGTGGTAAAAACCAGATTTTTTTTTTTTCTGTGTGGAAAATGTACTTCTCCTGAATTTCTGTACCAATCATGAACGGTAGTAAGGCAGTATTCTAAAAAATGAATAAATTCCTTATTTTGCAAAAAGGAACAATTAAAGTTTCAAGGCTGATTCTTTGTTATTTTCTTTGTGGGCAAATTTGTCATTAAGCTTGAAGTGAGCATTTTTAAACCATTCTGTTAGTCAAACATTATCAAAACAAGGCATTTTAATGCTGCTTCATTTCTATAGATTTCAAAGACTTTCTTTCCCATAAACTGTTTTGCATTTTGATAAAGCTGCACTCTGCCAGTGTGAAGTTTATGGGGGGTGGGGGTGAAGGGGGAGGTAAGGAAATTGTGAGCTGCTAGGGATTAGATGCTGGACAGAAAATGGATGTCTCTTGTTCTCTGCCATTTATTTCTGATTTAAGTAGCAGGCAGAAAGGTGGGGTTTTTCGCTCCAGATCTCCTTTACCCTGCTTCAGTTTCCTTGACTGGCTATGCAGCTCAGACCCTGAGAAAACCAGTTGTCTAGGTGATAGGCAGTATAATAGATTTACAGACTTATGCAGGTTCATCAAGAATGACTTTTCTAAGGCTTTAGGGTTCCCTAGTAATAGAGATAGGAAAACATAATGCCAAGCTTTCCCTGACTGAAGTAAGAATTGTGCTGGCTGCTCTGTCTGCTAAAGCCAATTTATTCCTTGATGTTAGTGGTAGGAGGGAGTGGAACAGGCAGAGACTAATGCCTTCAAGTGCTTCAGGCTGAGAGCGTCAGGAACAGTGTGGCCTCAAGGATTGAGTTTTACTGGGCAAAAAAACCAATTGGTCTTGGTGAATTTGGTGTTTAGAGAACGAGCAGAGAAACATGAGAGATCATGCAAATGTTTCATTAGGGTAGTGTGTGTATGTAATGTAATCCATGGATGGCTTCTCTAGCCCTGACTTTACCAAAAGAGTCTAATAGTAAGTAGAGATGTAGTCCATTGCTTTTGTTTTACTTGGCTTCAAAATGGTGATAATCATATGCATTAGGATGACAGGCCCATGGAAGTGGGCTGACAAACAGCTGCCTGAGTCAGGCTGCTGAGCACAAGCAGGGAGCAAACTGGGCAACGAGACAGTGCCTGGGGAGGTGGTCTGACCAGCACCACTGCCTCTTTTGCTTCACGTGCACTGCTGGCTTGCTTGAAGGATGTAGTTCTGTCACTTAGACCTGGATAGAAAGGATGTATGGACAAACTTGGCTCTGTGGGGGACAGAGGGCTCAACTCTAGTGTGCAACTCCCCTAAATATTCTTTGTGGGGTTTTGCCATATTCTACAGTGCTGCCTTCTCTACTCTTTCTAAGAGAAAAATTGGTATTTAAGATAGGCAGTTGTACCAAGTCTAGCTAAGCTTCTCTTCTTGACTTAGCTTTGCCTAAGATTTTATCTGCAGGCCTGTTAAGGACTGCATGCCAATTCTTTCACTGCCTGACTCTTTAAATAAAAAAGGGGGAAATGCCTAAGCAGTCTCTTTCTTGCAGGTAGCTATTTGAGATGATTTTGTAGTAGCTTCAAGCTCTGCTCTTTCTACATGGATGTATGTCAGGAAAGATTGTTATAGGACTTAGAAGACAGGCAGTACAAATTAGAGGAAGATATGCAGTAGGAAAAACTAGATTAAAAATGGTTCTGTATCGCCTTCCTGCAAGCTGTCCTGAGCCTGTGAAGTTGCTGCAGAGTTTGCCAGCACAACTCACTTGTGTAGCTGCCCTAGATGATGTCAGAATTCTTCAAATGTCAACCAAAATGTCAGAAAGAAACCTTTTTCTGTGACTCCTGGAGCTCTTGCTTCTCATCAGGTGAGCAGCTTGCTCTGCTGAAGGCAAGTAATTAAGTGCCACTACTGGATGCCTAGTGAGTGCCTCATGGAGTCTTGCAGTGATGACAGCAAAAAAGAAAAAACCCCAACAAAATAACTACTCTAAAATAAATGATTGGGCTGGCTCTATCCTGGGTGTTCAAGGTTGTGCTGAAACAATAGAATGAAGGAATATGTTGGGTTAAAAACTTCTGGTTTGTGATCTAGGAGAGCTGGGTTGAATACTGTGCTCTGCTAGTGACTTCTCACACATTCGTAGTTAAGAGCCTCTGACCTCAGAGCCCCAAAGTGATATTATAGCTGGAATAGACTTGAATTGGTCTTAAACTGCTTCACTTGAGTATTTATCAGACAACGCAGCTGCAGTGGTGTAGCAGCCACCCTGTGTTGAATGCTGCTGTTCCCCAGGTGCCATGCCTGGTGTCTGTTCAGAGCTGGCTTGCTGGTGAGCAGTGCTGTGCTTCAGCTGCAGGGCAGGTATGGTGTCAGTCACCAAACCTTGTCACAACAGCTTCCCCACCCGTAAATGGGGCATAACGCACCTTTCCCTTCTGTAGTTTCTATCACTCTCTCAAGAATGGCCTTCCAGGGTAGGGATTGTTTTTATTCAGGTATGTACATGTATATATATATTTATATATATATGTATCTGTGCGTATAGGCAATTGCACATTATGAGAACCAAAGTACCTCTAAGTACCTAAGTAATCTCTACTCCTCCAAAATAAAAATTAGAATTTTGTTTAGGAAAAAAGCATTGTGAAATGGTTAATTTGAAAGCAGCTAACTAAAAATAATTTCTGCTGTTCTTGAACAGGCAGGTGTACTACAACTGCATGTAATATGAAGTTTGATGCAGTCACTGCTGATGGAGTATATCTTGTAATTTTTCTGATTTAAGTACTATCCCTTTAAAAGGCTCCTTTGTGAACTAACGGGAGGGGATGGGGGAGTGGGGAAGCATCTCAAATAGTTATCTAAGTTACTGGCAGGGAGATGCCAGTTAGAAGCATGCATCCTTTCTAGCATAGGAAGACACTGGGTATATTTTCTGTGTTCTTATACTTTCCCATGCTGCAGGTATCTTTAGACAGTCACTCATCCTTATGCATCACAAATATTCTAATTGCCAGTATATATCTAAAAGGCTTATCAGGTTTGAGCTCAAGCCTTCTTGCTTGTTACATAGCTAGAATAACTGTGCTCTACTCTTCAACCTTTCTAACAGTATTTTAGTGTAGAGAAGAGATTGCTTGAGTCAAATGCTTTAGAAAAATGAGGAATTTAGCTGGGCTTTTCAAAAGCTTCAAACTGAAGATAGTCCATCTCTGAGATGCAAGTTGACAACAGTGTTGCAAACTACAGAAACTGTGCTCCAAACTTGAAAAGATCAATATGCTTAGTCTGAGGTTTTTCTCTCGCTGTTTTTGGGAATGTATTACAAAGAGTACAAGAAGCCATAAAAGCCTGTATAGAAAAGAAGACAGTATGAACTTGAAATACCAAGGGCTGTTCTCTGACTAAAAAGTCTTGCAGAGCCTAATTACTTTGCAATCACAGAATTGAACTTTTATACTAAAAATCTTAATATTCATTGTTCTAGCAGTAGTAATCACACAACTTCAGGGTATTTTTCTGTCAAATTGTTACTAATGGGACTGCAAGAACATAACCTGACCAACGTAAGCCCTTAAGAAACATTTTTCCAGATGGTTTCACTCTTGCAATGACAGAAAAAGCAACCATAACTTTCAGTAGTAGCCCATTTTTACTTTCTACTAGTTCAGTTTCAACTGACCTTAGAGTTGAATGCAAGAGTTATGCTTTCTAAGGCCTTTCCTTCTTGAGTGCTACACTTTTAAATGCTATCTGTGTTCACAATTCATGCTTTTGCTTGTCATTTCTGTTTTGGAGGTTTTATTCCCAAACTCAGTAGTCCTTTGCACCACAAATGAATCGTATATCCAGCCCCTGTGTAAATGAGAACCAAAGTACCCTGCTGCTCTGTGGCTAAGCCTGGGGACTCCAGTGTGGCAGGTCTGTTATGATGCGTGTCCTGCTGTGCTCTCCCCTGTAACCAGCTGGACCCTGTGTGCTCATGAGCTGGTCTTCCATGTCATCTTCTCTAGTTGCTTAGTCCTGCCACCAAGTATTTAGGAAACAAAACAAAGTTGGAGGATGGGATTGGGGATATGTGAGTCTTGACAGTTTCTAGAGGAAATATGACAGCGTTCTTGCTTTCTGCATAAGAGAATACTGCTATTCCAGAGCTACAGAAGCTTGTGTTTGCTCAACAGTGCAGTGGATAGTGGTAATCTCTGCTCTGCCAGGTACGAAGCAAATTCATCTGAAAGATTTAAGGCTTTTCAAGGAAGCCTGCAGTTTGGGGGGTAAATCCGCAAGACCTGGATATCAAAATTCCTGGGGGATCTCTGAGCCCAGAGATCTTCACTCGGGGCACAGACTTTTTTTAAAGAAAGTCAGCAGTTTTTTGCGTGGAAACAGGTCAGGGAGCACTCGGATACTTGGAGAGGTGCAGTGAAGGAGAATTTTGGCTGCTCCTCAGCTTTTATAACTGCTTATAGAAAACCAGGCTGCCTTTCTCAGCCTGGCAAAGCACCAGACATCCTGCATCCAGTGACCAGCCTCCCTGTTCCTCGCAAAGCTGTGCATATACATATATCCTGTGGGCATAGCACTTAATCAAAAAGGCCCTAGTAGAGGTGAACTCCCCCCAGAATCTTGATCTCTTGTCTCTACAGCAGGTGATGAATAACTGATCCAAATGTGTTGATCTGGACAGTGCTGCCAAGTCCTGGATATGATGTGTTGGTTGCTTTTCTTTTTGGAAGAACTATACCCTGGACCTCACTGGATATCATATTTTCAGGAGGTCATTCAACATCTTTACTGGAGCTTTTACCTGCAGTTTCTACCTAAAGTTGGTGAAAGCTCCTTGTATTCCTGTAATGTCTTTTTTGTGGCTTACAGCCACTTGGGGCAATGAAGCAAAGAGATGTAGTGTTTCCCAGCGAATCCAAAATAGCTCGGGAGGTGGCAGTATGTTGGCAAGTAGGTGGTGGGAGAGTGAAAAAGAGGACTAGAAAGGTACAAAAGAACAGAGAAATTACTTATTAGGCTACAGAAACATAAGATAATTCATGGTGATGTGCAAGGTGAAGGGAAAGGATGATATGACTTGCAAAACCAAGTGACATTAAGAATCTGCTATTCCCTTGGAACTAAGCATGTCCTTCCAACATTAAGGACATTAAAAAAAGCAGGGGGAGGGAGAGTGGGGAAAAAAAGAGTGAATTAAAGAACTATAAAATACTGCTAATGGTTTAATCCTCAGTTATGAATATTCAAAGTTCATGTCCACAGGGTCATACAGACTAGCATGAGGTTGTTCATGACGTTTAGATATGCCTCAACTGACTCACTTGAGCAGATCAAAAGCTATTTACTTCTGTGGGATTAAGAAGTTAAAGCTGGGGTTTGCCCTTCATCAGGCTGAAACTAATGTGCCTTATAGAAGAGATGAGCAAAACGGCAGGTGCTAGCTATCCTCAGGATAGAGGTATTCTATCACATTTAATTGAAAATTCTTGGGACTCCTCCAGCACGAAAAGGA
Source organism: Falco biarmicus (assembly GCF_023638135.1). Classification (NCBI taxonomy): domain Eukaryota; kingdom Metazoa; phylum Chordata; class Aves; order Falconiformes; family Falconidae; genus Falco; species Falco biarmicus. Next base: position 22,519,563 of record NC_079296.1, read on the forward strand.
GATGAAGAGCCACTTTGCATGAAGAGCAGGATGTACAGAGAGAAAAACTGGGTCATGGAAATGTGACTTGGCCGCCAGGATTATCTCTACATTAGACTGACCTGACTGGATAAATACCAAATAAGGAGGAGACGTGGCAAGTGTCAGGAAGATCAGTCACCTGATGCAATGCCTATACTACAGTTCACGTGAAGTCTCATGGCTGCAGTTTTAACTCGTGATATGGCAAGACTGAGTGCTCAAAACTAAGTGTCTGTCATTTGACTTAACTAGGTCATGAAGACAAATCTGAAGTTAATTGTTTGATACATGGATGAAGAAGAACAGATCAACTAAATTTATTTTAAAATAATTTTAAAGCAGTTAAGAGGTAACAGTGTCATGTAGAGGTTTCAGTGAAGAGAGTCATCAGTTTGTAGAGAACTTGACTCCTCTACTGGAAGAAGTGAATATCATCAACTTTTAAATATAATTAAATATATGTATGTGTTGACTTTTGATCCCTGTGATGCAGGCTCCTGGTATGCCCATTTTACAGCATGAGAACTGAGCACTCTATTATCTATAACCTGAAATAGTTGAGTGTATTAGTGGATGATTTCATTCTGACTGGTATGAGGATAGGGAATTGACTTAAAGTAATTCAACTTGCAACTGGATCCCGTGTTTCGGCAGAAAAAAAATCACCGCTGTTGTATTTGTCAGAATTGACAGGTACATTGGCCAGCAATAACTCAGGGAAATAAAGCAGGCTGTTTTCCTGTACCCATTAATGGCTCAGCTGGAAGATACAAAGGCTTTGTAAAAGATGTGTGAACACTCAAATCATAAAAGAAGAGAGAATGTTCATTTTGTCATAATTTTTAGTAAGTCATTGGACTGACTGAGGTTTGTAGGTAATGGAGAGTGGTAAGTGGCCATTTCAACTGGTAGAAATTGCATCAATTTAAGTGACGGGCTATTTTTGAGAGTGAGTGCCTGACAAATTAGAGTATCAATAAAAGACCTGAAGCATTTACTGAAGGTGGTTTTGAAGCAAGATGTCATGGAACTAACATGCTCATTTTAGCTCAAGTTCTTGGTAAAGTTAGCAGTGCAAAACTGCAGTAGGCACTCATGCAGAAACAAAGGTACAAGTTGGCACTTTCACTAGTGGACTCCAAATTTCAGTTAAATAGTGTTTTACCACTAATGTTTTTTTCATATGGCACTTAAATGAGACTGTTACTGGAGTTTTGGGCCCTATTTTTTTTTTTTTTTTTTTAATGAGCAATGAGGTTAATTAGCCCAGTTGCATTGAAAAGGGCTTTTTAAATTATTTTGTATGGCATGCTGCAAACAGTGCCTCTGGAGAAGTTCTTGAGTTAATATCTGCATGCCAGTTTCTAAAGAGACAAGAATCTGAAAATCAAGTTAACAAACTAGTACTTTTATGTCTTTGACCATGATCAGGTGAATTTTGAGCATACCTGAGGTTCTTGGAAGCCAGTTTCAGAGTGCTCTGGGCTTCAAGCATTTCCCTCTCCTCACCACATGTGCACACTTTACAAAGCTTACACATGGAACTGGTAACCTTCTGCAACACAGGCTTTTTTTTCTAGATCAAGTCTCTTTTGCCTGAAGTTTTGCGGAACAATGCAAAAAATAAAAAGTAGGTATGAATTTAGCAAGGTAGACACAAAGGCCAAGTACCTGAGCAATTCTGAGATCAAGCAGTATGCTTTCAGAGGACAGGCTTGTATAAATATTAAAATATCTGGTGCAATATACATAGTTTTATTCATGTTTTGAGACTGTCTAGGATGGGATTTATGCAGCAGTGGATGTAGTCTTATGAATTCTTGAGTAGCGTGCTTTAGAGACTGGGGCCTGGACCTTCATCCCACTTGTCCTTCACAGGTGTGAACAGTGTCCTGTAGAATTAAGGTATTGAATGATGGTATTGGAGGTAAACAGCATGAAATAATACAGGCTTGGGGCTCCAGAGAAGGCTGAGTTAAGCTTCCAGATCAAAGCAGACAGAAGTTCAAGCAAAATTCTGCAACTGAGACCTGTGTCTGTGTTACTGTGGTGTCCTCTAAAACCAGTGTCTTCTGCTGGAAATACAACTTAACCTGCCTGAATGTTTTTGATTTTTCCTGGTAGTGACAGTCTGAAACCAGTGGAAGTTTTGCTATTTGGCTTGATTTCAATGGAAAGGCTTGCATTAATTAGTTATTAATTGTATATTCATTTAATTGTCTCCAGAGGGGTTAGAAAGAAGCTGAAAACATCCTCACTGACTACACTTTAGAGCGCAAAGATGCCTTTGTATGGAAACTTGTATTCTGCAGAACACTTCAAGCAATACTAAATATTTGTATTTCTATAGTTTTCTGTTTGAAAAACTTTTAGTGCCTGGATAACGGTTATCTACATGGATGCAAACCCATCAGAAGTCAATTAAAAAACAAAACCACTAAAAACAAACCAGCCAAAACCAAACCACACACACCCCTCAACAAAACCTTTTAAAAGGATGTTTTGTGTGGATAATATGTTGCCTGAGCTGTTGTAAATAATTTTCCAAAGGAATAATTTTATGCCACAATAAGTCTTGCAAGATGTACATAAAAGGAGATGGACAACAACTTTATGCAGAAAGGGGCTCTTGCTTTGCTGGTCAGCACAGTAAGTCTCTGGTTTGGGAAGAAAAGACTTACTGTGCTGTGTAAATAAATAACAATAAATGGAGCTTAACATTTTTCATTATAAAGATAACTTTAAGCTGTGGCCTGACACAGGTCCTTTACCTCCAGTGAACTGGAGGCAAATTGCCAGTAATATTTAAGGGGGGTTGAATTTTGGATGTCCAGGACTATCACGCTGGAGCTCTTCACTGTTGGGTTTATAACAAGAGTCACAGGACTAAACCAGGATGTGTTAGCCCTTATTGGACCAGAGTTAGAGGAGCAGTCTCGTCCGATTAGCTTTCAGTTGCTCTGCTTCCCAGTGAAGTACAGTTGGTTTCTTGAACTGACACGCTGAAACTGTCCTACCTGTACAGCTGATTTCCCTGGCAAGAGCAAAATGATGAGCAAGCAATGCCTTTTATGAGGTTTCTGTCACAGTAGGTATATTGGGATGGAAAGGTCATTGCCTTTATGGTAGTGAAAGCAGTAAAGGTCACCACTTTAATGAACTCGGCTAAGGCAGCAATTCCTAAATGGCCATTACAGATTGGCACATCTTAGACCTGCCTTGCACTAGCTCCTGTTGCACTGGGGGAAAAGGAAGTTGTTGGCATTGGCAGAGTGGCTGGAAGATGTTAATCTGAGGACTAAGCCTTGCAAGTATTTTATTTGTCTCAACTTAATCTTCATCAAATCTTGATGAATTTAAGAATGCCTTGCAAAAATATAAAGGTTAGTTTTGGCTGACATTTGGAAACTTTTTTTTTCTGCCTGGGTTTTAGTTGTGAGTTTTCTTTTTTCTAAAGTGTCGTTTTTTTCTCCTAATTATTAGGCTGGAAAAAAGACAAATCAAAATGTATGCTGCTGATATTGCAAGGGATGAGCTGAATTTATTTAAACCTCACAGATGCTCTTTCTGTCATTAAGTGTCAAAGTATTTGAGCAATTAGATCACTCTAACTCAGTTCAACAAACCTGTGCTCAGGCAACACTGAGGCTAACACAAATGAGGGCTCTGTAAAAATCATTTACGTCAGTCCATCTGTCTGTCCATACTCTGTCTGCTCTCAGAGGTTGCCCTCCCCACCCCAAACATTTCTGAAATGTTTTAACACTCCAAGTCACAAGAGATTTTACAATTAGAGGCAACTAACCCTTCCCTTCTGTGTGAAACACTTGCAGCCCATAACTGGAACTGCTGTGCTTGGTCTCTCCTTTGGAGAAGTGAGCTGGTACCCTTCTGTCTGAAGAGGGTTGTCCTTTGCAAGCCTTTTGGTGCTTTATGGCCTGTACTTTGAGAAATGCTGCTTTAGCTGGAGCTGTTCAGCTGTGTTCATAAGCTCTGCCTCAAGGTTTTATCCTTTGAGCATTGCTACATTTTTTTTTCCCTCTTCTGGAATTAACAAATCTTCATCTCATTTAAATGCTTCATTTGGAAGCTTTGTCATGTGACAATGACACAGTTCTGTGGCTTTATAGATGAGAAATGCAGTGCAGAAGAGAACCATAGAGAAAAAACCAACAACCACCCCAAAAACCCCCCATAATCATTATTCTGTAATTATTACTGTGCTACAATGATTTGTGTTGTATTCCAGAGCTGCAGGAAATGAATCGTAAAACCACAGAATGGTTTGGGGTGGAAGGGACCTTGAAGGTCATCTAGTTCCAGCCCTGCTGCCATGGGCAGGGATACCTTCCACTAGACCAGGTTGCTCAGAGCCCCATCCAGCCTGCCCTTGAACACTGCCAGGGATGGGGCATCCACAGCTTCTCTGGGCAACCTGTGCCAGTGTCTCACCGCGCCCCCCCCCCCCGCCCCCCAGTTAAGAAATGTCTTCCTGAGAACTAATCTGAATCTATCCTTTTTTAGTTTAAAATGATTACCCCTTGTCCTATCCCTACAGGCCCTACTAAATGTTTGTCCCCACCTTTCTTATAAGCCCCCTTTAGGTACTGGGAGGCTGCTATAAGGTCTCCTTGGAGCCTTCTCTTCTCCAGGCTGATCAACCCCAACTGTCTCAGCCTGTCTCCATAGGAGAGGCGTTCCAGCCCTCTGATCATCTTCATGGCCCTCCTCTGGACTCCATAATGAAGCAAAATGCAGGTCTGTGTGATGCTTGCAGGTAATAATTACTAATCTATTGTAAACTGGTACTAAGAGATGGTATTCTCACTTAACTACCAGAAAGCTGCTCTGTGAACCTATTGCAGTTCTTGTAGCTAGTTGAGCTTGTTCCACTTCTTTCTGTGGCTAGTCCCCCAGTGGAGAACAGGACTACAGCTTCTGTTGCACCTTACCTCTGATGTGCGATACAGTCCCCTTTCTGCGGCAGAGTGGTATTCAAAAAAGCTCCTGTAACTCGTCTCACAGTAATCTTTTTCAGTTCTGAAGAGACAGCCTCTCCTTCCAGTGAAATTCCAGTCTCTGATTACAAAACCTTTTTATTTTGGACCTGTGTGTCTGTTTCACAGTGTATGATTGCTGGTAAGATAGTTCTCCCAACTTAAAAAATAAAAAAAACCAACAACACACAACCAAAAAAACCCCAAACAAACAAAAAAACCCCCAAAAACCAGCAATGGCCAATGCTCTCCATCTGTTGTAGCTTTTGACTGTGATGCTTCTACTCATGGAAGCATATATTAACAGCTGTCACATTTGTTAGAAGATAATGTAAGCTGATTCAATCTTTCCTTGATCAAGTTTGATTATTTTTTTTTTTGGTCAGCTGTTTCTTTCTTTTAACTACCACATATTTTATGGTGGGAGAAAGTGCAGAGTCCCTGCAGAACTTTAAAAAACCAACAAACCAAAACCAACCAAACACCGCCCCCCCCCCAAAAAAAAAAAAAAAACAACACACAAACAACAAACAAACAAAAAAACCCACCACAAAACCAAAACCCCAAGACAAAACCAAACTTGAAAAAAACCAAACCTGAGAAATTGCTCCGTTTATCTCATACTGATCTTATGTTTGCTGAGTAAAGAAAGCTTTTCCCTACCTCTTATGTGTAGAAATAAGAGTATGAAAATAAGTCCAGGTACTTGGTGTCAATTATAGTGATACTATTTAAATGCAAATTTTGTTTTGGTCAGGCTGATTCAATAAGATGAATAGAGGGCATTTATGTAAATAAGCATATTATAATAAGACAATGAAGTATTTGTAATTTTGGATGTTAGTGCTTTCCTTTCTCCCAAAGGATGAGTTGGCTAGGCTTTTAGGAACACAGGGAGGGATGGGGAGTGGCACTTGACATTCAGTTTTGTGGGATAAAATTGCATAAAGCCATAGGCTGCAGACAGAAACAGACCATGTTCATTAGATGCCCAACAAAAGAGGACTTGCAATTCTTCATTAGCAACATGCTAATAGGAAACTGTAGGGAAGCAATCTAGTGTCAACCTTTGGAGACATGATTGAGAGTAAAATAATCTTTCACATTTTTAGAGAGTTTTTTTTTTCGTCACTCTTTTGAGATACTGGTAACATACCTACTAACATGGTCACACGAATGAAATCTTTTCTGTGTATACCAAGCAACTTATTTTCATACTGGTTCTTAAAGTCACTAAAAAGAACTGGCATTGCTAATGCAAATATCAAGAAGCTTAAAATGTTAACATCTGTCTTGTTTAGCTATAAATCCAGATCTGAGTTTCTAGGCTCCCTCTATAGTCAGTGGAGGTTAGATGACACATCCAGAAAGACAGAAGGGAACAAACTGTGCTCTAGTGGTGTTTTTCTGTTTCCATAGGTTATGGAAATATTCTGGATGAGTTCTTTAGATACCTATCAAATTAATCTAGGAAGATGAATGGGATCCTAAAGGACTGAATAATATTTTTGTGCTCTAAAAGTACACACACAGAGTTGGGTTACATAGGCTTGCAGCAGTAACATTGTCTGGGATTCGGTTCTATGGTGGAATTCGCTTTGAAATTAGTAACTAGGGACCTGCTCAACAGAAAGGAGATCATTCTGTCCTTTATCTCTAAGGTACGCTTAACATCCCTCAAATCAAAAGATTAACAGGCTGTTGATATCTTATAAAATAGTAGATGTAAACCACACTGGAAGGAGTCACCAACACAATCTTTTACTGCTACCACAAGGTATTCAACATGTATGGCTTTTTTAAGTTTGCACTCTGCTTTTCTCAAAACCATTCACTTTTTCTAAACCTTAAAAAAAGTATTATAGCACAGTGAGGAAAAATAATTTTAACTGCTGTTTATTTAAAATTGGTGGTGACTTGTTTTCATCATATTTTTTGTGAATATTTGAGGTCTTGAATGTCACTACTCTGAAGAGCAATGCTCCTGAAAATTGGTGATTGGCCTGAATTTTTATGTCAAGTTAACTTCAGATATTGCAGATTGGATGTATCCTATAAAATGTGCAGAAGATATTGCAAACAGGACCAACATTAATAATGTGAGTAGTATACCTATGATACTGTTGATCTAAAACTTTTAGGAATGTAACTGATACTTAGTCTCTGTACTTTAAATTTTCTTGCTTTTTTTCTGTTTTTAATAACATTGGGGGGTGTTATAAGCTGTTGTCCTCCACAGCCATGAGAGCAAGGTATTTACTTTCTATCTTATAAGAAATAGAGATTCCTAGACAATCACTGAGCCATGTTTATCTCTTGTAGCAGATGCTCCAGGTAAGAGCATGGCTTCAGTTCCTCTGGAGGTGGCTTGTTTGTAGTCTGCAGTCTGAACACTTTCAGTGGGCTTTCTGTCTCAGTCCTGCACGGAGAGCTGTGGCGGAGGTTTTGATTTACACGCAGCACTGAAGTGTTGCAAGGTAGACGTGAGTCCAGGTCATGATAGCTGGTTGTCTCAGTGCCATGGTGTAGGTATTGTGTTCCTATGTCTGGCTTAGCAGTGCCACTGGATATTTTATCAAGCAGAGGACACCATTGCACTCTATGCCTCTAGCTGTGTTGCTTAATACAACATACTACATCTGTGATGATTCAAGAATGACTGGTGAAGGTTAGACTCCTGTTTCTTAATGTACAATGGTTTTTAGATCATTGCAACAGTAAGGTAGGACTTCACCTTCTTATATTGACTGCGTGTATAAAATAAAACTCTCTATCTACCTTCCTTATAGGAAGAGTCTTATTAATCTTAGGACTGTGATGTTTTAAAGATTCTGGTTGATATGTAGTGGTGACTCTAAGACCACTTTATTCAAAGTGTAATTCTGGCTCCAGAAGTGATGCCTGGAGGTACAAGGCAATGCACTGGATTAAAAATTACCATTTTGGGAACCAATGGATTTGATGTACCTTTCATTGCTAGATTTGGAGGTACCATGTGGCTACATGAGCATATAAAGCCCCTTTCCTATCTCCCCTGTATAGTAGGTAAAGGCCAGTTTTTCTCAAAAAAAGCTGTACTTAAAATGAGAACACAATTTATTTTTTCTTCTGACATCTTAAAGAAAATTCTAAGGGAACTGAATACACTTTAAAGTTCTGAAACTTCCTACAGCTTTTTTTTCTGAAGGGGACTGTCTGGTAGAATTTGCTAGAGAAGTAAAAAGTAAATTTTCCCATAACTCAGTTATAAAGGCATGTGGCTGTCTCAGTAGAGCTACTAAAAGGAAGTAATTTCCTCTAAACTATAGAGATGTTTAGAATAATTGTTAGAGTCATATTTTGTGTCACATTCTATCTGAATTTTCTGCAATGGTATGCTGAACAAATAACTTGCAGAAAATAATCCATCTGGCAATCCTGGCGCTCTGTTTCTGCTCCTGGAACATCTACAGCTATATCACAACTTTTTCAAACTAATTACCAGAACTGCGCTGTGAATGTTTATAGGTAATTGAGAGACTTTATTATACACACAGGAGTAGTCTAGTCCTGTCATCTTGTTGATATTTGAAATGTGCACAGTAAGGCTTAATTGTATAAAAGCATGTGAAATAAGAATGTTGTCAGGAAGATGACCATGCCCCTCTCTTGGAGCCCATGGATACAGAGAGCACACAAATGCTTTGAGGAAACATCTTCTGGTGTTCATCAGCTCCTTCTCCCAGGTAACCTAGAGAACAGAATCATCCCTCAGATATCAGTGGCAGTGGTCTTACGGAACAAAATCTCATCTTGTGATTCCTGGACCTTACAAAGGAATATAGAGGGACTATGTAGAATTTAAAAAAAAAAAAAAAAAAATATCTAACCATTCAATTAACATAGGTACTCAAGAGTACTAGCATATGATACTCAATAATGAAGTAGAGCAAACATTTGTAACTTAGCCTTTTCTACATCTGGTACCAACAGGTCCCCAGTGGGATCAAATTTACCCAAGTATTTTGCTGCCTAGGTATTTATGTGAGCAAGGAAGTTCCTCTATACAAATGTTTGTGGTAACAACACGTAAGCCCTCTTTAGTTTAGTGTTCCCTTTCATTCCTGTCAACCCAAGCCGTTTGCTTGCCAACCCTGTCCATCAATCCCTCACAGGGCTGCTGATAACTCTTTCCCTCCTCTGTAGCTCCCAATTTAAAGCCCAGAGAACAATTGCCATGGAGGCTTTTGGCTCCTTGAAACAATTATAATTCAGTTTTGGTGTGGGTGAAATGAGATAAAAGTGCAGATGCAGTAATTCCTTGATGTAATTGATACTTATTCATGGCTTATAGCCATACCAAGCATTCTTTGTAGGAGGTAGTGACTTCATCTGGAAGAATCTGAGAAAATGAGCTTCTACTAATCAAGCAAAATGAAAGTATTTCAGGCCTCTGGAGGTCTCCTCAGATGAGGGTTCTGAGTTATACAAACCCCCACTACTAATTTTTTCCTCACTCATTTGTCCACTATTAATCTTAATGGAGCACACACCATTTTTCTGTTCCCACACATGAGGATGATGACCCTATCAGTCAATTCCAAGATGCGTAGGACAGGTAGAGCCAGGTTTAACTTATAATGATGCTTCTAGTTCCAAACTTGCTAAAGGTTTTTAGTATTTGTTTCTATACTGCACCACAGATTACTTCCTAGAGAATGCCATCTTGCTGTTTATGGAAAATGCAAACGTAACTTTAGAAGCCTTTGATCTACCATTGGGGAAAGTCTTTGGGCAGAAGTTATGAAGTGTTTCTTGTATGAGCTCACCTAGATTTTATCCTTAAAGTAGGAGCAGAGAATAAGCGAAACAGGAATCAAAATCTTAATTTCTTACTGTGTTTTCTCCGCCTCCCAGTGGTGGTAATTGTACCTTCAGGATATTTTGTGGCATAATCTGTTAAAATATGTAATGCTTGTATCAGTTTGGCTAACAGAAGCTGAAGAAAGGGCAAGGCTATCTTCAAGACTCTTTACAGAAAAATTATTCTGTCAAGTTTTAAAGACATGCTTTACCTAGGGCAAAGAAGAATTGAAAAGATAACCAGAAAAAAAAAAAAAAAAACCAAACAGGGCAAACAAAGCAGTGTATCCTATAAGACTTAAGGAACTAGTGAATAGGTGGAAGAAGCCAAATTGGGAGCTGATGGAACTGCTGAGCAGGATTGTTTGCTTATAATGAATGTTCCTTTACTCTCTGTGTTCAAGTGGCTCCTACCAGCTTCCACTATCTAAGTTGTAAGCAAAAGGCTTGTATGTATCTATGTACCAGTATGTTACAGGTATCAAAAAAAATCAGCTATAATAAAAAATTCATGTCCAATTGGAAGCTGCATGAAGCCAAGGCTTAAAACAAAAAGAGCTTAAAAGGACCCTTGTGTTCCCAAGGGGTCTTAATGAGGTGGGTGTAAATTTAAAATGGGTAAGTGAGAGGAACTGTAGAGCTGTCGGCCCTTCTGGAAGACACTCTGATAAAAGAATAGAATAAACCAGGAAGATTATTTCTCTGCAGCTGAGACTTCCCTGATGTTATGTAATTCTGTATTTACTCAGTTACTCTTTTGTTCTAGCACAGTTTAGTTAATTTGTTCTTTTTCTTCCTAAGATATTTTTATGAGTTATAAATTTTAGTGGTAAGTTTACTAGAAAGAGGAATTGAAGGGGGAAGTATTTTTAATGTTATTTGTCCTGTAATATACACTTTAATAATTTGAGGTGGATGGACTTTGATCTCAAGCTTTTTAGTAAAGTTTTGGCGGAAATATTCAAGCTTTTGTTAGAAGACACAATTCTAATCAAGGCAGGTGATGGAGAGAGGATCCTTAAGCATTGTGTTTCAGTGGAGGCCAAATTAGTGTGAGTGTCTTGGAGGAGAAACATATGAATTGAGATATTGAAAGCAGAATAAATGACCGTTAACTATTCAAAAGTGCAACTTCCTTATACCATAGCATGTCAGAAAGCATAGTTCCTTCATGATTCAAAACCAATTGGTGTTTTTTTTAGAAAAATATTCCGACCAATGGTCTTGGAACAACTACTGTCTCTACAGCCAGTAGGACTCACACTGAGGACTGAATAGAGGAATGGCAGCTAATTTAGCTCAAACCATTGTCAGCAGCAACATTAGCCAGCTAGTTGTAATGACAAGGACTAGGAAACCTTAATGAGCATCAGTATGGTATAAATGGAAGGGAGGAATGATCTGTAGGTGGTGGATAGTAATGAATACATGGTAACAGTAGCCTGCCAAATTGCTTCGCTGGCACTGGAGAGATGATGCCCTTATGTTTCTTCTGCAGCCTGGCACCAACACCAGCTTGCTGCTTCCCATTCTGGGTCCAGGTCAGCTGGAGTTAGCCGAGGGTTCCCTGCATCAACATGCCTTTTACATGGAAGGCCCTTCCCCTCCCATGTGAGGCTTTCACTACTCGTTTTCATCATATTCTAACAGTAGTAATAAGCTAAGGCCTGTCATCACCCATTGGGTTGGTCTGCTCCCCACACCAGCTACACATGACCTCACTCTCTGCTCTGTTCACAGTTACAGTAAATCTTTAGAACATATTGTGCAGAAGCTGGTATGAATAGCAATGGGAAGAAATGCAGAGAACCTACATCCTATGCCCCCAAAGATGCATAACTACTCCCTTCAGTTTGAAAATCCAGAGGAGCAGTTTTACTTAGCTTTACTGAAGCCATGCCTGGGTGTGTGCTACAGGGCTGAGACATCTCTGTGCCTAGAGATCCTATATCACTGAGGGGAGAGGGTATACCAGCTCTGACTGTAGTTCCAGGCTTGCACTGCTCTGGCAAGCTGCTACTTTTTTGCATTTACTCCAATGCTCTGTACACTTGAAATCAAGATGGTCTGATCTGTAATAACTCCCGAAGTATGAACTGATGTACTTAATCTTGATGAGCAGCTGTCATGAGCTGAACGTACTAGTTGTTCTTGTATCTGGGTTTCCTTAAAGTCCCATCCAACTTGATCTATTTCTAGTTTACCTCTGGTTTTATTATTGCGCCTCTCTCTAGTCTAGGCTGTGTAATCCTTCACAACTACTGGAGTTGCAGGCTTAGTGGAAAACTACCACTTCCTGAATTATTATTTTTTTTTTTTAGATTATAGATGTGTTCTTGGTAAGACATTGCTCATGCTAATTTGTGTTCATATCAAATAATTATGGGGAAAACAAAGTTAAGTCTGTATTGAAACCTCCTACTGACTCAGAGTTCAGTAGTATGAAATCTTGATACAGAAACCAGTTAATGGCTGAATTGGTTCCAAATGTGAAAGTCTTGCAAATGCAGTTTCAAGAGTCTTCGAGATGATCAAGATTTTGGAGAGGTCTGCTTATTCAGGAGATGTAGTGGCTGTTTCTCCTAGTAGTTTAATGTTTAAAAAGAGGTTTGGTGCTGTGGAGTAAATAAATTCATAACTGTGAAAGAAGACATAACTGTGCTGGGCCAGAGATGGGTAACACTGATGTTACCAGGGACAGACAGAGCAACACTGGATTAGTCTTTTTCAAATTGGGTTTTGTAGGAAGAGAATTGCAATGGATCTCTTCACTCAGTTTGCCTCTAACTTAGAAACAGATGTGAAATGTTTGTCATCATAGGTAGTTTGGGGGAACATCCCTCCTATGCACCATGAGCTTGCAGTGGCAGAGAAAGTAAGTTTTATCAAAAAAAAAAAAAAAAAAAGTTCCGGAACACCAAAGGTCTCACACAAGCGATGACAGTAGGTAGTATCGGGACCACTGACTTTAGTTTCTATGCTGGCATTGGAGCTCTGAAGTGGAATATGCTCAGGCTTGGTGAAAGCCCTATGAGCTTTCTTCACCCTCCCTACGTTTGAAAACTCTTGCACGTTTGACTGAGCTTAAGTTCTTAATTCCAGCAGTAGCCCCCAAAAAATCATGTGATGTGTGGGATTTTCTGGATGGCTTTGAAGCTGGAGAGCTTCAACTTATGCTCCTGCCACAGCTTTTTAGGGAAGCAGATGAGGTGTGTACTGCTTCATCCTATTACTTAAAACTGTCAGCCCATGCTGTGTTTCTTGGTTGATGTGACAAAGCCGCTCTACAGCAGTTATGAGATGTTAAGCTCTTGAGTCCTTGTTATGCCAAAACGTTTGTGTCACTGCAACTCTATCTCACTTCTGGATTCTAACCTTACAGAAGCTGTGTCCTAACGTTGCTGTAAAGACTAGCAGTAGTCCTCCCTGGGTTGTTGAAGCAGATGTGTGATCCTGGAGCCTGTTCTTCTCTCGCATACAGAAGCTTTAAAGAGAACATGGCAAGACTGTAGTTTGAATCATGAGAAGAGAACAGAGGTGTAAAGGAAAACAGAGGTATTCTTAGAAGCAAAATACTGGGTACTGATCTAGGACATCTAGATTCAGTTTCTAGTTCCTGTAACTTAAAAACACTTTATCAGTTCTGTGGTTGTTTTTGCAAAGTAGTATATTCTCAGTAGCTGGGATGTGCTTTGAGGTTGCAGTAAAAATACAAGGCATAAATTTGTAGTTGGCTCAGTTAACAGATGCCAGAAGTGAATCACATAAGGCCAAAACTGTTATATCCTCCTCTTTGCTCTAGGGAGGCAAAAGCTGAAGTGTTAGGTCTGAAGGTGAGACTAGGCTTGGCAGACACACCGAGAGTTCAACAACAAACAACAGGATTTTGCAGAAATAAGCCTTTTAAAAGTTAATCCATTTTACCAGCAGTTTGCATGCTTGTAGCTTAATGCTACTTTTCACTACACCTAGTGAAAACAGTGCTCCTTCAGCTGCAAGCTGCATAGAACACTTGCACTAGCCTCTACTTGAAGTGACCTCTTATATCAGAGTCCCAGCTTAGTAACATTTCTTTTCAGTGTTTCCTCCCTGAAGTGACATTTAGTGTGTAAGAATGAAAAGGAGGTGAAAATAACACAGCCTGTTGTTCTGTTTAGCAACACTGGATCTCTGTAACTTGCACTTTACAGACTGCTTGTTTATCAGACTGAGAATAAGGCATACATTTTTGACAGTAATGATTGAAACAACTTCCCAGGAAGACTCAGAAATGTAAAAGGTGAGATTTTGTGACTATACAGATGAAGACTGCAAATTTTCCCATGATGATCCCTATCAATGCATATTTCTACCCTTAGGAACAAAATGCATTTGAATTCAAACTATGGTGATGAGGACTTCATAGAGGAGAAGAGTCATTAATTCCAAGATGGATTTTTTTTTTTTTCTTTCTTTCTTCTAACCTATGGTCTAACCAGAGAATAAGGGCTTCTAGGTGCAGAATTTTTTGTGAGGTTGTCAGATCTTCCAATTCCATCCACTTTGACTTATTCCATCCACTTTGAATGACTCTTACATATGAGTTTTTGTGAGCTTTTGATTATTCTCCTCACTCGTGGTCTATCAACACGAATCTTCCTGCTTGGTGCTGTCACCTTTATGAGATGCAAAGCCATTCCAAAGCTTGAAATACCTGGAAGAGTTTATTTTGTAGAGAAGTGTCCGCTAAAAACATTAAAATGTCTTTTGTGCATCTGACCCGTTGAGGGTTGGGGTGAAGATGCTACTGGGTGGTTGCTCTTGAGGCTTGTACAGAGACCAGAGATTTAGTCACAGCATTGAAATGCTTCTTGTGTTTTATTAAGGGATGTTTCTGACAGCAAACAGCTTGCACAATCCACAGAAAAAAAACCACACACATAAAAAAAACCCCCAAATTCTTGAAAATCATGAGGGGTTACCTCTGTGAGGAACGTACTTGTACAAAACCCCATGCAGGTTATGCCTCACAATAAGATATTTACTGAGGGCTTGCTGTGCCACCGAGGGCTTACTGTGCCTCCCAGGGCCAGTGCTGGCTGTGCCGACACTGTGGTCTTGCTGCTAAATAGAAATCATGAATAGCAAGATGAGGTGTATGAAATTAATAGTAATAATATAGAAACTGCTTGCTGCCTTCATGTGGGTGTACCAAACATTTCTGGTAATGGCACTTAATTTCAGTAGTACTGTTTTGAGTAGCTGTAGTAAAATTACCACTTAACTCTGAGCTGCTTCAGTCTTCTGTTATGTTTAAAAGTAAGCATGTAACAAACTTACTGCTAGCAAAAACATATTGCAGCAGCTCTAGCTGGGTACAAGAAAAGTGTGTTTGTGACTTATTAGATGGCTAATCAGTTGTGTCAGGCTTGTGGGGATAGTAAGGTACAGAACTGAGCTTGTATATTAGTTAGACTCCAATAAAGACACTCCTGAGTAGAATTCCATGGTGTGATTAAAATGCTTATGAACAAAATTCTTTCTGTTGTTTTTGACGTGTTTCTACAGCTCAGAGATTTTACTCAAGTCTGTTTTCCAAAGCTGTTCCTTGGCAAAGTTTCTGGGTGTTTCATTGAACTTGGCTTCTGGGTCTGCTCAGCAGCTACTGGAAGGTGTTCAGGCTGACCTCTGAAAAATCTCCCATGCTCTTAAAATCCCTGTCTTGTGGATCCTGGGGGAAACAAAGAAAAACCCTGAGAATTTCCAAAGTTTAACTTCATTCCTACAAATGACTGCTGGCTGCCTGCAAAGCTACTAGAACTGTGGAGTATCTGCCCAGCCTGTGCTGGCAGCTGGACCTCACTAGAAAATCATTCACCTGGTGGCATTGGAAAAAAATCTTTGAAGCAATAAGCTCTCAGGAAGCTCTTGGAATGTTGCCAAATGCCATTCTGAAGGAAAAAGAAGCACAGGGAAACATGTTTGGTGAACTTTCATTTGGGAAAGATTCAAACTCTCTTCCTCTAAAATGACCTTTTGGATTTTTTATAAAATGAAATGGTACTTGACCAAAATATTTTGGACTCATCAAAACATGATATCCTAACTCACTTCAATTTTAAGCATTTCAAGATGCTTGAAAAGGCAGCTAAATGGAAATGTAGAGCCTATGCAAATTATGTTCTTGGGGGAAAAAGGTTGGTTTTTTTTCCTATGCATTCTACCTGAAGTAAATGATTAGCCTTTTCTGTGCGATAACCAATAGGTGATATGGAGTGTGTAAATTCACATAGGATCTGTGAAGTTTCCAGCTATTTGCTGCAATATTATTATGATAATGTTGCACATTGTTATTGATTCCACCATAAGAATGCAGGCTAGTCTAGTGCCAAACTTCCCCACCACCATTATAGCAATCATTAGCAAACTTAATCTATGGGTATTAATGAGTACATGCAGCTTTCTGGGCACTGGGTAATCATAGATGGAAACCAGCATTTCACTCCTGATCTCATCCTGAATGTTCATATTCTTTAATAAACTAAACTATCCCATCAAATTTATCTCTTCTTCCAGACACATCTAATCAGTGAGAAGTAACTGTACAATTAGACTCCAAGTAGGTTAATTACTTTAAAAGAATTGATTATGATGTCTCTTATGGAATTTTTTTTTTCCTTCTCTATCCTAAGGAAATAGGAAATGACATGGCTCTATCACCATTATTTATTCCTTTTTAAAGCACCAAAAGTGTATACAACACTACTCAACAGGTGAAAGGGAAAGGGCTAAGCAAACATGTCCTCACTGCAATCCTTAAAATTTAAAGCAAATCTTATACTCATGTGGCAGTGAACTGTGTTAAATACTTCATTAGTCTAATAATGACTGGTCTAACAAACGAGCTCACTTCACATGTGTAAGTTTTGCTCTTTGAACAGTTACCTTGTTGTTTTGTCTTTGCCTTTTGTCGAGTATCGCATGCTCTTTTCAGAGCAGGGTTTCTCTTTTGTGTTTGCACAATACTGAGTGACAGCTCTCATTTCTCTGAGCAGCCTCCTGTATTGCTGATGCCAGAGAAAATGATGAAGAAAATTATGTTCTCCATGATATAAGATGTATTGGCTAGTTTGGAAATGGGTACTTCTTGAAATTATCTCTTATTTGTGGGATTAATTAAATATTATCTTCAAGTGAGTAAATGTGCCTGACTCTTATCCAAGCTCTGGTTGCAGATCAGGGTCTGCAACACTGATTTTCTAAACCCTGCACAGTTTCACTGAAAATAAAACTGACAGCTGTTGGCTTACAGTTGGTATGTTAGTACTGCTGCAGAAAAGCATGCTGTAACATCTCCAGGGATGAGCTGAAATTTTGTGTTAGTTGTACAGCTCTCTAAAATACTTCCAACGACTTCAGAATTTCCAAGAAAGGAAACAAAGCCTCCTGAACTAGCAAAGCAAAGAAAGCATCTATGACCAGCTGGATCATATTCTTTCCACATTATCGATTTTACTGGTTGTCCAGTGAAGGTCTTGCAGGCCTTCTTTTATTGTTTCCAGGCAAAGTTTGCTCTGAAGTGTGTAGCACGCTGCAGGCAACACATCAGTGTTATTTGTGATCCTGTGAAGCCTGGAGATCACTAGCAATGAAGCTCTGATATGTGCCATAGGAAGGCTGCACGGACAGATGAGAAACTGCCCAGGATCAGTTGCCTGCATGTTGGATGGGAGCATCGTTGTGAAGGGCTCTCGTGTGTGTCTTGCTGAGAAGCACCAGTAACAGAGGTGGTACCAGCAGCAGAATCACCTGCTGGTGAGACACACTGATGAGATGGTTTAAGGGTAAAACCTGTATTCTGGATTTGATTTCTTTTTATAGCAACCATGGCATGATAGCCTTGTGCCACTTACAGTGATGTCAAGTGGACAACTTGTATCGCTTTCTAGCTGTACCTTTGTGTACAGGCCACCGTGCAGTACTGACCTGCGTGCCTGGATCCTCCTCTCCTCATACCAGGAGGAGGTCAGTGCATTTCTCTCATTGTTTGTCATCTATTACAAGCTAATATTGTGTTGGATGCCTACAAATTTATCATGGGGGACTGCTCTGAGAAGGTTAACAGCAGGTGTAAAACGGACTCAGAGCTTACTAGAAAGTGGGAGTTCTGTTCCAGGGAACTCTGAGTTTCTGACATGTGTTTGCTGTGCGTTGAACCCCAAGTCTTCTGAATTCTTGTTACTGTAAGATCTTAACAGTTCCCAGCAATTTTTCCCCTTGTTAAGTGTTTAACAAGGGAGGAGGAGCCTTCTGAGGAGAGTTCAGTAGCCAGCAGAAGCCTGGTAACTTGAGCAACAATCCTATTTACTGCTGCTGTTTGAACTGCAGATGGATGAGAGTTAATTAGACTTCAAGCAGAACCTCTGTGGGCTGTGAAACCAGGCTGGAGTGTGTGGCTTCCTAATGAAGCTGTAGTATCAGTCATGGGCAAAGAAAAGCAGCTCCTCAGCAGACAGCAATTTGCTGGTTCATGGACTCCGTAAACTGCTGCTCATCTACTTTCCCACTGCCACAGTTAATTTTGCTCAGGTCTGTGTACCTCAAGTCAGTAGCACTTCAGATATCTGTGTGAACTGACACAAGGTAGGGCTTGCAAAAATGAGGGAGTTGAATGAGAGGTTCTGGGTGATGAGAAACATGTGCTTTTCAAGTTCTCTATCACTGAAAGCGGGTGTGTTTGACCCCCCCCTGGACACCCTTTGGAGGAAGGTCAAAAAGGACCACCAGTCTAGTGTCAACAGAAATCTACTTTACTTTGAAGCTGCAGAAATTTCACTATGAAGAACCAAATCGGGCTGAATAAGCATTAGCTACCTGTGCTTCTGTAGGAAAAAAGATCCTGCTAAAAAATGCTGGTGTAAACATTACGGCAGCTGAAGAATAAAATCAAACCTATGGAACAGGCTTCCTAAAGAGGTGGTTGGTGCCTCAAGCCTGTCAGTGGTCAAGAGGCATTGGAACAATGTTTTAATTTCTGGTCAGCCCCAAAGCAGCCAGGCAGTTGGAGTAGATGATTATCATAAGTCCCTTCCAACTGAAATATTCTACTTTAGATTTGTTACTTCTGTTTATTAAGAAGTGGAGGAAACAATGCTTTTAAGTCTAAAAGGCTTGTACCTGGTATTTTACTGTGTAGAGAGGCTTTTGCTTGTTTGCATCTGACAGGACTTGCTACGTATGTGCTGCGGAGGTTAGTCTCCTTGAGCAAAGAACATGGGTGAGCAGATCCCACCCAAAGCTTTAAGCCACGTCATATCAGTGCATACACAGTGTCTTTACCTGCATTTAGGACCTGACACAGTGAGAACCAACTGAAATGACATTGACATGTCATCTTCCTAGGCTTCTCTCCAAGCTACTGCAAAAGAGCTGATTTATGGTGGGAGCTTCAAGTCCTGGGATGGTTTAAACACGTGGTAGAGCCTCAGTGACTGAAGCATCCCAACAGCTGTCAGTACTTTATTTACAAATTCTTAAGAGATTGTGGGGGATGTTGTACTGAATACTTGGTCATGCAGATCAAACACTTGCCTCCAAACGGTTCTTGAAAAATGACAGTTTAAACTGTCAGCTTTTAGAGCACGGATTCACCAGCTTGGTACATGTATAAGAGCGATCAGCTTGTGATAGTTAAGGCGTGTAGCGTGCAGGTGCTGTCTGAGCAGTCAGTGTTTGTATTTGCTGCTACGGCCAATGGCTGGACCAGACACGGTTTGGGAAGCCTAGCTGGAGGCTTACTAGGCATGTAACTGCTGCTGTGTCCACTTCACTGGAATTTTGCCGGTGAATTGTGTGTATCTCTACATACCTGAAGTAATTGTATCACTAGAGGCTCTGACCTTTCCTTTGACAGTGGAATGCCTGAAATCAAGATAAGTCCTTAAAGAAGTCCTTAAAGGACAGGAGGTACCAAAACCTCTGACTTGAGATTCTCTGCCCAACAGGTTAGGCAGCTGGGCATAGATTAAAATGCAAACAGGATGTTAATGATAAAGGGATTCAGATTTTATGTCAGATGCTCCTCTTTGCTCTTCTGAAACTTGCTGACTTCAAGCCTGTGAGTTCCCGCTCCTTTAAGGGAGGGGTTTGCCTCATGCTGTTCTTAACATTGCTTCCTTCTTCCCAGCTGAAGGTTTTGTTAATCCACTGTCTGTTATGAAACATGCTTTTTAGAGTAGGGTGCCCCCTACAAGGACACCTTGTTAAGCACTGAAGGATGTGTTTATACCTGTTCTTGCTCTTAAGTTTCTAGAAGTGCAAAATTAAGGCTGGGGCTTTTTTTTTGGTTTTTGGTTGGTTGTGGTTTTTTTTTTGGGGGGAGGGGGGGAGGGTGGGGGGTGGTGTCGTGTGGGAAGGTATCCCAAGAAGAAAACAAAAGAACATCTTCTCTTCATTTATACATAATAGATATTAATTGCATCATGCAATTTGCTAGTAAGAAGTGTTTCTTTAATGAAGGTAATGAAATAACCCACAAAGAACAGATCAGGCATCTGCTTGGCTGGAATTGGCTCAGATTTCAACTTCTGAGCAGCAGAACACTTCAGCAGTTGTTCTTAACTCATGCAAGAAATTATTTGGGGATTGCTTGGCATTGATCTCCTAACTAAACCCAAACTGAAAACTTAACGCATTGTTTCTTTGTTGATTTAACAGCAGATTGAGTCAAATATTTAGACTGAGCTGCATCAGAAGATCCCTTCCCTGCTGGAAGCACATAGTTATGTCTGTCTGAGAAATCGTAGTTTTATCCTAAGATCCTACTGGCATCGCTAAGGCTCTGCCAATGCCAAGGGTTTTGACTGTCAAACTCTATGGTGCCTCTCATGGGATCAGGGATTGATGCTGAGCTTGACTTTCACTAGTCAGAGCAATACACTGGGTAAGCAGCACTTCGCATCTGTGAAGTGCTGGAGCATATATCTTCATGGTTTAATTGTGATGGGAATGCCATCCAGGAAAAAGAAAAGCACTAAATTGCTCTTAATGTTCAGTACAATATTTAATCAACACCATAGTACTAAAAACATTCTAACTTTCTTCTGTGTCTGCTTCATTAGCTCTTCATCTTTCCAAATCTGATCATACGATGCATCTTTGTCTGTATTGCCCTGTATCTTAATTTCTCTCTTCAGTGATAACCTGATGCCTCAGTGCCTTAATTGGTTAATCATAAAATCCCTTACAAATCATAGACTATTTGCTCGTCTGTGTGAGCTAATATTTCTGCAGTAGCCATCACAAAACATGCTTCAGAACATAAAGCTACGTTTAACTGTAATTGTATGGATTGTACAATGGGATGACGTTTAGTACCAGAAAGTCAAACACAGGTCAGTAGAACTGATATTGTACTTGGTTATGAGTACATGAGTACATTTTTAGTCTCTTTAGAAAAGCTGAAAAGGAAATTACTCCTAAGCTTACCTGTTCTTATGGAAAAGCCCAGCAGGAGTTGTTGAAATATGTTAATTTATAACAGGTTTCATGCTGTCATGTAAAATTTAACAGACAGTCTGCTGCTAATACTGAAAGTCTCTGGTATATAATTATTCCCTCAATTCTACTTGGTGGCTTAAGGAAAAGTTATAAAATAAGATTATACTACCTACAAATTCTGCAGGTTATAACTGTTCCTTTAGGATCTGTTATGCTTCTGTAGTGCCTATTTGTTTTACACTTATTGTAATCTGGAAAGCTTTTCTGGGGAAAAGTGAAAATATCTGTTTTAAACAACCTACACGTCTACGTTCTGAACTGCCTAATACTCATAGAAACATGTTTTTAAATGTCACTGAAAGTTATTACACAGTTTCCAGCCATTGTGTCTGTGCTTGTGAAGACCAAACTATGAAACAGGATGAAAAGCAGAACTTAAAAAGCCTGGACTTTTATTGTCCAAACTAAAAGAAAGGAATAACAGATATACAATGAAGGGGGGTGGCAGGGGCTCTCCTGTTAGATACCAAGCTTCCTTGTACTTGTACAAGGGTTTTACTTTAATTTGGTGCTGCTTATGGTGAAGCTTTGAAATATTGTAAGCAGTCTGATGCTCAGGTGAGATGAATCCCACCCAGGCTCTAACCTTGTAAATATATATAGGGTGACATGATTGTAAAGGTGTGTTTTATAGGTGCTAAAGGAATCTACATGGCAAAGTTAGACAAACTGCCTAACTTTGAGGTGAAATTAATTCTACCCTACCTTTTCCATTTACAATGAATCAGCCAGGAGTAGCAAACACACTGTTTGCAGCCCTCTTATTTCAGTAGTAAGCCCTATGTAGGTAGTGTCTTTGAGTGAAGTAATGTTGAATAGCCATCCCTAGTGACAGATGTTTATTTAGATCAAATATGATTGATCTCAACTGACTAATTGGTGTTTAAAAAAACCCCAACAACCAACAAACAAAACCCACTGCTTTCTCTGCTAGGATTTGATACTAAGGTAACCTCTGTGCTGAAGACTCCAAGTCTTGGTTATACAGTTTGTCTGTAATTTCACTGGAGCTGCCAGATTTGAAAGTATGGAGAACTATGCAAGGGGTCTCAACCTAGTTCTAAGGGAGGTATGTTGGGTACCACAAGCAATATAGTTGCCTCTGTTTGATGCATCACACGGTCTAACTTGTTCCATCACTAACAGTACAAAGCTACTTGGAGTTTATGGCAGTTCTTCTGGTTTATTTACTGCATTGGTCTATGTAAGCTTAAAATAAATGGGTTTCAATTAACGTCAATTTTCTAAAAGTGTCATGGCTAGTTTAGAAGATTCAAAGATGGATATTCCAGGTGATACATCCTTCTTGCATGGTCTAAACTGAAATGGTTTGTGGTCCAAACCTAACCCTCTGAGCAGCCAGTGTCCTGAGTGATCAGGAAAAAATAAAATGTCCTGCGCTTGACCATCACCTCAAGACTTTAAATTTGACACTAGCTAAGAAGAGGTTTAATGCACTGGAAGGGCTTAGTGTTCTCTAAAAGGAATGCTAACGTAAGACAAAATGTGTCCAATATAGGTTGTGATGAATGACACTGCAATGGTTAGTATTGCAAGCCTATTGTGACATTGATCAGGATAATATATTTAGCATGTTAATACTAAGGCTTTGCCCAACAGTGACTGAAGATTTCATCAGCTACTCATTTATCTCTGTGCTCTCTAGATAGAACAGGGGTTATTTATTACACTGCATCTTCCTGACTGGCTTTGCAAATTGGAATTAATTATTAGTTGCTAATTTCTTCTAATGTGAATTCATTCTCCTGCTTGCAGCACCACATTTTCTATTGCCTTGTTTTATTTCAGTGCTTCACAACTCTAAGCTTCAAAACTTTCAGGGAATGAGAACCATAATCATAGAGAGGTTAATTCAATGTCAGCATTGCTGGAAAACTCTGACCAGGGTCAGTGTACAGTGACAGTGGCTTTCTAGGCTGGGCTTAGATACTACTATCAGGGAAAACCAGTGTCTACAGTAAATCTGAAGGGTCGGTTTTCAAGGACATTTGAAAGGCAAATAAATGCATGACTGAAGGCAGGGAGAGGGGAGTGAAAGCTCCAAAAGACTCAACAAGGCAAAAGAAGACCTTATTAAAAAAAAGCTGGGAAGTGAAGAAGTCCTTGGAACAACACTGAGTCTAGGCTGAGTAGCAAGTGGGACTGCAGGCAGCTGGACAGAAACTTAAGGTTGGAAGGTCGGGACTGGACATGGCTACTGCAAAGACTTTCCCTCTTGTGCCTGAAAGATGAGGCAGCTGCTAGGCAGTAGCACGGTGCATGGTGCATCCACTGGTTTGTCATCTGAAGAAGCTGCCCTCAAGCCCTGCACCCTGGAAATCCTGCTTTGAGGGCACCTGACAGGGAATTAGAGACATAGCAAGGACTGCTTAAGAGTCAGTGAAGCTGTTCTGGGATCACGTACTTTCCTTTCAGACTGTCTGGCAGGAATCCTGGCTGGGGATTCAGGGTAAGGTGTTAAGGGCTGTGTTTGGCACTTGTCTGGCCCTATGCCATCCCCCCAAAAATTCTTGTCATTAAATTTAATACAGGTCTAGCTGAAAGGTTCTAAAAAACAAGTTTCTAAGCTTTTATCCCACAACGAGTACATCAAGCTCATAAATAGCCACATAATTTATATTAAATCATTAAGATCTAGGACCACCCAGACCTAATGCTGGTGCATTGTGGATTTCATAAATAGTAGCAAAGGGTCAGTAAAAAGCTAATAACTTTTAGGAACAAATGTTGCAATTGCATATCTAGGTATAGCTTTGTTATTTTAATGTTTATTTATAAATGCATCTTCAGAGGACTGTTTAGTATCATACTAAATTATTTTATTTAATTATTTTATTTCACTAGTTAATTCACTAGTTGGCACTTCTAAACTTCCAAACCATTTTTTTTTGAGCTTAAAAATCTCTTTTATAAGACTAATATAAACCCAGAAATCATACATGAGATGGGACGATGCTGAATTTTGTGCAGGAGGTAGTTCAGTTGAAGACTGTTCAGCTGAGCTGCAGATAATGTGCAAGCCTAGGAAACTCTGCAAGAGCTAACAATTGGAAAGCAGTTTGAATCTAATGCTTGCTAAATTGTGAGTTAAATGGCAGGGTTTTAAACAGAGCTCAGCCTAAGCTGTGTACTCCTTAAACGTGTTCACTGATGAATAAGTGAGTGTTTGGGTGGAAATTGAGACTCTGTAGGTATTTGACTAATTGATCTGTAGAGGCTAGAAAGTAGTTAAGTGTTGAGGTGCAGAGAGCACAGAGTCCATTTCTACAGGAAGAAATTAGTATGCCCTCAGCACAGAGCACTGAGAAAAGTACTGCTTTTTCTGGTACTGCTTGCAAATAGCTTTAATAACACCTTTGTGTTGAGGGAACAGGGACTGAAAATCTGGCTCAAATGGGAAAGCTGTCATTCCTTTGCACCAGTGGTGTTCACTAAAACTGAAGGAATCTGTGGCGAGGCTGGATGACTGCAGTATTTTCTTGCTGGAGAAACAAAAAATATGGGGACAAGGTGGGGTTGGATAACTAGACAGAGCAAGGAAGAGAGAAGTCGCTGCCTACAGCAAAGCTTGGAGGCAAGAAGGGAAGAAATGGGAAAGGGCTGCAAACTAATAACAAAATTCAGACTGGTATAGAACACAGGAATGTCAATAGGTGCTTATAGAAGCTGTATGAAATACTATGTGTCTTAATCCTTTTTTTTTTAAGTGATTTTTTTTTTAAAGTGTAGTAAGGACATGGGAGTTGAAAGGGAATTAAAGGTGAATCTTTGTGAAACCACTTGTGTGGTTATTTCTTATGCACTGCTGTAGTGAGCTGTGAATCACAGGTGTTCGTCAGACACAGAAATCAGCTGCTAGCTGGGAAGTACAGTTCATTCCCATTTGAGAAAGACCATGAAGCTTTGTAGATAACTTTTTTAGGATTGCTGGGCCAAGGAGGTTTCCCTTTCTGCACTTGGAAGTGAAGAAATTTTTGGAGCTTTGGTATGGTAGCAGAAAGGTAAATGGTACAGATGGGAAAGCTCTCATGTCATAGAAGAATGGAAAGGGCATAAACAAATTGTAACTAACTTCATTTTCTTGTTGTTTTATGCCATGCTGAGAAGCTGTTCTTCCCAAAACACCTCTAAATGTTCATGTTCCCTTCTCCCATAAAGTTGAATTTAATAATCCTGAATCTCCTGATCTTAGAACTCTAAGAAATACACAGCTTTTGTAATATCAGACCAAATAAAAGCGGTGGGAGTCCTGACTATCTCCAGCACAGCTAGACATTAGTGTTAAGGATTACAAAACAGCAACAAGAAGCTTGGCTGAAAACCCCTCTTATCTTTTGTTTTAATTCAGTCTGAGAAATCAAGCCTTATAGGGCTGTACTGTCGGCTGTAGTCTTGCCTTTATATTCCAGAAAGAGTTAGCATTTGTAGCAAGAAACTCATGGGGAAGACTCTGTTCTCCAGCTGTGCAGATGTGATGTCAAAGCTCCTGCCCTGATGTGCAAGAGGACTCTGAGTCAGTTAAGTGGTGAGAAGCTGCTGAGTCTGCGCCAATGAGCAAGATGCCTTGATCAACTGTCTCCCTTTAGGCTGGAGAAGCACTTGCATTTGCTGGCCTTGCTCCCTGTGCCAGCATCCCTGAAGCAAAAACACTGGAGTGAACCAAGCAAGAGCTGGTTTGGGTTGGGGCTGACCAGATCAGCTGTCCCAGAGATGAGGCATGTGGTGGTGAGCAACCACCCAGGGTGGTCAGGTTCTACTGTGGAAGCATTTGTGGCAGCACCTCTCACCTGCATCCCTGCTGTGCTCTCCTGATGCATGCTGGTGCACAGATGGAAAGGTAAATCCCTGACACCCCTGCTTGAACTGCTCTCCATTGACAGCAAATTCAAAAATCTTTCTGCAGCAGAGTATAGGAGGGAATTGCTTAGCTTAGCTGCTGATTTCAGTGAATTTTCCTCTTTAAGGGGATTAGTCAGGCCCTTGTGGTATTTGTTTCTCCTCATATGCTTTGAATTTAAGCAGGAAATCATCAACAGAGGAATATTTTTGTTGCTTAACCACAGGGCATAATGTGCCTTACCATGAGACAGGACAGTTGGCTTGCTCTTAGAGGAATTTTTCATTAGGAATGTGGCTGCTTAACTTGGCTGATAAATGCACAGAAATTTGGGGTGTTGCTTGCACAGAACTGCCGCCTTTGTGTGTAAGTCACCCTATCAGTATGGGAGACTGATTATTTTCAAATTACTATTCCTTTGACTAAACACCTCGACTTCGATCCTCACTCTTTTACCTTCAAACTTTGTATAGTAGCACTTACACTGTAAGAATTTTTCTGGCAATTATAACTACATGGAATAAAACTGCTGAGATAATAGTGTAGGAGAATAAGAAACAACAATGAGGATGTGTTATGCTCCTTCTGCATCCCCACTGAACGGGAAATGTGCCAATGAGCATTGCTATTGCCTCTTGGCTCCCAGCTGAATGGCTGATTTCTTGATATTGTGATTTTGCTAAGCAACTGTTTGAAGAGATGGTTTCAAGGTAAGAAAAATAAATTATTTTAATGCATATCTGTACAGGAGGCACTTATTATAGCTGGTGTTGTATTAAGGAAGAAAGGAAATTGCTGAACTTTCCAGGAGAGTTGTGCAAGTCTCAGGTCTCTGGTATATGCCTCTTGGTATCCATTATTCATAGGGTATGTCCTATATTGATCCTTCTTCCAAACTGTATTTGCTCTTTCCTCGTTCCCTATGCTGCATTCCAAATTTGACTTTTTCTCCCCCTGAGGTATGGCAGTAACATATACAGCACATAAGATGTCTAGAAAAACTGTAGAAACATCATTGACCGCTATGCATTATTTACAGAAAGACCAAAAATCCACCAAACACAAGTAAAGGAATGGGAAAGTATCTAGCCTTGTTGCAGAGTGACTGAGGATACCCTGCCTAGCATGTGTTAGTTCCCTTTTTCTTCCATAGAATCCACTTTTGAGTAGCAGCTCTCTAGGCTGCTCAGATGTGTTCCCTCACATGTGTTCTCTGACCCTGGAGAAATCATATTGTTGTCATTCAGTGACATGCGGTGTCCCTCATGGGTCTCTGTTGGGACCAGTACTGTTCAATATCTTCATCAATGACATGGTGGGACAGAGCGCACCCTCCACAAACTTGGACAGGCTCCAGAAGTGGACTATGTGAGCCTCATGAGGTTCAACAAGGCCGAGTGCAAGGTCCTGCCCCTGGGTTGAGGCAACACTCAGTATCAATACAGGCTGGGGGATGAAGTGATTAAGAATAGCCCTGAGAAGAAGAACCTATGGGTACTGGTGGATGAAAAGGTGGACATGAGCTGACGGTGTGTGCTTGCAGCCTGGAGAGCTGACTGTATTCTGGGCCGTATCAAAAGAACTGTGGCCAGCAGGTAGAGGGAGGTGATTCTGCACCTCTGCTCTGGTGAGACCCCACCTGCAGTACTGTGTCCAGCTCTGGGGTCCTTGGCACAGGAAAGACCTGGACCTGTTGGAGCAGTTCCAGAGGAGGAGAACATAAATGATCAGAGGGCTGGAGCATCTCTCCTATGAAGACAAGCTGGGAGAGTTTGGGTGTTCAACCTGGAGAAGAGAAGGCTCCAGGGAAGCCTTATAGGTGCCTTCCAGTACTTAAAGGCAGCTTACGAGAAAGATGGGGACAGACATTTAGCAGGCCCTGTTGTGATAGGATAGGAAGTAACAGTTTTAAACTAAGGAAGGGTAGATTCAGACATATATAAGGAAGAATTTTTTTTATTTTTTTTTTACAATGAGGGTGGTGAAACACAGGGACAGGTTGCCTCCCAGAGAGGTGGTAGATGCCCCATCTCTGGAAACATTCAAGATGAGGTTGGACAAGGCTCTGAGCAACCTGATCTAGTTGAAGATGTCCCTGCTCATTGCAGGGTGTTTGGACTAATGAACTTTAAAGGTCCCTTCCAACCCAAACTATTCTATGATTTTATTCTATCTAAACCTGAATTTCAAAGATATCTGGGAAGTGCAAAAGAAAACATTGAAACCATAGGTGTACAGTCACTGTAGTAGTGTTCTTCCTTACCTCCGATATAAATGCATATCCTGGCTTCCCAGCACATTTGCAAGGACCATGTAATTGTTAAGAACTAAGTAACTGCTTCTGAAATTAGCCTTTTGGACTTGATGTCAGAAATACAAACCATTGATTTATACTGCTTGGCTGGCCCCACTTCCTTGTCTTGAACGCACTCCAAAGTATGAAGAGGTGCTGAGCTCAGCAGCTCTCAGCTCAGTGCTCTCTTCTGATGGAGGCATTGACATGTGCATGTATGTGTGTCCCTTATGGAAAAACAGGGATCCTTACAAGGATATTCCCTGTCACTAGTGTATCTGTCACCACCTCTAAGTCCGGAAATATTCTGTTAAAGGTCCTTAGATGCTCAACAATCTCATTTCCACCACCACCCCGCCCCCCCCGAATTTTAAGTTTCATCTTCAATGTCTCATTGCAGCCTGTGCCTATAGCAAATGACTCTGTATGCCACAGGTCATTTTAATGGCTATCATTAGTGGTTTTTTGAGCTATTTGTCTTAATACTCTGGGTATTTTTTATTTCAGATGTTCTCTGGAACCATTAGCACACTGATAAGGTGTAGTACATGTTGTCTTCTGACTGATTATTGTTGTCACTCAGTGCAGGTTTGCAACCTCCTCAAAGGCACAGTGCTCTGAAATTTGCCAGGCAGTGCCTAGAGCTTCAACCTGCCAACTGCCAGTTTTCATCAGCAATGACTAGAGAAAAAGCTACCCTTTTCTAAATCACTTTACACACACTCTTATTGCTTATATAATTTGTTTCTCTTAAGTGTTCATCTTTTCCTGTTGTTATTAGGGAGCCAGAAGCCTGTACAGCTCCATTCAGTTACTGTTCTGTGAGCTCCAGAGTGAGTGCACAGCACATCCCAAAGATTTCCTTGTGCTTCCTTGCCTCTCTTCCACATAGCTACTCACAGAGCTGGCTAATCCATCTGTCTTGTTCTGAAGGGAAAGGATGTTTAGATGCACTCACACTAATCTAAATACAGCAGTGTTTTCAGATGTCTGCAGTTCAGTGGTCTTGGCAATTTTAATCCAGATTTGTGTCTACTGCTGGTGTCAAACAGCTGTATTTTTCCCACCTAAAAACCCATAATCTATCTCTGTTAGGAAAAACAACACCTCCCTCCACCCTCCAAAAAATATAATAAATTAGAAACAAACATATTTATTCTTCAAAAAAAATATATTTTTACTGCCCCAGCCCCAACTTAATAAAACTCCAATTATCAGCTTGTAAGGGGAAGACTACCTCAAAGCCCTTATGCTATGTATATATTCAGGTTATTGAGGATCACAGAACCACTAGTTTCAAAACAGCTGGATGGAAGATAGGCAAGAAGACAACAGTGAGCAGGCTCAGGCCTCAAGTTCTGGATTTGTCCCGCTCGCAAATGTCACCCAGTTCATTACAACTGAACAATGACTTCAGTCTTGCCCCTATAGGTAATGCAGATCCTATAACTTCAGCTTTGTTTGTTTCAAGTATTAATGTACTTAGCTAAAAAATGTGTTTGCATCTCATGGATAGCTAGTAAGAAATGTACCTAGGCAACAACTTCCTAGTTTTGTGTAATATTTTTTCTGATATGTTTCAGTATTATCCTTGGGAGCTGTGGTGGGATTGTTTTTTTGTTTAGTAAGAGGCATCATGATCTCTGCCTTGCACAAAACGTCCCCCTTCTGTTTGAGTGAATCCCAGATCTTGTCAACACCACCCTACCAACCCTGGCTAACAATTTCCATTGTTTTTAAAAGAATTTAGTCATAATTTCACATGTTTAGCTAAGCATTGGGAAAAAAAACCCCAAAAAACACCATAGAAATGAGAGAAAAAGAAAGTAAATATAACCAGTGACGACATATTGGGATGTAGATTTGTGCTGATAACGGGTCTAAGGGTATTAGGGTCTTTGTGACAGCAGCAGTGCTCAGTCTTCCAGCTTAGCTCCAGCTGCTGGGCTACAGCAGGATGCTTACCCTGCCAGGGGTTAGAGGTTGGCTCTGTGTAAAACTCCTTATCTTTGTTACAAGTGCTACAAGGACACATGAGATTATTTTTGTTGTTGTGTTTGGTTTTTTTGTTTTGTTTTGTTTTCATGGAAACAGCCTGGAGCCCACCAACCCTTTCTGGAACAGTGCAAATGGTTGACTCCCTATCAAGCATCAGAGTGAGAGCTAGCCCATATAAATCCATCAGAAATCCAAACCAAAACAGTAGGTTTCTACATGAAGCTTGTCAAAAGTCAGCATCAAAGTACAATGAGGTCATTTAAACCTGCGTTGCTTTTCTTTTCTTCAGCATGTGCCCTAAGCTGCTTTTAACTTTGTCCTCCCCTTATTTTTGCTGTTTCTTCTCTCCCACATAATTTGATAGAGAACAGGCTGTTCTTACTGGAACTGGAAAACACAGGCTGCATTTACTGGAAAAGGGAGGCAAAGAAGGTCTATCCCTCCCTTCTCAAAAGAGAACCAATGAAGTTTTAAAAAGAAGGTGGGTGGCAAGTGCCTATTTCAAGGATGCCTGATCAAGATTTCTGAAAAAAAAACTCCCAAAAAACAAAAACCATGCAAAATTATTGAACTATTGACTGTACTGTTAAAAACACAAGCCAGTGGAAAAAAGCTGCTAGAGCTGCTACTTATTATCAAAATGTATGTCTGTAGATTTTTAAAGTGTTCTTTTGGGGAGAAGTTACAACTCTTAAATTTTATACCAGCCAATGAATATGTGAAGCAAAATTATCTGGATACTGTGTTATATCTAGTTTCCTTAGAGAGCTTTTGGTTAGTTTCAGCCAGGGGTTTTTGTAGTAACTGAGCTACCATTGATGTTCATGTAAGTGACACGTTGTGAAAGATGGTTGAAAATCAGTTTGTGCAGTGGGAGAAGCTGTATGTCCATAACTATGGAAAAGGGGTGAGTGAAAAAGAGAGAACTGTTGATACAAACGACTATAATATTAACACTGCTGCAGAAAGATTTCATCATTCTGAGTTTCTGAACAAGAAAGTGGCAGGATGATTCTATGTTAGCAAAAGGAAATTAATGAGCACAGGGAAATTCTCCTAACTGTATGTGCACAGTGATGGGCTTGGAATTAAATATTGTCATTCAGAAAAGATATCTGTGAATTATAATCTTTGTCAGGACAAGAACTTGAAGGCCAAATGAAATAATGCAGAAGGTTTGAATGCCAGTAACTTTAATGGCAGTGTCAGCCATGTAATTATGTGCTGCATAGAATGTGTTTTTAAAGCCCAGAAATATAGATGGTTTTAAACAGCAGATGGTCGTGGAGGTAAGATCCACCAAGAGTTCTTAAACAGAGGATGGCAATGCAAACTCCTGCTCTCACATTTTCCCGAAGAAGGTTTGTAGCTCCTATACCAGGAGGTGTAAAGCTATGTCTGCTTTAAGCATGTTCTGCCTGCCACTGGGAGCCTCGTACTCAACAAAAGACTGGTTTGTTAAAAGTAACTGCTAAAAGCTTAAGAGAGTCTCTTTTTTTTTTTTTTTTTTTTTTTTTTTTTTCCGAAAAGACACCCAGATTTAACCCTCTCATGCAGGGGGTCTCTGGGAAATGTGAAACTGTCTATGTGGGTTTCTTACAGGCTGACATGTAAAAGTTCTGTGGTAAGATCAGTGCAACACGGGATGGACAAGTCTTAAATGTCACTTTCACCTAATGACTTGTCTAACGAGCTTTGCTACAACCGCTATGCAAGTACCTTTCAGTGCCATAAGGCAAAGTTTGGGAAGGACTGCCGTTCAGTTCCTGATGACCTGCTGCAGACTAGCAACATCTTACTGTACTTCTGTACAGAGGGTAGTAGTGGGAGTGTATTAGCACTTCATATCAGGCTATGGTGATTGAAATTTTTCTACTTCATCACCACTTAAGTGACACATGATATCGGTAGCTGGGGTGGAAATAAGCCCAGACTCCCAGTTCTCTACTCAAAATAAGAAACAGTGTTTCCAATAGTGAAAAAGAAAAGGATTTCTGTGATACAAAGGTGTTTTGAGGAAAACTTTTAAAGTTTTGACCCAAAAGTCAAGGGAACCAGGGGAAGGGAGCCCTCATGGAAGGCAGAAAAAAGAGGCTATGATTAAAAAAAGGTCAATAGGCTGTTAATAGTGGAAGAGTCCAAGTAGGAGGCCTTTTGAGGGCATTCCCATAGTAGGAAGAAAATGGTCCTCTAGCACAGCGTTCCTTTTCCTATGAAACAAACATTTGAAGTAAGGTGGTTGATACTATGATATGCATCATAGGTAAAAAGCCTCACAGTTTAAAATGCCAGAGCTGAAGAACTGAGGAAACTCATTTCAGGAGGAACATTCCTCAGTCTCTGTCACTTTGATGCAGAAAGTTAACAGATGTCTTTCTGGACAAGAAAGAATGATATGAAAGTTTTATGAATCCCAAGATAAATGGAGATTTGGAGGGAATCTTGTTAGTAAGAGATGAAGAGAAACAACTGAGAGGTTATCTATAAATGATGAATATGCTTTGTGAGGAGTAAAAAAGATTCTACGTTACTGTGGTAGTGATAATGGAAAATGGCTTGCTGAGTGACAGAAAGGTATTGTCTGCAAAAGGATAGGGAAGCCATTTACAGACTTTTCCCCTTTACTCATAAAATTATCTCTTCTGTCAAATGTCAGTAGAAACCACTTTTTACAATATGGTCAGTTATAAAAAAAGTGATCAATGCAACAATAAAATAGACTGGTAGGTTTTTTCCCCTGTGAGTAGAGCATTTCTCAAACATTTAACTTGTTTAAAATGTGGGACAATGTTCTACTGTCTTCTGCATTTCCCCTGCTTCAGGATTTGTGGCCTGGAGGTCAAGGCTGTCTGAACCTCCTCAAAAGTGTGATGTAAGGGCTTTCCAAGTACTAAATCCTGCTTGAATCAGAGCATCCTATTTGATGGGAAAAACGTCTACTCTGATTCTAAATATATTTTTTGATGTAGAAATGGCCATAGATGTTGAAACTGCTCACCCAAGATGAATCATCTTTTTTGTTGGTGGAAATAATGTACTATTTTTAGTTGGAATAAATTGTACTAGTAGTGAAAGGATCTGAGAATATGGCCTGAATGTTAAGAGAATGTCCTGGCTCTTCCTGGTAGTGCAAGAAACTTCCCATTTAGACTAATTCCTTCAGCTCCCTATTCCTCATTCGTTCGTCTAACTAATGTCAGGACCATAATGCCAATGCCCTTCCTGCCTGTTCCTTTGCAAAGCAGCATGAAAAGATTCTCTGTAACCAGCCTACTACCATTACCTACTGGTGGCCAAGGAGTATTATTTTTTGAAAATGAAGTTGAGTGAACACTGTCCTGATCTCTGTGCCTGTACAGGACCAAAGATATACCTGGAGTGGGGAGTTAAGAACTGTCCTTGTTTGCTGTCCAAATAACCAAAGTATGTATGTACAACACTTGTAGGCTGTATAAACATACAGCAAAAGGTGTTTTTTCAGGCTGGTTTGGGGGCTCAGCAGATCATTGCTTCACACTGTGGTTGCTTTTAGTGGATTAAGCTGCCTCCCTGCTGTAATGCACAGACTGGAGTATTGCTGGGTTTTTGCCTTTTAGATGCAAGACACAGTTATTTAATTAGGAAGGTAGAATAAATATAAAATGTACTTAATCATGTTGGGTATGTAGGAAATCAGGAGCCCAGTCAGCATAAGAGCTGCTTAGAATTTTTAGGATGATAGAAAAAGGAGAAATTTCTTTGTGGAACAAAGTTTCTCAAAAATACTTGAAAACCAAAGCATTTTAATAATAGAAGGTGTATCATAGCTCCACTGGTGCGTTATAGAACGTACTGTGCTTTTGTACATTCAGTGTCATTGAGTGAAGGTGAAGTCTAAATCTCTATTGGAAAAACCTTAGTGCTTATCTCTAACAAAATATTTCAACTAATTTTTGGAGGTATTTCAGAAACTGCTGTAGAATGGTTTCACTTGTTTGTTTTGAGGTAGGGAGAGAAGGAAGAGAATTTTTGGCAAAGCTAAACTTTTCTACTGGAAAGTTTCAGCTAACCTTTCAACCTGCTAGACTAAGGTAGAAGTCATGATTTCCTCTCCTAATCATCTCCTCCTGATGAATAAAGTTCTAAACATCTTGCATTTTAATGGTTATAAATTACGGAGCTGCCGAATGTCTTTCTATCTAACCTTATCTGGTGTTTTCCTTAAAAGCTGCTTGACCCTGCAAACCCCCTTGTCATCTCTTGCATTCTCCCTTATTTCAGGGACAAATGGTTTTGAAAAGCCAGTGACCCATTGTGTTGCCAGGCTTCTGACTTGCTTTAAAATAAAGTTGAAAATCTATGTCTTCATTTAAAAATCCTAAGGAAGATCCTGCGTTCTCATGCAGCCAGTAAAGCTGTCAAAAAGAAACCCTAAAAATAAGTAATTTATTCTGCTTCTCCTTGCCAAAAAAGTTCAGTAACATGATGGACTTGATGTTCCTAGTAGGGTCACAGCTCACCTCCTTGAACATGTACCTGAAGCCCTGATAAGTTTAATGACAGCAGAAATTCTGTCCTGCTCAGGAGCTGACTTCTCACAAAGCAAAAAATTGTGAAAGTTACTAAATGAAGCTGTGAATTTAAAAACAAAAAAAAAGTCTTGGATTATATTTAGGGTTATGTTTCATCAGATTTCATAAAGTGAAATGTTCAAGAGGTATAAGCCCTAGTATTCGTACTTCTGCTAATAGGCAGCCCGGTGTTCTTAAATTTTAAATATTTTTGTCGTTAACATTTAGGCTTTTTTCTGTAGTTAAAGCAGAAAAGCTTAAGTCTTCCTATGTATTCTAGAGTTGATATTTACTCTGTTTCAGTAATAATTTCTAATTTTTACATTTGAATAGCGTGGAATTGAATTTTCTAATTTCATATAATTTGGAATTCTGGAGATGTATTACGATGATATTTTAATAGAAAAACCTGAACTGTGGTGATTGGCTGTCTTTGTCTGGACAGTTAGTATTGTAATAAACCTCCTCAAATTCTCTGCCGTTGAACCTTTGCTCTTACTCAAACCGAACACTCAGCACCTGCTCTGACTGCAGACCCAAGTCCATGGCTTTTAGCGATTTGCAGTGTGCTTGTTATTGTTAGCTGTGTGTGAGGAGTGAAAGCACAAGCTGTAGATGAGCTCTCGATGAAAGAGGCAAGGCTTTGTCACTAAGGGGTATGTTTTTGCTTTCTAGTCGACAGCTGAATGTAAATTGTTATTTACACAATTGCTTTTTCTTGCCCTGGAAGCGGCGCGGGGACTTCAAGAGAAGGTGTGCTGGCAGGGTTATAATGGGCTGCTTGAGCAGCCTCTGCTGAGCTTGGGCATGGATCCTGCTCTGTTTCTAGAGCAACCAAAATTTTGCTTTCCAACTGTGGACAACCAAAGATAAGTAAAGCCAAGCAGACTCCAGGGCCCTTATTTCAGGTTTGTAGCTAACTCGCTGTGTGAGATTAACCTGAGTGTGTGTGGCAGAAGGTCTGGGAAGGCTGCTGGGGATGAGAGTGGGGTGGCCTGTGGTGGCAGCACACAGGACGGCTGTTGGCTTGTGGGAAGGGGAACCCCGCGATGCAGGGCTGTAGCTCTTGGGGTGGTGGCTCACAGCTGGCCCAGCAGTGTGGGCAGTGAGGGGTGCTGGGCAGAGGAGGGTCGCCCACAGCTGCAAAAGCTTTTCTTCCAGCAACATCGATAGAGGTAGCAGCATGTCTACTCAATCTCCGGACTTCTGAGCGCTGACTGTTGTCCTTGCCCAGTGCTCCACAGTCAACTGGCTTCCAGCAAGCAGGAAGCTTACCTGGGAATGACTTCCTCTAAGCTGGTGTCAGAAAAACAGCGAAAACAGCAGCAGGTTTGGTTTCCGTATTTGTTAAAATCAAGCTATGCTTATAAGGACTTTTTTTATAAGCTTTTTTAATGATTATACTATGGAAATGTTGACTTGTTTTAGACAGACACAGTTTGGGTAAAAGTTGGCCTGTGCTTAAGAAAAGTAAAAGCTTACAAATAAATGATAAATAATAAAAAAAATGAAAACAGCCTCTTGTCAGGTTTTGTTTTGCTGGAAAAATAACCTCTCAGTGTGAACCATTATTTCCCCCCTTTCTTTTCATCAGGCCCTTTGAATTAAAGAATATATTTGTATCAACCACCCAATTACATTGCCACATGTCCATTTTCCTGGGTAAACAAAACTAATGAATGCATAGTATATATTTAAAAGCTATTCTCAGTAGTGGGACATTTTTCTCCTCCTCACCCCACTGCATAAAAGGGGGATGGTCACACTGCGGTAATTATTTTTTTTCTTAAAAAAAACAAACAAAAAAAACCCCCAAAACCCACCAAAATGAAGCAGCAGGGCCCTCCTGTTCTGTTGCCTAGGTTATTCCAAAGGCTACCAAGCAATCTGCATGTTATCTGACAATTATGTGGCAAAGCTAAACCACAAGATAAAAAATCCCCACGGTAGTCTCAGTGCCAGGAGCACCCCTGACTACACTGTGAGCTGAATTTTGCCCTCTGCCAGTGCCTAGTGCTGGGAGTGAAACAACAGTTGCTTATTGCTCTGTAACTAAACGATGATGCTAAGTGCTAATTGCCAAGCCTGGTGGATGCTAAACAAATATATGAATGGCTGCTGATCCTGGCATGTAGAAGAGCAATTGCCTCTTGCCCTGATAGAGAAGCTATTTCAGTGGTGAGCAATGAAGATGCAATTTTTTTGCGTGTGTTTTGAGACTGATTTATTATTTCCATCTGCCCTTCGAGTAAATTACCACGACAGCCCATAGCGCCTGCTAAACTCTGACTGAGAGTGGGTGTGAGTCAAACTGCTCGAGGTGGATTAGGTCAAACTCCAGGGGGAAGGAACAACAAGGGGAAAACCTGGTTTGTTTGGAGCCTTGCTATCTCCTCCCAGAGAGCAAGAGGGAGGAAATGCAGAGAGAATGTTTGGGTTTTCTGTCTGGTGAGGGGTGCTGGGGGGAACCCTGGATAGGAATATTGAGTGGCTGTCAGTCTGTTGCCAACAGAGCAATTGGATGCACCTTCCTAGCCTGTTTTCATTATTTATTCTTACAAGTCATCTGTGATGGATATTTTTTTGTCTCTCTACCAATAGTTAATTTCTATGTCCAATACTGTTTGTTGTTAGCTGTCCTTACTACTAGCATACTTTTCCTTGTGCCTCCAGGTCTGTGTTCTTTGTGTCATGCTGCTTTTAGAGGTGACCCAGGGGTGCTGCATTTTGACCAAGGACAAGGCTGTGAACCCCTGGACAGTCACTCTTTTTAAGGGAAAGATGGGCAAAGTGGCCTGTGTTGTTCCAGGTCCCTTTTGGGTCGTGTTGTGCTACCGTGTAGGGGGAAAAAATCATTAAGTATGATAAAGCATAACTTTGGGCTGTAGTTCTAATATAAAAAGGTGGCTTCAGCCTGCCAGAGGCAGGTGGGAAAAGGTCAGATGCTAACAAGCTAGTAAATCAACAAGAATAAGGTCTAATTAAGATTTAACCATAATTTTAATATATGCTACAATCTAAACTGAGCCAAGAAGTTGCTTTCTGTCACAACTTATAAACAGCTAGAACACTGCCCTATTAGACTAGGTGATAGGGGTCATGCAAGAGATTAGAGAACAAAGCTCTGATCACCAGTATTTGCCAGTTTTAACTATGAAAGCTTGCAAAACTGAGATAAGATGGTAAGAGATCTCAAAGGATGCTCCTCACCTTTCCAAACCAGGTTTTCTATCTAATCCAGTCATCCAGTTATTGGTTTAATAACCTATCCACCCAGTGGAATAAGTCAGTAATGTTAGTCCTTTTTTTTTTTTTCTGTATTGCAGAAAATTCTGAAATTTCCTTGCAGAGCTGTGTATGAACTAACTCCCTTTAAACAGATAAACAAATAAAAACACAAAAAAAAATCCAAATGAAAATAAACCCCACAAAACCACCAAAAAAACCCGCAACACCCAAACCTCCCAGCACCACAGCTCAGAAAGTAAACTGTCTATGGCTGACTTAGCCCTTATATTTGCTGCATGCAGTTGCAAGGTGTCCTTATCAATCAGAAACAATCCTTATCAACTCGATCTTCCTAATAGAGGAGGAGGTGAATTTTGGCCTGTAGTTTTCCCAGAGAAGGGGCACCCCTGAGGACATGGTACCCCTTCTGCAACACAACTGCCAAAGCTGAGCTGTTCTGCAGGGTTTGAGTAGGGGCTTGGAGGTGAGAACAGTGGTTAAACCTGCAGATCCTAGGGGGTGTAGTTTCTGTTTTCCTCCCATGGATGCACAGTTTTGGGAATGTAAAGCTAAAAAAGCAGTCTTAGCACCTTCAGATTGTTTTCTTTTTGCTTTGCATAGCAATAATGTCCTATGGTGTGTTGAAGACCTAAATATGCGTGGATGTGAGACTTGAGCATAGCTGGACAAAAAAACACTAATTGTTGCATGTTTGTTATCTTTTTCTATCCTGGACACAGTCAGTGGGAGTCTAATGACTTGTTTAGAAGATTGCAGGAGACAATTGCTGAAACAATCAGCAAATATGATTATAATGTCTGTTAGTAGACTTTGTATCTTAAGTGGATTTGGAAGTGAAACATCTCCTAATGCAAAGAGCAGCCTAAAAGGAAGAGAGCTTCTTTCATAAGTTAAAAATTGTCGGTTATTTGACTGTCAGTTACTCAATATTTCACTTCTAAACTGTACTTTTTTAATGGTGTATTTATATTTTTCTTGCAGCTGTAGTTAAAGAAGTTTTGAATTAAGGAAAAAGGGAAATGAAACTTATGTGTCTTGGTTCAAGGGAGAATTCTTGGATGTAAATAATGCATGAGAAAGAATTCAGCAAAAAATGAAGGATTTCAGAGCCTTTGGAATTGGTCCCCTTTCATATCATTAATAAAAAATGAACCATTACAACAGTCAAAGTGCTTTGTGTAGTCACAGCAGGGTAATTCAGTAAGTGAAGCTTTGCATTAGACAAGTGAGATTTTTTTCTCTTTTATTAGATCAGGCATTAATTGTGGGTTGGGTTCATTTTTAAGGTGAGCTAATGCCTCTGGACTTACATATGCAAACCACAGCTGTGTGAGAGTTGCCTCTTGCTGTATGCTTGCCCCTCTCTGAGGCTTAGCCTGCGAATGCTTGGTCCCAGCTACAAATGGTGTTAATTTTCCTTGCATAAAACACAGATTTGTGAGGAAAACAAACGCATTCTTCTGAAAGAAAGAGATGGAAGTGGATGGAAGGGCAAGGGCAGCCAGTGCTGCAGAGATCAGAAACATGAGCGCTGGAGGGCAGCAAAGCAGGATCTCGGGAGAAAGGAAGGCAAGCGGGGTCCTGAGTCCCATGGGGGTGCTGGTGGGAGGCTGTGGTCCCTCTGGCAGGTGGTGGGATGGTGGAGTGTGAGCAGGGTGGCAGCCTGTCCTTCCTGATCAGCGAGGGCTGTGCACGTCTGTGCAGTGACAGATTGCGCAGGGATGCTGAGTGCTACCTGCTCTGTGGCATTTGTGCTGCAGGCATTGGAGACTGATGGAAGCCCCGTAAAATCCACCAATGCCTGCTATAACTGGAGGCTAAGCTTGCCTCTGGGGCATGTGGCAGGGAACTTGTAGTCCTTGCAGGCTTCATTTTCATGGGCAGCTGGGATGAGATGGGAGAAGGCTCTCGTTTCCCCAGCTTTTGTCTCACACAGCCATGGGGCCTGGAAGGGTAAGGAGGAGGTTTGCTTGCTCTTCCAAGTCAGGGACCATAGATTTTAGCAGCTGTTCAGGTTAATCTTGAAATCATTGCTGGACAGATAAAACCTTCCCAAAGAAAATTATTTTACCCTGTCTTAAAAGATCAGTCAGATGTTGCAAGTGAGTGGCAGCTGGCTGCGCTGATGAAGAAATAGAGAAAACCTCCCTGTTTCCAGGAAAGCAGTAAGAGCATCCAAAGCCTGCTATGGACATTGCTATGGCTGCTTTGTTACCAGACCAGGCAATTTTCCCCCTTGGTGACACCAGTAGGAGATGCAAAGAGTTGCTCCATCCCCATTTCCCACCTGTCCTTGTTGTAGGATTGTAACCTCCCCTGTGGTTCAGTTAGGACACTTATAGGTTAGCCCACTTCAGGGAGAGTGTTTTTATTTTTGTCTCCACCTCCTCTTCTATTGCACCCTCATCACCCTCTGGAAAGGGCCTGTTGAAAGCTGTGACATTGCTGTCTGCTGCTTCTTACCCTGATAAGCTCAGGTTTCCACTCGCTGCTGTGGTACCAAAACCCTGCAGAAAGCCGCTGACTTTTCTAGTAAGTTTGTGCTAGCTCTTCATCAAAGCCTTGTTAGTTTTTAAAGCATCAACCTGCCAAACCTGTAATAATATATCGGAGCCAATGAAAATAACCTTGTTGCTTCAGTACATTTCTAATATACTTCTGCTTTTTTTCTGGTGGCTTAATATGTATCTTGAAATGGTTTTCAGCTGTAAGAACTCTGAAAGCTCATGTGATTTTCTTTGTGGTTTTTTTTTTCTGGTTTGGTTTGTTGTGGGTTTTTTGGGGGTGTTTTTTGGTTTTTTTTTTTGTTGTTTTTTATTATTATTATTTGTAATCTTCTATATCAGCTATTGTCTTCTTTCACTATTGTTTAAGGCAAGGTACCTCAAGGTACTTCTTCATTAGCCTTTTGCTTTGGATCAGGAGAACATTTCTAAAGTGAATCGTGGAGCGGCCTCCACAATATCACTCACTTTCCTGAGCTACTTGAGGGCTGTAACTGGTCTTCGTTTTTGGTGAAGTAATAGATATATATGCTCTGGGAGTGTATCTGAGGTAACTGAACTGGCAGTGGGTGTCTAGTCCGCGTGACCAGACTAGAACTAGTCCAAACTTACAACTTACCCTTCAAACGCCTATAGTGGTGGGGAACTTGTTACCAGCTCTTCACTGTAGTGATTCACTTTGAACTGCTAACATATACAATGACTAAATACTTTTTTTCCCCATGTGTTCTCAATACTTAGCGCTCTGAATTTTTGAAATTTGAAAACTTCCTTCCCCCCCCAGTATATTTGAACTGCCAAAGATTTTTGGTACTAGACTGCTTTTGGATTCTTATTTGACTGTTTTGAAACATGTCATTTTATAAGCACATAAGGTTAAGCAAATCACTTATGAAGGTGTGGCCTAACTGTTTAAACATATGTTTATGTATATTGGAGTATAAGCACTTCTGACATAACAGGTGGCTCCTCTGAACTGTCACATCATTTTATGGGCTATTAGAAGTGAAGAAGGACGTAACAGCCCAGTGAAACCGCAGAAAGTATTTTACTCTCCCCGGTTTGCATCTGGTGATGCAGTCTGAAACACTTTGTTCTGGAAACTGAAAACTGTTCCTGTAAAGACACTTCCACACCTGCTGCCATTAGAACTTTCTTCTTTTGAAATCTCTCTGTGGAAGTCTTTATCCTGACAAATGTTCCTTTGCATTGGATTGCAGCAAGCTAGAGGGCCCTAGTGCTGCTCAGGTCACTAGGAATGAAGTATCACTGTAAAATTACTTCTCAGCCAAGTGAAAAGGGGTTTGGTGTGGAAAAAGAAGTCTGTGCTTGTGGATGCGTTTGCTGGACAGAGACCTAAGGGAGAGCAGTTTAAGATGGAAGAAACTGTATGTGGAAAAAGTTATGGCTGGTTTTAAGGTGATTGGGATGGAGAAAGGAGGTCTATGTGAGGAATAAAAGATCATGAATAGCACAAGGGGCTACTAAGATGAACAGATGTTTTGGGTACTCCACAGCCTTGGGCTTCCTGGATGCTTCCTCTGTGGTACTGGGTCAGGACCATGGGGCTAAGACCTTTCTGCTTTCTTAACAGCCTGGCACTGTGTACAAGCCTTGGATCTACCCTCCCAGCAGTTTTCTCATGCTCAGCTGGGACTGTCAAATTTCTACCGTTTTAGTTTTAAGGTGAAATTCTGTTATATTCCACAGAGGAAATAAGCAATAAAGGTGTAAATGACTTGAGAATACAGTAAAGGCACATATCACATGAGAGCTTGCTGTGCTACGCCCCAAAGTCCTTCCTTGGGTTTTATGTTAATTACTAGAAAACATGCATGAAGCGTTTTGTCAGTGGAAAGGATTTGTTCAGAAGGAAGGCAGAGCGAGTGTTCTTCATGTCTCTGGGTTTGGCTGGTTGCCCTTTCAACCATCGGAATAATTTTGACTCCGATGTCTTCTCTTAGCTGCAGCTGAGCTGGGCAAAGGAGGTTGTGCCTGGCAGCAGAGAAGTCCTCTCGTGCCTGCAGGCATGGCTGCATCCTCCATCCCAGTTGTGTTAGAAAGATCTGAGCTGGATAAAAAAAAAAAAAAAAACCAAAAAAAACCAACCACAACCAAACCTAAAAATACATAATACATAAAATGTTTAATCTATCTAGCAAATTAACATTAGGGACCAACTGTATGTGCAGTTATACACAGAGACTCTTCTTTGTGTACTTCCATTCCCTTCACTATTGAATGGGTCGGGATCATTTGGCTGTGCGGGTGGCGCACCCAAGTACTGCCTTACAGCAGCTGTATGTTGCTGAAACCCTCTGCAAGAAAAGGTCTCACAGACTCAAATCCACATCACACAGTGCAGTTGCTAGGTGTTCAGGAGGTTTCCACCTGTTTTGTGCTATCACTGCAAAACTGACGAAGTGATTGCCCTGCAAAGGTGATCACCACATTTATGTCCTAGTATAATAATCTTACCACAGAGTGCAAAAATATCAATGTTAATTTAGGTCCCTTGAAAAAGAGACTGTAAAAGTAGTAATAAATTTAAATAATAGAAAAAAATCTTTTATAGGAAGCTTTGAGCCTGATATCCTTCCAATAGAGTACTCTGCTTCTGCTAAAATGCAAATTTTGACTCATCACCTGGGAGGATAGTGAACACCAGAGAAAACACTAGAGACAACTTACAGGTATCTAGTTCATTAAAATACATCCTCTTCTAATAAAAAGTACTACTACCTCAGGAGGGCTGTGTATTTGAGCTTGCTTCTCTGTGAAGAAAGACTTGCCAAGAACTTTTAGATACACAAGGGAAACTGGAGG
Organism: Falco biarmicus; assembly: GCF_023638135.1. Classification (NCBI taxonomy): domain Eukaryota; kingdom Metazoa; phylum Chordata; class Aves; order Falconiformes; family Falconidae; genus Falco; species Falco biarmicus. Next base: position 22,563,239 of record NC_079296.1, read on the forward strand.
AAAACTTGCAGATCTTATACAAGATTAGACCTTTCAGGATTTATAATGTTTCATGTACTATCTCACTCTTATTAAAGTACCCTAGAGTGTGACTTTTAGAAAGTTATTTTAACTGCCAAAATAAATGTGACTTTTACTTATGGTTGCTGTCAAAAATGTACTTGGGAGAAAGAAGCCTTCTCAATTTTAAAAACCCTGAAACTCTAATACTGAACACAAACATATGTATATATATAGAGAAAATTGTACTTTTGATAAAAAGCAAAATGTTTTGGATTTTAAGAAGTTTTCAAAAACTGAAAACTTGAGTTTTTCAGCAAAAAATAATGTTCTTAATAAAAGCTATAAAACAAGAGGACAACTTAAAAGTTAATCCCTCAAATAGTGTAATAGTAGTATTTTTAATGAAAAAAATGTCAAATGGTCATATCAGCTGTTGGTTAGGCTGAATTTATATTATGGGTCTTCCTCAATGGAGAGGTAAATGGCATTTGGGTACTGCGTTGTGTCAACATATTTTGATGAAATTCAACCATATTACCTCTTCTATACGTATGTGAAGTGTCTTACAACCATATTTCTTTTGGGATTAAGTAATTTTCACATCTATTCCCTTTCCAGGGACCTTAGTTCAATTTGCACTGATCAGTTAAAAAAAGAAAAAAGTAATTATCTAAATCTCTTTAAAAATGCCTCTTCCCTGTAAACTTTGCCACCCAGCTGTGACACTAAATGTTTTGAAAAAGCAGCCATCAAAGATGTGTACCTAGTGTATTAGTTCTTCTTTATATTGTACCTACTAGGGGACAGAATTAGTTCTCAGCGCTGATCCCTGAAACAACCAAAAGAACAATAAAATATAAAAGAGAGATTGACGTAGCAATATCCCTTGATGTGCTTGTTCCTCATCCAATCCCTGTAAGTAATTACCTGTCTGAAGTTGTACAAGCACTTCACTTTGGCTAGAGACAGCTATTGATTTAGAAATCAGATGTTCTTGGGCTGGTTTGAAAAAAAAAAAAATCACTTTTTAAATTAATTTTTTTTTCAGCCTGCTGTGGCCATGAATAAGCATCATTCATTTTATGCAATTTCCATCTGAAACATTTTTGTATTGGGAATTTGTTTACTACCTGTGGCCTGCTAGTCTGAAAATTAGTTTTCTAACCATGCCTTCTAACAGAGTGTTTGAAATGCTCCATTAAATTTTGTAGGTTTTTTGTCTCCATTGTTTATGGCAATGTTATCTGTCTGTCTTTATGTACAGAGTAGTATGATTTATTTTGAAAGATGTAAAAATTTGGATTTTCATGAACTTAGAGGGTTTATTTTGATTATTTAGGTTAATTTTAAAAGACTGAGCTGCTGTAAGAGCCATGAAGTTAAGACCTGAAGAGTTCTGATCATTTGAAAATTTAATTAGGAAATAAATATGCTTCTTCCTTTTCTCTCCCAGGTATTACCTTTAGAAATAATTAAGCAGAAACAAGCCTGAGTAGCTGAAAATGTTTTCTGTAGGAAACAGCTGTGGAAAATACATGTTGAGTGTAATTTTAAAGATAAAAAGGCATGGGGTAAAGTAGAATGTGTCTTACAGAAGTTACCAGGAAAGGTAAAGCACTATGAGCTCAGGTAAAATCTGGAAACTAAATGTGTACATTCCGCTTTGTAAATGCCATTAGTGAACACATTCATTTATTTACTTATTTTAAGAATCTCACAAGGAGATGCTAGGGAGATTTATTCCTCAAGGAATAGGGAGGTCACAGCTTGACCACAAATTAACGCTTACAGAAAAGTTCTGAACACCTTTAATGGCTCTTATGGTTTGGAAGTAGGACATGTGGATGGTATAATGCTGATTTCTACTGTTAGCTGTGGCTCATGCCTGCCAGGAACCAGGTGGTGAAGTTGGTGACACTCATTTGAACCCAGCTGTATACATCAATCATACACCAGATTGCATTGGTGTGTTATCCAGGCATTGTCTGCATTTTCCAGAAAATGTCTTTTTTTCTTTTCCTTGCCCCAGCCCCCCACCCCCCTTTTTCCTTCAGTAAATTAAGCAAGTACTGATGGAAACTCATTGTAAGCAATGTTTTCTCCTGGTTCTTTGCCTGCTTCTGTGCATGGGGAGCTCCTCAGTGGTTACTCAAATGAAGGCAATTTAGGGTCTGGGTAAGAGATGTGTGGGAGCTGAGACAATGAACTTCTGTACATCTCTGACCGAAGCAGCTATCATGGGATTATTTTTTTTTTTTCCTTCTTTCTTCAATTATTGGTTAAGTCTCTCCAGAACTTGCTTCTTTCTGAGAAATGTGTATGGAAACTATAGTTTCAAATATCTCTATAAGTAAATTTTAAACAACAACAAAAAAAACCCAACTTTATAAAAGGTTTTAAAGTTTGTGCTGCTGGGGAAGGCTGAGAGTCTGAATGTTCTCCAGGAATTTTCAGTTGAAGCCTTTCCTAATATTAAGAGATTCATAAAAGCATCAAGAGGTTATACTGAATTAAAAACTACTGGACTTGCTGTTTCAAGGCTCCTGTTTAGAAGAGAACAAATATTAAAATATACTCCTGAATTAAACATGAAAGTCAGAAAGCACCTGAAAATCTTCTTAAGAGGAAGAGCACAGGGAAACATCATGGAGAAGTTGGCTGGCTGAGGAGGAGCTTCCTAAATGTAACCCCCTGTGCCCAGTTGCCAAAAAAGCAGAGCAGAATGCCTGCTATCAAACTTTTTAGGGCAAGGTGGGCAGAAAAATGAGAACTCCTCTGTTTCACAAGTGCCACACTATGTCTGGCTGAATATTTAAAGCTGCTCAGAGGTGTGTGCTGTTGCGATCTGAAAGGTGTGAATAGACCATAGTCTTGCTTCTGTGCTTTAACCACAGCCCTTCCTTCTGCTAGCAGGTATAATGAGACCTTTTGGGATAGTCTTTCTGGCTCTGTTGTTTCCAATGCTGCTCGCTCCCATCACTCTCTAGAGTTCAGAGATTGCTTACATAAAGAGCTGAACTTGTGGGCACTTATTCCCTTAGGAATTGATGCATCTGCAACCTGAAATGCTGCCACAGACATAAAAATAAAATGGCAGCAGAAGTAAAAAAAAAAAAACCACCAGCTTTTTGAGAGGTTTCCCACCTCCTAGTTCTTATTTTCTCCAGATTGAAATAGAAACAGTGTACCAGGCAGGCAAATGTCAACAAACTTGGTATTTGTTTTTGGTGAAACTTCTGGATTATCTACTGCTACTGTACTGAGAAAAAGTTTTCAGTGTGGGAGTGTCAGGTTCATTAATTCAACCAAAAAATAGACAGGATTTATTATTTTCAATAAACTCCAGCAAGAAATGTGATAATATTTAGTTTTGCCGAAACTGAAAGGAAGAAAAAAAGTGTATCTGCTGCTGTAATTTGTTTGGGGTTTTTTTATTATTTTTCTGATTCCACTTCTGTATTTAAATTAAACTTATTACTCCTGAGAATTGAGTTGATTGACACACATTATCATATTTTTATTGTTTTTCTAGCTGTTACAGAAAGTCTGCATGTTTTCTCCTATTAAAGTACTCGGGAACAGAAAATGCTATTATGGAGAATCCAGTCTTAGGTCAAGCTGTTAGGTCCAAGGCCATCTGGCGTGATTTGCTATTTATTAATGAGAGTATCCCAACCAAACAGTACAATTCAAAGGGTTCATGGGTGAAACCCTCATATTCAGACCTTTGAATTGCTCAGAGATCTTACACCTCTACCCTGTTTGGTACTTGCATGGGGGTATGTGTACCTACACGCTGCTACCGGCTCTGCAGATCCCCTTTGCTAGCTACAGTCTTTTTCCTGTTGGTGGCTTTGGGATTTACGGAGAAGCAAGAGTCAGGTAGTCATATTCTTAGTTAGTCTCTCAATATCAGAAAATCCCAGAGGAGGTGGTTGAGTGTAGGCATTTGAAAATCTGGTGATGTTGTGGGTCCTCCTACATTAAATAGTATGTGAACCTCATAAATCTTTTAAGCTAGCAAGGAGGAAGGGGATTTTATGCCCTGTGACTTCACAGGCTAAAAAATTAAAGTGGAAAATTACATCTATTTAATCTATCTGAGCTAAGTTCCTGGAGTTCAACATAATTTCAAGAATCTTGTGTTGAGCTTCTAAAAACTCACAGCTACTACTATAGCTGCTGTGCTGGAGTACACACGGATAGAGTACAGCTGTGAAAATTGTCCAGAATTGCTTCTTGGTCGTGTCTTGATATAAATTCTGAACTTCGGCAAGGAACTGCTTCATCAGCTCCAAAATGACCTAACCTTGCCAAAACTGGATTTCCCAGGACTCTGCTTGGTTTTTTTTTTCTTAAAGAAGAAATAGTGAGAGTGTTATAGGAGCTGGAAGTCAGTCAGAGAAATGCTTAGAAAAGCTGTCCTCCAGGAGCAAGGGAAATTCCTATGCTACAGGGGAAGGAGAAGGGAGGGATGTTTAAAAAGATCCCTAACTACTCCAGTACAAGGCTGGAAGGAGTCATGAGAAGGCAAGAACAAAATCTGCAAACGCTTCAGCTCACAGCAGGTAAGAAAGAGTGGGCTGGCCTGGCAAGCAGCCATAGCTGCTGTTTGTCAAAAATGAAAGTACTTGTAAATAGCATGATTTTAAACCAATTAACTCTGTGTTCTGTAGTGGTACTACTGGCTTTAATTTTTAATTTATTTTTTTTTCCCTAGATGGCTTGTTAGTTTAAAAAAAACACCAAACCAAAACCAAACATCTGCATATCCTTGTTCCCTTTTACTTTTAAAAGACTGCTGAGATGACTTGTCATCAATTTGCTGTTGTGAAGCAGATTACTGGCAGTAGATGACTGTCTGCCATCTGGATAGACTTTGTGGCTGATAAAAATGTATAATTTGGACACAGATGTGTGTGCTTGGTTCCATTCCAGCGCAGTGGCTCTACAGACAGAGCTGTGGAGACAGCCCGCGGGTCAAGGGGAGTGCAGGCAGCTGTGGAAGGAGGAGCCGGTCCCAGCACCTTACTTTGCCAGGAGTAAGGGGAGTGGGCAGAGGTTGTGCTCTGGAAAGGTCTTTGAGGTTATTAAACTGCTCAGTTAGGTCCCCAATAGTTGGAATTATTTTATTCCCCGGAGACCAGTGTAAATCTCTCACTCTTTCCTTGCTCCTCATTCCTCCTAGCACTGCCCAGAGCTCTGCTGTTTCAAACTCTTCTCCTCAGGTGCTTTCTCAGCCCTTGGCTTCGAGTCTTGTCTGGCCTTTTGGGGGAAGCCCTCTGCTAGTCGCTTGGCTCCTTTTCCTTTCTAAGTGCCTCCTTTCTTGAGGACTTTGCTGTAGGCCTTGCCCATAATGGAGGGGATGCATCTGACCTGGTATCACTGGAGCATGTCAAAGTCTAACAGGTCTTTTCTAGCCACTGGCAATCTCTCTCCTTGGAGCCCAGGGCTTTCACCATGTCAGGGGCTCCTTTTGTTCCGAATATATAAGCTATGTTCCTCTAAATAAATAGTTATGATCTTTTGCTCTATAGAAAGTTAGTGTTGTATCATGTTGTCTCTGTCCTGCCACGTCTACACGTGGCCAAGCTGCTTGTTCCAGCTGTGTCTGACCATGCACAGTAACAGCAATAGTACACAGAGCCCTTGTATCATAGTTGTCTTTATAAATATTTGCTTTCATTTTAAATGTGAAATAGAAGGGAAGAGGTTTAAGCAACCATGAGCAGGCCATGTAGCTGGCCGCCGTGGCTCAGTCAAGAAGGGAAGGATTTATAGCACTGTCAAGAAGCGCATCACCCTTTGCAAGCCTTCAACAGCCTCCGTTTTAAACTAGAAAAAGTTCATGTACACAAGTAATAAGCCAGTGCAGGCTTTTTGACAATTTGCCTACTCACCAGCCTTTATTCTTCTGCACAAAATGCATTTTATTTTCAAAATGTGGACAGGGATATATTTTAAATTATCTGTCTTAGCTCATGTACATTTTGACTCCTAGGAGGCCTTTCCGATGAGTAGCGAGTTGCTATTGAATATTCAACACAGTCAGTCTAATAAGTCCCACAGCTGTTGTGAACCTGACAAGGGAAACAGTGGTATGCAAATATTCTCTTTTTGAAGAAAAGATTTCCAACAGGTTGAATGTAGACAGATGTTTTATTTCTTCCGACTAGCAACAGAAATGTGTTTTTCTTAGTCTAGGGAGAAAGAAAAAACAGTAGTGAGGAACCTAGAGGTTGATGTGGGTCCATACAGACCATTTGCTATCTAGCACAGGATGATAGCGTAGGCTTTTTCTTTTTCCTTCAGCTCCTCATGGTGTTATGTCATCCTACATATGTGTGTCTGTGCACATGCAGTCCTTCAGCTATGAAAGACCCTGAGAAGGGTGAGAGAGCTGCTGTGTCAGAGCCAATGTTCTCTGCCATTAATCAAGCAGGAACTGGTTTAATCCTTCCTAGGGATGTGTGTGGGGGAGGGGTGGGTGGGTGGTGGTATTTGGAACTTGATGTCCTTCATTCCCCTGAGAGGATTAATGGGGGAAAAACCAAAATATAATATTTTGAAACCTTATGCATTCAAGCTTATGAGCTAACTCTTCTAATAGATTTTCAAAGAAAAGCTTCACCTGAACAAGATGTAACTAGGTATGGTTTAGCCACAGTGGCTGGGTGAAGGTACATAGTATAATTTTAGTGTTCTTCTCTACATTTCTTTGAAGCTGAGCTAAAAATCTCACCAAAACAGGTTTTCTGATACTATTTCTATTCAAAGTGAAAAAAATTGTAAATTGTATTTTTCAACACCCCAAAAGAGAAACATGACTTGTTCTGTGGGGCATCCTTCCTTTCTATAAAACACCCAAGTTAGCTGAAGCCAGAAAGCAGCTTGCTTTATATTTTAGCTTTTTGGAAGATTGCCTTTATTATTTTAATCAGGTCCCTGGCACAAAGAACACAACTTTTGGTTCTACACCAGTGAGAGCTTTCTGTAGCTCAATGGATAGTATAGTGAAAACTGCATCTCCCTTAGATGTGGTATGCTAATAGAAAAGGCCACAGAATGCCTGAGGACTACTAGACACTGAGGTTCATCCAGAGATATTAGCAATTGCCAATATGAAAGCTCTGCTGCACATTAAAGGAAAATATCATTACAGAGAACAAGGCAAGGTTCAGAGAAAAATTCCCTTATCCTTCCAGACTCTTCATGTCATTGCTGACTCCTGCCCTTTCTGCAATTTCTGAAATAACCTCTTTGTCAGTTTTTGTTTCAGCCCTCATCCTGGTTTCCTTGCTATATTTATTTTTGCAGGGGTAGTGCCTCATCATTTCAATTTTCCATCAGCAAAGAGCTATGCTCCTGGTTTCTGTTTCCTGAAAGCCCTGCTTGTTCAGCCTTCGCAGCAGGTAGATATAATTATGAGCTCCAGGACAAGATAGGTCAGTTTTCAAAAATGGGCTTTTAGAGTGGAGCAGTGAGAAATCAGAGCTATTTGGCTGTGATTCTGGTAGCTGGCAGTGGGCATTGCTAGATATATTTGATTTAGTTGATACAGAGACTCTTCACCTTCAAGAGGTTTGTGTCATCCTCTAGATATACAGTTCTTGTTTGGAAGTTCCTTCTGGGCAAACTTTTACGTTTCTCTTTCTTTACCTTTCTTACTGGGAAGCTGAACTAGAAGATTTTTGAGAGAGACCCAAAAGAAGTACCACCTTAAAAGAAGTAGCAGGCAAAGTCTGTTTGACTTTGAAGCAGTTGAAATGGGTCTCTGGGCAGCCAGGCACTTAGAAGAGCATGTGCAGCTGCAGAGAAATAGAGCTTTTAGCTTGGAAAGCCAGGTACAGAACTGACCTTCCTTCCAGTTACGTGAGTTTGCATTTGTAACTGTGTCTTGCTAAGGCACCCCTGTTTTGTTTTATTTTTGATACTTTTGTGATGGATTGATCAATTGCTTTCACCTGGAGTACGCTTAGCCCAAACTTGTTCTTTCACGCCACCTCCTAAGTCATCTCTAAAGATTTGTGAGTTTGAGTCACTCCAGACTCAACAAAAAGCAAGGATGCAGTAGAAAGACATAAAAGGAGAATAAGCATAAAGTATACTTTAGCCAACAGGCATGACATTTAGGCCACAGAGCTGGTGAACAGCAACAGGGCTTGCAATGCACACAAAAGATACAGGGAAAATTGAGTTGTGTTTGCAGACACATGTTATTGTTTGGGTTGGTTTTCTTTTTTTTTTATGGTATTCATGGCCAAATGATTCAGATTCTCACAACTAGGCCTTGATGACATTTCCCCCAAGAACAGAACTTTGTCACAAAGAAAAAGGAAGGGGGTGGGGGTGTGTGGGAAAGGCAGCATCATAAGGACTGAAAGTACCTGGGAAGCCGAGTCACATTACATGAGCAACTTCAGACAGTACATAAATAAATGGTGATGATGCTGTAAAAATCAAAACATTTCTTTTGCCATCTAAAAAGTCATTCTTTTGTGAATGCTGGTATGTTATGGTTTATGCTGTTTTGAAATGGAATTTTTGGAGATGGGTTTCAAAATTACTTTTTCTTCCTCGCTGCTTTGAAATTGTACCTTTTTACAAAGAAAAGTTTGAAATAAGCAAAATGAGCTGACACAAAATATTCCTTTTAACTTTTAGCTTTTTTTGAAGGGAGAAAAAAGAAGGGAAAATCCTATTTCACTTGAACTCATATTGATAATCAGCTGAACTGAAGCTTTGGAAAATCTCTTGGGATATTTTTTAGTTTAACTAAAGCTTGAATTCTGCGCTCCCAAATTTCAGTCAAATATTTAAAACATTGCCATTTCTCTCTCATATATATATATATATATAAAATAATAGGAAGAACTCTTAGGAAATCATAACAAACTGACATCACTTAGAACATCACTCTGCTAGGGTTGATTTTGAGTCTTAGAGGATTACATTGGGTAATCTTGGTTTTAGCAAAAAATTAACTTAATTTCTTATTTATCTACAAGCCTAGCCCCAATGGGGAAAGGAATTATGATCAACAAGCACACCCAGATACCTTTCCTGTCAAGGGCTACAGGGCACATAAGTATTTAAGACATCTAAATATTCAGACTGGCACTTGCTGGGACTTTCTTAGGCACCTTTCTGAAAATCCCACCCTTCTTTCTCTTTAGGCCTATTAATACCCTGAAAATCTATCTGGAAGTCTCATATTAGATCATGCTGGAAAATATTACTGCACTTCTTTTAAAAAAATTTGTTTTGTACATTTGCTTATCTTAGTGAGGGATTTTTTTGTGAGACAGCCACCAGTCGTATTTCTGATTAACAGCTCCTGACCATTCTCCAGCTTCATATGTCCCCCTGCACCTGCCCATCATATTTAACACATCCAGGAGTATTCAGTCTTCCAAAGGTGAATTCATTCAACCTTTATGCCAGGGCAGTCACTGTGTTTATCTCTCTGTATTTTTCCTTTCCTAACCTATTCTATCCTGTGTGGATAAGCTGCCTGGCTTTCATTTATCCAGAATGGGGTATTTTTCCTAGGGCAGGTAAGGAAAGTAAGTCAGTGAAGAAATTGTTTGCCAACACACTAGTCTTAAGCATTCAAAACACATTATTATCTTGAGCTCTTCTCAGCTATCTGGTGTCCTGCTCGAGGGCTGTAGAATGAGTTGAAACCACGCAGCCTGAACTGCTCTGAGCTCTGTTCCTCACTTTGTTTACTAAATCATGGTAAGATCTGATGGTGCTGGCAGACAGGGGAGCACTTCTCACCAAGTGTCTATATTATTTTGTGCTCTATACACACCTTTCCTTAACAGACCCTCAAGAGCTCTACTGCTGTAGAATAAAAATCACATCGTTAGACTGCTAACACCCTTCCCTCACCTGCAACAAGCTTTTGAGTCTTGCCTCATGAATCCTTCCGTTGAACAAAGATGGATCACATGTTCTATAAAGTTCAGTCTAATGGGAGCTCTGCTGACATAAAGGATGTCTTTGCACCAGCACAAAATAAGGATTTTGGCACCTGAGGAGAGGCTGGGGGGCACCTGGTCTCATAAATTTTGAGAGCTTTCCCCTGGCATACTGCAGAATTTGCAACTTTTGTTCCTTCACGCTAACGAGCTTCTAGTTGTGTGTTTGTAGTGTATGGGAGGTTCTCTTTGACCCTTGGTTTAGAAGTCTGTTTGCTTAAATTTGCACAACTCCCACATTAGTAAAGGGCTTTCTAGGTAGGATGGGGTTTCAAGTAGCAATGTTGTGGGAGCAGGTGCCTTGCAGAAAGCTAGCAGAGGATTAAAAGATTAAGAATAATGGTGCTGAGAGGCAGCAAGAAACAAAGAGATTAGTCTTCATCCTGATACTTAATGCAGAGGAGAGAACACTTTGCAAAGATTTTCCTAAAAAACAAACAAAGAAATTGTTCTGTTTTATACAGAAAGGTTTTAAGAGTAAACCAAATAGTTTTGCATGTGGAATGAGAATGGAGCAGATGTTATCCCAAACCCCACAGTCCTGCAGCATGGTTTCCCTTTATGCCTGGGAATCCAGAAAAAAATCACGGAGTGTATGAGATGAACAGCCAAGGGACCACCCTGCTGGGAAGGAGAATGGGCTTGAAAGCACAGCAACCTCTCTCTGCTTCTAGGGCCTGACTGTCAGCTTGACTCAAGAAGACTGGAGTAGTTTCTTTTCCTTTCTTTCTGCCTACCATCAGTTGTGCAAATACAGGTATTCCCATATCCTGTTTTAGTGAGGGGAAGCAAGCCGGAGTTCACTGTGATCTGAAGTGATGCATGGGTTGTTACTGCTTAAGTTAATCTGCAACCTCTCTGCCACTTCCCAAAGGGTGGCACCCTCTACGTAAGGACAGGGAGAGATTGCCAAGTTTAGGTCTAGAAGCTTCATCTTCACAGTAGCAGGTCACCCCTCCAGGCTGCTGGGACTCCCTCATGGCCACCTCGGTCAGCACTGGCAGGAATCTGGCCCCAGCATGCCCTCGTGTCTGTCGCCTGCTCATTAATGCTCCTGTGTAAAGTACTACCTCTAGTGACAACCTAGAAAGTTACTTAACTACGTTAACAGTAGCTGATCAAAGGAAAATTTTCAGGAATAAAGTGGATCGGGTGGTAAAGTTAATGAATTCAGCATGACATATTTCCATAACGTAATATTGAATAAAGCTTTTGGTTTAGCCATTTAGCTTCATAGCCTGTTTCCAGAAAATTGCCTGCTTCAGCCATACTTTTGTCTGCAGTGATGATGTCTATGAGCCTTTAGTTAATTACTAAGTGGCTTTTGGTACAGACTCAGAGACAGTTATAATATGGTATATTCAAGCTGAGATAGAGAATGAGGTTGTATTGGGTTTTTAGAAGATGAAAGCACAGAATAGTCAACATTTTCTCATATTCCTAAATCTGTGAATAATGTTTGATTTAGATTTAGTAGGAAATATTTTTTATTTGTGAGTTATTTTTTGCTTGGTTGAGTTCTTAAGGCCAGATTTCTGTTATTTATTTGGGGTTTTTTTCTGTTTTTCTTCTTTCTGTTCTTAATCATTCCTGGCTTGAGGAGATTAATTCTGTAGGTAACACAACATGGGTTATCTGAAAAAATTTCAATTAACCAGACAATTATGACTGTAACACCACAGCATGACACCAAGCCCTGAAACTTTGTGGACCATGCAAAGACATTCAAATCTAATGTAGGGAGGCAGAGTTTGTGTGCTATTGACCTTGGGCTAAAAGGCTGGCAGAGGGACAAGTCTGTGTAACGAGGATCCACTGCCAAATGAAAACACCTGTACTGCTCCTGCATGTAAACTACTGAGCGTGCATCACAAAACCAGATTTCAGTAATATGGATTTCCACCAGTTCTTTCTTCTTACCTGTTGTTTCCAGTGATGAAATACCAGCCAATAGAACAAATCTTCGTTTTAGTCAGTAGGCATGTATGTATATGTGTTTTCTATGTCTCATCCTGGTTTTAGTTCAGTTCTCAGATTTGTTCAGATTTTGTCTGCTGTTTGGTTCCTCTTCTGTATAGATTTGCTTCTCATCTTCATCAATATTGCACATTTTCTCAATGTATAACTTATTTCTGAAATTCACACTTTGAGGAACAGTCTTTCTCCAAGTTGCTATTCCCCTTTTAGAAAGAAAGTGGCTTTAGGTCTTTTTTAGTGGAAATCTTATTTGCCTTAAAAATCTCTTATGTAGAAAGATATATAGGTAAATTTCAGCGTAGCAAATCATCTGTATAGATAATTAACCAAGTCTGAATGTTTTTAAAATCCAGCCTGCTGTTTTAAGAACCGTGTTCTCTCCATTTGCTTGAAGTAGCTATGGTTTATTTACTGTATAATTCTGGTTTTACGTTCCTTGTAGTATGATCAATCCAGAAAAATAAAATAATAATAACAATAAAAATTAACTACACTGTTGAGGGGAAAAAAATAATCAGACTTCTTATAAATAATGTCTGAAACTGCAGGCATTGCTGTAGAAAATGTCAGTAATAATCTGTAAAGCTATGAATAAGTGGTTTATTTCCTTGTGTACAAAAGTGCATATTATCACTAGTGAGCAAAAGTAAAGTAGAAAATGTGCACAGCCTTGGATGAAATCAAATTTCTGCATCTTCTGCATACTCTGATCTGTTAACTCTCTTAGCTACTAGACACCTTCCTATTGATTTCACTGCACTTTGAATCAGAGCTTGAAAGCTATTTGAGGTTTTCAAAACTACCACAAAGACTTATTTTAGTAGATGTAAAGCAATCAAACCTATTATTCAGTTCTAAAAGTCTCATGTCAGTGTTTTCCCCCAAAATTCTTTCCCCTCATTTGTTTCCTCCCTTTATTAATCTTCTGTCATTTTGTGTTTAATGTGTGTTATTGAATAGACTTTCTGTTATACGGTGTCTCAGGGGTAAGGCTGGATGTGTGAAAGGTGGTTTGTATTTGCCTGTCAGAGCAAAGCAGAGCAGTGACAAGCTGTCAGGGTCAGTGGATTCGATGAGCAGGCAGCGGCTACTTCCTAGAGGGCTGGTCCACAGCCTGTGAAGTCTGGAGATGTCTCCTGCTCGCTCAACTTGACTGCAGTCATGAAAACAGCAGTGGCTTTGGTACTATTTTTAAAAGCTGGATGCAACTTCTAGATTCCCTGTAGATTTCTGAGCATTGTAAACCTTGGTACCATTTTTCTGTCTCTTGATGCGGGTGTTTAACAAGTTCAGGAGAGGCAAAGCAAGATTTAAAGCCAAAATGAAGGTGTTCTGAAGCTGTTGTAAGATGTTGCGTGCTGTGTAGGTAGCTTTGCTCAGCAAAAAATGGGAAAAGTTCTCCTGAAAATCCGCCCTCCCGCCATCCCCATGATTATCCAGTCATTGCCAAAAGAACTATTGTAATTGTTGCGAAGAGTCAGGTCCAGCTCTCCTCTCACCTAGAGTGCTCTGGTATTGATGGGGATGACGTGTTAAGGAGTTGCTCTGGTATTGGTGAGGATGACACGTGTTAAGGCTTTTCAGGGTGACAAACTGCTCATAGAACAGTAGGTTGGGTAACAAATAACAGGAGAAAGTGCTTGAAAGGATGGGAGATGGGTCTGTTTGCATGTGTCTGACAAAAATACTGGTGTGAGTTAGCATACTTGGAGAGGTATTGCCATCAGTCCCATGTCTTGCAAAGGGCAATTTGTCCTTATGGATTCTACTTAATACCACAACTTCCACCTTTTTTGTGTTCCTGAATACTTCTTATTCATTTTCCTGGCCAGTCCCCCACATATGCATCTTGAAGGGCATACATCCATAACCCAGTGAACTAGGGATGCTTCAAGTCTTTGGAGAGTTGTGTTGCTCTGTCAAGCATATGGGATTATCTTTCCAATCTCATTTCCTGGAATACAGCTAATTCTTTGGGAGTTTCCTGGGCTGACTGGGACATTGTGTAACTGTTTGGGGGTTGTTTTGGTGGTTGGTGTTGTGTTTTTTTTTTCTTTTTTCATATTCATGGACTATAGGATATGAATAAGAGCATATAATAAATACAGAATTGACTTTAGTTTTTAAAAGGCAAATTACAAATATATAGGTAGTCAAATAAAAGTAAACTAATGTACTCCGGTTACTGTTATCACTGCTAGTATTACCATAACATTTTTAGTTATCTGACTGAGCTCCATCAAATGTATAACAAAGCTGTTACACCTGTATGTACTCCAAGGTGGTTGCCCATCTTCTAGGACTTAAGGAAATTTCTGCTCAGATGAGTATTACTCTGACAATTTGCAGATGGGATGGATGAAACAAGTCAAACCACATTCAGAAGCAGCAGTCCAGATGAGGTGTGCCCATAAATACAATTATTTCTACAGTTACTGTGCTCAGAAATGTTCTCACACCACTGAACAGTCTTTGCTCTGTTGATCCAGAGAGAAAGTCAACAGGATTTTAGTCAGAATTCCTGTGAAAAAAATCCTTAATTATCTGTTAAAGTTTGTGTCATGGAACTTTCTGAGAAATGAAAAATTATCCCTCTTCCCTATGAGTCATTTGCTGCTGCCCTCTGACCAGTGGTGCTGGATGGAGGATTGCTTTTGGGTTCTCAGAACAGGATGCTGATACTATCCTATTAAATGGATGACCTTGTGTCATTTGCTGTTCCTCAAATATTCAGCAGGTATTTTCTAAAAGATACCCCCTGGAGTTCTTGAAATTCAGCAGTGGTATAAAATAATTAACTGAAGGTCAGAGACAGTTCCTGCTACATCTAAATCGTAAGCATCTGTTGAGAAGCTACACGTAGTATACATGCTAATGAAGATCTCCATTTCAGACCATACTTTAGTATTATAAAAGTCCTTGGGGATAAAAGTGGCAGAAATTCAAATGCTGAGGAAATTGTAAATACAGGCAGGCTTCGAAACAGGTAGGTGCTTCTGCCAGTGTGCTTAATGTAAAGCTTGTGCTTACAACCACTGAGGACATTTAGTCTTGCACCAGATGTAAGCAGATGTCAAATTCATTTCCGGACAGAAGCTACAAGTTCCAACACGTGCTTTGCTGGTTCAGGATGTGGCTGGATGTAGATCACTTTACAAACAGCAAGAAAACGCATTCCGCTTCAGGAGGAGTGGAAGGGGTCCCCCTCAGAGCTGGAAATTGCCTTACTAGACCCAAAGGCACAGGCATATTTCATTGGCCAGTTATGCTCAGCTTCTAAAATTTCTCAAAAATGTGATATAAATAAAGCAATAAATTCATCCAAGCTGAAGAAAAAAAGATGCTGTTAATACAGGAATATTACTCTGATTGGGATCTCTCATAAATCAGTGTGATTCCAAAGACAGTTTATTCAGATACAGGGTTCCTTCCCCACCTCCCTGCAATATACATATGTAGGTGTCTGAAGTGCCCATTGGGAAGGAAAATCTGAAAACAAATAAAATCAAGAGCATTGTGCCCTATAGTTTCAAGAGACGCTAAACAACAGGACTTTCATAAGACTCAATCTTGTATTTCTTTTAGTTTTTTTTAAAAATACTTGTTCATGCCATGTTAATAAAGCCTATTTGCTCTGTCTAAACAGTCTGCAAGTTATGTAACACATCACTGAACAATGAATTTGCTACATATTTTAATTAACTAAAAAATAATTAATTGTTTAACTGGTGAATATCTGACTTTGTGTTCAGCCAAAGAGAGTCCAGCAACTTAAAGCAAGTTTTCCTGCTCAGCAAAATTACGTGCTTTCTTTGACCAGCAGTCAGTCGGATTCTTTTGTTCACATATAGGAAAACTTTGATGAGGTTAAAAAATTCAGCCTTACTTCTTCTTGTGTTAGATGTCATCAAATGCTTTTGACATGTTACTTGTCTGCAAAAGGAATTTTTGGGTTATCATATATTATTATATGTCTTTATATGACAGTATTTTTCTAGGTAACCAAATATTTCCTAGTAATCCTAATATATTTTAAGTAAACCACCAATAATAAGCCATTGGACTAATACATCTTAGATAAGAGCCTCCTGATCTTCTGTATCTGATTCTCTTCACTTAAGAGCAAACTGGTTCCACACAGGAATCTTATCTTTTTCTGAAAAAGATACATGGAGATGATGAAAAAGGAGCGGTGATACCAGGTGTTCTAGTTCAGCCCAATACTGGACCATTCATCTGCAAAACAAATCCAACAGTAGGCAGAGAGGATTTTCCACTGCTTTGTGGCCCTCGCTTGCCTATAATAACTTCTTCTGTGCTGTGCCCAGCGCACAGCAGCAGCAAACAACTGGGTAATGCTCAGCCAGTAACAGCACCTGAGGAGTTTTGCCAGGCAGGTCCTGCACGTATATAGCTGCTTTGCTCAGAGACACAAATTGCCAGTGAGGCTGGTTTGGGACATGCAGCTCACAGGGACACACAGCACATTGCTCTGCTGTCCCCAGATGAGTCTGATACTTCATGACGGCATGGAATCAGGGAGAGAATGTGAAATTCCTCCACGTCAGTTGCCAACGCTCAGGAAAAGGGGATGTTTTTCATGGGATAACTGATAAGAAAGAGGCGAAAGGAGAGAACAGGACAGAAGTGTGCTGAAGTAGAGTCATGTAGAAGAGGAAGAGGGTGAATTCTGATTGCTCTTAGTTAAACCTCATCAAGGTTTTGATCAGCAAAATAAAAATCTTACTCAGTGATTGACTTGGCTTTCTCTGGGCCTTTCAGCTCCAAACAATCAACCAGAGGGAAAGCAAGAGATGGATAGGCTTCATGTGTGATGCTCACTGTGGTTAATATTTGAACAGCCAAAGTTTACAGGCTTTAATCCAAATTACACATAGTTTTCTACCTACCTGTAGGAATCAATCTTACTCCTAGTGATATTTAAAAAAAAAAAAAAAAAAAAAGAGATGGAGGACCATCAGTCTCTTTCATTACTGCCTCTTTGGTTTCTTTCCTTCCCCCAGGTGACACAGGAAGAGGAGGCAAGTGGAGATGAAAGTGCAGGAGCTCCAGACTGGTCAAAGACAACACAATACTTTCTGACCATAAGATAGTAAAAATGCTTGTGGGGTTGTTAAGTCTTTTCTTGCCTTTTGTCAAACCTAATTTGAAGTGAAGGCACAGGCCAGTGCTAGGTTGCTGCTGCTGTCTTTTGAAATTTGTGTGCTGTGTACAAAACAAGGTAAAGAACTGAAATGTTTCCCTATCTGAAGGGAAAAAGGAATCTATGTTTAATTCCATCTAAGGGAGATCCTTTAAAAAACTGGAGACTTGCAAAGAAATTCAAGCCATCCCAAGGAGGAGGAACAGAGCTGTGATTCACCACGCACTCTTGGGAGCTTGCTACCCAGCTGTTACAGAAAGATTATTTCATAATGTTTGATATCCATTTCTGTAAAACCTGTGTGACAGTGTAGATGAGCTTTGGCTGAGAGCCCTGTTTCCTGGCATAAGTAGTCAAAGATCTAACATCTTTGATGAGTATGAAAAATAGGAGATTCAAAAATGAATGCTGGTTTAACTATGTAACCTCATATCTATCATAAGGTATAAGGAATAATGATAAAGGTCTTAAATTTTCCTGCTTACAAGAATTTCACAAGCAAGTTCATCTCCCTACAGTGCTGATGCTGCCTTACTTTGGGGAAAAAAATTCTTGTGCCAATTCTTTGTTTCTCTAGTTCCTGTACAGTAAAGTTGAAAGAATAGACACTGCTTCTTACTAATGGAAATGAGAGGAGTGGGGACTGATTGGTCAGTTAGTCCAGTCTTCCCCATTCAAGGAATTATGTATTGTCCATAAAGCTGGTGTGGTATCGCTGTTGGTTCTGTCTTGGCCATCTGTGAAGCTTTCTTTCCAACTGGCCAGCGGGTCACTTCACCCTAGCCCTATTCAGCCCAAAAGGAGGAGAGAGCTATCAATGCTCTGATATCACTTCTAAAGCCAGTAGCAATTAATGCATACATTAATTTCTTATTGTATTTGTCTGAGGAATATTTAGCAATATGCATATAGGATAGCTTTAATGTACGTATGACAAAGGCATGAGGAAATACGAAGGCTTGATTGTCCGTTAAAAGATCTGAGTCTCAAGCTGAACATCCTGAAAGGAAACAAATGATTTCGTTCAGCTTTCTGCAAATATTAAGTTGGTGTAACTTACTTGTTGTAGGTTTATTTGCTTTGTTAATGGTCATACTTGGACACTAAAAGCAGCACTATAAAACCCTCATCTGCAGATACTGAAGGTTTGTAGGGAGCTGGATAGAAAGCTTAATTTTAGAGATCAGAAAATAAGGCTCACTAACATTGAGTCTACATTTTCAAAAGAGCTGGAGGGGATCTGACACTGAAATTCCTTTGAAAATCAAGGATAACGAGCAATTATTTCTTTAACAGCTTTGAGAATTTGTCCTTAATAATTTGTGCAAGATTCTTGGAAAGTTGTAGTCAGTTTAAAAGCCTGCCCGGTCTTAGGACTGCTGTTCTGCAGGGTTTAAAAGTATTTCACTATGCTCACAATAGTTTCCCAACTTTTTCTCTTATGTGGAACTAAAGCAGCAGGTGCACAAACATTTTTTTTTTCTCCTTGCTCAGTGTTAAATGTTTTCTCTGTAAACTGGATTTCTCTGTCTTTCAGCTCCTACAGAAGGAACTGAGGGTTTAAGCACATGAGGGAAGAAAGGAATAGTTTTAATTTAATACATCACTTTAGTTCTCTAGTATTCAATTATCTCATTGAGTGCTTTATTAGCAAGAATACCCCATGTACTAGGCATCAAAGGGTTCACGACTAATTGGAGGTGATGCTGTCACCAGCAGCACTGGGAGAGCAGCACTTCCCACCATTTAAAAACCCATTGGCATCATGCTTTATGGCATGAGAGGGGTAACGTAATCCTGACTCATACTGACAAACATCAAAAGAGTAGTCCTAAATCCTATCGTAATGCAGTGAATAATCACAACAAATTATGTAGGCTCCTGGGGATGTTACATAAACTAGTGGATACAGTATTGGGAAAAGCAGGGAAACTTCAGCATCTGGAGCTACATCACAGCTACCAGAGACCTGCACGGGTCTATCCTGCAGAACTGCCAGCTGAAACAGGGAGGGTTTTACGAGATAAATACCCTGTGTAAGCCCTGTTGGTTCTACTGTGCATCTGTCACATTGGTAGAGGAGGCAAAGCACTGGCTGGAGGCAGAATAGGTATGGGAGAAACAGCAGGGAGGTGCGTGCATGTCTGTGAGAGGGACAAGAAGGTAGACAGCCAAAGGAAAACAGAGGAGTGGGGGATAGCAGGCTTTGGTACTTGCCTGCTCCCTGGGAGGCAGCCAACAGATGACAAAGTGAGTGAAGTTGGGATGGATTGTACTTACAAGATGCCGGTCAGGGCTAACAGCACATGTTGGGCAATACTGGGGACTTTCTGGGATCGTGCTTTGATGTTAAGGCAAAGGAATTCAGGGTGGAACTGAAGCAGAGTTTCTCCATGAATAAATCAACACCTACCTATTGCTGCTTCCCGGGAGCAGGAAGATGTAGCATGATAGGGAACGCACTGTACTGTACTCTCACCTCATACCAAGGAATTTAATAGTCCTAGAGCCAGCCAAGCTAGCAGCCTATCAGTTCCTAATCAGATCTAATATTTAATTTCAGTTTTCTAAGATGGACATAAAAGGAATACAGCAATTGTTTTTTTTGCTTTATACCTGAAATCTAACCAGCTGCTTATATGTAGGTATACTGGTTATTTTCAGGTGCTGTAAGAAAGAATAAGCAGCTCTGCAGACCATGAATGGCTTAATGAAGTTAGAGGAAACTGCATAATTAAGCAAGGTTGGGGTAAAATCATAGCTACTTTGGGAGAATTCTAAGTAAGTTTAACAAGGTCAAAATTTTACCTCAGGTCTTCATAGAACAGTTCACCACCAAAGAATTTTTTTATTTTTTTTCTTCCTACCCCTGCAGGATGAAGGCTTATAGCCTTAATTTTATTTATCCCTTCTTACGTAACCACGAATGCTCTCATTAGCCATATAAATGTCTGATACTCTTTTGAATGCTGGTGAACCCAGCCATTCATTAGTAGCCCAAGGGCTGAATAATTCTTTTCACCAGTACTGCAGATTTATAAAGTTTGAGCCCTATAACATTTTTCTCTTAGGTGGACCAGGAATATGCTTAATTCATTTTCTTATAGTTAGAGAATGGTTATTGAATGGTTTCAAGAGTCTAGCTTTTGAAAAACATCTGCATTGAATTCTCTGGAGCTTTTTCACAGGAGAAATAGTTGCAAATATTCATCGAGATCAACTCAGCATGGGGGTTTCTGGCATGCCTTTCAACCTTTCTCCATTTTGAAGAATATCATGTTCATTTCTGTGGGACAGACTTACTTCCATTCCACACAGACCCAATCTCCCTTACTTTGACTGCTGAAAACTATTTCTACTGTGAATTTAAATATAAGGTGGTAGGGTTTCCACACTGAAGGAAATGCCTTTATGTTTCTCTATGGCTTTAATTTTCCAGCATTTCGTTTGGAGTTTTTAGTGTGTGTTTTCTCACATTTAGCCTTTGGCGGGTTGGGATTTGTGATTTATGATGTAGCAAACATATTTTGACCACACTCTAGGTGATCAAGGAGAAGCAATTTTAAACAGAAAAGATGGCTGAGTACAGTAAAAGTAATATTCTCAAAAAAAACCCCTGATATAAATTTGAGTGTAAGGGTAATAGCTTTGTTCAGACACTGTTGTGAGGGGGTTCTCAGTAAACAGTTCTGTCTTTGAATGGTTGTGTGATAACAGGCAAATTATTTTCCTGCAAATTTTGTTTCTCCTAATCCCTCTCATGTTTTCCTTGTCAGCATTGATATCTCCAGAGATGAGATGGGCTATTTGCTCTTAGAGTGCCTGCAGTGAGGCTCAGGATGTAGATCCAGGTCACAGCTTGTTGACACCAAAGAGCAAGATCCCTCCCTCTCCTCAGCTCTGTCACTTCCCTGTTTGTATGGAGAGCTGATTCACCTCTCTGACCCACCTAAAGGTTTTCCATTTTGCCGAGGTACTTTTCTGCTGGCTTAGTAAATGCACCGTGGGATCAGACCTGTGCCATAACTGTCTCAAGGTAGAGCACTGGGAGCACATGGCATGGCAGTAAGGGATAAACAAGAGATGGCTGGGTCAAGAGCTGTTGATTTGGTCCAAAACCTGCTGTAATCTGGGTAATGATGAATTGTTTGCAGTTTTTTACCGCAGTAAAAACTTCTATTGTGCACTTAGATGAGTAATGCCATCTTTTTCTGCCTGAGATCTGTGTTACTAGCAACACGGTAAGAACAGGTAGGCTTTAAAGTCAATGCTGTGGCTGTGAGGTATTTGTTGAAAGTTGAAAGAATTCAGAACACTGTGTTATATATCAATATAAACCAACTTTTTCAAAAATACTTGCTTTAAATACAGGTTTTTAAGTAGATATCTAAGCTTTCGGGCATTCAACCATCATCTGTTCACCTTCCTATCTCTCACTAACATTGTTATGGTTTATAGGTGATGGATAACTCCGAATACAGGCTGTTTCCATATGTGGGTCAGATTGCATGGAATTTGAAATGTCATGTTAGACCAGCAGGTTTGACAAATCAGGCCACTGTTTTGACAGAGATGTCTTTTTACCTTCTGAATGCAGTCTGGGCTGAAACTCAGTGCTTGTCACAGGGGCGCTCCTCAGCACTCTCAGAAAGGAGCTGAAAGCTGTCAAATAAGAAACTATGGTACCAAAGTTTTGTGCATGCCGGTGTGACTGGAGAACAGGACAAAACATGTTGGCAGCAAGGATCACTGTCCCTCTTAATGTGGATGTGCTCTTGACTTTGTCACCTCTCCTCACTCACTACACATACAGGTGGCTATGGCTGAGGTGTTGTGCTTTGGCAGATGACAGCAACAGGGAGGGTTATGCAGGCAAGAAGTGTTGTGTTGCTAACCAATATGCAAGCTTTCATTTGCTGCCGTCCTTTGCAAATGTTCACCCTCTGCACTTTCAAGTCAGCAGGATGAGATTTCCCTGTCTTCCCAACACCCAAAGCTGACCTATGACTGAAATTTATACAGTGCTGGAGAGCAACCAAACGTGCAGAGGTTTGCTGATTGAAGACTCTTTTGAAAATGTGGCAAATGTGGCTGGTGCACGTTTCAGGGAAATTGTATACTGTGGCTGGACATCATTTACTGATTTTTGGATGCAGTGCCTGAAGCACAAGCACCTCTGCCGATTGCCCATCAGCTGGTGGTTGCTGACTCACCATTTACACCATGCTGCTTGTGGAGGGAGCTGGGCAAATGGCTCCCTGTCCCATTTCTGGAGAATCATCTGGGCTAGCACAAGCCTTTGGGCTCAGCTGAGTGTCCCCTAAGTGAATTCAGGGATTCTCATGTGGCTCCCTTGGCTGGCAGAGCTGTGGGGATGTGGACCCGGGCAGGGAGCACTAACAGACACAGTGGTACAACCTCTCCCCAAAACCCACTGACATGCTCATCGTGGCAAATGGCCATCAGTTGCCTCAACACTCTTTCTATACCATTTAGACCACCCAAAATGGGTTTTTACCCCAGAAGATGCAGCCTGAGTGCTGGGACGTGTGTCTCTAGCCCATCCCATTGGCAACCTGTCTCTTGTGTGTTCATTGAATTGTATCTGGTTTAGTCTTTTAAGCTTGGAGATGAAAGGCTCATGGGTCTGGGTTCAAGGGTCTCAGCCCAGTATTGGCGTTTCTCTGAGGCTCCTCTGGCATCTATTTTTTCTCTGTTAGGGACTGCTGTACCCTAGGGACAATTTCCCCTTTAAACAGAAGAGCATTACTATAATTTTCTCTAGCAGTATATATTCCAGTTCACAAAGGCATACCACAGATATATTGGCCATTATGGTTCCCTTGAGTTTTCCTCTATTAACCGTAACAAAACATCATTAACTATTCAGGAAGTGCAGCCTCTAAACACACTTCTAGTTTCACAGATTTTTGTTGCATCTTGTAATGTACAGGGTAGAAAGAAAAGATTATTTAAAGACACAGCTTTGAAGTAACACATTACTGAAGTAATTTCAAATGATCTGAAGGAGTCATTTGGAATGACAGCTTTTATGATTTCCTCTGCCAGTAAATTAAAGAGAGGACATAGAATGCAAGTGATGGAACTGAAGCAAGAAATATATTTCCAGGTGTTTGCAGATGATGTTCTAAATAATTTAGTAGCTGGGAACAGTGTGTTATGCAGCAGAAAAGAGAAAATTAAGGGTGTGTAATTCCCTCAGCTACTATTCTGGTCTTACTGATGTTTACATCAGTAAAGACGTGGAATAACACAGTGACTAATCTAGCCAGCGTATTTGCTGTTTCATAATAGTATATGCTTCCTATTTGGAAAACGTAAAACTGAAAGCTCCTCAGGTGTCTCTACTATCTTTCTATTGCTCTAATATTTTTTTCATGATTAAAAATTCTTCTAAAATATTTGCTACATGTGCAACTCTGATTTTACGTCCTCTAGTTCCTATAGAGGCCTTCTTTTCCTAGCTATGGGATGTATGTATTGTACTCCTTAACTTGCGCTTTCATCCTTGATCTTAGGTGATATCTCTACTATAATTCATTTATTGTTCCTAGACTGGGCTGTGACAGCTTTTTAAAGAGTTAAAGCTATGAACACATGAGGGTGAGGAATCAGCTAGCAGAGATTTTAATTTGCATCATTCTTATCAGGAGATACTATGGTACTGTCACTGTAGGTTCCAGTCTGGTGCGGGTACAACAGGTTACGGCTGTAGAGACTTGTGTTAATTCAAAACAGTTTGGTGAATGAGTAAAGACCTTTGTTTTTTTTAAATAGGAGATAGTGGTGATGTTACAGACTACAAGAGGGTAAAAAAAAAAAAGTCATATATATGTGCAAATTACTAACCCACTTCTAGCTTGAACGGCTCTGTAGTTTGTTTAATTTTCATCCTCTTTCTCGAAAAAAATTCTACAAATAGAACAGACACTTCTCCAGCATGACTGTCAGTTGACATTATTGGTCAGATGGATCATCTGAGTATGAGTCTGCAGATGGTTTGTGAACACTTTGTTGTGGACAGAGTTGTTGTGGAAGGTTTTGTTCATGGAAACGTGGACATATATATGGGGAAACAAAAGGGGTTTTTTGGCTAAGGATGACAAAATTACATTCTAACTTGGGTTGTTTTCAGAGAATATACACTGCTGACAAGATTGGGGTATCAGACTCTGAAAAGAAACTACTGTGAGATGATGAGAAAGTCTGAAAATTTCCAGTTTCATATCCTGGTGATTTCCTGCAGTAGCTGGATGGTCTATCAAGAAAAATTGTGTTACATCCATTTGTGGAGATCTTCAAGGCAGTCACATTTGAAGTGGGAGGCTGGACTCCAGGGGTTATTTCCAAACAGCGTTACATCTTTGTGAATTAAAGCATTTGGGATTGCATTAGTCAGCTTCCAGTTTTTTCAGAATTTTCCTCTCCAAATGTTACCTAATGTGATGTAATGTTGAAAACTCTCCAAAAGAGAAAATCAGAACCTCACTTGTTCTTACTGTATTCTGCTTTAGAGCTTGTCTGATTGCATAAATAAGTCATGTGTTTATATGATGTATATACAGACATAACAACGTTTAGCACAAAAGGTTAGAAAGGTCAGGAGTGTGGCAGATTTTAGGAGAGAACTAGATACTTGTAGGGGTTTTGAACCTCTGATAGTTTACGTGAAACTCAAAAAAAAAACCAAAAACAACAAAAAAAAAAAACTCAGAGAAATCTAGGTTGCTCTGTGTTATTGCAAATGTTTGAAAGTCACGATCCACAGCTCAATAAATCACAAAGGAGTTAGTCATGTATCAAAAAAATTTTTTTTTCTGTATTAGTTTTGAGTTTCTAAAGTTCATTTCCTGCTCTCCTCTTCCTTCGCCAGCTTTTTGGTACTTTTAGAAATGCTATTCCACTAAAAAAAGAAGTTGCATTAGATTATTTTATCTCCCTCCCCTGCTATGAATCATTTGCTATGAAGCAAATTGTATCCTCATTATTTATTTTGGTATTCACTCTGTATTTTGAGTTCACTTCAGTACAGGTTTACTAGTTTAGGTACATCACATATGAATGTATATACATATACGACTGAGTAGATCATGGAGAAATTATACTCTGTTCATCTGGTAGTCTGTTCTGCCGATGTTTAGTGCTTTTCATTGTCAGTTTAAACACCCAATATAAGTTCAGTGCTTGGAATAAGCAGCAGTCCCAGCCTTCCCTCTTCCAGCACTGTAAACTGCAACAAGACCCATAGGTCGCATAAATGATTGTTTTCCCATCTCTAGAGCGCTTTGCTTCTGTTCCCAGCATTGACTAAGTTTCCTGAAGCCCCGCTGCTGCTGGGCTCCTTCAGGCTTTGCATGCTGCCCTTTGACTGGCAGCCACAGAATTTGCATTAAGTACTTTGAAGCTCTTGGAAGAGACCGATTGAAGTCTTTCTTTTTTAGAAAGCAGCTGAAACAAAATCAGCTTTGGTGTTTGTGCCTTCATGTGAAGCATGGTATTTTCCTTAAATGTAAGGAATTGCTTGGACTGACATTTTCAAAGGCACAAGTGTGATTATCAAGCAGGAGTTTCAAAACTCCAGACTTGAATTACGCACAGTTCTAACCAGCCATTGCATTCTCCCCTCGGAACTATGTTTTGTTAAACATACATTCAGGTCTCAGAGCTGTTTGGAGGGAAACAGGTTCTTATTCCAGGAACTGAATTTGGATAATCTTCACCTAAAAGACCTTCTTTTTAAACCAGCTGCACAAAGGAAATACGATAATGTGTGGAAAAGGAATGCTTTGGCTCGTCTTACTCTGGTCACATGCAGATCAACTTTGCAGCGGTCCTTGTATCTGCATGTGTATTTGAATAATCTGTCACTTGACAAAATCTGGTCTTGAGTCTAACAGGAAAACTGGCCTCCCTGTTGGCATTTCTAGTTTGTTGATAAGTCTAGAAGTCACAGTTTTAGGCAATGTGTTTTTCTTCCCTTGTTCTAGGGCAATATTTTGGACACCAACCATGTTTCTGAGTGTAATGAGGGAGCAGCAAAAGCCTCCATTTCCTTAAAAATTATAGAAGTCTGTTCACAGACAAACTGCTGCTTACGTTTCCTTTCATGCCTGTTACAAGAACTTTTAAAGTCAAGTTCTGGCATATATTGGTAATGGTAGAAGATTGAAAAACACTTGAAAAACATGAAGTGGCCTCAAGCCACAAGAGGAGTCAGGCTCTGAAGTCACTTCTGAATCGTGAAAGGTACCTCAGTAAATGAAAACCCCAAGCTGCAAAACTGCCTGTGAGCTGAGGGTTTCTGCTTCTGATCTACGTAGATCTAATGCCTTCATGATCTGCCTTTGCCTCTAATTTCATCTGTTTTATTTTTGATGCTTGCTTTTCCTGTGGATCAGTAGTTTTGGAATGCGGGTGTCTGACAGACTTCTTCAGAGTAAGTCTTTACTACTACAGGAGATACATGTCAAGCTGAAATGTGGCAGGAGATGAGGACATCAGTGAGAATAAGGTTAAGGAGACAGAGGGCTACGACTTCTAGACTAGTTATTGCATGGGGGTGTTAGAGAGACAAGACCTTCTGATAAGGCTACTGTACTGCATTTCATGAATACAGGTGAGTTCCAATTGTTAGATAGGACTTCATTGTTTATTTGATAGTTAAAAAACTTGTAACTTGCAGTGTTCTTTTTAGTCTATGCATGTTTTCTTTTTCTTCTCCTTCTTCTGGAAGGGGTAAATTAAATAGGAATATTTTAAAAGTAGATTTGAAAGCTTCTCTGTTCATTATTATACCCAGATATAGAGGGCCTTTTACAATCTTTAATCAAACAGGAACAGTCTTCTGTGGATTTTTTTCTTCCCCCCTCAAATAAATAGATGCTGGTTTGCAAGTTCCTTTTTGAAGCGGTGGGATACTTTAGAACTTCTCTGCTCATTAGGAAGCTGCTTTGGTGAAACATAGTGCTCTGCCTAGCTTCATCCTGTGGAAAAAAGATAATAATTGAGCAAAGAGAAGAGAAATGATAAAACTAATATTCCTTTTGCAGTTCTCCCGCTTATGAACTATTAATATTTTGAATTAGGGTGGAAGTTGCTATATCTATGTTCTCCATGAATAAAGCACACTATAGAGCTTTTCACCGTTACAGAAATGTAACTGTCTCTGAGGTGGAGATTAGATCCCACACAATGTATGAGTAAGCGTGTTTCCATCCCACTGGATGTTAGCGTACCAGCCTCACCCTTTCATACACCTCCTGCAGTCTCCCTCCCAGCTCATCTGGTGTTCACCTTCAGAGGGAGGATCTGATATTTAGGAAAGTTAAAACTAGACCATGTTTGAAACAACGTGGGCAGAGGAAAATAGCTTTTATTTTTAATCCCGGATAAGGGACTACAGGCGTACTCTGTTGTCAAAGATTATGCACGTGGTAACCTCTTCTCTCTCTTCTTGGTCCAATGGATGGACTCACTATTTCTCTGCATAAAAAAGACACAGTGAAGTGCAATGAAAATAGAAGCTGACAATACTCTCTCATCACCTGTGCTTTTACAGACAGATAACACGTTTGTTTCTGCTGCTACTGAGCATTCTGTGAAGCTCTGTTTAGTGGTGGAGTGGGGTTCTGTGTAACCTGCACAAGGCTCAGGTGTGTCTCTCCTGAGGACGCGGGTCTGAACTTACCCTGGCAGGACGCACATGTTCCAGCGAGTGTGGGTATATGACACTCAAGTGCTAAGCTGGTTTTCGCTGCTGATTCAGCTTCAGCAATAGACTCCATAGGTTCTCTGATTGTGAGAAATTCTTCACTCCAGGTCACAAACTATGAATGAGGAGCCAGATCTCCCACTGGAGATCACTTCCCACCTCTTGAAGTTAGCACTGGACAAGAGCTCTGGTTCAGAAACTGCTTTTAGGGACCTTTTATTTCCTCTTCAGGATTGAGTTAAACCCACAGAAAGAAGGTTCCCCAGCTCTTCTGAATGTCTACTCTGTGCCTCATAAGAAAAGGCATCTATTCAGCTCCCAGGCTAAGTACACCCATGCTTCTTGTCCCAGTGAAAATGTTCTCTGCTGAATTGTCATCCTAAAAGAACAGAAGTATTTACCTGTTTGTCAGATTCAGCAGTCCCACCAAAGGATCATGAACACAGGGTTCCCTGGCTTAATGTGCTTAATTATAACTTGGTTTGCACAGGGAAGAAGGCAGCAGTTGCATATTTCTACAGATTAGTTATAACTTCAGTTAAAGGCAAATATATAAATAAAACCAAACTGATCATTGAAATATTCAGCCTAACAAAAAGATCTGATAAAAAGCAACAAAACTAGCTATACTTGACAAATGGTTAGAACTTAAACTATGCCCTAAGACAGCACACCCAAAATCAGGCACAGGTCAGAAGTGGGAACTGCTAAGTTGGTGTCACACCCCTGGTTTTCACATGCCTACAGTGTTGACCCATAAATCCAGAACAGGTATTTTTAATAATCCTTTTGATTCTTTCTTCCTGTTCCAGTAGACCTGCAACTAGCAAGAAATGCACTTTGAGGATGAAACATAATACATGGAAATTGTGATAAGAGCAATTTAATATGTAATCCAGCAGCTGGTTATACATATTTGATAAATCTAAGCACACAGAGATATATGGAGAACTCATATATATATATATGTTTGTGGGTTTATCAGTAGACAGGCTAGAGGATGCTAAGTCTCCAAAGATGTAAGTCATGGCTGACACTAATGAAACTGGGTGAGATTGGTAAGATAAGCCTGAATGTAAAAATCAAAGCGCAGAATATGGATAAAGGAAAAAACCCAGCTATGATGCTTTATATCATAGGCAGAGTTGTCTGTTTCACATTAGAAATAACACAGTATTGCAGAAGTTCAGATCCTTACTGATTAAAGCTCTTTCAGGACTGCAAGTAAACATCTGAAGGACATTTGTTACTTTCTATGGAACTGAAGAATTGTTCCCATAAATATTTGTCCTTCATGGTCAGGAAGAAAATCTATATTACCACAGGTCATATTACTTTTGGAGAATTTGCTTAGCATTCTTAAAAGTAATACATGACAAACACAGATGCTATTATGCCCATATAGCTTGACTTTGAGTTGGGCTTTTTCCAGAGGTCAAAGTCTCATCACTGACCTAAACTTGCTAATAGCTGCAGGGGTAAGAGCAATTATGACTTACCTTATGCAAGCACAACTTGATATCTACCTGAACTTTTTATGTTTGGAGCAGAAAAATCTGTTAAAAGCCTAAAGAAAGCTATCAATTACTAAGAAGAAACATACTGAAATGGTAACAAAACCTGCGAGCTACAGCAGACTATCCTAAGGGATGGTGGAATTGTATTAGCATAAAAAATAATTTGGAATGGGGGAGGAAATTGAAATCAAAAGAAGAAAAAATGACACCTAAAAGATGAAAACATAAAGTGAATGCACATGAACTGAACTTTTCTACCTGAAACATTTTCATCTCATTAGAGAGGGCTCAAAACATTCAATACCCTGGAATTTATACTTTTCCAGTATTGCTTTCTCACAACTTTTCACACACTTTTGATATTACGTTCCAGTATCTCATATGGTAGGTGAGAAAATGTTATCTACCATGACAAATGCTGCCCTTTAAATGTCAACATTTATATACTTAAACTGTTACCACAAATAATATTCAGTGCTTTGTGTGAACTGCTTGTGGTTTTCACAGTGGTGAATAGTCTACTGCATTGGCACTTCAGAAATTGGATTTTTGTTTCCAGTTCTGGCAGTGGAGTTTAGTAAAACATTATACTTTCCTTTACACTACATCTTCTATCTGTTTAGATTTGTAGACTTCATACTTCAAGTGTTATGGCTTATTTCATACTTTAAATAGATTATACAATGGGCCTTGATTTCAGGCAATTACTTTAGAGGATCTCACAGTACAAATGCATGATAACGACTATAAAAACAAGAAAAGTGACACCTACTAATATCCATTTTAATTTCCTTGAGCAGAACGTTTTTCCTTGTTCTGCTGCCAGGGGCACAACTTCACTCTTTCAGTTCTGTTGTGCTGAAAGGAACCTCAAAGTTGCACCTGAAGAGTGAGAACAGGAGGTAAAAGTGGGTGTAAGAGAGGTAATTAAGAAAGTGTAAATTCATTAATGTTTTAGAAACTACACCTGACTCTTCAGACTTCTGTGTAATAAATCTGTGCCTTGTGATTGTCATACCAGTCTTTTTCTTCTTTTCAATTTACAAACTTTAATGTTTCTTCACTGTGAAGAAGAAAAAATGTGCAAATGATTTAATTACAGAGGTTTTTTAATTTCCTTTGCAGCTCTGCTCCAATCATGCTGAGATGTTCAGATGAGTTCTTGTCTCTCTCCTGCACTAAATCTCTTTGAGGATACAGCCATAGGAACATACCCTGCAGGGTAGTTGCAGTTGAAGCATTTTCCTCTGTTTCCTGCTTGTTGTTGATGATTCCTCAGCCTCATCCAGACTTCCCCCCCTCCTTCTCCCCGGGACAGTTTTCAAACAGATTTGTTTCCTAATCTGGTTGCCATCTCACCAGATCAAAAGTATGACTGGGATGATGAGGGGGAATTATGCCAATACCCTCGGCCAGCAAGCCTTGTTACCAGCAGCAATCTGAAAATGATGTCATATGAGAGTATCTCTTTTTTTATTCCTGCCTCATCACAAAATCTATACCTTTTCTTCCTTAACTATCCATTGATCAGCTACATTACTGCAACTTACAGTCATTCTTGTCATAATCAGATGTACTATAAAATCATTAGATTTATTACTACAAGGTTATTCTAATTAGACTTGCTGTGCAATTACCACTGGAATTACATAAACCAGTTGTGTGCCTGGTTTGCCTTCTGTTTCATGTTGTACCAACACAGAGCACCTAGGTACCCTCCTCTGTCAAAGCTGGTGCTCGTTGTACAAGACCAGAAATGGAGATGGACAAATGGACATATGGAGATGGCAAGTTCTTCCCAGGACTCTGCTCTACTAGCTGTTTTAGATATCAGTTGCAGGTATTGTATTGCTACTGTCTTTGCTATATTCTATATTCTTGGGTTTAAATTGAGGCTTCTTGAAAAACTTCTGTGAAATAGCTGAAACCTGGCCTGTCTCTTGCCTTAGCTGTTCTTGTGACAGGAGATATAAGGACTCACCAGGAATGTTTCCTGAAGTTGCTCATATGACATTGACCTAGAGTCAGGAAGGCTGGATGGAAGCGGTTGGGTTAGGCATGGAGTACTAGCATTAGGTCAGGCTACTTGTGAGTGCGTTCAAGGACAAAGTTTGACGGTACAGATGGGTTTACCCTCAAAATTGTCTTAATAGCAAAGTCACATCAAAGCCATTCAGGCAAGTGGCTAATCAGGCTCTGAGGCTATTCCTGTACACAATAACCCAATGATTTTTTAGTCCAAGGCATGGTCCTGCCAGGCCCTGGAAAACCAGTTTCCAGTGTATGTGGGGTTTTTTGAGGATGGAGTCTTAATTGCCCCAGGTTGTCTAGCAGTTATCCAACCATTAAGACCACAAGGGCATTAAAACTCATTTAAATTGTATATCAAAATCAGAAATGCTGTATCACTGAGAACAGATTTGGGGAAAAATTATTATACCCTGTATAAAATACAACATTGTTATTAATTTTTGGTTCTAAACCTGAAAAGTGGTATAGATGAATGAACGATTTCTACAATGAATGACCCAGAACCATGAGAGGATGCAGAATGTCTGAGTTCATAGAGTCGATTGTGGAACAGTTACCCTTCTCAGAGCCAGTAAGTGTTTGCATGACTCAGTTACTCTTGGGAGTCAAACCTGCAAAATGTGTGTGGTCTTGGGGATGTATCACAGCAATTTCTGCCATCATCTACTTCCTGTCAAACTCTGAGTAGTCTGTTTAGCTTTCTATTTGTTTCCAGTAACTGTTATGAGCAACAGCTAAGTCTTTGCCCACCAGTATTCCCCATTGTGGCACTGTGACTGGAAGAACTAGCAAAGGCTCTGTCAATAATACAAGCATATTAAGATGACTACCCATGTTGTAGGCATCTTAACATCTAAACAACATTTCATTAAAATGTCTTTGTCTGACCTATGCAATGTTCCTGTTACGCAGCTGTGCTGGGTGGTAGGGAGAGTAAGGATTTTTATTCAAGAAACGCTGATATTTTGAGCCTGGAGAAAAACTAGCACAAAGGATGTTTTGTGGATGGGTTCAGTCATAAAGCAAAGAGCTCTCATAGTTGCATGGTTCACATGAAGGAAAGGTTGTCGCAATTTCGAAGATGTATGGCTTTCAGCTTGTATTTTGTTAGTTGACAACAATGTTCTGTTGGCTGGATGGGATCCTGAACCAACAAGCTCTTTTTCACCTGTTTTGCTTGCATAATTTGTATTTAGCTCTTACTTAAGATGTTAGTCTTCTGCACTCTTGGCAATATTAAGATATTATTATTCTAAGCACGGAACTAACTTTCACTGGCAGGAAGAGCATCTTCAGGGGTTGCTATAGTAAATATAATGTTGAAATACCCTTGATGGCAATGAAATTGAGCATTGTTAGCATGCACAGAGTATACTCTCCAGCTCAGAAAATTATGCATCATTTCACTTGATGCTATTAACGCCCATACGTATTTATTTTTTGCATTCATGAGAACAGTTGGTCAGATTTGAAAGAATCGATGAGAAAACCTTTTGTCCTGTTAAGTTGCATTATGTATAAATGCATTAGGAAGGCGGATAGTGGCCTTTCAGACAGGTAGAATTATATGGGTTCATAGGAAGCAATAGAAGCTCATCTATATAGTTGCGCCCATTACAGATTTGCACTTGCATTTCCTGAATTGAATGGTGGTACCTCAGTTTTCGCTGTACTGCATCTCTGGTGTTGCTGGGTTATCTGGAAGTTTGGGGAAATCCTGGCCTGTGCTGATTTAGGTCCAGTACTGTGCTAGGTTTTGTCCAGACTTTGTGCATCCTCATCTAGCATACTGTGGAGGGCAAAATGTCTCTCCTTCTGCTTTTCCAACTGTTATCTTCTCCTGTTTTCTTCTAAGCTAGCAAAAAAGCCTACAGAGGCAACATAGCAAGCCGGAGGTGGTGCAGTGTTGTGTTTGGCAGGAAAGAAATGAGTCCGTGTTCCAGCAAGCAACTGCATTTCCTTGTTTGTGTTGCATGATGCTTTGTTTGTAGGGTCTCTTTGAGGATTTTTTGACTTGTAAATGAATGCATTCTGCACCTTGCTGAACTGGCAAGGCATTAATAAATAAATAAAAGGAAAGAAAGAAAATAAAGGAAAATGCCGTCTGCCAAACAATTACAAAATGGAGACTCCACTACACTACTGTATTTGTAGAAGTGTGATCTTCATTCTTAAAACATAAAAAAGGATTGCATTTGCATGAAACACTTAGCACAACATTTTTTAGAGGTTAAAAGCCAGTGAGCAAAGGCTGTAAAGAGTTACTAAAGATAAATGATAAGCTATTAATATAATTTTTTCTCTGATAAACTTTAGATACCTGAAGTTCCTTAAGTCTAATTCCCTGCACTTCAGTAAAGCATTTAAGACAATTGCACAGGTGTAGTTATTAAAACTGGAAAAAAAAAAATCAGCTGTGGCTGAAAGAGAAATAACAGTGAGTTGATCTGGAAAGGAAACTGTTTGACTGGAGATCAATTACTGTTGAATTGCTCAAGCAGAGGCCTTGTTTAATATTTCCATTAATAAGCTTGGCAGAAAGCATAGAAGCATTTTAAATACATGTTGATCTCTGAAAGCTGGACACGTTGTCAACGCAGTGGAAGAGTGAAATACCATACCGAAAGAATTGGATGACCTTCAGCACTGAAGTAATAGAAATGAGATGAAATTTAATACAGCAAAGCACAGGGTCATGCACAGAGGGATTTATGAGCAGAATTTTTGCTACTAGTTGAGGTACTCAACACAAAATTTGTGTTGAGTCAGCCTGTACACTTAATAAATTGCCTTTCTAAAATTAACCAACTGGAGGTTAGAATCTTATAACTCCTGCATGGTCGTAAGATGGAGTAGTGTTTTTATTATGATTTATTTTTTATTTTTTTTTTCTAATTCTGTTATTTTGAGAAGTTGACATACCCTTTCTGCAAGCAGTTTTGACACTAAACGTTACAGCAGATCCTTCTGTCATGTATGCCAGTGTAATTTAATTAACTTCAGTGCAGTTATATGAACCAAGGTCCCAGCTTTCAGGCCCTGTTAAATTATCTGTCAGGAGTAATTTTTGTTACTCTACATTTGTGTAAAAGACCAATAACAAAGGCATAAAGGTGTCAGAAAAAGCCAGGTGTATATGTTTCCTGCTCTATCCCTAAGGAAGACTTTTAGCATTCTGAGTTTAATAACACCCCCTATAAAGGTGTAGTTTTGCTGATGATGTTGTTGGGAGAAGCGTGAGACCACAAGTGACCAATCTGAACACTTGTCATTGTGACCCAAGTCCTCAGCTGGTGTCAATCAGCCTGATTTTCTAGATATCAGTGAACCTACACTGATTTATACCATTGACCCCCAATATGAGACTGCTTGTGAATAGCATCTAATATGTTTTAATCATATTATTGATAAATAATATTGATAAATCAATAATAATATTGGGGGGGGTTGTTGCCAGAGTCACATCATCACTATCAACTTCTCTGACAGAATCTTTATAATTTATAGATACATAGTCCAAGCTTATTCAGCTTCTTAATTCAATCAGATATTTTCAGAAAGCCATACAAGATATTTACAAGCCATATTCTATCTCTAAACAGAATTAAGTAATGTCACAGCTTCTGGGGAGTTGAGTCACCATCCCTGGACGTATTTAAAAGATGTGTAGATGCGGTGCTTAGGGACATGGCTTAGCAGTGGACTAGGTTTATGGTTGGACTCAGTCTTAAAGATCTTTTCCAACATAAATGATTCTATGATTCTGTGATTTCTTTGTCATTTTAAACCATATTTGCAATAAGGGGCTGATGAAAAGCCTGTTGAAATCAATGAAGACCAATGGGTTCTACTTCAGCCTTTAATGTGCTTAATATAGCAAGAAGTATACTATGCTGTCCTTGCTGTTCACTGCTGATGCTTCTCTTCCCCTCTATTTATTTTTCTTGTTTCCCCATAACCTTATTCCCTAAATTTGGTAGGTTCTGCTCAGAGCTCTGGCAAGAAACTGTCCTGAGACAGGTCAGCACTTTCCAGTACTATTCAGCAGAGACATGTGGGATGCTTTCCCACGCCCCTTCTCACACCTCTAGCAAGGGGGAACTTTCAGGAGTTATTTTTCCAGGCTGCGTTTCATATGGCAATGGATTCATGTCAGCTGCCATTTCCTTGGAGCCTGCAGTGTAAGCACCATTCCTCATTGCTACAAAACAACTCCAACATCACTCTCACTTGGTTGCATTGATATCCTACATTATTTGAAGAATTATTTCCAGTCAAGCACTTATGCACTGACAAACTACAGCATGAAATGCTTTTCTCTCCCTGGAAAAATCTATAAATTACCACTTATTTACTCTTCAAATTATCCCTTGTTCTCCCAAAACTCAGGGGGCCAACATTTCTACATGTCTTCAAGGCTACTGACCTGGTCCTTGCAATGTCCACAGATCACTTTTCTAAATAGATGTTAGCTGTTTTCTCTTGCCAGCTTGCATCTGCCAGGGACTGGATCTGCTGGTCGCCAGCCTGTTTTGTGCTGGGCTCAGGTGAAGCTCGGATAGCACTCTCGTGTAGTCATACTGGCTGAGGTATTGTGTTATCCTCTCTGGGGTGATGAAGATCAGAGTTTTATGTTGGGCTTGTGTTTGAAATGAGCATTTCCAAGCATTTTCCTGAACGTAAGTGTCCCTGATAGGCAGGCACTGTTTGCCCAGATGACCGCAGTCATAATCTTGGAGAATGGTTGATGCTCAGACCTCTAGCTGGGTCCAGCTCTGCTCATTTCTTTACGGACTTTCAAAGCTTTCACATGCCTGTCTTTCTCATACTCTGTCTGCTGCAGTTACTAATTTCAACATGAGCTCATTTATTCACAGAGCAGCAAGAGATAACCACTTCAACAAAGAGTAGTAAAACCTCCTACATTTCTTTTCCTTATTTCTTCATCTGGGTGACGGGACAGAGGCAGGTTGGAGGAGGCAGCTATGACCAGTTTGCCCTTCTCCTGCCCTGTGAAAGGCAGGCAGTGTAGGGAAAAGGGAAGGGGCTCTAAAATCCTTAGAATTCAGAAGACTGAGAGATGTTGCTGTGTTTTAACTGCTTTAACATAAAATAATCCAAACAAGCAGGAGAACAGTCCCTTCTGGTGACAACAGCTGATGGTACTGCTCCAGGGAGCCTGGCAGTGACACAGCTCCTGAACAGCCTGAGCCAGTGAGAAGATTGTTGGTCAGTCCTACTTTCTCAGGAAGAAACAATGTCCTTACCCAGCATAAGAAACAGAACAATCCTTTCTGTGCCTTGGAAACCTTTCCTTATTCCTGTGCTCTTTTATTTTCCGAGCATTTGAACCTTGTAACTTTTTCTACCTCTCCTTCATTTCTTCACTTTCATCTGCTTTACTTTTCATATTCACATCTTGTATCCTTTGAAGCAGGGCAAGCCTGCACATTATTTTTGATAAACTGGCATATAAAAGACAGGATACATGCTGTGGTGAAAGAGAATGCATCTGTAGCTTCAGGAAATAAAATGTTTTATCGGCAGAACTGATTTGGCAGGGTACACAATAAACTGATGAGGACTTTTGTGTTCATGGAAAACTATCTGTCAAAGAAATCTGCTTAAAAATATTTTGTTGTTGCCTTTATGACTTTTCAGTTTGTTGGGCATCTAGTACTTTCCTCAGCCTCAAACAGGGACCTTTAAAAACCTTGAAATATATTTTAAAAACATTGAAATGGTTTAACCCATCCCATATTTACTTATTTATGTACAACAGGTTAATAAGATGGGCGTTTTGTCCAGCATCCCAAACCCATAAGACAGAAGTCTAAGAACAGAGAAGTGTCTCGTGATCATACACAGTTATGGTCATCCACATCCTCTACAACGTTGTGTCATTACGCAAAGCCCCTGTTAGCAGTTCTACTTGTTGCTGCATATGACCAATGCTACTTGATACACATGGATATTGTCAGAGCAATCTTTTACCACAGGTGTGAACCAGTTGAGTAGGCAGTTCACTGCAGACAGGGTGCCGAGCAGTGGAGAGGGACCAGTGTCTCTCCCGCACGGGACTGCCCAGTGTGGTTGTAGCTCACTCCTGACAGCTATCAGGATTCTGGTCTGTTTGTTTTTGTAAGTTTTTAAATGTTTGTCTCATCTGCCACTCAGACAAGAAGTCTGGAGAGATGCAGGTCCGGAATATTGTTAATGCAATCTTGTTGATTTTGTTTGTTGGTTGGTTTTTTTTTTTTTTAGTCAAAACCTGTAGATAAATTCTTGCTTTCTGGATGTATTAGATGCAGACAAAAGCAGACAGTTCCCTAGTTCAGAAATCTTCTAAGTCTACTTTTTTTGGAAAATCCTTTGCACCATCTCACATTAATGTTTGTTACTTTATTTTTAAGTCTGTAACTAACATTCTCATGGTTTTGTAATAAAGGGAAAAATTTAACTGCCACTTTATACAGAAACCAACAGATATTTCTGTAGCATAAGATTCACCTATTCCCTCACTCATTTGTTTTAACTTGGTGTTACTTCTGGATATAAGACCTCTCACCTACTAAATAGTAATTTTTTTCCATCATGTTAGCACTGAGGTCTTAATAGCACTTGCAGACTGGAAATTATCATAGATGAACTCAGAGAAAAATAGTCAAGACCTGCTTGTGAAATCCAAAAAGAGAGCGACTAAGTCAAAACAAGCAAAAATCCCCCTGCCACCGACAGCAGGTAAGGAGAAATGCTCAGATGGGCCGGAGGTGTCAGTTTAAGTAGGGAAGAGTTCAAGGGAATCTCTGATAAATTATGGTTGTGTGTTGCGAGTAAGTTGTTGACCTTCAGTCTCCTATTCTCTTTCTAGGGGTGGGAGGATGATAGGCCCAGGGTCACAGCTAAACAACACAGGAAAAAAAGAAGCACAGCTTGGTTTCATTTGATGCAAGTCTATAAAATATGCTTCTGTTTAATCAAAATGTGAATTATGTTGTTCAGGTAAACAAAAAGTATCAGACTGGGAGTCATAGAAAAAGTTCCTGGCTTTTTCTGCGTTGACCTTTCTCGGTTTCCTTTGGGATGCTGTTGGTTTTCTCTGGAATATCTTGTCTGAGTCAAGTCTCTGCTGCCTTCTGTCTACAAGGTGCCAAAACATGGAACGATGTGGTTTGTTTTCCCTATGTATGTGGAGTAAACAAAGGCTTGTCTGTGGAAGGGTGTGCCGTATCGCGGCTTTGCTGATTCAGCACAGCTGAAGTGGATTAAATGATATACAGAAAAGACTGTGTTCTCCTCTTGACAAACTTCGAGTAAATTGCAGAACCAGACAGGAAATTTGCTTAAAGGATTCCCTGGTTACTTATTAACAAAATGACCCTTTATTTTGAATTGACTGCTGCACCTTGGTCCTAAAGCACCACAGTCAGGACTGAAAGGCTGTAAAAGACTTGCTTGCTTGGACCTTGAGTGAAGGACACTTGGGTGGTAGAAAAAGGATCCCAGTGGTAATCAAAAAAAAAAAAAAATCAGGACCTGGTTTTGTTGCTGAAGCGGGATTCAGAACTTTGCCATCAAGTCCCTGGTAATGCTATTTCTTCATAAAATCCTGTCTAACATTTCATTTTAGATCATGCTTAAGGCACACTTCAGTATTCCTTTCTACAGTGATCACTAGATCTTTAGAAGCTGAGTGAATATTTCCCAGCTAATATATTAGTCCACTGACATATAGATGTATCTGTACTCATCTTCTCCTGCCTTCCTTTCCAGTCACTGCTCTGTACATTTGACCATTAGAACTTCATGAGCTGGTGTATTTCTTTTATTTTATCCCTGTGCTCCTTGGTATTTCTCTAGCTGCCAGAAGAGCAATTCCTTGGAAGCCCAACATTTTTCCTATCAGCTCTACAGTAATAGATGTGTGGATTTTTTGGGAAGAAAACAATTTTATAGGCTCAGGTTCCTGTACTTCTGTTTTATAATTGTGGGGTCTTAGATACCTGGACATAACTTTCCACCAAGGCTACAACTAATTTCTGCTACCATACCAATAACTTCAGTTTCCTTTTCCCCATCCAAGCATTCTTTCCTGTGAGAGCTACTAGTATGAGACTGCCCGGTTGTCCTCTGCATACCTACCATGGGAACTACTCCCCCACTGTTAGCCGACACACAGCACACACGTGCTAGCTTGTGATGTTTTGTGACCTTCACAACATCTTCACAGGTTTCTGTAATCCCCGATTATAATCCTTATAACCTAGTGCAGCTCATCAGAGAACCACTGAAGGTTATTGAGAAAAGGGATTTTAATTTGGAGTAAATAGATGCTCTTTTCTCTGTGCATGCCATTTATAAGAAGAAAAGTGGTGATGTGGAAACAAGTTCTTTAAAAAACCCAGTAAGTTTGGACAGCTTCAGCAATAGCGGTGATTTTAGATCTGGAAAAGGCACCTTATAAATCAGAGATTAAAAAGCTCAGGATCTTTGGGCTATTTGGAAGGAAATTAAGAGATTAGTTTAACAATCTCTTAAAAAAAAAACTATATGGAAAGAAGTAGTATGATAGAAAGGGGTAAAGTTGCAAAATAATTTAGTGGCTGTAATTTCAGGATACACTTAATCTAAAAATAAAGTGCAGATGGTTACTAGGACGACTTATTCATGAATGTGGTAAGTTTTCATCACTTCAGGGTCTCGAATAAGGACAAGAGGTCTGTCTGAAAAGTCAGACCAATCAGAAATAATGGGCTTCCCTTGGAAGAATGATCAAGTCAATTTATGGCAGTAGCCCTTTTTGTCACTGCAGCTTACGCCCTGCTCCTCTGCTCTTTTTTCTTTCTTGAAAATTGGAGTATCTGGCCAAAACTTTGCACATTAGACTTAGCACTGGAAAGGCAATTTTGAACTGATGTATTCGCCTCCGTGTGTAATAAGACAAAACCATGAAATGGCTTTGTCATGTGTCCTCATTATTGTACTACCTCAAAAGGAATGACTCACCATCATGGCATCATACACATCGATGACCACTATGTTGTATCATAATGATCCATTGGAGTTGCTGAATCTGCTTAAGTATGCAATGGTGATCCTTATAACATATCAGATCTTGCATTGAATTCTTACAGCTGTTAGAACAAAGATCTTCCTAATTTGCTAATGTTATGCAAATAAATATAATTGACAACAATGTCTGTCATATAATTCAAAAGCTATGATGAAATACTTAAATAGGATCCATGCTCAATGAAGAAGGCAAAAATCAATAGTTTATGAGGAAAATTCTTCACTGAGGTAAATAGAGGTATTGACTGTAATGGATTTTGGCCTTGCACATTTGATTCTTTCCACATTTTACATTTCCTCTTAATTCAACTCAGCCTTTCAGTACTTGATTCTCAACCAGCATCTTCCTCTGATTTCACTCAAATAGACATTCAGAGTATCAGAAGAAGGTTGTTTTTTTACTTTTTTATACTGAACAGCCAGTGACTTTGAAGGTATTTACCTTATAGATTGTTTGTATAAGGCTTACAGGGAAAGGCAAACATACATTCCTCTTCCTCCTCCTGTAATACATTGAACATTTTACTGTACGTGACAAAGGCAGTCTTTAAAGCAATTTCTTGAAGAAGTTGTGCCTGGGTTTTACATTACTGTAAGGAAGTATGGGAGATGTGGAAGAGCTTCCAAACACATCAGTCATGTCAGGCCTTTGCTTCTTAAAATGTAACCATTTTGCTCCTGTGGAATGAATTAACTGGTATTAGGGAAGGTGAAGTTGTCACATAATTTCTGCACCTCTCCTTTCTCCTTCAAGGAGGGAACAAATTCTGTAGTGACTCTGCAAACTTCTTACTGTGCATTTCTTATTCGACCTGCTCTGCTGCAAGAGGAGATCTGTAGTTAAAAAAAAAAAAGAAAACCCAAACAAAAACCAAAACCAAACCACAAGCGTTAGTTGTACTCTATCACACATCTAACTTAAAAGGTTTTCATTTTTTCCAAAGGTCCAATGGTGGTGTTCTTACTTCCAGAAAGATTGTGACTCAGGTTTGCTGTTGCAATGAAGAGCCCTCAAAAAGATTTAGATTGAGGACACTTCTGAAAAAAACAAGTATTTACCTGAATCTTTGCTAAATGCTGTAGTTCTGGGATCTGCAATGAAACCAAACAAAGCTCAGTGATGTTTCTAGCAACATGCTGGTTTTCCTAATTCTTTCCAGATGAAAAGAATGTCATCTTACAGAGTCCCTTCCCCAGTTTGCTATTTTAGTAATTATGCCATTCTTCAGTGTATGAGTAGGCTATAATCTTAAGGACTCCAGAGTTTTGTTACCAGTTCTCAGCAATAGACTTTGCCAGAAAACTCTGTTTTAAGTGGAAAATCCCATTCTGTGAAGGATTTTGAATGTTGTTGTTCTTCTGTTCAAGATAAATCCTGAATTCAACTGGAGTGCTATAAAGTTTTGAGAGATAAGTATTTCATTTTAGATGTCTTAGTACTGAGTACTTGGGTTTTTGCTTCTTAATATATTGCTTATAAGCACAGAGGAAGGGGAAAAAACAGAGGAAAAAGGCCATGATTCATTTGTGATTTTTTAGATGCATTCTGCTTTCTCCATCTGAAAAAAGTTTTTGGCTAAATCATTTCTTTTACCCAACATGTTTCTTTTGGTTTTTTATTTAGTTGTGTTTTCCCCTAGGAAATAGTTAAAATGTTCCAAATCAGTTCTTCATTATTAAGCTGTAGAATTTGATTTCGAAGATGTAAGTTTAGATCCTCACTTCTCCTAGTCTCAAACCTAAATCACGTACCTGAGACTAGTTCAATTCACCCTTTAACCTGATGTATGCTCTCAAGTGATGAGATCATATTTTCTTGATGCATCCATTGTTCAGAGTAGCATAGAGAACATGAACATGATGTACTCTGAGTTACCACCCATGTTGTAACATTGCCATTACTGTCATCCAGCTACTATTTCTGTTTTAAGTGGCTTCTGTTATCAAATTCTCCATTCATCTGTGTTACAAAAAGTCTGTGGGCAGGAAATTTAACAGCATCATTCTCAACAAAATACATATAAAAATTAGCAGGGGTATTACATCAGCTTGTTAAAAATCAAATTATAATATATCATGAATAAATACGAGAGGTGATTTAATTTTATGGCAGATTGGTCGTTTTTTAATTAACTTTGAGGAAGGAATTTTCAAAGTTTTTGCAAAATCTGTCCCTAACCTATCTTTCCCTTCTTCTTTCTATTACACAAACTAATTTGCTGTGGAAAACCTTTTTTTGACACACTTTTCTTTCTATATCTGAGTAAGATTACTCACTAAAACTTCAGTCTCTCACTCTCTCCCCCATCCTCATAATATAGGGAAAACGGTATCACACAGTCTGTTTCTAAGAAGAACATTTTCATGACACAAGCCATTATGACAACCCCACAGAAGTGAATAAGGGGAATGGATTTAAATGTAATTTTGTTTGATAGTTTATGAAGATAACAATGCAGATAGAGCTGTGTCTTGGTGCAAGGACTATCAACCTGAACTGTTCAGCTGAATGCTATGTGGCGAAGGAAAACTATTTTTAATATTTATCTAAGGTATTTAGTTTGGGTAATTTACCTGCATGCTTTTCCAGTGAGGAGCAGGGCACTGCAGACTACAGTACAATTCTTTGATTTTTGAGAGAGCATCTGCTTACATTAAAATCTCATGTTTAGTACTGCATGCAACAATGAATGAGAGAGTGAATGTTGTTTACTAATCAAGATTCTAGTGATGCACTGTCTTGCTTAACTACAATTATTACATTATAAAACGTGCATCAGAAAAATTCCTTTCATACTCTAATCTTTGCCCTTCTTAAGTTCAGCTCGTAATGTTATTAGGCAAGCGCCTTATCTAAACCAGCATTAGCCTATGAATAGAAAAACTTTAAAAAATAGAACAAAATTACACAGATAAGAAACTAGATAGCAGCTATAAAATTGATTGTTGTTATTAAGAATCCAGCTGTGGCTGACAGCAAAAGAAACAAGTCTGAAACTGTCCACTTATAATGCAGTCTACATCTTTAGTTTGCTACGGACAAAATAAATACAAAAGGATCCCAGCAGAACATGAAGATGCTAAGTATGTGTTCGCTTGTGCCCAGAATTATTCTGGCACAGCAATTTACTTCTGCCTATTAATATTATGAGCTGTCACTGTTATGTGTCTAGCCAGAAAGTTTGGCTCTGCTCTTCTTCCCAGCTTTCCATGAGATCTTACTCAGTTACTACTTGGCAGTTTGTTATTACGAGAGATGTGCCAGTAAGCTACAAGTGTCACCCTGTCACCCTGGGCAGGGTTGTTGTGAGTAAAACTTCCTTTGGAAATGCTAGTCCCTTTCAGGTGAAGATTCCCACGCGAGTGTAGGCAATCCACTGCTTTCTGGATAACCAAACCCAAGGATGAAGGGCTTTGCCCTTTGGAGCAGTGATGTACCTTTCTCTGGGACTTGCTATAACTTCCAGAGTTGAAAGTTCAGTGTGTGGGTCTGGAATTGTTGTTCCCCACCTCCCTGGTGCAGTACAAACAGGGATAGCAGAAGAAGCTGTGATTTCTTCTTGCATTCACCTGAAAGAAAACCCAGAGAAAGATCATGTCTCTCTACTTCCAAGCCTATCTGAATTTTATTTTGGCTTATTAGCTTTTAATAAGAAGTTAATTAATTCTTTTCCTGATCCCTGAACTTGTTGTATGCATTGACTTGGAAGCTGGTTTTAATTAATGAAGGATTCAATGCCAGCTAAACCCAGCTGTTCACTCCAGAAACAGCCTATGCCCTCCGATTTATCAGAGGTCCTAGTTAGTCATTTAACCTGGTGGGATGGTGTGACTTAAAAATCACAAATCTGGTAATCTGTGGAGCAATCACAGAACTCTTAGCAGTTAACCCTGGGAGTTCAGGGATGATAGAGGAAGGGTGAGTACAGTTCATGCCTTAAAGAGTAGCTAGAGAATTATAAATCTTTCTATGTAATTTTAATCACTGCATAAATTATGGAATAAAAAATCATGTAAGCAATACATAAGAACATGAACATAAGGACAGACTTAGAAGACAAGATGCAGATGAATAACAGCTACCTAGATTTGTGAAGATCAAGGCATGTCGGGCTGGTCTAGTTAATTTTCTGGGCCACGTGTCTTAATAGGTCAAAGCTGACATCCAAAAAGTGGCTCGTTACATTGGGCACCAGCTCTTATGTGAGAGGGAATAGAATGGAGGAAGTGATATGTGACAAGAGTGCAGACATGACCGAGACATGGCAGAGCGGTAGGCTGGCGTGTGAGCACTGTGGGGACAGAATGACTTGAAAAGAGAGGTGATTCCTTGACAGGTAGAAAGAATTGGGAAATGCTGAGAGGAGCTTTGCAGCAGGAGTGGGGA
The DNA here is from genome assembly GCF_023638135.1 of Falco biarmicus. Lineage (NCBI taxonomy): Eukaryota > Metazoa > Chordata > Aves > Falconiformes > Falconidae > Falco > Falco biarmicus. Next base: position 22,608,108 of record NC_079296.1, read on the forward strand.
GGCTGTGAGACAGGAAGCCTGGGGCTTTGGCTTGGGATGGGGACCCTCTGTAGTAGTAGAAAGATAATTTCAGAAGCATGAGGTATCCTGGCATCCAAAAGGCTGTGCTCTCTATCTTTGTAACAGGACTTTAGTATGGGACTGAAATATTTGCTGCTTCCTCCGCTGCATGTTCTTTTTGCTTTGCTGAGCCTTAGCAGAGTGATGGAGCTATAGCAGCCTTGAGTAAGACAGTCTCAAGCATCCTCATTGTATAACATTTCTAGGGCAGCCAAGGGAGACAGTGCCCTTTTTTACCTTTTCATGATATAGTTCTTATTTGTTTTAAAGATAATGAAAAAATTTTGAATTATTTTTCCACTGGAAGATGTTTTTCTTTGAACGGAAGCATACAACCATCTGTTTTTGAAATCGTTTTTTGCCTCCTGAAATACTTCTTTTTAAAGTAAGAGCTTATAGAAAATGTTGAGAGAAGATCATGTGGTCTCTGGGTTAGGAATTACCATTGCAGTCAGTCAGAGGTGTTATGAAGAAGTAAACCCAAAGTTCATGTCTGCAGAAGTCAGCATGCAAGCACAGTACTTCACAAGGGGCTGCCCATTTGCAAGACAGAAGCCACTGGAAGTGGATGCAAATGCTACAGCTACAAGGAGGGAGAAGAAATTTGTCTTTGATCTTTCTCTTAACAGACTTCTAAGCCCTTTTGCAGCATTCGTCATGGTAAAACTAAGGTCATAGCATGTAAAACAGAGCTGAGAGAATTGCATCGAACAGACACTTTTAAACACTGCAGACTTTCTGAAGAACCCAGAGTAGTCAGTCTTCTTAACACCTGCCAGCACAGCTTTTTCAAAACATCATGCCCCAGACACCTCCCTTAAGAACATAATCTCATTTTTAACACTTCCCGTGGTCAGCCATTCCAAGGAGGCAGGCTTTGCATGTTTTGGTTTCTTCCACTTCATGCCTGTGTTCACTACTTTCATGTTTTCTGTTCATTTTCATCTGCTAGAGAGCAGCTGTAAAGGAAGACTAAATTATTTTCAAAGTTCCAATTGCTCAGTTTCCAAGAAAAGCTGGTTTTTTATTGGTTTGCTTTTCTGCTACAAAAACCCCAAATTCCTTCAAGAAAATTTGCTTGCAAAGAATGCAGAGTTATTGCCATGAAATATAATTGTACTGAAAAATCTGTAGTGAGCTAGAGTTCTGTTTGGTTCTCAGTTTGCCTCTATGTGTTTTATTGTTCTCCCAGACGATATCCCATGGGACGTAAAATAAACATCATATTTCTTAAAGGTTTATGAAACATGGCAGGAATTTGTGAAATTATAGACACATTTTGAAATAATATGCTCATTCCCTTTCTATCATGTCTGTGATGTTCCTAGAGTCCTGTGACAGACCTACAGGTCTCCTGCCTTCTTGGGGGAATACTGCCACGTGCAGATGCTTTAGACAACAGCTGAAAGTCTCCTTTTTGAGGACCTTGTTACAAGCCTTTAGGCAGTGAACCTGATGGGCATAACGCAAATCAAATCAACATCCATCTGCTGTCAGATACAGTTTAAGAGAAGTTTGCTACCCCAAGAAATTGTCTTAATGTAAATAGCCCAGGCAGTCCATCTAGATTATAGTCAAAGTCCCTGTAATACATGAGTCAAGTGTTCCTTATGTGATTGTTTAAAATCAATGTCAGAAACTCCAAGACAAATCTTAAATATAAAGCAGGAAAGGAGAGAAGAGGAAGGATCCAGTGAGGCAGAAGAGCCTGACCTAACTTCTCATATTAGGTGCTAGCATTTCAGTGCAACCAGGCAATATGTTCCCTGTGTAAAAGTTTTGCAAGATAAATATCCTTAACACAAGCATCTACCTTCCTTCTCCCTTATCTGTATCTTACAGTTTACCTTGCTCTTTTTGCTTGTTTCTTTGAAGAAGTCTCTTCATCCCAGTTAGTGAGCCTGCTGTCATAACATTATTATCTTCTGGAGTTCTTTCACTTCTTTGTCACCTTTGGAGTATGAGTACAGTCTATACTTTAGTCAGAAAGATAAAGTGCAGGATGCAAGGCACCAGGTTTGGGGGTCTAGGCTTTTATAAAAGTTAAAATAAACAGCCTTTCACTCTCGTGTAAGGTACTCAGTGACACAAGAAAGACACTGTTTCTTTGCTACAGGAACTGAGAAAATTCTATTAAGTCAGATAAAGGGCTTCTGAGCTTTTACCTCTGATGGCTGAAATCTGGTTTCCTTTGAATCCCCCTCTTATAAAAGATTAGAGTGCTGGGTTGCTCTGTTGCTAGTAAAGGGTGTGGTGGTTTAATGCTGGCAGCTAACCCCCGGCCGCTCGCTCGCTCCCCCCACAGCCGGGTGAGGGAGAGAGCTGGAAAAGCAAAAATAAGAAAACTCGTGGGCTGAGATAAAGACAGTTTAATAGGTAAAGCAAAAGCCACGTGCACAAGCAAAGCAAAACAAGGGATTCCTTCACCACTTCCCCTGGGCTCAGCCGTCGGCAGGAAGGCAGGGCTCCATCATGTGTAACGGGGCTTGGGAAGACAAACGCCATCACTCTGAACATCCCCACCTTCCTCCTTCTTCCCCCAGATTTATACACTGGGCATGACACCCTACGGTGTGGAATGTCCCTGGGGCCAGTTGGGGCCAGCTGTCCCGGCTGTGTCCCCTCCTGACTCCTTGTGCCCCCCTCCCTGGCTGCTCACCGGTGCGGTGGGGTGAGGGGCAGAGAAGCCCTTGGCTCTGTGCAGGCCCTGCTCAGCAGCAACCAAACGCCTCTGTGTTACCGACACTGTTTCTGCACAACTCCAAAACACAGCCCCACACCAGCTACTGGGAAGAAAATTAACTCTATCCCAGTCAAAACCAGTACAAAGGGCAAGGAAGGTAAGTAAACCTCCCAAGTACTGTTGCACTCAGATTCTCTGTCAATGCACACAAACTCTGTTACTGTTTCTCCACAGCATTTTACTTAATCGTGGCATGAAACTGTCATTGTCATAAAAGACCTCTCAGTCAAGTTCAGGAGTGAAAGGAAACTATTTTCTCTTTTCAGAGACTGGAAACTAGAGGTTTCTGTGTGGTGCGTTTCAGAACAGAATTACACAAGAATATGGCAGTTTGCCTCTGCCTCGCCTCCAGTCTAGTCAGTCCACCGTGCTAGCAGAGCCAAGATGCTCTACTGTTCTATCAAAAATCAGGGGTTAGGACAACAGGTAAATAATGTATATAAAAGAGAAATTTCTTTTAAGGTTGGTTTGACATTTGGGAATACCAAGATATTCCCCTTTTTATTGCAAACATGTAAATATTCATCTGTGTGGTTTACTCTGCTTCTACTTAAGATGTGATGGGTCAGAAGATGAGTACTGTATGTAATACTCAGAAATTCTCTGAGGTAGTTGTTAAATCTTAAGCTGTTTATCAGATGTTTTGCTTTGCTGTTCAAGAGCCTTGCTGACCTTGACTAATTTGTCCTGAGGTTCTGTTGAAATGTCTCAGGCTCCTGGAAAGGGCTGTCTAATATTGTATTACAAATAATCCCTTCTGTTTAAGCTTAATACAACTTTGGCCTTGTTATGGCTGTGAAATAATAAGTTTGAGTGATACTGCACAAACAGGTTGTTTGAAGATGGTATGGGTTTGACAGATAGCAAGTTCTTTCATCTTCATAGGTATCATTCTAGCTGTAACCTTGATAACTGGGAAATGTTTTTAAAATATTATTATTTTGAAAATGTACAATTTGTGAATTTTAACATTCTTATTTTAATTTACTTTTGATTGCTGGCATTTTACCAATAGTCTGAGTTAACCAAATAAATTATCATTAACAAGTTAAAACATGGATCTATATAATCACGGTTAGAGAGGCAGGTAAGAATCACAAATACTATAATTCAATAACTTCAGCACCTTGTAAATTGCCAACAGCTATCTGAAAGTTATTGTGTAACTCCAGGTTATTCTTGTCTCAGTACAATCTTACTCATCAGACTTTTAGATACCAGCAGACGTTGGTTCCAGCCACAGTGCTATCTGAAGAGTTTTCCCCATACTCTGATTTTGTTGTAGTAAATGTCAACAAAACAATTAGAGAATTCTCTACATGGGAATATGAAGCTTAAGGAAATCTCACCTTTCCCATTCCTATGATTTCATTAATTCTTTATATGAATTTGCTCTGTACTTGGAGCCTTCATCACTGCATATAAAGCCAAGTGTTTCAAACAGTTCTTTACTATGGAGATGCCCCCCGTGGCAAATCATTCTTCACCAGTGCCAAATCTTTTTCTTGTTGCAGTCACTAAAGCTGCTGCTCTTGGTGTCTTTCTGGATTCAGGAGAGTTCTCCCAGGCTGGTCTTCCAGGAGTTTTCATGTGCTTGGACATGTCAGGACCTAAATTCTTGTGACTGTAAGTCTCCAGTTCATTGAGGTCAGCTGGCAAGTACTCTACTGATTCCTTGCTTTGCAGCCCAGGAGGAGCCAAAAGGCAAGCATTTCCAGTTTTCACAGACTTTTCCAGCCTGAGCAGATCTGTCAATAACAGTTCTGTGGTTCTTTCTAGATCTAGTCTTCTAGAAAGCAAGCTGCACTGCTCATCTCCCAGTCTTGCCCAGGAAATATTTTCAGGTCTCCTCAGGGGTTTTGGCAAGTGTTGGCCATCTGTCTCCCCCAAGAAATTCCTCTGTCCTTGTCTACTTCTTTCCTGGGTGCCACCTTTTTCTTGTCCTCAGCGCAGGTAGGACATCAGTGAATTGCTGGACCTTCTGCATGTAATGTAGATGAGGTTTGTGTAACTTGTACTTGGCTTAGTGTTCAGACCAGCCCTCAGAGTTACTATTCAACATCAGGCATATGTGGAATGGCAATTAAAAAAAAACAAAAAACCCCCCACACACAAAAAAACCCCAACCAACCAAACAAAAAACCCCCACAAAACACAAACCCCAAACTCCCTGCACCAAATAACTCAACAGCAACAATGATAAAAACCAAAAAAATACTCTTCTCCTTAGCATTTTTTCTTTGGACACCAGGGTAATCAAGCTCAACTAGGTCAGTTTAATTGTTATACAGTGTAATCAGAAATATAAATTTACATGATCAGTCCTTGGCATGTTGCAGACTTGCAATATTCATACCAGAGACTGCCTGAGCATATGGCTGTAAACCTCACTTGCTCACCAGCAGGATGTTCCATATGTTCATCAAAATCTTGGAAACCAGATTGGGTGAATTTTTTACCGTGTTTTCCTCAAACATTTCAGTGATGGCAGTAAGTTAAAAGTGCTCTGTACTACCCAGACGCTGGTACAGAGCCATGCCCTTTGCTGGCCATCACCACACTCATCCATTTTTTCCTGTCTTCTTGGTATGGCTTGATACCCAGCTCAAAGAAATGTTACAGTTTTGGTGCCAACTTGCCTTAAGCAAACTTAGGTTATGCTTTACCATTATGTCACTTGGCTTAACATTGGAAAAGCTTTCAAATTTTTGCATATATAAATATTCAGACATAATTTCTTAACATTAATTATTACAAAGACTTCTAGGCCTAAAGAAGATGCAACATAAATAGATCACTATATTTTTTTTTCCTTCAATATTTGACCACTGTAAACAAAAGGGGGGGTGGGGGGGGAAGCTTCCTCTAACTGATAACATTGGCGTAGCAAAGCTGTGAGAGTTACCTTTGAGTTACTTCTGCTGTAGATACTGTGGCAAACTTTGCAGGCAGAGATTTTTCTGTGCAGATCCTGCTTAAACATTTTTACTTTCAGCCTGGTGAATTTGAAGCAAGACTGAACTAGAAAGTCCCACAGAAGGCTGTGGTATTGATAGCATATGTTTTAAGTAGTACACATGACAAGATGAAGGTTTTGAGCAACTTCCCCAGTGTGGTTGTACTGGGTGTTAAACCAGGTAAGAAACAGCTGAGCACAGTTCACTGAAACGTATACTTCACTTTTCCTTACTCTTCACTGAACACCTCAGCAAAAAGCAGCTGCTTGCTTGGTCTGGTAACAGTCTAATCCTGAAGGAAGCTGCTTTTAAAAGGTTTTAGCTGGTCAATGTGCCTGTACCTCTGTTCACACTTTGCAGTGCAGTCCATTATCACACATCCGTGCATATCCAAGAACAACAGCTGGCTTCACCTTTTAATTAGAATTCATGTATGTCTGTTGATATTTCTGGGCTAATCTGTTAGCTTAATAAACTTTCCTGAGATGTACTTCTAGCATGGTTTGACCATGCCATAGTGAGAACACATTGGTGGGAGGTTAATTTAAAAACAGCCTAAACCAACCTTGATTAACATAGGCTGTGAGAGAGTGGGCTTCAGCATGACCTGAGGCCAGATTTGCACCAGCCCCCCAGTGACACTCGAACTGTTACATCACTGAGCATGTAACCTGCTCCGAAGAGTCCCTGATGAGAGATGGTGCCAAGCAAAAGGTTTTGATCCAAATGGGCTTGGTGGGATCTGTGCCCACTGGACCCAGGAGGTGAGTGGAAGTAGCTGAACGTTCATCACACGTTCATGGCTGCCATTTAGCATCTGCTTTTGGTATTTGGAGGCCCAAGAGCCTGAGCCCTTGCTCCCTGAGAGTGCATGAGGAGCCCAAAGAACCATAGCTGTGTTCTCCATCGCCGTACCATTGCTCCTGTGTTGGGAATCTGAGGAGAGTCAGGCTGCCATGAGCACTGCAGAGCTCTACTCAATGGAAATACGTGACTACTCAACCAAACTGACACTGAATTAAAGCCATGTGTGCAACTAAGTTTTTGGTCTAGTAATTTTTGCTACTCTTGTTTAAGAGGGCTACCATCAGGCTAGAGAGCTGTTGTTTCCCATCGCCACTACCTTAGCAATGTAGACTTGAATTTTCTCCATGATTTCTCACGCACTTTGAGTGTGTGTGTGTGTAACTGTTTATTTCCACTTCTACAGAAATAGAGTTGCTTAGATATTAACATGCACTGGAATGATTTTGACTTCAGTTTGATATATGAAAGTGCTCTCTGTGTGTACTTTTCATTCTTGGAGCCTACTGTAGCTTTAATTAAACTCCTGCAAGCTTTAAAAAAACCCTTCATAATAATAAATAATTAAAATGATAAATAAATAATTGTAGGAATTATACATATGTGCTTCCCTCGGGTCTATGCAGCTCTGTTTTAATTAAGGCTAAGGTCCCTATTTGAATAAATGAAAGATAATAGGGATTTTTTAAAAAAAAATCATATTGATTCCTTCTGTATCACTTTTGCACAGAGAAAGTTTATTAAAAAAATGGTGTCATTCTGATAGATTTTTTTTGTGCTCAGCAAATGTAATCCGTGTTCTTTCAGAAATCTAATTTTCTAGATTAGTGAATCACATCTGATACTGCAAATGAGAAAATGCTTATTACTTCAATAACATAGCATGGAAAACAATGTGAATAACATGGATATTTTTCTTGGGTCAATGTTTCAGTAGTATTAGTGCCTAATATGCTGCAACTATGCAATGCTTCTGAGTATTATGTATGTATTTAGTCAGAGTTTTCTTAGCAGAATAAAAGTATGTTTATGAGATATAGCAACATTGTCAAGCTGCAAAATGTAGCAGAGAAGCCTTCAAGCATTTGCACTTGTATATTATAAAGTTAGTTACAAGAACTAGTAGATGGATTCATAAAAGTGGTAATGAAATTGGAGAACTGAAACTGGAAGCAGATCTCTTCTCTGCTATTTTCTAGACAACTGGAATGCTCTGCTTTTAATAAGGCTATCTAGCCTGCATTTTATAGTATGAACTGTGATTTTTATACATTTCTGCAAGCAGAGCTCTTGAGAATAATTCAGATATTCTGGGCTGCAGAACAACTATTAACTAAGAAAAATGGAAGGCTGAGGAATTGCTCTTACAGTTAATTCCATTTGTCTCTGAACTGAACAGCCCAAAGATCAAGTAACTAAGGCTGTATCCTCTTTGAGAACCTGGCCTTGCAGCTTTATCACAGTGCTAAGGCTGTTTGGCTTGGTTGCAAGCTGCTGCCACAACTGCTTTGTTTCCTGTCATGCATAACAATGTGCACACAAGTGAGATACAAAGGCACTTAGTATAAAATGTCTGCTTGAATCATAGGATCTTTGAGGTTGGAAAAGACCGTTAAGATCATCAAGTCTAACCGTTAACCCAGCACTGCCAAGTCCATCACCAAACCATGTCCCTAAGCACCAGATCTCCAAGATTTTTCAACACCTCCAGGAATGGTGATTCCACCACTTCCGTGGGCAGCCTGTTCCAAAGCTTGACCACCCTTTCAGTGAATAATTTTTTCCTAATATCTAATCTAAACCTTCCCTGGCACAACTCAAGGCAGTTTCCTCTTGCTCTGTCACTTGTTATCTGTGAGAAGAGACCAACCCCCACCTGCCTGCAGCCTCCTGTCAGGGAGCTGTAGAGAGCAATAAGGTCCCCCCTGAGCCTCCTCCTCTCCATATGTGGTTATGGTTGACCTCTTAGTGGCTGCATTTTCCTTTCATAACTGTGACATCATTAGGTCTTGTCCATTAGGTATTTCCTGTGAAATGATTTGGAGCGCTCCAGTCCTTTCAGTAGACATCTCAAGTACCACTGCCATGCCACCAGAGCGTCTCTTCAGTTACCAGCTGTGGTCTGTATTTTTGTGGCAATCGACAAACACTTCAGCTCACGCTTAACTTTAGACATGTTCTTAAGTACTTAGCTAGTATGGGATTAGCTGGAAACATGCTGTAGAACTATGAACCAGATAGTACCCTCTGTCATTTGCAACATTTCTTTTTAATATTCTTTACATGTCATAAAATGAGATTTTTCTCATTTTTGATTGCTATTCTAGCCTTCTCTCATAAACTGAAAATCTTTCCTTCTTCAATTCTAATACCTTTGTAATAGTCTTTCATGCATATGCATTGTAAATGTTGCAGTTTTATTATGAACTAAAAGCCTTTATTTTCAAAATTTGACACTTATCAAGTGTTCACATAACAGTAATAATAAAGTGTTTTCACAGAATAATCTACACATAGCATGAAAAGAAATTTGAATTAATGTTTAGAAATGAGCAATCAAAAAATTTAGCCCTTTTAACAGGGCTATCACAGTGTGCATGCTGAGCAAATCTCATTGACCCAACAGGAAAGAGATCAGATCAAATGAAAATAGGGCTGGCCAGTATTTTAAGAGATCGGTTTCTCCATTCCTTTGCCCCAGATCCAGGTCATCTTTATGTAATCAATCCTGACAAATGTCTGCCTAACCTACTCTTAAAAAACTTCAGTGCTTCCATGTTCTAAATCAGATTTTCCTACCATTTCACCTCAGTCTTTCTGGGTGCATTTAGACCCATTACATCTTATAAAGAGAAAAAAGTTGTCTTCTATGTAAGTTCCTTTTATGTACCTCAAGATTTACCATGTCCTCCTTCATGCTAAGCATCACCTTTTAGGTCTTTCTCCAGAGATTGTGCTGTCTAGACCTTCAATAATTACATTGTTTTCCTGGAATCTTTCTAGTAGATCCGTGTCTTTAAGATTATATTCCCTAAACTGTTGTTTTTCTTGGGCTGCAGCTCTTTACAGTAAATAGAGTAGAAGAATCATTTCACACCCCCTATGTAGATGTCCTAGAATAACTTTAGAAAAATATGCTTTGCCCAAGATATCTTTTGGTTTCGTAGTACTAAATCCAGTAAAGAGCATGGAGGAAAATGGCTGAGGGAATTGTGGTCCTAAATCGATGAAATGTATTTTTCCACAATGCAGATGCAAGCAGAATTTTTTTTTCTGTGATTGATAGCTCAATCCTATGTACCTAAATTGAGGTGACATTTGAATTTTATTACTGGTGATGGTTTTGTGGTTTTTTCGAAAAGGAAAATGCTTATTTTTCTGCTTCTTCCACTTTTTTACTTAAATTTCCTCTTCTGTTGGCTGTTTTTCATGGTGAAAGAAGAAAGCTAGTGCTTATTATGAAATAACCTGTAGTACCTAGCTGCATGAGAAGAAAACATGAAACTTGGGACTAAAGCTTTCTAAGTAGTGCAGGCAGATTAAAAAAATAGTCTTTAAAAAAGATCAGTTGATTTCAGTGAACAGGTTTTTCTTCTGTTTTCTAAAGGATAAAATGTACATGTCCCCAGTGATCCTTACAGGCTTTGTGGGTGAAATCAGGAGTGTCAGCTCCATACAGCAGCTGAAACGGCAGATGAGTTGGATAAAGTGCCTTTACTGGGGGGGAAAAACCCTGTCTTTCTGCAATAACCCCGAGGGGATTATGCCCCACCAGTTTCCTCATGCTGAGATATGCCAGGCTTTCCTCTGTGTTCACTGTGGGAGGCAGGAAAGAAACGATGCTTACAAAGCAGTTGATTGGGAGAACTAAAACTGTTTAATGTAGTGAAGTTGATTGTAACACAGATGCATAGATGGAACAGATATAGTAAAAGATAATAAATGCAGATCAGAAATAAAGTTCCCATTTGTAACAGTAAGAGGCTAACCACTGAAATAATGTGGGGAGAAAGTAGATTTTCAGTCTCTTGATGCTCTTACTAAAGCACCTTTCCAAAAGATATGTCTTTGCTGCAACCCAGGTCTTGATACAACTGAATTAATGTTATGACCTGTGCTATGAAGCTAGTCAGGTGTGGAATGATGTAGCACAGGTACCTGTCCACGTAGGCAGATGTCGGAACGAACAGATTTTCCTGGTCTTTGCTCAGCTTTGTCCACAGACCTGCTTAGCTTCAAAGGCTAAGCTGAATACCAACTAAAGGCTAATAAAAGCTAACCGGGTGCTTCCAGTGATCAGCATAATCATGGTTCATCACACAATATAACAGATTTTGCAAACTCAAAAAAAGTTCCTCTATCTATCCCCATACTCTTAGTAGCAGCTGAGCTGCTGACACTGTGAGTTGCACACAGGGCTGATGAAGTCAGCAAGTGTCCCTCCCACAAGGTAGCCCTGTCCTGGTGTACTTTGTAGGGTCTGGTCCCTTGTCACACAATGGGTCAGTACAGCAGTAATTAAAAGCTTTTCATATGCATGAGGCTGTCCATAGGCTAAAATTTAATATCAGTTTTCATTTCCTCTTTTTTTTTTTCTTTTCTTTTTTTCCTTGTAAAATGCACTAGCCTAAACATATTTTGTCCTTTATTTTCTATACTTATGTGGGGTCGGTCCTGGTCAATTAGAAATATTGAATTGCTAATTGAAATTTGAATGTACTATGTGGAGTTCTATATTAACATTTAGTCCCCTAACAGGCATATGTGGATTAAAATGCTGAAAGCATTACAGAGACATGTGTAGTCTTAATCAACTTCTGATCATTATCATCACATTAGCATTATCGAACATGATGACACTTTCCTTTGGATCATGGACTGTATCCCAGTTTTGTAGTTTCTAGAAACTTAACAGCTCTACATTTAGTTTGAGCTTTTATTGTAAATAAGCAATCTTTCAAGCATTCAATAGCACATTTTCATAATGAGGAAACCCCTTTTCTCCAGCTGTGGGTCAGAGTCTGCTCTTTATTGTCTTGGTTGCAACATACTTGGCTTTTAGTCAAATCACTTTGTAAACTCATCTCAGCAACCAGTAAGTATTATTTATTAAAATTTAAAAAATCACCCCCAAACAATCTGGCACAATGTTCATAACTTTTGCATTACTACTTCAGTTTAACAACTATAGACCAGTCATCCAGGATTCAAAGCTACAAATCTTCTTTATTGCTCTCCACTGTCCAATTCATCTTTTAGTTCATGTAAAGGACCAGGATTCAGTCTAGGAACTGAAGGTGTCTTGATTTAATAACAGCCAAAGACCTGATCATCTGAGGCTCAGACCCATATCTGAACTTTAATCTTAGTCCTTAAGATGCCACGACAAAACAAGTTTAGAAACAGCTGCACTGAGTGGAACCAATGGTCTACCTGCTCCACATCCAGCCTCTTAGAGGGGCTGTGGGTGCCTGGCTGGGGTAAATACAAGGCAAGCACATATAATAGTTCTCCTTAAAAGTCTTCTCAGCTGTTCTCGGATCAGGGGCTTTGGGAGCTGGGTATGATTTCTGTGAATGTAGTAACCCTCAATGCATTTCTTTTGCATTCATTAATACAATATTTCCTTGAGCTCAAATAAACTTTCAACACACACAGAATCCTTTGGCAGGGACAGCCACACATCTGCTATTGCACAGTGGGTGCAGAGCTGGTGAAAACATAGAAAATATCCTGCTGGCTTTCCTAAATTATGGTGTGGATTCTCCATTGTATTATGTTGTGTAGACATCCCATCCCCAAAACACGAGAAGGAGATGAGAGTAAGAAGGACGCAGATCAAACTAATGCTTTAATTCTCAATTATGTACATAGAGGAAGCGTGCAGAAAGGCTGTAAATAGTGCATTTTTCTATTTACATACAGATACTTAATAAAATTACTATGCTACTAGATAGTGGAATTTGCTGGAATTTGCATTGAGGATTACAAATATATCTGGAGTTCCTAGATGGTAAAAACTTTGGTAGAGAATATCAAACCTTTTATTTCAGGACTTGAGCTAATCTCTTGCCCACTCCAGCTCCTTCCTTTCCCTGGTGTGATGGAGAGGTCATGCCATATAGGAGAGGTTCTCACAGCATCTTCAGAAGCACCTGTTGGTCTGGTGACTCCTGTGAGCAATGAGAAATTCTCTGCTCATTCTGTTATTCTTTATCTGGGCTCTATACTTTTTTAAAAATTCAAGTCTTTCAAAAATACTGCCTTTTAAAGCTTTTTTAAGATAATGCAAGAGTTTTTGGCTACGTGCATTTAAAACTTGAAGGAAATAAGCAGATGGAGTGAAAATGTCCAAACTTTCCCAGCTACTTAGCATTAATCACCAGCAAAGCAAAGCACACTTCTTCATTAACTCTCAGATAAGAAACAGGTCTGGTAGTTATGAAAAAGCAACATAAAGAATCCATTTTTTCCCATCACAATACATGGCATGTATTGCAGTATCTGAAAAACCTATTTAAAGATTACGAGCTTGCTATTGCTATTAGTACCTTCCTGCAGTTTTCAAAATTTAATTTGTGACTATATTAACAAAAATATTTTCAAAACAGCAGCAGAGGAAAAACACCTGAACACTGTGGTCTTGGATTTACTAATTTCACTATCCTACAGCACGCTATATGCACAGGACAAAACATGTCATGGTGCCTCTCTAATCATAACAAGTAGCGTTGTATGACTTTTGTTTTATTTTGATCGTAATTGTTTGTGTGGTTTCCAACTTATAGGGAGAAAATGCCTACTGGATAGCACACTGAACACATTCATAGTAAATAACAGCCTGTTTCCTTAATAAGATAAAAGAGGGCTAAGAATAGGCAAAGGGGAGCTAGGGTTTTGAGAGGAAAAACAGACATTTTCATGCACAGAACTACTTAGGTGAACGTTTAAAATCCAAATGCATAAAACTTCTAGGCAGAAATGAGGAATGTGCCAAGGGTGTCTGGAACAAGTCCAGATGAGCAGGAGCCCTTCTGGAGCATGCTACAAGCACATATGTAAAATGTAGGGGTAATGCCTTCACACTCGTGCTGTCCTTCCTTCTTTAGTGTCAGCATGTCCCAGGTGAAAAGATCACAGTGCCAGAATAGTCCTGCTGGTTGCTGTTCAAATACATTCGGTAATCCTATTTGTTTTTCCTTTCCAGCCCAAGCATAGTTACTGCCACCTCATAGCTGGCTGCCCCTTATGCTAAACAACACTACTTACTCTTTCTGGGCTTTCTCAGTGTTCTACTGTCCTTCTAAGGTACATTCACCCTTCATGCTGTCAGGTTAAATAACCAGAGGGATTTTAGTCTAAAAGCTCCTTGAAAGCTCTCCCAGCCAGACCAGCCTAGGGATGCTGCAGCCAGCAGACCAAGGTCTGAAGAGGAGAGCCTGGTTTTGCCAAAAAGGACCAATAAATGAAATTCCCTTCCACTGAACTCTTGTTAGCTCTGGCCAGAGACATACAATAGCTGCAGTGCCTGGGACCAAGAATGCTTTCATCACTCTACTAGCTGAAGCTGTTTTCAGCAAGCTCAACTACCCACCTACATTCTGCCAGTAAAAATCCAAAATAAAAATGAGCCTCCCTACCTCCTCCTCCAAATAATAATTGTATCATTGTATCAGTGGCTAGAAGAGCAAAATTGCCACGTTCATTTGCTAAGTTATTCCCATCTTGCCTTTTTTACATGCAAAATATCCTTTGCTTTATTAGCCCATGTTACATAAACAAAGTGATAATCTTATACTACTACACGAAAAGTGGACGGAAGAAAATTACAAGAAAGATTTTCTTAGCAGAATTTATGGTTCAGCTTCACAGAAGTGTTAATCCTTTTGCATTGCTGGAGCTGCATATTTTTTACATGGTTGTAAAGGAAATGAAGAATACGGTTGGCTTCTGCTGTAAGAAAAATTAAGCCATGTTCTGGTATGATGTAAACAGGCCTAAATATGGGGTTAGAGAAATATGCATCATCTGAAGAACTGGCCTGAAGATGTTCTCATAGCATTTAAGTAAATACTTAGGCTAAGACTTGAAGTTTCACTGAAAACGTACATTTATCTTGGTTCTGAACTTCATCTGCTAGCCTATTCCTCTTAATCATGTTATAGGAAGACATATGAAGTTTAACCATAGCATTAATCACAACTAGGTATACAATGTGCTAGTACAGAAGCTTTATTGCTCTGTCTCTGCTGGCAATTAATGCAAATAATTTTGCCATCTTAGAGATGCTGTTATTTGAACAATTAAAATGTTACTGCCAGTGCAGTCTTGTGATGAGTGAAGTACCATTACTAGTCTAATTTTATGTGAGTCTCTCTTGCTTAAAAGAGCGTCTTCAAATTTTTATAGGCAAGGCATTTAATGAATCCTATACTGATACCCTTAGCAGCAGACCACACCAAGCTAATCATAACGTCAAAGGTATCATTAAACACAAAAACGCCTGCATGCACAGAGCATCTGTTTAACTGACAGAAATCTGCTCATTGTCTCTCCTTCATTTCAGAGCAAGCAGAAGGGAGAATGAGATTTCCTGAATCACTGATTCAATTAAAAGCTTCAGGAGACTTAAAAGGTGCTTTCTCCTTCCCTTGCTTCTGCCTTTTATTTCCTTTGACAGAGTGCTGAGGACAGGTTATACCTGAAAAATACCCTTTAATTTCAAGGGCTAGAAAACTACCTGGTATATCCTCAGCTTTTTGTTGATTCCATATTTCATACATTAGACACAAAGACGTGTGCAGTAAACACAAATCCGTGCATGTGGACTAGAAGTCTCATTACTCAGTGATTTATTTAAATTGCCAAGGTAGAATTGCAGTGCTTTTAGTTCACCTAGAAATGGATCTGAGCTACTGAGAAGGATTAGGTCTGGATTTCAATATAAATTCATACCATCAGCTTCAGGGGTGTTCAAAGTTAGCAGTCCAGATTGATATAATCTGAAAAGCAAAGTAGAAAAGCATATTTAGAGAGCAAAACTAAACTTTGTGAAAAAAGCCCCAAAACTCTATGGCCAATACTTGCTTGTCTAGTGAGCAATTTCTCTGTCATTTTTTAACATTAATCCCAGAACATGAGGGTCTAGCCATTTATAGATTAGCAAGAGAAGAGAGCTCTCAGATTTTTCAATGTGAGCTAGCAAAGTAGAAACAACAGAAAATCAAAGTGTATAGCTGCTACAAAAATGAATCCATTATCTTGCCATGTTTACCCTTTTAATGGGGTATAACGAGCAGGTCATACTGTGAATGTAAGAAGCTAGGTGTTGAAGGCACCAATTTATAGTCCAGTGGTTTTCATGAAATGCTTCAATTTCTAAAATGTGATAATTGGAGAACATAAGGAGTGCCACACGTGAAGCAATCTTCTGTTACGTCACGTGCTTTGAGCCTGTCAGGTACCTCCATTATGAACAGAGTTCCTGAGCCCATTAGTCTCTGGATTTCTATAGGATAATTAAATAATTGTCATACTCCAGTTGTCTAAATCAGCTATTTAGGCATCTGTGTCTTTGACTCATAGTAGTGATGGATAACATATCTCTCCTGGTGTATGGATTTGTGCTATCCAATAGCCAAACCCCCAGTCCAGGGAGAAAAGCGAATATATGGCTAAGTGCTTTGTTGGATGTGGGCCACAAGGCAGAGAACAAAAAAACGGTGTTCTGTTTCTCCCTTTGGTGAGAATCATAGATAATAGAGGCTTTTCAAAAATGAATAGCTTAGTCCTATAGTGGATGAGAAAATGGTAGCTTTTTTTAAGAAAAATAATATATATATACATATACTGCTGCAAGAACAGAAGTGGAGAAAGTACACAACATTAAAAAAGATAACTAACAAGTAGATGAGGTCCAAAGGTGTAATTGTTGAGAAATTCAGCTCTGTGTTTGTGTTTCACATCACACACAAAATTTGCTGAACAGATTCAGTATTTGATTAGTGCGTGTGAAACAATGTCATGATCTGAAGTTGTTAATGTAGCCTAACTCCTGATTGCACTGAAAATAGATGTGACAGTGAGGGCGGTGGGAACAAAGGGATTCATTTGTATCTGGTTTCACACCTGTGCAGATCCGTGGGCTGTACTGATGTGATGGGTTTATGCTGACATAACCAGGCTCCCAGGCTCGAAAATGCAGTGAATTCATATTTCAGTAGGCATGTTCAGGTGTATTTTTCAAAGACCCCAGAACGAGAGCCATGTTTTCTCAGAACAAAGGTCTGTTCACACTGCAGCCTGCCAAATAGTGCACAGCAGTGGGATTCAACCCATGGGCAAAGGAGTCCGTGTAACCCAGCTGGGGAAAGTCTGTGGATAGTAGGATAAATCTGCTCTCAGCAGGTTGGGGGTGCATCTCTGTTAGAAATTTTTAGGACTTGACAAGCCAGGAAAGACTGAAAACTGCTGATTTGGTGTCAAACAAAGTGAGCTTGGGAAACGAAGGCAACCTACCTGTGACTACACAGAGCTTTGCTTTGTCCCGTGTCTTGTCAGGGAAAAAAAAAATTATTATTGCAGGAACTAGATTGTTTGAAAATAGCCTGTAAAGAGATGCAATTCTACTTAAGATACTGAGAAAACAAAGGCAAAACTAAAGAGGAATTTGTGCTTCCTAGTGGTAGAGAAACAACATCTTTAACATGTAAAAATTGTCATAGTTGCTTTGATTTTAATGAAGCAATGATAATTACCATGTGTGGAGCATTTTTATTTATTTTTGGAACAACGTTCATATTTCCCTGGGCTCTGAATTTTCAGTCTTTTCCCTCCCTAAATCTGTCTGTAAAATTCTTTTGTTTGAACTGTAGATTAGCTATTATTTATTGAGCCCTTTCAGGAGCTAAGGCTGGCAAAGCAAGTACACAGCAATTTTGAAAACAGGGCAGATAGTTTATGCAGGAGTTTATGGAGGAGTGAAATAACTTTCCCCAGCATGTCCAGAAAAGTCTATATAAGAGGCAAGGTTAGAAGCAGATCCTTATGCTCCACGTGAGTGAGAACCTGAGGGGGCATGCAAGGGAATAGAAAAGCTTGGCTTTCCTCAGACCACAAGGGATCTGAAGTACCAGATATCTGCTGGACCTCACAGGGGGACATTAGAAATTTCACCCTAAGGAGAATTCCTCTGAGCTGTGGTTCCACGTACACCCTGGAGACACAGCACCTACCTTGTTTTTCTGGAACCTGGCCTGTGTTTTTCCTAGCATTTTGTTAAGGAAACTTTCCTTTAAAAACAGGTACAGAAAACAAGATTTACTGTGAAGGCTAGCAAACATCCCAAACTAATTCACTTCAAAAAAAGCCTGCACATAAGGAAAAAAAAGCCTTGCACTGTAGACTTCAGCAAGCATCTTATCTAGTGAAAGCCAACCCATTCATCTTTTCACTGATAGCCTCCTGCCCGTTCCTCTTATTCCTTCTTTTTCTGTACTGCTTTTCTGCTGTTGCCTACCCCACCCTGGCTTTGCACCTGAAACATCTCAACACATGTTTGCAGTGGTTCCAACCACCTAAAGATGATGAGAAGCAGATGTAAGGATAAATGAGACCTGCGTGCTAGTTGTGGGTGACTTTGCTATGGATTGCAATAAAATACTCTGCGCTATGGCCACGTGAGGGAGCTGCTATGAAGTATGTGAAAGAGCCGAAATTAATTTGACTTTCTCTCTAGAGGTGTAGGAGATGTAATGAGGTTCCCTGTACATTCTGACTCCAGATGGTTGTAGTATTTAATCTATTCTACATATATCCAGATTTTTTTCCAAAGTTACACTTTTTATCTGTATATGGCTCTAAATTATGCCACGTATTCTGCAAAACCTGCATGCTTCTTACTGATACCTAGCTTGTTTTTTATCTGAAGTTAAATAAGTATCTGTTTCAAATATCTAGCAAATGGGATTAAAGGGCTAACTTACATTTCTGGACACAAAAATGAAGGATTTGGAACAGTATATGAGAAAGCAAGATTGTTGATTTTCTAGCCCTGCTATCCCACTTGAAAAAAAATAATCTCACCATATAATTTAAACATGAAACCATTCAGCATAGGCCAAATCTAGTTCAGTGTGGTCTGCTTGCAAATCAGGATGATGACTGCGTACTCCAGTAGTGTTGTTGGATGTAATGGCAAATACTATAGATCATTTGAATCATCACACCTTGGAAATAGTTACAGGGTAGTGTGGAGCACTCCAGTCCCGAGGCAAACCTGTATATGCTTTTAGGCACCGAGCACAAGAACATGTCAGTGTTTATGTGGCTTAAGACCAACAATGCAGCCAACCAAGAAGTCTGAGCAAAATGTTGGGCCAAGACCTTATTGCACCCTTGTCACATGAGTTCATGCCAAGCACTCAGGTGATCAGTCAATTAGATGTGAGACAAATGCATGAGGAAGATGTTCTTGCTATTTTAGGTAATTTGTGTTAGCAATTTAGATGGGAAAATGTTCTCATCTTGTTCAGTTTCGATAGATGGTTGAAGGTTGAACGAACACTGGAAGTGCTCATAGAAGCTTGGTGAAACTGCATTTACCTGTTCATGTCAGTAGTGATCAATGTTGCTGGTCACATAATTTGCTTGGTTTTGCCAGATTAAATTAAATCCTTTAAACTGTCAACTGAGAAACTAATTGCCTGAAACATCATGGAGGTCTTGCTGGAGTATCAGGCTATGTTGTCCTTTTCCTCCAAAATACCAATGTTTAAAAATTTCAGATGTCAGGAGAAGTGTTTTTTAACAAATATTCATACAAGCCATAAACTTTAGATTTCAGTTCAGCTTGCCTAGCTTAGTTTTCTTTATTCTCCCTCTCTGCAACTTTTGAATGTTTGATATGTAAGCCAACAACAAAAAAAGTAGCCCTGTAATTGACAGTCTGATTTCCAAGTGTCACCAACGGTGTCAAATTTTGCACTGTGGGGAAGAGCAAGGTAATTCAGTGCTAAAAAATATGGAAAATAAAAAAAGCTTATTCGAATTTTTATAAAATATCAAAAATGGTGTACTTTTCAGAACTCTAAAAGAAACAAAGATTACAGAGGGAACATAAGTTCTATTATCTATTCTTTCTGATATTCTCTTTAAAAATTGCCAGGATTATATTTCTTCTGCAAGGAATTTCATTTTTTAGCAAATCCAATTTTGAACCATTAAGTCTTTTTGAACACACAATTTCTAGACCCATCTCCTTGCTGTGATACTTTGATTTTTAGAATTATCGGCTTGTGGGAGACTGTCAATGGGAAGCCTGGCAGGAATTTTTGTTGTTGTTGTTTGCAGCTGGAAAGGGTTTATCTTTTCTTTCTGTGGTTTATCTTGGTGGACTGAATCCTTGTGACATCCTACATTCCACCCTCCAGGAGGGGACGAGGAAAATCTTGAGAGCCCATGAACATGGACTGAGGTCATGCAGCAGCTGGGGTAGATGGATTGTTTTGAAATTTGTGAGGTTTTTTGTTTGATGGGTTAGGTTTTTTTGTGGGGATTTTTGTTTGTTTTGAGGGAGGGCTGTGCAAAGAAAATAACATTTCTTTGTGTGGTGAGCAAACATGGTAAAATAAGAGTAACAATTCAAAAAAAGTGTAGCGGTATTTCCTTATTTCTGTAAACAACTCCATTGGAATGTCTACCCATGGCCCAAATTCCCATTTGGGTTCATATGAAAACTGATAGAAAATAATGTTGTGATTGGAAATAAGCAGGTCATCTGTTCGCTATCTTCACAGGGAAGAGGCGAGTGCTGATTTACCATCAGGACCATGCCCACTGACACGGTTACAGTGGGGAAGCACATGGCTCTTAACCATGCTGTCCATATTCTGTGGATTAATGAGAGATTTCATGCTCAGCAGTTGTCAAGCCACATGTTTTATGGGCATTAAACTCACCGTGCAAAACTTCGTAGGGTTTTGCATTGCTTTGCTGTGGGACGTGCTTGGGCTTAATTAATACACCAGAGAATGGTTTATTCTTTGCAAAATATGAGCCCCTTAGAGTTGCTAAAAGCTCTGACATCGTGGAGATGTGAGTCACATCAGTGAAAGCTGCCTGAGGCTACATTTAACCTTGTGCACTCAGGCTGAAAAATAATTAATAAAATACTCCCAAGTGTTATGTTTTTCCCGACTCCCAACTCAACATCTTAATTACAAGGGAGTAGGTACAGAGAGCTGCTCTGTTTGTAGTCAGTTTGCCTTTCTTTGTGACCTTTCTCAACTGAAAAATGCTTGTAATCTCAGACCAAAATACCAGTGGTGATATCACTAAATTAATCCCAGACCATATTTACATAGGAACTCTATTCTTTACATTACAAGCTTTGGGGGATTACTTCTTGCTTTTTACCCAATGTCTAGCATAAGTAGAACCCTGGTCCCAGGTGGAGCCTTAGGCACTTATGGTAACAAAGATAATAATGGTAATAATAACAAAATACTTGCTATCTCCATATGGACTATATCCAGGCTGCCTAAATTCTATGTGATTCCTATGTCTAGTCAAAGGAGAAAGTCCATCATCTGTGAAAGTGATCTGAAAGATCCAAAGGGCACAATACAAGGGAAACACTAGCTGTAAGAATAGGCATGGAATTGTAACTGTAATTTATTATTTCTTTTTTAGTTTAGTTATTACTGTTAGAAGCAAAATAAAGAGTATTCAAAGTTTAAACAAAAATTGACAAAATATAATTATGGGGCAAAAGGTAGATTTATCCCCCTGCCCCACCCCACCCCAACTCTAAAGAAATTTTGATACTTGTAAAAATGTTAAATTTAGTGAGTAATAACAAATTCTACAAAGGATCTGAAAAAAGCAGTGATTTTTCTCTTTTAAAAATCACCACATTTCTGCACTGTCTCAAGTATAAAAATGAGTGAGAAAGGCAGGAGTAAAACTTGCAGAGAAGAGCTCTAATTTAGCAGAGCTGGTTACAAACTTTCTATGAAAAAAACCTTCCTTTCACCAGACAAACATGTTAAAACACCAACCTGTTTTTTCCTAGTTATTTGTAGAAGTGTTCATATAAAGGTACCTTGTCATGAATTTTTTACTTCGGAAAAATTATCTTCTGGAATTTAGAAAAAGGGGTGGGGGGTGGGGGTGATGTGCTGGTGAAAGCCTGTGTTTTGCTACCGAAATCATATTGCATGGGCAGAAAGTAGCTGAAATATTATTTTCTATTTCAAATTAGCAAGTGCAATTGCTGATGACAGAAATCTGCTGTTCTGCATCAAGCATCTTGTATTTTATGTTAGAGTTTGACACTTGGGGCACATATTTTCTTTCTAAGGTCCCTCTCTTAGATCCCTAAGTATGAAATCTCACTCTGCTTGAAAGAGCCAAGAGATGTTGCTCGAACCTCCAAGTGAGGTGTCTGTAACCCTTCACAGATTATCCCGAGGCTTCACCCTAAATCCTTACTTAAATTAGACTGCTGAAGTGAGATAGTGTGAGTACTCCCCAGAGTTCAACTATGAAGGAGATATTTTGATCTAAGTGTCAAGCAATTTAATCACAGCAAGGAGTGATGCCTTGATTTGTTAGAAGATGTTGTGGTTGATACTGAATAGCAGCTATCATTAATGACTGCAAAAATAAGGTAGACTGTTTCAATGTGTATGCTGTCCTGCTGTGTGGCATCAGGAAGAGTGATTGTGCAGACATAGTTATTAATGTAAAAACAGGAGCAAAAAAGGAATGAAGAGGCTTCACAGTAAACCAGAAGTTGGAATGAAAGCCTGAAATTCAGAGGTGGGACCTTAGGAGACACATAGCTGGTTTCTGAAGCCGTAATTTTTTCCCCACATCCTGGAATTCTCTTTCTGAGGAAACCCGGTAGGATTTCATCCTGATTGGGAATAATGGAATGAATCAACAGGTTGAGACTTTCCAGAAAAAAAATATATGTATTCTAAGTTTTAGACATGACATGACATGACATAAATTCTGGAAATTTCTCTGGTGGATGAAAGAATCGACTCAGAGTGCTGGGAGTGCCTTCAAAGTGTAGCTTCATGTTTGCCTCATTTGTGTATTCTTCCATAGGTATTTGCTGTTGCCCAGTTTTGCAGTTAGGACCATGGGGGTTTGGCCTGATTCTATAGGGTTGTTCTTACACTCTTAGTGTGGAGGGAGGAGGAAATTCAGCCCTTGTTTCAAGGGTTGTTGTTCAATCCAATGAACTTAGGGCTCCACTGTTTGCACGTCATGTCTTATTTTAGAGAGATTTAGGCAGGGAAGGACGTCTGAGGGTGTTGCAATGAAAGACACTGCATAGGCCTGGTTGGAGAGATCACTACGTTGTGAATGTAGTAAGGAGATGCACCATCAGCAATTTGCAGAAGAGAGAAAAGAAAGACAGACAGATGAGCTACAGATTTGCTATCAGAGTAAGGAAAAGGATACAAAGAGAAGTGAGTGAGAACAAAAGTAATGAAAGGAGAGTCAGAGAAGACAGCAGTGTGCTCATGCTAGCACTGGCTTTGTGGGTTACCCTATAGACTTAATTCCACTGTTAGGCTACGACCACAGAGAACAACTGAAATTGCAATTATTTTAGACAACCAGAGTGCTTTTAACTACTACTAACTCCCAGAGACCTCTCCTGGACACTGGTAAATATTGTATGTCTCTATGGTTAAAGAAATAAACAAGCCCAGCAAATGTTGGATAACTCATCTCTTATTTGCAGTGGGAATAAATAAGAGTAGCGTGCTGCCTGAGGGGAATTTGGGTTTGAAAACTGATAGAAGGGAAAGTTGTTGAACACCAAATGCATCATCACTTAGGAAGTTGTACACAGGACTGAGAACTGCTGAGCAATTTTTAACAGGTAAAATAGGAGGACATTTTACCTGCCTCTTCCCTTCAATTACCAAGGAAAACAAATGCAGAAGGAGAAGGACATTTTACCTGCCTCTTCCCTTCAATTACCAAGGAAAACAAATGCAGAAGGAGAAGGACATTTTACCTGCCTCTTCCCTTCAATTACCAAGGAAAACAAATGCAGAAGGAGGCATATTTTTGCAAAGTCTAGTATAAGACTGTGTAGACTGCTCCTTATCAGGAAGGTGAGCAAACCAACTTTGAAGTTTTCATCTCTTTCCCCCCTGGCCCTTGCATTAGCCTTCTAAATGACCCTGGGTTAGGCCACTCACCTCCCTGTGCTTCCCTGGCCTCACTTGTGAACGTCTAATGGTTAATTCCTCTGCAGCATCCCAGGTGAAGGATCCCTTTGTAAACAGGGCAGCAAAACGCACCAGTGGTGGCAGTCAGAATAAAGCCTTTGCCATGTACAGCAAAGACTGAGCAGGCTGCCTGACACAGGGTGAGGATAGGGCAGCACAAGCCATGGCACACTGGTGGCACAGGGGTCAGGGCAGTTCTCTGGGGCTCCTGCACGGGTTCCATAAGGGTGCTTAGTGCCCAACTCCTGCTGAAGGCCACTGTGGACTGAGTAACTTACCAACAGTAGGGCTTCTGCTTTAAAACTACCCTTTGTGGTAACAGTGAAACAGAGCCTGGTGGAAGGACACCTGAAATTAAGAAAGCCTGATCCAGACCTGAAGCTCAACTTGAAGATACATAGCCTTCAGTCTATGCCATTGAATTGACAGTGATTTTTGTAAATGATTCTAGAAAAATGCAGTGGAAAACATTTAGATTGCCAACATGAGGGGCAAGATTCTCTTGACTATATAAGGAGTGGAGAGAATCAGCTGAAATGTAGATGCTTACTGTGTTGGCATGTAAATTTGGTCAAATAAATCCTGACCTCAATGTTTTGAAATAGCAGTGATGTGTGAGGTCTCCAGGTTCCTAAGCTTCAACTTTTTATATGCTTGTTATGGTTTCCATGCACTTAGGGCTGACATTGCTAACCTTTTTTCTGCCCCAGGAGAAGCTCATGCAAAATAAAATCAGAGTTCTTTTTGTAATCACCTGAGGCCAAGAGACGGATAAGCAAAAAGCACTTCACTCGGCCAAATATTGAGAGACTCTGCACTATAGCCACAGCATCTGACAGTGCTGAAACATTAGCTTCACTTCAGTTCCCCTCCACTGCATCTTCATCACTTGCTTGCCTCCTAAGCTTAATTCAGACATAATCTTAGAAACAGCTACATATTACACTAGTGAATAAAGATGTCATGCTGCCCTGTTCTTCCTCTTCCTGATTCCACCTTCCATTGATTTCTTAAACCCCTGAGTTCTGCTGACAAACTATTTTTCATCATACTTCTGTGAAGGGGCATTTATCATATGTAGATCGTTGCTGATGTTGATCTATGCCTTCTCTAGAGAGCAGCACTTGGGGGTTTTCTTGCTCTTATTTATACTTGTTCACAATCTGTTCTGAGGTAAACAGTACTCATGTCTAAGTTTATTGACATGATTTTCATGTGGTTTGGGGTCGTGTCTCCCCCTTCCCGTTCCTTTCTGAATTGTTTTGTCATTCTCTGGATGGGTGTTGATTGAAGTATGAGTCACAGAAACGAAACAGTATTAGTGCATTCTTTCCTGCTTTCAAACAGATCACACTTAATAGAACAATAATGCATTATGTCGCGTATTGTTCCATAGGCTAATTACCTAATCGGATTATATCAGGGAAGCAAACTTGTAGCAGACATTAATTATCAATGCATGGACTGGTAGCAGATGGCAGTATTTGCAGTGGAGAATGAGCTGATGGTTCAGTGGATTAATTAAAGCTTCTGCAACTTCATGCCCTCCACTCAAAACCCAGTGTAATAATAACTGTGTGCTTTTAAAAAAAGGAAAACAGTATTTAGCTGTGGTTCTTTCACTGATGAGATTTTCCTGCAAGTAGTACCAGAGAGCAAAAAAAAGCCAATATCCCAAAAATAACTCTAGTGGTCTCCATTTGCTTCAAGGAGTGCTTAGTATGGATTTAATGCAATGAGTACTTATTGTAAAGCATATCAACAGTTCTGGGAATGGGGACTAGGCGTAGCTATGTGATTTTCCTTCTAACTGTTGAGCTGTAGAGTCCTGCTCCATTTTGCTTCATCTGTTGGCCAAACTGATCTACGTTACCTTTCCTTGCATCTCCCCACTGAACTATATGGGAACACTGGGCATCTTCCCTGCAGACTGGAGATGGTGTGAACTATCTCAGCATAAAAAAACACCAATGGATGCGACTTTCATCTAGCCAAAATTGAATTAAAACCAGTCTGGCTTAGATTTGAGGGAAGAACACATATGGCCAGCTTCCACCAGGAGAGCATTCTCTGCTGGGGAGACACTGACCCACGATCCTGAACAATCGGTGTGTTAAGTGCAAATACTGTTCAGTAGTGTTTTGTCACTCTGAAAACTATAACTTTTCCCAGGGATAATGCACAGATACATGGTGCTTCCCAGGAACTTTGGGAACCTGCTAGGAAAGATTAGTAAGGTGCATTTGCCAGTGCTGCACAGGCAGCTGTAAATGAAACATCTCTGCACCAGTGAGGAAGCACAAGGGGAAAGGGAACACCAGAGAGATCTCCAACACCTGGATACCAGAAAGCAAGCTGTGTGTGAAACAGAATGATAGACATCTAGACTTGTTTGGGTAGCATGGTTCATCAAAAGCAAGTATTTGAAAGGAAAATGGCTATGGCAAGAAATACCTTATTCCTGTTACAGCCAGGTTTGCTCTGACAAATTGGTTAGGAGTGTGAGAGAAAGGCATGCTATCACATGATCTGTTCATAAAGGCAGAAAAAGCAATAACTGCTCCGACACTAATGAGGTATAAAATATCTCACCTGACAGCCACCGACACATACAGGTCTTGATTTTTCTCTCGGCAATATGAGCTCAGTCTAGATTTTATTATCTCCTGCTGGCTGTAAACTTGATGCGAGAGACAAAACCGAGATGCTAGACTCCCTCTGTAAGTTATAAATAAGTTTAAAGATGCAACCGTTAAGTTTATTGTCAGTTTTTGAACTTTTGACAGTGAATATCTGATTTGGTAAGCAATAAACTCAGAGTACCTGGCACTTTTATGCACACATCTCAGCTTTTGCCACTGCTGCTTTTGCATAGATCACACCTGGAACCTAGTACCTTGGCTTTCCGCACACCTTGGTCCTCCTCCCACAGATAGCAGGGCAAGTCAAGAACAACTTTACTGAAGGTTATAATACACTGCTATAAATTGGTTGAAAAGACTGGATAATTTCTAAAAAATATATCATATTTTTATTTACTTAATCTAAGTCTATAAAGCCTACTGCCTGGTCAGTAAGAAAGAAATCGGTGTTCCCCCGGAGTCCAGAAGAATCCCACACAGAGATACTTCCCTTCTTATTTAACAAACAAATTTTTTTCTAGTTCTTTTTTCTTTTAATTTTTTACTTGCTGTGAAGTTAGTCTAGAAATGAAGAATGGGTTCTCTTGAGTAACAGTAGGTATTTGGTTTTTCTGTCTGTCTTGCTGCTTCAAAATGATTTCAATGCATTTGGATTCTGGATGACTAATTAATGGGATTTCCATTTCCAGATCACCTTCAATATGAAAAAGAAAACCCGGTCATTTGGAAGAGGCATTAAAATTTCTCCCTTTCCTTCAGTTCTGTCTGCGGAAGGTTGGAAGCTGTCCTCTGTTGGCATTTGTCAAAGTGCATGCCTTTTTGCTTGACTCTAGGTATGTGATGAGACTCTATCCTGCATATATAGAGATCTGTCCCTATATCTTCTAGGAAACATCTGGAAAGTTCAACAGTTTTGCATGACTAAGGGCCAATGGAAAGCTTAAAATTTGAAAGAGATCCTTAAAGGACTAAAGTCTTGACATTTTCACGTCATAGGGCTGGATTGCTTGGAAAATACTTGTAGTCAAAGAGAGCAGGGGTTATCGCTGTTGTGTTCTGACTCTGCATTGCACCCATTCCTGGGCAAAGCTCTCCAGCTGTGAGAATGCTAGCTTGATTAGTTGATTCTACTTTTATTTTCCCATCCTGTGACACAGAGCTAGTCCTACAAAATCAGTCCCAGCAAGACTTGGTGGCACTCCCCTGCTGACTCCCTGGCATTTCATGACTGCCTTGAGGCTAAAGTTCCCTAGTGTGGCTAAATCCAGTGTTCGGCTTTAATTTTAAAATATTGTTTCTCAGAAGTTCATTCAATATATTTCTCATAGCTGTCGCCAGTCACAAAATGTGTTTCCACAGTAACAAATAGAGCAATGTAATTGCCCGTGCACCCTGCCATAAATCCTTCAGGTGGTGATTTTAAAAATGTGGATAGCGTAAAGACTTGGACAACTTTGCTGTTTCAAAGTAAACTTGCACATTTCAGAGCGTCAGCCAAGAGATTTCCCACTGAGTTTCACTCAGCTGGAGATGTGACTATGTCTCTGAGGTAACTCACTCTCCAATTTCTTTGTTGCTGTTGTGTTTATGTGTCTGTCCTTCCTTTTCCCTATGGTTGTACCAGGGAGTCATGTACAACTCGGCCCTGGGTGGGACTTGCTGAGTTGCTGTTTGCTGCCATGAGCCCCAGCAAGAGCCAAGGGCAGTCAAAAAGCAGCTCTTTGCCAGCTGGGGAGCCAGGGTGGGAGCTGTAGCCTCACTGAGCTCCTCCAGATGTTGTAGTCTCCTCCAGTGGTGCACTTTCCCATTTAAAGAGTGAGTGACCCTCCTGTATTTGTAAACAAGCAACCGGCAAAAATGTTTGTGAGTTATCAAGCAGATTTAATAAAAGACTAGAAAATAAGGCTGGACAGACCCCTGAGAGGTCCTCTTGGCTTGAGTTCATTCTGCTCAGCACAACCTCAGCGTGAACTTCCCCCACCATCGCCTCCATTTCAGACAGCTATTTCCCTGCCCTGCTTCTATGGAGTTCCAACTATGGAAAGTACCCAGTCTTTCTAGGTGATTTATTACAGAAATTACCCAAAAGCAAACTAGATTGTTGTGTTTTTGTTTGTTTTGGTTTGTTTGTTGTTTTTTTTTTCCCCTGGTAACATCTAATATAAATCTCCTCCTTGCAATTGAATTAAACCCATTGGATTGACAGACTGTTGTGTGTATTTGTGTCAAGGACAGTGTGTGATGCTTCCAGCAGGCTGGATAAAAATTGGGCAGTTCAGAATCTGCTTCCATAAGGCCCATCTCAATCTTTGCTGTCGAGCTCTTGTAACAACTCAGTTAAGACATGCAACGCTCAACTGGGAATCCACTGCATCTCTGCCAAGCAGTCCAGTCTCATGCTGGTGGCACTGGCTGCACAGGGGCACAGGATGGTGATTTGTCTGGTTTCAAAGGCGGGAGCACTGCCAGCTCAGAGCTAACTGCCGGGGAGCACAATATTCCAGTCTCCATCTTTATTAGCCATCTCCCTGTTATACCAAGCTGCTACCTCAGCCTCTCCTCCGAGCCTCCTTTCTGTGCAATAGGAGATGAATGGGCTGGGAAAAGATGCTCCATATAAAGACTTGATATCAATGTGATAATATATATGGGAAGAGCATTAAGTCTAATTTTAAGTATATTAACCTGTCTCCTGCCCTGATTACTAAAATCCTGTCTGGACCAGTAGAGGTGTTTGTATCAAACAGCTACGTGAAAAGCACATAGAGTAACAAGAAGAAATATATGCTGGTAATCCATTTAAATGCAAATAACTGGCTGTTTGACCTGAGATGAAAAGTTGAAATGCATTCAATATTAAATTCAAGATCAAACTATCAACAACAGTAGTTTAAAAAATATGTGTGTATGTTTCCTTGAGCAAAGTATTTCAAAGTTACATTCAATAAGTTTTAGCTGTTGCAAAGAGAAAACATAATGTTTTTGATTAGATTTAACTAGGGGACAACACTTAGGTACGAGCAAGTGTTTCCTCTGTTTGAACCCCCATATTTTCTTTTGCTTTCAAAAAAACCCCACAACTCCAGCCTCAGAACCAGGCTGAGAAAGGGATGACTGGATCATTTAATTGATTAATGAGGTTTTTAAAGTAATGTTACCAAATGCAAGTACTGAATAATCATGAGCTGAACTTACAAATCGAAAGGTAATTTGATTTTGTTGTTATTGTTTAAAAAATAATAATTAAAAATATATATAATACTTTGTATTTACCTTTTGGCTTATTTTCTTTATCTTTTTGATTAAAAAAAAAATATTTGTCCTTCACAGCCCTGGAAAATGGAGTTTATTTTTCACCAGAGGGTGAAATTATTTTGTAGTCAGCTGGTTCTAAGCACTGCAGCTTTAAGAAAAAAAAATAATTGAATGTTCTGACTGACTTCAAATAAAAATTCCATAAAGATGTTATCACTGGACTTTTCTGATGGCCTCAGAAACTACATGTTCAAGATCTCATTTCAGAGGTATTTACAACTGGTTTAGCTAATTATATATAACAACAATTTATTTTATTTATTAAACTCAGCTCATAGTCTATCACTGGATGATGAATAACTGAAGATTTAATTTGCTTCTGTTTAGGGTTTAGAGTAGCTCAGCTCTAAGGAAAAAAATCTTAACTTAATCTAGCTACTTTGTAAACTAATTCTAGATTTGGGATTTTTGCTCTTGTGAATTCTTGCAAAGAATTTTGACTGTTCTCCCATTCACTTGACTCAAGTTCAGTGTAGACAGGTTTGGGAAAGGTATTAGATGCATAACAGTTTAGCAGTGATCTTGCATGTCTCTGGCAGAAATGTTTCTAACCTGCTTCTGATGCTCTGCCTGTGGCTATGTTGCCAGTCCCCTGCAAATCATCCTCTAGGCTCAGCTTCTCATGCCCTTTTTCATTTGGAATTTGGAGTCATCTTCCATCTTAGGGACAGAGATTTTCCAAATTTAGACTGTCTGAACTCTTTATTTGAGTCCAGTCTGGATGGGGTTATTATTGCATGCCCAGCCAAAATTAGGGTCATCTTTCTCCACCACTGATGCAGCTGCACACCTCTCACCATCATTTTAAAGCCTGCTGCTTTTGCGACCCTCCAGCAAGATGAGGTTGCTGCTGAGGAGAGGAAATAATAAGCCTTACTGGAGTGCTGTCCAAAATCCATTTCAACAAGTTTTCCTTCATTGTAAAGAACAAATTCACAGAACAATTTCACTTGAATATGTGAGCACACATGACAAAGATAATTGTAATATAATTATTTTCCCATAGATCTGTTTGTATGTTAGAAAGCGGGTAGTTGGACAGGACCAGGATGCAATGCAAGTGGTTTCTGTCATTGCAAACACAACTTGTTAGCAAGGAGCATTCCTGAGGCTCTCCTGGCAGCCACCCGTTTATACACTTACCTTTGCTTACAGTGTAGATAGACAGACACCTTCCAGTTTATAAAAACAGTAAAACTTTCTTAGCACTAATGTAGTTTATGTACCCTTGGGGTTAATTTGGATTTTTATTGGCTCATTATTTAAATATTTTGAAGTCTTCATGGTAGACTGTGAAATATTTTTCTTGAAAACAGTTCTGAGAATATTGTCTTTATTTATAGAATCATTTAGGTTGGAGAAGACCTTTAAGATCATCAAGTCCAACCATTAACCCAGCTCTGTGAAGTCCACCACTAAACCATGCCTCTGAGCACCACATCTATGTATTTTTTGAATGCTTCCAGGGATGATAATTCCACCGCCTTCCTGAGCAGCCTGTTCCAATGCTTGACAATGCTTTCAGTGAAGAATTTTTTCCTAATACTCAATCTAAACCTCCCCTGGTGCAACTTGAGGCTGTTTCTTCTTGTCCTTTTGCCCTATACCTGGTAAAAGAGACCGACCCCCACCTGCCTGCAACCCCCTGTCAGGGAGCTGTAGAGAGCAACAAGGTCCCCCCTGAGCCTCCTCCTGGCCAGGCTGAACAGCCCCAGTTCCCTCAGCCACTCCTCATCAGCCTTGTGCTCCAGCCCCTTCCCCAGCTCCGTTGCCCGTCTCTGGACACGCTCCAGCACCTCTGTGTCCCCCGGGAAGTGAGGGGCCCAAAGCTGAACACGGTGTTCCAGGTGCGGCCTCACCAGTGCCCAGTACAGGGGGACGGGCACTGCCCTGGTCCTGCTGGCCACACTGTCTCTGATACAGGCCAGGATGCTGTTGGCCTTCTTGGCCACCTGGGCACTGCTGGCTCACCTTCAGCCGGCCATCAGCCAGCACCCCCAGGGCCTTTCCTGCCCGGCAGCTTCCCAGCCGCTCTGCCCCAGCCTGTAGCGCCGTGTGGGGTTGCTGTGACCCGCGTGCAGGACCCGGCACTGCTCCTGGCTGAACCTCATATCTTTGTTAATTTTAAATTGAATAGTTAGGACTGGAAATAAGATCTTTTAACAAAATAATCACCTGGTATAAATGACAGTGGCTGAAAAGTCACTGCAGGTACATTATTTGTAAAATTCCCATGATCTTGAATGTAATGGACTTGCCCCTGGATGGCAGGATGTGAGATGGGAAGTCATCAGCAAGAAGTTCATGTATGCTTCTCGATCACATGGAGGTAGAAATTGTCCTGCTGAAATGTCTTTGGATCCTCTGTTTGCTTACCACGATTACAGAATATTTTACTTGCACTTATCAAATGAGTCACACTCCCACTCGCGGTGGTTACAGCCCCATTTCCAAGGGCAGGTGGTGAGTTCAGTTGGGTAAGCAGCACCATTCACTGAGCTGAGCAGCTCTCTCCAAACCTGGCTGGACTGCTTCTGTGACACAAGTTATAATAATTGCTTGGCTGTATCTACATTTTACTGCTGTCTGCAGTGAAATGCATCACCTTCAGGGCTGGATGCTGCCTGAGTAAGGCTCTGAGGGATGAGCAGTGTACCATGTTAAATAACTGTATTCCCTTAGCTGTGTGCCAGTTGGTGTGAACTGTGGGAATAAAGTTCTCTTAGTAAGTTTTCCATCCCTGATTCCTCTGCCTGGTATAAACTCTTCTTTTGGTTAACTTGCCATATGCCCTGTCTTCTGAAGTATTTTTTAAGTGACATCTTATAACCAAGTATCCCTGTGTTTTATGAAAGTTATCTCCAGGCTTTTAACAACCAAGAATGCGAAGCAGAAACACCAATATACACCAACCTATCAATTTCTTCAAGCTAACTATTTAGGACAAAACTTGCTCCCCTGAAACACTAAGCACAGAAAGGATAGAACTTTGGAATTGTAAAGAATGAAGTTGTCCAGAGACAGACATCAGTCTACCTGTGTTGACAGCTACACAGACTTGCATCAGCTAAGCATCTAGCCCAAAGTAACGGCTGTAGTAAAACTGGCTGCATAAAGGTGACAATTATCAAACCATACAGCAAGAAGGACCCAAAGTCAACATCACAGGAAAACTGGACACATTTGTGGCTCAGGGAAGACCACGGAGAAAAATGTCTTTACAATTAAGCTTACAGTAAGGTAGGGTGGGACTTAAACGTTGTCTCCTTTTGTAGCGAAAGTGCTCTTGCAAAAGGAGAAAATTGTATGTCAGAAGGTCTTCTTGCTTCTGTCTAAAACTTTTCATATGATCAGCTGCTGAGCAGCAAATCACCGTTCTTATCTTCTTGCCCAGAGCTTTTGCTCCTCAGAAAAGAAGCTTCCCTCTCCCTCTCCTCTAGAGAAAGCACCTGTGATACACTTTTTCTACCAGCTTCCTACCAAGATGACTCTAGAGTACGTTAACATCTGGAGTCTGAATGGGTACCCAGGATGTTTCAGCAGTGAGTTTGTTAAGGTGAAAGAGCAGAACTGTTGTGTTGTATCTCTAGGGAAATATACTGCTAGCTTAGTCATTGCAGATGCCACATTAAAATGAAACTGTGGATTTCAGAATGGATTTTTCTACATCATTATGATTCAGAGTAGCACGTTGCTCTCAAGCACAGAAAAGAAGTTGACAGAACATGAAGAGCTTTCATAACTAATGACTTAATCACTGGGTTTTGACTGACTTTTTTATTGATGCAGACATGATGACTCTAGACAGAGTGCTAGGTGTTTCGCTGATCTTTGATTTGCATGAGTAACCCCTGTCAGCCCTGACACCTTTTGAACTTTCAATCCATATGTTAATTCTCGGAAGAAGGGAGTTGTGAGCAGGAAGGACAAGAGGAAAAAGGTAGAGATAAGCATTTCTTCATGCACGCAGCACTGCAGCTGTGCTATCCCAGCCCCTCAGGCTGGGCACACAAATGCACTATCCTGATACATACTGTGCCACATACAGGAATAAGACTTGAACAGATCTGTATACCTAATGCTTGTGGGTTGTTTTGTCTTTTTTCCACTTCTTGTTCCATTTATTTGTTCCACTTACCCTGTTCTCGCAGGTAGAATTGCTTGATGAAGCAATGAGTACAGACAAAAAATATACCACTGATTTGGAGTAACCATGCTCAGCCATCTACATTGTGATTAGTCACCGCAGCTCAGCATGACAGCACCCATTCCTCACCCGCTGATGACTCGCTGGCTCCTTCTAGGTCGTGCTGATACGTTTAAGTACAAAAGCAGGCTTTGCCTCTGAATATCAACACAAGAAATACAGGTATTGCTTCAGCTTTCCCTGTGCCATCCATCATTATGCCATCTCCCCATTCAGCAGCAGCCCCAACTTTTCCAAGTTCTTTTAAATCTGTCCTATCTGTTGAATCCCTTTTTATTGCTCTTGATGTCCTTTTCTAGTTTTTCCTCCAGCTGGGCTTTGGACTTCTTTTGAGACATGCCAAAACAATACTTTCAATTCCTGTTGCTTATGTTTTTTTCCCCGCTTCTTCAGTGTTATCTTTTTGCATTTCATTTCAGTAGGTTGTTAAGAAGCCACTTACTTGGGCAAGCAGGCCTTCTACAGAAATTCCCAGTCTTCCTGCAGAATGAAATGGTTTGTTCCTGAGCTCTTAGTAAGTTTTCAGTAGTAGTCAGCCAGCAAATCTTTCCCTCCCATGGCTGTTTCATAGTTGATCTTTCTCAGGCAATGAACAGATGTGGAAACCTTGGATGCTTTTTAGGGGTTTGGGGAGATATCTTCTCTATTTTATGCATACACTTTATTTTGTTCCCTTCAAACTGGCCCCTGATTTTTTTTCTTCTCCACATTTTTGCTGTTTGCATAAAAAAAAAATTGTGGGCACATCTGTTTAGCACTCATAGCTGTTGAAGATATTCACTTGAATTAAATTTTATCAGGGTGATTTATTTAAGATCTGTTTCCAAAGCAAAAGATACCATACCAGTATTATGTCTACAAGTTTCATAGCCTTGCTTGAACACACTTATCAGATAAGCCAAGTGAACAGATGTATGCAGAAACTGCAATTATGTCATTTTGCCAGACTCAAAAGAGAGGGCAAATGAAGGTCAAATCTTTACTGTATCAACTCAGGTCTGTTAATGCTCTTGGTTGCCCTGGTTCTTTAGTGTTGATCTTCACATTTTCCAATAAAATGTCTTAATTTTGCTACACAGGTGCCAGTTCAATGGCTACGGGTCATGGGACCTATCACCATTCCTCATTAACTCCTTCCATAATACATGGCCAGTTTCATCTGTTAATACAACGGATCGTTTCAGCCTACCCTTACCTGTTTTTTCTTGACAGTCTTTTTTCGCTAATTTCCAAAACCATAAAACCCACAACATCATGAGGAATACTTGCATTT
The DNA here is from genome assembly GCF_023638135.1 of Falco biarmicus. Lineage (NCBI taxonomy): Eukaryota > Metazoa > Chordata > Aves > Falconiformes > Falconidae > Falco > Falco biarmicus. The sequence continues at coordinate 22,643,367 of NC_079296.1, forward strand.
TATATAACAACTTCCCTTACTAAATTAATTCCTGCCAATTTGTAGTTCATGCAAAACTTGTGTTATTAACATAAATGTGCCCTGTCTTTCATAACTTGTTTTAAAGGCAAACTACACAGAATTGTTTTTACATTAGATTTCAGCATGCCCTGATGCGGTGATCAGAGTTCTGAGACTGGACCAGAGCATGATGCTCCAGATGAAATCTTTGGAGGTTAGAGTAGCAAAATACGGAGTTTCTAGAAAACATACGGTGTGTAATTTGCATTTTTTCAGCCTTATAGCTTGATCAAATTTGGACAGGTTTTTTACAGGAATGGCAAAAGACATTGACAAGAGGTTTTTTTCTGTTCCCAAATGTAAATGGCATCTCCAGAAGGTGAAGAAAAAGTCAAAATTCAAAGAAACAAAGACCAGGACTCTTCACAATCAAACCAGTGTAAGGTATTTTCCCTTCACCATGATTTCAGCAATGACAGAACAATCATTTGGTTGAAATTACCCACAGTCTGTCAGTGTTGGATGGGCAGGCAGAAAGACATAATGTGTAAAACTTCATCTCCAAGTGGTAGCCAAAATTCTAAATAATTGATGATGGGGAATGGGTTTCCACAGCAAATTCAGCCTCAGTGCTGTCAGCTGTGATTGAAGTAAGTGTAATTTTGTACCAAGCCATTAGAGGACACTTACCTCCTGTGTCCTCAGTCAGGGTATTACACAAGTCAAGGAAGAACACAACAGCCAAGAGCTCTGACTAGGTTAAATCATAGGCTGGATGCTAGAACAGAAAATCAGAGCTAAAATTTCACAGTAGCAAGCACTTTAGTCATTTATATTTCACTGCTGCGGGGACTGCAATAAAATTATTTTGCCTTCTGATATCTTGATGTCCTTTTTTAATTTGTAAGGTACTATCCACTTTTAGATTTCTTGTTCTTCAGGCTCATTTTCCCTTGTAATAAGAAAGATGAATCAACTGACACTGAGTTGATGAAGACATGGCACAATGCCTACCTAAAGCAAACAAATATAGTTTCAAAGGGCTGTAGAGTCTGAGAAGTTTATGAGAGAGTTGAGCAGGGATTTGAAGACATTTGTATTTTGGAAAATACTGATTTTGTTGAAATTTAAGCTGCTCCAGTAAAGAGCCAAGGCCAACACATACTGCATTTGAAATGTAATTTGGTGAATTCTGCTATGTAACTCTGGAACTAGATCTCCATACGTCACTGAGTCCCTTTGCAGCACAGGCAGCCAGTTGGTAGGTGCCTGGTGTACAGGAGACTAGAGAGCATCTCTGCACATTGTCATACCATACATGTTGGACTGCAAAACGGTCTGGTAGGTTTGCATCAGCCTTTCTCATAGTGGCATCACATCAGCACTCATAGTCATTTTCTAACTGACCTGTCTGTCAAGATACATTCACTTTGCTGGGGCTTTCAGTTGGAAAGTCCCATTTTGTGACCAAATTACAGCCTATCTTGAGGCACCTTGTCTTCAATTTCACATGCCAGTTCTTTCAATAAGCTGATCTGGAAATGATTGAAGGTTGATCTACCAACCAAAGATTTTCTTACACCCTGGAAGTACTTCTTGCTTTGCTTTATATTTTAAAATTTCTTTTCATTTGCAGAAATAACTTCATTTTCGATTAAAGGAAAAACAAAGTATGAAATTAGGCAACATTTGATCTAGTTTTTAGGAGATTTTCAGTTTGTGAAAACTGTCATGTCTTTTCTCTTGTGTATTTATATGGAAGGAAGAAAAGTTTCAAAATCTGTTAAGTTTTCTTAGAGCAAAAGCATTTTCTCACCCAAAATTTTGGTTGTGGTCATTTATTACGTGGTGACCGAAGGAGGCAGAATACATTATTAGGAAGGAACGGTGAAGTTTTTCAGATTGTTTTGACATATAATGTGGAAACTAGAGGTCTTTTCCCTCTGTTTCAGTGGGACTTGGTGTTTATATTACAACTGTTAAAAGCACAGTAGAAATGTCAGCTTGGTCATGGATTCTGTGTGTTCAAGGACAGTACAGACTTCTGGCAATCTGCATGTGCAAACAATGATTTACTGTTTTGTTCTCATGCATATGGCAGGACCACTTTTGGTCTTGGTAAAAAACACTCTCTTTTCCAATGATGTGAGTCACTCAGTCTTCACAAGGTCAGTCCGATCTCTCAGAGGTTCTCCAACTCCGCTGCAGCAATCAGCTCACTTGCTATTGCCTGGTCAGAACATGATGCCTTAATTGGCCCACTTTGTTGTCCTCCTAAAGGGCTGACCCTAGCCCTGAAAGAAAAAAATAATAATGAAGGGAATAAATCCACTACTTCCAACTGAAGAAAATAGATCTGATTTGAAGTTTCTAATTCAGTCTTTTCAGCAGAATCTGTCATTATTTTGAATTCTATCCAAGCCTCCAGCAGCTTCAAAGAGTGTCAGGTAGATGCAGTGCAAAGTTACTGCGATGCAGCTCAATGTACAAGATAACATGTCTGAGAGCAATATTGATTTTTTCACAGAACATGAAAAACAGAAAAATAGGAAAACACTTTGGCATGACCTTGGCCTTCTGCACAAATAACCTAATGTTTATATCTCAGCTTACTTTCCTCATACTTGTCTGAAGGCCTTTGTGGAGCTTTTCTAAAGACATAGTAATATCAGCTGTAATATGGAAGTGATTTAGCAGCTCTCTGTAGATTCAGGTTGCTATTTAATTTTCATGTAACATTTTTCCCTAGGTGAATTGAGATCCATTCTGGGGCATTGTGGGATAGTTTAGCCTCATCCAAAACTCACTTTAACATCACACAATCTAATATTTGTCTCCCACTTGAGTACTAGGGGTTTTGACATCCTACTTATGGGAAAGAAGCAGAAAGGGCAGGAAAAGGGATAGACCTTGAGAAAACAAGTCTAATAAGACTGAATACTTAGCAAAGTACTTGAGTGCTACCATTGCTAGGCTCCTCAGCCTGGAGTTTTTTGATGAGGTTAAGCTAATTGTGGGCAGCTGCAATCCCAGCCGGTTCACTCTTTTGAACTTACTGGAAATCATGGCAGCAAAATCTGGGTGTTGTACTGCAGTGAAGGCAGCCTTCCTGCTTCAGAAAACTGACATGAGAAATAGAAAATCTCTGGACAGCTCAGATGATTTAAATATGATTGTAGAGAACTGACTGCTTAGCTGAAATAAAGAAAAAATATTTTTCTTGGTTAGAGTGTGGAGTAAGTCCATGCAGTGTCCTTTATATCTAATGTAGCATCAGTACTACTAAAGAAAAAACACCTCAGCTGCATGATTTTAAAACATGCTTTCCATACATTGGTCTACTAAACTCATAATTGGAAATGTAATCAAGAGACTATGGTGCTTTTTGGTACAGCAAAGCAGCCATAAATGTCAAGACATGTAATGATGCTCATGAGTCCTGGAAGACCCTTCCAATGTTATTGAAGGTCATTTGTGTTTACGTCTTCACTGACATGTCCAGTTATTTTCATGGATGAAATGTGCATTTATGAACTTTGTGCTGTAGTGCTCCAGATGCATGGGTGAGGTACTCCAGGCATAGACTAGCGCTCCACAGTGGTTCCCCAGTAAGTCAGAAAGGACGGCAGGAGATTGTAAGAATAGAACCGCTGTGGGTGCTGAGAAAGCATTTAATCTCTGCCTCATTACGGTACCGTTCAGTTTCTGTTCTCTTCATGTCACTGGAGACTACAACATGAAATACTATTGTGGCATATAAAGGAATATAATTTTGTGTAAATTTGAGTAAGATGAACTTTAACATTAGGTTCTGGGACACTACATTGATTTTTCGATATGGAATTAATAGAAAATATATTTCTTCATGTAGGCTTGTCTCTAGAGACTATGATTGCTGAAGACTAGTTAAATTAATGGGGGAAGGGATATAAATCTGATGATGAATTCTTCTTGGATGCTAAATCAATAACTGTAGTTTTGCAGATTAAATGTATTGCATCATTTAGGCTTTATTTTGTAGCATAATGATAGTGTAAAGAAATAAATGAAAATTAAAAAGCAAAAGATTCCTGTAAAAGTTTCAAAAGGAAATGTGTCTGTTTTCAAGGTTGGATGAACACAGACTTAACGCTTTATGTTGATGGAGGTAAAATAAAAGTACAATTGCAAACTATTTATAAAGTTAGCTTAAAATTAAAGATGGAAAGATGGACATAATCAAGCATTAAATCTGCTGGTACCATCTGATGCTTGGCTTAGGTCCTGATGATAAATCAATGGCAATCCCTGAACTAAACTGAAACAGAAAGAACCGTGAGCTGAGTGGAGGATGGAGAAAACTCTTCTGAGATTTTTTAATTTGATGCTGAAACCAACAGCACAAATGGGTAGACATAAATAACCTTCCCCACCCTTTCTGTCCTCCTCACAAGCTTTTGAGACCACAACATCCACCAGAGTATCACTCAGCCTTTATTTCTCTGACTTTCAGAGAAACCCTGACCAAAGTGTGCCACAAAAAAAAATTAATATTTCTCACCTGGGGGATTACTTATCTCCCCACTGCTGCACGGTGCTCTTTCTGTTTTTGAGTCTGTTTACTTTCTTCTTTCTTTGCCTTTTACTAAAAGACAGAATCTACTTTGAGCAAAAAAGAGCATGCTGCTCTCAGCGTGTGACCTGGAAGGCAGCTATACCTTATATAGCTTGTCAGTGATGTATGTTCACCTGGCTCTAGGCAGCTGATAAGGGTGTGTACTAAACCCCTTTCTCACGCAGAGGCTTTATGCAACGGTCTGCAGAAACAGAAGCAGTACATTTATCTGTGCTGTTCTTTCTTCCTTACTGTCTGTCTGGACAGACAGTATGTGTCTTATTTTGCCTCCAAGAAAACATATTCATACTCATAAAAGAGGTCAACAGCAGCAGCTTCAGCAGCTCATTTTGGCTCACGTTGTCTTGTAAGAGAACAAGTAATGCCACCTTCATTATCAACAGAAAAGATTGTCAAAGAAGGGACAGCATTACAAAAATTTCTCTTTACCCAGAGAGAAGAGGAAGAACACCTAACATTAAAATGAAGGCTTTCCTTTTCACTTTAAGTTGTAACTATTTGGGGTTTTGTTAGTTTGCCAGAGAAGCTTTTTCTGTTTGTTTAAATAGAAGGCTATTAAAAGAAGCACTTGCCATGGACCTAGGCTGACCAAGGTTTCAACTCAAAATATTCAACCTTGCTTAAAGGATGAGATTCTTGATCCAACTCTTGATCCCCTGCAGGTTTTTTTGTTCTACAAAAATTAGTGCAGTAACTGACTCCACTGGATTACAGCGGGAATTTGGGGGTTTAACACTTTTTAAACTGGCTTTATAGTCTCACCTAGATGCCTGCAGTTTGGAACATTCCCTAACTGCAAAGCAGAATGTTATCTTCAGGTAGAGGAGATTTGCTTTTGCAACTACTGGCACTATTTTTAAGTAGCACCAATACAGCATCTCAAACAGCTCTAAAGTAGCCATATGGATTTCCTCAGCAGCCTGGGTGTTGTGGTTTAACCCCAGCCAGCAGCTAAGCCCCACACAGCCAGTGGCTCACTCCCCCTGTGGTGGGATGGGGGACAGAACAGGTAGGGTAAGAGTAAGAAAACCAGTGGACTGAGTTAAGAACAGTGTAATGATTGAAATAGAATACAACAACAAACAACAATAATACTAATTTGTAATGAAAAGGAAAATAACAAAAAGAAATAAAACACAAGAAAGACAAGTGATGCAAATGAAAAACAGTTGCTCACTACCAACCAATCGATGCCCAGCCTGTTCCCAAGCAGCAACCCCTGGCTAGCTTTCCTCCTGGTTTATTTGCTGAGCATGACATCATATGGTGTGGAATATTCCTTTGGCAAGTTTGGGTCAGCTGTCCCGGCTGTGTCCCCACCCAGCTTCTTGCGCCCCTCCAGCCTTCTTGCTGGCAGGACAAGGGAAGCTGAGAAGTCCTCGACTTAGTGTAAGCACTGCTCAGCAACAACTAAAACATCAATGTGTTATCAACATTATTCTCAGCCTAAATTCAAAACACAGCACTGTGTCAGCTGTTAGGAAGAAAACCAACTCTATCCCAGCCAAAACCAGGACACTGGATAATTTCTGTCCTTTAGAACTTTATTTCTGTTTAACTAAAATTAATCTCAAATCAATGAAATTTTAAGAGCAAAGTGGTCATATAGCAGAGCTATATGATACCGTTAGCCAAAAGCCCTCTTTATCTCCAGTCTAATAAAATGTCAAAAAAGTCTAAAAGATTATTTACAATAGGGCATCATCTGGTCCCTGAAATTTGAAGCCAGTAACAACAGGCTCAGATTTGTTAAGCCTTTGCGATAATTTCTATCACTAAAAATCTATTCCAGGGACATCCATGGGAAGTTATCTGTGAGTTTTTCCTTGAGGTTTTATAAATAAAGATCATTAAACTTTAGCTAACAGACAATTCATATATTTAAGAATTATTCTTACAGCTGTTGAGACTTGAAGATGAAGGATATGAAATTAAAAAGCTTTGTGCTGATTTTTTTGTTGACATTGCGGTTTTGGCATGCTCTTGACAGTTCCCCAAATGCTTTCATTTCTTGCCTCCTTCCTTTGTATTTTGACTTACTTTCTGGTTAAAAATAACCACCACGCAAAGATTTCAGTCCTGTATTTCTTCTTGCATTGAACATGCCATGTTATGACAGGGGTGTATGTTTATAACCTGAGTCTTGAGGATGCAAAAGTTTGATGAAAATGGACTTAGTTTCATGCATCACATTTAATAGCAAACTCTTTGGCCAAGTAATGCTATCCCAGCTTGTTTTTATCACACAGGCAAACAGGCATGGAGAAATCAATCCTTCTGTCTGTCTGTCCCCAGGGGTGCTGCAGACACTGAATGACCACTGAATTCAGATGTAGTTATCTTTGGGTGCTAGGCTGGAAGCTGCTAGTTATGTTGAACACAGTGTGTTATAATGCTGTACTGGCTGCTTGTGTCCCCCCTATTTCTACTGTACAAAATGCACATCTTCTATATGTGTGTCAGCTTAACAATACTTCTGATGGTAATGTTGACTCTCCAGATCAGCAGGTAGGAACTGCTTTTTGGTCAGGCTGTTCTTTGTATGTGGAAAGGCTAAGGAGTATACAGGGAGTTAGAGGTTTCACAGCTACCAAATCCCCATGCTTGACTGTTATTTTTCATAGATTACTAAATGCAAGCCCAGTCTGTGTCTGAACTAATAATGATGGAACCCGTTGGTTGTTTGCTTGCTTCTTGGGCAGTGTAGCAGTCAGTGCTTTGTCCTTATTTAGCTTCTGATCAACTAAAGCCATAAGTCTGGTGCAACATCTAGCTATTGAGCCTGTCTCCCTAGGTTGGCTGTAAAGATTGGCTACAGCCTCTGGAGAACATTAGTTCTCCTGCCAAGTGGTCACTTAACTTTGTCCATGAAAACAGACATTTTGTTTTATCATAGCTGAAGTTCTGGGTTCTTCCCAACATTAGGAATGAAAATGAGAAAAATATCATGTGAGTTAATCCTTTTTGTGTCAGCGTTGTCTGCATCTACCAGATGGATCTTGTTTTTCCAAAGCACCGTCTGCACAGAGCTAAGACTTGGGAACCTGGCTGAGTGAATCAGCCAAGCATGATGCAAAGAGCCAAGAAATGTAGAATCAAAATAGCTTGGTATGTTTTGCTTGAAAAAAGTAGTGGTTTAAATTTTCACCAATATTTTTTCATAGAAAGCTCAGATTAATGTTTTGAAATTCAAGAGATCTTGGTTTAATTTTTTTTCCTGGTAAAAGTCCATTTCTTAATTGTCTGTGATGATTATCTATAAAACACCCTCAAAATACAAAGATTCAGATGTGAGATCTCATATCCAAGAACCTTCAGGCACATGTACATTACCATCTCTTCTTGGGTAAGAGGTGTGCTTTCAAAGCAAATTCCACTTACCGTAGTTTAGTTCAAATTGCAGACCAATTTCAGAAGAGACGAACAGTTTGGGAGCCCGTCTGAAGTAAATCTCCCCCAAAATAAGCTCATTGAAGATGTCAGGTGCTCACTACCAGCTGTTTTGCTCTACAGATCCATTCCCACTGGAGGTGAGTATAGACACAGACATCACTCAGACCAATTAGATTTAATACTTTACATTCAATTTGCACAAACAACCACCAATGTGAAGTTTTGTGCAAGCTACTCCCATCTTTCAAGTTCCAAAAGCCCATCCAGCAGTTTCACAACATGCCTTCTTATGAGATTTCCCATGTCTGTTCTCAGACAGAAACACCTTCAGTGTTGCAGTGTCTCATTTTTGGTTCTGATTCTGGCTGAAACCCAGAAATACATAAGGAATGCAAAACCAGGAGGAAAGCGCCATCAGGATGAAACCACACAGAGCTTAAAACCATTCCTACACAGGTTAGAATGCTGTATCCTTGCAGATTCCTTTACAGAAGAGCAGTGACTTCAATGAAGTTAGGCACAGATCTTTTAATGTCCATCTCTGGTACATTCTCTGTTAATTAAAACACTGTGCTGCATATTGAATGGGCTTTTATTGCTATTAGCGTGCACTGCACAAGCCGTCCTTAACTCTCTGCATCTCCGCAATATGCTCTATGCCACAGCTTAGAATAATCATGGGTCGTTTCTGCTTAAGCTCTTTGTAAACTCCATGTGGTTTTGATGAACAGAACAATGCAGCTGAACCAGCGCAGAATACACACAAAGAATACTGCAAAGGAACAGAGAAGTGTTTACACTTGTAGTATCCTGGCTTGATTTCTTTTGCCTTACTGTTTCTGTTTCTCTTTTAATTTGCTTTTATTGTGTTCTCATTTTTAGTCCCTCAGGTAACTGCTTGGGTGCCTTAGTATGTTCAGCATCTCATAACGCAGATACATGTTTTCACTCCCTGATTGCACCAAGCAGATACAGAAATTTTTATAGTCAGGTGTAACATATTAAACTGTTGTGATCCAATTCTCCCTCAACACGATGAGAAATACTCACTGCCATCTCTGCAGAACCTGCTCTGACTTGCTGTCTGGAGAAGCTTGTCCTCCTATATCAACTAAATTGGGTATCTTGGGACACTAGTCACCCAAGCTGAGTGCCTAAAATGTGGCTAAGTATGTATCTCTTACATATCTTGTTAGTGGTTCTGAGCACAGAGAAAACATTTTCTGAACATGTATCATTAATTCATTGCTCGCTAATGGCCTGCCCTATGTGTAAATGTCTCTGGACCGTCCCTTGTGTTTAATCTGCTTCCTTTATCTTGTAAAGATATTATCTCTGGCCCAGCCTACACTTTGCTGTGATTTGACTCAAGCATAAGTGTTTTTCCCATGACCTTTGTTTTGGAATTGAGGCATTGGAAAGACCTCAACATTTCTAAAATATTGTTACCAAATCAAGCCAGAAAAGGGACCACAACCTCAGATGAGAAGTTGCAGAATAATGGTCCATGTTGGGCAAGAAAACAGGAAACCCCGAAATACAAATAGAGTATTATCAATAATCAGATTAGATGAGAAGACTTTTCATGTAGGGCATTCACTATTATGTTCTCTCTAGGTTAACTACATTTGCATAGGTGTCATTTTTAAAAAAAATAACTAAAATATTATTGTACTGATAAGTATATTTAAAGTTCGTTCAAAAGCCAAGAAATTCCTTGTAAGTATCTTTGCCTACGGAGGACTTTAGATCTTCTCTTTAGAGAGATGTCCAGAAGATATTTTGTCACAGCTACAACTGTGAGAACAAACAGCCTGTGGAATAAAATTACCAGTGCCACTCATGTCAAGACTTCTGTGTAGCAGCAAGGAAGCCATTGGTCTTGTTTGGCTTTGGCTACTGTTATGTTGATTTTATTCAGGTGTATTGATCTAGTGGTATTGCTATAGGTCTGACTCCTTTTACGCTGCAAGAATCTTAGCATGTGTTTTTATTCCTTTTTAAAAGCCAAGGACTTAAGAGAAGAGGGAAGCTCAAAAAGATCATATCAGTGCTCCAGTGGTAAATTGGACACACCTGGTTAAAGAAGAAACAAAAATGCAAGATTTCTCTTACTGGCACAATCTGCCTTTTAAGACTAAATCTTTCAGAAATAAAGGACTTGAGGAATGGACTAGATATCTGTGCAAACAATTGGGATAACCCCCCCATTACCAAAAGAGGAAGGTGGTTAATGCTGTTCAAATATCTGCCTAAGCAAATAAAATTATCAATTTAAACAAAAAAGAAAAAAGTCAAAACCAACCGGGAAAGAAAAGATCAATTCACCGTTTTATTCTGTATTAGCAGGATAATGGAAGGAATACACAGCCAGCTCCTGCGTTTAGATAGTATGTTTATAATTTCCAGATGCTGGATGCTAATTCCCTGAGACATGCCAGCTTCATCACTTGAAGCCTTCTGGAGTTTTCTGTCCATCCACTTCTCCAGCTAAGTACCCAGAGGATTAGTGCCTCCTCTATCCTTTTCTGACTGTCATCTGCTGTACCAAATGAGTTGCGATATTTCACAACAATTAGGACTCCCAAAAAACCTGACTGATCAGCTGGCAGGACAAGCTTGCTTACATTGTTTCATTGGTATTTCTTCCTTTTTGACAATGTTTGGCAAGCTGTCCAAATTGGCATTTGTCCCTGGACACAAAGAATGACCCCTGGATTTTTGTGGGAATTGTGAAAATATGATGTCTTCTTTCATGTCATTAGCCTCTCTTTTCCATCTCCCCTGCCATCCTGCCATCCCTGATGTCTGCAGTGATGCAGAGCTCCACAGAGAAGACATGCCACTAGTGCCATACATCACCAGTGGTCCTTCTGGCTTAGTCTGCAAAATCTGGTTTCAGCTTTTTGCATATTCAAACATCAATTCAAATGCTCATTTGCACAGATATGCTCTTTACTTTGTTATTTTAATATTCATTCAGCCACTTGAGGGTTGATATAGCAGCAGTGCCTGACTGTATCAGGACATAATAATGTTTGCACAGGGGCAGGCACAAAGCTTGATAGAGTCATGATGCCTTTTACATTTCCCAAGACAAGTTCTAAAGGTTCTCCCAGGGCACTGTCACATTTGTCTTCAATGTGTCACAATGTGACTGTGTGACTACTCTGACACAGACTGTAGTCTTTTGAGGAGAGAGGAAGGTGCATCCCAGAAGAGGAAAAAAGTAACTTCAAAATGAAAAGAAGCACCAATCTTCCTGAAAGAACTAGAAAAACATTTGAGGAAAATAAATGCTTCTGCCTACATGAACTCGTGATCTCAACAAGCAGCAATGATATGTTTGAAATATGCTTCAGGAGCATTTTATCTTTACTGTTTAAAAAAATTAAATAATTAAGGTGGAAATTTTTGGCAGTGAGGCAGTGTCTGAAAAAGAACATTTTCAGCAGATTATATTAATGGAAAAAATCAGGATTCCAACATTTTCAAGAGTTAAGTTGCAATATGTTTGTCTGGAAAACCACAGCAATCTTTTTTTTCCTCTCTCTTTCTCATTTTTTTTTTTTGAAGGCACATTAAGATGTCTTTCTAGATCAAAAATATTTCCACCCTGCTTGTTTCTTTACAGAAAAAAATGTTCTCTCTGATGTTTTCATGTTTCTTCGGAGAACAACACTAATTGGCTTCCATTGCAAGAAAATATCTCTCTAGAAGAACATAAATAGTGGCTGCTGTTCCTTTACATCAGTTTTATGTTTCTTAGTTATATGAGCACAGTGAATGACTTTGATTCCTTTTCTTTTTTTTTTTTTTTGGAAAGGGTATGGTTCCTGCCTGATTTTTTTTTTATTTATTCATTATTACTTGAGGTAGGTAAGAAATAGAAGTAGTTGAAAATATTTTATTTGGAGGCTATACTACATTTTTTTCCTTTACTCTGAAATAAATTTGTTTTGTAATGTTTCCTTTGGCTCCTTCAGGTTTAGTTCTCTTCACTAGTTGCAGGAAAACATTTGTGACAAAAAAAACCCGAACACGAAGCAGATTAAATGGCTCCCACACATAGACAAGACAATAGGAACATGGAAGTTCATATGTGTAGCTAAGATTTTTTTTTTTTTTTTTAAATGTTTACCTTGGACACTTCAATCCTTCTTTGCAGAGCAGATGTCAGCTGAAACCAGTAGCTTGGAAGAAATGACTGACCCCCAAATATTGTATTAGGAACACTTAACTTGTGTATGACATCCTACTATTTTTGTGTTGAAATCATTGCTCTTAGAGGAATTAATCTTTCAAATTGTGACAGAGGTTTCACCTACCCTATAAAGTGCTGTGCTGACATAGTACTACAGGTCCTGAGAGCTCCATAGCTGTGTCAGCTCAGCCTAGTCTAGACTGATGAACTTCCAAACAGGCAAAGAGGACACATTCTCAGCATTCCCAAGAACTAGAACCTTTCTCTATCCAGTTTCCTATTGGGGTAATGGGATGATAATAATAATGGTAATTTTTCTACATACCTTTTGATATGTCTATTTAGACCCTTGGTGGCCAAACAGCAGCTTAAGTGCTCGGATCACCCTGGTCAGCTGTGGCTCATTTTAGGGTTATATCACACAAATGACAGATTCCTTCATCATCGTGGTGGCTGAGAGACCTGATCTCTAACCATGAAATGAAGTGAACCAGCAATGGCTGAGGAAGCCAACAAGCTGCCCAGGTGCATGCCCAGCATTGGTACCCTGGAAGAGCCATTCTCCTCCTCTTCTGGGTGGTATTCAGTTTTTACAGGGAGGTTTTTCATATCTTTTGACATGGCATTTACAGTTTGTAAGCTGGAGAGGTTGGCCACCCTTGATTTCAGGCTAGTTGGAAGGTTTAAGTTGCAACAGATTTAAGTTCAGTACAGGAAGCTGACTGTTGTACAGACAACACAGTCATGATGGTGTGGAGAGAGCAAGTATAAACCACTCCATCATGTGGTTTGAACTTCCAGCCTCACCCTGCTTTGATGGCTAAGGAAATAGAAAGCAAATGTGCATGGCTTTCTTACTTACCCTTTGTGGTTTCCTCTAAATATCATATGTTTGTTTTAAAGTTGGTGGTTGTTCTCAGACTTTAATACCTTTCTCCAAACACTCTTCGAGAATATCTCTTTAACAACCCAGGCCTTGAAATTGTACCATTCATTCAGAAAAATGGGCTAAGAGTACTGGACTTTGGCATGCTACTTATGGATGCCTTTTTTGCCTCTGTGATGCATCCTGCACCAGTCAGCAGATGAAAGGGACTTGAGGTACAAGCAAATAAAGGACCTTCTTTATCCATCCGTTTTGTGCTGGGTCAAAACTTCAGGTGGCACAGAATGGCTTTGTCAAAAAGTTGCTTGCTTTAGTCACATTAGGCTTAGTGAATCTCTGCTGGCTTGTGTCTGCCAAATATGTGAGCTTGACTTCGTAAAACTGCTTACTCCAGAGGAACTTAGAAATAGAATCTTAGAATCATTTAGGTTGGATTCCTAAATCTTTTGTGTTTTTAAAAGCATACTTGATAGGAGGTGAAAAAGAGAGATCAAACTACTTCTAAAATGCCCACATATCTAAACCTCCAGAATTTGATCAGATATTTGACCCTATACTGATGAATTCTCAAATTTTGGTACCACTCTATTTGGCAAACTGATATGGAAGTGTCCTTGCTGTTGAGAGCTGTCACCAGGCTTTTCTCTAGGCAGGACCAGGCTGAAATCGGTTCTGTCTTCAGACAGGAATGCAAAACCTATCAAAACAAGGGAATTTCTAAACCACAAGATAACACTGGTTCATTTAATCTCTGAGAACTGTTAATGCCATTTCCAGCAAAGGAAGAAGAAAAACTTTAGCTGTGTCACCAATTGTTCCAATCAGAACAAAATTAAAAGGTCTGTCACTGTTTGTGCTCTAGGGTATAAGTTGTCCAGAGGAAGGACTTATTCCTGAACTCAGCTGGAGTTCACTTTATGTCCTGAAACATGAAATTTGATAACATTTTAAATTTTATCCCGGCTATTATAACTGTACCTATCCAATCCTTTTCTCTCTCCCATGACATTTTCATGTCTCATTATTCTACCTACAGAGTAACTCAGACGATCTTCCTGCTCCAGGGTTATGGCCATACAGAAGTCTTGTGACCAACTGAGTTATTGGATAACACACCAGAAAGCTTGTTCATCATCTCTCTAGAGGAAAAATTGTTTTTTGACAAAGGAATGGGATTGCTATTAGATTTGATCTTCAATTCAATGAAGTGTCAGAAATACCATGAAGTGCATTAGTGGCTCTGCTACAGTTAATGAGTTATATAAGGCAAATAACAGAACAAAACTCCAAGTGAGCCAGAATTTTGTAATTACGTACACACAAATTACCAATATCCTTGAGCATCAGAAACATTAAGACAATTAGAAGTTCTCAGTATAATTTCCTTTAAAAAAACCAAACCAACAAAACCTGTGTTGGACCTTTGTAATTTTGAAGACAATAGCGAAAATGAAGAGAGATGTAAATCAAATGAGGAACATTTGGGACATCCTTGGGAAATCATCTTAATCACTTGGAACAAATCCTTAGGCACACACTGTATACTGGGTGATTAAGATAGGCAGCACTGATTATTGTTGAAGAAGCGGATCAGCAAATGGTTGTATCACAGGTCAGTCAGAAAAGGTTAAATCAAAAAGCTGCAAGAAGAACATGTCACGGAGCAGGAAAATAGTATCACTATTGCAGCAGTAGTAGGTTTAGGCAAATTCTGTTCAAATCAGATAAGCAATGGACTAGAGACAAATAAAATGGAGAAAGTTAAAAATGATCCAGCTGAAATTATGAGGTGATTCACTTACAATGAAAGATAAGAGAAAATAGTAAAAGAGATCTAGATCTTTGAAGACTGTGAGCTCAAAGAAAGGTGAGGAAAGGTTTTGTGAAGTGCACCAGAAGAGAGCTTGAAACACATGAAGAATAATAATAAAGAAAAACAAATACAGGCCAACCCTTTAGACTTTCCTGACAGTACATCATTTGACATTATATTAGCCTCCTCATAGCAGCACCATTTGGTTATTTTATAATGAGCCTAGACAAAGAAGAAGAATTAATAGAGACTAAAAGGATAAAGAAGCTGCATAACTACAATGAAACCAATGTTTAGTTATTTATAGGACAAATTCCCATCTGACTTGATAACTCTTGGGTGGAGAAGGCTGTTCACGTGTCTCCCCCTAGTTTGCAGAAAGGTTTTCCATACAACATTATAAGTTCTTATAAGGTCTTATCGAGGCAGTGGAAGAGCTGAGGAAGATGCCCATGTGGCCTGAGCGTGTGGTGCCCCTCATCTAGATTCCCCTTTGCTTCTGTTTCTTTGGAGCTCTGCCAAAATATCTGAACCAAGTTTGTCTTTCTGCATGAAGCACTTCCTCCCTGTATGTATCAAGAAAGTCTAAATGATTCAGGAGCCTCAGAGTGAGCAGTGTCTGGAAGCACTTTGACACTTTTGCCAAGTGAGCACTGCTACCTTTTTTAATGTTTTTTTTTTTCCTTCTTTAATCCAGTTCATATAATTTTGTTGTGTGTATTACAGGGGCAGTGAGAGTGTCAACCAAGATCACCACCCTGATATGCAAGGTGCCGTACAGAAGAGGAATGTTGCTAGAAATCACATCCTAGCTAGACAAAGGTGAGCAAAAGACAGAAATCTTGGCCCTGCTCAGTCTGGCATCGTCACCACCAAAGTCAAGCTCCTCTAAACCCACTAAGTTTTACAGAGATGCTTGACATAGTCAAAGGTGTGTCTGCCTCTGAGACCCATAGGAACTCACATCCTGAGCATGCCTGTGTCATCATGCTGTGGGTACAGCCACACAAGTCACCTGCATACAGCTGGGCTGGGCAGTATTTTAGGTTCCTAATTGTCAGTATGGTTTTCTATCACGTGTAACGCACACTGGCAATGTAGATCTTTGTGTATGAATAAAGCCAGTTAGGCCTTCCACCCATTCTGTTATATCGCCAGGCTTCCTTACAAGGAGGACACATTATCCTGAGAGAAAATGTAAATTGGAGTGAAAGCATGCCAAAGAAACCTGTGGGTGAAAAGGGAGTGAGGAGAGGAAGGAGACAAATTGAGCTGGACAGCAGCAAGAGTCTGGAAAGGCAGAAAGTACATCATCTCAGGTAATTTTTCCATTTACAATGTGGAATATTCTGTTGGATTAATCAGCGTCACCTTCACAGTGGCCACTTGGGCATCAGCAAAAAATGAATGGCCAGAGCAGCACTGGGGGGGTGGGGGGTGGGGGTAATCAAACAGTCTCTGACACATAGTAATGAATTAATTTGCTACACACAGAAAATGTAAAACTGTAGGAATATGTTCCCTCTTCTCTTTACCCCAGAATGGTTTTAATGTGTGAGTTCTATTTAATATTCACTTCTCTGTCAAATAGAAGGGTTATGCACCTTTACTGGATAATGTTAAAATGACACAAATATTTGCGTTTCTGTCCTAAATCAGTGATTCTTCTTGCAGTCATCTAGCTCATTTGTGTGTAAAGTACAGCTGTACTTTGAGGAAATAATGAAACTGGGAAGCTCACAAATGCTAGGCCAACACAGTATATTCTGTCCCTGTGCCTTTGGATCATGCTGCCATTTCTCACTTGAGGAATTAGACATGGAGGTTAACAAATAGCTCTCCTCCCCGTTCAAATCCTGATATGGCAGAGGCAATAAGGAGAAAATAGGAAGGCTGCACTCAGGGCAGTGTGTTTAACCATCAGTACCTGAAAATGTAGCCATATATTCCTGACTGCTGAAAAACTCAGCTTCACATGGCTTTGAGGTAGCTGCTTCCCGACAGGTAACCGGGTGCCCAGCTGACTTTCTAAAGGGAACACTGGTTCTCCCACCAAAATGTTGGGCTGAACGTGGAGCTGACTGGGTGATATTCTACAGCTTGTATTGAGAGAAGGTCAAACAAAATCAGAGTCCTTCTGCCCTTAAACACCACGTGTCTGTGTCTTGGGGGTTTAATCTGTGCTCCCATGTGTCTCTTGAATGTCAAATAGCAGTTTCATTTGTATCATTTATGGTGTGGTAGCATTCAAAGTTTGTTTGTAGCTGGATTTTCTCAGCTTAAAAACCCAGTAAAGTAGATAGCAAGGTCTCTGTTCTAGTGTACTCCCATTCTACAACCACAGTCAGTGGGACAAAGTGACACCTATATGACAGAGAAGAATGGATAAAAGGAGGAAAACAATCAGATCAAGAGCCAGAAAGGCTAAAGAGAGGCTTCAGGAAGGTGTAAAAGTGATAGAGCTTTTCAGTGGTAGATGTTGAGAAAAGAATAAGATGAATCGTCCACTATTCATAGTCTGAATCAACTTAATGAGACTGGAGTGGATGACTTCTGAAACATCAGTCTTGATGACTGATTTCCTTGGGAGAAATTCAGGGGCCCTCCCCAGTGGGGCAGTGCAACAGCTACCATAGTTTATGGTACTTGCAAAGGTATCATTATTATGGAAGACCATAATAAAAAGTCTCTGTTGTGTGTTTTTCCATCGTTTCTGGTGCTTGAGGTGCCAAATGATGTTTTGTTGTCTTTAGGAGAATCTGCTTCCGTGTATTTATGACAGCATGTCTCACTGCTTTCCTCAAGAAGGACACCTTGTTGGAAATATTCCAGGAGCAGAGAGACTGACCAAAAACGAGAGCAGATTTTATTACTAGAGATCAGCTGTAGCTCAGGTTGAGATTTATGCAGGCCAGCAGTGCAAACAGCTTCTTGCTATTTCAAATGACTGCTACCAGTTTTATTGTTCCCAGGCAGGTAAGCACAGTGCTGTGAAAAATACTAACGTTTCAAACCTGGACTGCTCAGATCACACACACTACTGCTTCAGAGCCTTCTTATTGTCTATTTTTGCAACAAGCTGGGTAACAGCTCTTCTTCCCACCTGTAAAAAAGCAGGGGGTATGCATGCACCTGTAGTGAGCAATTCAGCAACCATGGCCATGCTGGCTTACCTGCCTTCTGGTGTTTGAAGTTGCTGCAGTTGTTATCACAGCAGTTCCTGACAGCTCTGTTCAAGGGATTGATCTGAGATGTCTCAGTTTCAGTAAATCCATCTGTATTGTGAGTGAATTGCACAAACACAAGGTCACCACACTGGAATCAAACAATTTGGGTCAGTATTACATTGTTGGACTGTTCATTGGCATTACTTTGCCTGACCCATGGGTTTCTCTACACGACATATCACAGCAAGGTGTGTAGCAAGGGGTAGCCTGAGAACAGGAATCACCAAATTTTGGTGAAGAGGAAGTGTAACTAGCAAAGTATAACAAGCAGATCCGCCCAGTGACAATATACTTCCTTTGGCATCTTCTTCTGGCCTCTGTGGCAGGCAAGATCCTGCACTGGGTGAACTTTTAGTCTTTTCAAGTGTTATTCAGTGTGTTTTATTCTTAAGTAGTAATCAAACAGCACTAGGCAGCCTGTGCTACCATGGCATTTGGGACTAAGCCACTGTGCCATCTGGTCAGAGGTGTTGGAGTCATCCAGCGGCTGCCTGCCATACCCCCAGGAAGGCTAACAATCAGTCAGAAGAAGCGCTGGAAGTCATGGCAGCACTGCCTGGCTCTCAGGAGGCGCACAGTGGTGTGCCACTCATCACTCCCAGCTGGGAGGTCCCAAGGCACAAGGACTGCACTCCAAACTGCCAGCAAAGAGTTCAGCACCATACAGACCTGAGCACACCAGGGAACCTCTTCTCCCCTCGCCTAGTTCTATTAAAGTTTCAACACAAAGAGTATACTTGGTAAATTATATCATCTCGGTGAGTGTGAGGGCTAAAGGACTCCCAGGGGTGCAGAAGAAGGAGGTTCTGTACCCAGCTCAGGCACGGGCTCCTCTTGGCTTTGCCATTTTCTTGCTCTCTGCTCCAGTTCTTCCTTGATGAGGGAAGGATAAAAATTGCTTCATTCCTTAACCAGTGAAGTGTGTGCTGAGTACAGCTGGACCTCTTTCACCCTTTCCAGGACTGTGAGCAGGACGGGCAGCTAAGGACAGAGCGTGACACTACTTCATCCACATTTTGATGATGTTCAGATTTGGATTTCATTTCCTTTTGCAGAGTTTCTGTGGCAGACAGCATATGGTGCTCTCACAACCCACCTGCTGTAATAGCTGCCTGGAAAAACTGCTGCTGCGACTGCTGTCAGACACAGTATTTTTGCCCTTTGGTGTTACATTGTTTAAAAAAAATCTGACAGGCTGTCACCCAACAAATGGTCTTTTCACAGGTGCCAGAAAATTACCGTCCAGAAGGATCCTTATCTCCATCAAGGATTTTGTAATAAACAATTGTTTAAAGCCAGAGAGCAAGCATGGTCATGGACATGTGTTCAGTCCTCACCTCTGCTATGTAGCCTTCCTCTGCTTTCCATCACTTTGCACGTCAATGGTGACCAGCTTAAAGCAAACTCATTAATCCTGTTGCTGTAGCATTAAAATCCCCATGTTGAAATTGCATATTTACCCACATCTTAACTTGAAATAATCACACTGCACAGCAGAACTCCTGTTGATTACTTTGTCTGATCACATCCTTAATTTAATTAGCTTTAAACAAATTTAGTGGGTAGTCGAGACTCCAGGATGTGGAAGTATTGAACGAAGTATTGAGTGAAGTATAAGAATGAAGCACAGGACCAGCCTTCAAGGAGTTTTAGCACTATGCAGAAACTCATTGATCCTGGGCAAGTCAACCACGTTGCAGGCATATTTAAATATGGGGATACTTATCTACCCCAGAGCAGAGCAACAAGGGGTTATTTCCATGTTACGCCCCACTCCGATCATTGCTGAATGAGAAATTCTAGATAATGTTACACAAATTCTGATAATTATTTGTCTGTCAGCCAACAACAATGGGAGATGTGGACTTTAATCTCCTAACCCATAAACGACTCATGAATTTGAGCATTCACAATTTCAAGTCTCTCAGAAGATATGGTTTTCAGAAGGTTTTGTGGATATCTCTGCTGAAAAATCCAGTTTTTCTTGTAAAAGTGAGAAGTTTCCTCCTTTTAACTTCCAGCTCATTTTCGTTTCATGTTTACTACGAGGTTCCAGGCAGAGTGGCTTTGCAGTTCTCTCAGCCTGTCCTGTGAACAGAGGTGACCAGTCAGAGGAAGCCAGTAGCTCCTGCTGCTCTTTCATATGAGGGCCACCTTCAATTTTGCCTTTTTATGGTGATATATGAATACCTTTGCTTTGGACCGGTTTTGTCACTATCACAGAAGATGTCATCATTGCCTATAGCAACAATTGCTTTCCTCAGCAATATACAATGACAAAGTGTGTCAGTGATTCGCTTTGAGAAGGAAGTTTGGATTTTGAAAAGCAAAATCAATTTATGCTCTCATGTATCCTCTCAGATTATGAGAGCATTGTTATGAGATCACCCATAAGAGTTAGGAAACAGATCATTAGAGTAATTCACTCGATATGGTTATGCCAAACTTAATTCACTTTTCAGCCATGTAATAAGATCCCATAGGGTCATTACTTCTTTGCTACATCATCAAAAATAATGAGATTCATTTTTCTCAGTTTATGTGGAAATAGACACTGTCTCTTATCATGCTCAGCTGAGTGAAATCGACAACCGCAGCAATTTCTTTCTTGAGGTTTTCCAAGGTGAAAAATCATTATTTAAAATGTGAGATTTGATGCATTAATACAAGAGGTTCAGGTAGTCTTTCCCTGACAATTGAAGCTTTCATCACTAGAAAGATGTGTAGATGGATAAACTCTGATAATAAGATTTTTTGTATATTATTTCCTGGGGAAAAGAAAAAGTATCTGTCAGGTTCATTAATAAGAGCAAAATAGGACACAAAAAATTATGCTAAAATGAAAAATACTTGTCATCACATGTAGTATAAATCGGTATGTTTTACTTATGTGCTTGACAAGCGCTATCTTAAAACATGAAGTAAGGCAGAGACTTTAAGTTATTTGAAGAGTTTATCAATTTAGGAAGGGAGATGTGTTTGGCTGTTTGTCATGATGCATGTGCAGCAGGTACACGTAGCTTCACCCATGGAAAGGCTCACTATTTCAGCAGCCATCCTGTCAGATTATAGGCTCTGCACTGCATCTGTCTTATAGTTGAACAAAAACTTTTTTGTGATCATTTTAGGGACTTTTGCAAACATAAATAAGAATTTCTAGAGTTTTAAACTGATGAGACAGAAGATCCAAATAATTTTATAGGTCTGGCCGCCAATGTTACATTTTTGTCCATATAGCAAATTTGCTGGCCTTTCCTTTGTTATCAGCCCTCCCAGCTGGTATGTTCACATGAAAGGATGGATTTTCAGTGCTCTCCTTAATTTTCACACTTTGGTATCTAACACAATGTTAGGAATTACAGGGAGAGAGAGACCATGTTTCCTATGGTAGCCTTTTACTTCTGATACTTATGCAGTTAGCCAAAGACTCACCTGGAACGTGGTCTGCACAGAGAATGGGATAATCTCCATGTAGTTCAACTTACACAGGTACACAGGCCAACCTGTCATTTGAAAGTGTGAATTTCCCTGCTGTATTCGTTGCAGCAGGCTCAGAATAGCACTTGTTAAATTTGTATAGTATCAGTTCATGGCTAGCAAGCCTCAAGCTTATAGCAACCTTACAGTCTTGTAACATCTACTTGGGTATTTAACCTTTGTCAAGCTCCAATCGGGAGTCTAATGTTACTGTTTTCTGCTGCTTTGGACAAGGTTTTAACAGTGTTTATGTTATAATCCTCTTGAATTTCACATTTTCTCTCATAAACAGTGTCTAGGGTTGAACCCTGGCCTAGTCAGTACCTTGTTGGTTTTGTGAATGACACGTGACTGTATCATGGGGCAGTTAGTAACTTATTACCTCTTTTTCGGTAGTACACACTGTCCAGCTCCTTGAAGATGCCTAGATTATATTAGCCCAGCTACTGTGTGGTTATTGTATTTACCAGCATTGATCAGCTGATTCACTGGAAATGGAGGAACTGAAAAATACTGACATTTTCAGTTAAATAAAATGTCTGTTAATAACTATTTTTGTTATTACAGCATCTCTTCTTATACTATTTCATACTGTGCAAGGCTGTGTTCAGGAACCTAAAAATCAGCCCAAAGATGTATAGAGTCTGACACTAGTATTTAGTTATATTAAAGAAGTACCCTGAAATTCCAGTCACTATCAAGACAGAGAGAGATGATCCTAGTACAGAAAACACAGAAAACCTTTCAGTCTGCATAATCAGACAGATGTGGGGTAAGGGGTGAAGACAACCAGAAATACATAGAAAATGTGTCTTTTCCAGCAAGATCATAGCAAGTATGAGGACAAAGTCTTGATTTTCTGGGTTTTGTTTATTCTAAGTGTTGTAAGGTCTAAATCTGTGGGCACTGCTGGCAGAAAAGCCTTTATTGAAGGAGAATATTTGCAACAACAGGGAAAATCAGAATTGCTTGAACAAAG
Source organism: Falco biarmicus (assembly GCF_023638135.1). Classification (NCBI taxonomy): domain Eukaryota; kingdom Metazoa; phylum Chordata; class Aves; order Falconiformes; family Falconidae; genus Falco; species Falco biarmicus. Next base: position 22,665,961 of record NC_079296.1, read on the forward strand.
AAAGGTGAGTTTATAGCAAATTGACTTGGGAGATACTTATTTCTGTGCAGGGTATTATTTGCAGGGACTCGACACAAGACCTCTCTGCCGACACAGGGAACCAAGTTCCTGGTCTAGACAGGCACTATGGGTCTTGCACCCACCATCCCATGTAATGTAGTGTTAGCACACACTCAGGAGGCTGGTTAATAATGAGTCACATCGGCTTTCCACTGTGCTGGCGTATGACATGCAGGGGAACCAAAAGTGCATAGCTCCTGAGACTGTCCTCTGAGATAAGTACACGTGGGCATTACTGTAGTCCTTAGGGGTAATGAATTTATGGAGCTTCCTTTTTACCCTTCAGTTCTGAAGAGCATGTGGTCAAAGATGACTTCCTCTGGTAGAAATCCAGGAGAAAAGCAGCTGACAGCCAGAACCCTTGGGGACAACCTGTCATATTCCCAAAGAACACTGCCTATGTCCATGCAACTCAGTCTGTTCTTCCCATAAAAACTACATGTTTAATTTAACCATCCAAGATTCCTGTGTTAGCAATGAGGAAGTCTTCTGTAAATTCCACTCTGCTAGGCAACTTTGTGAAAGATGCATTGTGCATGAGATTACAAATAAGAAATTCTGCATTTGAACAGGAAATGTCTCCCCCATGGTAAATTGGCAAGATCCTGTTGAATTTTAGTAAGGCTGTGTCAGTTTGTACTCGGTAAGGAACTGATTGTTCCAGTTTGCTTAGTATATTTTGTAGCCTAGACAATAGCTGAATATAAGAAACACTCCTTGTATGTCAGTTTAATTAGAAGTGACTAATTTAATGAATGCACTGTAAATAATGACTATTATGCCATGCAAAGATCTTGTTTCAATAAACTGGATAGATTTTTCTCTCTTATATAACTGTAGCAGCCTGATTGCATTCGATCATTGTAATAAAAGGTACAGTTGCATTATACTGTTTGCCAACCTTCACTGGGAACCTTAATTGCCTGTTTATTAGTGCTCAGCGTGTCGAGCATGGACATTCTTAGACACAGCATTCAGCATGGTGTCTCAGTGGAGGCTTACACGATGTTCTAGTCTGAGACTATTTCTCCATTAAGTTCTGAATTCAGGTGATTCTTTGAAGAGAGAGGAAAGAATAGAAAGAACAGTAAGTACAGATAGCTTGCAGTGTATCAAGTCCGTTCAGCCTTCCCTGTGATAGGGAAAAGAAAAGACAGTTTATAAATGTTTTTGTGACCTTTGTTCCAAAATAACTAATTTTTAATCAATGTGGAAAAAAAAAAGCAAAACCATAAGGTGATAAGTTCAAATTCCCACTGGGCTTAAATGCAAACTTGAATAAACAACCCACAAGTATGGGAATCTTGGAGGTAAGAGCTAAGATTTCTGGTTTGAACCCTGAATTGTAGATTTCTTACCAAACATGAAAGTAATGTTATAGTTCACACTCAGTGCTCAGGCTAATTTCTTCCAGGCTTTATATCTGTGAAATCTAATATCCCTGGTATTGAAGAATGGGAGAACAAGTGAGGAAATGCTCTTTAGATGGCTGAATGTCCTAGAAGAGTGAGTTTCAGCTCTATGATGCTGAACATAGGTTGTTGACTTTCATGTTCTTTTAATAGAAAGGCCTTGTGACAAATTCAGCATTGACCCTCAATTAGACCTGATTCCCTTCTCATTTAGACTAAAGAAGGACCAGCTCTTTTCAAGACAAGGAAGTTTCATTGACACAGAAATAGCAAAAACAAAGAAAAAATCAGATCTGGCTGGCTTCCAATATTCCACCTCAGTTCGATGGATTGAGGTGCATTACTGGCAAGTTTGAAACATGAAGTTAGAATGGGATGAGGAAATCCTTTTTTTCAGATGAGGGGAAATATAAAATTGCGCAACTCATGCAAATCACAAAACAACTCCAAAGACCAGAAGATCTCACAAAGAAGAAATGAACTATATTAATGAATAATGTACCTGAATAGAAGAGAGTATAAAATTAATATGTATCAAGGTCATAAATAATAAATAACAAAGTCACCACAAGTGTTATCTTTTGAACTAAGATGAAAAAAGAAAATATTTAAACATGCAAGCACATATAAATAATATGAAAAAGAAAGTACCTCAAGTTGCATGTGCTATGACAGCTCAGATTCATACAGTCCAAATGACATTTAATTGTATTAATTTTCAACAATTTGAAGATGTTTTTCAGTATTTAAAGACAGCTGCCTTACTGAACTTTGATAAGATATTCTTTAGGCATTCCTATCTTTTTGCTGTTCATATTAGATATGCTCAATTTAGGCTCATGTGTTAGAAAACATTTATCCTTAAGAAGGATTTTTTGAATTTTTTAGTGGCATATAATAACAATAATCTCCAATGTCATAGAGAGGGGACAACCCTGGTAGACAAAAACAAAAGCCTTAAATCTTGAGAGCTTTAGCAATGGTTCCAACTTTCTTGTTCTCACCGTTATCTGAGGCTTTTTGCTTCCTCATAATTTTCTCAAGGTAACATCAGAACCAGAATGCTGCCAAACCCACTGCCAACAATTGCAATTTAATTATAAGCATAATCTTTGTGAAACACATTTAACGTGTTTGCAACACTGGTGAAATACACAGCTCTTTACAGTGCACAAAACAAAGTGGCTCAAAATCTGATCAAAAAATTTACTGGTAGGGAGACTTCTTACCTCTGCATGAACATGACATCCATTCAATTCCACTTAGCAAACTACTTTCCACTAGAGATAACAACAAAATGTATATTGACTACAATAAAATCAGATTCATCCTTTTGAGTGTGCAGGCTCTTGCTATCACAAATCATGACAGCATGCTGGGGAAAGGACTGGGGATGGGACAGCATAGGGACTATATGAGTCAAGCCTATTAAAGGATGTTACGAACAAAAGAGGAATCCCCTAAAACATATACCTTCTTGCTTTATATAGGGCCATAACTGAGTCATGCCTTTCCCCAATGAAGTCAGTTGAGTTTTAATACTAAACTTCTTTTATCTCTTTAGTTCTCACCTAAATGCACATACTTAATGTTACAGCTATAGCTCACTGTGTAGCAGAGATCCCATCAGAATTGAAATCTCAGTGCCAGTCACCTGCTTCATTTATTTCTTGCTGTGAGCCTAATGAGGAAACAGTCAGAGCTACCCTGAGAAACTGAGAGGATAAATATTGCTTTTCCAGAGGTACCAGGAAATTCAAACTGTTCTGAACATGGAAGCTAGTAAGAACAGCTGAACTATCATGAAATATCATTGTGAAATAAATAATCATCTCATTCTCTGTGTGATGGGCTTAGATTGTGAGTGTCAGAGCTACAGGAAGGAAAAAAGGGAATTGGGCAAAAACTTATCCAAAGCCTGGCGAAGTGAATTGAAGTTTATGTAACAGCTTCAATGGAAACTGCATCACAACACTTATAATTCCTACTTTCCCTTGTGAGCAAAATCCTCTCAGAGCACCCAAATAAAGCACACCTTCAGGGCTTTTTACTAACTCATAAATGTGCAATGGAAAACATCCAAGAGCTAAGTAGTGCCATGGCTGATCATTTTGAAAAGAATATGTGCTATCAAACATCATGTTTACATAAGGAGGCTGATATTAAAATAATGGCAAGCTCTGGTTGAGGGAAGAGGGTGAGGCAGCAGTGCTCATTACTCAGTAGGTGTCTGTTCCCTTTGTAGTGAAATTTCTTTGGTCTTCAGTCAGCAGAAGCCATTACAGGAAGAGCTGGTTGAAAAACTATGTTATATTAAATAATCAAAATAGTTGGAAAATGTTTACTTTACCTATAGCTCTTTTAGAAGTGCTTGAACTTTGATGAAAACTTTGACCGTTATTGATCAGAACTCAACTTCTTTTGGTTAAGCTCAAAATAATACAAGATAAAAAATATGGCCTATATTCTTATGGCAGAGCCATTTTCTTACAGTCACAGAAAATTAGAGATAAATTGCTCGTGGGTATGACTAGTGACTTTTGGTACTTCAGATAATCTCAGCTTGTTCGGAATATTTTATTCTGAAAAAAAAATAGTTGCATGCTTTCTACAAATGCATTATAAAGAGCTCTCTAATGGTTCTCCACATCAGCCAAAACACAGGGTCACAACAGAACTCTCTGAATAATGCCAACATTTCAGAAAAACACATTCTGATAAATTTTTGGGCAAGTACAGAAAAAAAATAAAATCGGGATTTTCCGTACTTTTGACTCTGTTAATAGTACTGAGATGTTGCCATTCTTAGTCTTAGTTGCAGATGGACTGCATGATTGTTGTGAGTCCCTTCCAACTGAAAATTACTATTCTATTCTATTCTATTCTATTCTTATTGGTATAGCTGGGTATTGGTTTAACATGGAAGGGACTCAGACACTAGAGAGACTGGTGGCAGATTGAGATGCCAAGACAGCTATTGTAGCAGAATTGTTTTCAGAGTTTCTGGGGAAAGCATTTCTATTTCCTAACAGTGCTGGTGTCTCCATGTCAGTAGTACTAAGTCTGAGCTTGATCGAAGGCCATTGTGCTCAATAATGTAAAAACACAAAGAAGGACTTCCAGTCCTCCAGAAAAATGTTAGCAATAAGAGCTAGGATCTATCTGATTAGACGGCATGTAGAAGTCCAGTGATTATATTATTACTATTATTATTAATGAATGTGCATGTCAAATTGCATAGCAAATATAAAAAAGTGATTTGATTGTATTTGCCAGAAAAGAACCTTATAGCAAAAGGAGTAATAGCTGGTCTTTCCACCGCAGAGGGGAAGGAGTATACCTGAGCATAGGAATCCTCATGAAAACAACATCCATTCTGGCACAGCTGCCAGGCAGAGCAAGCTGTGTGGTAACTGATCAGGTGTGTAATCAAAACATGATTATGCTCTGCTGTTACAAACCTGGTAGGTGACCAAATAACCCTGTTGCTCCTCCCTTACCTGCAACTTCATCTCAGCTAATACAAAATATTGCCTTTTGCTTGTTGTGCCCAAATCTTATGACTCAGTAACAGGTATTGAGCCAGGCTGGCTTCTTGTAACCCAGATTCAAGATGTTATTTGCCTGGTTGTTTCCACAATCACTTGCACTCACCTTATGGTGGGGATATAGATGCAGGTGTATTCTGTTCTTGCTGTGTTAGTGACGACGTGCTGCAAACCCTTAGGTTTGGCTCTGTGGGCCCCTGCACACGTATCAAGATTTCTCATCTCCATAGGACCAGAATGCAATTAACAGATCTTTACAGAGGCCAGAGGCTGCGTGGTGTAGATATGAACTTAACTGTCCAGTTTCTAAGAAAAAATTATAACTCCTGCCCTTGATAGGTTTAAAAGGTAGGAAAGCGTACAAAGGTTGGGGAAGGGGATATGGAAAACCTCTCTGTAATTATTTTGAGGCCATTTATCATCTCTACACAGTCTTTTGCCCCACATGGGCTGCAGTTTCTAGCCATTGTCTAAGATGATGTGATACTGGCAGGCATTTGACCAGGTTAGAATGACCAAGCCACAGGGAGGATAAGTATTTTTACACTTGCATCACACAGGAGCAAAGGAAACAACATTTTTATTTCACTTTCACACACTGTAGGATGTCAGGCTGTGCTTCCTTTTAGGACATTCAGTGAGAGAATTGAGTGCAGAGGTAATGGTGCCTCAGCGGGAGACGTGCATCAGTGAAGGATGAATAAAAACTGACTGCAGACACCAGGGTGTATATCAGAAAGAGCCTAGGTTACAGGTGTGGATGTGCAGAGATGAGGAAGGGGATAATTTTTCCTCTGTTCCCAGATGCATTTTGTGCAGCCTGTCCTAGGATTCAGACCTAGCAGTTGTCAATGAAATCCCACCTGCAAGAGAACCAAGGAAGGATGGAGGACCCAGAAAGTATATGAAGCAGTGCCTCTACCTGCATATACATCCAAGCCTTAAGATCTGTTCTAACAGTGAGGTTATTTCCCCCTGTATCTGGGACCGTTACAGGTATTCTGAAGATTTCCCCCAGCAGCTTGCTTCCTTCAGCCACAACCTTTATCAGCTCTGGCAGAGTATCATGGTGATTTGATTCAAAAAAAGAAAGGGGAAGGTGAAGAAGAACAGCAGCTGGTATACTCATCAATGAACAAAAGGAAAGAAGTGGAAAAAATGGAGGTGAAGAGAGGTCCTGCCTTTCCTGTGGGAACATCACAGCACTGGAATATACTAGGATGTACCAAATAAATTTCTTCTTGCATCCACCAGTATTGCTATATTGAATTGTATTGATGCATTTGCTATGTGCCTGTTCCTTCAGCATCTGAAGAAAACGAAGAGGTTTCTGGGAAGAAGACAGGCCAAAGGCATGTCTTGCATGGAAAATGAGTATTTTCCTCCACCTTAAAAAGTGGAGGAGGCAGGTAATTTCTATGTGGGTCTTGCCATGCTTTTTATTGTAATATAACCTGTCATTAGTGACTACTTTGCCTAATTTCCAGAATACTAAACATGAAAGAAGGATCAACACAGCATACCTGGCCACTTTCTTGCCAGCTATCTCAATGCTTTTGTTTTATTTTCCCCTACAATCACTCTGATAGGAACCAGATTGTAAAGGTATTAATGTAGTTTAGCAGGCAAGGGCACGACAGCCAGGCTTGCAGGATGGTATCTGCTCACAAACGTAGAGTCTGGACAGTCTTCTCAGCACCCTTCAGTTTAGCTGTGTTTTGCTGCCATTAATTCACTACTATCTTGGTGACATACAAGTCACATCCCCAGATAGATAGTTTGGAAGAATTCTTTAAAAAGTGATAGTCTCCATATAGTCATGAAGAAATTTTAATTTCTTTTTCTGGAAGTTTCATCCAAGGATATGAATAAACCTTTTAAGTTTTCCTTAGGTATTATGGTGCCTAAGGCAGGAAGACCTCATTTTCCTTCCCTTCTTGCACGTGGCAGTACGGCTTTTCAGCCCAGATCTGCTGCTGAATGTTTCTGTGCTCCTGCAACCCTACCCAGAGAAGGTCCCAGGAGAAGCACGCCTCTCCCCACTGCCTACGGAGAGCTTTGCCCCTTCAGCCATGTACTGCACAGCTGTAAGCCCGCTCCCCTGCATGCTTAGCAGGGGTGAGCATATAAAACTAAAGCCCAGAAATGTGGGTTCAGCCCCAGGTTTCCCCACAGGTCCTCCCGGCTCTCTGTTGTGCCCCCTCGCAAGACCACGGCCTCACTGTGCGCATTGGCGGTGCTTAGCGTCCTGTTGCTGATGCCTCCAGAAAAGTGTGTGATAAATACGTATGAAAAGAGCTCGTTCTTTCAAACCTTACACTCATCACAAATGTTGGCTGTTTTTCAGCTTTGCTGGCATCATGCTGTAGATACATTGTGAGGAAAAAAACCCCTGGATTTTCAAGCATTTATGCTAAAAATCATTTTTTAAAGCAAAATAGCTCATTTATCCTGTGCAGGATAAAGCCATATAGAAAAAAGTAGTAATCTGCCTTTTCAGGTGTTTTGTATTTTTTGACAGCCTTAGCCTACAGCCTTTGATTAGATAAAGGCCTTAATATTGCATTACAGCAGAATTACCTACATTATGGCAGCTGCTTGTTGCAATTGTGTTGACATGACTAGCTTCTCGCGTGAATGTATTCTGCTCTTCCTAATCTCTTTAGCATTAGCAGCAGGACATTTTATTTGCAATTGATTTTTAAATTTAGGAGTAATTGAAGTTTAAGCGCAGTTACCTTCTCGCAACAGGGACAGGTTGATACTGTTTAAATCCTAATTGTGCACTGATTAAAAGTGATTGCATTGCCAAAGTGAGCAAGACCTACAATTTGTTTCATTCTTAAAGGCTTGGCATAGAGAATTAATTGCGTTTCCAGGAAAACAGATCAACATAAGAGGAAGCAATTAAGAGTTCATTGTTGAATCATAAATTTCCTAGTAATTTTTGGAAGGTAGACATGGTAGACTTAACTTTGAAAGAAGATTTTGTTGATGACAAGTATTAGCCATTTAATAGTTTTGGTATTTGATGATACGAGCTTTACCTACTGTCAATCATACTAGGTTTTGCTTAAACATGTAAGGCAGAAACAGGCTTGTTTTCATTTCATCCACTCTTGTAGTGATCTGGTGTTTGCTTTGTTTTCAAATTTAATAACAAAATGACAGTCTGCAAATTGTTCTCATATATTAAGTAGGATAAACAAAACCAGTCACACTTTTCCTATAAGCAGGAGTCATTTCATAAACACCATAAAAATAAGAATGCACAAGAGGGAAACCAGACCAGCAAAATATACTTTATCATAGTGACAGGGCAAAACCTGGAGTCTAAACAGGTTAGAGCTGGGAGTTCTGGATCTGAACTTTTGGACTGTCACAGGCAATGTCCGAGCCATGTCTGAATGATCCCAGGTTTTGGGGAACACTTAGTCCAGACCTGTGTCTGTACAGTATTACTTTTATTATTTATTTATACACAGGATATGTCTGTATAGCAGGCTCTGTTGTATCTGATCTCCCATTGATGGAGTATCAGAATTGCCAGTGAAGTGTACAGGCAGTATACGCCAGCATCACAGTGGAAGCTGAGAGAGTTTTTTGTCCTGATTGTTGTAGGGTTTTCTTTTCTCTCTCTCTCTAAAAACAGTTTTCCTTAATTCCTACCAGCCTGTTATTAGCAGGAGAAATTTCAGTCGTGGACAACAGAAATGGCAAACAGAGGTTGCCACTGTGCTTTTACGATTGCATGAACCATTTGGTGGAGCACACTCAAAGCAGCTAAAACAAGCAGGTACAGAGAATTCAGTGACTGAGGGGTGTTTCCAGGGACACAGAGGGTTATGACAGAGAAAACTGATGCTGTTTTCAGAGTCGGTGGCTGGCAGCAAGGAAAACCAATGTTCTTTCTACAGCAGTAGAGGAACCTAAAGTAGCATGTGTAACTTTTGGTTGCTTTAACTTTATCAGTGGTTTTATTTGCATGTATTATTTAGACAAAATGGCAGCTAAATACCACAGCAGCCCACCCAAGGCTTTGTTATTTTGAATTCCAGGAATCCTCCACCACTTCTAAGCAGAGTAACTACTGGTCTGTAACCCATGAATTCTAAGCAATGGTGTGCTTCTTGCTTGTATGAAGGAGTATCCTTGGAAGGATACCTACTGTTTCAACGAGTTTCATTCTGGAGAGTGGGTTGAGAAGGGCTGAGGTTTGTCTTCCTGTCACTAGAATCATGAATTAAATAATTTTGCCTCTTTGGGCTCAGCTTCTGCTGACTTCATAACCAGTAGTGCCATGTCTCAGGCATGCAGGGACATGGTTCCACCATGATCGGTATCGTCACTCCAAAGATGAGATTATGCAACATTCACCACAAGACAACTAGAAAGTTGTCCAAGGCACTTTTTGGCTCTTAATGTTCTTTTTGATGAATAAACAGAATCTCCTGTAAGAGGGGAGCATTGTCCAGGGTAGTGGCTCAACTCACCGCTGTCTCAGGCAAAGTGCTTCACATCACTGCTGGGTTGCTAGTGCTGGTCTCCCAGGACACAGGGAGCTCCAGTTTTTGTCAGACTTTGAGAAATCTCCCAGTATTTCACTGACAGCAGTGCAGAGAACAGAGCCACCACTGGGACAGGCTTCAGTATGCTGACAGTTAGTAGTATGTTATGTCAGTATCACCAAGAACTTCAGCAAGGGCACAAACAGAGTTCATTCCCAGGTTCCTCCTTTTAGGATATTAAGATATATGGGGGGGTGTCAATCTGTTGAACAAATTGTTGCTTGGAGACCACGATGGTACAGGAACTGTATGAATCCTGCAATCTTCTCCATATGACTTTAACAAGTGATAGATACAGCCAGGTCGCTCAGTTCTTTCCCTTTTTTGTGAACACAGAGAAAGATACCAGTTCATGCCAATTGTGAAAATTAAGGGTTTTTTTAGCCTGGCTCCTTATGAAAGCAAGGCTCTCACATTACTCTGCATGTCACCTAATGACTTTGGAACCCTTTTGGCCAGTATCACCCCAGCCCAGCAGAGGAGCTGTGTTCCCAAAATAATTTAGTTCCTACACATTTTGGCCAGTTCAGTCAAAAACAGCAGCCCAAATGTCATCAGCACCATTTTTTCTGCTCTAAGGACAAAAAACAAATAAAGAGCAGGAGAATTTTACAATTACACAAGAAGACAGCAGAAAAAACTGTTTTATTCATTTGTAATCCATCCACTGAGAGATGTACATCCATAACAAAGCAGACATACAGAAACCTGTATTCTTTTTATCATGTACTTGTCTACTAGTAGTGAAATCAAACACCAGCGTTCAAGTCAAAAGAAAAATCATTGATTATGGGGTAAGGAAAGGCTCAACCCATAGTAATGATGTGAAAAACAGTCATCGAAAAATGTGTAGCTTCAACTGACGGGTTAGATCTACAGGGGTGAATGCATAGCAATTCCACTGAAATAAACAACTGATCCCAAACCTGAAGTTAAATAAGCACTTACAGCTTCAAATAGTCCTTCAAGAAGCCACTGTCATTTTGGGTGATTCTCCTGAAGTGAGTGGATTGTCTCCAGATGTATACTGGTGGTACTGAAGTAAAAACATCCATAATTCTGAATTCTGGTCATGAGTTTAGATAGCAATTTCTTTCTCCTTAGTGGTTTTCTGTTGTGGTTGAAACATAAACCCCTTCAATGGCTTTATTCAGTACTTCTTTACTGTCTCCAGTAGAATAATTTTTTCCATACCTTTCTTGAACCATAATGATCACCTAGGGAGGTCTGAATGCTGTTCATCCTGAGCATTGGCTCAGGATATTACCCAAAAAATGGATTTTGCCATAATTCTTCTTATGTGCATTGGTTTCTCGATTACATGATTTATAGGATCTTTCAGGCTCAATTGCTGCATTTGAGACGATGCAGAAAAAGGGCAGGTCTAATGCAGGGTGACATGTAAGCCTAAATTTCTTTAGGGAATGTTGTTCCAAAGGCCACTGAAATAAATAGACTTTTTTTGCACTATCTTCAATGGGATTTGTGTCAGGCTCAGACGACATTTACAGATCACAGAGTATTGAATTAATATCATAGAACAGTTAATGTGTAATATATGCATGATAATAGAGTGGTGGTTAGAAATCCATGTTGGAGTTTGTCTTATGAGGAAATAATAGAAATATGCTACTCCTGGGATTTAATGCAGAGTGAACACAAAAAAGCCCAGGGGTAATGTCTTTCTGTGCTCCCAGAATTAAGAGGATTCTAAGACTAATCAAAACCTTTCACACACTCTTTTTTCCAATGTTTTAACTGGATCAAAAGTTTGAAAACATAACTCTGGTATTATTATGTTTGCATTAATATTTTACAATCTATAAACAAGACCTTTGCTTTGTAAGAAACTTCTGTATGGAAAAAATCAATTTCCCATAAAGAATTTACAGGAAGCGCTGTATGTTCAATATGTACTTTCTATTTATTTCACCTCAGAAAGTCATCTGACCAACTTCCTTTTCAAGAAGGCGGATAACTAAAAACATATGGTTAGTTACTCAATATATTTTTAACTTATTGAATTTCAGTAATAGGGAGATAAGATTCACTCAGCCTAACCTAAGGATGGATAAAGGCTTTTGGTACAGCTGTGAAATTTTCCACAGCTTCAGAGCTAACAGAATATAACGACACAGTTGTTTCCTACATCTGTTTCTGCATTAGCTTTTTTCCTCTGACTTTTACCTAGAATATTATAAAGCAGCCAGCAGTCATGGATAAATCTATCAAAGAAAATTATCTGAAGTCATGGTACAGCCCAATCGCTTTGTGAAGAAGCAGTTTCTCTTTGCAGTCAGTTACGGGGACTGACCTGGTATCCAGCAGAGGTGTCAGCATGGTGCCCTTTTGGAATCTTCCTTCATATTCAATAGCCTCCGTTTCTGTTTGGACAATCTGTTTCTGTTTAAATGTTTGAGTAACCAAGTGTAACGTCCTTGAACATTGCCACTCACCCACAAAGTGTTTGCAGAAACCCCTGTGGGCTTCCAAGACATTTCTGAATTGATGGTGGCCTCCCATGATTTCCAGGAATATCCACACAACCATAAATCAGATACCTTGGACTTAGAAGGACAGCGTTCACCAACAACTTTGAAATACTAATACACATTGCCAAGTTGCTTTGAAAATAAAGCCAGAACAGCATTTTGTTTAGATTTAACAACATGAGAGAGCTCTCTACTGATCTTGTTCAGATCTTTGGTGTTATCTGAGTTCCTATGGGATGAAGAATCCCACATGTGGAGTCTCCTTCTTTGGGGATATTAAAAACCTACCTGGATGTGATCCTGTGCAACCTGCTGTAGGAGGGTAAACTCGATTGTCTCCAGAGGTCCCTTCAAACCCTTCAAATCACCTTCTGTGATGTGAGAAAAACAAGATCCTCTTCTACATTTTTAGTATTACAGAATAATGGGCCTTTTTTACATCTGAATCCAAAGGTGGGGTTCGACTTAGATGTTTTACTGTAAAATCTCTATGTCCTCCTGCAGGTGTTTCCTATCACTGCACAGCCCAGCTGAGCAGACTGTATGAACTATTTATTTTTATCTTTTGAACTGATTGTGAACGTAACCACCATTGGTCTTCTTTCAATCTTCCTGTTTCTTTTGGTCGGCAAAAATGTCGGGATCCAGTCAAAATGCTGCTTGGGAATTGTTACACAGATCTTACACAGGCTGTGCTGCTACAGGTGAATTTCATCCTCTGTCTTGCAGGTGAATTTAATCCCATATCAACTCCCTGCTCCCTGCAACCAGCTGCAGAGAATTCAAATCAGTATAGAAGTCTTCTTGTAAGCTTAATCTTACTATGGTTGTGCCATTGTGTGTAGGTGCTGTGTAGTGATCGGTGGAGAATACCTGGGAACTAATTTCTTGTGGATGAGCTGTCTGAGCACCAGCCCTGGTTCAGCAAGCAAAGGTAAGTGCTATGAAGGGGATCTACAATAGACTGTGAAATTAGTTGTTTAATGAATTTTTTTTTCTTAAAACTTTCAATGCTACACCAGATGTTTTTGAAAAGATCTAATCCTATGTCTTTTGAATGACAATGATGCCAATGCTACAACCTAAAGAAGCCTGTTGGCACTCTTTCATAATGTACTTACTACTTGTGCTCTTACACAGCTGTAAAGAGTAATTGGCTTGTGACTTTTTGCCTGAAATTAAAATTATGTATTCAAAGACTGCATCAGATAAAGTATACTGTTTACTGCAAAGAAGAGATAATCTTCATTTCAGTATTTTCTAACAAAAGCCTAGGTTTGGAAATCTTGCTATTCTTTAATGTTGGGATTTGTGTCTAAGTTGTCCATTTATATACTTCCTTTCTGAAGTCAACACAAAACCTTCTATAGCTGTTGGTTTCCATGCATACTTGACTATTGGCATAAACTCAGAAGAAGGAGAAACCAGAGGGTAGTGTGTGTTCTGTATGTTACATAGGAGAACAGAGCTTGGGAAAGGAAGCATAAATAGCTACTTACTTACTAAATCTAGCAGAAAAAGAAGTGAAGAATTCCAGCCCTATAATCTTGTAATTAAAACCTTGGCAAGTTGTTGGAGGTTTTTTTATTATTATTTTATTTTCCCATCATTTTAGCAGTACAAGAAGCAGAACATTTTACTGATTAAAAATGGCTTAATAATACAAATCTCGTAGGACATGTTATTTTTAGAGCAGTTTTTATTACTAAATGTATAAAAAAAGAAACTCAAATATTTTGATACATCAGCCTTAAAATTAATACAGGAATATAACCATAACATTTTGTTTTAAACCATTTATGAAGAATGTGTATGCTTAAGAATAACAGTGGTGCTGGGCTTCAGCCTCCGTTTCTGGCACCACCCTTTGGAATGAATGTTCAGCTGAAATAAACAGGCAAAGTTTCCTTTAACGCTTACGTCCATGTAATGAAACTATTACAGAGAAAGTCAAAGCAGTAAGTTTATTAAATGGCTTTTTAGAAGAGATCCATCACAGAATAAAACTTGGCCCTTTATTACTGTTGTTACGTGCCTGATCAAAGGAGGATAGCATGCTAGTTGTTACACAAACATATAAATAAACACAAATCAGGCTGTCTCGCCTCTTACTCTTCAGCAGTACAGGTCAAAACCAGAGAGAGACAAGAGGAAATTAGCTACAGAACCACGAAGCAATTTAACCACAGGCAGAGAACTGGTCAGCTACTAAGTTAAGTATAGGTTTAAATCTCCTGACTGTTTCCTGTTCCATTTTTTCCATCGTTTCATGACTTCACATAGGGTTTAATTGCTGGATACAGTTGTCTGAAAAAGCCTGATTCTTCCTGTTTCTCTTAGAACATCCACATGCTATCCCAGCTGTATCCAAGATTGTACATCCCTGTTGCAGGCTGTATGGGTGTCTCTGCTGTCTGGATGCATGGGGGGAGATTCAAGTATATTATTCCCAGCTTAAACCACTCCCTCAGCCCTGGTAGATCTTCAAGGATCATTAGCTCTGCAGCACAGGCTTACCGATCAAACTTCATGAAACTTCATACTCTTCTTGGCTTGCTTTTGATCACACTGTAACCTGCTGATGGACTCAGAAGTTGAAGATGGATTGTTAAGAAATAATGTCACTTTGCTGGTTAGGTTTGACTTGTCTTGCTCAGTCTGATTTGAGAAGACAACATGAAGATCCCTTACTTGTCTGGAAATTATAAGGATGATAAACGATGCAGCACAGTGGGAACAAGTGAAATGTGAGTGGATCATCAGTTTCTAGAACAAGGTAGTGTGACGCATTCCACTAGTCCTGCATTTGTGGTTGTACAAAGCAAAGTGACAGTGAGTCCCAGGGGTGGCATCAGAGGAACATGTAAACAAACCAAATGTTCTTATTTCAAAGAGACATTTCAGGCAAATTAAGCCTTTGTAGCAGGGTCAGGTAAAGACATATAAAGTGGTCCTCTTTGTGAAAGAAACTGATTTCTATCCTTATTTTTTAACCTGTTACTGAAGTCATCACGAGAAGTACTTGTAATTCACAAGAAGGTTAATTTGTGGCCATTCTTATATTTTTGTGTCTCAGTTGTGAAGTGCTGAAAGCTGCTGGGGTCTGTCTGGTGAAGGTCCTGGGTTCTTCCTTGCCTAGCAAGGTATTGTGAGGCCAAATGCCCCCCCTGCCCCTGGAAATAGGGAAGTAACAGCGTTGCAACTGGCAGCTTGATGTTGCCCCCAGGGAGGCAAATTTATAATTTTTTTATTATTATTAGGACACTGCATTTAAAAAAAAGATGCCTTAATGTGTGAACTTACAGAACTCTTGATCTGTGCGTATCGTTCCCCATCATAAAAAGGGACAAGTCACCTGTGAAAGCAGCAGCTATGCTGTAAATTTACTCTGCTGTATCCTGTAAAGGTTGTTCATCAGGTTATTCAAACTGTCTTCATTCACAAATCTGTGACTTGTATTATATGAAAAGCTATCGTGTTGACTGTGAATTCCTGTCGACTTGGTGAAAAGATCAAATTCCTTGCTGTAGTGCTGAGGTGAGGTTATTCATTACTGTTTGTGAAATGAGCTTACTCTGGAGAGCAATGGACAAATGCACTTCCCATCAAAAGTCACTGTTAAAACTAGTGCTTCTGGTGGGGGTGTATGAAAAGGGATCAGTGATTAATTTTGCAGGAATACCTTTGTAGTGTTCTATGTTTCCCCTCCACATGGGGTATTCTGAGCTTGTTGAGCTATTTGAATCCTAGACATTTTACACAGCTGAAGAGTCACAATGGAGCCAGTTAATTGACACAAAAGGTCAAGGGATGACATTAGATCTGGAATTAGTTAGGAATGTCTTGATGTACTGGAGGTTTTGTAGGAAAATGTTTTGCATTTCGACCTTAGATGGAGTTTCACTGGAATAAAAGAAATCATGGAATGTTTTGTGTTGGGAGGGACCTTAAAGGTCGTCATCACCAACCCACTCGCACCCCCCCACCATAGGCAGGGACACCTTCCACCAGACCAGGTTGCTCCAAGCCCCATCCAACCTGGCCTTGAACACTGCCAGGGATGGGGCACCCACAGCTGCTCTGGGCAGCCTGTTCCAGTGCCTCACCACCTGCACAATAAAGAATTTCTTCCTGATATCTAATCTTAATCTACCCTCTTTTGGTTTAAAATCATTCACCCTTGCCTATCCCTACAGGCACTACTTATAAGTCCCTCTCCAGCTTTCTTGTTTAGGTACTCCTTTGTGTACTGGGAGGCTGCTATAAGGTCTCCCCAGACCCTTCTCTTCTCCAGATTGAACAACCCCCAACTCTATCATAAAGCAAATAACCTCAGGATAAAAGTATTTGCAAATCCATAATTCAGATGAAGAATATGAACTTGTGTTTTCTACATCCTAGAATTCTCCTTACAGCTAAGTTATCAACATTAAATTTTGTCTGTTTTATTGAAAACATTTCAAGTCATAATAAACTCAAGAAGGCTTTTCCTCAGGTGATAGTTTTAATATTCTGCCTAAGCATAATTCTTCTGCTGGCCTATTCTGTCTTGTCAAAACCCATTTCTAACTTTCCCAATTTCATCCTATTGCAGACTTGGATGGGGAAAACCCCCCAACCATTCATAGCAAAAACCACTCACAGCTTATTACCTGGAAGGGTTTCGGTGTCACAACCGCTAGTACTACATAGCATTTCAAAAGAAAATGCATCAAGTGCAAAGAGGAAGCACAGGAGTTAGATAACAGATTGCTTTTATAGTTTTTCATTTACTATGGGAAACATTATGATTTCAGGCATCTCGGTGATAAATCACCTAAAAGATGGATAAGAAATATTAATTAGGTCAGGGAGAGAGCAAAGCTTGGGACCCAGTTCAGCTCAAATTTTGCATTTAGAAAGTAGATTGTAACTGTCTTGGCTCTGAGTCTGAAGTGAGGACTGAAACAGGTGGGGACTTTCAAATGATCGTTTACATTTCTACTAGCTTGAGATAAAATGTAATGGTACCTGGAAATCTCCATTTTTCTCTGACTGCAGCAGTATAGAGCTTTCCACAAAACAGCTTCTATTGTCATTAAAGCTGGCTGTGATGTTTAATGGTATGGCTTTACAACTCACTTTAAGTATTCTGAGGAGCACCAGGCTGAAACAAGGTCTGTCTACCAGTTAATAGCTTCAACCTTCAAAGCTGCTAGATTTAGTGGTAAGGAACACAAAAAAATCATCTGGCTACATTACTTCTGAACACTATTAATTGGGCTATTTACCCTTGACCCCAATGTCTTGAGCTTAATTCTTTTCTTGACCAGCTCATCTGGGAGATTTGTAGTGGAGAATGGATCTAAGGACATGATTAATCAATTGTCTCTCCCATAACTAAAGGTGAGGTTTCTTGGCTCCAACAAATCCCTTTCAGAACTAGTTTCCTTAACTTTTACAGAAGCTGTTTACCTGTACAGTTGTATCTTGCTGAAGGAAACTTTGGAATGGCCTTCTTTCCTTTGCTTTGGGGTAAATAAAGCTAATACCGTTGTTTGTGTTTTTCATAGCATGGCCACAGTAAGTACATGTGGCGATAACTCGGCGTCTTTCCAAGATCTCAAGAGACTTCATTCTATTTGAACGTTTTCCATTGAATACCAAAAATCAGAAGGGAAACATCCTTCCTCAACTCCAAATGTCTGTAGATGCAGCAGTGAGAATGTGCTTCTGTTGCAGAGAGACAGCAGAATCTCTTGATTCCCAGTACTGCTTTTGTACTCAAAGTTTTAGCCCTGTACAAGATGTTCTTGTAGCAGGGTGGTGGTGAGATGGAAAGGGGAGAAGCAGAGGCTAAGGAGCAAACCTTCTATAGCTGAAAAGCTGAGGTGGAGGATTTCCTAATAACTTTTTAAAATAGCACCTACAAGCCATATATTAGACCGAATCCAGATATCACGGGTAAACACAAAGCAAAATTGCTGTAGTTTTATTATTGGCAGTGTAATGCTAGCTGCTGCTTCAAAGCTGCGACCCTGGAAGCCTTGTGACTGTACAACCTTTCTTTCATTAAAAAACCCATCAAGTTCCCTTGTGTCTGCAGTGAAAAGCTGAAAGATACCTCAAAGTACAGAAATCAGATGTTCTGAGTTTTGCATAGCTAGAGTTAACTACAGTGAAGGAAATAACATCTTGGAGAATTTTAGTCAGAATAGACAAGATAAATAAAAGAACAAGCACTGACCCAGTTTTCCAGATGAGGCAAAATAAGACAATGAAATTGAATTACTTGCTGAAATTCTCAAGGAGATCCTGGGCCAGTGCAGTGAGTAGAGACTCTCTCCTTGAAGCCAGGCAAGTTTCTTGCCTGCAGGGTTCCCTTGTATTGCATGTTGAGAGCAGGTATTTAAGCCCCAGTACCCTGCTGCCTTAGCAGCCACCTTTTTTAGCTCTTTTGGTGCTGTCTAGGAACTCTCTAACTGCTTTTGGAACTCCTGTTGCAGGATGTGGCTCATGTCGGAGGGAAGAGGTGACTAGCACTTAACTTCTGAAAAGTTTCTTGTCAGTGGGAGAATTGTGATGGGAGGTATCTGGGAATACTTGAGGAATAACAGACTGGCCAAGCATTCCTCAATCAGTAAGCCTGAGAAGTCACTGAAACTTCTAATTTCATTGTGTACAGATTTTTGTGTTATGGTTCGATTGTTAGAGCAGGATTTCCTCTGCTGCTTTGTCTGCCTCCCTCTCTTGCTCTGCCTCCTGCCTATCTCTCTTTTGAGCAGTTTACCACTTCATGTCCCTATTTCTGTGCTTCTTAGCTTCTCTCTTCTTATCACAAAGTAAATGAGTTCTCATTGGGAACGTATCTTCTCTTTCTCTGTGTGCTCGAATTGACAGACTGTCCCAGAAAATATTACTTAAAGCTTTAGTCTGGGGGGAAAATCCTTTATTTTCTTGTTTATATTTTCTGTGATACACAGAAATAATATCTTCCTTGCTGTATTCACTAGTAGCTCTCAGTGGAAAGAATATTCAGCTAGCTGATTTTTTTCTTTTTTTTCTTTTTTTTTTTTTTGAGATGAGAATGTGTTGGTTATGATAAAATTGAGAAATCTCTGCATTTTTTTTCTGATTTTTTTTTCTTATTTTTTTTCTGGAACAAAGGGCAAAAGTCTACATTTTGGCACAAAGGGAATTTCAATGAAACTGTTCACCTGCTCCAAGCAATTTTTTCTGTGTTATTACTTTTTAATACTTACCCTTTAGCATGCCTCCTTCTGTACTTTGACATTTAGTTTTAATCTGTGTGTAGCCATAAACATCACTTCTATGTTCAGATTGGAGCCTGCCCTCGTGCTCTTGAATGAGCTTGCAGAGGTGAAGTACATCAGAGGAACATGGCAACAATGTCATTAAAGAACAGACAGTAAAAACAAACACAATCACAAGTATTTTATTTTCCATCTCAAATATTAAGATCTAATCCAAAATTCCCTGCATATGAACCCCAGAGAGATTTAAACTGGAAAAAAAAAATCAATTCATATGAATGTATTTTCATTGTAATTAGGCAGGAAGAGATCTACATAGCAAGCTGTAAATGTCAAGAGTCCACTCGGCTTTTCATTCCCAGGAGGGCTGTGCTGAACACCAGAGTGTTATTTGAATTTCATCCTGATGAGCTAACTTAAATCCTGATCCTCTCTGGCAAACAAAATTTGGAAAGTAGAACTAGAACAGATCTAAAGAGCTCATCTAGTACAAGTCCCCTTGTCAGGCACCGTCAGCCGTGGCTGTAGCTCTAGTGCTTGATGTTCATCTAGCTTTTCTGAAAGACTCCAAGGTTGGCAGCTTCACTATGGGCTTTTAAGAGAAATAACTCCTTTCCTCTCTGTTACAGTCTGAGTACATTGAGATCAGAATTGTTCGTTAAGCATCATTCTGTTTTTTCCCTTTCATCCAACTACTCTGCATGAGTAGATCCCTGAAATTTGGGTAGCTTAGGTATCACTTCTAACTGCTCCTCTTAAGACCTGGTTGAGAATTTTATCTTTAAAAAGTCTCACAGGAGCTTTTGCTTTTTTTGTTTTTAACAGATACAAACAACATTTCAGAACCTGTATTGACTTTTTCCCATAAAAAGATGAGGGTTAATTAGACTCATGTTTATTCAATCCCGGAGTATTTAATTTTGTTCCATTTTGTTTAATGAGGTAAATAGATCATAAGGCCAGAAGGACTGCAGTGACCATTTAGTATGTTATCTCTAGATTACATTTTTTTCAGAACTTCTGTCAGGGAATCTTTCGGGGGGAAATCATTCTTCTCTTACATAAGTTACTGTTATCAAGTCCAATAAAATGAAGTTGAAATTATTTTTGGAAGGGGGGTGGGGGGTGGAGGTGAATCATGGAATCATTTCTGTTGGAAAAGACCTTTAAAATTTAATCTAACCAGTAACCCAGCACTGCCAAGTCCACCACTAAACCCTGCTTCTAAGCACCACATCTACGTGTCTTTTGAATACCTCCAAGGATCGTGACTCAACTGCTTCCCTGGACAGCCTGTTCCAATGCTTGACAACCCTTTTAGTAAAGAATTTTTGCCTAATATCCAATTTAAACTTCCCCTGGTACAGCTTGAGGACATTTCCTCTTGTCCTGTTGGATATAATAGATAGTAGCCTCCAAATAAGTTTCTATTTTAAGCTTTTTTTGGTACTTAAATGGGTTGAAGTTCTATCTAGGAACACTGTGAAACTGAGTAAAGTATTTTGCTGGTGAAACCACTGGTTCCTACAGATCTCAACAGGAATTTTGAGATTTCTACCACGACTAGAAAATAAACCATATTGGACTTAACATGTCTAGGTAAGGTTTTATAAGCTATAATCAATTTCAGATTTTCATCTGAACTGGGAAATATGACACTGAAATACATTCTTGTTTAATAACTACTTAAGTTACATGTGCACTCAGCTGGAGACACAAAGCAGTTCCACGAACTGCTGTAGGATTTCTTAAATGCTGGCATGTAATTAGATCTAAAGGACCCAGGCACTTAGCTCTCAGCTATTTTTTGTACCAGGAGTCTTTAATCTTCGTTACAACCCACTATTCCCCTCTGTCCTGAGACTTAATCTGTATTCCTTGCAGAAAGCTTTCACTGTCAATCTAGGGATTTTGTAGAATCTGAGTTGTTTTTTGGTGCTAATCTTTGCATGGATATGACTTTTTGATTAATTCATTCCTAGCGTCTTTCAGGCAGGAAAATGAATGCTGTGGTCAAGGGAGTGCTTTTAGGTAGGAAAGGTATGCCACATTTCCAAAGAATGGCCAGATACTCTGTTCAGATACAGTGTCAAAGAACACTTGCCCTCAGTCTCATAAGCTTTGTCCCAGGCAATAGGATGCTTCACAGAAGGATGGCCATCGTGGTGTTTCATATATATATATATATACACACACTTAATGTAGGAGAATATATGAATTATTTTAAACTATGGAAGCAAAGAGCTGCAGGAGAGCCTTTGGAAGAACTCTGATACACACGTCACAGCCCAAGTGTAAAGACAGCAGGTAAGCCCTGTCTTTACTGATAATAATAAAAAAAAAAATAATCAAAAAACCCACTCTTCCTGATGATCAAAAAATGGATCGGAGAAACACTACTACACAGATAACTGATATGCAGGAGGCAACCCTCCAGAAAATTATGTACCTGCCCAAGGAAAGGGAAATAAAAGCATTTATAAATCCAACAGTGCACCTTTTGTCATATTTAATTGGGATTATTCATTTAGCCCCTTCCACTGCACACACAAGAAGGGTCTAAAACATGATCCAAGCAGAAAATGTGAAATAGCTTAGAACTACAGCAGTTAAGGAGCAGCCTGATTTATCTACATGCTCTCTACAGCACTTGAAGGACTTTGGCTGTTTTTGTTTTAATGTAATTTTAAAGAAGAGAGAGGTCTTATTCAAAATATGATTACTGCTCCGTTCAGGGTTTGTTTTGGATTTTATTATTGTTTTTTTCTCTTCATTCCTTGATCTTTCAAATCCATTTGTTCCTTGAAGAATCATTCCTGCGCTGCAAGACAATTTCTGCTGCACCACACTGCATACCGTCAAGTAAACATTTCTTTCCCTCCAGAATGGGAATACTTAGAATATTTCAAGACTTAGGTTTTGAGTTTTTTGTATTTTTATATGTATTTCAAAGCTATAAAATATCCCTATTTTCACTCTTACTGTTATTATCTGTTACTTGTATCCTGAGCAGAGATTTTTAGTTCAGATCTCCACGATGGTATCCAAGCTTTACATGATTTTGGTTGTTGGCCTGGGTTAAATTTTAGCAGAACAGATATGGATATCTAACAGTTTTCCTTCAGAGTATCGTTAAGGGTTGTGTCATGATAAACACCTGCCACCGTGTGCTCTCTTTCCCAGCTTGTTAAGATCAAGACTGTCCTACGTAGAAATTTTTATTCTAATCGTATCTGAAGTAACTGCTCAGTCTGCAATTTTAATTAAGCCTAGATCATGAAATGTGCTTCCCCACTAACAGCACCACATGGTGAATGAGTCCCTCTCTATGAATGGCCCAAAAGATATCCACCTGCCTCTCGGTGAGTCTCATGCTTAGTGAGAAACAGGGTATATCCTCTTGGTGTTGGAGACCTGTAATTCCTGTGTCTGTCCAGATATTCCAACCTGTGGCTTTCGTCTGGTTCTGTTTTTTCTAACCCAGCAGTGGGAGCGGTCTAGTCAATATGCTGCCACTGTATTTTTATGGCAGGTGTTGACATTTCTTCATATACAGCTATCTGGACAAATGTGTTTGGGTGCCTGTATCCATGTTACCATACTGGTACGCTTGGGCTAATATCACCTAATCTCTGACTTCAAGCTTGATGTGGTAGCTCAGGCTCAACATATTGTAAGAGTGCGGATTGTGGTCCAGGACACACAAGCACACAGAGAGAGCATGGGTCTGTAGTGTCAGGCTCAAGACATTGCTTTGTCAGCCACATTCCCTGTGCTTCTGCTTCCAGGAGGCCTTAGAGCAGGAGTCCTCAAACTTTTTAACCAGGGGGCCGGCGTGCAGATGCAGTGGCAGGCAGTCATCTGCGGCTGCTTGGTTCCCCCTGCAACCCCCAGCTGGGGCGGGGGGTGGGGCGGTTCTGTAAGTACCGGGGGCTGGATTGAGGACCCTGGGGAGCCATATCCAGCCCATGGGCCGTAGTTTGAGGACCCCTGGATTAGAGCATGGTGTCACTTACACAATCTCTGCTCCAAACTTTAAAGCACTTGCTGAAAGCATGCTTCTGTCCACGATCCCCCATTACTCTACTCAAGCTGATAAGCAGTGATGCCATTTGCTTCATGTTGTTCCAGAACTTTTCCTGAGAAGACAGCATCTGGAAATACATCCCACCTCAGCACAGGTACCATCTTCCCTCAGCTGCTCTATCCTCACTGCTGCTGTGACTTCTTGCATATTGTTATTGATTCTGGAGTAGTCAAACACTGTTTGCTTGTTGATTAGTAGATAGAAGTTTCATAAATACAAACTAGCCTTTTCAAAGTAGCAGGAAAGTTATCTAATGTTCCTGATATGAAGCAAGCTTATTATCAGTCTCTCTTCAGAGCAAAATAATTGGAAGTTCCCTGCATGGCCCATTGAGCCCCAGTGACCTCATGTATGCTTTGTACATAGCACTTGATGTTCTGAACTCCTGCCACTTCAGGGCTGCCTTGCATTGATCGCTTCCATAATTCATTTTTCTCTATGAATGAGATACCACTGTCTTGCTGCCAAAGGAATTGAGTGAGTGATATCCCTGGAGCTGGTGCTTAAGGAATAGTTTTAAGATCTGAACTCTTCCCAACCAATGGATAATTTATTTCCTTTGCTCTGCTGGTTCTCAATATTTTACTGCCAGAGAGTTTCTTGTGTTTTCTCCTTTTGATATTTAATATCTCCAACAGTTTCATTGTATTATCAGCTTCATTATGTTACCCAGAGAGATTGTAGTATATTATCTGAAATGCAAGAGTGATCCCTGTATAATAAATTCTAAATGTCCTCTCAAAGTTCAAGATGAAGCAAATTAGCTGAAGGAAGTTACTAAGTATGTAAAGATCAATTTTTGATAATGCACAGTGTGCAGTCAAGAATACAATGATAAAGCTCTTCTGTTTTCTGTAGTAATCATTTTTTCTGAGCAGGGAAGTTTGTATTATAAGTGACAGCTGTTTTCTTCAGAAAGTTTTTTGCTATCTACTTATTTCAGGGAAAATGAACCATAAATTTTAATACAAGTGCGGACGAATTCACCCTCAGGAGTACTGACTCTTTCCAGTTAGAGTAGGAAACCGATCTTGCCCATCTGCTCCACAGCTCAGTAATATCTCAGCTTTCAGAATGACTGTTAGGAAGCCTGCAGCATTGTGGCTCGGTGGCTGGTATCGTGGGGTGCTCTCCAGAGTGGACTTTCTGGGGACCTGCATGTAGCAGGATCTAAGCTAATAGATAGCTACAACGAATGCAGGGGCTCAACCTCGTAACCAAAAAAATCACTCTGAATCCTTCTTCCTATCCAAGTCAAGCACTTCAAAAATAACCTTTAGATTATGTCTGTTGGTGATGACTAAACTACCTTCGAAGTGGCAATCAAAGGAAAAACATGTCTTACCAGTCCTTTACTGAGATGTTTCTGTCCTTCAGTATACTCACTTTTTTTTTCCTTGAGTGTGTTTGCCAGTCACTTCACATCTCAATACACAAAATGCTGGGGGTTTGCTAAACAAGCAGGAATTCTGTATCGACTTGCAAAACTGTAGATGTAATGCTGTTATCTAGAATTCAAGCTTTGGGGTATTTACCATTGTTCTTGAAGTCATAAGCTACTTATCACCAGGGGACAGAAAAGAACAACCTTTTCTTCTGAGTCATTACATCTAATAATTGAAGATCTACATGCTAAGTAGAATTTCTTTCCCTGGAAGCAAAAGCAATTCCTGCAGGCAATATATAAGGCTAAATAGGCAATGTGTCTCATTCTGCTTACCCTAATGGTTCTCTGACTCTGAATTTACTCAGATTTTACCATATGCTGAGTGGATTATGAATGTGGTTAAAGTTGCAGAGTGGAAAACATCAAGTAACCCCCCAGCAAGTCAATTTTAAAAGTACTGAAAAAATAAATTGCTGTTGGGGGAATGTTTTTTCATACCAAAAAAAAATCTTTTTAAAAATCAAACTGGACAATTCTGAACATCAAGTTAGGAAAAAAAAGCTAAACTTTGTCTTTGAGTTTTGACATTGGTTGAGCTGGGGGTAGTTGTTAGTTTCCTTCCCTCTTCATATAACTAAATATAGCCAACTAAAACAATCTTCTGGTTTTTACTTTGCTTAATCACTGGTCAAATCTAAACATAAGATTAGTCTTATCAGCCCATGTAGCAGTAAGCTTGATCTTCTCTTTTTCTTTTTTTTTTTTTTTTTTTTTTTTGTTGAGCTGGTTTAGAAAGCACCTTATAAGAATTGCTATTAAAATTCAAAAAAGCTGAATCCTCCAAGAACAGAGAAGGAATTACACTTTTGCCTTCAACGTGTGCTCAAACTTTTACATGTTGTCCTGCACTGGCATCTCAGTGCAAATACCTTTGAAGACTATGAAGTTTCTGCCACATTTTTCCAAAGCAGAGTCGTCAAATAAAACCTGAACTTAAGCCAAAAACCTGAATTTAATTCAAAATCTTGCTGAATGCTAGAAGGGGTTAAATAGCTAGCTTCCCATTAGGTAATAGTCCTAAAAGGGAAGCTATTGAGCTGGAACCAGCAGGTCAGGGGAAGAACAGAATAGCCCCCAGTACAGCTGCCAGCCCAGATTAAGAGCATACCGGCTACTCACACTTTAAGTATGGAAATAATGAACTTCAAAGCATTTTTCTTCCTTGAGAAAAAAAACCAAACCTATATATCCATCCAGAAAATAAAATTATTGACCATATTCTTGTGTAGGAATCATGTCTAAGACTTTACAAACTTAGTTGTATGCCTACCACAGGAATGAGCAGCAATGTACATCTGTGTGAGTCCTTCACTCTTTATGTGGTTTTAACTGTGCTATGCACGGGTTATATTTCTGTCTTTGGGAAAAAAAAAAAGTCGTTTTTTATAAGCAGAGTTTGAACTGCATCTTTCTTTCTTCCTGAGTGCAATACTGGTTCAGAGCAGTTAATGGCCAGAAGTAGCCCAGTCTCCACCTTGCTTTTGATCCACTTCTTTCTCTTGCCCTTGTCTTATAAACAACTCTGCAACTAGTCAGCAGCCAAGTAGTTTTTTTACTCTGTTTTGGGTTTGAGGGCAGCATCTACAGAGTCAGTAGAAAAACTCCTCTTTGCTTCCATGGACATTGAACCAGACTTCAAAAGAGTGGCATTTAAAAAAAAAAATAAATAAAATAAAATTAAAAGTCTCTGAGCTATTAAGACAGGCTGGCACATGTACTGTTCCCTCTATCTGCCATGCTTCAGACATCTATGCAGCTAGGAACAATATTTCTTCATGTTCTCCTGGCAGATACCATATGGTTTCAGAAAAAAATCCTCTGGCCATGACTTCACTGGGCTAGGTGTTTAAGTTTGCTCTAATATTATTGTCACATCTGATTTCCTGTTAACCAGTTTGTATCTTACATGCAGTATGTTGGTTTTATTTTTCTTTCCAAATTCAACAGTGGCTTGATTTTAATCAGCTTGTGCATTTCAGAGTAGCTAGTCAAAATGGTATGAATCCAATGTCTGGATGAATTTGCTGGCAATAGAAATGTGGGGAATATATGGTCATGACATGAATCATGTCACTCTAGGAAAAGGCCCCAGCTCCTTCAGATTCTCATCTTCTTTTTCTCTTTGGATATCTGGTCCAATTGGGAAATACTAGATTTGTTTACCCAGTTTAAGTTTGCATAATCAGAATCACTTTATGTACTTCATACGATAATTCATAGTAATTTAAATGTGCAGATTCAGAAAATAAGAATAGCAAAGTCTGAACATGGGAATTCATACAAATTTGGTCAGAGGTTTTGCATTTAAGGCCTCTCTTTTCAACCCTTTCAGTGAGCAAAGTTTGTAACAGACACAGGGATGTAGGCAACTAACTGCAAAACTTACCATAGTATCGAAGCTCCTAGTTAAATCAGGGAGTGATTAGGTTAATTCATCACAGCTAAAGAAATGAACCCAGACAGCAGTCTGATTAAATGGGATTCTTACAGTGATTAAAGGCTTCTTGAATTCCTTTTTTGCTCTCATTAAAAAACAAACTAAAGAAAAACCCCAAACACAAAGCCAAATATCTTCTTGGAGGAAATCTGCCTTAAGTGCAAGCTGACCCAAGGGAGGTCATTTCTTCTCTTGTCTCTGCATGACCCACCTGAAATTACTATAAATTTTCTGATTTGGTCTAAGCTGCCACTGAGTTGCTCTGCATCTTTGCTGAGTGACTTTATCTTTCAAGACTCAGTTTCCCCACTGAGCTTTAGTGCTGAATGTGAGCAGTGTTGGGCTCAGGACTGTCTTTCTAGAAAGGTCTAGAAATCCAGATCCATGTATTTTCCAGCACAATTGTGACAGCCCTGAAAGCATCTCACTGCTTGTTTTTCTGCCACTCATCAGTGCAGATCTATAAAATCATTTATCTTCAGGTAACCCATTTTGGGTAGTAATAAAAGGGAGAAAGGTGGCAGCAAGTGGGCTGTGGGCACCCCTAAGGAAACCTGCAGCTTCCTAGAAAGGTGACAGCAGCCCTGCATGCCATGGATTGTGGAATTCGGGGAGGAAGGAGCTTCATTAGGGTTTCTGGACTGGTTGCTTCTCTGGATGGCTGTGGTGCTAGCAGAGGTGCAAAAGTCTGCTGGAGGAAGTCTTCATGCTTAGGGTGGAGAAGAGGGGTTCCCTGCTGGGGTTGCCCCCACAGAGGCCAGAAAGAGGGAATGCAGTGGTGGGGAACTAAAGGCTTTGTGTGACCTTGTGAAGAGGGTGTGGTGAAAGAAGCACAGTTACCTCCAGGGATGAGGAGACACTTCAGTTCAATGCCAGCAGGCTGGCGTCTCCAGGGAAGCGTGGAGCTTGTTCTCTCAGTGTTTTTGTGTCTATGCCTGGTGGATGAGGGCTCTTCTGAAGGGAAAACTCTTTAGGCAGCTCAGTGACTATGTCAGTTGATAACAGCAACATGAACCTGCCTGATTAGTAACTCCCTGTCCCACCGTGAGAGGTCGTTGAGGGAGGCAACAACCATGGCAATGTCCATTGCAACCTTCCCAGTCCTGCAATGCCTCCTCTCTGACAAAAGGCTT
The DNA here is from genome assembly GCF_023638135.1 of Falco biarmicus. NCBI lineage: Eukaryota > Metazoa > Chordata > Aves > Falconiformes > Falconidae > Falco > Falco biarmicus. The sequence continues at coordinate 22,694,398 of NC_079296.1, forward strand.
TCGTAATGTAAATAGTGCTGTCAGGGAAAATTGCATGAGTCACAAAAGTCATAGAATCATTTGGGCTGGAAAAGACCCTTAAGATCATTAATGCCAACCTTTCACCCAGCACTACCAAGCCCATCACTAAACCATGCCTCTAAGCACCACACCTATGTGTTTTCTGGATGCTTCTAGGGATGGTGATTCCACCATGTCCCCGAGCAGCCTGTTCCAATGCTTGAGCACCCTTTCAGTAAAGAATTTTTTCCTAATATCCAATCTAAACCTCCCCTGGTGTAACCTCCCCTGTTTCCTCTTGTCCTGTCACTTCTTATCTGGGAGAAGAGACAGACACCCCCCTGCCTGCAACCTCCTGTCAGGGAGCTGTAGAGAGCAATAAGGTCCCCCAGAGCCGCCTCCTCTCCAGGCTGAACAGCCCCAGTTCCCTCAGTTGCTCCTCATCAGATTTGTGCTCCAGCCCCTTCCCCAGCTCCCGTCTCTGGACATCCTCCAACACCTCTGTGTCCCTCTGGAAATGAGGGATCCAAAGAGTGCAATTTGCTTACACCAAAGGACAACAATACCCTGGCCATATTTCTGTCCCAGCTCTGAAGTTCTTTCTTCCTTTTTTTTCACCCCTCATTTTCCTTTATTTCTCCCTTTGTCCTCTCCCCCGCACACTTTTCCTTCCTCCTCTCTTTCTCTTTCCATTTTACGAACAGGGCTTTCTAGACAGTAATTTATTTGGGCTACTGCCTCTCAAGGAGATGTGAACAGAGGGAAGAAATTGCCCTCAGGCCAACTAGCAGAGATTTTTCTCCATAAGTCAGAAGGCTATGGAAGACTTTTCCTACTGAGCTGATAGGCTTTTAAATGGAATTCAGGGTCCATTTATGAATAGACTTGTCTAGCAGTTACAAAGGAAGAAGGAACTGTCATGTATAAAGCCTCATTCACTTTCCTGTCAGTTTACTGGCTGGAATTTGCTCTATGGAATAACTTCAACCCTAGTTGCATCATTCAAATAGCAGAAAAGCAAAGCAAATCTAAATACTTCCTCCTGAGTGATGGATGTTTAGCAGGGATTGTTAATAGATTCAGAGCTTTTTCCTTTCAAAACTATCCATTTCTTCTGATCAGTGACTAAAATCTTAAATATTTTTTTCCCCATCAGTAAATCAAGTTTACAGTTCTTTCTTTGAACACCAAATGTTCTATGTAACATTTATTTCCTGTCTCCAGCGTTTCACATCTTGAAGGTCAGATAATGAATCACAGCAAAGTCTTAAGGAGAGGCCTTTTTGTTGCTTTGGGTTTTCTGGTTTGGTTTGTTTGGTAGTGCTTTGGGTTTTGTTTGTTTTTACCCGATAGAATTCAAGGTACTTGTCAAACAAACACGATGCATTACCCAGTCATAAAGTGGACAATCGAAGGCAAAAACGGATGGTAGAGTTTGTCTAGAGGGAACACAATATGGCATGACAAGGCACAGAAAAAGAGTCCAGTGGGCTACTGGCCTCTGTAGCAAAACAGTTGTACCTCCTTGTGAAACTTCTCTGGCTTCTCAGTTCTACAGGTTACTCAGGAATACTGATATTGCAACTTGTACTGCCCGGTTTGCTTAGCTTCCAATAAAGACAGAGTGGCAGATGCCTGCTGCAGAAGGATAGATTCAGACAAGTGACAAGAGAAACTAGGGGACCGAGTGAAAGGGTTGCTTTTAAGCAGCTTTGCCTATAAAGAATCTGTGACTAATACTGCAAAAATAAAAGACCAGTTTACAAATGTTAGTGAATTTCCTAATAATATCCTTGCAGTTTGTAATCGCTTTCTTCTACAAAGGGAAAAAAACCAAACTCCTCAGTCTTATTCAGTCCTACAGCTGAACCACAGGTAATGGCATAGATCACAAGTCCAAAAGAGCTGGGAGAATGTATAGTCTGGAAGTCCATCAATTTTTGTCCTGTTTCTCCTTTATTGAGACCAAAAGACTCAATTTGGCAAAAGCTTGTCTTAAAAGGTATGTGGTCCTCAAGGGAGGAATTTGGAGACAAACAATCCAGCCTTAGTAGGTTTTCTTTCATTGTATTACTGTAATTTTAAACATGTATGTTTCAAACTTCATGATAATTCTCTATTTCGGTCAAGTATTTGTTTCTTCTGTGTTTAAACTTCCACATGCAAAACATGATTATTTTAGCTATTGAGCCAGTGTAACTTCTCAGGTTTCATCCACATGTGTCTAAAGACATCTGAACTTGTCTTTGTCAGACACTCTTGCAATTTTCTTCCATTTAATCTCACTGGAAGAGATGCCAAGATTTTTGCCTCTTCCAGATGTCGTATTTATGCCTGCTTATGTCCTGAATAAAAAAAAAATTACCCAGTCTTGATGATATGCTTAGCATTAAATGAAGTGCTTATCTTCCTGTCAGTCCCCCTACAAAAATTATCACAGGTCCTACTATGATTTTTCATTAAAAATTCCCTTACACCTTATGTCCATAGAGAAAGATGAATTTTTAATATCTACCTATCTGAACATACTATTTTCTTCATTTCCTTTGTTGATTATTAATCAGGAAAAAAAAAATCAGCAAGTTTTGCCTTTGGCTTCCAGAAAACTAGATGTTTGCCCTGTACTTCAGGAACAGGAATAACAAACAGAAAAACAAAACAAGGCAGATGTAAATGGTTCTGGTTGGAAACATCAGCAGAACCACAGATGCACAGAGCCTATACAACTCTTAATCATGGTTTTATTTTAATTACCAGTCAGCAACAACTGGAAGGCTTTGCTACAGGATAGTTCTTTGGACATCATGTTTTAAAATATGGCAATTGTCTCATTCTAGTGGCTGTTATAGTGTATATTGATCTACAGCACAAATCACACCCCTATTTGACACAGATTATGAGGTTAATATTAATGGGGCAATGTAGAGAGTATTGTTGCTACTGTCCTGGCTGTATTTGCTCTGTTTGAGACAAATGTCTTATATAAAGGCTGTAAAGGTAATATCTCACTTCCCTAGGAGGTCATCACAAACATGACCTATGAAATTGAAGAGAAAACACCTGTACAGCCTCAAGGAGTCGTCAAACAACACTTTTAGCCAATTGTGTTCTGAGAGGAGGTTGATCAGGATGCAGAAGGGTCCGGTACACTGTCCATCTAATCTGTGTTTTTCCTGGGAATTTATCAGTATTTATGCTATTTGATATTTCACTATCTCAGATATCACCAATCAGTAGAAAACACCTTGAAGGCCTGATCTACTAATATTGATGCATTTTGACTCTTCTTGTTGTAACTGGTACTAGCTTTAGATCAGATGCTCAAACCATTTTCTTCATCAACCTTCTATTTCTAGGGTTGTGATAGAAATTTGATCCTTTCATGAAAGAACAATCAGTAGAAATTAAGTAGGAGACGGGTACTTCTGTCTCTGTGTCCTGGGCTGAGTCTGAATCCCTAGCTATGGGTGGTCATCCTGCCAAGAACTGGTGGGCTCTGTCAGCCAGCAGGTTTCTGAGTTCAGCACAGCTAACCCATAGTATTTACTTTCATGTTACCTTATTTCATGTTATTTTCTCAAAAAAGGACTTCTGTCTGTCCCATAGGCAATGAACTCTTACTCTGTGTTCCTTCAGTGTAACGCTCCTATTCTTAACAGACTTCTGAAAAAGCCAGTTGTTGTGAACAATTTAAAGTGATGATTAAGTAGTGCCAAACTTAAACCAGTGCTTTAGTAAGACAATCTTATGTTATCTGTCATTTCGGCAATCCTGCCCTAGCCCCAATTAGATAGGATGGTAAATAACAAAAACAAAAAAAACCCCCACAAAAATAATACCCCCACCACCACCATACACACACACCCCCAAACATGAGGAGCTATGACAAGTCAGTAAATGCAAGAACCAGCAATTGCTCTTAAGCCAGGCACAATTTCAAGTACGTGTGTTTATATATATGAGTGTGTGTATATCTTATATTTATACATTTGGCAAAATTTTGCATTTCCCTGGAGTTAGGCAGGTTCTTTCTGGAAAGACAGACCAGATCTTTTCTGTGTGTGGCAGAAGCCAAGCATGCCATACACTTAAAAGAGCCTTGGCAAAGTGCAGAGGGCAGCTGGAGTTGAGAGGCAAGTTAGAAGAGCTAAGCTCTGTGAGCTTACAACTGTCAAACAGTGATAAAAATATTAGTGCTGTGAGTTGTGGAGCTTAGCAGGCAGCTGTGAGGTGTCATCATCTGGACTGCAAGAAGTGAATGGCAATTTTTCTTATGCTTTGAAGAGTGTTGATAAAACGTGTCAGGGGGCAAGAAAAGTTTCTGTGGGTGTGTGCATCTCTACCTATGTTATTTTACCTGCATGTGTCACTTCAGAGCTCGTGAGAGGTGCTGGTTTGACAGCCTTGGTGCCAGAACACACTGATTACCTGCTGAAGGTGCCTGTTCCTGACAGCAATGGGGCAAGTTTCAATATGCCTGAAAGGGCTATTCTCCAGCTCTGTCTTTCTGCCCAGCTGGAGTTAAGTTTACACAGGCTCTTTGCTCCCTTTCAGGCACTCAACAACTTTGCATCTGAAGTGCCAAAAGCTTCTGAGAATCTGGCTACTGACTTTGCCAAACCTAACTGCCCATCAGGTCAAGTAACCACTATTGATACCTTACTGACATGGACGTTTTGCCAGTCTTGGTTGTGATTTCACCGATGTGAGCATTTGGCCACTAAGAGCAAAACTGAGAGGAGCAGATGCGTTTTATTAAAGACACAGTGCAACCAAGGTACCCTTGTACGTATGGTTGTGTTAAGGTAGGGGTGATTAAAAACTCGTCCACAACAGCTCTTCTCAGAAATCTAACAATTTCAGTTTCCTGAATTTTCATTGTTCCATTTCAACCGCAGGGCACAAAGCTGCTGATGTTTCATAGATACTGTGCACTGAATCTATTTTCATAAAAAGTATTAATTCCAGCATCCATTTCCTCCACCCCCAAATGGCTTCTAGGCTCAATTTCCATGTGGTGTTAGTAGAAAAGGACTAAACCAGTAAAAAAAGATATGTAGCATAAAACTTTTCTGGAACACTGTTGCTTCTTGCAGATTGTGTCAGTAACTTGTAGAATATCCATAGCAATTGTATATAAGAGAAAGCATTTAAGACTTTTTTTACAGAACTATAAAGGGGAGAGAAATCTGATAAATGCATGTTTTTTTGCTTAGTGGGTGTAAAAAGCAAATCTTATTGCATCAATGCAAATTTCTTATTGGAAGTCAGTGGATTTTTTTTCTTATGAGATCACAAGGTTTTTTTACAAACCCTAATCACAGATGGAAAACTCTGCAGCTTAAGAAAATACCTATAATTTTATTCAATAAAAAAATTTAATCTTATCCTGAAGAATGGCATGTTCCCAAAGCCACACAGAAGAGACTGTAAAAGGGATAACACTAAACCTGAAAAATCCAACTTGGTGCAGTGCCTCCAAGCATACAACAGAAAGCCCTGCTATCAGCAATATATTTGGATTTAAAAGATTAATTCTTACTTACTGAGTATTATGCTACCTTCCTTCCATTCGTTCATTATGGGACAGACAGAACCTCGTCTTGTTAATACAATCATTGCCATGGTTGTGGCATTACGGTGAGCAACAAACATGAAATACATTAAGAGGGAGTAGATTTGACACAAATCCATATAGATTACAATCTAATCCATTTTGCAGAATAGGATCTTATATGGATGTTAAAAATTAAAAAGGAACTAAATGATAAATCACTATGACCTTGTACATTATAAATAAGTCTTTCCTTTAAAAAAGCAGTTAATTTTATAATTTGAAAACTTTGTTTTTCTGTAGACTATATAGATATAGTGATTATATTATTAAAATATTTTTAAGGAGTATTACAAATAAAAGTAAATATACAAGGTTCTAGGCTAGATTCCTCTCCTCAGTAGATAATGCCAATCTCCCACTGATTCTACTGGGGGTTCAATTCTCTGACTAAAGAATTCAGTAATTTATGGAACACAATCAGCGTTTAAACCTCTCTCGAGGCTATTTCAATGCCTTCTAGTTTAAGAAGTAAGTAATATCCTAGTGAAAGATGTAACAGTCCTTTCTGAATCTCTGAGAAAGGCAGATGTTAGCACTGGGAGAGGGTGAGACAGAGCTGCTGGGGATGGAGATGGCTCTTCCCAAGGGATGTGCTGAGGTAGCATATGACCTGGCCTGGTTCAGGGGACCTGCCGGTCCTGTATCAAGCTCTGGCATTTTTTTAGAAAAAACTTTTCTTCCCCTTCTCCCCACTAAACCACTAGATCTAGAGAGCCTGCAATCCCTGCGTGATATTTCCTGTACCTGGGATCAGTCTTCCCCCAAAGCAGTGCTGTCTGAATTGTTCTTACCAAGACAAGAATAGCCTTAAAAAGCAGCCAAGCATGAATAAAAAGAACTGCTTTTTATTCACGACAAACTCTAAATCTGGGGATCAGTGTGCCTTGTAACCTCAATATCACAGCAGTCTACCTATAAAAGATAGAGTGTATCTGCGTTAGGTGATGGCACGATGCACAGCTCCCCAAGGAAACCCAGGCTGGTACTGCCACATGGCAGAGCGCAGTTCCCTGCTGCATTGCTGCCTCGTGTCTGAGCCTGTTTGCTGTGAGGCAGGGCGCAGGAGGTGTGGTTATAGGGCTGCAGGTTTTGAAACCACACAGTTTTGACAAGTTCTGGTGCCTACATATTGCCTGCCACTGCAAATGTGCCTCTGTCAGAGACACCCAGCAGTATACAACATGAACGAGTTCCTCAGGGCACCGAGAAGAGTTGTATTGTCCTGACAAAAGCCTCCTGTGGCATGAAGTCTAGACCAGTAAAGTCACAGGAAAACTTGCTTTGGTACGGAAATGTGTGAAGCAAACCTCTCTTGGAGTGTAGAGCTGGATTTTGCCAGCCGGGCGGTTGTGTATGCTGTTTAATGGCATCCTTTCCAAATACAATGTGCCTGTGCCTGGTAGTGCTTGCTTCAGATATTTATAGGTTACTACTTTCCTATTTGGAAAGAGGTGACTATTTGACAAAGCTGGCAGCTAATTCTGGACATTAAAGGAGCTTTTCAGAGCTGGAGATACTTCAACGCTGTTTACATTTCTCCTTTATAATTCAATGCCACTAGTTTGAACAGGGGAAACAAATGTTATCTTTGGGGTGGCTTGAGTGACTGTTTATATCTTCCTAATGACTCGCGGGAAATTACAATGTGTCTGGGGACAAGGGAAGCCACTCTGCAATCAGTCCAGCTGATTCACCCTTACCACCCATGTTAGGCTGTCTGCCCAGGCTTCTGGCACCTGGAGGGGAAGCATGATTTTTCCTTGGAAAGGTTCTCCCCACAGACAGTACATTGCCAAGGCTAATAGCACCTGCCAGCCTCCCAGGAGTGTTATGCAGATGATTGCATTAGGATAGCCAGATATACCAAGGAAAGAGAATGTTGGTAGCTTGAAGTTCAGCCCAAGCTAACGGTTGCAATATCAATCCCCTGTTGAGTGTTACAGCTCATGCTGACTCTTGTTGCCATGGCTATAGTAGTATTAGCAGTTTCAAAATGGTTTGGATGTGGTTTCCCAAACTGCAGCCATGCCAGCCGGTTTCTGTTTGCCTTCATCTCTGAGATTCAGGGCAATACAAGGAACCCAAATGGGTTTGCATGGAAACCCAGTTCAAGTTTCCTCTCACCCTGAACAAGGTCTTGCCTTGAAATAAATGACAGAAAACCTCACATATTAGCATATCATACAAAGCCCACAAATTTAATTCTTTGAGTCAGTGAGGAAACGGTTTCCCAGGGTCCCATGGAATTACAACTGTGACAAGAAAACTTTTTAATAGAAATTACTACTTTTAAAAGTACTGATGTAAGAACAATTCAAGCCATAGCTCAGGCTGACCTGAAATTTCAAAAATGAAAATAAAGCCAGGTGCCACTGACAGATGTTTTAAGAAGGGCTTGGGATAGGATTTTCAGCATTTTCATATTGCGTTTGTTTAAAAAAAAAAAACAACAAAAAAAACCACAAGAAACACCCAAGGAATACTTCCAGTACTATGAGGCAGAGAGAATATGTAATGTTTTCAGGATTTTCTAACTGCAGCATTTATTCTCTCTGTATGTTTAGGTCTTGATAATTAACAAATAAAATTACTTGTGAAGAAAAGTGAAACAGCCAATATCAGAGAAAATCCCAGCAGAACTCTGTAAACAGCAGGTTTCTCAAAGTGCTTCATCAGCTCTGAAAAAATCTCACTTTTGTATCAATAAAAGGGTCAAAGACAGTGAGCTGGAGTGAAACTCGACAAAGATGTTATTAGCACGTTGTCTGAAATGGCAGCCCTGCTCTGAGTGCTAAGAACAGTGCTGTGCGTGAGGGTAGGGATAGGAAAGCTGGGATAGGGCTTTCCACCGCTAATTAGGAGAGAGGTGGGGAGGCAGAGGGCTGGCTGCCTTTCAGTGTCCCACACACCGCTTGCTGACACAAGAAAGGCTGCTAGTTTTCACTCTAAACTGGACGTATCGCTATCAACAAGGGAAGATATTTTAAAATCTTAACGAGGGGCCATCATTTGATTTCCTCCTTTGTATCCTATTTAAGGCAGAACAGAAGAAGTTCTCAGTAACTAATCCTTGTTTTAAAAGAATTATTGCTTCTGAAAACTCTTCAGATACCAGGGCTACATGAGATTAGCAAAATCTGTCCGTGTCTTCCCAGAATGACCACAGCCTCTTCAGGATCTTCATATCATGACATCACATTATGGTCCAGGACAGCTGCAAGCCAGGAGGATTTACCAGTTGCCTAGCCATGATCATATAGAAAAATTTCTGATTACAGAAGCTTTTTATAGTCACAAACAAGAAACTCCCTTACCTTGTTTATCTTCTGAGACACAAAGCTGACTGAGGAGCCTGGTGAACCATATGTTGTTTCCCAAGGACCCATAAACACATTAGACTAATCAACTGTGCTACATGAGAGCAAATATCCATGTAGCCCTTCTTCAGCAGCACCCAAACCCAGCTGCCTAGGGAATAGTAAGGCTAGGGGAAGAATATAGACTAGAAAAGATGAACAATTTCCCTGTAATATTCTTCCATCTCTAGCATGTTTCAAGTTCTCGGTCGGATGTGGTTTTCTTGTTTTTGATGATCCTCCATGGATTTTTCTTCTGTGAACTCATCCAGTCCCCTTCCAATATACTGTTTGCATCCTGTTATTATGGAATAAGTATAAACAAGTTGGTAGGAGCTCCCTGGGTCTCCTGCCTTGTGTGCTTTCCCTGAGGACTGACTGAGCTTATCTGGAGAAACACAAAAAAAGGAGATGAGTCTGATTGATGGAAGGCTGGGTTCTCTGATGATTGCCAACAAACCAATTCAAAGCTCACAAGGACTTATGGTATTTGACTCAACTGAGATAACATCTGATAGATTTAAGGGGAGCAAATTGTGATCCCACAAACACTTGCACACCAAGGAGAAGTAAAACAGTTTGTCAGTACATGTACTACATGACACCTGCCTAGTTATTAATACTCAGCTGCTTTTAGCCTTCATCTGCCATCTCTAAGGCAAGGTCACAATTCTTAAGTGCCAGAGAATTGTAATGATAAATATTAACTCCATGAACGTGCTCAACTACTGGATTAATGTATGGATGAATAGCAAATGTTGACTTTTTTCCCTGAAGGAAACCAGTGGGCATAAAGTTGTCACATACAGACTTCTATGTGACTACCATCCACCATGGAGTATAGTGACAGAAATAAGTGTTATTTATTTTTTCAAATACTGTTCTGCCTCCTAGGATAACTGTGACTCATAATTGAATAGCAAAATATTCCTTAGAAATTTATGTAAAGGTTTAGTCAGGAGATATCATGTTTGTGGAATTTGCAACGTGTTCATGGGATTGTTCCATAAACATTAGCAGCTCAGCAGGTTCATACAACCCTGAAAAGTCTCATCAACTTAACTGTGGTATGAATTACCACCTAGAAATTATGCTTGCAGAGACTGTTATTATTATTATTGTTAATTGATCTTATTACTGTTATTTTATTATTACTTCACAGAACTAATTACCATTTCTGCAACCTTGCTCATTCACTTTGTCACTCTGTTTTCTGAAAGAAGTCCTTGTCTGCACAACTGAGCAGAAGAAGAAAGGCTGATTAGCTTCTTATTCATTTAATGACAGTATTCAGCACTCAAGAATGATTTTTACAGTAACAGCCTTGAGGACACCTTCCCAATCAAGTGATTTTTTTTTTGTTACAGAAGAGTGAAAATTCCCTCCTTTCAAGGATGAGTAAGGGCCTGGTGCTCCTGTAAATGTGATGCCTGCCCAAACCACAAAAGTAGCCTGTACCCGGAAATTATCACACTCTGACAGAGAATTTGTGTATGCTTCTCTTAAAACTGTACTTCCATCTTGGAGATGGCCTCCAGAGGATATCAAATGTACAGTATCAGCCTTTTTATGCATTTTATGATGATTTCCAAGAGTAATTGGTGCTCATTAACATTAAACTTGCTATAAAAGTGTACTTAGAGTGCATCATGAACTGGCAGGAGAGTTTACTGAGTTTTTATTGTTTTATGGTTCCTACATGGCATAAAAAGATAGTGGAAGAGAAAATAATATAAGGGTCAAGAGGCCTGGGAGTTGTTTTATTTCACAGGCTTGCACAACACATCCAAGGCAGCAGTATGGAATTAAAAAGAAAAAACTTTTTTATGAGTCTTTGCATGGTCTCAGGCAAGAAGCCATAAATTAGCAACAAGGTCATAGCAATAGATCACGAAACAGGTCAGTCTAACACAGGCAAAATTTAATTCTGCCATGGCCATGGGCACCTTTTGGTACTGCTGCTTTTTCTTAGTGTGAAATACTCAGGTTATCAGTGCCACTGACAGCAGTACACACGACAGCAACAACCCCATACACCTTGAAGGTACAGTCTCTTTCTCCTTCCCTCCTTGTTCCCTTTCTTCCAGCTGGCTCATGATCTGATGTAGGAAGAAAGGAAGGATGAATGAGCCTCTTCCACTTCACTTGTTTCTTTTCTTTCTTCCTTCCCTTATTTATTTTGTTCTTTCTGTCTGTCTTTTCCTCTCTCTCCCTTCTTACCCTCCATTCCTTCTTTTTCCAAAGCAAGGTAAGCACCAAACTCCAACCATTGCAACTAGATTTAGCCCAGCCGAACCTAACATCCATTTAACATCCCAACATTTCCCGGTGGAACTGCACCTGAGTCCACCAGTTTGCCTATGTCCACCTGAGGCCTCTGACTTCAGGTATTTGAGGTACCTTTATAGCCTCTGAACTACATAGTTTTCCTAATTCTCACCAGAAAATAAATGCTACACCCTCCATTCCCTTATGCAGTAAGTCAACATGACCTGTGTTATTCTACCTGCTTTCTAATGCGGTTTTTATGGGGTATTATTATTACTTGCTTTCATAATGCTAATTAATGTCATATATTTTGACAAGAGTTCTAAGTCTACTTAACCTGTCTAGCTTCTTGTATGCAACTTATTATCGATTCAAGCCCTTTGCTAGACCTTGAGAAAATACGAGACAATTGGTGAGTACAGTGTGGCCTTTCTAAAAGCCATTTTCTTCAAAGGCCTTAGAGGGGTAAGACCTTATTTTCTTTTCTGCATGGACCTATGTTTCTCCATCTGTAGCTGCCAAGGATTAAGAAAAAAAGTATATTAAAAATACATATTTCCACGTTTACCACTGAAAAGAAATACAACACTGTCATAACGAAGAGAAAGAGGTAGAGCTCTGTGCAGATTACTAGGCAACAGTCTGTGGGAGAGAAATTATAGGGACTCACCTGACCTTGACCCACTACGTAAGCTCCAGCTGTTCCCAGCCATTACTTCCCCAAACTCCTCAGAGTATATCACGCAGAATTACAAAGGAGAATTGTCATGGCTTCTTGACTTCTCCTTGGATCCCCTCCAGTAGGAAGCATCATGTTCATGCTGATCTCCTTAGGCATGGCTGTCATGTGTAGGACTTTGTCTGTATCTTAAAGATACCCCATGGTGTGGGTTTTTTTAAATAATCTCCTCAGTTTCCCCAGTGAGGGATAACTGCTTTAAGTACGCTGCATGGATGCAACATGTCTGTAGAGGAGACAAAATACATCTACAGAATGATGCTGGTATGATCCTGGGCCCACACAAGTGTCATCACCTGACTTGTGGCCGCATCTGAACTGCTCTCATACCTGTTACAAATCTCTAGGTGTAGCATGGGTAGAGCTTCATACCAGCTTTCCATAATGTCCAGTGCTCAGCAAATTGCCATTTGCACCTCAGTTGGAGAGAGGCATTTCGGGACAAAACAAAGTTGGTTTAATCAGTTGGTGAAATCAGTTCATTTTAACTTGTTTGACTGTTCTCCAAGGCGTACTAGAGATGTTCAGCTAGTCAGTAAGACCTGCAGGTGCCTAAGAAAACAAACAAAAAAAGATGACAAAACTACCTACTCATCTGCTAGGTGTCATTCCAGACCAAAGATGAGTTAGGTCAGTCTCAGATCTCATCTGCTTTGTGTTAGAGTACTCAGCCCAGCTTAAAGCAGCTTTAACATTGAGCCAAACTGCACTATTTGACTTTGCAGTGAAAATACTTGTACAGTCAGCCACAGCTGAGAAACTGGTTAGAAAGTTATCCCATAGCACGTGTGAGATGTTCAGGATAGTGTTCTGAGGCCCCAAGAATGACTGTGCATCCGTCACAGTGCTCAGAGTTCAACAAGGCATTGATCAAAAAGGTCTCAACCCGTTCGTTTGTGGTAGGGGGGTTGAGAGCATTCACATGGTTGATTGCAGGTGGGTTAAGAAGCCATTGCTTCCTTGCTGCAATGCTGTACCTGGCTCAGAAGCATGCACAGGCTTAGCACACGCTAATTTCTCTAATGGGAATGCAAATATGATATGATGGGAGGGGTTGTGTAAGACTATAATTTAGGAAACCATACCTGGAGTGCCTTAGCAGCTGGCATGGTGATATGGAAATGCTCCTCACCCCAGGCAAGGGGAACAGAGAGAGACTGGACTGTGCTGGGAGGCATTGCTTGCTGGGTGGGAAGGCACTCAGATGCTGGAGTGCTGAAGGGAGAGATGAGAGTATCTGCATGAAGCAGACTATGATGTTAGAGGAAAATAAGATTGTCACAATAAATTATTTAAATCTGTGTTGTCATGAAGAATGAAATAGTTTACAACGGTGACATCTTGTTATTATCCCTGAGTATCTGAGTTAACACCCCATTGAAACAAATGGGGTGGTTCACTGAAGAGTTATTGTCCAGCTCTCTGCAGACACACAAAAAGCATTACAACTTTTATCTTCAGCTCACACAGAGAGGCTTGTCTTCACTATGGTTACCCTCTAGGCTTTTTTTTTTTTTTTTTTTTTTTTAAGGAAAGCCAGTGGAAAAAAATGAGTTTCAAAAGACTGAGAGTTGTATCAGCACTGCCCACCATTGTGTGCTCCTCACCAGCCCATGCCTTGCCTTTACATACCAGTGCACAGCAGACAGCAGATTTGTTTTTCCTGATAGGTGGGAAATCAGGTAAATACCTGCACTAGATGTCAGGGTACAATTCATCATGACTGCCTAGAACGTCAATAAAAATCTTCACATACATTCCCAGAGGTACAGAACAATACAATTGTGAATGATCGATATTCAGCCCACTAGAATACTTAGGCTCTGTACCAGCCTTCAAAGTAGGTTAAATAAAATAACTACATTTCAAGCATAGTCAGGTCAGTGTTTTTTGTTTGCTTGTGGTGGTGGTGTTTTTTAATTAAACAGATAGAGCAGTCAGTGGAAGCCAGCGTATGCCAGGTAAATACCTAAAGCTCTGCATGTGTTTCAGAACTTTACCTTAACAATCATGGAGTATAATGCATCAGTGTCCTTAAGGAATGGAGTCATTTGATCACATGTATATACATGCGTACATACACAACATGGCATCAACAGCCTCTCCACTTGCCTGCACTACTGAGATAAGCTGGCTATGCCAAAAAGAGAAAAACTTGTCAGGAGTTACAAGGCAAGTTTGTGGTGACTGTTGAGTTTGGTTTGTTTGTGGGTTTTGTGTTGTTTTGGTTTTTTTTTATGTAAATGACCTCAGAGATCCTGTTGGTTGTGTTTTTTCTGTGACAGAAACTTATTCACTGAGGCTGGATGGAGACTAGTATAACCAGATAGCTTGCAAACTGCCAGCATGACAAGACTTCTCTGTTACCCCTGCTTTTTTGAGCTGATGTTAAAACTTCAAATGCAAGACAGCATGCAACCCAGTTACCTGGATTCAGAAAGATGTGTTCAGGGTAAAACAGGCACAGATTCCTGTTTCTAGAAAGATCAGGAAAACAGAGAATCTGTCTTGGGGAACTCTAAAAGTTGGGCTTGTTTAGCTGAGTGGAGACTGAGGAGACTTAGGTGGTTACTGCCAGTAAGTGTATTAGAGATTTAAATGTAAATACCAAGGAAAAGAGATGGTAAAGCTAAGAACACCTCTAAGGTGAGATGGGTGTGTGGGAAGTGGTGAGTAGGAATAAACTGTCCATATGCTGGAAGTTAGAAAACTAGTTTCCATTGACCAGAGATGTGCTTTTCTGGAGAAACCTTCCAACTAGGTTGATGATGCTGATGAGTTTTGGACCGAGATCCTATGCAATAGTTTGTTGGAGTTAGCGGAAGGCTGGACTCCTAACTCTTCTAGGGAGATGAAAAAAACAAAGCCACGAGCTATCAGTAGTCTGGAGATCAAGCTCTTTTAATGGACCAAGCATTGTGCTGTAGCTGCTTCATAATTCATGATTCAAAACCACCAAGTTTTGACCTTGTTCTAAAGGCACTGTATAAAATGAGTGGTTGTAAATCTGGATGTAGACACATCTGTTTGTTGTGGAGATACTGAGTTCATATCAGTCAAGTACGAAAGAAAGCAGTGTTACCTGCAGCTTTTTGGCTAGACTCCTGGATGTGGTGGAAAACTTGGTTATGTAAGTATTTTGATTTTGGATGACCTGGTGACTTGTGAAACTAGTTGAACAATATTTTTTCTCCTTGAAAATATTCTATAAACATAGCTTCTGTGGTAGTTTTGCATATTTCTTAGGGGTTTTTTCTCCCTTAGGTTTTCATAAAAACAAGAACAAACTAGATAACATTTGAAATTATAAAAAGCAGAAAACATTTTCCATCAAGCAGAGACTTTATTTTTAATGAAAATATCTATGATATTTAAAGTCAACTTTCAATAAAAGGGCAATTTCAAAGGACATTTTTTATCATTTTCAATCAAGTCATCTTTACGAGAAAGAGTTGCTGCCAGATGTTTGCTGCCTGTCATCTGCGACTTTTCATAATTTAATATATAAGGTTCAAGGGAGCTCTGACCAATTCAAAATGCACAGATGTGCTCTGCCTGTGCTGAAAAGGTAGGAAAAGAGAAAGTGGATGTATACACTACATTCACACAGACAGCATCTGCTGTATTCATTCATCACTGCACATACAGTTATCAACTACAACACCTGGGCTTGCTTTTAAACAAAAAACTGCTTATTGTTTTCCTTCTATCAGTCAGTTATGAAAGTTTCCTTGTTCCCATTTTTTTTCCTTTGTCTGTTCTTTTTGTCCTTTTCTGCCTGCATCTGTCCAAATAATTTCTCTGTGAAATTAACAGCCTAGCACGTTTCTTGCCTCATAAGTCAGGCACATAACACAGCAGAGTGCCGTGGGGGTACCTAATGCAGGAAAGTCTGTTCTGACAGGACACCTCATTTGCAGAGTGCAAACCCAATTGGGATTATTTGATACGGTGCTGTTGTAAGAATAATTTAAGATGTAGGCAGTAATTGAAGAGAAACCATCCTGAATTCCCTGATTACATGAAAGGACAAGGTTCAGGGAAATCTGAGATCATACAGGGAAATGAAGACGAAAAACTGGAAGGACAGAGAGAATTATCTTTCCTGTTCACTGCTTTATAAAGCAAATCTGTTTAAACTTCATTTCAAATAGTGAAACCATAGGGTTACTTGACTTGTGATTATAAGGATGAATTATGAAGAGCTCTGTGGTAGATTCGTCTTTGGTGTGAATCATTGCAGTTGTTTTAGGAAATAGATTATATCAATAACCAGCCCATAGAAAAGTATATCACTGATTTTTCTTCTTTCTGTAGAACCAGGAAGGGCCCTCAGAGACAACTGGACCTTCATGCCACTGTAGTCAAAGTGGAAAACATGTTATCTGTCAACTGGGTGTTTTAATTAATTACTATCTCTGCTTCAGCCATCACTGAGAATTCAATAGATGGCCAAAAGGCAGCAGTTCTTCAGCTCATTTTCAGGAGTGGACTTCTACATAATTAATTATTTTTTTCCCCTAGTTTCTCTAAGACATTAGTACATACCTACTTACATGAAGTAAACTTTGAGTTTCTATAAAAGGAGTTGTAAAAGCCTGCATCTGGGAATAATTTAATTTAGTGTACTGCAGTAATGTTTTTGGAAAGTGTCAAATATTATGGGATATTTACTTATGGAAAAAGTCAGGAAAGAGGTCAAACGATACTTGGTCAGGGCAGTCAGGCTGTTCCAGAAATAGGTAAGCAAATGTCCTGTATTATAAATGCACAACTGTGCTTCTTGAAAAGGACATACCAAAAAGAGAGAGAGAGACCAACAAGGGTTATTTAATTATACATTTCTTTTCTCTTTATTGCTAAACATCCTACACTATCTGGCTCTAAGACACAAATTCTTTATTATCAAATCCCTTGGGACAGTCAGGTTTTCTGTGGTGAAGGTAAATCAATAGTTTCAGGAGTAATTGAGTAAGTTCTGGGTTACCTTTCCAATTTGCTCCCCAAATCATGCAATAGAAGCTTGACAAGGTCCTGTAGTGCATTTTTTATACAATTGATTTAAAGGAGTGAGAGCGATATCAAATTTCTTTACAGGTTTATTAATCTGTCACCAGCTTAACAAATGTTATGATATTAGAATGCTCCCATGTATGAAAAATGGTGAGATGTGTTGTAAATAAACTACAAATGAGCTTGGAATGTACCAATGAAGGTGTTCAAATAGAAATTAATTCAGGTCTTTTACACTATGCTCTATGGGAGATAGGCTGGATGATCACACCATACCTTCTGTCTTCTGAATGTAAGAATCTGCTAACTAACTCTACCTTATGTAACTATGAGTATATTGAATGTTTTAAATTCATGTCAAAAATTGTTAGTAAAATAGCAGTAATAGGTGTCTTATTCTGTTTTTTCCCATTTTCCTTTATCATACAGGTAAGTAGATGTTTATTAGAGGTAAAGATTTAAAGTATGTGTAGAAAGTCCCAGCTTTCCCATCAGTAGTGTGAAATTCCACCATAGGTGCAAACAGCAAATCTCTTTCAGTTCCTGCTGCCAGTACTTGATAATCGTATTTAGGAGGTGGTGGTACGTTTCCATGCTCATTGAGCCCTTCGCATCTCTATCAACGTGACATGCATGTAGAGAAACGAGCTGTGGAGGGAATGTTTTTTGTGGGGTTTGTCAACTGTCCTTTGGGGATAAGGCCCTTGACCCATTAATGTGAATCACAGCTACCAGACGTATGTGATTTCATGACACTGCTGGTCTGGTTTCATTCTCAAGCAGAGACCTGGTGGTGGAAGGCTCGGTGCTCCCGTAGCTTCATCCCTGCTCACCAGCCTCCCAGCATCCATTCAGAGTTTCCTCTCTGAATACTAGGATTTCTTACCATCTCCCATATCTGGGCATTTTACATAACCCTAGTCTAACTCCCTGCTTTGATCTATCCCTAATGAGTGCTAATTACCCATGGAAGTGTTATCTGATGTCAGCTGCTCAGGGATGGGGGAAGCTCTGCAAGTCTCACGTGACTCTTTTTGGATTATTCAGTGTGCAATCTGAGATATTCAGAATCAAGGCCCAATCTTGCATTAATTTCTGCATGTGAGTGGGTTTTTTTGCTCCCACAATAAAGTGTATAACAGGAACAGGAGACACAACTGGGGAAAGAGAGGAAGAGATACGGATTTTCCCACATATCAGTGAGGATTATTTTTAAGGTCTGTGTTTAAGACATTTGTTGCTATTGCTGCAGTTGTTTTTGAGAACCCCTATGTATTTCCAGGAGTTTGCTTGACTCAGGAGCTGGCAGCATGTAGGTTTTGTCCACCTCTCTTGCTAGCGAGGCTCACGTCACTCTCCCCATGAAACCCTGAAGGGACATGCTCTTGCTCAGCGTGAATGACTAAAAAGTGGAGTAAGAGAATGATGTTGCCTCTCTTTCTTTCACTTCCTGATTATGAAATATTGGATAAGTAACCAGAATTATCAATTTTTTGAATCTTGTTATTCCAAACATTCGAGGGGGGGGGGTTTCAAACTGATTGCTAGCTTTCACAGAAAGCTTGAGGTTGAGCAATGTGAACAGAGTTTAAGAAAATACACTCAGCTGCATTTGTTTTGTTTCAATTGACTCTCACTAGCATTTCAGCTGGTAAAAGAGAGGAAATTGAGATTATTTACAATTAAATTAATGGATTTATCTTCTCCTCTATGGAGACTCTTTTGTTTGTTTGGATGTAGGGAGAAATAAGCGTAATAGGAATGTTCTTTTACGTCCAAGATGAAAGCTAATAGTCTGTGCCACTGCAGCAGAGACACGTAAGGTTAAGCAAATAAATCATGCCATTACCCAACAAAATATTCTGTGAGTAAAACAACTGGGTTTGAACACTGGACTTGCCAAATGTCAGCAAAACCCAGACAGGTGACTTGAAAGAGTATCATTTATCAAGCCCTTTTTAAAGAGGTCTGCCAGTTTGTGTCAGGTATATATTTACTAGTTTATGCCAGCACATGCAGATTTCTAGGTTTTCAGATTAACAAAGACAGTATTTATCTCATTTGTGATTTGGAGACCATAACTACAACATTAAAAAAAATCTTGTGATGAATTTCTGCAGAATAGAGCTAGTGAAAGGAAATGTCTGTGCTTTTAGCCTCTGCCTTGGTCTTTGCCGTAAACCTGTTCATTCTCCCATCCCAGTGCATGAGTTTTGCCACTGATTTCCACTATCAGCAGAAGCATGTCTCATATCAAACTCGTCACCCTGATAGTGCAGTCAAGTACAAAATGAAGCTGATTGCATGGCTTTGTGTCATTTGGTATGTCCTGCCAGTTCACTGCAATGTAGTGACTTAGTCATAAATCGCATGTGTGAGCAAAGCATCCTGTAGGTCACCTTGCAAAAATGGTGAGTTACCAAAACTAATTCAAGGCAGAAGGGAAAGCGAGCAACAGCCTTGCCTATACTGGCAGATCCTGCTGCTCCAGACAACAGAAGAGGGAAAGAGGTAAAGCCTTCTCCCAGAACAAATAGACCCCTCCTAGCCTCCCTTCCTCTCTCACACCTGACCTCCTCCAAAACCCTGATAGCTCCTCCCAGTTTTTCTCAAGTGTTTGAGATGCCTAAAGCTCACTCTGAGGAGTCCCCTGATAGATAACTTTATAAGAACAAAGTGAACATTATGTCATAAGCTGCAGTGGACTTACATAATGCATCTTTGCCTCTGCCAAGTGTTTCCCCTCTGGGTTTAATATTATTATTGATTGCATTAAAGGAATTAATTATTTCTACATCTTTTTTGGTAACACTTTACAATGAATTTGATGTCTCTTTCTTGCTTCAGTAAGCCATTAAATAGGACAGTACCTGTTAGCTGCAGATATTGTGCTTTCAGCTCAGCCACATTTCAGGACATCTGCCAGAAGTATTCACAGACTTAAAGTTAAGCAGATGCTTAAGTGTTTTTCTTGGATGAGAACCAGTGATTAGAATTTCACAGGAGTCATGTGTTAGGACCATAATACATCACTGGAGAGGAAGAGTTAATGGAACAACAGTTATTGCTTTCTGGACAAGATTCCTTACCATGAATAGTTATTTTCCCCATATTTTACATAAGTGTGAAATAATTAAACTTTAAGCAATGACAGTAACGCTGAAAAACTATTGCTAAATATTTAACAGGTGACTGAATTGGATAGATTAATACTTACAAGAATAGCCCAAAATTATTTTTCTTTTGGTTATGAATAATGAAATTATTTAATTTAGCTTTGACAAGCATCTAAACTAGTGTTTGGATCAGGAATATAAAAGTGGACAGCAAACATGCTAACTAGCTGCCTGTGTTAGAAGCAGATGGTAGTGTTTGTGGACCATCACATCTGCATCCAAGTTCTTTCTGCTGTAATGGGGGATCAACTGTGATAAATCTTCAGCTTCCAAATTCAAAGCTTTAAAAATTAAAATTCAAAAATTCAGAGATATTCTAACTTGCTATTTCATTCTGAAGGATAAAAATCAAGGAATGGGAGACAGATGAATGCAGTCTACGAAGTATAGAATCTAATAAAAACTAATCCCGTGTTTGGGGGGTAACCATATCTGGGTTTGTGGCTCTGATGGCTTTCCAACCCCTACAAGATGGAAAACTCCCCCAAACTCCTTCAGGCTGTCCCCTTTCCTCTTCATCTGTGAAACTCTTGGTTCTCTTCTGGAGAGATCAAAAGGTCCAGATTTAGTTGTCACCTTGAGCACTGGCTTTAACAAGCTGCAAGACCACTGTCCTTCAGCCACAGCTGATCCTGTCTCAAGGCCTCCAAGAAAGTGTGCTGCCAGCTACAAGGAACTGATCTCTTTATCACAGTGGTGGCAAACCATTGGCATCAACAGAAATCTGTGCTGGCACCAGCCACTTGGTATTGTCTGCAAGAATTTTAACCATGCATTTGGCCTAGACATCACACAGGTCCACTGTTAACTGATTTATGAGCACATGCACCCTGTTTCCTAATACCTGTAGGGACATATACGAAGAGATACTAGGAGAAAACAGCAACGCAGGGTGTAAAAGAAGGGGCCTCTTTCAGAGACTTAAATATTTTTAGGACAGAAGACATACATGATATTCAGTTGTCAATATAAAAAAATCTGCCCGTTTATGTCTTGCTTTCTCTTGCTGATAGAGTCCTGACTTTTCTGAGGTGCAACACTTTGCCTTGACTTCCAATGGGTACTTTATTCACTGACTTTTATTGACTTCAGCTGTCAATTCTGGGCAGTGGCTGAGCATCTGGCCTTACTCTTTTCCGTAGCATTGCTCGATTTCAGATTTAATTTTTTCATGAGAAATCACCTCAGAAAATTATATTCCCTATTCTTTCTGAATTTCTGCATATGAATCTCACTCATTCTCCTAAAACATTTATGACAAAAGAGAGATTATCTTTAAGCACTCTACTTGATTAATAGTTTATATATTAATAAAATTAGTATATAAAAATGAATACATAACTACAGTACGAACTAACCTTGTCCAAGTATTCCTTCATGTATCCTTTCAGTTAGTGTCATTTTGCAAAGAACCAAGTTTTTAAACTAAGAGCTTCACCCAGTTCTTTGTAAGTTCTGCCATAGATCATTCTCCAGAATACAGGGCAGTGTCATGTATGTATAGCACACACTATATTGGTCAAACCCCAAACACAGTTTATTCTCACTAATTGTGAAAAGATTTTATGTCCTTTCTATCCAAATACTTACACAGTGAGTATTGCAAGATTACCCAGCTTTTGTTCATTTATCTTGATTAAACACACTCAAGTTTCATTAGCTCTTTTGTTTTCTCTATATCTGCCCGCCTCACCACCAGCGTAACTGAAGAATGAGAATTAGGAGTCAAATATGAATGTCTTAGATCTAAATAACACTGCATTTGACAGAAAATATCCTCCAGACTTCAAAGATGATTGAATTGGGCTCTGTTACATAAAATGTGTGTGATGGATCTGGGAAATCAGCCTACTTCCACATGAAACCCTGTTCAATATCTTAAGTACTCATTGCAAAAATATAAAAGCACCACTATTCTTACATGTCTTTACTAAAAATGTTGAGAACAGCAACTATTACAGTAACTCCCAAAGGAGTAAAATATTTTCTGTCTAAAACCAGAATATCTTCAAAGACAGACCCTGGCTGCTTGCAAGTTTGACTTCCTTGTCTTCAGTCCTTAGCCAATAACTAGCCATGATCCTCTTTTTGCATGTAGTCACTCAGCTTAGTGTCAGTTTTGCGTAAACAGATCATGCAATTCATTAATCCTGCAGTAACAGCTAGTGTGTCACCTTGGGTTCTTCAACAACATAGAAATGTTTGACGAAAGACTAATGATGACAATTAAAACAGCATCTTTCATCAAAAACTAAATGTTTGCAAAGAGCTGTTTCACTATTGTGTAACTATCAATCAAGCAGAGCTGCATGTGAGCTAATAAACATGTCATTCTCCTCTTGCTGCCTACATGGAGGAAGAATAATAGCTGAGAAAGGGCAGGAATGGGAACACCCGGAGCAGATAATTGCGTACTACTTACTGGGCTCTCTTTCTCTATTTTGAAGCTTGATACAATAATAAGGAATAATGCAGCAACCATATAGGCTAGGAGAAAAGAGGACCAGCAGGGCAGGTTATTTTCCCTTCTTCCAAGTGCATCTACTTGATCATCATGTTTTGAACTGCACTGAAACATGCTCAGAACCAGAAATGCAGCAGAAAGCAACAATCAGAATTGTGTCTTGCTTGACCCTTCACACCCTGGTCCTAGCTTTGAACCCTTCTCTGAAGTTAACAGAAAAAAAAAAAAAATATTATCAAAATATGCATTTGGACAGTGCATCCATAATTGCCAAGTCTTTTGTTGGAACAGATTCCAGTTTGCAATCAGTACAGGTTGTCCCTGACCATGCAGCAGGGTGGTTACACTCTCTGGAAGGACTTGAGGACTCACTTTAAGACTTCTCTAGAAAGAAGTTGTGGGCAGAGTTTCATACTTGAGGAAACCATGAACACCTGCACTTTGCTTTGATCAGAAGTTAAGAGATCGCTGGGAAAAAAAACAGATCCAACAGGCTGGAAGTGCTCTTTGATGCACAGTGGTCCTGGTTAGATAGTTCAATGAACTCAGCACACTCATGATGAGCTGACACACAAATCTGTGGAACTGATTTCCAGATACGGGTGACAACACACCAAAAAAAATTAAACAAATCCCTATATTGAAATCTGAAATCACTGCCCCGCTGTCCTAATATTGGTTCTGGCTCATGAGGACATTATAGCCCTGAGTACTGTTTACACACCTCAGGTAAGAGAGATTTCCCACAGAGATTTCACGGTCTTTAATTTATGGTATGGTGAGATGTGTGACTGAACTGGGGACCTTGGGAGAAGGAAGGGTAGCAGAAGGATGTGTTATCATGGCTCACCTGCAATGGCTGACCTGACACAAGGCCAGCACACAACTAGCACACAATTAGCAGTATCTTAAGATGGCGTAGTATGAAGAAATAAGGGAGCAGAAGGCTGCTGGAGTTGGCAGAAAAGCTCACTTTGGGGTGAGATATACTCACTTACTTCCTCAGACGGGGCAAGAGCATAAGACTTTGCTGGTTTTTTGTCATTCAAGCTTTACCTTCCATTCCTACAACCAACTTTACCGTGTCTTTTTGCTCCAGGAGTCCAGAAAGAGGCATAGATTTTTTTCAGATTTTCTCAGTGCAAAGAACTGGACCCTTGTGACTTGCTGGGGGTGAGGAGGGTAGGACCCCCACCACTCCCCACTCCCATCACACACTTATTTCTCCCCTGCCAAAGAATGCCCAAGGACATTGCAGGCAGTGAATGCTTTGGCTTGCTTCCTATATAGTTTTCTCTGATAGGTATCAATGCTGTGACATGCTATATGCCTTGGTCTGTCAGGCTAAGACCAGTGTGACCCTGAAAATCCTGAAAATTTAAAAAAATAAGTGATTAGAGACACTATCTTCATTGGAGTAATGAAGATTAAAATGAGATGCTGACAAATTGATCAGCTCTCCTGTAGGCAAGGCAAGCAAAGAAGAGCAAACTGACAAAAAACCCAAAGGCAAACAAACAAGCACGCTCACCAGACTTTCATGAGAGCGAATAGCATGGTATTTGGCATGCTGATTGACTCTCTCTCAATCTGCTTTCTATGTGTCTACCAAATCACTGCAAATATTTGCCTCCTGGTAACAGACAAACAGGTCAATGCTAAAAAACAGGTTATGTTGGTTTTGAAGTAAAAATTGAATATCTCTTATTTTCTGGCTGCAAAAATTAACAGAAGGGTCACAGAGGTCAAATAGTAATTATCACAGTAATTTCTGCAACTGAGATTGGAGGAAAGGTGTGTGGGAGGTAGTTCATACAGACTCAAAGCGGCGTTGGCTTTGCATGCTAACACCAGAACTAAGCACGCCTTGATTTTGAGGAAGGGTGGTTTGTGCCAGACAATGTCTATCTCCAGAGCAGCTCAGCACAGTCTATCCAGCCATCTGGGCTCTGATCTTCTACCTATAGTGCCTCTTGGTTGCAACAGCACCATGTAATCCCATGCTGCTGTCCTCTGCCCTGTGCAGAAATGTCCATCGGGAGTACCAGAGTCCATGTGGAGGTCGTGAGAGGATGAAAGGGTGCTCGTTTATAAGCTAGAAGGGAAGGACCTGTGGGTAGGACAGTGGCACAGAAAAGCACAATATGCTTAAGATACTTCGTTAAAAAATAAAAAATGAGAAAGACCTTCACCCACACTTGGCAGGAAGCTTGCCAGCTCTTACCCTCTCCCTTCTTTCTTGAGCATGTTAATATTTTATCGCTTCTCATATAGTAGGTGACTTGGACCATATGTTTTGGACCCACTAGAAACAAAACTTTCCTCAGTGCAACAGGAATAGCTTTAGAGGAGTCTGCTAAGGCCAGAAAAGGAGTTTTATTCTGTGATGGGGGAGGGATGAAATCAGTGAAGAAAAAAACATGTGAATAATTCATGCAGCACATTCAGATGCCATGTGGATCCTGAACTAGCCTGAGCACACTGTTTGCTTTGCATTCATAATGTTTCATTAGCCACTACAGAGATGAGCAAGGCAAAGTCATTAAGCTCAGCGTGATGTTAACACCACTTGTTGGTTGCATTACCATGCAAAGACAGGGTCTACAAAGGACTTCGGTTCCTTCCATGAGAGATACCTTTCAAAGTCGTTCCCCCCCGTGGGGGAATAGTTACTGGAAAGTGACTTTAGCCACCCATCTCCCAGCTCATAAAATGTGATAAGAGTCATCTGAGTCCCTGCAAAAGAGGCTTTCAGATACCTTTCAGGTAAACACTAAGCAACCCTCTCTCATTGCATGCCAGAATGATGATGTTCAGATTGAATCAAGTTAGAACAGTAGGTTCCCTATCACCATCACCTATGGATGCCTAAAGGAGGAGTCATTACTGAAAGGAGCAACTTGGCAAAGTCCAGCCAGGCAGGACACCATTATGCAAGTGCACTGAACATGGTCATGAGGAGCTGAGCCCTCTCAGATCCTAGTGGTTCCTGCTACACAAAGAGAAAGCCTGGGGGACAGATTTTGGCTGGAAAAAAATTAAGCCAATTTTTGGACAAAAGTCTCCCCCCATAGTGTTGACTCATTCGTCCCAGTTGAGACTACTTTTAATGGTGAACATTTTCATCTGGAACATTTTGTGACCTTTGCAAGGAATATGTTTGTAAATAACTGGGTTTTTTTTTCGCCATTCCTGCTGAGCTTATCCCACCTCTGCTTAGCTGTTAGCATATCACTCTGGTTTTATATGACTGTTTTAATATTCAAATAACACAACACCCTTATCACAGGATCCCTTAGTCCCTGTTCTGTCTCTTGCTGTCTCTGAAACTGAAAGCACTATTTTGTCTTGTTTTAAAGAGATAAATCACACAGGTTTGCATGAGCTGTAGACTTGGCTGAATTAATTTTCAAGAAATCAGGTGCTGTGTTAGCGCTTGTTGAAGAGGATATCTGATTTTTGAAGATGACTGTAAATTGAAATGGACAGGTGAGGCTTACACATTAGACAATTCAGATCGAGGACTTTTTCTGCTGTGGGTTACGCTTGACATGATGCTCTCCTTGATGTTTTTTAATTCCTTCCCTTTGGCTGAAGTGCAGATAATGTTGATAAGGCTCTTACTGCCTCTGAGGCAATGAACCTAGTGGGTTTAGCTCCAGTCATAGAAAATTATAACTGCAGTCGCAGAGGTTGTGAGTTCAGGCTCTAAGGATGATTCAGCCCAAAGCAAGTTGTCACATGAGGCAACCGTATAACCTTAGCGGGACTAATGCAGACTGGAACAGGGCCTGGTTATTTACTCTGCATAAAGTGTGCCATTAAATATGAAAGCTTCCTGAAACGTCATGCCAGCTCCTGTGATTATTCTACAATGTTGCTGCAAGATTAACTGTGTAAAATTCATGGCAATTGGGCTCAAAAAACCCCAGACATAAAAATCCATGTTTTTCAAGAAGAGAAGGATATAATTTGTCCTGATCCATGCTCAGCTCCACTTCAACGTTAAGTAGCATAGCTCAAGGCTAGACTAAGGGTTTGAAGGTCTCTGACCTAAATCAGACTTATGATTGTATGAGAGGAATTCACTCTAAATCAAACTTATGATTGTACGAAAGAGAAGGGAAGCATTAAGACACACACAAAGGAAAGCTGCTAGCTTTCATGTAGTGTATTTCATTTCCAGAAATCTCAAACAGCTTAATGAAGAAAGACAATAGCGTTAAGCACATTTTACAGGTGGATAAACTGGAGCTATAATTTAATATGAGCAAATATTCTTGGCAGATGGGGACAACCTCAGGGTGGCTTTGTCCATCTGATAAAAGAAAAACCTCCAGCATGCCACTTTATCTCAGCTCTCAGAAACCTATATCCTCCATCACTTCCTTTTAATGAACTATGATTCCCAGCAGGCATCACTTATCTCCACATCCCGAGGAGTGGTGGGGGATCATCAGGAACAGGAGAAGCTATTCAGTTGCAGTACCTGTGATGCAGATTGGTGGTTTTTTTGGTTTTTTTTTCCTACTTGTCTCCCCTTACAATGTTAAATGAGTGAGTCATCAGTGACATGCATAGCTGAGACCAGGTGACCTGGATAATATTTTTGTTTGATTTTTCTTTGGAAATTACTGTTGCCCAAATATATAACATGCAATACAGAACAATCAGTATGCTGCTGTGGGTCTTATGACTGTTCCCTCTTTCTTGTATGCAGTGCAAATGACAAGGTATCCTGCCCTGGTTGACATTAAAAGCTAAAAGTAACTTGATTTGGCAGGTGGGCCAGTAAAGAAGCACTATTTGGGTTGCCAGTAGACTAACAGCATTAAAGGTATTTAGCACTAATATACAGTCAAGCCTCAACCATAATCAGGAATCACTGGGAAACATGAATAGATGGTGAAGAGGGGAGAAAGCAAAAGGTGGGATCCGAATCTCAAGTCCTTGGGAACTGGGTGGTGTCCAGGCAGTTGAAATGGAGGAAGGAGTAAGGCAATGGGACCACCTCAGGCACACTGAAACAGAAATCCAGGTGGTGTGTGAGGCATGACAGGGATAGAGACATGGGGTTTGGGGAGAAGGTGTGGGCAGAAATGGTGTGCTGGACTGAACAGAGCCAATGCAGAGCCATATAAACTCTTTAGAAGTAGACAACCAAATACTTTGGTACCTCAGGTCAGTTTTTATATGAACCTTTGGGTCTCTTCTCACTGAACCCTCAAGGTTAAGAGCATGGTTTTGCTACAAAGGTAATGTCCGAGCTGTCAAGAGTACTGATGCCTACTCACTCACCAGATTTCAAAATTATCTTTGTGGCCACCCTACCAACCTTTACATTAGCTGTCAATCTGCCTCAGGAAAGTGTCATTGATTCTATTCCTGAACTTCATTGCTGTTACATGTTTTTCAAGAAATTGCTTAGATATGAGTGCAGGTGGTTTATTACATCTATCACACTGACTTCTGGCCCAGCCGTGTCCCATCTGAAGTCAGTAGTAAATTTCCATAGATTTCAAATAGAAATCAGAACTGTGCTCAAGTAACAGACACACATCTGCTTTGAAATGACATAAACAGTATATTCAGCTCCATTAGACCCTGTTGGAAAAAACCCAAACTATATAGAAAGATGAGGTCATGTTGAATCTAAAGCAATTGACCTTTGTTTTCATGTGCTTGAGTGTCTCATGGACTGAAGCAAGAGGCAGTGAGCTGCTTTGGAAACAGTAAGTTTGTTTTCCCAATTTTGCACTTACAGTCAGAAGAGGAATCTTAATGGAAACCATGTGCCAGGAGTAACCATATTTTATTTACATTTGGGAATGGAAAACAGCGATGCATGTCAAGTGACTCTTCAAACGATCATACCCTCCAAAATCTGGGGTTTATTTTATGGATGGTAGAAAATTCACTGTTTATGTGGCATCTGAGAAGACAGAACAATGGGTGAATGGAAAAAATGCAAAATATGAACAATGCAGCGCTTTTATGGGCAGACTTTGTTGCCTGCTCATTGATATCTGGGTTTTCTTCCAAGAAGATTACTTGACTCCCTGAACATTCTTAACTGTCTGAATTTTTAGTCACCGTTATTGTCATGAGCATTGTAATACGAATAACTCCATTTCACCCCAGATATTTTAGCTGATATTGGACTTTGTTGGTTTAAAATTTGATCAGGCACTGTGATCCCCAGTAAGTTGGAGGAGGGGTCTCTGCTCCAAGTACAGCAGTATATATGTATCTGTTTGTGTGGGGGTGGGGTGGGGGGTGGGGTGTCTCATGCTCCTGTGGTTCAATATTCACTTTTCTTCTGGCATACTCACTCCATGGGTAAAATAAATAAAGGTCTGAGCTCTAAAAACATCTGTGATTATCCATAAAGAAGCAGATTTTAAATCTCTTGACCACGGACAAATTGTTCCCAGAGATTTTCCTGACAGATGTCCTCCTGCCCCATAGATCTTCCCTGTTGTCCCACATCTCTTGGAAACCTCTTTCTTTGTGACTGTTTCCAGGAGTGCTGTATCACAGGCAAAAAGCTATGCAACTTTCCCCTCCTA
Organism: Falco biarmicus; assembly: GCF_023638135.1. Taxonomy (NCBI): domain Eukaryota; kingdom Metazoa; phylum Chordata; class Aves; order Falconiformes; family Falconidae; genus Falco; species Falco biarmicus. Next base: position 22,723,600 of record NC_079296.1, read on the forward strand.
AAGCAGTAGGTTCTGCTTCTTTTCCTAGTATTGTCCTTAACATAAGTGAGCATTGACTACAGCAATGGCTACAGAGAAAAGCTGCACCTACTGTAGCTCCAAACCACAGGGATGGCTATGGCACTAGCAGTGCTTCCTGCAGATCAGCAGATCTGGGATTATGCTTCCCATAACTGAGCAATTCACGGAAATCTTCAAGTAACAGGACTGGTTTACATGGAAGACCTCAGTTTAGTATGCAGATACCCAAACTAACTGTGTATGAATGAGCTAGGTATTGAAAGTAAGCCAGTTCTAATGTCATAAATCTAAGTAATAATTATGATATTTGACATGTTTATTTAGGAGAACTTTTACTTAGGTAATTGAATTTTGCCATTGTGAAAGCTGTGAGAAAAGTCTTTCCCCACTGAGGTGCTCAGTAGAACTCCCATCAGCTTCACTAAGAACAGCAGTTCTGGTTTCCATGATGCATCTGCCTACTCCAGTCCCTCTGTTCCAGCAATGGCCAATAGCAGATGTGTCTTGGAGAATATAAAACAAGACGACTGTATGATGATACTTTTCCCAAAATACTCTCACAGTCTTCAGGAAATTGTGGTTGAGAGACTTCCTGTGCCAGAGGTATATTTCTGCTTTTAATAGCCCTCCATGGGCTTGTCAATAGCCAGGACTTACTCACTGGCTCCTAAGAAGACTTGGAATATATTCTCACATGGGTATTTTGGGACATAACTACACAGTACGTTCAATTGACTGTAATAATAAGTTAGCAGCCTTCAGGGACTATACTTTCTATTACCAACAAACAAGAAGAGGAAGAAAATATTGTCTGAATTTGATCACATCAGTCATCCACGAGTACTCTGTGTTGTTCTCAGCAGCAGGAATAGCAATCAAGTTGCCATCTGGCTGGTTTCCAACTGTCCTGTCCAGTTCTGCTGTGGTCTCACCAGTCCCCGTTAGGACTATCAGAAGTTGCATTGCACAAGCACAACTACAGTTGGCCAAGCAAGGTATTTCTGAGATGAAGGCTGTAAAACCTTCAAAAAAAAAAAAAAGATGGCCAGAGATGCCCAAAGGAAAGCAAGGTATATATCCTGGCTTTCACTTGGAGTCAGTGAGGGCTGGAATGAGGTAAGAGTAGCGAAACATCATTCTGGGAAGGAGCACTGTAATCTTTCTGAAATGTTAGTATTTAACTAATTTAATACCTGAGTAGAGGTGGAATTTTAAATAAATCATACATAATGTTATTTTTTAAAGTCAACCACAAGGTCAAAAAGGAGGTTGAATGTTCATGAAGCAGCACAAAATCCGCAACAGCAAATAAGAAAATTAGGAAAAGTAGGGGGTAAGTCATGCAAGAGTGAGTCCAAGAAAAATAAGGGATTGATGCTTCTCTGTTGACATTTACCAGCACTTCAGATTCTCTCTAACATCTGTTTCTGAATGAGACATAATTTCAAAGCAATTAATTCAGGGTGGATCAAATATTTAGTTATTAGTTACTTGTTTTTCTTACGCTTCGGTGATAGCTTTCATCGGTTGAGATCTGCCTGTCTGTCCTCTTTTTCTTCATTAGTAAGAAGTATGTGAGTTACTGCAAGGATATTCACTGAAGATTTAACAGGGTGGTTTATCGGTGCTATATATTGACTTGTTCAGACAGGCCTTCTCAGGGATAAGAGAAGCAGCCTTTGTCCAGTCTTTCTGTGTGTTACTTACAACACCCGCTTCAGAAAGCTACTCATGCCACCAAAGATGCAGATCCTTAGATAACCCTGATCTTACAGCTGAAGAGATGAAAGAGAAAAGATTGTTCAACAAAGTTCAATACAGCCAGGGGGAACCCTATAATTCACCGAGAGCGGTTTTCTTCTTTGATTCCAAGTCAGTTCTGTTATTTTAGGATCTTGGGGATGAAACTCCTTTTCTCTCTGGTATTTTCATATAATTCTGTGATACTTCTTCAACAAAATGATGCCATATGCATCTGGTACAAGATTTTTATTCATTTAATTTTCTGTAATTCACATACTTTTTCTTGTTTGAATGATATGCAGTGTAGAAGTGTATTCATCATAACATTCATAGCAGTAAATAAATATGTTTTGAATGAAAAGGGCATTGCAAGCTTTTTAAGAAAACAAGTTTATGTGCTCATATGCTTTAGGAGAAACTCAGTTTCTTTAGTCCAACTCAAAATTAGAAAAGAAAGAAGAGACAATGTTATCTTTTTCTGAGTTTCATCGAAACAGAAAATTCAAAGTGAAAGCACAAGGAACAGGATGAATAGTTCAAGAGTAATCTGGAATTTTAATTTTACATGTGTCTAAATAAATTTTAAGCAATTTTAATTAGGTATGATTGAAATGTGTCCCTAAAACAAGAATAATTTTTGTCTTGCTGAGAGAGCTTTCCATGACTCCTATCTTTGTTTTGCAAACATATCTTCCTTTTTATGCTTGTATGTTAGCCTATGCAACAGAACTCGGGGACTGAGGGCTAACCGTAAGCACAACCAAAAGATGCATATATCCAGGTCAGCAGTTCATCAGGACAGCATTGTAACCATGGTCCCATCCTCTACTTTGTGGTTTGCAGTGTGAGGAACAGCAGGGCTGTCTGAAGCTGAGGGAGGTATTTGGGTGCACAGGTGGACGCAACTGCTGCTTATTCTCCAGTGGACGGTAGGAACATTAAATTCAACTCTACAACCCCCATCTGTCCCCCTTTCTCTACATGGCAGGCTTGTCCTAGCCAGGAATTGGATCATCATCTTTGGGGTAGCAAGGTTCAGCTCTGGAGCTTGAGAAGCCTTGAGCAGGTGGTGTTGAAGCATGCTCACTGCTGGAATTGCCCTGCAGGTCCTGTGAATGTATTGTACTGTTGAGTATTAACAAACATTTAGACAGTGTTATCTATTTCAGCATGACTTGCCAAGGGTACCAGATGATATTTTTTCCTCTTCCACTTAGCGGCTGAACAAGCACATTTACCATTAATATCTGCATTGCACAACTGCGAGTCACTCACTCACCCATTAATTCTTGTGAATATACACACAGCAGGAACTGGCTGGCCTTGGAACTGCCTTGGGAAAGCTTCAAGCTCCTCATCCTGTGACACAAAGCAAGTGTCAAAGTGGAAGATACTCTTCCATGAGTACTCCAGCTAAGCGAACACCAGCGTCCCAGGTTGAAAAGCCTACATGTCGTTACCATACTCATATGCCTTCCAGCCAGCTGAAGAAACTCATTTAGAAAGATTACATCAATTGCTTCATAGCTTAAAGTTTCAAGGAGCTAAGTTTTTAGTAATAAACTCGGAGCATTTGTGGCAATTACCCTCCCTCCCCACTCCAAATATGTTGACTTTTATTAACTAATCATATCAAACCAAGGTTAGACAATATCATTTTCAAATAGCAAAGAAAAACATAAACCAAAACCCAAACAGAATATAAAAAGTGCCACCAAGAAATTGCCTTCTCAAAAATTCATGCATTTTCCTCAGAAGAAGCTTATTTTACTTGCTGTTCTTCTATGACATGTGACACTTTAATCTTCAAATCCCCATATGAAAGATGAAAATGGGCAATAATACTTTAGATGTTTGTCACTTTAGGGATTTGGAGACTAATTTGCTTCTAACTGCTTGGGAAAAGCAGATCTGATCAAGCAACTGAATTTTGAGAGCAAACAAACGAACAAAAATATCAGTCAGTAGAAGTCCTCTAGTTTACAATACAATGTGTGTAGTGAATAGTAAGGACTAAAAAAAAGAATATTGGGGGTGATGTTTAGCTTCTCACACAAACGTGTTTTCAGAAAGTTTATTCTGGGCTAATACAAGAAAAGTTCAGAGGCAATCAAGTGCCCTTAGGATACGTATCTCTAGGAAGCGAAACTTGCATAATAAAACAAAGATCTTAGGCACACAGTGGTCTCTTACATTCTCTTTATCTGTCTGAGGCTTTGCTCTTCTTACCAACAAACTTTGTTTTCTGCTCATGTCTCACTCTCCAGCAGCCAAGGGTGTTTTGTAGGCTGCTACTGTAATCGGGAGCTTAATTCTCCAGCAGCATGATGGCATGTGAATATGAAAAAGACAACTCTTTCCTGCTTTCGCAAGTCTTATTTTATCTCAGTAGAATGAAATCTACCCACTTGGAACTTCTCTTTAGACTAAGTGGTGACAGATATTTTAACCTTTTAAAGAGTAGACCTGACTTATTCAAGAACTGCAAATACTGCTGCTGGCTTTAATGATCTTTGAATCAAGCTGTAATTTTGGATAGAGATGAAAAGCCTGATAATATCTAGTTGGAAATAGATGAAATTTTTGCGGTGTAGAATGAGGATTCTTCATTTCTACATTTGAAGGGATGTTCAAACATGAACACTTGAAATTAAAAGACATTTTTTAAAATGTAATGTGTAAGTAAGAAAAAGGTCTGTAATGCCAGTCACCACTGTTCTGTGGAGCACAGGTCTTGTCACGCAAAACCTAATTTGTTCTTTGACAGGGATGCAAGACTGGATGATAAAGGTATCTCAAACTGTAATACTCTTAGAATGAGATATTGGTACAGCTGATCCTGCTGGGGGTATGGGAAAGGATTGATCATCCCTTTATTTCCCTCAGCTGTATTCTCTATATTAATGTATTATGTGACTTTTTTTTTCTAAGTGTTTGAAATAGAATTGCCCCAAAGTTCGATTAAACATCAGAACCAATGCAGAATACAATTATATGGACAGAGAAGTGACTGACAAACCCTAAAAAATGATCTATCAATAGGAAATCATTAGCAAAAAGGGATAGTTCTTGTGCAGATTGTCTGGGAGTGATTCTGCCTCAGGATTATGCTGTTGTACATGTTTCATCAAGTAGTTTTTAAGTATAGACAAAGCCTCGTAGCCTGTTAAATAAAGATAAGGGCAAGACAATGATAAAGAGGGATCTAGCACCATTTGGTTAGCATCTGACCCAAGCAAATAACTTCAACATACCCTGTTGAAAAACAGTATGTTATGATATCATGGAAAACAGGGATTCCAGAAAAGGATTTAGGAGTCATATTCAAGAAACAAACAAGTGTAACTGCTCAATAAACTGAAGTGATCATGGAAGTCTCTTTAAGAATGGGTTTCACAAATGCCTTTTAAATTATGAAGGTTGTAGCTGAAGGTGATGTGGAGAGAACAAAACACATCTTGAAATCCATTTCTCCTTTTTTACGATTCTTGGCGTATATAAACAGAAGAATAAAGAGCAGAAAACAGGGAATGACTTTACAATTTGTAAACTCAAATTTTACAGTATGAGTTTGATCCTGCAATACATTTTACATAGAAAGCAAGTAGATCTATAGCGTGCAAAAGGCTTCCAAATTAAACCTGTCTTGACCTCTGCCAGACAGCATAGCAAAACATTTTGCAGAGCTATAACCTCAAGTCTCAGAAGCAACTGGGAAGTCTTGCCTAGAGGGACTATCTCATGGGCAGGGTTTTTTTACAGTTAAAGCATAGAAAACAGTGTGCAGTGGAAGTCTCCTTCATCTGGAAAAGTTAACAAGTCAGACACAGTCTATTGAGAAATTAAGGACAATGTTTGCTTAAGTGGTGGGGGTAATTAATCACCTAATTAACTGCCTAGAGGTGTGGTGACTTCTCTACTTCTTGAGGACTCCAAATCAAATTATGGGCCTGATACTAATTTATTAGGCAATGCTAAGACCGCTGGCATGCCTCTGAGTGGGAAGACTTGGCTAGTACACCCTTCTGTCCATAAAAATGTGGATCTTGTCAAATTGTTGTAGAATCAGGTCCCAGTGTAGATTCACTCACGTTTCACAATCTGACCCACTCAGGTCAGGTGGAGCAGAGCACGGTGAAACTTGGAGCACATCACTCCATGGTGGCGGCAGTGCAGGAGGCATGGGTTTCTCGATGTCTTCTCATGAAGAATTTGATCTTCCTGCAAATTGCTAAGTGTTATGCAAAACACTTGAAAAAAAATGAGGCAACTAGTAGAAATGGCTGAAAAATGTTAATTTTTTTAGCTCTCATAAAAAAAAAATCAAAATTTTGAAAAGCCAAGAAATAGTTTGGATTCAAATGAGGGAGAAGTGAATAACATTGACTCCCTCCTGAAAACTAAAAATAAAACCAATCAAACAAACAAAAACCCAAGCAAAACAAAAAAACAAGCAAAACAAAAAACCCCACACGCAAAACAAAACCCTAAACCAACATGTTTATTAGTTCTGGGCTTGTATAATGGAAAGAAACTTCTTTCTCATGAAAATGAATCCTATGTCCAAAACAGAGGAACTATGAACAGAATTTTGCATCCATCCCAAGGAAATAGTGATTTATGTTAGAGATAAAGCCAGATAAGACTGAGAGTGTTTTTTCTCTCCAGTTGTGCTTATGTATGTATGAAGGCAAGCATGCATATACAGTTACTAGGTAAGATCCAAAACACCTCTTCTGGGGGCCTGAGTAGATGTTCTCTGGCTTCCTGTGAAGTTCCAGAGGCTTTAGGATGTGCTCAGCAGAAACTCCTCTTTACCAGTAAAAATTCAGCTGCTATCACTCATGTACTTGAGAACACTACCTTTTAGCGGCAATGTTAAATGCAATACAGACAGCTACATTGTAATTGCTTCTGTTATGAGAGGGAGCGTTATTTCATCTGGAAGCTTTTGGGTTATGTCTACACTCACTTACACTTAATCATCCTCTTCCCTCCATGCTATGATACAGCAGGCAGAAGTCTTCAGACAGCACCTATCTGAAGCAAAGGTTGCAACTATTAAGCACCATCCAATGGCATCCATAGCTGTGGGGCTTTTTCATTTCAGCTGTAAATGACATGGCATGATAAATCCAGCTACGTTCTTGCCTTTAATGGGAATGGTGTTTCACCGTGCTGTGGTACCTCCTCTCATGCTGCCTCACGTGCTGGGAAATGCAACAGGTTCTACAGCAGTTTTAGGATTTGTCTTCTGAAAAAGTAATTTTGAAACGATGGAATCAGCCATGCTCAAAATGAAAAGTACTCTCAACAGCATGGAAAGAGCTGGAAGCTAAAATTTCTTTTTTATGACCTGACCCCAGAAAATGCTGACCTCCTACATCTGTCCAATTTGACTGACAAATAAGTGGTCAGTTTGGATAAAGCCCAAAGTTCTGAATTGGCAGGAACATCCATGGTAACTAGTTTATTTAAGACAGTATTAAAAAAACATTAGCCAAGAGGGGATTTTAAATCTCTTGTCCTCAAAATCTGGATTATGTTCAACCAAACAATGAGCAGATACATACTGCATCACTTCTGACCAGTCAGAGCAGTGAAATTTTGTTTCCACAATACTGTAAAAATGGTTATAAGGTGTTCTACTGAGCAGAAATGATTGACATGAATAAATCTGAGAAATTACCAAACTGATCCTAAGAACGAAAAAAGAAAAAAAAAAGCTGTAAAATGTACAGACACCTTAATCACTGTTAGGGGTTATTCAGCTCCAAAGATTTTTGCTGCTGCTGTTGTTCTGGATGGCGCAAAATATTACTTCAGAGAAATGAATTTGTGTCTTAGTCTTCAGTGGATAAACTCTGGTGTGGCAGAAGACCTTGCAGGTTTGCAGAGAGCTTTCACTGTTGCAGTCATGATATCTGACCTCCTCTGGGTAGCAAAATTAATTCTTGAATTAACAATCAGCACAGTCAATGAAGGCTCAAACATATTCTGTCTATAACATGGCCAGCCAGATTTGTTGTTGAAAGTCAACTCAAATATTCGGTGAAAAATGTACCCTGTTTTGGTTTGGCAAATGAATGGAGCTTGAGACATGACAAACAAGCCTCTGAAGTCAACAGTTTGCCACAGTTTCCCATCAGTAATCCTCATATGGCTGAACAGAAGCAGGACAACTGGCTCAACCAGTGCAAAGACACAACAAGCTGGTTTATATCTTAAAGGTGAGAGGGAGAGACCCTTTTCACACATACCGCTGCAGAGCTCTCCTGGCCATCAGCACTACGATGCACCGCAGCAGCTGTGCGGGGCGAAGCTTCTCGCTTCAAACCTACAGTCCCTCTGGGCCCCACGTATTTTAGGGCTCCATCAAGAGAGTCTGGGAATGAACAGCTGTGATTTTTCATTCAAGTAAGGAGAGAAGGAGAAACTGGCCTGGATGGGATGCTCCCACTTTTCACAAACCTGATGCACCTCCTGGTCAGGGAGGGGAGCCCTGCCAAAACCTCCCGGCTCCCAAATGGGCCTGGCAGTGATTTGTGAGGGATCAGGGTGAAATCGAGAAAGGCCACCACTCAGTCACCTGGGTCGGCATCCAGCCGCTTCTTCCACTGGTTGTGCCCTGGCATCTGGGTTCCTATCCTCAAGGTGTTATTCTAACTGAGCATTGTCACAGGCCTTTGCCTAGGAGTAAGTGATCTTGGGCTGCAAAGTGCAAAAGGTGCAGAAATAGTTCTTTGTGCTGCAGAGGCCTTTTGTTCTTTTTCCTCCCTTTGCTCCCACTGGCTCTGACCCTGTTTTGCCTTCTTATGATGGACAGAAAGAATTGGCAGAGCTTTTACCCCCACCTCTTTCCTGCATAAAAGCAGTGCTGGGGCAGCCCCAAAGCCACGACTTCATTTTCTTCGCTTTTCCAGTCCTTTCTTGTGTTAAGTGTAGATTTTAGCATCCACAGAGATGTGGCATCCTCAGCAAGGATTGGAACTCTGCAGCACTTCACCACACTGCCGACTTCCCTTTGGTTTTCAGTTTCTCTTCCTGTGTCTTCTTAGTGGATCATACTCAACACAGAGCTGCTGCTCACCTCACCGTGGCCACCATCATCATTCAAGCAGTGCTTAGTGGTGGGGTACAGCAAAGTCTGCTCTAATTAACAAAGACAAAAAAGGACTATGTTGCACTGTGAAGGTGTGCAAGGCCAAGTTATACCCTAGAAAACGATCAACAATTTCTTTGGCCAAAATCCTTATGTGAACTGCCAAGAACTGCAGAGCATTGAAACTTCACTGCCTGTCTCTCTGTGTGAGGAACATCGGTTTTGACCTCTGTTTTCCAGTATAAACATAATTCTATGTGTGTTTCATAAAAATGCACACACACAAAGAACCGCTTCACTGCTCGTTCGTCCCTTGCTGGGAAGAAACACACTGAACAAACAAACAACATATGTTAGTCACATTGCTTCACGCACTTCTTGAACGCTTTAAGATATTCTGGTGCCTTCGATTAGGATCTCTGTAGAACTAAATATTTTAATTTTTTTTGGACAGTACTGTGACATCTGAAATTAAGCGTGAATTACATGAAGCCATGCAAATGTGACATCCATTAGAGTAAGCATGATGTATATATGTTTTCTGGAACTCTTTCATCTGGCTAAATTGCAAGGGACTAGCTAAGGCATACTTTGATTTTTGGTAGTGATGCTGTTCATATTGTTTGACTACCTGTAATTGTGAGGTGGCTTTTTTAGAGATAATGTTCATCCTGCTCTCATACAAATGGCACATACAATGCTGTTACATGGCATCGCTGAAATTGGGCAGGCTGCTGACAGCTGACAAGATTGAATGGAAGCGTATCAGTCTGGTGAAAACCTGCAAACAGCTTTGTGAGGAAAAAAAAGTTCCCAATTCCAAAGTTCTTTTCCTTTTGAAGGATTTGTACCTATTTCACTGATAAGATTAATGTTTCATGATTCCTGTTTTCTGTATTTTTCCTGAATGCTTTACATCATGGTTAAAGGGCATTCTCCAACGGTGCCATTACTATCAAATCAAATACTACATTTAAAAGATCACTTTTATTTGTTCCTTGCCGGATGTCCCTGCTTCCTTCTGACTGAAAAACAACAACAACAAAAAAATCCATCCTTTCACTTCAACACTCTCCAATCGGCGTTATGACATCTTGAAAATCTCTCAGCCATTTCAGGGGGATTAGGACCAGGATCAGCACTTTCACAGCCGAGTTCCTCAGTAATGAGTAACCTCAGCCAGGGTTAAACAGCGGTAATCCTTTCTCAAACCAGAAGGTGGCAAGCACTCTTAAAGTATGAGTTGCACTGGAACCAGACAGGCTCTTTTCCCATAAAATCTCAGCCACCATCGTCCTCTGCTCGCACCCTCAGCCTTGGGTTTCCCAGCCAGGGGTTTGTCTTTAACAGCATCCAGTAACTCACAGCAGGACAGGACTACAAGGGGAAGCATGGAAGAGATTTAAACGTTCGTCCTGTTGTAATTTAAGCAAAGAACTCTCTGGGACTAACGTAGAAAATAATTGTGTAGAAAATAAAACTGGTCAGAAAAAATGGAATTTCTGCCCCACAGCAGCTCTGGCAAAGGAAGAGCTCTCGAGAGATCAGGCTGCAGCCACAGAAGAGCTGAGGAGCACCTGGAGCTGAACCTGCCCCACAGCCTGTGTGTAAATGTAGATTAATCTTACAAAATACTAAATAATGCTTTGTGTGGATTTTCCCAGGCAGAATTTAGCCTCAAACCTTGTTTTTCAGCAGAAGCTGCATGCTTTTTCCGCTAACCTGTCAGTCGTAGACAGTGGAGTAATTTGTGTGTGCAAAAAACAATAGTGGAAAGCTAATATGTCGTGGGGTGCTGAGTTGGAGGCTTTGGTGGGAAATTGCCTCTCCAGCACATTCTTCCAAGCATTTCAGTTAAATTTCAGCCTGTACCTTAGCTGTGGGGAAGAGGTCGCCCAGGACATACTACACAGGAGTGCCTGTATGGTGAGTTAATACATCTAGAAAAATCTGTTATACAAGGAAACCCGTATACTCTCCATTTTAGTGTTGTTTACGTCATGACTTAATTTTAGCACTTGGCCTAAAGGCTTCATATCAGTTGGATTATTTTCCTGGCAACCTTTTTTTTTTAATATAATGTTTAATGAATTGACGGAAAGAAAAGTTTTCAAATAAAGGACATAATTTCTGAGCTGATTTTTCAAATCCTGGAGGCCTCAAAGCATGAGGAGGGCAATGCAGTCTTCAGATGCCTGAGAGAGCTGACAGGGGCTGATGACTTGAAAGCAGTGACGATACAATCCTCTCTGACATTAATCCTGGGCTGGGAGTGAGAGACTGCTTCTGCTGTTGTTACTGTCCTTAATTATATATTGCCACAGCACAGGTGGCTGCAGTGCTAAGAAATCAAATTCATCCGTACCACCCCATGCCAGGCACTTGGTGGAAAGGTGATCTCTGCCCCTTCCACTTCCAAGTGAAAGCATGTGGAAAAATAAAGATAAAAGGACACACCAGAAAGATGGGAGGGCAATACCTCTGTCTGTCCTCATGGCAGACCATGGCCTTAGCTTTCCCTTTCTCTTGACCATGTTAAATATTGGGGACAGAGTGTTGTTTGGGCTTTTTTAAAGGTATTGCAATAAAGATGCAAATGGATTTGAGAAAGGGCAGTGCTCTCGCATGCATTCCAGCCATACTTGGAACCCACTAAACCCCATGTAGGATTTACCATGTCTAGGGGGCCCAGGCATGCCTGTCTTGTACCTCTAACCATCAAACCCACATCCAGAACTGCCCCATCTCACAGGCATGTTTCACATCCCATGCTCCACTGCAAGGAGCTTCATAGGCCTGAGCACCTTCTGCTCACAGCTCTGCCTTATGGACTGACTTTGCCCTGAAGCAGAATAACAACAGCTCACTTCACCCCTCACCCTCTGGTTGCCTTGCCCCACGCTGCAAGCCGGGCTCTGTTTGCACTTGTGACTCCGAGCTCAGCAGTGAAAAGCCCTGTGTTTACCGAGCCCATGGGTCAAGGCAGCTCGGAGTCCAAAGTCCTGCTGCTCCCTGCAAAATGCACGCTGACCTGCCTAGCTGGTGACAAATCCACCGGCAGCAGGAGGAACGAGGTGGGATAACATCTGAGATAACACCAAGGAATATAGTGCAGTCACAGAGGGAAGCTGATGCATATAGAGGAAGTTTGAGGCAAATAGGTTTTAATTAGAGTATCATTCAGCCCTTTGGATATTTGCTGAATACTAAGCCAGATTTAACAAGGCACTTCCTTGCCAACCATCGCATACATTAAAGATTGCACAGGATGAGGAAGGACATCCCAAGGGAATCCTAAGCAGAAGAGACCTAAATCAGAGTTTAAAGGGTGAACTGAATCTTTTTCCCTGCTTACAAGTATCTACCAGGGCAAAAAAAATGTTATTGCCCATTAACCCCGGCTTCTGCTGACTTCTGCCAGCTGGTCTTACTACTTCAGTTTTAACAGGTGTCACTGCAAAACAAGACGCCTGAATAGATGCTGCCTTCTAAGTTGGACTCAAAGCAGGCACAGAGCAAGGACAAGAAACAGAACAAGCTGCTTAAAATGGACCTGTAATTGATGGGTCCTGCAAACATGAGACTGAGGCTGAAAAGTGAAATCTGCAAAGACTCTCTGACTTTTTTAGAGGAAGATACCACCTATTCTTTTCTCCTGACACTGGTACCCTTTCTGCTCCTTTACACCCACAAAAATGGAAAAATACTCAGTGCCTGGTCCTTTTCTTTTCAAATTGCTGTGCTAGGCAGCTCAGCAGTCTGGAGGCACCAGCCAAAGCACCATCTAGCCAAGCAAAGGAGACCAACTTGTCCCTCTAAAGGGATGGTAACTCAATGGCTACACAGTGGACGACTGGTCCACAATACAGAAAACCTGACGTGTAGAAGAACAAAGCAGAAACCAGACACTCAATACCAGCTTTGGAGGACCTCAGCAAGCCCTCTCAGATGAATAGAAATTTCACCTAAAAATAGTTTTCCAGAGCAACTGAAGGTGTTTGGGTGGATGTGTCATGTGGCATATTTTGGGGGCAAAGAAGGGGTAGAAAGGAACAACCAGCAGGGACATGGTCATATCTTATGTCAGCTTTCTCAGACTGAAGCTTTTCCATTTTGTTAGCCTTCTAAATGGCATTTTTATCCCATTAAACATTAAGCTAGATTTTAATATTAAAATAACTCTTAAATAATGTGAAAACAGAATAGGTTCACCCAGATAAAAATTTCATATATATACTTTTTTTTCTCCTTTGCTCCATTTCTCTAAATTCTTCCAGGTCAACATAAAAATTCCTCCCCTGACTCTTCAGTCTGTCCATTGCAAGACCATGATTTATTTATCCCTACGCTTATGCTTAAAGATGCATCGGAAACTTCTTACAACTGTTAGTATTGCAATACAGTCTGTCACTGTACAATGACTTTACTCTAACTGTGCGCTGTGAGCTTCATACTTTTGAGCATCTCCAGACTTTTCAAAGAATAAAAAAATCTCTGTGGTTAGTTTACTAGGTCAAAACCAGTCCATCTCAGGACTCTCTGAAAGCTGGCTATATTCTACCCCTGACTATTCTCTCTGATTGAAAATCGTGGACTTTCTTTTTGGATTTTCAGGAAAGAGATTGAAAAGTAAAAGAAAGGGGAGAGGAATGTAAACCTTAATATGCATACAAATGTGGCAGGGAGTGAACACAAGGAAAAAGCACGCTCCAGTTGGCCTCTTCTCCTCTGTAGTCTAGGCTGACACAGCCCCTGCAACTACTGTCTTTGGCAGTTGTTCAGTGGATTGCAGCTGAAGATGCTCATGTGAACCTACGGGAATCAAAGCTGCCAAGTTCCTCATAGCTCCACTTGGTACAGTCTCATCTTTATTTAATGCTCTTTTTTCCCCTGCTGTGGCTTGGTGCAGCTCTTCCCTGTAACTTCCATTAAGATGTGCAGGCAAGAAGCATCGCATACTCAGAAGAGCAAACCTCTCCACCTCCCTGTCATTCTGGTCAGATGTGAGATTCAGACTGGAAAGAAGTCACAAACAGACAGAAGTGGCCTGAGATTCCGATGAGAAGGGAAGGACTGCCGCAGGGGAGTCAGTTGCTGTTCGTTGCTAGCTCTTGTTCTAAGGGAAAGCACAACTCAACCACGGCACTGAGAAGTAGATGAGAACTATTGAGTTTCCAAAGCCCAGTGAAATCCTGAGGCACAAGACAACAGCCTGTCTGTCAGGGAGTTTTTCAGAACAGAGAGGCCCGAAGTCATGCTCTCTCTGGACTCTGTGCCCACATTTTCCCCTCACCTGCCCATCTCTGTTTGGAAAACTTGTGCAATCTCTTATTGTAATGCTAGCTTACCACCCGTACAGCGGTTGAGACAGAATCAATATTGCATTGAATTCTCATTAACTTTTGGGTGAAATGTGCATGCTCCTGGGTCCGCTAGGAAAATGGCTGTTATTTCCCCTTTCTACAGCTGTCCCTATTTGTCAGTGCATTTGCAAGCATGACCCTGGAAGTCAGACTCCATTACAGCAACAATCACCAGTCCAGGGGGAAATTAACCAAAAAAGCATTTATTTATTTTTTTCAACAGCAAACAAGCAAACAACAACAAAATGCATCTTGGCTAGGTAATTGAAAGAAACTCATCACTTCTAATGAAAGTTAAAGTGATTGTGTTCTAAGCAAGTTAATTATATCACTGTATTATTGCTGCCTGACAGATTAATTTCATTTATAGTCAGTGGGGAGGTAACCCACACTAGAAGCCCATTGTGAAGCTTTTCATTGATTTTTAATGGTCTTTGGATTGGATCTTTGGCCAATTTTGCCTTTATGCCTCTATAATGCTGAGCCATGAAAGACCAGAGAGTTAGTTCTACTTTTGTGCATTTATTTTTCAGAACGGCGATGATCAGCAGTGACAATATTAATACTGCAAAGCAAAGTAGATCCCCTTCTGACAAGTCCAAAATAGTATTTTAATAGCTAGAGGTGTAGTAATCACCTGCTGAAATTAGTTTTCACAGGAAAAGGTAGCTTTCTCTTGCTCAAAACACGACTATTTTAATACTCTTGTTTCCAAAACGTCATTTTTTCACTATTTTTTCTACTTAAAAATCATGATAAAAGCTGTAACACAGAATGACCAAGAGTAGTATCTTCACAGTTAAGTGCTACTTTTCACTTTTAAAGTAACACTTCCTCCTTTAGTGTTACTTAAAAGTGATGGTAGTACTTCCTAAAAGAAAGCATCTTGTCCATCAATTTCTGACTATTTTTCAGCTTTTTAGCTGTTAGGGAATTATCCTATAATTAAAGAAAGCAGGAAAAGTTTTGACTTACTCTTATTTTTCCCCCATGGGAAAAAAAACCCTGCTTTCTACAGTCAAAGTTTGAACGAGGACCTTTTCTGCTAAAATCTCTCTGGGGAAAATTTTTCTTATCTGCTGGGTATTGGATGCAACCTTTTTCTTCTTCTTCATAAGACAATGGATCAAAGCTCTTCCCAGTTGAATGACATATGCAATGTGTTTACTGGCTGTCATTCTGTGTGGTCCACATGATAGCTGCAATCTAGGGCACAGTGTTGAGACAGTCAGCTCCATCTTCACCCTTCTGGCCAGATTTTCAGTTCTTCAGCTGCTCAGCAAGACCTGAGATGCTTTCAAATTAAGTCAGTGCTGTTTAATCTACAGGTGTTTATACAGTATTTGCTTTGAATCATAGTTGGGATCTGTACATCCAGAGACCATCTCCTACAAATATACGTAAAGTAGGAATGGGATTTGCAGAAGAGAGCTGCCCTGAGATGTTCCAAACATTAAAAGTGCATTTTAAAGTTCATCATGGGTTTCTTTAATACCCAGGCATGGACATTTTCCTTACCTTCACTTTCTTTTTCATGGCAAGTGTAAAAAGTAGGAAGGTTTTTGTTTGTGTTTGTGTAATTGCTGAAACTAAAAAAGTAAACCTCTGCAGTCCCTGTGGCAGTAGGCAATGGCTCATAGGGCAAAACATCTGATCTAAAACCCCCAGAATTTTAGGCTCCAGCCTCAAAAGCATCTGGCTGATCCTTTACATGTTTACAGAAAGCAATGTCAAATACCATGTAGCTTAAATGTTCACTGACTGAAAGACACACAGGCTCAACAAGGTTTAAAGTTCTCTGTGATGCTATAAAAAGCTCTGCAGCACTTCACAGTTCCCCACGATGAGGGTTTGTCTTATTGTTGCTAATCTAACTTTCTATCCAACCTGCTCTGGTTTAGCAGGGCACTGAGTGGGTCTCACTGCCTGTTCCAGAACTGGCTGCATGTCAGTAACTGGTATTTAACTGTAAAACACACAGCTACAAGTGATAGCCTCTCACTAGAATTTCAAACCCAGTCCTTCCACATTTTAGTTTCATATTTTTATTTTATAGTGAAGAGAATCAGGGTTGAATCCACTTACTGTTCCAAGGTGTTGGCTCAGAGACAGAGGTGTATCTGCTTCCTTGCACTGGATCTGTTGTAAGGGAAGTCTCATGAGAATGGGTGCTTCAAGTGAGTGAGAAACTCAAAGGCAGATAAGTCTGTAAAATGACAGTCAGCAAAAGCTGAAATGTTAGGACACAGGAGTCCATTGAAAGAAAAGGCTGTAAGGCTGTGGAGCTCCTGATGAGACCAGGAAGGCTCATTCAAGCTCTGTTGGATGAAGAGCTGGGAAGACCTCAAACCAGCAGTGGGTTCCATAGCCTATCAGCTCTGGAGAATCAGACAAGCCACAGATGTCTACAGGGAGAGCTGCAAGATTATGTCTTGCACATGCTGTGAAGCTGCGAGCATAGTCCTCACCATGGCTAAAATCACCTTACCCCCAGTTCCCATGGGATCACAGTGCTGCTCATGGCTTGGTCCCCCCAGCTAGGCAGCCACAGCAGCTGTGAGACAGTCGCACAGCCAAGAGAGAGTTACGGCAAACTATGCAGTTGTTCCTCTGGAGCATATTCATATCCATCCTACTCATAGGACATGGCTAGCTGTTCACGTGGGAGCAAAGACAATTTATTGGTTTCTGTTTATAACATTTATAAGGTTGTCTGGATATGTACCATATTCGGTATTTTTTACAGCTGAACTCACCCTCACCTGGGTAATTTGACAGGATTTCAATACTTTATGGTGGTGTAGAGTAGTTAACACATGAAAAAGGAGCGTATCGGTTTGGTGCTTGGTCTGGAAAAGAGGTAAATGAGGGGAAGGAGGTGCTGTATGACAAAGGTCTATTAAATCTTGCGTGGCGTAAGGAAGGTTTGCCTCTGGCAAAACATGGAATAGAAGACGTTTATAGTTTCATAAGAGGAAGCAAGTTTAAAACAAAGCAAAGGATATGCTTTATACAGTGCAGAGTTATGGATCTCCTTGCTGCAGGATATGTTTTAGTGGATGCTAAAAGCTTATGGCTTCAAAAAGGGTCTGGAGAAATGTATAGAAGAAACATCACTTGGGAGCTATGGTCATCCCCTTCCACTCCACAAATATGCAAAACTAAAATGACTGAAAGTTGGGAAAGCTGCCTTCCCAAAGTTGTGGATGTATTATAATGCATTTGCCTTGCCATTACATTCTTTTTGTATAAACAGGATCCTGGGTAGGGGAAAGCTGGTCTCACCCCACAGGGCTTTATGTTCTACATTTGTCCAGCATTGCAAACTCAGAATTTGTAGAGAAATTTACTTCTATAAATCAGGTTGTGAAACTAGGTTCTCAGTAGACATGTGGCTTTCGTTGTTAGTTGTGAAATTAATTTGCTAAAATAAAATCCAATAGCTCTGCCTTCAGTGATGGCCATTACTTTCAGATAACAAATGTGATATCAGCAATTTTGATAGCCTTTGAAAGCATTTTCTTCTAAGACAATGCTATATGGAGAATTGCTCAATGATACAAATCGCAACAAATTTTAGCTACCAAGGCTGCTTAATGTATTCAATGCATTATCACTTGCCGGGAACATGCCACACTGTAGGCAGAGAAGCAAGACCCCATGTTTTCTTTACAGGGGCATTGCTCTTTATTATTTGCAAGGAAATGCAGTACAGAAAGGAGCCAAAGTATAACTCAAGGTGGAGTCCTCCTATCAGAATGCACAGGTGACTTCAGACAGGGTAATATTTTCCCTGAGATAGGAGTTAACCATCTAACTTTAAGGGAAGACAGCCCTCCCAGTAAATGGGTAGCTGGTCTAAATGTGCTTGCTAGCTCAAAGGTATAGCAACAGCTGAGATGGTAAAACCCAACAATCCCAGAAGTCTGTGAAGAGTCCCATTGATTTCAGTGGGCTTTATATCAGGAGCTCCCTTTCAAATACGTCCACATTTTTCTTCAGAAATGAACAAATTTTTCAACTCCAGCTTTTTTTCTTGGGTTTTCCCGTTCGGTGAGTATGAAATCATGATACCACTCAAGCAAACCAGTAACACAGGGATCCCTCACAACATGAGGTCCAATCTGGAAACAGGGTGCTCTGAGAAAGGCGTTGTGATTTGAGTGCTACTTGGAGCTCACCAGAAAAACCTGGTGTCAGCAGATCCTCAGCGCCTGGCTGTGTGCCTGCTCCTGCCCTGCAGCAGACCCTTCATGAGCCCTCAGATGAGCCTGCTGAGGAAGAGCAGCATTCACATACGATAGCCCAGTTTGCTCAGAGAGTTATCCCAGCTTGGCTGACACACAACAAAGCTGTCGAATGGCAGCAACTTGCTTCTCTGAGCTCTCAGATAAATCAATCACTGTTGTTATTAGTTGAATCACTGAAACTACAAGTCCCAAGGTTTTTATTCTAGGGGGATGTTTTTAAAAGCTGTTTGCCTGTTCCACAAATACACATAACTCGACTTTCTATGGCTTTCAGTTATAGAACTGACATTAAGCCCAGTCTTGACCACTAAATATGAGACTTCATATTGAGAACTTCATTATGAGACTTCAGTCAAGGAGTAAATCACCAGTGACCTCCAATTCAAATACAGATTCTAAGCCCAATCCTTCACCAGCTTCCTTCATCATGAGAGTCATCCTCTGTATACCACTGTAGAGGAAAAGGTATTTGCCATTTCTGCTTTCAGAGATAATAAAAAACTAGCTAAAACAATCCCAGTGTAGGAGAATATGATCATAGATCCAGATTCTCTAGGACTCAGGGAGGAATTGCCATACTAATATGACCTAAAAGGAGCTTACTATAATAGTTAGAAATCAACTATATTGTCAAGAGGTTGTATAATGTATCTGCAGAGATAAGAAGTAAAATGTGCTACACAAAAATTAATTATGAAACCAAATCCCTAATTATTTTCATGCCAATTGAAGACTGTTTAGTTCATGGGAAAGCTTCCAGTAATATGGTCTAAAATATCTATACCTCAGCAGATTTCCAGCATGGATCCACATTGGAGCTAAGTCGTGACAGTTTTCTCCTGTTTTGTCTGCAAAAGATCCCAGGTATGAGGCAGCTGATCAAGCTGAACCCTGAAGAATACTTGGACTATAGTAGCCTTGGAGGCTTTAAAATCGCTCATAACTGAGCTCTGTCATTTCCCAGGTGTGGTGGACTACTCCATCAAACAGCCATGCAGTAGTTTTATGTGCCTGCACCTTCAGCTGTAGCAAAAGTCGGATGTCCCCTTTTTTCCCTTTGTGGGCAGTAAACACCAGTGATTTCCCAGGGCCTACTCCCTGCCTGAAACCCCATCCTGCCTCAAAAGGACATTGTCTCTCTCCTAGGCTGGAAGTTATTTGACTCCCCATGGACCTGCTGCACACACAACACAACTCTGTAATGACAGATCTGTGAAATTATCCAACCAACAGAGCAGTTACAGAGCAACTGCAGAAAGAAAATTAAGGTGGGAAATAAGTGAATTACCTGCTGCCTCAAGAATCCTAGTACGGAATTGGTGTCACTGCCAGATCTTTGCTTACCACAGTAGGGTTAACCAGACCCCACAGTAGGCTTAAGCCTTTCCTCTGACTTCAGTGGCCTTCACAGCTTTCCTAGTACAGCAGCTGGAAAACCAGCTGACCCAGCTCAAGATTTCCTTATGACAGCTCAATCTTTTCAAGAATTTGGTGGATTTTCCCTCCTGTATGGTTAAGGGGGGGGGTAGGGGGGGGTAGGGGTTTTTTCCTTCCCATCTGTGAAGGGTGTAGGTATCAAGAAAAAATGAACCAACATCCTCTTGCAAGATATGGTTTGAATTCAAGGCAAAAGAGAGCCGTACTTGAAGGGTTCCAACTTCAACAGAAAATCTGTGGTCTTTCTTGTTCTTTCCAGTAACTGCTTTATTATGGACACATTGCCTTCTGTCAATTGGATCTCCTTGTAAATACTCTTGCCCCATTATTTTAAAGTCCCCAAAAGGAAAATTTTAAGTTGAGTTTCCATACATTACAGTCCTTCTCCTACCATAGCCTTCAATCAAATGGAGCTAACCAGTTTACCCTGTGATGCAGTAGTCTGAAAGAAAACAGGCATCTGACCAAAATACTGACTAAATGGGGCACTGCAAAATATGGCATCTGTTGTGACACCCTGAGCGATCTGTAGCTGGAATGGGGCATATGTTTCTCTTGACACCTGGAAGTTAGATGACTCTGCTCCAGCTGACTGCAGGCTGGATATCTAGCCTAGCTTTGTTCTTGCCTACCTCTGTTGTTCACCGAAAGATGAACCTCTGAAAGGTGATGAGCTGTCCTCTGGAGGTTTTTCCCTTTCCCTTTTGGTTATGACACATATACAATACCTAGCCTAGCTTTCTAAGATAGAGTAGATGCCCAGGTTGCAGACAACCAACAAGAAACAAATGTTCAAAAGAGGTGCATAGAGAGAAAGCAATCTACAAATAGGATAATCAGTTACAAATTGGTGTTTGCCTCTGAAGGACTTCAACGTTGTCTGCCACCATCACTTAGCACTTTATTGTGGTGGTGATGACAGCCAGTGCAGCACAGGGATGATCAGGAAGGGGCTTCTATTCCTGGTATATGTTAGCAGAATCTCTGCTATATTGAATTTCACAGGACTGGTGATGCACACACATTGCTCTTGTTCAATCCAGTGCAAAGAAGTGGTACATACTGATATTAGTTGAGTCGCTACATATTATATTACCTAAGGTAGTATCAGGGATGGGTAAAGCAGCCTAACTCCATGATTCCTGGGAATATTTAATCCATATATTTATTGTGAAGGCTTAAACTCTTAAGATTCAGGCTTTTCTTATGTTTTGAAAATTCTTCCTTTTTAGATTGTAAAGTCACTGCTGCAGAAACTTGATTTGATGCCTGTTACCCACAACCATATGAATATATAGATGCCTGATGTCCAGCCCCATGAAGCTAAATACCCTGTGTGGCCTGCTTCTGATAGTGACGTAATCAAAAGATTTATTTTAGTCCTGTTTGCTCTCCAAACTTGACAGGTTGGTGTTAGCCCAAAAAAGAATGAGCTGCTTGTTTTCAAGGCACTTTTTTCTTACACCACATGCTCTTGTGAAGTCTTATGTCACTGAAAATTATCAGCCCCCATGGACAAGCTCTCCACAAGCATTCACACTCACTGACTTTTCCCTGCACATGGGAATAATTTCAGCCATGCTTTATGAGCAGTAGTTCTTCATCCTTGATCTGAGTTGTCCAACGGGATTTCTGTTTTTGTAATCTTCCTGCTCTGATTTTTGTGGTGAGAAGGAGAAGCAAGGAGGGAACAATGACTGTAGAGTAAGGAGGTGGAGATGTAGCTAAACCTCTGGGAGCCATTGTACACTAAGGAGGAGATACCACTACCCTGTGTTCAGGAAAAGAGAACTAATACGATGGCACACTTCCATTAGTAGTGTTTGCATATTTCCCTACTGCAACTCAGAATTTGACCATAACCTTAACTTTAACAGCACAGGTGACTGTGTTCCAAAAGCAGTGGGACATGTTAGTCTACTTAACCACTTCCTAAAAGCAAACTGTTCCCCTTTTCAGAATCGAACCCTAAAAGAGAGGCTGGGAAAATGAGCCTGTGATAGAAAAACAGGCCAGCAGGTTAGAAAGATATAAAGCAGAACAAAAATGCCACAGGCTGCTGTAGAAAGTAATTTCTGGTTAGGAAAAAGTGACTTGCAAGACTAATTTGAGAATATATTTGTCATGAGCAGATGAGATGAGCCAAGATTTTTAAAGCAGTCCATCTCTGCTTCCTTTGGCTGGTAGCAAAGAAAAAGAAACTTTGTGCACAGCAGGGAGAATCTGATGCAGATCTAATCGAATGTGCGTGCAGAGTGAGCAGCAGATGACAAGGACAGGGTTGGCAGGACGTCGCCAGACTGTTTGATTAGCAGTGGGATGGTTCAAAAGCTCCCTGTCCTACCAGGGACTTGGCACAGATGCTGGCACATGACTCAAGTCCTCAAGTAGTCGTTTGCTGCAATACTGTTCGAGAAACGGCTCTGCTTCTCTGAAAACAGGAAGGGAATTAACAAAAACAAAAACAAGGATGAGAAAGAAAGGCTATGAGGCTTTGTCTATAAATGTTAGATTCTGGTTCTTCTTTCTTCTAATACCATACAAGCTTCAGATGAAATGAGATATTTGAGATGGGATAAAAATTGGATAGTCTGAAATTAAATCTGGCAAGAGTAATATGAGGGAACATTGATGAGTGGGTGCTTTCTTTCCCCTACAGTTGATATCCGTGTTATTGCTTTTCTTTGTGTGTCAGTTTAGACCAAACAACTACAGAAATGAAATTAAAAGGAAAAGAAAGGGTGGGTTTTTTGGTATTTTTTCTGGGGGACAAACATAGTAAAAAAACCCAGTGGCACCATCTTCTGATGCACCAAAGTTGCCTCTCTGAGCTGGGGGAGCTAAGGAGAAAAAGCTGATCTTAGCGATGTGTATATAGGGGTGTAGAAAAAGTCCCAAACATCAAACCTACTTATAGAACAAGTACAAACAATCACCTTTGGTTACTAACAGCTTTCAATCTAGGGACAGAATATGTATGAATTAAGAACAATTCTCTAAGCCATCAGTACCAGCATCTTCAGAAAGAATAAAGATTGTTAATGCTCTAGCATCAAAGCTACAATCCAGATTATGTTGTCCAGACACACAGGTAAATACTGTCCTTGCACTGAAGGCAGTTCAGAAAAATTAGACAATCTAACATCTCCCCTGAGATTTTAAAGATATTTTAAATTACAAAATAGCAACCTAAATACCTCAGAAATAAGATATACATTGATGCTGATTGTATACATTTAGTAGGACACATAATCAACTGGCATGAATTTTGATAGCTTTGTTAAACAGAGCAGAACTAGTTTTTATCTTGTGACAGCTAATCCAGAGTGTACATCGGATCTCTATATAACAATTGTACAGGTACATGGAGAGATATTGTAATATAGCCCAAAGTCTTATAGTGGGATTTCTTATGCCTATATACTTCCTTCCAAATTGAATGTGTAACTATGATCTTTTCAGTTTTCCAGCATGTTCAGATGGATATGTTACTTCTCCCTAACACGTCAATTTTCTGACTAACCTGTTATAACAATTTATGACACCATTTTCTGACAGCTTACCACTGCTTTACATAAAATATGAAGGTTTTTCTGCAATCACAAGTTGGATTCATATTCCTAAATAAAAGTGTGTGGGAGGTGTGTGTAAGTATAGATATAAGTGTGTACGTATGTGTACGCAGACACATACACAAATCCAAAATATCTTCCTGTGAATCACTAGAATTACAATTAGACAGAAGCAAGCAGTGTCAGGTTGGATATTTCGCCTAAGCTGTGCATCCTTTGTTTTCCAGCTTCATGGAAGGCTCCTTTTTGTTCTTCTGACCACATAGTTCTTGCACCATCAGTGGAGTAACACCACATTGCTGAGAAATTAACTTGTTCGAACAGACTTTGCATTTGTTTTAGAAGGGAATTGTCTCCAGTTGCAGATTCATTAACTCGCTTTGTGATGTTCAAATGACTCATATTCTTTTTAGTAAAACAGGCTAAAGAACATAACATCAATTGCCCAAGGAGGTACAGTTTCTTGATACAAGTCCCTCTGGAAAGCCTGGAAACACAAGAACTGTTTAAGAAGTTGTCATCTTTCATAGAAATACGGGTTCTTTGTTCTGCACCACACACCCAGACCTGTCAAGCAATTCCTGGAATTTCCTGATGATAGAATACATTTCCAGAGCTGAGAAGAGGGCTGAAAACATACAATTGTGTAGATTAAATTCACAAGACCATGACCTCAGCCTGCAGATACCTATTGATAATGATGTCCCATGGTCAGTTGCAGTTATTTCCACTAGATGAGTGTGGCTGACTGGTCATAATGGGAAAACTCATGGGGAAAAAAGGCAGATTAAAATCCAAAAGAAAACTTTGGAAGTTTTGTCTGCTTCTTATAATACACAGCTGTTAACTCTCCAATTCCTGGTTTTCTCAAAGGGCCGGCAAGAAATTCAGCATAACCTAAACTACCCTCTCTGAGGTTCTGAGTGCAGTGGTGACTTAGTCTATTAAATTATTAATGAAACTCTCCAACTCGTAAATTGGCAGCTGAATAGTCACGCAACACTCTCAGCAGTGAACACAGCCAGAGCCATGGTCAGGTTGAGCCTCTGTCCCACTCCCTGGGATATGAGAAGCACCTTTGCTGTCTCCCTGCAGTGCTTCCCAGACCCACAACATTCAACCCTTATATTCCTCATCGTCGAAACACACCGAAGGCTCCCCAGCAGCTTACAGAGAATTTAAGACCTTTAGTTTGGACTTTCATGGATATCAAAACTACGCCCCCCTGCCTGCAGAAGAAACAGGCAGCACTGCCTCTGCCCTAGCACCCTAGAAAGAGCAGGGAACATGCAGAATGGAACAAACACCGCGTTTCCCATGGCCGCCTTTCTTTTTCCTTCTTTCAGTTTCCAAATGAAAAAAGTCCCTGCTGGTGTGATCTGTAGGGGAATCTTTCCTGACAGGCAGCTTAACGTTAAGTGCTTGAACGCAGACAGGTCCCGAAAGGCTTTGTTGAACCATTAAGAATATCAGTGCCCCTACTCCTCTTTTTCTAGTTGAAGCTAATCTTGGATGTTTCAGAAGTAGATGAAGTAGCCCAGAAACTAAGCTGTGTGTAAAGAGGGTCTAAAACATGCTTCTGGCCTTTACACTCATTTTAAGCTACCATCTCAAAATCTTTCCCTTGTTTCTGGTGATCCTTTTTGACCCTTGTAATTACAATTAATGTCTCTCAGGCAACCTTAGCCCCTGCCCTGATCCGTTTCTAATAGTGATTGCACTAAAGACTGCACTGTATTTGTGGCTGTTTAATCATTCTTCATCGGTCAGCCTGGAAAATGCCACTGCTCTGTGGCTGTGGCCATTAGCGAGAACTAGTAAAGTCTGCCTGAAATGAAGAATGGGTCAGTGTGAACTGGCTTAGATCCTGCCATTACAGGCACATCCATTAAAGAAACCTCCTTCACATTGGGACTGTCCAAAACCCATTGACGTCAGTGGAGAGACCTGATCTCGGTGGGGTTTAAAACAGACTCTATAGCTGAGACTTCCAAAGCAGCCTGGGGGATTCAGACACATATCTTTGATTAAAGCGAGGGTGTATTAAAGCAAATGGAAGATACGTGTCTGAAATCCCCTAGACTGCTTTGAAAAACTAAACTACTGTGCAAGCTGCACAGCTTTCCCCATAAAAATAGCTGCCAGTTCTTGCTTTGATAAAAGCAATGGAACTGTGTGAAAAGATCCACACAGAGACCTGGACCTTTAAGAAAATAGGGAGAAGCATGGATGGAGCACTTCTTTTTCACCACTAAGCCCTCCCCAGTTCAAAGCCTTTTAGAAGAGCAATTGGTTTGCTCTGGATCAGCAGGACTGTCCTGACCCTGACAGATGAGACTGCAGCCCTGCACAGATAAGGGCTTCCATTTCAACCACATGTTTCTGCTTGTCCCAGACTCACTGGGGAGGATGAAATAATCACAGCAGTTATGCCAGGGGGAGGGTGACATGGAGCAAGGAGCAGACATGCCCAAATGCCAGTTTCTCTCATTTGAGGCTCAGCAGCAAGGAGGCTTGTTTTTTCAAAAAAAGAAGACAGCTAAGACCCAGGTCTTCAGCCCAACTTAATTGAATTTACCACCCATGAGAGGAGGCTTTAGCATGCACTTTTAGCAGCAGTTTTCCCAACCCAAAACCTTGAAGACATTCGAAATCATTAATTGTATTTTCCAAATGTGGGTGCTAATCCAAGGCTGTTAAACCCACAGAGGGATTTAGGCCTTGGAATATCCATGGTGGCTCTTCTGTTACCTGACCTTACCCACCAAGAAAGTGCATGCCCAGTTGTACTGGGTCTGTATGAGGTGGAGTTGATTTTCCCCACAGCAGCCCTCACAGTGCTGTGCTTGTACTGGCAGCTAGAAAGGTGGTGGTAACACACCAGGGTTTTGGTACCTGCTGGGCAGCACCAGCACAGCACCAAGGCTGCCCCTCCAACATCCCCCCTTACCACTAGGCTGGGGGTGGGCAAGGTCTTGGCAGGGGACAGAGTCAGGACAGCTGACCCAAAGTGACCAGAGGGATATTCCATACCGTATGGCATCTGCTCAGATATAAAAGCTAAGAGAGAAGAGGAGAGGGGCATTCATTATTGCAATAGTTGCCTTCTGAAGCAGCCACTACAAGTACTGAAGCCCTGCTTCCTAGGAAGTGGCTGGGCATCGCCTGTTGATGGGAAGCAGAGAATAAGTCTTTTGTTTTCCTTTGCTTCTTCAAATCGCCTTTGCTTTAGCTTTTGTTAAACTGCCTTTATCTTGATCCATTAGTTTTCTCCATCTCATTTTCTCATCCCTCCCCGTCCTGCTGAGAAGGGGAGTGCTAGAGCACCTTGGTGGGCATCTGGTGTCCAGCCAAGGCCAACCCACTGCACCAGTCCAGCTTAGTGGACTAAGACAAACAGTGAGAGAGTGGTGTCTGCAGAGATTGATCATATTCTCACATGAGGTTACAGAATAATTTCCCACCAGAGGTGTTTCATTGGAGGGAAAGGAAATGAATACCTTGGAGACATCCAAGTCTGAGATGGTTAAAGCTGTCTGGGATAAACTGCCTTTTAATGTCATAATACCTGAAGGTATCTGGCCAGGACCAAAATGCTCAAGAGGAAGGTGAACAGTCAGTAAGAGGCACAGGGAATGAAATGCTGCTGCCTCTGCCTGCGTGGGCAGGCATGGGGTGCCCATGCATGGGGGCCACCAAGCTGGGAGCAGGTCTGCAACATCCCTTCATGCACATTAAAGAACATCTGGCATGCAGTTCCCCATCAACCCATGTGCAAGGCTGGTCTGGTCACACACTCAAGTGTCAATAAGGCTGAGTCCTCCTGAGGAGACTGCCAAAGAGAGCATCACCATCACCACTAGCCTGACAGCATCTCTCAGGCAGGTCTTAGCATGCACCTTTTGCCTCCTGCCTGGCCTTGACGCGGACGTGGCTTTGTACAGCTCAGTCCCACAGAAAAACTGTCTCTGTTTTCTGAGAAGCGGTGAGAAAAACCTTCCTAGAGCCCATAATGGCAGTCTGCTTATTAGTCAGACAGCCTCTCCTAATTGCATTATTACTTTGTGGCAGGCTAGGACAAGGCAACATCATTAACTGAAGTTTCTTCATTTTAGCAGTCCACTACCTTCACACCTGATTTAGAAGGCAGCGGGTGAAGAGTACATTCAGTCACGCACTTCCCATGCAGCTCAGATCATCACCATGCCACTCGCACGCCATGGTTGTGTGGATGCTTACAGTCATTTCCATTTATTTCTTGCATTTTAGGAGTTTTGAGAATAGGTGAAGTTCTGTTACAATGACAAAGAGTAATTGCATTTTAGGTGCTATTTCATGGCAGCAGAGATACTTCAGGCTTCAGGTTGATTCCAGATTTCAAATATCAGAAATTTGGAGATGGTCAGCTCAGGGTTTCCAACTCTGTAAACACAATCAAAAACTTACTACAGGACTCAGAGAAGGTAAATGTTAAGCGGAGTCTGTGGATCTGCCCATAGTTTATCTTTTTAGTGCAGGAAAAATCAACTCAAAGGGAAAACTGTTGCCAAGGAAAATTTGATAAAGATGATGCCTGGGTAACTTTTGCTCTACTGACAAGTTACAACCTGTGCAAGATGGTCTCTGACACAGGTAATTGAGCATTTGAAAAGCAGCTGTTGATCACACTTAAGATAACAACCTCAATGAGCCAGCTGTCAGGCAAAGTGATGGATTCAGGTTCTACTCTATGCTTACCTGGAGAAAACTGCTGAGAAACCAGATACTCGCATCTCTCTCTAGACAGAAAGTTCGTGATAACAGAGGATTTGAATAGAGAGATTGATTTTCATGGAAAGTGAACTATTGGTATTTCTTTTTACTTTTATCACGCAGCTGAACAGTTTAACTCACAAGGAATGTAAAGTCATCTATGTTGAGTGTTAAACCTTTTCTTTCTTTTTTTTTTAATATTTCCTTTCCTTTCTCTTTTTAATAAATCTTGTTTGGGTTAAGATTATGTTCATAAAGGCAATTCATGCAGGAGCCACAGAGAAAACAGATGCTGTAACCTTTAAGCAGAAGTGCTGAAAAGCAATGCAAAAGAGAGTTTGGAAATGAAAATTACCAGTTTTGTCTGAGGGAATTAAAGGATAAAGTAGCTCACATGGGAGGCATAAGATGTCTCCCTCCATATTTATGGTGGAACACACCCAGGACAGCGCACACAGCCACAACGGTATCCCTCTTAAATCACTAGCATCAAAATGCTCCAGGGTGACAACCGAGTGCTCCCGTTAGCTCTACTGTAAGGGGGCACCCAAAATGAGAGCTGCGTGCCCAGTGCCTGCAATGGCGTGGTGGGCAGAACTGCGCCAGATTTTCTCCATCCAAACCTGGGGACAGGGAGTCAAAAAGGAGCCAATGACTCTGAAAGGAGCTGTCACCCATCAGGGTCTTGGAGACCTCATCTCCTGTTGAAGAAGGCCATAATCCGTGTTCGGTAGCCACCAGAGGAGCTGGGGGTGGCAGGGAAGGAGGAGAATTGGCTCCATGAGAAAAGCAGCTGTGACAATAATATAGCTTATATGATGGTTGTATATGTTGACCAATACATACTGCTTTAAGATATCAGTAATATCTGACTTTGCAATAGTGGTAGGAGAGTACAGGCACTGTTGTAAATGGCTCATGTGGGGGTCACATGCAGGACAGCATGCAGTTTCATTTCCACAGATTAAAGGAAGACAAATTGTACCAGACATAGGAATCGCACTGGAGAAAAATACAGCAGTTCAGCTTACTTAACCTGGCAAAATAATATGGTACAAAACTGAAGCGAAATTTAAGAACCCAGCAGAAGAATAAAAAATAGAATGTTTTTGGCCTCTGTAATCTTCCCCCCAAAAAGATGAATATGTTTATTATTCAACATATTGTTTCCCTCCTTTGAATTGATAAGCAGTGCTCAGATACTACGAAGAGATCCACTAAAGAAAAAAGCAAACAACCCCCATGTCTTTCCTCTCTTGTACCAAGATCAAGCTTGAGCCTTTCTTTCACATACAAGACTAGAAACAGAATATTTTTGAGACTTGGCATCAGTCTCTGTTTTGAAGTGAGATGCAGAACCCCACACAGCTTATCTGGATCTGCTTAGTGGTTTCAGCTGTCATCAGCTAGCTCCTATACACCCTTCCTATATGGCCCTCCTCATGCCCTCAAAGCTTATTCAGTGTCCCACAACTGGGTGACGACACCTTTATGCTTCTGTTTGCACCTAAAATTATACCACTGCTATGTCACACTACAGTTCAAATAAAAGCTGCATCTCTTCTCACCCAACAGAATCACAGCTGCAGAGACTCCCAGTGACAGGGAGCAACAAGCCAGCCCACTCACATCACCAGGCCATTATGCGTCATTACCGTGCATCATCAAGTGGCAATGTCACCCCCACACATGAAATAATAATGGCCTAACAGATGTGAGAGTCATTGCATTTTTGTCTAGTGTTGTTGGAAGACAAACTAGCAACACAGAGAAGCAGATTTGTAGGGAAATAGTTCTGGCAAAGTTTCTTTAGAGAACCTGATGTGGACCAAAAAGGATTGTGTGGCTTTTTTCTTTTTCTTTTTTTTTTTTTTCTTCCTTTCTTTATTTTTTCTGGTTTGAGGAGTTCTTGTAGCAACATTTCTGATTTCCGTTTCAGCTACTGTTAATAAATCTGTGCTGGGCTCATAAGTGCTTCTAAACACACCACAGATTTCTCACTAAACTCTTCCCCTATTATGGAAGACAAATGTGTTTACCTCTTCCAGAAAGTCCCTCCGCTTTGCTGTTGTGATAGCTTTGTGCCATGCAACTTTCTTCAGTTAAAATAAAAAAAATCCCTTCCTCTTTTGCACTCACAAAGACATGTCCACAATCAGGAGCAAATCCATGGATGCTGAAACACGATGGACAGACTCTGCCACAAGCTATGACTAATAATGGGAGACATTCACTGTTAGCATAAGGCTGTGTTTTGTTCAGTGTCTCCCATAAACACTTTAAGACTGCTACGGTAGAGCCCTGGTAACTTCTAATTAGGGGAGTAAGCATCATAAAAGGATTTCTTCATAGCAACCTATTCAGAGATTTTTATTTCTTAAAATATTGACATTTTGGGATGACATTTGCCTTTATGGGAGGTGTTTGGCATTAGAAGAGGGGTTTTAATCACAAAACATGATGTTTTTCAAGTTACCATGTGTCTCAGAGTGACAAAGTGACTGAGACAGTCCAGTCCAGGATCAGCTCCAGAGCTGTGCCTTGAACTTGCTGTGTGATGGCAAGAAAATCATTTAATGCCCCAGTGCCTCATTTTTCCCTTACAGGGGAAACAGTATTCAGAGAGTAACACTTGCTCAAACAATTTGTCATCTAGTCATAATATGAGAAACATGCATTTTTAAGATATGTGTGCGAACGCGTATTTACATATGTTATTATCCAAAACTTTCTGCTACTTCCCTGAGCTAGCTAAATGCTCAGCTTTGACTCATGCTGCTTGCTCCCACTTCACACTTCTCCCCGTGCCTCTCACACTTGCTGAATGGCACTGCGGTGACTCCCAGCACCAGACACACGTGCTCCCCCCCGGCCATGTGCTGCAGCCCACAGCACAACCCCACGCACAGGTGCAGGGAGCAAGGTGCTGTGATGCACTGTCCAGCAGCAGCCTCCACACGGGGCCGTCGGGAGGATCTCGCACTGCATCCCATGCCACCGCTGGTACATCACCCAGGGAAAGCCCCTCCCAGCACACCTGTCTCCTGGGTGTTTTTAATGAATAAGCTCATACCCCGTTGGATAATAAATCACTTGGCAATGTCTGCATCTACACAGGTGAGGATATGGTTGTCCTGACCTGTTGCATCTCTAGGCCAGTCTGCTCAAAGCTGCAATGCAAAACCAGTGGCAGACTTTGCAATAATAAAGACAGCACTCTTTATTATTGACCACCGACTGCTCTCCTGCACTGTATCTCAGCCAGTTAAAATTAAATTAAAACTGGGAGGAGTGGCTGATACACCAGGAGGCTGCATTGTCGTTCAGTGAGACCTGAACAGTCTGGAGAGTTGGGCAAAGAGGAACCTAATGAAGTTTAAGAAGGGCAGATGTAAGGCCCTGCACCTTAGGAGGAACAACCCCATGCACCAGTATAGACTGGGGCTGACCTGATGGAAGGCAGATCGGCAGAGAAGGACCTGGGGGTTCTGGTGGACAGCAAGTTGCCCATGGGCCAGCAGTGTGCCCTGGTGGCCAAGAAGGCCAGTGGGAGGCTGGGGTGCATTAGGAGGAACGTGGCCAGCAGGTCGAGGGGGATGATCCTGCCCCTCTGCTCTGCCCTGGTGAGGCCGCCTCTGGAGTGCTGGGTCCAGTTCTGGGCTCCCCAGTCCAGGAGAGATGGGGAACTGCTGGGGAGGGTCCAGCAGAGGGCTGCAAAGATGGTCAAGGGACCAGAGCATCTCCCTAGTGAGGAAAGGCTGAGAGAGCTGGGCCTTTTCAGCCTGGAGAAGAGAAGACTGAGAGGGGATCTTACCCGTGCCCGCAAATATCTTACGGGCGAGTGTCAGAGGACGGGGCCAGGCTCTTTTCAGTTGTGCCCAGCGACAGGACAAGGGGCAATGGGCACAAACTGCAGCACAGGCAGCTCCAGCTGAATATGAGGAAGAACTTCTTTACGTTGAGGTTGACAGAGCACTGGCACAGGCTGCCCAGAGAGGCTGTGGGGTCTCCTCTGGAGACATTCAAAACCTGCCTGGACGCGGCTCTGTGCATCTTGCTTGAGGTGAGCCTGATCTAGCAGGGGGTTGGGCTAGATGAGCTCCAGATGTGCCTTCCAACCCTGACCGTTTCTGTGATTCTGTGATCTACTTTAATTCTGCAGAGCACAAAAAAAATTAATTATGAAACAAGACAAAAGAGCCCAACACTACTCTCTCAGGCTGACAGCAGTCTCCCTGGTCCTTCTCTCTTTTGGTAGTCGTCATTCTCATAGTGACAAGAAGCAACTTGTAGCCCTCACATGAGGTATTGGAAACACCACAAGCAGCAGCCTTCTGCATTAACACAGAGAAAACTATCTCAGTGCTACTCATAGTTCCTTAGTGGAACGAGTACGCCAGAGATGATTCATGCACCATCACTAAAACAATAACTCACCCTGCACACCCCATCAGTGTGCTATAAAGCAACCTGGGTGTGTAATTATAGTGAGCACTGTGCTGACACAGCTGCTGCTCTTCACTGCCATGCAACGGTTACATTTCATGCAATGTTCTTTCTAATGAGGTGGGATACATCAGCATTTGGTTCGAGGAGAGTCTGCGTAAAAATGGCCAAAAAAATTAGCACATGAGGGTTAACAGGCAGAAAGAGCCCAGACCCACAGTACAGCTGTGATGTCCTTGCCTTTCCTGAAAGGCAGAGGCACAGCTATTGACTTCTGGAAAATAATTGCGGCATGATTAGCTGGCCATGACAATATGTGGGGGAAAAGTCATAAACAGGAGGAGTACAAGAGCAGTAAATTATGTTAGGGGCTTGGTCAATGGTGGGTGCAGCTAATGTATGGTTCTGTCAAGCATCTTAAGCGACTTGAGAAGAGCAGACACTGTACACTGAAGTGTGCTTCTGGTGCCTCCTGAAAAAAAAATCCCAGGGGATGATCTAAGGTATTAGCAAGCCTTTATTTTAGAGTAAATTTTGGGAAAATGTCACATAAAATAGTGTCTTTAATGAATCTATGGTAACTTTAATTTTGTCTCCATCTTATGAGATAACTACTAGCATCTATCAACAACTTCAAAGGGACTTTCAAGCACTCTGTGTTGGAAACCAGCCAGTGTAGCCGTTTTGAGTTTCTTGATGCCAGAAGGGAAATAACTTAGATGAACCTTCCTGAGAAGGTTTTCGGTATATATTCTGGCTTGGCTGAGATCCAGGGTATACAGTGCTGCACCACGGCTGAGCAGTGAGGCAATTCATCCCTTTGACACTCAGGAGAGATTTCAGCTGGGTTTGAAGGTGGAGAACTTCATTTATATTTTATCAGGAACGTCTTTCTCCTTCCCATTACTCAACTATGCAGCAGCAAAGACATTTTAGGCCCTGTGTTCTCAATCTGTTAGATTGCTCTAAAGTTATGAGTTGTTTTCACCCCTAATAGCTGCCAAACTAAGTTCCTGGAGGGATGAAATCACTTTAGACATCATGTCTTTCTCCAGGTAAATTAGTTCATGCAGACTTTCATGTTGCCGTGACCAGACTATCATAGCATACGTGGAACCGCAGAGATGACAGCAAGTGATTTCATCTTCCTTGAAACTCAGAAAGGGTGTTAGTGTCTGAAGTTGGGGAACACAGCAAACTGCTGTGCAGACGTCAGTCAGTAGCACGGCTTGTCACTGTCGTGTATTCAGCCTCTGCTTAGGCATGTCTGGTGTCAGCTCCCACTGAAACCTGAAGGTGAATGAAAAACACTTAAGAAATGCAGGATTAAGGATCTATAGCACCCTTACACATAACACCTGTGTAAGTCCCCAAGGAATGTCATCTTCTGGGGAAAAGCCACAGTGTATTGTCACCCTCAGGGAAAGGATCATCAATGCCTTCTCTCTGCTATCAAAGAGATAATATTGCTCACTTTTCTCCACTTCTGTAGAACCAGGAACAGGGTTTTCATGGAAGGTGGGATTCATGAAACCTGCAGTTCTCTCTTTAGCTAGCAGAGACACACACATCTAGTTCATATAAATAGTTCTCTGCAAGATCCCATCTTGCTCCACTAACTCAATGGAAGCCTATTACTGCTGCTACTAAAATCTTCATTTAGGTACCTGATTTAGAAGCTAGTATTAGATGGTATGAACAGTCTTCCTTATCACTCCTTATCATAGCAACTGTCAGTGTCCTTTTTCAGGCTGGTCAAAATATATCCATGAGAACAGTTTTGCAGTGGAAATTTACTTTGAAAACTCCCAGTGTATCAACTTTTTAATGAGAAAAAATTAATTATTTCCAAGAGAGAATTTTATGAAAAGTGACACAACTCTTTTTAAGTTACTGAGGACAAGAAAGGTAAATTTTAAAGCTCAGAAAGGGCCCACACTGCAGAAACCAAGCCTGGCAAGGAAGTTCCATGTGATTCCTTCTCTCAGTAAAACCCAGATACAAGAACTGACATCCTTCAAGGCTGGAAAGGTTTGCACTCTGTCTATCTGGACTATAAGCTGACTTGGAACGTTAAAGGCAGAGCAAGAAAAGAATTTTATGCAATCGTCAACAGAAAAAAAATACTTTCTAGAGACATATCTTCCTTTCACTACATATCTTTTTATCCTACAGCACAGGTAGGTAATAGAAATCCTTTTTGTTTTGCACAAATTTCACCAGAAGTCTTCCAGTGGTCTTCAGCCTATACATTTTAGACCTCACATCCATCCTTATTTCTCCTCCCCCGCCTCCCCTGAGTTTCTTATTGTCTGAGGTTTGACTGTACCAAACACTTTAAATAATGGGAATGAAATTCCTAAGTACCCAGAAAAAGCCTTTTCTCTAACTTGGCTCTTCTCATCCCTGTTATCCATCACAGTACTGATAAGACCATGAGTCTCCTCTGCAGGTTACTAAACATCTCCTTTCTTTGATGTTCTGTGGAGTGAGGCATGGACTTGTCCGTGCTCTCATTAGGAATGTCACAGTTCTAGCAGGCCCTCAGCTGTGCGCAGAGAAGCCTGAGAAATCAGTGTCCCCTTCTGACATGTCTCTAGGCAGGGGATCTGGGATAACCCATCCATACTGTGCAGCATTCCCAAACCGTTTCCTGGGCCTGTGCTAGGAGTTCTCCTTACCAAACCACCTTACTTTCACGGGAAAGATAGCATAAGGGGGAAAACACACTTTCCTGATCTCGTACATGCTGGAGTGTCTGGGAGAGGTCAGCATAGTTTGCCCAGCTTGTTTGCTTACTGGCTCCTCATCTGGCCAAAATTGCCTTAGCAGTGTCGGTTGATACCATTGCAATTAAAAATCTATTCCTACTCCTAATAAACTGATATTTCTTTGGAAAACATAGTGGTCAACGTTACTTCTTTGCAATATTTCAGACAAGGATGATTTTTTTTTAGACGGTTTTGCCAAAGCATCAAATTTAAATGTGTATATGCACAAACTTATTAGTGAATGTACTTCTGTAAATATATGTATAAAAACATACACATATATGTATGTACATGTAAAAACACACAGAGAAAGATAGAAAAATATGGCATTAACAAATACACCTCTGTATTCTACTCTTGTGGTTTAAGTGAATTTTGTCAAATTGGTTAGACCTAAAGATCACCACTTTCTAACAGAGATTTGTTTTCAATGCTAATGCAATTACTCCTCTTCTTTTCCTCTAAATTTCCTCTAAACAAATTCTTCAGCACTATTGAAAAAAAAAGAAAGATAAAACCACAAAATCAGTTCCAGCTGCCTAATCTAACCCATAATAGCAGATGTGTGTGGACCTCTGACAGAGGAGAAGGAAGGAGAACTCTATAATAAGAAGGCAGCATCTACATGAAGGAGAGTCAACCTCCACTGACTCATTTCCTGGGTCCTCCTCTTTTAGATTATTACCAGAGATGCTGTTTATAGATTAATGGCAAGTCTCCATCATTCAGTATAAATCATCAGCTACATGATTCCCCATTCAGGACCCCACCTGTTTCTCAGCTTGGCAGTCTGGATTCAGGTAAAATTGCTCGGCCTCAGAACTTGTGTTTAAACTTCAACTGATTAAAAGATGCGATGGGGAGTCAGCAGAAGGTGGGTTCAGGTTTTTTTCTCAGCTGTTGATTTATACTTTCTGTGACTCAGTTTACCAGCTTTTCACAATGGTATTTGAGATAATCATTTCAGAGTCAGAAGCCATGGTTGCATGGTCCTTTTGGCTACCTTTACACCAACAGATGGTGAAAAGATCAAACCCCAAACTCTTAGGGAAGTCATGAATTACCTCTTGTGAGCAGTGCCATTTGGAAAATGTCACATTAACAGAGAATAAAGCTCAGCTCATACATAACTTAAGCTTCTGCATGTGCTCCAGAGCCAACAGTAACATCAAATGTCTACTTTTGAAAAAGCAATTTATTTCCCTAAACACATGTTTCCATGGGTCTAGACAACATTTTAGGATTTAAAAGCAATATTCAATAGATGCAGACTCATCCTAGTCATTTTGTTATGCAAATGACAGTATTGTCTTTGCCATTATTAAAATCACAACCAAAAAAAAAGCCACAGTTCAATTCTTAAACTACAGGAAATTATATATTTTTAAAATTATAATAGAATTTCAATTATACACTTATCTAAGACTCTTATTATTAGATACATTCTCCTAAAGGAGACAACCATCTCCAGGCTGAAATTCACAGTAAGCTCCAGCTGCATCATTTTCAGTCAGATTTTCAAAAATCTCTGAACAGGGAGTGCAGGGAACTCTTTTGAAAATTTTGCTACGAAAAATAAAATGGATTTCTTTCCTTAAAGAAAGGGTGGTAGGGGGGTTTACAAGAATCTTCTGACAGTGTTTTCTTAAACAGCATTTGCAAATAATAATAATAATAATAAGACTAAACCTGCAGCCAAAGGGCTTTAATGAAGATGGAGGGTGTTGCCACATGCAGAAGGAAGGTGAGGGAGGACACGTGTGAGTCTTTACAGCTGAATCTGATTGAAGAACAGCTGATCTTTATAAAGGGCAAGGCAAGGGCTGTATTGGGGATGTAGCTGAGAGGGTATTATTTCTTTTCCTGTCTTTTTCCCAGTGCTTTAGATAGAGCATGAGGACGAATTTTGTGGCAAGACTCATTTCTGAAATAATGATAATTGTCTTCTAGAAAGTGCATTCCCTTCTGTGTGGAACTTTTCTCTTTCTGGGGGTAAGGAGCTCAAGGGCAGGAAAAGGAAAGAGGCTTCAAAAGCAGAAGCAATGCAACTGATACTGTCTCAGGATTTGTCGCTGCTGTTCAAGAGCAAAGAAAATTCTGGATACCTGGCAAAGGTAATGTCTGGCTCCTGGGTATTTTATTTTTAATTAGAAGCTAAATGAATCAAAATTCTTTCTTGTACATGAAAGAGGTAGTTGGCATATGCTTTCCTTGATTCTTCATTGGTAACTCTGTACCAGGCCTCTCTTGAACCTCCTGCCTGCTTTCAGCAAGGAAAACTGAATTGTCAGATGCTTCTGTTGAGAGCCGCCACAAACCCCACTGGTTCCCCCAGTTCCAGATCTCATAACTGCAGCTGAATCTGAGGTACTCGGCCTCTGTACTGCAAAACTGTGTGGTTTAACAGTAGGCGAGCAGTGCATTGCGCTTCCACTTACAGATGCCTTCCTGAGGATTTGGCTTAAGTCCTGCTTTGATTTAGGTCTCAGGCTGACTGTCCTAGAGAGGAGCTGATGGCCACTCAAGCACACGAGGCTACATCAAACACTTTGCTCCTGAGCCGGTTAGAGCTGTCAGGACAGCCGCTATGTCATCTGCCACTGCAACTTCTGCAGCAGCCATCTGACTTCTATTGTGGTAGATGTGATCTGTGTGTGAATAACTCCCACTGCATCACTCTGGTGGGAGTGACAAGCAGGTCACAGAGGGATTTGCTACTACTATGGCTCTAAAAGAGCAAGGACCCCCCTAAAACCTTGGGAAAGTTGTGAGAGCAGGCAGGTAACAACCAGCTGCTAAAGGGCCCCAAATGTCACCTCCTGCCTGTGCAGGACAAGGAAAAGGCTGTTCCAGGCTTTGTTAGCCTCCTTACTGTGCCACAGAAATGCCTTTACTACAGTGGCACTGTGGGATTAGTTAATATATCCAAGGCATCACATGAGGTTGTCTTTGGCAGATCACCCTGTTATTCACCAATAAATGGGCTGATTATTTTAATGTGAGCATGAAAAGCAACAGAGCTAGAAGGGCATTTATTTTTTTTTCCAGGGCCACATGAAACTGAGAGCACCATGTCCTGCAGATTGAACACATGTAAGTCTCCCTGTTTACATTTTGCTTTGTCTCAGGGTAAAAAAAAAAAAAAAAACAAAAAAAAAGGCTAATAACTTTAAAATCATCTCTGATCAGAGTCATGTGTACAAATTCATAACATACCTGTGTATTATTCATTGCTTTCCTGAGGAGTGAAATATGGTGGGCAAGAAATCTCTGTGTGGCTATAGAGCAGAGACAGGAGCAGACCCTGGGCTCCCTGGCAGTCTAAGTACAGTCCTGTACGTGGAATCAACTTGCCTCTGGCTCGTGTGCAGATATAGCATATCACAAAGTGTACAAGTGGCATTTGTAGTAAAGATCAAGGGGCCGATTTCTTTCTCGTGGCTTTTGGAAGACATGGTGTAAACAGGACAGTGGTTAGTTTATTTAAGTGGTTGCATATGTACAATTTAATAAGGCGCAGTTGTGAGCAGTTTGTTCTTGGAGTTAGTATTCAATCTCTCTGACATCCTGAGCAATGCCTGGGAGACAATTTAAGGCTACTGAAAAATTAACGTGTTTGAATGGAGGCTGTTTGCTGCAAGATCCTCCAAATTGAAACATGTGACTGGGATTTCTTTTTATTTATTTATTTTTATTTCTTCACTTCCCCACTACTCACTTGGCCCAATTTATGGTACCCCAAAAGCTAAAATTTACAGGATGCTATTGAGGTGCCACTGTTCTCATGTATTGCTGAGGCTAGCTGTAGGCCACATCTAACTCTTTGATTGGTGGTTCTCTACGCCATTTAATTTATTTGTATTTAAACTGCTGATACCATGCAAAGTGGTGGTGATTGCTGTTGTCTCTAGATCATTTGTCCCTATTCTTATGTCCTGAGTATGTCTGAGAAAGTACTGCTAGGTTTATCACGTCTTCTAGTCTTTTGAGAGAGAAATCCAGATGCTGAGTGAATATTCTGGGTTTTTATTTTAATCTTCTTGTGGTTTATTTCACCCATTTCTCTTCAGGTTGTCTCACAGGTTACTATCCTTGCCCCTCTTAGTCAGGGTAGCAACCAATTCCTCAAGGAGCCAGCCCTGAAACTGCTGCTGTTCACACCCTACCATAATAAAGTAAATGTTTGGGTTTTTTTCAACTTCTTTCTGTCTCTTCCCCTTGTACTTATTTCTACAAAACTTCCATGCTTGTCTGCTGTGCTTGGCATGGATACTGTGTTGTCTGTCAGGTTCCCAGTGTCCAAAGACTTTAGCTAACGGTTTTCAAGGTTGAACGCCCAAGGCTCTGTTGCTGAATTCAGCAGAGGCAAGTAAATAATTAAGTTGCCTGCGGTTTTCTTGCTGTTTATCATCCTCCCAAATGGAGGTGAGAAAATCGGACCCCCCTGAACACAAAAGACTTAC
Source organism: Falco biarmicus (assembly GCF_023638135.1). Lineage (NCBI taxonomy): Eukaryota > Metazoa > Chordata > Aves > Falconiformes > Falconidae > Falco > Falco biarmicus. The sequence continues at coordinate 22,763,520 of NC_079296.1, forward strand.
AGAAATCCTTGGATTCTTCAGCATCATTTTAGATCCTAGGGAGATGTGATGCATGGAAACTTATGTCGCAGCCTCCAACATGCCCTATCCAGCCCTTCAACGCAGATAAAAACACTCTAATGAGCATGTTCTTCCAAGTGTTGCAAGAGCACTCTCAGAATCAGCTACAATCAGTGGGAGCTGCAGGTTATGAAGCAAATGTGGATACCTAGGCTGCCTGGATATATCAGTGGTGTGGACCTCAAATCTTGGCTTCAGTCATTAAAAAGTACCGCCTCTGGGGATGTTGAGCTACTTATACAAATGTTATTGTTCTCAGATTCATGGATCACTTGCCTTTTGATCTGGTGTGACACTGGGAGGTGGGCATGATGTACATGTGTGGAAGACACGATTTGCTTGCACCTAGCTAGGATGCTTGTCCTCAGGTCTTCAGTGAACTTTGGTAGTGCGTTTGTTCTAAATACTGGAAACTGAAGCAGGAAACAGAACATTAAATGGCTGTTCATGGGGATAAAAGAGGTGATGTAGATTCAGGCATAGTTGACAGATCATCAAAGAAATGCAGGCGAGACCTTACATATGAAAACAGCCTGAGCTGCCAGTGCAAAGGACCTCTGGGCAGGCTATTGAGGAAACATCCAAACTAATAAAATAGGACTGTGAAAGTATGAACATGCTACTGAAAGGCTGTTTATCATAGCTAAGAAATGGGAACCAGCCTGGTGTTACACTCCATGAACAGCACCTCAGCTGTCTCACTAGCCAACAGAGACAGTGTAAATTAAGTTTGTGGTCATTAAAGGGTCTTCAAAAACAGATAAAACTCGCCAAATAAGAAGAGAGCACTTTTACTTGAAATCGCCTTCTTCGGCAACAACCCAAATTTAAGGTAATTTTTGTGGCCGTTTTATTACTCAAGAGGGTCGTTTTTCCTATCTCAAAAGAAAGTGTATGGTCAGGGGTTTTTAATTCTTTATTTCAACAAACACATTTGGAGACTAGCCAAGCAAACAAAGTAAGTCCTCATGAAAATGCCAACAGGACAAAACCCCAGAGGTAGAACCCAGAATTGACTTCTCATGGTCCAAATAACTCCTTTCCTTCAAAAAGTCTGTGACCTCCATAACAAAGAAAGTATACTATGTGAATGACTGTGTCATGTTATTCCTGGGCTCACAGAAACACTCAGTCACTGTGTACCTCACCTTGACTCCCCAGCTTTACAGAGTCACTGAAAGCTTGTGTCAAAAGGCATCTTAATTGCACATCCTTTTGCAGATGCCCTTTGTTAATCCAAGCCACTTTTCCCATCACCATGTACTTAAAGCAAAGTGCTCTTATTGTCAACTCAGACCACTTTTGCGTGTATGATTTGTGAAAAATTGTTGTTGTAAACAGCTACTAATTCACTTGCTGCTGCTGAGTTTCATTGTCAAGCAACCTTTTTTTTCTTTTCTTCTGTGGGTAGCATAACCCAAGGTTAAACTAGGGATGCTGTCATCCAACATCTTCATATCCAATATTACTGGTATCGCATCCCTCTCACAGCATGGCCTTTCTTGGAAGCTCTAAATCTGCGAACCAGCTAGGCCTGACCTTGCTCTGCCTGGGACATGGGATGAGATCACAGCTGGAGGTGGTATAGCTATGAACATTTAGTTATGGGAAAGTCTGCAGAGATATTTTTAACGAATAAAAGTGGAAAGCTTGCAAAATCATGACGTGAGCATTGTGTTTTCAGTACTTGAAGTTCCCTTCTCATAAACATGTGGAAACTCTTTAGGCGTATGGTATCAAGATCTTAGTTAATTTCTTTTCCCAGACTATTTGCTGCAGAGCTTTGTTCTATATGAGAAGCTAATGCTGCAGTCCAAGGTCATGGAAAGCAAGGGGAAACAGAGTTGGCTGGATACACTTTAAGTATTTCATTTTTAGATTTTGTTTTCTTCTTCCGTAGCCAGTTTCTAATATCAAAGAAAGGGAAAGCTGATACAAGGATCCTGTTGGGTAACAAGCTTTGTTCTTTGCAAATGCTTTCAAAATAATCATAAACATGTATTAATACATGTGGTCACCTGCAGAGGGGAAAGAGTAACTATGTGAGCATGCCCAGCCAACAAAGTGTGTTTCCCTTTGAAAGAATGAAAAATAAAACTAAAGGAGAAGCTATAGTTTTTCATAGACTGAAAGCAAACTATGTTTTCCAGTAGAAGAGGAAATTAGTTTGTGATGCAGAAAGACTTCAGGGGTGAATGGGTAAAATTAGAGTGCAGCTACATGAAGACAGCCCATAGACCTTATAATATCTGCTATGAGAAGAAATATAAACCAAATTGACTGTAAGTGTCTCCCTGTTACAGGGAACCCATGGTCTGATGTCTCTCACACTGAAGAAAGGAACCTAGTATGGTCTAAAACAGATGGGGGTTTAGGGCTTTCCACAGCAACATAAAAATGTCATGTTTGTTAGCCAGAACAAGGCACTCCTTGCAATTGCCAAAAGGGGCCCAGGAAGAAAAAAAAACTGAGAAACCAACTTCTGTTTTGAATTATAAATTTGTCATTTGCAGATTGCTTGTAAGTGGAGCAATGTTCAGGGGATGTGGAATTGCCCTCCCTCAAGCACTTGGCAAAGCTGCCATGTGACCTGGAGCCAAGTCCAGAACTAGAACATTGCACAAGCCAATTCAATTCTCAAAAACAGAAAGAAAAGCCATCCAGTTTTAGATGAAATATTCGTTGAAGTTGCCAGAGCAAGATCTCAGTCTAAGAACCTACAGAAAGTAATTAAGGACATTAGAACAGGGTGGACAGGACACTGTGTCTTCACACACATAGTTTTAGCCCTTGCCATCAACTTGCAAGGGAAAACTCAGTCTTGGATGGCTTTTGTGTCAAGATTTTTATTTAAAGGAGCATGGTGATGAAGAAAAATCTTGTAAAATGAAATTGCATTTGCTAGAAATTAGATATTGAAAATGGCTAAAAACAAAAAGCCAGAAACATGGGCTAATGGTTCCACTGCAAATCAATAAACTTCATTACTTCTGTATGTGCCAGTAGTATCAGAACATCTGATATTTTGCACAGAAATAATGGGTACTAATTTTCATTTATGTGACTGAGCTCGCTAACATTACTTGCTACCGACTAAAAGTAGATACTGTAATTTTTTATAATTGTTTATTTTATCTGCATAAAACTAACTATGGAGATTTTTTCAGACATAAATCATCCTTAAACTCAAGGTACAACCATAGACTCACAAAGCATTGTCCTTGTTGTATGTTACTCCTGAGGGGGAAACAAACATCCACATTCTGTGTTACAAGGTGGTACTAAAAAGAGGGTTGTCCTGATTCTTGACACTGAATTATATGGGTAAATTTAGTCAAAACCAGTGTAGGTCAGACATAGGTAGTCCATGATTCAGTGAGGCTTTGAAGTTGTATAAAATATCCTATCTGTTTGTAAGTTGTTCTTGGATTAAATTTAAATAGATACCACAAACATCCCTTATTTAGGGGTAGATCTCTGCCTCTGTTCTTAGAAAGGGTAATTGGTCCATATGTCAATGCTCTGACTATGCCATAAATTCATGGGACCTGGCTCAGCATTATTAGTAAAGCTGCAGTCAGTACTTAATGTCTACAGATTAATTTAAATTAAATTAATGAATATTAATTTAAATTAATATTTAAATGTCCAGCTGCCTAACTGAAAACACTATCTCTGAAGGATCCAGGGGACCTCAAAATTCGCATTGAAATTATGGCGTTAAATCTCATAATTAATCATCACTTGCAAAAACAGATGTCTCACGGGTCCTTATTGCAAGCAAGTCATCCTGTCTCAGGTCAGAGACCTCTTGTTCCCAACCTGTAGCAGGAAGGAAAGTTGTGGCTCTTCCCATCTGTTGTTAGATCTTTTCTGCAACTTCTTCTTTAGATGCTCCATCCGAGAGACTGGACTAGGAGTTGGTGATAAGCAAGATTTGGGACTAATAGCCTTTCTAAGACTTATTTTAACTAGCCATTGGGATAAAAAAGTGGAGAACAAGGATTTCAGCAAAAAACAGGAATGTTTCATTTCGGCTCTGATTGTGCTTTACAAGCTAAATTAGAATGGTTTTCCTCATAACCTAAAATGTAAAACAAAATGAGCTTCTGTATTTTTAGGAAGCCAGGTCCCTGCTGTTTCAAGAAAATTTTGGCAGTGTAGGGAGCCAGAGTGGGAGAGAAACTGTTTTTATTTGTTTGTGTGAACCCAGTTACCATATGGTTCGTAGCACAGAAGGACAATCTTCCTTCTCTCTCAGGCAGGTTTGTTTTAGTTGGCCCTGACTCTACAGGAATGCATGTCTGATGGCTGCCCAGTGCTGAGCAGATAAACCCCCCCATCATGCTGTCACTGCCCTTGTAACTACCTCCTGAAGGGCACGCTGAAACCATCTTGACCACGCAGAGCCCAGAGTATTTCTAAAAATCAAGTGAACAGGTGGATTTATCTATGGGCCACGAGGTTAATAGCACTGCCAAGCCTGCTTCCTGTCTTCACATTGTTTGAGAATAATTTTTGTTTGAATAAATTAAGAGCTTTTTTTTCCTCAGAAGTTATGCTTTTCAATGGGAAGTATCTACAGACTGAAATGCTTGCATGTGCAGCTGGTCTCCAGCAGAGCATTTGGTTTATTACTTGGGTGATAAACAGATGATGATTCCTTTAGTGACACTGGAATTAAATATTATATGTGCAATGGGTTAGATATTATAAAAATGCCTCTGGATCTTTTTGTCTGGTGGCAAGCTTGTACTTCCAGTCCATCCCCTTGGGTACCATGGAGACGTTGCATGAGAGAGAAATGGGAACACTTGGATGCTTCTGGTAATGTTTCTTTAGCAAATCATTTTGTCAGGTTCTTCTTCTCTTTGGAATATCAAATCACATGTTATCAAGTAACCTGATATTCACTGAGGCTGCACAAGATTCGTAGCATCTGGTTATTGCAGAAATATATAAAACAGTTGTTATTTTTCTGACTGTCAGGTGGATTTCTAACTTTTACATAATGAGTCAGAGCACTGGTTGTTACTCTCGTGCTGAATCTCAACAGAAAACCCTACTTTTGTGAAACCTCAAAGCAGTTATTTTATCTCCAGCTGTAGCAGCCATTGATTTTCACAGTTAGTGACCCCTTCCCAACCTGCTCTTGTAAGAATGAACTTCCAGAAGTTGCGTGTGAGGCTGTTTTCATCAAACAGACATGAAAACTAGGGACGCCAGTTTCCAGGATGTGACCCAATCCATCTGGGTTCAGGTTTTTCAGTTTTGTCGCAGATTTGAGACCTTTCCTCACGGCAAAAAACACAAAGGTTTTTTTCCAGGGCTCAGTTTTATGAAGGTCCTGTCTCGTGCTTAGAGAGCTCTTTTTTCATTGCCTGCATTGAGTTTTGGCCTGAAAAACCCTCTCCTACTGTACACAGGAAAGTACCTTACTCGTGCCATAAAGATACCATGCGTTTGTTTAAACAAAGGAGTGTTCAACACTGTTTTTTCCAACCTCACCTGTCACCTCAGATTGTGGATGTTGCCTTTGCATGTGCCTGAACAGCAGCGAAAGGGAGTCCTTTTAGAGCCATCTTCACATTTAGGGTTTCCAAGTGCCTGTCCCACATGTTCCCGCAGGTCTGCGCTGCCAGGAGCCGTATCGTGACCCATATAGGCATTTGGGTATTTAACCCAAATGAAAATGCCAACTGACAGTGGCCTGTTGTCTCGTTCTTGGCTGACACATAGCTAAGAGCACCTCCAGGCAAGCAGTCAGAAAGGAGGAGAGCTTGGGTGGTTTTGTCTGTGCCCTTGAATCCTGTACGATTCTGCGCTTGCTGTTACATTTTGTTACCCAAAATCATCTTTGGAAGTGTTACAACAAAGGATCTCTAATGCCATAGAGTTCATATTTTTATATTAAAGGACTATGATGTGTTTCTGCCAGTAGGTCTCTTGGGAACTCTTTGGCTGCCTTCCCAATTTAGCTGCTAAATAGCAGATTCATTTAAAGAGACAAGAACATTGTATCCTCAGAGGTGCATGCTGAGACTTTCTTTTAAAGACATGTCTAAAGACTTCCCCACTTCTCCTGTGGGTGCGTTGGTTTTATTACAGAAAATGAAAAGAATAGAGCAACAGTGGTGTTTGCTTTGCTGTGAGAACAGAGTGCATCAGTGCTCCAGAGAGAGGGAGAATGTAAAGGATGCTCAAAGTGTTGCCAGATGTTTGTGGCTGAATTATCATTCAAGAAAAAGGTTGGGATAGCTCAGATCTAACCAAACAAACAGTTCTGTGACTAGCAGAATTTCTAAACCTTGGTACCTCCCAAGGCTTTTTGTGTGGGTTTTCTTTTCTCTTGACTTGTTTTTGGTTTGGTTTTTTACGAATCTTTCTGTGTCTGGTAAGACATGAACTCTATGGCTTGTTGCAGTCATAGTCACTCCCTCTCTTTGGACACAGTGATATCTAATGTTCTTGATCTTCAATCTTCCTGTGAGGGAGAGTCTTAATTGGGCTTTTTCTTCTGTATCTGGGCCACTGTTCTCAAAAAATACATAGGAATTTAACATCTTCAGAACCTCTGCCTGTCTATCAAACTTACTTTATCAGCTAATGAGGGAACTGGCAATAAATCATCTCAATTCTGCATTTAGGCTAAAACCCCAAAGTAGTAACGTCTGTGATTTATTATTTGTGTAATGGTCAATCTGAACTGGGTTTATAAACTTTCTTGGTTTCACTACAGACATAGGCAAGAATCCAGATAATGACAGCACTGTCCTCAGGTTACTTGAGTAAATGCTGTACGCTCACTTGGGAAGGGAAAAAGATAGCTATGTACGAACAGATTGTTACAGTCAGGCTTCACAGGCGCAAAAAGAGATGATTACCCCAGTATTGGCATTTGCAATCAGCAGTCTCCACAAATCTGTGTGATCATTTTGTGCCCTCTCAAATACCTTCCAAAGCCATTTCATTAGATTCTGCTCTCAAAAGAGCCCAGCTGGGGGCAGGACCTGGGCTTTCTTCTGACCGAACAGCTAGTGCTCAGCAAGGTTTCCCTAATGAGTGTCTGCATGAAGATCTTGTCTGCTCAGTGAGGGCTTTAACTTATACCCTTCAGTCTCTCTAGCCTCAGAGGCAATCCTAGCATCACAAATGCCAGCAGCTGGTTTTCTGTTGTCATCTGAGCAACATGGCTAGAGGTAGTGCTGTGTCAGTTTTAAGCAAAAACCCAAAATAGAGCAGTAATAGGTGGAGCAGCAGATTACAAAGCCAACTAGAAAATCAGTACCATGTGGGAAAAGGTGGTCTTGGTGAGAAAAAGTGCGTTGTTATACATTTTTTCTATTTTTTTTCTTTACTTTCTGAAAACGGTAAAAAAAAAAAGCCCCAAACTCACAAAACACAAGCATTTTTTATTGTATTTTCTTGGCCTTGAGAAAATGTGTGCATGAAAACATGCCAACGTTCAAGTAGCCAGAGTAGTCCTCAGTGGTGTGTTTGCCAGCTTCCCTCTTCGCAGCATTCCTGGGTGTCTGGTGTGGACCCTGATCTACTCTTGCAAAGGGAGAGTTTGTGGATATGTTGTCTATTGTTATGACAGCATCCAGAGGATCCCACAGGTGACCAGAGTCCCACTGCAGTGTGCAGTGTAGACCCTTGGGTTTACAGTGGAAAAATAGCAGGAGTCTCCTTCACTAGGGCCCATAAGCAAAAGACCCATAGGCTAAAAAGACAACAGTAAATAAATCTCCTGTTCTTCTCCAGTTGGAAAAAGAGTAAGCAAAAAGACTTTTTAAGTTTCCCTATTTCTTAAATTGAGTTTGGGTAGGGAGAGACAAGTTTGTAAAGTGCCAAGGGAAAACACTTCAGCAGAGGGACTTAACTGAGACAATATAAGAAGCCAGAAATTGAATCGGGACAAGAAATCTCCTTTTTCATGCTGTGTTTGTTACCAAATTTTTTCTCAATGTACTTTGTTTAGTATCAAGAGGCTGTTTGGGATCTAGTGACTCTTGCAGATGTTCATGTTTTCAGAAATAAGTGTAAAAGTGTAAAATCATTACTATTGAAGTCCTGGAAGCGCTTGGACTCTTTACTTTTGCAAGGAGGCCTTGCAAGATGGAGTATGTTATGAGGTTAAGAAAGCTTTAAGAGATTTTTTTTTTTTTGTCTTAGTGCCCCCATTCTTTTAAGTAAAGTGCTTGCAGAGGACAACATATTCAAAATCAAATGAAGCAAGTGTAGAACTCAAAACTACAGATAACATATTTCTGAAAAGGAAATTAGGTGTGAAAAGCAAGTCATTAATATTGAATCTTTTTAATGACTGTTAATGAAAATGGGCATGTCTAACATGCCACACAGAGAGGAAAGCCCTTCAGGCTGTATCTTAATGACTTTCTCAGACTGCATGTGTTTGAAACTTAGTTTCAAATAATTCTATGCAATTAATGGGATTTACTCTGTTTCTGACAACCTCTTACATGTTCACAAAGTTGAGGCAAGATCTAAAAATGCTTCAGATTTAAACAGAGTCATCAGATGTCCTCTGCTGCTTACCTGTTGTGCCACGTTTCCTGTGTTGCATCCCAAGTTCTATTTAATTTTACATTGTGTTTTTCTTAGCAAGCCTAAAAAGAAATCTTGACAATGCCAGAACTCAAGCTCCTTTCTGTAGTTCCCTGTCTGTGCAAAGAGCCCTCCTTTTAATCCTTGCTGTTGAACATGAGCTAGCCTGAGTGAAATTAAATCATTTCAATGAAGGGAAATTTGCTTTTAATCCCTTTTCTACCTCTCAGGTTGCCTACTTAAAATGTCTTTCTAGTTCCACTGCACAATTTTTTATTTTGACCTAAATTCTGTATTCTTTAACAGAAAAAAAATACTTTTAATAAAATAAAGACATTTAAGGCAGACTATAGGGCTAAGTCATATCAGAAAATCTTAATAAATAACATGTCATATTTTTCTTCTGAGATACACAGATAAAGGCTTTATAGCAAGAATATACACAGAAAAATACTGTTATCCCTTCACAGCTCAAGTGATAATCAAATTTGAGTCAGGATAAGAAATTAGTCTTGAATCAAATACCACTGCAGTCATCTGTCTTGTCAAAGAAAGCACAAACTCCTGCTTCCGTGATCACAGCAGAACAATCAAACGAAAAGAGGATGACTTTCTCCTCTGAACCAAAACCATTTTCAGCTAACACTTAAGCTCCAATTTCTTATTAAATTAGTTTTACAGGTTAAAATCCTCATTTCTTGTCACTGCACCCTTAGCCACCTGTCACTTTTTTTTTCCCCAGTCCCATGGGGTTTCAGCTGCTCCTCATGCCTGTGGCTGAGCGCAGTGCCCATGAACGCTAGTGGAAAAGCCCTCCAGCTCCAGTCTCAGGCATGGGAAAGACTTGCTGTGTTAGCTGGAGACGCCTCTAGTGTTTTGGCTGGGAGCTTCCCTTGTTTTACCATCAAGTTTACTAGATGATCTCTATTTTATTCCTGTATGTATCCCAAAGGAAAAAAAAAAAAGATATGGTTGCTACATCCTCCATTCTAAAGAGGTTCACCCATTTCTGAATATCAGCTGTCAAGCAACCCTGTAGCCTTTGACTGGTGTTGCCAAGCCACCTCATGCTCCACGTTCTTATGTGTTAATCCACTCCAAGGGTCCTCAGTTTATTTTATTTTGCACAGTTGGGTTTTTTTAGAAAAAGGCTGATGTTCTTCAGGTGTACATGCACCTCATATCATTTTTCATCTTGAGTGCAGCAGACTCTTCATTTAATGAGCCATAGGTTAATAATTCCAGGTAATAAGCACTGAATTAAGATCTATATATATTCTTTCTCAGCTGTGCAAACATCTGCTGTTCATGCTTTTTGCCTTATGCCTTGTTGTCATCTTTCAGTTTCACCCCCAATCTCTCAGTCCATCTGACATACAGATTACAAGGGACCAGCTTTTTCACTGTGGTAAGGGGGATCTTCTCTTTAACTGATTACTTCATATGACCATAAGTCCGTCCCATCAACCATTCACAAGTTAAAATGTCATCTTCAGAGTTACTTTGTCAAAACTGTAGGGAGATGCCAACATCCATCAAATATAACTGACAAAATATTCTCACTGCGGATTAATAAATTTCTTCATAGTCTGTCAGCAATGCCAGCTAACAAAATAACATCTCTAATATGCATGCTGTACCAAAATAAAAGCTATTTACAAGCATCAAAGACGTTGCAGAAATAATAAGCCTGGCTTTCTACTTCTGCACATCTTAGAATGCAAGGTCTCTCTCATGCTGGTCCCTGTTCCACTGAAGCTCTGGGCTCTCAAGAGACAACCCTATCCACAGCATCCAGCAGCAGCCACATGCAAACTGGCAAGCCTTTCCACTACAATGCATATACTGGGGCATTTTCTTATTTTTCTTTTCTGTTTAATCTTCAACCTTTGATCACACTTTCCAAGACTATTTTAACAAGCATCTTCTTTTTATACTGTTATGTATGATAATTTATTTAAACCAAATTTAAAATGCTGTCACTCCTGATTGATTTCTTTGCTATTTAGTGAAGAGATCAATGTAGCTTTTAATATTACTGGTAATATTTGTTCTGAGTTTCCAATGGGAAACTTTGTCATTTAGAATGAGATATTTCCTTGTAATATCTGTCAAAAATATCAAAGAGCTTTCAAGTTGTAAACAGATCTGACCTTGAGTTCCTCTGAAAGTCCATATATGCAACCTCAGAAGAGTCTCTTAAGAGAAGTGGTGAAAGCTCCATCCTTGAAAATTTTCAGAATTCAGCTGTAAAAAGCCAGAACTGCATAATCTAACTTTGAAGCTGGGTCTGCTTTGAGCAGAAGGTTGGACTAACAACCTCCAGAAGTCTCTTCCAACCTACATTTTATCCTGTGATTCTATAATTCCTACTTTTCTTCAGCCTTTAAGATCACTCTGTGTTTGTTTCCAGCCCCTTTGAACAGTGAGTGTCCTTTAGTAACGCTGTTCAAGTCATAACTGTTCTTCCATACTCTTTCTGTTCACTGTATATAGTGATTTTCTTTTCCTACGTTAATCAGTCTGGTTCCTTCTATTCTGCCGTCCAGTTTCTTTGCAATAAGAATCTTAAATTGACTTAACTCATCTGATTTCTATATCAGATTCTTGCATTGAAAAGTACTGTCCAGATAATTGCTCTCCTCCGTGTTAGCACTTTGTATCATATCTGTTTTTCTGTACCCTGATAGTCTTCTGACACTTGCTACATTCTACACTTTTTTTTCTGTAAGTTTTAAAGGAAGTCCTACAAATCTTCTCTAGAGGAACTGGATGGAAACAATCAATCCACCAGCTTCCTTTGGACTCCAGTGCAGTCCACCTACCAGCAGACATCTTAAAACTTCAGAATGCAAAGTCTAGATACCCGTGCTCATCTTCATGGTCTTTTTTATGCCTTCTGTAGGGACCAAGAAAACGCACAGGACTGTCCCCTTAGGACCACAGTTTATCATAGACAACATTGATTCATTCCAGCAACTCTAGCAGTCATTTGTCTCAGCATGAAGGACAATTAAAGTTTTCTACACTCTTACCTTTGTTCCCATCAGTTCATCTGATCCCTGACACTGGGGGCATACTTTCTGACTCCTCCCTGACAAGGAGTTCATGATCCCACAGGTTTAATTTCTTCTGGTGTCAAAATTAATCAGTATTCCCTTCTATCCGTAGGTTATATTTCCTTCTCCATTATGTCTCTTCTGTATATTCCTGTGCTTTCTATTAGCCTGCTGCCTCAGCTCTATTTGTCCATCTCTCACACTCTGGGTTGGGTTTTTTTGCCCTGGTCTCTCTGTTTCTGGATACCAATAGCCTGTCCTTTTCGTTTGTCTGTAAAACACCTTTTCAAACAAGTGTGGTCCTTCAGTGATCTCCTTAACCCTGTCACGTTTTAAAACACAGGATTGTCAATATGGTGACGATATCCATCCTTCGTTCCCATCCCTCCTATTCCATCACTCTGCTGATATTCCCACTCATAATTTACTCTATCTGTAACTCGGCAGTTATGAACATCCTGTGCTTCTGCATCCACATCACCTTTCTTACTCCTTCGTGGTGGGACCCAGATCTGGTACTCAGTATCCACACACACACACTCTTATTTTCTTGGTATCTTGCACTTTTCCTGAATATATATTGAAAAACAGCTCACTTGTTCCGGTGTCTCTGGACAAGACCCTTTGCCTACTCCTGAGTGTCCTCTTATTTTTCATTCCTTTGCTTGCCAGTCATTTCTTCTGATACCAGTCTAACTGCATATTGTTCATATTTTCATTTTCAATTTAGTGGGAAAACAGAAAATTTTAGCAAAATGTCTTTTAAGAAGATATGGAGAAAGAAAAAAAACACAACAGAATTTAAGTTAAACCTGACAGTATATTTAACAGATTTATAACTAAATGCTTTGAAATACCTTGAATTATCATTAGGCTTTTTTATGTAGAGAGGCAATTGATATTCCAGAGCTGTCATTTGGTAAAAACAACGTGTTTGTAATAAAATGGGAGATAATGGTATAATATTTTCCAACTGACAGACATGGAATGAGAAGAAAAAATTCTCTGATGTGTTTGAGACAAGGAACTGAGTAGAAAATTTTCGTAAACCTGCACATACACAGATACACATTTCCTGCCACCAATCCAAGTAATCCCACCAGGGTATTAAGAGAGTTTCAATTCCTGAACATTAATGTATGCACTCTGATTTACAGGGTGTTAAGAACAAGCATACAATCAATCCTCTGCCTGGCAACTGCTTTTTTTGTATTTAGTATCCCACATTTTCAATGCAAATTATACAACAAGCAATGATATAACATAATGCTGTACTCACTGGTTCTGTTTGCCTTTTTACTGCTGGAACTTTGTTCTGTTTCATTTGAAAACAGTGTTTTACCCACATCATCCAAGCAGACATAGCATATTCATGAAACCAGATGTCACAGCCAAGACAAATGTGGACAGCATGGCTGAAATGAAATTGCTATTACAATATCATCAGAGCTGAAGAAAGCATTTACCAGATATGTCCAGACACCAGTATTCATAGCTTAGGAGGATGCATTGCAACACAAAACTTGGGGGTTTTGTGGCAATACTATACGAATTAAAGTTCTAAGTAACTTGATGTGTTCTAACTAACATGCTAACAAACTGATTTCTGGAATATCCCATTAATCTGTATGTAGCTTTACTCCTTGTCTTACTAGAACATAGATTAATGCAGTCTTATTAGAGTAAAGGCCACTTTGGCAAGGCGAGTCACCAAGCCTGGATGGTTAGTACAGTCCTAAATGCAAGCTCTTGGGCTATCTTCTGAACTAAGGATTTTGCATTTTGCTGCCTGTACCTGGATATTTGAGTTGCTCTACTCTACTAAGAGTTCTTCTTATTGAGATATTCAATTAAATGTAGAGATGACTAAATGCAATCAGTAGTCCATTTATTATTTACCAAATTCACACACAGAGAGGTACAAGGGGCTTTGTCAAGCAGGAGGAGTTGGATCAATTTCCATCTTTGGTCACACTCTCGCAGAATAGGTGAGGTGGAAAGGCATCCCTTTGCAAATCTGTGCTGACCTCTCCCAACAGCCTACTTGCAACTAATATGTTTGGAAATGGTTTCCCCTGATTATTTTTCTTCCATTGCCTTCCCAGAGATCAAGGTGAGGTTTGCCAGCCTGTAGTTCCCTGGGTCTTCCTTCTTGAAGATTAGCTGAATGGATAGTGAACCAGGAGTGTACTACTTTATTTTTATTCCAAGAACTAAAAGCATTTCTAAGCTTTCTCTTTCATATTTCATGAGCTAAAATCTCTCCCCATGACAGTAGCATTTGTTTAAATGCAAGAAATACTGCTACAAAAAAACCCCACAACCCATACCACAATCAAAGCCAAACAAAACCGCACCAAACCCTCAGTATTGTTTATTTCTATTTCTTTAACCAAAACATGCACAGTAGTATAGTTCACCAAGTACAAAACAAAGCTTAAATCAATTCAAAAGCATTGATTTGTATTCTTGACTTAACTGGAGCAGTCTCTCCCAAGGGAGGGAAATTTCATAGCCATTCTGATAGCTGTACATATTGATTCTTCTCCTGTCCCTGCCCCACAAAGCACTTCAAGATACTTTAGTACTTGCAGTTTTCTTGGTATTCCCTGACTCCTTCTGTTAGTAAATAAATCAAACTTCATCTATGTCTAGCCAGAGCTGTGTTGCAAGAGATGGCCAGAAACCCTGAACCACAGTTCCAGATCTTGGGATAGTTACAATTTAGGGTTGGGTTTTACATTGTAAGTTGAACTCTAGTTCCGGAAGCTTTGCTTTTGCCTAAACAGTGACAGGATTTATCCTCTGCAGTGGAGCCACAACAATCCTTTGTCAAGAACCTCAGTTGTGTATGAGCAGTCATCTTACATTGGCAGGACCACACAAGCCAGGGTAGCCACCTGAGGTACTGATGTGATTTCTTGAGATGATGGGTGACATCACTGTTTTAACTTTGCCATTGTGGGCAAATTCCTGAATGGATGATGAATGTTCTGTGCATTCAACCCCTTGAGTACAACAATCTTTTTTTTGGTTGTTTTTTCCTCCCCGGTGTTGCCCTTGGTAGCGTGTCCGTGGTCAGTCCAGTATTCTGTCTCCCTCCTGCACTAGAGAACCAGCTACACTTTGATCTTCAATGGATTAGCTCCAAAGTAAAGATCACAGTCTCTTTATTCTCAAATATGTAGCTTTAACATAAATAGTATCTACAATTCACACCTGACAGATATGAATATTATACATAGCACCCTTCCAGTACCTAAAGGGGCCTACAAGAAAGCTGGAGAGGGACTTTTCACAAGGGCCTGTAGTGATAGGATGAGGGGGAATGGCTTTAAAGTGAAAGAAGGTAAATTTGATTAGATATAAGGAATAAATTCCTCACTATGAGGGTGGTGAGGCACTGCAACAGGTTGCCCCATCCCTGGCAGTGTTCAAGGCCAGGCTGGATGGGGCTCTGAGCAACCTGGTCTAGCAGAAGGTGTCCCTGCCTGTGGCAGGGGGTTGGAGCTAAATTACCTTTAAGGTCCCTTCCAACACAGACCGTTCTGTGTTTCTATGTGCTTATAGGTGTCTCTCGGGACAACTGTGACAAATTACTTTGATGGTTATAAGCAGCCTGCTGACTTCTTGAATTCTATAACAAAAAAAAACACCAACAAACTTACAAAAATATTCACCCTTTGGAAACATTTTCAAACATCTGTTTTGTCATATAAAGTGTTCATTTAAAAGGATGTGGCTTATGTTGATGGATGATATACTGGTACTGTAAGAAATTCACGGGAAATCATTGTGAGTTGTATTTTGGTTATATGGGAATTTCCCTCAGGAAATATAACAGAAATCCCCTGGCTGCTGTTTAGGGGAACTAGGACAAACATGAGATAGAGGTGGCCAAGCAGCCATGGCTATCAAGCCAAATACTTGAACTGCGTGAGTCTCGGGCTGGCTGCAGGGCTGTGCTGGCATGGGAAATGCTGGCTAATTTAAATCCCTGTTGGCAGAGTGAAATAAAGGAACAAGTGCTACTGAAGCTGACGTCGCTAGGCTCCCCAGGACCAAGCTGCGCATCCACACTCAGCAACCTCTTGGAGCAATGGGGCAACAGTGGAGCCACTACTTTAAGAATCTCTAGCTCTTGGCTCTCTAAGTCTTTGGTGCTTCTTGGCCGCACAAGGATTTTGTTACACTGTTCACAGCTACGGGTGTGTGGTATAGGAAATATTATAAGGCAGGGGTCTGCTGGCTTTTTACCTCTACAAGGTGGTCAGTGGGCGATGCCACCCAGCACATACACTCTACCATATCCTGGGCTGTGACCTCTCTGAGGCAGCGTTCCCTTTTCTGGCAACGAGCTGTGACCCTTGTGTGGATGGCACACAGTGAGTGCTGGTGGCACAGGCTGAGCAAGCATCCACAGCCGATCCATCCTCATTTACGGGTTGACTTTTCTTATTTGATAGCCTACTCTGATGAGCTGCATAAGGTCATGTTTGAGAAAGGCTAGAAGCTGAGGCATGCCTGCCAACCAACTTCCAGCTGGCAAGAGCCCTGAGCAATTCCACAAACTAAATGAGATGAGTTTGGAATACATTTCCTGCTGCTATGCCTCCGAAAGGGGAAATTACTGTTCCGTTACTCAGGGGTGCTGCATGTCATTCAGGGGGTGAAGGATGGTTTGTGTGACTGGTTGGAATCGCATGGAGCAGTGAAAAGATTTTTATGTGCATGTGTAGCCACATATACAGGCAACCCAGCTGCAGCAAATTAAAGCCAGATAAGCAAGCTGTTTCCTAGCAGTAACTTATTGTCCTAGCTGATCTCTCAGGCTTTTTACCAACATATGCTGTCAATTTCTGAAGTCCCAAAAGCATGAGATCTATGAGATCTGGGCTAATGGGCTTATTCACATTCCTTTCCTTCTCTCAGATTCATGCTGCTCAAAACAATGCCAAGCGCTAGTAGACCAGGAGCTGAATTTAAAGTGGGGCATAGAAGCTTGGTGTAAATGCCTCTACTGGCATTGCAGTCTCTTCATACCCCTCAGTCTTCCATCGTGCCTCCAAAAGCTGTCTAATGAAATGCAGAAGCTTTCCCTGTGTCTGAGATGCTCTATGCTTTGAACTGTCAAAGAACTATGATGCTGTCCTGGCTAAGACCTTCAATCAGAAGCAGGAACTAGAACATTGTCAAATTAATGGCTGTGACGAGCACATCACTGGAGCAAGATGAAGGTCAATTTATTGGCCCTATGTTTTTATTGTCTCTTTTGCCTCAGGAAAAAGACATTGCAGCTGAAGCGGGGAAGGGCTTCCCATATCCCAGCTTTCCTTCCACCATCTTACAACACTCACTAGCTTTCTTTCCATGTTTTGGAAGTATTCAGAGTCATTAATGAAAAGAAACATGTAGGAGGCCTCATCACCACAAAGCCCCTTTCTCTCATCCCTTCTCTGTAAACTTCTCAATATTCAGAATAAAAAAGGAATTAATGCCTTAAACCTTATAAAATAGCTTATTCTGTATAAGCTGCGCTTTTGGGACACTTGCAAACATCTAAAACACAAGCTCCCAAGTTTCAGATTACCAATAAAGGCCAAATATAAAATGGTCCACCTCTTTACGTTATCACATATAGAATACCTTTTCTGAAAACTCTTCAGACACAAGTCACAGGAAATGCTAGAGAATAAAAAAAGGCAGGTTGATGGAAGGATTCCTTCTGGCCTTTAAAATTTGTATCTCTGCAAGAATCATTAATCATTGTAACAGATCACAGTCAGTAGCCTCTGAATGGACCTTTCTCCTGTGCTTTCTGTGAATTCTCTGTGCCTCATGGGCTTTATGATCTAGGGTTACTAAACACGTTGTTTCTCTGGATAAACCAATACTTTGGGAATTTCTTCCTAGTTTCCCTAACAGGTGATTTTCTGAATACTCTTTTTGCTCCTTTACCTTAGCTGAATAATTGCAGTCTGTATGCAATGTTTTGTTGCAATACTTTTCCTTTACTGAACACAAAAAAATAGCCTATATAATCATGACAGGGTTCATATGATAAGCAAGAACAATAAGGACTGTTGTTGGTTTGAATTGCATAAAATCTAACCCACTCAGTTTTGAACTGTGTGGAAATATAACTGGACTTTGTTTTTTCAACAGAGCATGTTGTGCATAAAAGCTGCCATAAATTAAGAAAAATATGCACTTAAACTCCAATAACATTGCAAAGTTCTCACTACAGAAGTTTCCTCTTAGGAGCTGCCTTGTAATACTTGGTCATTTCTCCTACTATGAGGTTCAAAACCCATTCTTATAATTGTGTGAGTTCATTTATGAAAACATCTTCACTTATGAAAACCACTGCTGCAGAGAGCCCTGAAACGTTGTCAAAAAATTCACGTGCTGTGCTGAAACCACAGAACATAGTTTCCTCTGTTTTGTGGGAAGCCATGCCTTACGTATTATCTTACAGGCAGAACTCTTTCCATCACAACCAGATGGCAATACCCTTAGAGCTTTTTGAGTTCGAGTGCAACACTGAATATTTAAGGAAATATCAGCCATACCCACACCTTGCAGAAAGGAACAACAAAGATATGTTTATTATTTGTATCACAGTAGGGCACAAATGTGATGTTGGGACTCCGTTATTGTAGATGCTGGGCAAATACTGACAGAGAAGCTCGAACAGAGAGAGCTGTTAGTGACCTAAACAGGCAGCACTGGAGGTGCTAACCTAAATGGAGGAGAGAGGAAAATGGTGAAAGGGAAGCTAAAGAAAAGCTTTAAAAGGTGTGTGAGTGCAATCAGGACTTCAAAGTTTTGTGGGGTGCAGAACTCGCCCTGAAACCTGTGCTGCACATTTATTATATAGACAGACTGTATTAATACCTGTAATGTCTTTAATGACAGCATTAATGTCATATTAATGTCTGTGATGGGTCAGAACCACATTTACTAGGTACAGGGGTAACAGAATTATTAAATTTAAAAGTATAATCTCAGTGAAAAATGAACTTCAGTAAAGAATGCTGATGCTCATGAAACTCTTGCTTGAATGCATCTCATGAAACTTGTGCTTTAATGCATTGCATGAGCAGAAAAGCAAGTTAAATCTATTGCACAACTATTCTGTGGGTAATGACTCATTCTTTTCTGCAGGAGTGCAAGTAGATTTGCGATGCACTCAAACATTGCACTAAAAATATCCCATTACCATCCACAGTCTGTCATACAGAAATATTTCTTGAGAGGTTTTCAAAACAAGGACATGCATATTCCAGTTCAGTTCATCAAATAAGTAGGTCCTGATTAATTTCAAACCAAACAGCTGCACTGAGTTCTTTAGGATTAATCCTTAAAACCTTAGGTGACCGACATTCCTGTAATTTGATCTTAATTCTGTTATGTGCAACACACTTAACCTAATGCTTCCACCTAACTATAGAATAACAGCATGAGGATGGAGCCCATTGATTTAGATATACGGCTGTATAAGCAAAATATCAGAGCTTCCTGTATTGGTAAATTTCTGTGTTGTGGGCTTTGTAACCAAAAGATTTTGGTATAGTGATGTGCTTTGCGTGTTTGTGTATCTGACCATGTGCCAATCTGACCATCATTTCCATCATCGGAATGATGCAGTTAGTGTCTACGTTTTTTTTAGAAATGCAGTTGTCTCAAAGACAAGAAGTTCCTACTGGATTTGTGAAAAGAACAGAAGGTGAAAAAGAGAGGCTTCACCCCTTACAAAGAATTATTAGGTCCGCCAGGGTGGCCATTTGTAAGACACAAATCAATAAGAAGTCAGACCCTCTTAATTCTACTGCTCATAATGTTCTTTTAAATTGTGACAGATACAGGTTTCAGAAGGACTTGTCCCTTGAAAACCTTTTCTGTTCTGGTTGTTGTCAAAGAAATGCCCAGTTAATCAAAATGAAAACATTTTGCCAAAGCCTGCGTAGTCCAGCTGTCTGAATGTTAGAAGAGCCATGGCGTCCTCTCCTACTCAGGTTGGTATGCTTTTCTTGAGAAAGCTTGGGTAGCCAAAATCCAGGTCTGCTCTCTCGTAGGGATCATTTTAGGCCTCGGCAGTCTTAGGTCCTCTGAGCTGTTTCCTCTGAGCTGGGATCAGTTAGGAAGAAGAAACCTAAAAGCCTTGGGAACTGGATGGCCTGAATCTTTTGGGCCTGTCTTTAGAGAAAAAATCTGATTTAAAAGCTTGACAACAAGATGTTTTGATTATGCTTATTTACAAGAAAAAATTTTCATTGATACTTCTGAGAATCAGAATTTCTGTTTTACATTCCAATACTATTTTTCCCTTCCAAATATTTGGCTTCCTTGCCGCACAGGGGTTATGATTAACCAGATCCTTTCAGGGAAGTAAAAAACATTATTTTATCACAGCTGGGAGAAGTCCGGGTGTATCCTTAGTCCAGACTCTACTTGCACAAAAGCATTAATTTCTGCTCATGGTGTTCTGTAAACAGGAAGTACAGGGTCTGTTTATGGGTTTGTTGTGTATTTTAAAATCATTATTGCCAATATAGAAGAAGCCAAAGACCTGATAAGGACCCCTTTATGCTGCCATATTTGGTCAAATGATGATTCTATGTATACTACATGTGGGTATTAAAACTTATTTTTAGATGACCAGTGAGACCTATGTAGTTTAAAAATAGCCAGGCATAGGGACTACACTGCCTTTTTAAAGGACAAAACACAGCTGTTGCTTGAGCAAATAAAAACCAGCCTTCCCTCAGAAAAACTGAATTCTATAAATATGTCATCAAGGTCATAAAAACAAACATATGGGATAAGAAATATTACTCTGGAATAAGTGCAGGTGTCATCAAACTCACTGCCTACTCTGTGCTCAGATTGGTACCAACAGAAAAAGAAAGGCATTTCACAGCAACGTTAGCTGGGTGCAGCTCTGCTTGGCAGGACGAGAGTGGGAAAGCAGGAGCAAAGGAAGGCACTGTGGCAAGGGCAGGGCCAGAATCCAGTCGACCACTTGTAGGAGAGTTGTTCAGCACTGGAAGACCTAGTAGAGAAAGACCAGCTTGGTTTTGCTTTTCTGATCAATGCACAGCCAGTAATATGAATCTAAATGTTGTGTTCTATGGAAAGGTTTTCATTTTAGCAATTATAATTGTATTTAGAAAGGCCATGGCCTCATGAACCAGAATCTTTGATTGTATGTAAGGTGGCAAGATATAGGAATGATCTACCTTTTATAACAGAACACACATGTTTGGGTATTCATGTAGTGCGGTAATACAGTTTATGACCAGCCAGTTTATTACTACTGCAGTACGTTTTGACTAAGCAAAAGAAATTCACTTTGATGGGCAAAACTGGTGCTTCAAGAGAACAACCTCTTTGACTTCTGAACTATTTGCAATTACAATTTTATGCCATTGTGATGTAAATCACGTGAGGTCATGCTGAGTAGAGGAACATGGCACCTGAGTCACAGTCATGAAATAATGAGCAAGAAATTACATGGGTTGTAATTAGTTCTTTTGGGATATGAAAAGGGCTAAAAATAAAAGGCTTTTTAGAGCCATTCCACAACAGGTCATTGTCGTTCTTGTTATTTCTGAAATGCCAGGGCTGTGAGTAAGAGAACTTTTTTCTTGTTGGAAATGTCTTTTTGAATTTCAGCCCTGAGATTACTGGGGGGTGGGGGACAACACACAACATGACAATACACGACACACGTACACGACTCTATAGCACTTTAATTTGGGGCTTTTTAAAGGAACATAAGAAATGTTACTGAAACTAACACATTCATTAGCTATGTTACTACAAGGAATTAAGCGGGTGACGCTCTGAAAAGCAATACAAGGAGGAGGTTAAAAGTAATAGGATTTTGAATAGAATTGAGAGGAGCAGAACTGTTATCTGACATAAAGTTATCACTCCCAAAGCTAATTGCCCTGATACACCTACAACCAACCAAAAGAAATCCATCCCAAAGCAAACTATAAACAGCCAGCAGAATGCTATTGCCCAAAAGAAGGGCCTTATTTTCCCTGAAGCATTGGCTGCTACAGTGCAGGCTTGGAGTTTAACATCCAGAAATGTCACAGCATGTATTTCTACCCACATCTTTTCTTGTCTTAAAACTACAAGTACTGTTTTTTTAGATTGTGAGGAGGAACAAGGTGCTCTTCAAAAATATAGGTAAACCATTTTTCACTCCCAAACTGTGGATTCTCATGTAGCTTGTAAAGCTGGCAGTGACCAAAAAGTTTCTTCTGACTGATGACCACTCACAAGCCACCTTTATTGTACTTCCTGACTACAGAAATTATTTGTGATGCCTACAGAGAGTTTTAGTGAGCAAATCTAGGCCAAGCTCAACTGGGGAAAGGAAACCACAGGCTTGAGTTCTTTGGATTATGGATCAGACAGAGAAGAAAAGCTTATTTGTACTTGTCTGCACAAGAGAGAGAGTAGTGCTCCTCAGGTCTAACAGGCTGATATTTTTCATAGACACTTTAATTCAGTGTGGGTATGAAATAGTTTTCAATACTAAGTGATTCCTTTGGTGTTTCCAGAGCACCTTATTGTCTTTTATCTGTCTCTTGGGAATAATAGATTTTTAATAAATAGTCTTTCCTGTAAGCAAGATGCATAGTAGCATTTGTAATGCCAAGCAACTAGCAGTTTTAATTAAGAGCCCAATCCCCCCATGCCTTCATTTGACAGTCCACAGTACTGGTTTCACTTGCAGTTGTCATGTTCATTATTAATCTGCAAAATGAGCACTCACAAGATAAATAAGAGGAAAATACTCACAGGGTACATGTGATTAACATACGACTTATTATGAATTGTGATGATCTCCTTGATAATTAATCAGGTTTACAGTTGATGTTTGGAGGCAATCCAGGTAGAAGATATTTCAACAAATGAGAGCAGATTCCTCCGGGGGCAAAGGAAGACACAATGAGAAATGGGGAGGCAAAAATCATAGGTCTAAAAGAAATGTTGTTTGATAGTTGCAAACAAAAGCTCTAGCCTCAGCTGATAAAAGCTGGAATTGGTTTATCTCAGCTTTCTGCAGATAGGACAGTAATGTGCATCTTGGCACATTAAGCATCCAAAGGACATGCGATAAAGCAGTTCTGCTGGTGTATTGATTTGCCTTCAGAAGAAAACTGTTGCCATACACCAGCTGCATAGGGACAAGGTCCACTTGCCATGTGAAGGAATGACAGTGCCATGCAATAGTAAGGACTTGGGTTTTGGTTCCATGGCTAAGAGTAGGAGCAGGACATACAGCCCACGTATGTATGGATATAGTGATGCTACAGAAAGGGATGTCAGGGAGTCAGGATGCTGAGGGGCTTGGTATCACCTGTCTGTACATAGGCAGAAGAAAGTGTTGAGGGAACAGGTCATTATTAACATACCTCAATGCACCTTATTCTGGGCTGTTGTGAAACCCCTTAATTTCTCCAAGAAGATAAAACCTGTCCTTTTTTGTTTTGTTTACCTTTTGTTGTTGTTCTCACTCCTTTAAAATGCAGCTGAAGAAGCATTTGGAGTTTCAGTAGCAGGCTCGAGCTCTCGGCCAGGAATAAGGGGCTGAGCCTGATGTGGGTGCAGACACACAGGTGCCCTGCAGCCAGAGTGCTTTCAGTGGGATGCACATCTCTGGTGCTTTACCACTACAAAGACAAAATTTCAGTCTCCTCCAGCCTCATACAACTTTTGGTCTGGGCAAGAGAAAATGAAAGCTTGTCTTAAGGGTATGTCAGCTCAAAATTAATTTTCTGGCATTCAACACACATTGTGCCTTCCCGCTGGCACCCACTGTGGAGGGAATTAGGCCATACATGGGTTCATCTCGGTGTATTCATTAATTTGGGCTCTGCATGTTACCAGTTAACACCATGTGTGTCTTCAGTCTGGATGCTAATGTGGAGTACAAGACCCAGGCCGTTTAGGAACAGAGTGTTTTTGCTGGGATTAAGAGTAACTGGAATTGATTTTATTTGTTTTATCTTCCCTCCTATCACATTCTTAAGCACCCGCCTCCTATAATCTCTGCACAAATGATTAGACGCACAGAGGCCCTCAAAACTGTAAGAATGCTACAAAATGACAAAGACAACAGAGACGGTTAACTGTGTGCGTGTCAGGGCACCCAGATATCAATGACAAGGCCTACCATCTGTCACTAGCAAATACGCAAACATTATCTAACAGCGCAGCGAAGCTCTCAGTATCTCCATTTTGTGATATTCATCAGCTATTCCCATTCTGTTCATTCTGTACAATACATTTTTAATGTGTAGGTTGCAATGCAATGCTAAGCCAGTAGAAGCCAGCCAACGTTTGCCTTTTCTCTCAAAAAACAGATTAACATATCTCTCTATGGTGGCATATTTACTGTAATCGCTTTGTACATGTGTAGCCAACAGTGAAGTGCTTGTCTCAAGATCCCCTGTAGCAAAGTAGACTTCTAATGACCTGTTTCTCCCACTTTGCAGAGTCATTAAGACAAAATGTCCTCTTCTTCAGTGTTTCACTGGTAAATTTGCAATCTGTCTTGATTTGTTATCATATCAGTGTGTTAAAGACGCACTATAATTTGCATTCAAGCTGCATGAAAAATTGAATGTGAGAGATTACATGTTGCATTAATGACGGTTTTTACACCTGGAGAAAGAACAACGTTCAAATTTGATTAAAAATGTATTTCCTGCCATTGCTACATCAAACGATTAAGCATTTCAGACATGTCCAGAGCATATTAACCCGCCAAAGCTCGGCACAGCCACATCTAGCTGTTGCTGCTGAAATAATGCTAATGCTTAGCCTGCACCACACATAGAGTAAGTCATGTGGCAGGATACCTCTGCTTCCTTGAGGAGATTTTCTTTTTTACCCCTACACTAAAGAAGCAGGGAGGACCCTTTGACTTGAGGTCATGTCTCTGCGTCTGGCTGCCGCACAAGCGCCTGATGGAGCTGTTGGACAGCCAATAAATGAATTCAGTAAAGCATAAGTGAGCTTACCAAACAAATTATTAATCTGCCTCTTGTCAGAGTTGTTCGTGTGCTTAATGTACTTGTAGTGGAGTGATTTCTCTTCAGTACTGCTAGGGACAAACAGCTTTTCAGGGCAGCGGAGCCTTGGCAGCAAGCACAGTCTGTAAATTATCATGCCTCAGTCCTGAGAGAACGACAGCGGTCCGTGCAAAGCTGCCAGGGAAAGCCAGGAGAAGGGAGCCTTGAGGGTCTAGTCTTCCAGAAATGCAAATCCAGCTCCCTGCTCTTCCACAAAATGCCTCTTGCTCTTTGCCTGGGAAAGTCATGCAGCTCTCCACGCTTTGGGTCATTAAGTTCCTGGAGGACAGCAGCTGAGAGAGCGTGGGTCATGCTGAGACCATGGTAGTGAGGCCTGATCCCTTACATCTGTGATGCTCCTCTTAGGCGAACACTGCCTCTGCTCTGCAACGAGCTCACTGAAGAGCAGAGGCTGGCAGGCACCTGCTTAGAGCAGGGTCAGCCACAGCCTGTTGCTCAAGATAGTGTCCAGTCAGACCTTGAATATCTCCAAAGACAGGGACTCTACAACTTATCCAGGAGACTTGCACCACTATTAAACAGGAACCCTGTTAACAAGAACCAGTGTTAACAGGAATGCATGAAAAGTACCATGAGACAGGCTGGGGCTTCTGCCTCCTGGGTTTTTCTTCTCCTGGGCTCGTACCACCAGGCTGGTATCTTGACACTTAATGGTAGTAGTATATTTTTTTACATTGTCTTTAAGGTTATACAGACTGTTTTGCTCCCTCAAGGAAAAACTATGAAAACTGTTGCGTTTATCTTTCTGTAATCTTCAGTAAAGTTGGCTTTTTAGAAATTAGTTGACAATTCTTTTCTTCAAGAGTTATTACTTACAATCCAGCTCTGGTTGCAACTGCACATTTTAGTATTTTGCCTTTTTCCTTTCCTTGTCACTTTCTCAGCTAGTAAAAAAGAGAAGAATGCATGGCTGAAAGAGAATTCCTGATTCTTTGTACTATTTGTAATTTCAAAAATTTTAACTATCTTTGAAAAGCCAGACTTACAGCGCAATTTAGTGGTTCTGATGTCTGAAAAAGTACAAAGGCTTTGCAAGCATACAAAGCAACAGAAGGACTAGAAAATGTGAAGGGAGAGGAGAGGGGGAAGAGAAAAATTACAGGAAAAGTAATTTACTCTATTTCCTGGTCATCTACAACAACTTTCTTTGTAATATTTTAAACAACCTGAGCAATTCCTATACTGAAAGATGAAAAGTTATGTCCACAGTACCTGCTTCCCTGTACCCATCCCTAAGACAAACTCATGCCACATTTTCATTGAACACTAGCATTAGCCAGTGGTGTTTTCCTTCCACACATTGTGGGAAAAGTCATTTTAGTTCCTGGAACTACAACAGAGGGGCAAACAAGGTGTTTGAATCCCACATCACCAAGGAATATTTAAAGCCCATCTCCAAGAGGCAATTATGCAACAAGCCAGGTAGACAGTGTCAATTGAATCACTACCAAAGTGATGACAACATTAATAAATAAAGGTAAAAGGTTATAAAGACAGGACAAGACTTGCTATCTCATTTCCTCCTTGAATATGAGGGAGCAGGCAGTAGAGTTAATTAACTGCCCCTGAGATGGATGGGCTCTGTGGTGTAATCTCACAATTGTCAGGAAAGTCACCCTGCGTGGCATTTATTCAAGTAATTGCAATTAGCAAACAAGTGATCCTTCTCATCAATTGATTAGGCTTCCTTACTGTCAGGGAAGTGATGGCTACCTGAATTCCACCAATTTTTTTCCCATGCTTTGCTGATAGTTGCCTCATTATCAGCAGTCACTGAGTTGTGCTCCCTCCCATCCAGTCTGCCACTGAGCCTTCTGCCACGCGTCCGGCAGCAATTAGCTGGTAGCACGTTGTTGTTCGAAGTCAGTAAACAAGGAGCTAGCGAAAGTGGAAGCGATGATTAGTGAGATTACCTTGCCTCACAGGCCCCAGAGAGCCTGAACAAGTTAGGCTGATGTCCCTGGTCACAGGAAGCCACAGCCACACTCAGAAGAGTGCGCTGAACATCCACACTCACAAAAAAAACCACTGAACACTGGCCCTGATGCAAAGATCTGGAGGCAACAGGAAACTGATTCTCTGAACATAGTTTCAAGCTCACAAGGAAATTATGTTTTAAAGGTATTTAGGTTTCTAACGATGCAAAATTTAGCCTCCCCAAAAGCACTAGGGTGAGCAGGTTCCCACATAAGGGATGACCCATGGGGCTTCAGAGCAACGAACAAGCACTCTGCTGTTCCAGGGAATATGGGGAATGCTGGGAACCCTGTATGTTGAACAAGGATGTTTTCCGTTAGCCACCTCTAGAATGAGCAGAGAGGATTCACAGTGGAAGAAAGCCCAAAAAATAGTTGCCCCGAAAAGTCCAACAGCCCCACAGTCGGTGCATGCCAGATCTCCAGCTCCCATGAACGGTGCAGTTCCATGGACTTGGGTCGCACCTTTTCATTCCAGTAGAGTAACTGGCACGGTAATAGCTTGTATTCCCTCTTCCATGGAGTGCACTTTTGTCCATTAAAGCTGATAATGGATTATGGATTGTGCTCAAAATTCCTTCTCAGCATTAATAAGTGCCTTAATTACAAGTTGATAATCCAGAAACAAATCCCACCGCTAACATCAAGTGTCGTACTGAACAAGCTGTCCTTTTGTGCCTTCTAGGGAGATCGAAGGAGGATATGTCTCACACATTTCTCTCTATGGCTGTAAGCAGACACATAAAGCCAGTTTTGATAAAGGGCTTTATCGTATACCCCAAAGCAGTTCATCCTAGCAACTGTAAATGCCAGGACACAGTATAAATCATTTTATGGTACCAGTTGCTTTATACTTAAAAGGGTACTTATGTCAGATACTGTCTTTGCTTGGGTATAGCACTGCAGAAAACACTTATCCCCTGGTGATAGAACACACCAGGTCAACAGCAACACTGCACACACAGTGGAGTGATGTTAATTCATTATAACACACTCAGGACATAAGCCTGTGCATTGAAAGGTGCTGCCTCAGGGAAAGATGTCATATGAACGGAAGCTTTGTAGTCCTGCAGTGGAATCAGGACAGGAGTGGAAATTTGGGCAGGTGGTAAGTGGAAGGTATTTTTTCATGTGCTCCCCTCTTGCATCTGGTCTGCTTTGGTCACTGTCACCCTGGAGTTCCATCAGAGGGTTCGTGCCCAGCCCACAAGACTTCGCTGGGAGCTCAACTCCCCATATAGCAAACTAGAAACAGTTTGCTACAAATTTGTCCTGTGATTGGTAATAATGATCATTACCAGTTATCATAAAATTAGGGTAATATTATATAAATTATCAGGTAATAAAATAGGGAACACATTTTAGAAAAATCATTCCTCTGGCACTCAACCTGCATTCATTCTCAGCTGCCTATCTGCAGGTGCTCTAAAACCTTCTGTGAAACTTATTCTCTGAATTTTTGTAAGTCAGGCAGATTTCCTCCTTACTGAAGTGTCCACTTGTTAGTGATCTTCCAAACAAAATTTAAATTCTGAGTCAGAAATTAAATTACAGAAAAATATTTTTCTCATTTGTTACATGTGATCATCACAGTCACCAGCTTCATATTATTGTTATATACAAAGTAATCATGTCTCATCTGTCTGTATTTACTCATTTATCACTAAGCTCATAAGTATGATTTCTTAAATCAATGATTCCAGGAGCCTACACTCTCTGGCATAAGTTCCACAAACTCTCATGATTCCCAGCTTATGACTGGACATCTCAATACCAGGCAGCAGGTAACTGCAAAACCAAATACCATCACGCACTGTACAAATGTGTACAATCCATTGCATTCCTTACACTTCAATTCTTTGCATAGAAATTAGCACCAGAAAATCCCTTTTCTTTCTAGTAAAAGCGAAGCTAGTTCACTTCGACAAAGGTCTGTAGTATAGTCCATGGTCTGTCAAATCCTTTTCGTTACAATACTTCTCGTTTAAGAAAAAAAAATGTGCTTGCTTGATTCAAGTCCCAAAGCAGATAGATCATCTACACTGGATGTGGAAAGCAGTCATGATGGACTAGAACAGGAATAAGGACTGAGTTCTATCTTTCAGAACAAATGTTCTCTCTTTATTCCTGTCCCACTCTGCAGCCAGTCTATTCACCATGCTGCTATCAGCTGTGGCTCAGTCCGGAGATTCTCATTTACTGTAGCAAAAGAGCCCATAGATCTAACATGTCATAATCCCAAAGCCAGGCAAAAACCATGGGGCTGAATCTTCTACCAGAGTAAATCTGCACAGCCGGGGTAAATCCTCTATTCAGTTTTAATTAATATGAACTGAGGACATGACCAAATTAATCTAGATTGTACCACCAAAGTTGTATTGTGGCATTTATATGGATTTTATTCATACACGATAGCTTAGAAGAGTTGATCATAATGCATATTGAAACTGGGAACTCTTTACAGTGACACTTTCTTTTCTTCTCCCTATGAATATCAAATGGAAGCCCGTGTGTCTCCTGTTGTCATGTCTCCTGCTCTTGGAGACACATCTAAGAATCAGCTCCAGGGCTGGGAGAACTCACTGCTTCAGCCTTGACCAGGGTTGAGTTGGGGGGCTGGGGGGGGTGGCAGGGCAGAGGGAAGACGGTAATATCTTTCTCGAGAATTAACTTTCTTGCCTCAGGTAAGCATGGAAATAACTAGGTAAGGGCAAATCTAACTACCATACCCATTCCCAACATCCTTGTCCCAATCATCTGAAAATAGTGTCCCGGGTCATTCACTGCCCTTTACTAGCCTCTCCACCCTGGAGCAAGAGAAAAGCTTAATCAGCCATCGCAGCTGGACAAATGACTCCACAGACTCTTTCTGTCTATTTATAATCAAACTAATTGATACAGCCAGGAGATTCTTGAACTGAATGTGAAAAAGATTGCAATAAATACTCAGGGCAGGGGCAAATAATTTTTTTTCAAAATACTTCTTTCCCTGGCTAGGCTTGCAGAATCATGATCCTGTCCTCCTTCCTATGATTTGAATACTACAGATTCTTTACATCTTGGAGCTACATTGTCAGCACATTCAAATATGCTAACATTTTTCTCTACAAGACTTTGCTGCAGTTGCTTCTTGCCTTCGTGCCAGCTACTGCATGCAATCAGGCTTCATTGAGGATGAAAGGTATTTTTAAAAAGGGAGAACCTAAAAAATCTATTGAAAGTCTTTACTAATCTCCTCCACACTTGTGTTACAGCTGTGCAATAATTTCCTGGACTCATTATTATGGAAGTATTTTGTGGACATATTATGCAGTCCAGCAGTTACTAGTGTTGAGTCTTCATTCAATTGTAAATGATACATCATCTCCATTTTCACATGCCTAAGAAAGTGATTCTATTAATACGATTACACTTTTGATGTTTCCTAACTAAGGCTGCCTGTCACAGCATCTGCATGTCCCAGAAAAAAAGTGCTGAGATTTTCCCCTCTTCACTAATGTAGTCTGCTTCAACTCCATTTATTTTGTTCTGATGTCCAGAGCGGGGAGATGTGTAGAGAAGGAAAGTGAAGATAAGGACTGTAACAGCACCTGTACCTCATCAGGCTAGGAGTCACTCCAGTCGGTGTCCTGCAGGTATGGTTGGTAGGAGAGGGAGCAGAAAGGACATCTGTAGGGACATCTTTCCCCTGGTATATCGTTTCAGCTTTTGGTGGAGTCTTGGAGATGTTGCTTTGGAAGATGTATTTGTTTGGTTGTGTTTGATAGCTGTAGTTCGACCGTTCTTTCACCAAGCCTGTTCAATTTCTCTTCCAGTCAGTCTCCATCATAATGCTATGGGCTTGCTTTTTCCATAAGTGTTAATTCTCATTCATTAGCATTGAGTTTCATCTTCTTTTCCAGACCACTTAGAAATACACTGACTAGCAGAAATGCAGCAAGGCTACCCTGGTGGCCTTTCCATGAGAAAGCAGTCCATTTATTCCTTCATTTGGTTTCTTATCTTTTGACAGTTAATTCAAGGGAGGGCATCCACATTCATTCTATGACAGCTTAGTTACTGTAAAAATCTTTGGAGACATGCCTCATCAAAATGCTTTGGTAACTGAAATACACTGTATTAACGAGGCCACCCTTATATGTGTACCCATTGACTCCTCTGTGAGACTTGGTTTCCCTAAAAAAAGCTGGTTTAACTCACTTTGTCACATACTTAATTTGCCCATGTGCATATAATTCTATTCTTTTTTATAACTTCATCTGATTTTCCTGCTACAAACTGTGAATACTTGTTTATAGCCTTGTTTATAGGACAAAAGCACAGTTCTGGATCATTTTTTTCAGTAACTTAAAATACTATCTTCTTAATTTATCTTGGCTTTCCCAAACAGTCTAAGAAAATAAAATAAAAAAGTAAAAATTATAAGTCTGAAAACATTTTTAATATCAGAATATCTCATTTGATATTGGCAAAGAAGTGGCATATTCACCACACGATGAATGCATGTAGGGTAGGATTTTGAAAATTAAATTTATCAGTATCTCTTAGTCCAGTAGTGAGAAACCCAACTCTGCCATTCAGTTTCATCAATATTTAGTGAGGTGAAAGAAATAAGACAGACAAGGAAACATCAGCTTTTTTTTTTTCCTCTGCACTTCTAACATATCTTCTGTTCCCATGTAAGAAATTTCCACTGCTTTAGAGAATGACGATGGCTACTAGAAACTGCAAAAACATATAGGGATGTAGAAACCGAAACAGCATGTTGTGATGTCCTTGAAATGTAAAATATTCCAAATATTCTGTTTAGAAACAATCTTTAACAGGAAAGTAAACAGAAACTTGATTTCTTTTGCTTAACTCCAAGCTCTAAGCAAGTGAGCAAACAGAGCAAGAGCACCTCACAGGGTTAGAGCAGAAGTCTCCAGCCACGCTAACGCTGAGCCATTGCACGATGCTACATAAAAGGTCCTTTCACGTTGCAGCATCCACTGTCCTGTGCCTGGCAAGCATTGAAGGTGTGCAGTGCCACTGTCCTTCAGGCAGGGCGCGGGTCTGAGGCAGCAACTTTATTTTCATGATTTGTCTTGCAAAGTAGAGAAGAGAAAAACTGGATTAGGTGAAGGCAATACTGCTTTGCTTCAGACTGCTTGCTTTCTTGTCTCTCTTTCACCTCTCTCTAACTTGCCATTTTCCCCTCAGCCACAGCCTAAGTATCTCATTTTGACTGTTTATTTGCTAAAGCTAAAATACAAACCCTGCCCTGCTGTCCCTGTTCACCTCCCAGCCTTCCTGACATTTCTTTATTTTTGCTCAAATCTGTACAAACATCTGTACAAACAAAGGAGCATCCATGTATTCTTTCAGGTCTACTTCAGTGTCCCTCAGTATCTCCACCTTTGAATGCTGAAAGTGGCTCCTCCTCTTTTACTGTCTTTCTGCTGCTTCTAATCCTCAAGGACTCCCTGGTCTCCTCCTTTCTTACCCACTGTTGTAATTATATTTTTCCCGTCCATCGATTACACCAGTTTCAACAAATTGTTTGTTTGCTCTAACAAACACCACCTGCTTTCTTCCCTGTGCCTTTTACAAAACCTATAAAAACCACACAGAACTGGCACTCAGCAGTTCCTGAAAACCCCAGAAACCATAAAGTAGGAAGCTTTAAATAGTCAATAATAGCTGGAGCTTAAAAATATTTATTGAATTATTCATTATGGTGATGGAGTCATGGGGGCTGTGGGTGGCAAAAGCCAAACAATTGAGGGTAAAGACAGAGGCTGATTTATCAGGCTGTGAATGAGGTAATGAGTGACACATTGACCTTTCTCTTCCAGTCATACTGTCAGATACCAGCTCTATATAACCTACCTAACGCTGGCCCGTGCTCTGCTCATTCCTGCCTCCGTATTCCCTGTGGCTCACGCAGGATGCAGACACACAAAACCAGGGCTGGAGCTGTGAGGAGAAACAGCCCCTGCGGCTGGAAGTTGTAGCTGAAAATTCCTTGTGCAAACATACGTTGTTCAGGATAGATCACGGTGGCCTAAATCCCACTAAACTCTAGTCCGTAAGCTTAATTTTTGAGTACTGCAAGGAAGAGAGAAACACAAACACCTGCACAATATTTTCTTGTTCCTGAGGGACTTGGACCTCTAGAGACCTTAAATACAGGCAGCGCAACTCCCCAGATATTGCCACACACAAAACATTCTTTCAAATCTGCAAGGACTTTTTTCCTTAGAGAAGGCAGCAGTGATAAAATCAACATTAATCCTGCATTGCTTCATTCCGTTCTCAGGAGAGAAGTCTCACTGAATTATAGTGTGAAGCCATTTTCATTTTATCATGTTTTAATATCTGTCAGAAAGTTGTAAAGAAAAAATAATACATTTCTTTTCTAGCTAGGAAAAAAGAGTTAATAATTTACAGGGACTTAACGGAGACTATTCCACCTGGCATATTAAATGAAAGATGAGGCGTTCCAACCACCTCAGTATTATCCTAGCTTTACTGCTCTTTAAGAGAAGAGGCTTAATTCCTAAAAATAGTGGTACAGGAACATTTCTGAACCTGTGTTTAGAAATCTCAAAGACTTGCATCCTGATCCCACCATAAGAAGAGATCTGCACTGCCCCTTTTCTCCCCCTGGGCTCTGCAAAAAGATGCTTGGCTATATAGGTGAGACAGAGCAGCACTGCTCTCAAGCCACAGAACCATACATAGCAGCTAAGGTTTGACACAGAGTCTTTTTTGTTGTTGTTGTTTTTTTCTTTTTGCCCCACAGCACTGCTCAATGCAGAGAGAAGAGCATCTGCCCTCATTCTCTCTGCCAGCCCCCAACAAACACACCCTGGAGCAGTGCAGCAGCTGCTCCACACTTCTTTGTTGACTGTCTGCACTGGAAAACTTTGGGACTGACTCAGCAGGAATTTTTATTATTAGGATTATTATGGCTAAGAGTTGCCAAGCCCAGTAAATCCGTGGTAAAATAGCACACAAAAGAGAGGTGGTTCCTGCTGGGCTCTGTCTTCTGTGTATTTGGTGTCAAATGGAAATGGGAAGTTTTGCCCTTCTTTTAACTGAATGCCAACCTTCCACAGCAGATCCCGCAAACCTCTGTATTGACTGTTTTCTCTTCCATAAACTGGCAACAAACAGAGTTTTGAGGGGTGCTGGACAGACCCAGAAATTAATACAGAGCAGCTTGAAAGATAAATGTGTTGTTCAAGGTAATTTCCCCGCCTTGCTGCACCACAATGAAATTGCTCCAAGACAAGCAATGCCAAGAAAGAGACATTGTTTTATCTAAAGGAAAAAATATCTATAGTTCTCCTTCTGCAACACTGTCCCCAGTCTCAGGCACAGCTGCTAATAATAAACTCTGCAAAGCAAGTTATCAGGGTTTGAAAGAGAAATGACAAGAAAGGGAATGAAAGGAATGGAGCCTTTGACGGCTACTTGCTCCCAGAGTGATTTGCATTTGTTTTCAGTGCTGGGAACAGGCAGCAAGATCCAGTAAAGTCACCAAATACATTGTAACCCCTGTGTCAAGCTTTTGTGGAGAGCATTAAGGTTCAGCTCTGTTTTTCAACTTCCTAGTGCTAGATGTTCTCATCACTGCCTTCTCCTTTTGAGGTTAGATTTTTTTGGTTTTAGTTTTCTAGATGACCTTTAATTCTCTAACCAATTCCCTGAATAACAGTCATAATTATTGCAAAATCCTGATTCCTCATTTGACAGGTACTACAAAACAAAGCTGGACACATGAAGAACGGCACGTTGACCCAGCACACTGAATACTGTTGAGACTTAATCTCAGCAACTCTCAAAAGCCTTAGTTAATATACATTAGCTATGTGACCCCACAGCTTTCAGAGTCCCTGTAGCAAATCCACAGCCTACAGACAAAGAAACACACATCTATTAAGGAAAATGCAGTCACCTCTTTTCACACCTAAAACGTGTCTGCAAATTTCCAATTTCTTCTAAAGGGATTTTAGAAGAGAGGGAAATCTGTGTATTTTAGGGTAAAAATCTAATTTGGCTGAAAGGGAATAAAGAACAAAATTTCCCCAGGGCAAGGTACTGTATAATATATCAGCTTCTTGCAGGTAGCTTCTGGATGCCTTGTGGGGAAAGACTGGTCCTGCTGCTCTGGCTGCTCCTGTTCTCCTGACCTCCAGAAAATCACACGTGGTATAATGGTAGGACAGGTCTTAACCCCGTGGCAGAAAGGAAGGGGAGCAGGAAAGCACTGATAGCAATGCAGGGAGCACAGAAACCCTCCAGCTTTTGCTGCTGGGCACCTTGGAAAGAGTGGGATGAGAAGGACTCTGTTCCTTGCATTCTTCAGAAACGACCTCCTCACATACTCCAGCTCACCAGGGACTTTCTACAGGTGAAGGAAAGTGGGACAGCCTTTTTTTTCCTCCCTATCTTTCAAAGTCCGTTGTGGCAGCTGAAATAGAAAGCTTCAGCTTTTCCCTCTCAGCTCCCTGAAGGTGACCCCAGGGAGGCTGCCACATCCTCCCTGTCTCAGCCCTGGCTTCTGTCATGGCACTCAGAAGGGGCTTTCACAAGTCAAGGTCACCACTGCAGTGTCTCCTCCCTCACAGCTAACCATGTTCTGCTTCGAAGCGATAATATTAATGTTTCTAAACCCAAAGGCTCCTAGCAGCCAGAATAATACCTGCTGCAGGAAGAGCCCCGACTCCAGTTTGGTACAGCCCTGCAGCTTCCACCCCAGCAGTATCATGGACCTCTGTGCCGGGTGCCAGGGAATGCCATGGCAAAGGGCACCAACACATTGGAGATACTTGATCCAGGCAGGCAAAACATGCTGCACAAGGTGGGGAAACCAGAACATGAACACTGTCATTTTGTCTCCTCTCTCTTACTCTGTTCTAGCCTGCTCATCTTTCAGGATGTTGCATTATAAAAGCAAATACCTGGAAGCTCATCAGGAAACACATCACCTTTCTGGTGTACGTGATCACTAGCACAGTCCCTGAGCTGGCTGTTGAAATAGAAATTTTCTCTGACAGATCTCCCGGCCTGTTTTATGCTCTCTTTTTTTTTTTTTTTCCCCTAAAGAATAATATCCCCATGCATTAAGTTTTAATTGTCCCTCATAAGAACACCATTGTTCCCTGCTCCAGACTTGGTCTTTTTGCACTCAGTTTTTTTTCCTCCCTTAAGTTGCAAAGATCGATTGAGTTCTGCAAAGAGAAGCATAATAGACTACTGTTAGGCTTCATTCTAGAGATAAAAAGAAAATAAAAAATGGGGAATATGCCAAAGGAAACAACCTTGAATTGTCTGAATTGTCCATGTCACGTAAAAGCCATTTTTGGGAAAGTCTGTCATTCAAGGTCCTGCTCTGCCCGCGCTCAAGTGTGAGGCAGCAGATTGCCGTCCTCATGAGCTCCCAAGGGACAGACTTTAAGCAAGCACTTTGGGTGGTTTATTAGACTTCTACTCTGAAATAGAATGACAGCAATAGAGAATTTGCAGTTATTTGTTCTTGGGTTTGTATCACTGGAAGAGTTTCTTTGCTTGTAGCTTACACAGGACGAAATGCTGCTTCCAAATCCTGTTGTAATTGCTATAGGGTGCTGACATTGGAATTTGATTTATTTAAAGAAAAAAGAAACTCCAGTATGCGACCCTCAGAAATACTACATATAGATTTCCCTTCTAGATTTTACATTTTTTGTTTGACTTCAAATTTCAGAGTGTTCATTTGTAATGTATAAATCTCTCTATGTGATTAGTTTAGCTACCAAGCAAAACTGTGATTTAGGAGGATGCAGACAAAAGAAGTACAGGGAAGGAGTTTTAAAAACCCTTTTTTCCCTCTATCAGAATACATACTTCTAAAATGGGGGGTTGGGGGTGTTTGCTTTCTCTCTTTTTTTTTTTTTTTTTTTTTTTTTTTTGTTATAGGATTGAGTCATGATTTTGTAAAACTCCAAATTCAGGAGGAAATTCAGGTTAGCTCTTC
Organism: Falco biarmicus; assembly: GCF_023638135.1. Taxonomy (NCBI): domain Eukaryota; kingdom Metazoa; phylum Chordata; class Aves; order Falconiformes; family Falconidae; genus Falco; species Falco biarmicus. The sequence continues at coordinate 22,800,310 of NC_079296.1, forward strand.
GAAGACGCGTGACAAGATTGAAAACAACTGCTCACTGAAGTTTAGTTTGCTGCCAAAATGCTGCCTTATGACAAATGCATCGTCTTCTAAAACCATTAATCTGGCTTATATAAAAATACCCTATAACGCTTCTTTGCAGGCTCAAAACTAACTTCACTGTTTTTTTGCAGGGGGAACATTTAGGAACCACAAGGAAGCCATAAAATAAGGCAATCAAGACCCAGCTTCTTAAAGTTAGAAAAATGACAAAATTGTTTTCAAGACTTGAAAGCTTCTGAGGTAATGAAGAAAATGCTGCAAAAAATGCTCACAGCACAAAAAGACGAAGGACTACAGAACAGAGGCTCCTTTGGCAGCCCCTACCCACCCTCCTCAGTCTCCTGGAGGGCTGTCACTCATTTGGAGCCAAGGGACAGATTTAGACCAGTTCCTGTGACAGAACTAAGCAGAGGAGGGGTGTACCAGAAAACCCAATTCCAGGCTCTTACTGCTTCTGGGCAAGGTAGGACCACCCCCTGTAGCTGTGTCTCCACACATCCAAAAAACACCTCAGCCAAAACAGAAATGTCCTACGCAAAGAGGGCACAGTGAACAACTTGTCACCCCCTCCACCTTCTCCTAGATTCTGCCAGCATGGGAACGCACACACTCAAGCACTGCTGTTTGGCTTCCTCCATCCAAACAGAAAGACTTGCTGCAACATCCTCCCTCCCTCCCTCCCGTTCCAACCCCACATCAAGTCAGCAGCAAGCCCCTGACAGACATCCTTTTCCCAAAACAGGCAACAGCTTCTCCCAGGAATATGAGCACACCACTCCCATTTGCAGTGTTAAAATGCAAGAATATGAGAGTCTTACTCACCCTACATCCTTTTCCTAAATCCTCTTAAGGAAATTCCACTGAAGGTCCCATCTCCCTTGCATATCTTCAGGAGTGACACCTCCTCCTTTGCTCTAAGGTTATTTATAGTGAAAGCAAAGACTTCTGCTTTCCTCTGAGTTCCCTCAACAAGCTCATTCCTATGGGACGCAGGAGGAGTTTTTGCAGCCATCGTGACTCCCTGAGGTACAGCAGGCCCCTGGAAAACTCTTACAGATCTCTGTGGGATCCAACATCGAGGTTACTCACTTTAATAAATTACTGCCCAGCACCTGTGTCATAATAGTTAATCATCTTACCTTCTTAGGACAAAACAAGTTGGAAAATTCCTGCAAAAATTCCTGGGAAATTCCTGTGGGTGCCTTTGTGGGATCCAGCATCAAGGTTCCTCGGTTCAATAAATTAATGCCCAACACCTGAGCCATAATAATTAACCATTCTAGCTTCTAAGGATGTAAAAAGTAAGGAGAAAATCACAGTATCAAGGGAAGAGGTTTAAAATTATATATTTGACTTCATATTTGCTGTGGAAATTTCCTACCACAGATCTGCTAAAGGCAGTAACTCACTAAACCACAGGCTCAGTCATGCATTTGAGTCTGAAGTGTGGTGGGATTTGATCTTCTTAGTCCATATGAGGATGTTAAACTACACCCACTGGAAAACTCATCATCTGCAACCTGGAACAGGTCCTGCACAGCATCTTCCTCCTCATGTGTGGAAGTGATCCCTCCCATCCAGCACATGCTTTGAGGCACATCTGAAGTACAACGTATGGTTGCCACACTAGCAGTCCTGTCCTTGAAAGGAAACTGCTGTGGAACAGGCACTCCAAGGGAAATTGTGAAGAGATGGTGGCCCTCTGCCTTGTTGAGCAGCAAAGCTAAAGCAGTCGTGATCAGACCTTGCCTTGCAAACATATGAACAGCCTGTTGAGCAGCTTTGCAAATGACTTGGCTAGCTTGAGCAAGTCTGTTTCTAATGTCAAGAGGAGACCAACCACACACTCACTCATCCTGCACCTCAAGGTAAGTGACTTCATGAACTGCATCTGCCAGATAAAACATTAGTGTCTGCTCTGAATCACTCTCCTGTACATCAGTGCCAACAGTGGATTGCTCATTTCATCTACCTCTGATTTCCCCACTACTGATAGCAACAGATCCCAGAAAATGAGGTGTGATTTAGACAGTCAGATGGTCCTAGAAACTGTGGCTTTTCAACCATTTCACCTACTGAGTCTTTTGGAACATCTTGAGCTGTAATTAATTGTTCGATGCTTTTGAATTTTTAATGATAATGCAGTTTTTTTCATGTCTTTGTTAATTTGCTAATGAAACATGGCATGTAGAATTCATGTGTTGTGCTGAGGACAAACTGTTTAGAAGACAGTGTCAGGAAAATACAGATTAAAATGTTTCCCAGTTGAAAAGGTATAAGAATTTCATACAAAATTATTTTATAATCTGTTGTCCTGAGGGGTACTTCTGATAAAATAGGTTTGATTTTACCTGTGCCAAAGCCAGTTAAAGGGGAACTGTTTATTACCATAGAATCTCCTGATTAAGAGCAATTTGTGTATTTGAAAAAGAAACTTGACTCACTGTAAGTTCAGATTGTTGGAGTGGACATTCAACAACTGAATAGCAAATTGGTCATTTCTTCTGGTACACCACCATCTGTCAGTACAGGGGTTTTTTTAGGAAAAAAAAAGCTTTTATCTATGTTACTCTTCATCTGCCCTTCTTTAGAATGGCACACCTTCAGTCTGTGAGGACTTCAAGGCACTGAATAAAAGCTGCTTCATTTGCAACACCCATAGCAGTTGAACCCACCTAGGTCTGCACTGGCTGATATATTTTATAGTCCCTCAGGACTGTGAGTCTTATCCAAAGGTTCATCTTCTCTATCACAGTAAAAAAGTCTAATTGCTCCTCGTGAACACTCGGTCAATGAGAACTCTGCACCTTTCCCCAAGCCAGTGACGTCCTTAGATATTTCCCAGCAACCCAAATTGGCTAAGGGCTGGAGTTAACAGCCTCCCACTTGTTTGACAAAGAAAAGTCACAAGTCATTGAACAAATCTCCCAAAACAGTTGGCCAAACTGAGGGAAATGAAAACAACCCATTCCTCATCCGCAGAGTCAAGTGTTTTTCCCAAGAGGGTATTCATTTTGGCTTTAAAAATGTAACAACAAGAGATTTTTGGTTTTAATTTTTTCAGGAGAAGGATATTCACTCCAGCAAAAATAGATAAGAAACTAGAACACAGCATCCTTGAGAAGGATTCAACAATCACATGAAGATGTATAGTTAACTCTGCTCTTGTTTAACTCCAAGAGAGACTCTTGGCTCCATAACTAAGTGCTGTGGGCAAAAGGAGAAAATTTTTTAGAGTTGTTGCCAGCTGTGTTGTAAACCCTAGAAAAAGTGCCATTTCCCCAGATGAGGCTGCAGCACATTTGCTAGTCATGGAGCTGCTGACAGTTCAGAAGTTGCTCTTTATGTTGCCCTGTAACTAACTGTATTTTACACACCTTGTAGAAACCAGACAGCAGCTCCGCAGCCTGTCATCGCTCTAGTAAATCACAGTGATCAAAACTGAAATGCCCTTTTCTTTCTGTTTCTTTCCTTAAATGAAGTTTTTTGAAGTACAAACAAAATACCAAGCAAGAGAACTGAAGTAATGGTTTTGAGCCACACACAGCGGCAATTTACAGCAGCACAGTGCTGCTACATGTAGAGGAGAAAAGTTATGCCAGTTTGCATAGGCAAAAGAAACCAGTTCACCAAGATCACACAATCTGGGTGATGTTCCATAACCACCAAAAAGGTAATGGCTTTTGGCTAAAAGTCCTCAAAGACAAGGTTTGGGATGGCCGTTCTGGGACTCTCCCTATGTCCCCATTGCCTGCAGCAAGGGGTTTGGCAGCTTGATTGAGGGTTTAGCCACTCTACCTTTACAAAATACACCAATTTTGGAAAAGGTCCAGAAAAACAATGAGGGAAAAAAGCAGAAGAGGAAAAAAAAAAATAGCTTTTGGTTTTTTCTCAGGCTATTATTTATTTAGCCGTTTTCAGAACCGTGTCAGGGTTATGGGAATACACAGGGCGGGCTCTGTGTGTGAATGGCTTTTATGAGCTTTGTCATAGAAGCCTATTCTTTTCTGAAAAGGGGCCAATGGACCTCTTTCTGTTTTGCACTGCTTAGTAAGGATGATCCCCATTTCCCACCATCTTCACCTACGCTGAGCGCTGTGTTCCTGCAACCCTCATGGCAGGCAAAGCTGGGACTGTCCACTGGGTGTGATAGGAAGGCAAGCAGGGGACAATGGGGGCAACCAGGGACTGGCCATAAGTGCCACCACTCCTCAGAGCCATACAGACCACAGTGAGTTCATAAGCCTGTTTCCCTCAAAGAAAAGTAGAGCAGCACACTTCCCAGAGCTGTCAGTAGCAGAAGTGCCTAACTATTTCAGCTGATTCACAGCCTGACACCTCTGACCCTGGCTTGCAGACAGCGTGAATGTTCTAGATAACACATGGAAGAATATCTCAGAGTACTGGGAGAGACTGCTGTGTTGTTTCTGGTGGTGAAAACCAGTAGCTAGAAGAAAAACTGGCTGCTTCCTGCCTGTGAGCTCTCTCCCAAATGTCCTAGCCCATTTTTTTTCTGTTTGTCATCTTTTTATTTTCCCCCCTCATGAGTAAAAACGACGTTGTTTCTTTGCACTAAATATTAATGATTCATGTCTCTAAGGGCTGAACTGGAAAATTTCCTAGATTACACACCTGCCTCCTCTAGGAGGACTAAATGTACCAACAGCAGGTGGACTTACTCAGGCTCCTAATTAAGCAACGTCTGTGGGTGGCTTTTTAGTCCAGCTGTTAACATGTGACTTATTCTGCAGTTAAATCAACTATGTCAATGGAAAGAGTAGGCTTCAAGCATGCTACTGAAGGGAATGATTATAATAATTACTGTCACCATGAAATATCTTGTAAATGCCAGTGGACAGGCTCAGAGCCTCACATGCCAGCTGAATAAATGAGATCTTGCTACTCACAGGATGTCAGGTCAGATGCTGCAAAGTGGTTTAGGGCAGTCTTTCACGGATGGGAAATGCCTACCAAGATATTGGCCACAATCGCAGCAGCCACCACCTGCTTCTTCTACAGATTGCCACCTCTCTAAAGTACCAAGAGATGCAACTTGTGCATGTCACATGAAGAACTAGGAAAGCCAGGTTGTAGGGCTGGCAGCTGGTCTCTCCCATAGGGTACAAAAACTCTTTCCATTTTATCATACAAGTAGAATGCACAAATTAAAACAGTCCAGGGTTAATTTGCCACTGACAAAACAGGCTGAGGCCATATAAGGCAGTACTGAACTCCCTGACAAAAGGTAACGTGTTGTCAGCCCAGCCTTCTCTGTGCTGAGTTGCTGGTTTTATCCTGACTGCTGGCATAAGCATCCCAGGAAAGAAGGGACAGGCAGATGGGCATGGTAACCTCTTACACCTCTGCATTTGGAGTCCACAAAGTACAGCTGACAGAGCCATCATAACAAGTCAAGCTAAACATATGCTTCTCTCTAAAGGGGAACAAGAACAAACTGGCTAAACGTGGCCACAAATTAATTTAGGCTGAAAATTAGAAAGGATTGCAAAAGGAGGGGGGAATAATCAGTGACAGCAAACTCACCAACCAGACTTAAAATCTGATTGCATTTTGATAAAAAGATCTTATTTCTAATTAATCAATGGATCTAATTATAGGAGTTATAGATTATGTAATTACTTATCAATCAATTAATCTTTCATTAACTTGCTTTTCATTACTTTCTCTTTAATTAATTGATTTTTACTTTGTTTATCTCAGTAGTGTACTCCATGACCCAGGAGATCACTTCTTATCTCCCTTCTCCAATCTCATTTTTCCTGCCCTGCTTTTCATTGACTTGACATTAAACTTGACTTCTTTCCCTCTCCCTCACCAGCTCCTTTTCCATGCGCACGGTGGCCAAGAGCATCCTATCACAAGCAGTGGGAAAGTCCTCCTGTGTCCCCAGGAACATGCCAGTTACAACAGAAGAAGGGAGCTAATACATCAGCCCAGGCAGAAGGGTAAGGGGCTTTCCACGCTCTCCAGGAGCACAGAGCAGGAGCAAGGTGGCTGCCAGCTTCTGGGGTTGTCTCCAGGGATGGGATCTCCATCCTCTCCCTTCTGAACCCCTCCCAACTCCAGCTGTCCCAAGCATGGGAGGGTGATCACCTTCCTTGTTGGAATAGTACAAAGCTCCTTTGGGGAGCTACAGGGCAGGGCCATGAACAAAGAGCTCACACCAAGAACCCCCAGCAGCAGCACTGGGACTTTTGGAGGGATGTGGTTTGCAAGGAGGGGAGGGAAACAGGGAGGCCGTGTTATAAGGATCCCATTTTCCTTGCAAGCTGAGGAGACGCTGGGCAGTGATAACACATCAGTCTGGATTAGTGTACAGCTAGTCAGGGTCAGCTTCAGAGCAGTAGCAGAAATGCTGCTCAGAACCGTACTCAGAAATGCAACCTCTCCCCCTCAGACCTCTTACACATAGAGCTGATGAGGCCCAGGGTTGCACCACCCAAGGAACCAAGCAAAAGCTCTTCTTACCTCTTTGCTCTTAGCTCCTCTAGATGAAGGTCCTCTGGTTCCCATGCTGCTCAGGGTTGATGCCATGATAACTGCTTTCCTACTGCTCATCTGCTCATCAGCCAAAGTACTTAACTGCTGCTCAGGAGGCAGGTTCAAGCTCAGGAACAGTGCTTTTTTATGCTTACTTTTTTTTGCTTTTTCAAACAAAGCACTCCACTTGTCCCTGAAATCTGTGCTCTTATCGGATTTTTCCTTCGCTTCCTAGAGTCCTGGCTGGTATTTCTGGGCTCACAGAGGGCAACAGACACTAGAAATTTGATAAAAGCACTAAGGATGCTCATGGTTTCTGCATTTCTGATGCTTTGTTAACAGTCAGTAAACATAATGATACCCACACTGTGAACACACAAGTGCACTCACAAGAGCCTTCCATTAATCATTTCTGGTGTCAAGAATACTATTTTAATCCTTTCCACCCCTACAGAGATGCCAGACCTGCAATCCCTTAAAAAAGAAGTAATACCACAGTTTAAACATCTACTTAAAGCTAAATGAAGGGTGATATGTATAAACAACTCATTTAGTGAAAAGATCAGCATAGGAAGGTGACAAGAAAAAGCAATTGAAAAGATTAATTTGCCAGGATGCAAGTCTGGAGTGGAGATAAGTCCTTGAGATACAGCGTCTTGTATTCAAGGATGCCTCAAAAAGTGATATGGCTCTAGGAATATTAACTGTTATTCAAATTGTACAGGAAAGAGCTATACTGTTTAAAACAAGACCATAACACCCTGGAATCTCTATCTACATGCTATTTTTTCTATTAATGCCCACGTTTTTGCATTCAGTTGATGACATTGCAATATAGGGACCGCCAGAAGCACCAATCTGAATAAATATTTTAAGTGAATTTGTTGAATTGTAATACAACCCTGAGTGAATACCCTTACTTAAAAGCAGAGTGTCAGAATTCCATTTTAGCTTACTCTCTGTAAAAGTTTTTTGTTTGGGGGATGTTTGGTTTTGGGTTGGTCAGGAACTGTCAAAAGGAAACTTTGCAGAGGAAATCCCCATTTCTCATTGCTAGTATTTTTTTAAAACAAAATCTATGAAAAGGTCCGAGATTTCTAAGTTATGAGGGTTGTTCAAGTTCACAATCAGAGTTCATTAGTAGTAGCATACTTTTACATAACTCATACAACTGTTGAAGCTCACCAGATGACTAGTCAGCACCACCCTGCTTTGACCAAATTCTGCTGTTCCATGGCCAATACTCCTCCGCTGCATTGATTCTAGTTTGTTTTGGATTGAGAAATTCCTGATGGAAACTACATATGTAATAACACAGTCTTGTTATAGTCATTCTTCTGATAACAATCACTCCTTCCAGAAGCTCTAAAGAAAATTAAATACTGCAGCAAATGAACCATGCAAAATTACTTTACCACCACCAGTGATGACAAGAAGCATTTAAAACAGTTTAAATTCTTTGTTGTATGGGAATAACAGCACATGAGGCAATTGCTTGAGTCTGAGAGCTCCATTGTGGCTGTATTCATTGTTATTATTTAAAGATTTGGGGGGCATGTCTTGCCACAGCGGTTAGGTACTTATTTACTCATTAAAGTCGATAAATCACTTGCACTCAGAAATACCTACCCACAATGCTTGTGATTTTAAACAGTGTAATTCATCAAATTGGATAGAAAATCACAGCAAAACAATAATCAGAAAAAACCTAAACCTCAGCATCCTATCTACAGCTTAAAATCTTGATAAGACTCAAACATCGGCAGAGAACTTCAGAGATCAGTTCAGTGGCAGCTGAACTCTGCCTTACGTGCAGACTCGGAGAGCGACCTTGGAGCTGAACAAACAGCAACTGCCTTGTGTCTTAAATAACAAGAATGGGTCCAGCCAAAGAGGCTTTTTTCTTACTTTACAACTTGGCAGTGAATCCCACAGGCAGGGACACCCACTGGCTCTAAGGGGGTTTTGTACAGGGAGCCAGGTAGCCTCACATCTGAAGCTCATTGCAGGATACAGGCTTTGCTTTATATAAACTGGATTAACCCATACAACACCTTTAACGTCTGCTGTCTACAGACCCAAAGGCCTTGGCAGGGACGTTGGAGCCCTCCTGAGAAGACTTTGAGCCATTTTCCTCGCTCACCAAAAATGTAGATTTAAGACACAAGGGACGCTAGGTTAAGCATAGACGCCCTGAGGCACATCTAAAAGGCAGGTAAAGGCTCCTTTGAAAACATCATAAAGAACAAGATATATTCACAGTTTTTGTCTGTGGAAAAGCAACTGAGCAGCTCCAGAACCAAGCCAGAAGGCCATGCAGCAGATAAGTGATGAATTTGGCCTCAAGCCACACATCCACTCTCACATGACAGGCTGTGCAGAGATGTTATCTCATTTTGAACTAGTTCCACTGAGAAGGAAAGCTCTTAAAGATTTATTAAGCTATAAAGCAAGCAAAATAGGCTAGTGATCAAGAACCTCACCTGGGAGTGAAAAATCCTGGGTAGCACATCGCACTTGAAGGTCCTTGGAAGGCAAAGTGTTTAACAGAAGTCCTTAACTCCATCCAAAGCTATCCAGGGTCTTTGTGTCTACAAAAGATTTATTAATGCAAAAAGCTGTCAAAATATGATGATGAAAATGAACGCTAACTAAATAATTCAACACATATTTTCCTGCTAATTAAAGATTATAATCAAAAGTGGTAATGATTTTTGCAATCATGAGTTAAGTGTGTGGAAGGAAAAAGAACTCGCAAAGGGATTTTATTAGAATCAGTTCTGGGGTGTTAAAACAAGGCTGAAATAAACAGAACATAAACAAGTGTTAATTACTCAGGCATGCTGATAGCTCAGTATCTACATTTTCATAAAATGTCAGGCAACGCTCTCATTCCCTGTGCAAGACCTCCCTCATACACAGTGTCCCCCCAGTAAATTCTGTCTCACTCAATAAATTTCGTAAGTAGGGTAAGGATCTGATCGTAAATCAAGATGCTCAAGGCAAGTAATTTTTTTTTCCACAGCAACCCGGTTTAACGGTTTAACGTCAAGATAAACAAAAGATTTCTTTGACTGTCTGAAGTGGGTGTCCAGCTACAAAGGCAAAGCACTTCTCTTTTGTTTTAGTTAGTGCTGCGGGCATTTCGGGCGAGCGGGAGTCAGATTCAAATACTCACAGAGTTCAAGATCTGATCCATTTATTGTACAAACCAGGTAGACTTTTATAAGGCATTCTATAAGCGTGCAATAATGTGGTTGGCTATTTTACAAGCGTATAATAATATGATTGGTTAACAATTGTTTACTGGGAAGATTTCTGTTTCTGCTTTCTCTGGCACGTAGGCTCCTTTCTACGGTTTCCCAGCTCCTCTTATCACGTCCCGTTGGCCTTGCTTTTGAGCAAACATCTGCAATTTGCTCCTTTTTCTTCATCCCACTGTTCTGGCCGTAACCTCGTCTTATTTCTTCAGTATTTTTCCACTTGCTTCAGAGTTCAGTATAATCATTCAATACAGCAAGAGCCCCAACACCTCCCCCTTTCTTTTTAAATACAGCATTAATACTGCGTTCCACACAGCTCTGAAAACATTGTAAAAGGCAAGGCACTAAAAGTAACAAAAGAATAACAAACAACAATATAGACAGACCTTGTTTCAATAAATCCCTCAACCACCCTCAATTCTTGTTGAGGTAAATAAATTGATACATTTAAACGGTAAATCAACTGTTGCAAAAAATACATATTTTTAACAAGTGTAGTATTCCACCAGGTACAGTTATCACTAAAGCCAAAATTCGTGTCATTATACTTCTTATCTAACCAACCCCAATATGATTGATTTATAGCCGTATAGTTTACTCCCAAAGGCTCAAAAGCTAGTTCAAAGCAGAAACGCATTTCTTGTACGTGACATCTGAAGCACTTTTTTTTCCTTTTTTTTTTTTCTTTTTTTTTTCTTTTTTTTTCTTTTTTTTTCTTTTTTTTTTCCTTTTTTTTTTCTTTTTTCTTTCTTTTTTTTTTCTTTTTTTTTTTCTTTTTTTTTCTTTTTTCTTTCTTTTTTTTTTCTCTTTTTTTTTTCCTTTCTTTTTTTTCTTTTTACTTTTTTTTTTCTCTTTTTTTTTTTTCCTTTCTTTTTTCTTTTTACTTTTTTTTTTCTCTTTTTTTTTTTTTCCTTTCTTTTTTTCTTTTTACTTTTTTTTTTCTTTTTTTTTTTTTTTTTTTTGGGGGGGGGAGGGGTTTGTAATCAAGTCCGTATTTTTCCTTGAGAAGCTTAAGCTGTTCCTCTTGTTTCAGGAGAGTTTCCAACTCTGATTTGTCGAATAGGTCCGTATTTCCCAAAAATATCATACGTTTCCTCCGCTGTGATTTTATACGGCAGGTTCCGAATATAAAGGATCCGATTGACCTCTGGGGGCAGCCAGATGTTAGCTCGCTTGGCCGCTTGCACTGCCATGGCGCCGATCGGAGCGGGGGGGGGGTGGAGGGGGGGTGCCGCCTTGGAGAGAAACCGCGGCCGGGACGGGGCCTGCCGGGCCGCACGCCGCCGCTCGCCGCTTGTTCCTTTTCAGGACACCAGGGTGGTAATTGCGCGACCATACCCCGTACAGCTCGATACGTGCGAGCCAAAGTCTTTACCCCCTTAGTCCCAACTTGCACAGATTCCCATAAGTCCTCTCCTACTTTCTTCCATGTTTCATTATTATATATATCTTGCGTAGAAGCAAGGTAACCACGGCGGCAACTCCAACATAGCAGATCAACTACTGCCTGCCGTGAGACTGGCGTTTCAGTTTTTTTTCTGCCAGTTTCATCAAATTGTCTACGATTGCTTTTTCCACCACTGATGCAGTGATTCCCATCCTGCTTAAATTTCCTGACTCACCGGTCAGCCGTGCACGTTCCGCCTTTCTTCGGGCGCCCAGCTCTCTCTCCGCTGGCAGCAGGATCCTCGCCGGCTCCGCAGCTTGTAACACGATCCTTAATGAATCTTCCTGACTTTTAACCGATCCTGTCGACCCTCATCGGATCACGTCAGGGTCACCAGATGCTGCGGGCATTTCGGGCGAGCGGGAGTCAGATTCAAATACTCACAGAGTTCAAGATCTGATCCATTTATTGTACAAACCAGGTAGACTTTTATAAGGCATTCTATAAGCGTGCAATAATGTGGTTGGCTATTTTACAAGCGTATAATAATATGATTGGTTAACAATTGTTTACTGGGAAGATTTCTGTTTCTGCTTTCTCTGGCACGTAGGCTCCTTTCTACGGTTTCCCAGCTCCTCTTATCACGTCCCGTTGGCCTTGCTTTTGAGCAAACATCTGCAATTTGCTCCTTTTTCTTCATCCCACTGTTCTGGCCGTAACCTCGTCTTATTTCTTCAGTATTTTTCCACTTGCTTCAGAGTTCAGTATAATCATTCAATACAGCAAGAGCCCCAACAAGTTAGACATACCATTGCTCTACAATATAGCCTTGTAAGAGAAAGGCAAGAACAGGGGAAGCTTGAAAAGAAAAGGTAAGTTTCTCCTTATCTTTGGCAGGTTTTGTTCAGGGTAATTGTTCAGTACAATGGCCATGAAGAAAACAAAAGGGTAGTTAATAATCTCAGTCATTCAGCCCTTGAATTCCATCTAACATGTCATGTGGCAACAGCCCAAAGGAGTATTTGTTGCTACCAGGTGTACATGACAAAATCCCATATGCTCCACAGAAGGTAAACCATTCTTTCTTCTGTGATCTATGAACGAATCTGTTGTAAAAGGCACCATTGCAACTTACTTCTGTTAAGAATATATCAAATGGATCCTGATGCACTTTATGGCTTATGATACTTAGTGCCTTCAGGCTTTAAAAAATGAGTGAAAAGTATTTTATCTATCCATACCTCTATGCTTCATGCAAGGTAAAGATGTCCATGTAGAAGAGGGAACATCAGCTCGTATTTATAGCGGCAAATCAGGAGTCCCCTGAAGGATCCAAATGCTTCTCCCTTTGCGGTTCCTTAATCTACCCATGTCCCCACTTGTCCTGGGGTGCTGTCTGGCAATGCACACAACTCCTTATACGTGTAGATACTGACCACTGAAGGGCAACTACAGTCTGCAAATGATGGAGTTCTCCAAAACTCTCGTACCTACAGGTGAGAGGGGATGATACAAGTCCAGAACACAGTTACCCAACTTATCCTTGGAGCATAACCCCAAACAGTGGTTTCAGCCACCTGTGCTTACTAACATCTTCTTGCATCTTAGACCTGAGGGCATAAGTTCTTATGTCCCTATACAGTTGCACCAGCCTCCACACTCAACAGCAGAGTTCCGTGAACACACCCTACCTCAATTAACCTGTTCTTGGGAAACCCATTCCTGTTATCCAATTCCCTTCTGAAAAACCTAAGTTTGTCTTCATGACACTAATTCCATTTACAAAAATAGTTTCTAATGAATTTGAAAATTACTTCTTATGCTACATGAGTGCTTTGAGCAACTCTAGGTCACACCATTTACTCAGACTTGGCTGGATTATGACTTTTTTCTACATGAAGGTCCAAGATGGCAATACCAAGACCGTGCAAATGCAGAAGTACCACACAGAGAAAAACAAAAACTAAAGCTAGCTGGCATGTTCTGAGTTATTACCAATGTTTGGTAGTGTTCTGTATACTGATTTTTCCTACTGTTCATAAATAGAGACGTTCTGAAAAATACTTAAGGTCCATTTGGAAGTGATTAACAGAGTATGAAAAATCTGTATACTGTTTCATATTTTTATTTTCTGTTTATGTTAAATCTTAATAAAAGTAAATTGAAAAGATCATCTTGTCAGAGAGAATATGAGAAGAAATATCAAATATCTTCTCTGGCTTTTTGCTAGGTTTGTAGTTGCTCAAGAAAAGAAAAATTGTTTTACACCAAGGAAATGATTTACTCTTCTGCAAAAGTATTTCCTTCTTAGTCATCCAAGGTGTACTGCAATTTAAATGCTAAGAAAGGTGTAAGAGGAAAGAATTTAAATGGGCAGAATGAAAATAACATTGAGCTAAGGAAGAATATTTTAGTGTATGTTTTAAGCTTAGTCATCAATTAGTTTTTAGAGCCCGAATACATCAAATAGGAGATTTTCTCATTAAAGATCTGCAACGCAGCACACATTACATCAGTCAGACATTTTGCAGGTGTTTAAATATCTGGATCCCTAGAAGCTAAAAATGGACCTGATCTGAATGCAATAGAGACTGACTTCCCTATTGCAAGAAGCAGGTGTACTCATTTCCACCCATGAAAAATGAATGTTAATCACTGCTAATGTGAGAAAACAGATTTTCAGTATGTTTTTGAAGAAAAACTGGTCTGGAAGGGATCTCAAGATGTTATCTGGTCCTTCTTTCTTCCTTAAGTCAAGATCAACTCTACCTGAATTATTCCTTGCTGATGTTTGACCTACTTTAAAATCTTCTTAATAAAATTCCAGTGATGGAATCAGTCAGCAATAATAGCAAAAGGATTGGGAAAGTTTACAGATTTCATTATTAACATTTCAAAACAATTGAGCCATAATTTTATTGCCTATAACCTTCATGGAAAAGATGCTCCTGGGGAATTGCTAGAGGATATTAATTGTGTTTTCATTGCACTGTTGCACTGATTTGCAGAGGGGAAACAGTCTCACAGTTACAATGCTGAAAACCTGATCTATTTCCTGATTACTCCTGATGCCTCTCAGTGTTCTTAAAGGCATGGTATGGTGGTTGACAAGCCACTCCTTCACAAAACATAGTCACTCTTGCAATCAACCTCAGGTCAAAGGAGTGAGAAAGGACCATGCTCACCCAGAAAGTTCTGAACTGTAAGAACCTGCAACAATACCATCCTACAAATGCTACAGAAGAGAGTAATACCAATTCCTCCCTGGAAAGCTTGTGTTGTCCCAGTATTCCTTCCACATATTGGCAGTCCCATTCACATAGACTGGTGTACAGAATCGATGGCACAACAAAATAGCTTTTTAAGGCATCTTGTCAGCAAGGAAACAATGCTTAACTCTTCTCACATTCCACAGGATAATGCAGCAAGTATTTTCTTTCATGTGGTTCACTGGGACATCCAAGATGTGACATTTCCATTGTCAGACTGTTTTTTCTAAGAATCAGTATCTGCAAGTTAAAATGGTACGATTTAGTGACAGCTAGTGAGAATGGAAGATCAAAGAAAAAAATTGACATGGAGGCTGATTGCACTGTTGTAGTTCATGGTTATATAGATAAGTTGACAAAGGTCTAGGGTGACGGTTGCTTCTTGGGAGGTTTCCTGGGTCCCTTAGGCTTCATGTTCAGGTAAAAAGAAGGCACATGCTAAGGACAGAAATAATTCTTTGTGTAGTGCCAAGTCACTGTTCTTTGTTAGCACATGCTATAGGATGGCAAAACAGGCAGACGGTAGCACTGGTTTTATTGCAGTGTAAAATTAGCCATAAGGGTCAAAACTGAACACTATGAATGGAGCTGGTACTGCTCACCTCAACTCGGACTAGAAAAGCGTTGTTCCAGGACAAAGGTAAGCAAGGACATATGTGCTCAAACCCACACTCCCTATAGTCTTTCATAATACTACAGTGGTGAGTGGGTGGGAGCACTGATGCATGCACAGATGTTGTTATGTTGCTAGTTGTGTTCACATTGGTAAATTTAATTTAAGTGGCTTTTAGTATTTTTAAATGTTGGGGGTTTTTCTTAGAAATTGCTTTTAGGAAGTTATAAAGTACCTAGTTCCTTGACTGTTTAGTAAATGTTGTTCCACTGCAGTTCAGAGAAGCGATTTGCTGCCTGCTCTGTTGTTCCCATTGGAGAACATAATCTGTCCATTATGTGGCTGGGATTTACTCTTCTTGACATCAATAATATTTATTGCTTTCTCAAAAGAAAGGTGCTACTCAGACTCCACTGTCAAACACTGTCCCTGAATGACCCCTCTCCACCCTCACTGTGTCCTCCCGACACTCCACAGCTCTTTTACTCAGGGGAATCCACCTTGTTCAGGGAAGAGCTCTCTTCTCTGAACAGCCCTTTTTTGCCAGTGTCCTACCAGATGAAACTTCAGGCCAGGTCTTTGGGGATGTCACAGGAGCCTAGGTGAGCAAGGTCAGGAATACTGCAACTTCCAATCAGGGAGTAATGTTGTTGGA
This sequence comes from Falco biarmicus, assembly GCF_023638135.1. Classification (NCBI taxonomy): domain Eukaryota; kingdom Metazoa; phylum Chordata; class Aves; order Falconiformes; family Falconidae; genus Falco; species Falco biarmicus. The sequence continues at coordinate 22,816,037 of NC_079296.1, forward strand.
GAGGAGTAAGTGCAGGAAAATCGTACCACTTACCGGATTTTTCCACATGTTCTAATGTAAGTCTCCTCCTTCTCAGGCATCTGGGACAAGCTGATTGTGACGAGATCTTCAGAAAGGTGTCTCATTTGCTCCTCTAGAACCAGGCAGCTGTAGTGATGCACAGAAAGATGTGGAGCTGGCTTTCACGGCCTGAAAACAGTTTATCTAAAATGCTTTTACTCTAATGAATAATGTTTTACTTAAGGTAGTTGTCCAGTCTTTAATTACCTCTTTCATTACTTCCTAGGGCACTAACTGCAAGTTAAATCACATTCATTGAATTTAAATTGCTTGAATCTGAGAGGCTTTTTCTCTGGGCTGTTTCAGAGGTCTGGTACTTGCTCTAGAAGTTATCCTATAAGAACATTACGGGTGTGCTTCCCAGGAAGCACACCTGCTGATTACTGCAGCTCTTTTCCATCTGATCATTAGATCAAGACAGAAGAATCAAATGTAGAATTCTGCCTGACACTTGCTGCATAAGCAAGGTCTTCACCCCTGAGTCCAACCCACTGCTTGTAACTGGACATTGTCTTTTCCTTTTATGAAATGCCCTGTATCTTCATTCTCTCCTCAGCTATAGTCTCCACTCCAAATTGCAGTTGACCTCAAATTACATCAATGTGAATAATTCCTCCCCCTGAATAGCAAGTGCTTGAGCAGTTTATGGATCTTGGCTTTGAATTTAGTGACTCCAAAAGTAGAGATAGATCAGGGTCTCACCCCAGGTTCACATCTGAAGACAGAAGTTTGAAGGGCAGTTCAGTCTCATGGTGCTGAAGTGCTGAAACCTGGAGTGTCTAGAGAGGTATCAGCCTTTCAACCCTCTTGCAACTACATGTCACACTTGCATAAACACAACTATGCAAGCAGACACCACATCTCAGGAAGGAGGAACAGCTTCTAATTTCCATCACTCTCCTTGTTTTACACCAATTTTGGCTTCATGCAAGGTAGCAGCCAACAGAGTTTATATTCTGATAGCTTATTCTGATAGAAGTCTGACCAGATTCTCTTGCTTGGCTGAACAGAAGAGTTCAGTCTGACCCCAGAGCTGAAGTCTGTTAAGCAGCAAACTCTACAAATAAAACATTATTGATAGAAGTCCATATTTCCTCAGAAGACAGCTATTACTACCGATTGCTACAGGAAATGCTTAATCAGCCAGAAATCCCAGTGAGGAGAAGGCCCAGTTCCTTTGCACAGGTATAACTCTCAAATACTCAGTGAAGACATTTACATTGGCTATAAGCATGCACACACAAAAAGAGCAGATTTCACTGTTTACCTGCACAGACAGTGAAAAAGGTGCCTGAAGAGGATGGCTTGTCCCCCTGTGATGCGACCACAATATGAGGCAAAGGAGGCAGCAGGAGGTATCAAGTCCTCCTTATAAAAAAAAAAGGCAAAGCTGAGGCCCTCAGAACGAGTGAAAATGTTCTCGGTGATCTTACAATAAAAGCAGGTGAAGAATAAACAAGTAAAAGTGCTGGTGTCTTGGAAGGTTCTCAGTCAGCAGCTCCTGCTGCTTAGCCTCATGCTATTCCATTAATATGGAAACCTTGCAACATAATCTGTGGCACTGCACTAGCAGAAGGCAGCCTCCCAGCAGCAGCCCTCATGCAACCGAGAATCAGCTCTGTGATTTTGGTGAGCTAACAACATCAGCAGCCCAGCAGGAGTCCCCTTTTGAAGGAAGGGAGAGCAGCAGGGACTCCAGGCTGCAGCAAGGCTGGCATCAGGAAGCACAGGGATCTGGCAGTGGGCTGGGATACCAACAGTGTGGTTTTCTGTATCTCGCAGCCAGTGAAACCCGTGGGGTTTGGAGCAGACCTGAACTCTCTTGCGTGAGGCACGAAGGTCACCTTTGGTTTGACAGAATTTTTTGAGGTATCTTGCTCACAAGCAAAATTTGGGTCTTAAATCCAGTTTGACTCTTAGCCACATGCAGTTCTGGCAGATTTCAGAACCTCATTTCTGAGTGCAGGGGAAGGGGAGGGAAAAAAAAGTCTTGGCTTACAGAACAATAACACAGTCACCATTCAGTAGTAAATCATTACAAGAGGCTGACATGACCCTGGTTCACCGGGTCTGAAATAGGATATTAAACATTTATGTGAACCGCTCACTTGAATTAACAAAAGAAAGTGAGAATGTGGAGGCTGAAGTTAACAACAGCTGAAATCTTCCTTAGGTCTATAGACCCAGACCCACAACTACTTAGGCAATCAGCTCCAACGAAATATCTGGAATAGAAGCATTGTGGACCTGATCTGTAGAGTCATGTTAGCATGTCTGACATGGATCCTTACACTTCTCCATGTGCAAACTGAAAGCCATGCCAAGGCAATAAAAGGTGCCACTGTGGTATAAAATGATATCAAAGGAAAAGAGATTGGCTCTGAGGCAATTACCCCTCCAAATGATTGCTCATTTGAAGTAGTATCTTGACAAAGAAGAGTTCCCTTGTTCCCCACATTAAAACCACAGGTCAGACCTTATTTTAGAAGGTGAATTAGAGCTAGTTTTAAAAGGTCCGTTCTGACACATCATTTCCTGAAGCCTGAGAAAACACAGATTTGCAAACACTGCCATGGTGCTTTCTTAGGCAGAGACAGCTCTCAAAAGCTCAAGGTCTGGTTCCCAAAGCGCAATGTGGTTGGTCTCCCTGAATGCAAACCAAAACAGAAATCTAAACCACCATTAAGAGAAGAAGTTGCTTTAGTGGGATTAGAAGCATTACGAGATCCTTTTCCAGTTCTCACAATACACCATGTGGAACTAAGGACAGAGTAGAAAACAGAAAGCACAGAAATTCCTGCATGCATGATGCCACTGAAAGGAGGTACATTCAGCTTCTAGGTACTGTGCTACATTGTTCATTGAATAAGGCAAAGGTGGAAGATAAAGGTAGCAGAAGAAAGCAGTGGCATGAGTCTCCCTCCCCCAGGTATTTAATTGCACACCAGCAAGGACCACCTCAGCAGGACAGTTCCCAAACCAGTGTAACTCCAAAGACTTATCTACAGAGGGCACCTACCTCCTTAATATCACATCCTTGGAGATGGCAAGGATTTGATTCTTTTTCATTTAAATTCTTTTTAGAGGGAGTATTGCCAATTCCTATAGACACTGTATTTACTGACTAACTAACAAGAAAGGTCATCTTTCCTACCCATTCTCATGTCCCATGATCAAAACTGGAATCAACTAGATTTATCTCCAGGAAGGTATGTAAGGTTTTCTAAAATGAGAACAGTATCAGGGTCATTCGGATGCTCTCAATGACTGCTGGTGACAGCAAAAATTCATGAAGAATGCATGTGCTTTGGGCATATCCAACAGAGAAGTTCAGTACGTCAGTTTGGTGGTTGTGCTTGACAGCCTGCTGGAGCATGAACACAATGAGTCTGCTGCATAACCTCCACCAGGTTAAGGGCAATCACACGAAGACAGAGAGGAGTTGTCATCTTTGTGGCCAACACAGCTGAGTGTTGGAAATCCCAGCACAGCTCAGATTGTCAGCTCTCAGTGACTGGCATAAGGGAAGGCTGCTCTAACCCTCAGAGGCTGGCTAAATGCAGCCTGTGACCCAAGGAAGCATTTGCCCATCCTTTGCAATCTGCACACACACGCGCACACACACACACACACACACACACATGAACACAAACATACTCTGCTTTCTATGTCCTTATCATCTGCATGTTGGACTCCAACTTAGATAATGTAACTGAATAATTATTTCATTACCCATTCTGCTTAGAGGAGGGATGACTGGTCCCAGCTCCCAGGGAGGATAATGAAGGAAGACACTAATCTGAACTATGTTATTCTTGAGAAGATGGGGTGGAAGAGAAGACTTGCAAACAGGCTGAGAACCTCATTAACTCCTTCAGAAATGTACTTCCTATAAGCAACTTGCAGGGCTAAAAACATCCTCAGAAGTTGCTTTTTAAGTCACTTAAAGGAAAAAGCTGCAAGGGAAAAGCAAGACTGAAGGTGCTATATTATTCTGAAGGAATATTAGTTGGTTTTGGTTCATTAGTGCCTTTCATTTTGAAGGACTGCTAATCTCTTTACAAGTTGAAACACAGTCTGTGCACCAGGATCCTTTCACCTGCCAACTACATGCAGCAGCTTAATTGCATTCATCTACTACAAATGAGGCTTCAGGACAGAAAGCAGGGGAAACTATTAGCCATGATGAAAACTGAAGAAATATAGGTTATACTGTCGTGTACAATTGCAGCCTTAGGAATTGAGCTGATCTATCAGAGGAAAAATCCTGACTGTCAAGGGGAATCATATGGTATTAAATGATTGACAGGTGTTTGCAAACCTTAGTTGACATGAACCAGTGACACATTTATGCTCCAGGGAAGGGTGGGAGAGCAGACATCTCCTGGAAGCTGTTCTCCACTGGCTTCTGCTAAGCCTACACAGATTTCTCTACCAGACCAATGTCCTTAATCACAACAGCACAAGAAGTCTGTGCTTTTTTTCTTATCTAACTTTTTCTTGTCTTTTTCCCGTGACTAATTTTTTTTTCTTATCATTCCCAAGAGTCATCACTTAATTTCTTACATTACAAGACTCAAGACAGACATCATCAGTTCTCTTCTTGATCTTAACTTTTGTCAGGAGAAAGAACTCAGGAACATCCAGGAAGATCATGTAGTTCAATGATCATCATGTATAATGTAATTTCTGGTAGCAGCTAGACATGTATCTGTTTCAGCTCCCTCTGGCAGGGCACATGATATCCCAGCTGGAGTCCATGGACTCGATCCTCTCTGTTGATGGTTCCTATAGCAAGGCACCCAGCTGTGAGATAATACTGCTCTATGTCCAGAAATTATCAAGAAACTGTAGGATCTACCAGACAAAAGAGATGTTGTTTGCTGAACTGTAACAACTCAGGCTGTTTAGCTTGCGCCCTGAATCCTTCTTCGAGGCCTGCCAGCATCTCTTTATATTGCTCAAAATGTTTGCATAGAGAAAAAGATACTGGAGTATGACACACATCTTGCTTACAGTACAAACTCTACATGATTTTTAAGCAAGAAGGGTTTCCTCATGATGTTTGAATTACTAAACTAAAAGAAGGAGCAGAGGCAGCAGATATAAACATTATATATGCTAAATACTAAGACATCCTGGATTCACCCTGCCCTATACACTGAAGACGCTGTGACAAGATTGAAGCATTTTCTTTTGCAACACCCTGATCCAAGCAATGAGGAACCTGGAAGTTGATATAGCAGTTATCATTGCTCAGGGGCAGTAAACTGCTAGCTGCATTGCAGATTGCAGCATCCTTTCAAACAAAGTGGATCAAAAGGCAGAGATTTTCATGCGGTCCTTTCACGGTCTACCTGTATTGTCCCTGTTAGTCTTAACTAGTAGCTCCTGAATTAGCTACCTTTAGGGAATTTAGAGCAATTCCTCTTAACACAGGAGTCTGACATTGCCCTTATTCTACTCTCCTGCCATGATTCTGGATTCTAGGATAACTTGTAGTCACTTTAGGATGCAACACACTTCTCATATTCGTAAATAAGGATTTTCACAAATCTGAAAAGTTAGGCATTCAAAATCCTTACCAGGCATACTTGCTTGCTTGAACTGTATCTCGGATACTTAGTTACATACCTTGCACAGATATATAATGACGCCTTTGCAGTCTTGGTCCAATGGTGATCTTCCCTGGTTCTGCTGGATGATCCTGTTGTGAAATACAGTGCACAGTGTGGCAGAAGCAACTATCTCCTGGAGAAAAAGAGTAGTGCAGAAAAATAGAGGTTACAACCACATTAGCAAAAGTGACATGTTAAACTTGCAAAATCTTTCTGCCATTGACCACATACATAGTACTGATACCAGAGGGTTCCTACATAGAACACAAAGCTAACTTTGCGACAGACTTTTGCCATAACACAGATATAGACAAAGACAAGTTTATCTCCTTGATCACTAGCAGAGTCTAGTTACAGCACCAAATCTGAGAGAGTGCTGATCCCTTCACAGGGAACAAGGGAGTTTTTTTAGTTGTTTGGGTTTTGGTGGGGTTTTTTTTCTTTTTTAAATGAAAGTGTCTCAGGAAAAAGCAAAGTTATGGGAAGATGCAAAACAACACGTTGGTGGATGTTCTGCTTTCTCCCACCCATGCTAATCAGGCAAGTTTTCTAGGTAGTGTTTTGCTGAGCGAGAACCAAATAGAAAACGCTGGACTAATGGATCACATGCTTAGTTAAGCAGTTCACCCAGAACCTCGTGGTCTGTACAGGCTCATGTTGCCATGTTGGGTTTGGGATTTGTACTTTACACTAGTGTTACACCGAGATTCATTGGCAGCTCTCTCTGTACAAGGAATGCAGAACAACAGTCCTGGTCACTGGTTCTAGATCCTCTGGGAGGACTTTGGGAACATAGTTGTTGCTGTCTGTGGGAGCAGGATCACGTCCTGTGACCTTACCAAGTTTCCTATGCTTCTCATTCTCGCCTCATTTAAAAGCCATTTATGAAACTTACTCAAACTTTCCAAATTATTTTGCTTTTGAATATAATCAAGCCTGGGAAAATTTGTTTTCATAATGGAAAGTTTGGGAAAGTTGTATCTGTGTAAAAGAAAATACAAGATGGTATAATGCAAGCTGCTATAAACCTTCACGCTAGCGTTTCTGTTCGCAACTATTGCAATGGCAAAAACAAAACCAAGGAACTATTGGAAGGAGCTACTTGCAGGTATAAAGGAAGAACATCACAAGGAAGTCATTCACATTTTTTGTGGGTTGGGATTTGTATAGCAAGGAACATAAGTTTGTTAGGCTGCACAGGGAAATGTTTTGACGGGGTGTGAGAAGCTGATGTATGCACAGTACATGGCTGCCTGGGAAGAGGAGGAACCAGTCAGTGGCATGAGAGGGTTTTTTTTCCCATTGCTATGCATCTTGCTTGAATAGGCAGCTGTTAGCATGCTGGGTAACTTATAATACTGTTGGTTGGACACAAGGTAAAATTAAGCCCCCACATTTTATCTCCAAACACTGAGATGTTTGGGTTCTTAGGGCTCAACACTTTGACTAATACAAATAGCCTTGGAGATATCAGTCAGTGTTTCATCTCCACCTGGGGAAATTCAGTGGTTATTTGAAGAGGCGTTTTTTATTTCATTTTGCTTTTCTTTAGGGAAAAGGACCCAATCTTGCTGCAGCATTTATTTAATATAACTCTTTTAAAGTGGCTTCTTGCAGTTTTCGGGTTTGCTTGAGATTTAAAAATGTTAAAGGAAACAGACCTTTTATTCTCATTGTCAGCTTGAGAAAAAATCGTTAGATTTAGAATTCTAAGCGAAAAGATATATCAAGGAGAAAACAGACCACCAGTTTAAAGAAAAAGGATGCTAACATTCTTGGAAGGACTGTGGAAAAAAAAAACTAAAAACATTCCTCATACATAATGCTTTAGGGCATTATGAATGGATTTTTAAAAGTTCATCTGAGTTGAATCCAAGCTTTCAAATTCCAACCTGAGGTGACTTGGATTTCTTTGTTAACTACATTTAAACAAAAATCTTTTTATGTTCTCCTAAACTAACAAGAATGGAAGAAAAAAGATTAGAAATGTACAATTGTAAATGCTTTTGACCCTGAAGGTCTTCTACCCTGGTTTTAAAGAAAATCTAGCCAATACTCTTCTCCAAAAGTGGTGCAATCCATGATTAAGACAATGACAGGAGCTCCAGCAAAAGTGCTTTTATAATGGATGTCTTTTTTGTCATTACTTTTCTCTTGCTAACTCAGGCTTTCTTTTCCACCAGGACCAAACAGAGCGCAGGGAACTGAAATTATTCTGGCCTAGCAAGCAAGCTCTCTTTCCGTAGGTTCCCACAGAGTCTAGAGGGAAGCTTGCACAATGACTGCAGACCACTGCAAAACCAAATGGCCCAGAATTCCTAGGACCCCCCCAGGCAGCCAGCGTGCCTTTCCCTGCTCCACACAGCTGCAATGGGGATGCACTGTGGGATGACAAGCACAAACTCCTGCTCTCGCATTTGCAATGTAGGCAGCGTGACCCCACTCATAAGCTACCAGTGTAGGTCCAGAGTTCTGCTCCATCTCTGATTCACCACCAAAGCTGCTGACCTTCGCCTCTCAAAAGAACTAGGGTAATACTTTGCCATGTCATAGCAATGTGCAAAAAGCCAACCCTCTAAAGGTTAGAAAGGGCCTGTTCATCATCTCAACATTTCTGTGATCGTTGCAGTCTAATCTCAGCCTGCGTACTTCTGTCCGGGAGAAAAGGTTTAGGATGGGATTTCCTGGCTAGAGATGCTATGTCACCTGATTTTGATTGTCAAAGAGTCTTTAGTGCTCCAGTCCTGTACTTCATCATCATGTCATAGCCAAAATCAAGTGCTCAGAGATGGGGAAAGGAGACATGGTGACTGAAGGAGGTAATTTTTCTCAAATCTTACTCTACCTGCAGCTCCTTGTTAGCTACTAGATCATGTTCACTTGATGGATAGACTTGAAATGGACCTGATTTGATTCAGATTTCAACTGAACACAAATGGTCTGACCCAGGTCTGACCCAGGTTTAGAAAACAGCTGGAACAATGCAGAGCTAGAGCTGCTGGCCAGAAGCAGAAAACATGACAGTAAAATAGTATTTCTTTTCTTCCAGTTTCCTGCAGCATTCAGAGCAGTGACACGAATAGATGACTTTTCCCGTGGAAGAAGCCAATCAAAGCAATGAGTTGGGAGTCTCTATAGAGCGCATTCCCAGAGGAAACTGCAAATCAGCAGCAATTGGCCTTCTGGTTCAGACCAAGAAGGAATGGTGATTTTGATGGGGTTATAGCTGGATTCAATTAAAATGTTTTCTCTGTTATCTGAATCTTATATTGTCCAACCTTTGCCACATACCAAGAGGTCCACTGAATCTCACTAGCCCTAAATCCTTTCTGGACAGATTGCTCAGTCAGAGGCAGGGCTTGGCAGTAGAAAAGCAAGGGAATTTATTTCATGACCTTTGCCAGTACATTGCAACACGTAAGTCCAGCTGACAAAAAATAAATAAATAAATTTTAAAAAAAAAAAGCCAACAACACCACATAAATAAATAAATAAAAGAGTGATATCTCCCATTTTTCCCCTTTGATTTCAATGGATTGCATTAGTTTTGAATTCTAATCATTATTAGTGTAAGAATTTGGGATATTTGCTGAAAAGGATTGACTTGAAATCCCAGAATATGGTTGCTTAGAGGCTTTTTATCAGTCCTGATGTATCCTATTTCTTTAAAACTTTCAAATAACTTTGCTTTTGAAATACTTTGAAATAAATTTCACTTTCTCTTACTAGATGTATGAATAAAGCTTCCAGAATTTAACAGTTACTTTATGTAATCCTTCCTGCATATTTAACTGTATTGGTTTTATTTATGTTGTTAATATTAAAGTAAAAAGTGCTTTAAAAATATATATTAATATAGGAGTCTTTATTTACATGGAGGTAGAACCTAAACTCATACAAGCTTTAGCAAACCAAAACTTCTTTTACCTGCTATTTGCTATGTGACAGTGACCAGTAGCAGATCCTTGGTGAAAGGGCATAAGAAACTAAACATAGAACAGTGACTTTCTGGCATCTTATCCCCAGAGTGCAGTTCTCTGTGGGAATATACACCAGAGAGATGCGCAAATCTGTGCTTTATTCTGTCACCATCCATTGGGAAAACTCTTCTTTAATTTAAATTCTCTGAAGAGTTCAGAGAACTGAAAGTAAGGCAACATCCTTTGAGGGATTTTCTCAGGTGCACAGTGTAGCTACTTTATCATACTAGGAACTGCACACTATCTCATCTTTGACAAGGTATTATTGGAGATGTCTTAGATATTAAACATAACATACACATATTATAGGCAGTTTGTTCATAGACACTAGTCTCACACCTCCCACCCTGCATGTTTTGCACAGGCCCAACTTTCCTCCCTCTTTCCTCCCTCCTGAGTCCTTCACCTTAGGGAATATCCCAACATTCAGAAGGAAGGACTGGTTGTGTGTATAAGGTTAGCTACATACATGTACAACTAACCTGGCTAATGGAGATACCCAGAGATGCCAATGATAGATTTCAGAATTCATCGGTGATGTATTGTGGGGTTTTGTAACTTCTATGATGCCTTCAACTTTTTTCTAGAAAGCTATCACCTCCTCTGGCAAATACAGGGATTTTGCCCTGGCCTCATGAAGATTGTGATATCACTGTTTCTTTTTAAGACAAGATTTTTTAAAAAAGAAAATGAAGATGTGCTTGGATTACAAGCAAAACTGATTTTCTCTTAATCATGAAGTAGAAGTTGAAGTGGAAATATTTCAAAACTTGAAAAGGTTCAAAAGTACTATTGAAGAAGCAGGGTCAAAAAAATGGAAAGCAGTCGTTTTTTAAAGTCATATATTACACCAAAGTTCTAAGGCAAACTTTAATAGACGAATAATTGATTCAAAATAAGGAAATGGCTGCTCTTAACATGCAATCCTTTTTTACTGTGATATTATTTCAGTATGTAATAGCCAATCCATATTTACGGATGGACTATGTAAGGCACTGAAAGAAAATGTCTGATATTAAATAGAAAATAGGAAAGTAAATTAAGGAAAGTGCCTGACAAAGAGATATTGAATAATTGCCTGGCTTGAGATTGACCCAAAATCCTTCTTATTTTGTCAGCATTATTATTATGATTATTATTATTATTAGTGTTTCCCATTCAAACTGTACTAAACCCATACATGAAGTCTTCTGAGAGGAAGTGCTACTGGTTCATTTTAGGATGGGATGAACAAATCCATGGAGCTGCCATTATGGAGACCCTGGATGACTAGTATTTATTTCTCCATAAATGCCAATGGGATTTTAGGTCTTCATTACTTTGTGAGCCACTTCTGGAAGAATAGTATTCCAACCACATACACAAACCCTGCACATGCAGGTAACAGGCATGGTAACTGTGAGCAAAGTAGCCATCTGGGTAGCTCTGAATAGTTTGCAAGTGTGAGGATGTCATTTGTCTGGGTAAGTGCAATGAGGAAGTGCAGGTGCACTTTATGTTCATTTACATTCAAGCAATATATACACACAGCACCAGGGACACTATCTCATTACACTGGTGAAGTTATTACATTTGAGAACAGTTGTTGAACAAAGTGCATGACCTGAGGCTAGATACAGAGAGAAATGTAAGTACCCAGGTCCTCCAAGACATCTCCGAGTTGCTGCCTAACCCAGAGATTTCTCATTCCTGTTTGTTCAGAGTCTTCAGAAATTAAGTTCTGCAGCTTCTCTAAATGCTGGTGCAGGGTGCAGGACATGTGAGCTGCTGAAAAGGATCAACAGAACCAGCACATTCCTGCCCAGGCATCCTTCAGGGCCTAGGGGACTATCTCAGAGCAGGACTCCCATTTTGGGCACCTCACCCAAGCTGTCCCTTTCCTTCCTGCTCTCACCAACAGCTGGGCTATAATTAGAGCAGGCAGGGTGAGATGTTGACTCTGAGCCTGGGTGACTTTGCATTCCTGGATAAAGGTACGGGCTGAGAAGAGCTCTCCATTATTCACTGCATTTCACTTATGAGAAGAGAATGAGTTCAGACAATTCCCTTCACGGAGCTGCACATGCTGAGTGTGGGCCCCTTCTTAGCCACACATAGACACCTGAGCGGCTGGCAGGTACCACTGCATCCACACTTGTCTGCTCAGTATCTTTACCAGTATATGGCAGTTGCCCACTAAGGGTGCTCGGTTGTAACTCTCATTTTTTCCTAAACACATTTTACAGACAATTAGGCACCTAATTCAGGAAGCTAGAGGTACAAGAATAAGGCTGAACAAAGTAATGGGGCTCTACTTACAGATACTTCACTGATTTCCCACCTGAAATGTTCTAGAAGCAGCAGAAACAGTCTGCCAGGCAGGAGCTCTGGATTTCATCCACAAATCCTGCTTGTAATCACAGCACTTCTCCATACTGATCCTGTGCTCATTACTGGAGCCAAAAAAAATCTGCACTTGACAGGGTCCATCAGCTGGTCTTGCTAAGCCAAGATCCTTGCAGAAGACCTGTTAAGAGAGGTCAAATAGTGGTCTCAGACATCATCACAATATTTGGAGTTCTTTAATTCCTCCCCCATAAAACTGCACTGTGCAACCAAACTGCATGTCCAAAAAAGTTCTCCATGTTGATTTGCCCTTTGAAAAAAGGACTTAATGAGAAAATCAAGTGTCCCCTTCAGTGGAATTACATTTGAAAATGGAAGCACAGCAAGGTAATTTGCCTTAGTAACTAATTTCTGATGTCTGTGGCTTAGAAGCATCAATACCTCAGCAGCCACTGCTTTGGATAATTGGAAATAAGGGTGATTCTTTCACAGAAACTGATGTGAAGGTTGACTCAGCCTGGATTTCCACTCTGTGGGTTCATTTGCAGTGTCAAACTGAGAAAGATTTGAGGAAGTATTCTCTACCCATGAATCAGAGGAAATAATTCATTATTGAGTCCAGCCCAGGAAAAAAAAATCTATTGAGAAAGTAAGAAGAGGTAGGAGACTGTGTTTAATTTGAGTAAAGGTTGCTCGAAGTTTGTTTAAAAAAGAAAAGCTTAAACTGTTCTAGACTTTTCAACCATTAAAAGTTCATTAGCGTTGTCAAGGTAGCCTGAAAACTTAAGGGTGCACAGTGACTTAATTTGGTTATGTCTGCACACTTTTGGCAAGCTATGTTATCTCTTAGTGACTTGCTCTGTTATCATTTATTACACACTGAGTGGAAAACATTACACAAGCTGGCAATGTATGAAGCAGTGTGAGTCCCAGAGTGTTGTTTTTCAGAGCATATATGACTTTTTGCTCAGATTTTAGTACATGGAAGTTCAAACCCTTACGCTTCCGTAGGACTTTAATAGAGTGAGGCTGAGAAAGCTTGCAAACAGCAGGCTATTTGCATTTATCTTTCTTTCTTAAAGCATAGAGAATTCCCATAATACAATAAGTCATTAATATTAAAGTGCAGGTAATCAGCAACATAACCACTAAGAAAACCACATTGTCAGATCATTGGATAATACATTCAAAGTGCTACAAAACCGACACACGTGCTGCTCTTACAATCCTGCCTTTCTGAAGCAGCAGAGCAGACGCAGACACACTAGCCTAGGCAGCAGTTACTCTATTGCAACCCTGAACAGTCCTAAGAGGAGAAAATTTTTCTTCCTCGTAGCAGCTTTTTTCCTTCAGGCTGTGGTTGTGGCAATGTCAGTACATCTTCTGCACAGAGGGAGGTCTGGAAAAGCTGGTTCCAGAGTGTTCCCATTCTCCATAGATCAAGGCTATGTTGCTGGGTATTTCAGTGGCCACTTGGAGCAGCCTCCACAAGGAGCAATGGGAACTGTCAGTACTGTTCCCTCTGTTCTCCTTCTCTACTATTATTCACCTCCACATTAGACAATGATTTGCAGGTCTGCAGCTTGGCCTGGGGGACTCTGTCTTACTGCCTTGCAAGTTAATGAAGTTTTGCACATTGACAGTTTGCATCTTTGGATCACTGAGGTCCGAAACACCCCAACACAGATTTACCAAGAGGGAGAAGGCAGCCAGAGGTCAGTGTCCTCCACACTAGCTCTCCCTGAGGCACCATGTGCTTGAAGTCACATTACAAGGAAGGGGCTGTGCTGATGAATAGTGGCCCTTATCAACAATGAAGTGACTCCCACCCTGGGACAGGTGTCCCCATACTTGGCAGGTGCTAGAGCAAAACTTATCATCCTAACATGAACCTACATGGTCCAGTCTTGCTTTTAGGATCAGAGACCTTTTCTTATCACCCCAATGGTGCACTGGATTTCATTTTGCTGACATTTCACAGAAGACTGCTCAGTTACCATTGACATTTCAAATGTAAAACAAATGATGTTGCAAAAGACTCAGAATAAATCACCCTTCAAGTACAAGTGACATAAAATTGAATAAGTCATGTCTGAAGAACAAGCTGCAGTAAAAACATTTCTCTGCTCATTTTTTTATGAGCATTATCTGCATGAATGTCTATAGATACATATTTAAAGTAAATATTATTTAATGATTTCTCATTTATTTATATAGCATTATCTTTTATATCTGCAGTGAAGAGACGGTGTGCTTTCCCCTCAACTGTATCATGTTGAAGAAAGATCCGAGAGTGTGTAAGAGAACTTGCTTAATAGTCGTAGGTTTGACTCCAGGAATTTTTCAATCTGTCTGTCTCCATCTGAGTGTTTATAAAACATTACTCATGGTAGGCTGTAGATTCAGTTCATGCATTTTTGGACCATGCATTTTTCTAAATTTAAACCCACTTCAAGTGAAGGAATACAACAAACAAAAGCACTATTCCTTTAACACTTCCCTGTTCCTATAATCCCTGTGATTCTGCTATCTATTACATAAGCAATACCTCCACAGAAGCTGAGGTAGGAGAAACAAGCCAAAATGCTCAGCATAATGCATGGACAGTGAATGTTACCACCACCAATAGCGCAGATACTCTTTGTAGAGAACTGTAACATCACAGATGGCTGCAGGGCTCATTTGGTGGGGATGAGAGAAGACCTTGCTGTACTGAATGCTGATAAAATGTACTGAAAGCACCAAGAAAAAGTGATTTTCATATTGGGTGATCTCCAGTACATCAGTGCAGGGATTTGAAGCTCATGGAAAAGCTCTTGGAATCAGTGACCACTGCATCAGACAGGCCTGGTCATTTCCAATGCTACCGCAGAGAAAGCTCAGTCCAGCCTAGCTGGTGGCTCCCACAGGGGCACATGTGAGCTGTCTCCAGTGGGTCCTGGCTGCTTTTGCCAACCCATCTCTCAGGAGCAGTCCTGTCTCCATGCACTGCTGTCTGCATTGCACTCCTGAAACCCAGCTTCTCTGATGATTTTGGCAAAGCTTCTTCGCACAATATTTGTTTTCCCAGAACTAGGAAAGGTGATCAGCAAATCTTTTAATACTTCCAGCCCTAGGACCCCATATTTCCTGGTCCTTCCCCCTAAGCCATAAGAAGGAAGAAATTTTTTATGATAAGAGTGGTGAAACACCGGAAGAGGTTGCCCAGAAGGGTGGTAGATGACCCATCCTTGGAAATGTTCAAGGCCAGGTTGGATGGGGCTCAGAGCAACATCATCTAGTGGAAGACACACCTGCTCATTGCAGGGGGTTTGGGCTAGATGACCCTTAAAGGTCTCTTCCAACCCAAACTAGACTATGATTCTATGATACGCTCCTTCTAGTATCCCAAAGGCTCGATCCTCTGGTGAGGATGAGCACACATTCCACATGCATTGCAGCATTACATTAACCCAAGAGGGATGCAACATGGGCCCAGTTCCCTGAGGGAATTAGGAAGTTATTCTGAAGGGGAAATGGCAATATCCAGATTAATATCAATGTACTCAGTGTTATTCAACCTTACAAAAGCAGGATTCGCCTTTTTATTTTGCAAGGAGATGCCTAACAAAATCACACTTTTTGCTGAAAGTTTATATTCAGGGCATCATTGTTGCATCTCTAAAGAACAGATCTCATTAAGTGAAAGCGTGAACGGACAGATGCCCTAATAATAGCTTGATTTGAAGTATAAAGTGGGTTGAAGTACCCAGCATGCCATCTTCTAATCAAGAATGAAGGCTTTAATGCAAGGCTTCCTGACAATCACAATTTTGTAGTGCTTATATAAATGACTCTGTAGATGTGTGTATGTTTTTTTAATTTACCGCATAGGTAAAGGAGTGCGTTTCCTGGTGATACAAAATAGGATCTGACTTCAGATGCAGCAAGACCTATCTGCCTCTGTGAAAAATGTTAAGTAATCACATCAGAAAGCCCCCCCAATTACAGAAGTACCTAGCACTCTGGAAATTATTTGTCCCACCAAAAACAGTTGGGGATCTGTTGCTTTGAATGTCATGTACAGTAATCTTTGCATCTACCAAGGCAGCACTCCAACTGCTTGTACCATAAAGTAACATCTATTTACCTTGAACTCTTAGAGGTGGCTCATGTAAAAGGTCCTGGGAGTTCAACTTCTCTTTGAACTTGTATCCTCAGGAGACAGTCAGAGGGGCAGAAAGGACTCACAGGTTTGGAAGGTATGCTTCATCTCACCTTTAAACACACCTTTCTCTCCCTCTCCCTCTCAATACTAAATGCTATCTAGAAAGTTGTTGCAAAGACCATAGCCAAAACAAGAACTGATTTTCGGTTCTTCCCTCAGCCACACTTAGCTGCAGTGTCAGGTGTCTAGAAATTCCTGCTAATTAGGTACAAAAAAATTGCTCTTCATTACATTTGTGCTAACAGAGCAACCAATAAGGATGAGGAAAATGGGGCAGATGTTGTACCCCAAAGTATTTTCAAGCTAAATTTCTGCTAGGTCGATCCAAGCCCCTTCCAGGAGTTCTGTCAGATTTAACTGATTAATATTCTAGAAGTCATCTGAGAATGAAAGAAGCAAGGTACACAGCACATGCTCATACAGTTAAAGTAACTTGAGAAAAATCAGTGGCAGCTCCACAATGTTCCTCCTGGTTAATGACTAGTCAGGAGGAGAAGTCTGACTGCAGGGTCTTTGATCCATGAACATATCTGTAGTAATTGGGGTCATGGTACTTCCTGTAACTAGTGCATTTTAAAAGGCTGAAGTCAGTGACCCCTGAGTAATTGGGACTGTTTCTGAGCAAACTACATGCTTTGAAGCAATGACATTACATCAGTTATGTCAGGTGAAATCTAAAGGTGAAAGTTTGTAGGAACAAATCAGAGCTAGAAATAAAAATTGGCATA
Organism: Falco biarmicus; assembly: GCF_023638135.1. Classification (NCBI taxonomy): domain Eukaryota; kingdom Metazoa; phylum Chordata; class Aves; order Falconiformes; family Falconidae; genus Falco; species Falco biarmicus. Next base: position 22,832,955 of record NC_079296.1, read on the forward strand.
AACTATTAGAAATTAAGTCCAAAATCCCAGATTTGGCCAGTTTGTTGTTCACCAGTAACTTCAGCCCTGGAAGAGGCCTCTGAAGAAACCACTTCTGACACTCCAAGCATCATGGCACCAACAGCACCATTTCTGCCAACAGGAGAGGGGAAAGAGAGAGCTGCTAACCCAAACCCCTCGTTGTGGGGTGAAAGGCTGTTTTAGTGAAGTCTGGGAGGAAGGAGCACAGCTTTTGGTCACAGATGCATCAAGCTAACACACCCTGCCAGCCCAGGACCTCTCCCCGGAGCACAGCACTGCATTTCACTCCAAAAGAGCCAGCGCAAAAGCAACCAGGACAAGGCATACAGCACCAGTGGTTTACCTTCAGCTCGTTGCTGGAGGACTTCCTGCATAGCAGAGCAAGGAAACATTCCAGGCTTTAAAAATCCACCCTTTAAAAGAACAAAAGTGTCCCTAAGAACACATTATTATAAGGAAGATAACCGTGCCCTTCCATTAAGAAATTTAATCAAACCAGCCCAGCAATGCACCATCAGTACAAAACAGCACACATTCCCCTCTGCAGATCCTGTTTTCCTAAATTTTTGCAGAGAGATGAAATGGTGCCAGAGCTACTTTGATGGATGACAAAAAAATCCTGGAGTCACATGGTTTCAAGGATTAATTATTAACTATAGTAAGGAAAAATTGCAGCAGCCAATGACTGTTTTATTCTCCCAAGTCCTATTCATAGCGAAGATGATACTGTATGGCAATTTAACTTGTATAATAATAGACACATGCTTTCTCAAAGGGTTCCAATGTACTTTCGAAATAATACAATATTGGCTCAGATATGGGCCAAACCATGCCCCTTCTGCATCTGCATGATAGTCACCATGGCTTTATGTACAGATATAGCTATGTCTGCAATTGATTTGGAGCACTGGCAAATCTACAGGGCAGCACTTCCTACAGAGGACTGTTGCTCTGGGACCTGATGCATTTGGGCCCTGCAGCACACCCTTCGTGCCGCAGCAGGTGAGTACACACTTTGACAAGCCATTCCCATCTCTCACCACATGACAGCCAACCATTGCTCTGTGGGTAGCTACTCTACAAACTGTGATTTAAGGCATATGATTTAAGTTGCACATTTCTTGTTCAAGGTCTGCAGTGGAGCTCTTTTCCTTCATCTTTTGTATTTCTCACTATATTGGAAATTTTCAGGCAGAAGGCAGATGCCGGAGGAAAGATCACTGCATGATGTGCACTGAAAGCAGATAGAATGTTATATACATAAATACATATAAACATAAGCACACATGGTAGGAGCAGTTTGCAGATGGATTTCTCCTCTCAGCAATCATTGTGTATAGCACATCGGCTGATCAATAGATTATTGATCTATTATACTTCAAAAGGATCTTTTTTACTTGTATAAATTGCTCCCTTTTGACTGCAGCTGAACACAATATCCATCCTCCCCAGCAGATACAGGCTGTGGATAAAAGCAGGGTGGATCAGTCTGGGTCCATCCCTGCACTGGCCTTTCCAGGTGGCTGTGCTCTGCTGTGGCCTTTGACTCGGCAAACTCATGCCCTAATGGGGTTCATTCAGAGCAACCCAGACGTACTCCTTTCCTTTCACCTCCTTTTTGCTGACAGATTGACCTGCTGACATTCACCTGTGAAGAAGTCAGCAAAAGACCCCTCATGTTACAATGACCCCCACATCTTCCATTTCCACCTCCCTGGGTTTTGGCATCAGAGCTGAAAGAACAACAGTGAGATCTGCTTTTACATGTAGAAGAACCAGCTAGACTAAGGTCATTTTTTCCTCACTTTTCCTTAATAGAAATAGTTTGAAGGTAGAAAAAAAAAAAAAAAAAAAAGAGAGAAAGGAAAAAAAAAAAGCATGTTGGAATACTTAATATTCATAAGAGGTTTAGTCTTCTTTCAACAAACCCTGAATAAATGATAGAGAACGTGATAGCACTGTAGTGGCAGCTTATTCTAATGATCAAAGCAGTCCATCATTGGGGAATAAATGTTCTATCTAAGCAAAAAAAAAAAAGTTAATCCCTAAACAAATTTATTACTTAGAAGGAAAATTCACTTAAAATCATCCCATTAACTCTGTAAAAAGAAAGAAGGTTGTTTATCTTGTATCATAGACTTGCTTACAGTCCTGCAGTATATTTAGCTGAAACAGCTTGAGTGAAAACTGGGAATAAGCATTAGTTTCTGCAGTTTGAATATTACCGAGGCATTTCCCCAGCCGTACGATGCAGTACACAGTACACCCTGTTCACAGTACTTTGCAAGCTCTTTCCTTCTGAAATGACACATAAGCTGGGAAAAGGACTGACCTTTGGTTTAATTTGCATAGACAATTGATCCATCTTCCTCATCTCAAATCCTTTGGGTTTTGACCTACCAGCCCAAATGGATACTTTTATATTAATCAACCCTGATATCTCTCCTCCAGCTCCACAGTGAAGTCACTACTCAGCTTCCCGAGAGCAGCAAGCTCTGCAGAGTTCTCTCATCCTGGCAAGTCCTTTAAGCCCCACTCCCACCTTAACAAACATTTTAAAGCTCTTTGCTCCAGAGAATCCCTTTACCCAAACAACGACCCCAAAAATTATACTGTCCTCAGCCTTCTAAGATACACCTCCAAATCTCCTCTTAGGAGCGAGCACCTTACAGTGTTTCAGCTACAGAGCTGTGAAACTCATCTTTTCATTCCTAATTCTGTCTATTCAGGGTGGCATCTCCTTTGGAAATGCCCCACTCCTCTCTACAATCATGCCTGCAGCACGTGGCATCAGTGATTTTCCTTTGTATCTCATCTAGATTTCTATTTTCCACAGTGAGGCAGTACACTGGTGGGGGGTTTTTCTGATAGACCATATTTTGTACAGGACAAAGCACCACTACCAGAAAAGAATGGCAGAAGAATAATGTCTGAGATGGCTGATGCAGATTCCTAATCATTTGCAAAAAAAAAAATAAATAAAAGGTACAGTTCTGGATTTTAGTGCCCCTTATTTATTGGGACTGAACTGAACCCAATTAATTTTATACAAACTGCAAAATAATCTGCAGATGAGAAATACTTAAAACTCTCTGAGCTCAATATAGTTCAAGCCAGAAAAAAAATTTAATTACCAAGTGGATGGTTGCATGGATGGATGGATGGATGGGTGGATGAATAACATCATGCAAAAAGCTTCAAACTTCTGAAAATTTTCCAAAAAAAAAAAAAAAAAGGCAGATTTCTCTCTGCCCTGATAGCTTTCTAATCCATGTTTCAGGCAGCAGAAATACCAAGTAAGATCCATGCATCTAGAACTTGCTTTTTTGTTCTTGGTATGTAAGAACACACATATGACCCATTCCTACCCATAGCAATATAGTATGCAGTGAAGCATTACATGAATTAAAGATGAAATTACATTATTCATAGTAGAGAAGGAAACAATTTCCATAGTACAGAAGACACAATGCCTGGTTCTTTGCCACTCATTCTAATCTAACCAAGCAGCTGCCATGCTATTAATTTGAACTTACATAGTATCTTCCAGTTGATTTTTATTATGGCTATTGTTACTGATTTTGATCTAACCTCCACTGTGTTTTCTAACAAGAAAATAGGGAAAGAGAAGAGCTGATATCCATGAGAACAAAGATAAATTGCTAGGAATAAATTATCACGTTTCATGTATCAAGTTTTATTGGAAATAATAGAAAAACCATTTATCAAAAGGTCTGAAGAACATATGATCCTTGATTGTCAGCCTCTATTCATGTAAAGAATATTTATCATTCTCAAGGGGATTAATACATTTTTATAGGCACTTGACTAGCTAGTCATGAATCATTGTATATTTTCTAGATCCTAATTAAATCAGAAATTCAAAAAGTAATAATTAAAAACTTTTCAATTATATCCATATAGGTCTTGATTCATAGGGGCACCTGCGGAAATGCCATAGTTTGTTGGTTTAATAGGTGTGCTTATCTACCTGATTGGAGTTAACCACCTTTCTGAAAATCAGCTGTACCTTTCAATTTCATTACATAAAACCAAACTGGATCCAAGGACTCAGTGAATTTACTAGTTCCTTTTCACCAACTTTAACTGACTCTCTGGTGCCTTCAGTACAGCAAGTGGTGTGGCCACCCATCTCACGAACTGTGCAGTAGTCCTACAAAATTAATAGAAAAGACTGAGAATGACAGATGATTTCTATACATGAAGAGGATGAATGACCCAGGGTCTCTCTAGCTTGGAAAAGAAATCAGAATATACCTAGAGGTACATCAGTCCTTATAAGCAGTGTTTTTAAAATGCTTCCTAAGCATCCTTCCCTGGCCCTGCTCAGAGACAGGATATAGAGCTAGGTGGATCTGATTGACCCTTGCTTGTGTGTAGCCATTGTTCCTGCAGAAATCCACAGGTCTGTTTCCGTATTGACCCAGGAATTAACCAAGAAACTTTCTTCTTGGCAACAAGCTTCTTGACTGATTTGTAATAAATTGTGAAGAACAACAGGAAAAGATGTTGTGCCATTTTATTTATTCTTTTTAAAGTATTTTCTGCATTATTTGTCTAACTTTGTATATCTTCAAAAGGTGAGTGGTATTCCTACCTATGTTTTACTTTATTCTGTCATCATCTTCCCTGATGCTCATCCCAAGCAAACAGAAAAGAAACCAAACTCATAATTATAAACATGATATAAATGATAATCATTGCTGAAATTAAAAAAAAGGAAGCTGTTCAGTGCAACACATGAATAAAAGGTCCCTACTATAATTAGATTGCAGTATAGAGAAGAAGTAAAAATTAGCAACAAATAGAACAGAGGAGCTCAGAAATGAACAAGAAGAAACAGAATGTAATGATGCTTAAAATACCAATGCCAATGGCAATGATGCCAAAACCTTTGCAGAAGGGATTTTTCTGGACAGAAAGAACTGGTGCACTCCTGCATTTTATCTGGGGCTGCAAATTAAAAGGCACTCCAGCTGTTCTTTTTCACTCTTACTGGTACATGAGGACAACAACATAGACTTCATTAGAGTCCACTTCTGTTGGAAGATACAGCTAAGAAGCTGTGCACCCAACTAGCATTAAACTTGACATAAACTTTAGATTTTCTACAAGCAGTTTTTTTCATTTCAAAGTCATTTCTAGGTCAAGCAGCTTACAGTTCTTGAAGGTTCACCTGGAATTCTGGATTTCACTAACACATGCCTGTGTTAGTCAGGCCAAGGTAAATTAGAAGCACTTTATGCAATTTTTAGAAACCACTTCACAGAAAAAATCTGATTGTCCTATTTGCCACGGCACACCTGATGGAGACATGCTCCTGAGCCATAAGGGAACAATGTGGAAGGAATTCCTTTCCTTTTGAGAGCTTTTAAAATATTTAATGCCCATGGACTGGATTCTCTGAACCAAAAGCGCTCTGGATCCTGTAAGAAGGAACATATAGCTGAAAATAAATGGATTTCAACTTCATACAGATAATTGCCCTTATTATTTTCCTATTTAATTGCTCTGCTTGATTGCAATTGCAACACACATACCACTTAGTAGCCTTGCTGGCATTACAAAGAGACATTTTTTGGATTGGTTTTTTGATTAATCACATTTGTATGCTGAAGTCTAAAGCTGGTTAAAGATTTTCTAAGGAAACACATCTTTCTGTCAGAAAATGTGCCAGATTAAATTTCTTTCATGGGAACCACTGATTTCAGTAAAACTGAGCATCAAAATTGGAAATAAAGCATGGGACATCTTGTACAATAATAAACCAGATGATGCAAAATGTAAATTTAGAGATAATATTGGAAAAGCTGAGATCCAAAGTAATAGACTTTCAAAAATGCTGTTCTTGATGAAAGATTAAGACAAAAAGTTGTCAGAATTTCAGAGATTTTCATGAAGTAGACATCTATTCCCTTTTAGCTCTCTTGAGCATAGAGTTTATCAAGACTCCACGCCATTAAAATTCCTATATTCACTATCATCTTCACTACTTGGCATTGATGGATAAGCAAAGCCACTACAAACAAAATATTGGTACCCAAAACTGAACGACATAAATGCACTGGACTCTTAGAAATCATTTATCTTCAAGTCAGAAACAAGGGGAATAGCTTAAATTACGTAAAAGCTCTCCCCAGTATCTCTCCAGCTATCCCTCTTTTGGTCCATTTTGAGATTTAGATCCATGTTTAATAAGTATTCAAGCATGTGCTTTGCTTTAAGCACAAGTAATAGTGTGGCCATCTACTCATAGGCTTAGAGTGATATGTATAATTACACCTAAATAATTGAGAAATTTATTCTAGAGGGGCTTGACAAAGACACCATTTTCCAATGCATTTCTAAAATTCCTGGAACATTTAAGTCCCCACCTGAAGAAGGAACTACAGGTGACACAAGTACAGTTTGCTTAAAGGATCTCTCCACTAGGATTTTTTTTAACCCTGTAACTATGCTTTGTGAAGAGGAAAATACAGATACTATTTTCTGTGTTCTTCAGGTTGTGTGCTTTTCTTTTAAATTCTGTATTTATCACTAACCTTGGGTTAAACTAAAATAATTTCTGCCTATCCAAAGTCCTCGCTGTGACAGCTTTACTGCCTAAGTTCTGTTCCTGTAGACTCCCTTTATGCTGAACTGCTGACAGCTACAACGAAGGAAAAGGCTCAGATTTGCAAAGGCAGTTATTTGGAATTCTTTACATTCTCTTTCACATAACCCTATTACACTGCTGTCAACTTTTACCAGCCTTTACTACATTTTCTTTCCAAACAAATGCAATTTTCAAGGAACATATCCAACTGGCAAATGTCGAAAATGAAACACACTGTCCAAAGAGACAAGGTTAGCAGTGTTATGAGCTTCATATATTCCCATCAATTAGAAATGTGCCATCAACCACAAAGACATAAGCACCTCAGATCTAGGAGAAGCTTAGGAGCTTTTCCATTCCTGAAATCCCTGCAAAGACTGACAGACATCTGGGCAGACCTTTCTCCACAAGTGACCAGAACAACACTGCTCACATCCTTCCAAAAGACTCATCAGATAGGCAGTGATTTCTGACACTGTAATCCTTCCAGACACTAACTGAGGGATTTCTGCTGCTACAGGTAGCCTTTTGAGAGCTCGATATCTTTTATGACCCTGTCATACTGCTGCATGACTGCACTGGAACTGAATTCACATAGGAAAGTACTGGGACAGTTCATCACTTGTTTCTGTACTCTGGAGCCAGCCATGTCCTATGTCTATGTCTTTGATCACTCAAAATATTTGACAGTTTTCCCCCACAGGATGCTTAACAACAAGGCCACAATGTGGTGCTTAATCACGCTGCTGTGGATTTGGTTTGGCCACAAAGCAGTTCTGCCTCCAGTTCAAGAGGGAAATTTAAAAAGTAATGAAAAAATGTATTTGCACTTAATGACAAACAAAGTGTAACCAGTACTTCTCCAACTCATAAGAAAGTTATGGTTTTGACTGGAATTATATCTTTTGCCTGCTTTTATCCACACACATAAGGATTCTAGGATGCTTTTATCTAAAGTAGATCACAGAATCACAGAATACTTACGGTTGGAAGGGGCCACCTGAAATTATCTTGTCTAACCCCCTGCTAAAGCAGGCTCACTCAGAGCAGGTTGCACAGGGTCACATCCAGGCAGGTTTCGAATGTCTCCAGAGAAGAAGACCCCACAGCCTCTCTGGGCAGCCTGGGCCAGTGCTCTGTCACCCTCAACGTAAAGAAGTTCTTCCTCATATTCAGCTGGAGCTGCCTGTGCTGCAGTTTGTGCCCGTTGCCCCTTGTCCTGTCGCTGGGCACAACTGAAAAGAGCCTGGCCCGTCCTCTGACACTCACCCGTAAGATATTTGTGGGCACGGGTAAGATCCCCTCTCAGTCTTCTCTTCTCCAGGCTAAACAGGCCCAGCTCTCTCAGCCTTTCCTCACTAGGGAGATGCTCTGGTCCCTTGACCATCTTTGCAGCCCTCCGCTGGACCCTCCCCAGCAGTTCCCCCTCTCTCCTGGACTGGGGAGCCCAGAACTGGACCCAGCACTCCAGGGGCGGCCTCACCAGGGCAGAGCAGAGGGGCAGGATCATCCCCCTCGACCTGCTGGCCACGTTCCTCCTAATGCACCCCAGCCTCCCACTGGCCTTCTTGGCCACCAGGGCACACTGCTGGCCCATGGGCAACTTGCTGTCCACCAGAACCCCCAGGTCCTTCTCTGCCGAGCTGCCCCCCAGCAGCTGTACTAGTGCAGTGGGTTGTTCCTTCCAAGGTGCAGGAACTTAAACTTGCCCTTACGGAACTCCATTATGTTCCTCTCCACCCAACTAACTCTCCAGCCTGTTCAGGTCTTGCTGAATGACAATGCAGCCTCCTGGTGTATCAGACACTCCTCCCAGTTTTGTATCAACAGTTCTATACTTTCTGTCTCTTTAGCTTCAGTAATAACATCCATGCAGTATTTTCTGCTGTACTGTACAAAATCTGACAGCTTCTTCCCACAGAAATGTGTTAGTCTTTCATATGCTAAGGAGAAGCAGGAGCTGCCTTTCAGTGTTTGTAGTAGTCTGTACAACAGCTATATTTCCATTGTTATTTCTTTCACTTAAAACTAAGTACAGATGGAAAAATCCTCCATTTTCTACTTATAACTGAAAGGCTGGTGTTGTATTTTTACATTGTTAAAAGTGTTTATTACATACTGTCACATGTGCAATAAAATATTATGACATCTTTAACTTGTAGCACGAACAGATACAGAATTTAAGTGGATAAAGTTTGAAAAGGCATATTGGCAACCCAGATCTGTCCCCTAGGCTTTGGGGGTTTCCAATGGTAACCACCTTCACTGTAGGCTACCCTAAGGGCGCAGGATGCTGGTAAAGCTAAGCCAATCTTATGGTTCATATTACTTGACAGCAGCTGTGTGCTCTTGGTCCCTCCTGCCCACCACGCTGGCTCTGGTGCACATTTGACCCTATGGCAAGTCAATCTGGGAGCAAAACTGGCAAACCTTCTGAGACAAAGCAATCCAGATGCTAAGTGATATGCTCTAGACTCATAGCTATGGCTGACATGCCATGGACCAAGGTAATTGCCAACAAAGTTTGAATATGGGATATTAATACAGAGCCATCTCTTTTGAGATGGATGGCACTTGCTAAAAGCAACATAAAACACTCCTGCAACGTCCCTCCTCCACACAACACAGCTCCTCCCCTTCCTGGTTCAGTTATTCATGAGAGTTGAGTTTAGAGAGAAGGAAATTTGAGAACTTGAATGGTGTGCCAAAGATCTCTCTGCAAGTGCATTCCTTATAGCAATGGCACTGCAGCATGCAAACGCTTTGAGGAAATACAGGACCATCAGCTGTCAAAACATATAGAATCATAGAACTGTTTAGGTTGGAAAAGACCTTTAAGATCATTGAGTCCAACCACTAACCTAACACTGCCAAGTTACCACTAAACCATGTCCCTAAGCACCACACCTACACATCTTTTAAATATCTCCAGGGATGATGACTCAACCACTTCCCTGGGCAGCCTGTTCCAGTGCTTGACAATCTTTTCAGTGAATAAATTTTTCCTAATATCCAATCTAAACCTCCCCTGCTGCAGCTTGAGGCCATTTCCCCTCATCCTATCCCTTGCTTCTTGGGAGAAGAGACTGATACCCATCTCACTACAAGTTCCTTTCAGTCAGTACATGGGACACCACATCAAGAAAATTATTTGTCAAAAAAATTATTCAGGAAAAAACATATCCCTAGCAACTTACCAGAGACACAGTTCAGGACAGACAGGCTTTCCTCTGCAGATGGAGCCCCGGACACGACTTGAGATCCACGCTAAGTCCCTTGGCCTTGCCAGTCCCCTTCCTGTGTCATCAGTATCTTTGCAGGTCAGCCTATCCTGTGTAGCAAAATTTGAGTGTTTCATCAAATATTCCTGGAGAAAATGTCATTCTGTGCCCTCTCTACCAAACCTGCTCAGACATTTACACACAACAGCTTCAGCTTCAAAGCAGGACCTTACACATGGCTTAGCCACCAGAGAGAGGTTGTTTATTTTGGCCACAGTTTATGTGTGCTTTTGTGCATTGAAAATCACAGTCCTTGGCTGAGCCATTTCACAAAATATCTTAAGGATCTGATCCATCCCTTGTTGAATGGTGGCAGAACTCCTACTGACACCATGAAAACAAGATCAAGCGCTAATCTTTTACAGAAAGCATGAATGCTTTTTTTGTCAGATCCTAAACCACAAATACTACTCAGGTCACTGTGTTTTTCTGCTGTGTGTTGTTTAATATTTGCCCAGTGTTGGGTTTGCTATAGCTTGTATTAAAATCCTTTTAGGAAAGGAGTAAAAAGAAAGGGGAGGAGAGGAAGGGAGAGGAGATGAGATGGAGGTGCAGCTTTCATGGCTTTTTTAATGATGAGAAAAACCATTACTTTGTCCTGACAATAATAACAATTACTGTAGAAACTATAACCAAAGAGGACACAGACAAAACCCCGGGTTATTTGCAAAGAAATTTGGAGGCCAGCATAAGAAGTTCATGGAAAAGAAAGCAGGACAATATGGTGCTAAAGGGAAAAACAGGCCAGATGATATCTAAAGCAAATTAGCCAATGTTCATTTGACTTCAGTAAAGTTATTACACCTTACCTCAGTTTTGGCCTATCTACTAATTGCTCAACTTATGAATAGCAATGAGATTTGAGCATATTATGCTTAAATTATGTTGTTTACACAAATATTGGCTGGATTTTGAAAGCTAATAACAATTTGAATTCATACTTACCTTATCCAAGCTGCCAGCAATTTAGCATAAATACCAAGTTCTGCCTGGAAATGGAAAAAAAGAGATGGAAAGTTTTACATCGTTTTAAAGGTCTCTTGGAATGCTTTATAGCAAATACATCTTAAAAGGAAATAGGAACTGAGGTAGGACTGTGAACCCACCTATAAATCTAGAGCAATTTAAGTAAAATTATTTTAGATTTCCAGCTTAAAGTTTTTCTCTGGACTTTCCAATGCATTAAAAACAAAGGTGGGGTTTTTTTTAAGATCTGCAGTTCTTAAAACTTGAAACCAATAGCAAATTGATGAAAGAAGCTGATTTTACATTTGAAAAGTAGTACATTGTATTACAGCTAATGTCCAAATTACTCATCAAATAGTATTTTATTTCCCTTGTTGAATTTTCTTCTGAATTTTTAGTTTAACTAATTAAGCACCAATTGACATTTCCTCACAAAGCACAGAAACTTTCACTGCATATAAGCAACCCATCCCACCTGCCTGGGAGTGATATCTGCTTTACAGCATATGGGCCCATCTATGGCTATGGAGAGAGTGAGAAATACCCAAGGAAGCAGAATTTGCCCATTCAGTAACTCCAAAAAGTTTTGTAAGGACGCTTGGAAGAGCAGTAGTCAAAGACAGGAAAATACCTACCAGACGGCTGTGGCTGGCAGCACGCTGCAATTGCCCAACTATGTCATGTACCACACCTTCGTATGATACTGCACTGGAGCAGGAGCTTGATTCCCTTTGACAGTCATGTTATGGGGGTTCATTCCTGTCCTCTGTGAAATGGGCTTTCTTATCTTCCTCCCACTTTGCAGCATGGCTCTGATTTTCAGCTGAGATAACTGCCCATAGTTCTTGCCCACAGCGCTGGCATTCTTGTACAGGGGGTGGTATAAGACCTACGTGTTGTTATCATGCATGAAACACTCCATAAGGTCTCGGCATCATTAGTGTTGCTACCTGGAAAACAGAATCTGTGCAATTTCTATGCAGCTGTCATAGACTTATTTCATCTACCAGAGAGAAATGTGACCCCAGGTACCACAGGTATGTCTATGACTTTCCAAGGAGTGATGAAATCTCATGTTGAATGCTACTGAGTATCTCTGTGCAATTGTTCCTGGGTTCTGTAAAGTTCCTCCTGTGGTACTGCCATCCACCTCACCTCTTCAGGGGGCCTTTTCCAATAACCTTGTAGAAGCCATTGTGCCAGGATGTTTTCTTGCATAAAGGGAAAAGGATGTCACTCTCTGGTATCGTTTCTTCTTCTCTCTTTCCCTTGTACTTCATGGGTAGATCAGGACCCTTCTGTGGTGTTTGAAATGCCAGCTGCTGGGCCTTTAATCAAGCACCTGGCTCTTTTCAAAATGAAAATCAGAAAACAGTTCTTGAACATCTCTTCTGCCTCTTAAAATGGAGCCTTTGTGTCCATGAATGCTCTTTCATGGCTTTTCACGTTCAGACGAAAGGAGCTTCCCTGGGCAGGCTATGGATGCACAGTGAAACCCAGGGTATTTTTGTGTGATGTCTGGTCACCAATGCCAGCACTGTGTCAACTCATTTCTGAAAAGAAAGTAAGAGAAAATACCAACCCAGTCCTAAAACATAGCTGTAGCCGTTCTTTGTAGCCACCTTAGGTCAGTACTTGTCCCTTTCATCTGTAAATTGGCAGCATTAGTGTCTGATTCTATGATGACACCAGGAAATTCCCTGAAGTCCCTAGTATTCCCTTAGAATAAAATTAGCAGGGGGAATGAAGGAGGTGTGCAGTGTGCTTCAAAAAAGGGAAAGCACAGCTTTGTTTTTATTTGAGCTGGTACCCCAGCTCAGAAAATACCCCCCACCCTTGTTTAGACAAAAACAGAGAACGCTCAGCTTGTGTAGGAATTGCACCTGTCCAGCTGCAGAGACAGCAGGTTGGGTGGCACTCGGTCCACCCAAGCAAGACCAAGAGCAAGAGTCCATGCTCTTCTCCTCTTGGCATACTCCTGAAATTTTGCAGGAACATGGATCCTCCTAGTGACCCCAGCATTCCCTCCAAGGACAAAGGCACCAGAAGCACATGGCTGACCTTGGCAGGACAGCACGGTTTACTTCTTGCCTTGTTTGTCTTGTGCAGGCTGTTTCCAAAGTTTTGGAGTTAGTGCTGAGATCCAAGTCCTTTGGGTATTTTCTTACTGGAAGGGGAAGTTTATGTGTATTTTGGGAAAATATGTTTTCATTTAGTTTCCTTGTTGTCCCTCCTTCAGGGTCTATTTTTTCCAAGTGTTAGAAAAATAAAATTTTGGGTTTCAAAGGGTCCTACAAATGTACCAAACACGTTCCAGATGCCAAAGAGAAAAAAAATCCACTGTATGAAGTGGTCAGCTTTGGTTCACCCAGGCACAACTGCCTCAGCAGCCTGCCTTCCCAGTAGCTTACTGTGTCCCCTACAGCAGATGAATAAAATGTCTGTGGGAAATGATTTGTTGGTAAGGTAATAGCACTTCTTCCTTCCAAAATATGTTTGCCAACACAGAAAGCCACTCTGACCACTGTACTCGAGTTGTTCCTCGCATTAAAAAAAAGGAAGGAGCAAGAACCTTTAAGCAGAAAGTGGCACAGCAGCGTAGGGCTCACGCCAAGCAGGAAGCAGCTATAATGGTGAAGCAGATGCTATGGACCATTACCCTGTGGCCCCTGCCCCCACGTACCTCTGCACAGCAATGAAAGATGGGCAAGTGGGAGTTAATAGCTTTGACCACTCTTCAATACAACCAGGAGCAGCATGTGACAAGCAGAGTGCTTGGGAAGGGGGGAGACCAAGCCACCTCCCTGTGCCTGGCTGCTCAGCAACTAATTGTGTACTCTTCATTTAAAAATGTCCCAGGGCTGTTTAACTTCATCCCAAACTTCTGAAAGCCTGGAATTCTGACACCACACACCAGAACATTTTACAGAGATGGATGAAAAGCGATGTTCACTGGGTACAACTTTCCCTGCCTGGCTCTGCAGCTCTCCACCTCCAGCTGCAAGCTCGGCAGCAGTAAGGCTTCAAGCACAGCAAAGCACTGGGCCGCAGCTGTGCTCAGCAACATAGGAAAGCACTTCCACTAACTTTTCCTGTCAGTCTCAGCACTTAGGCTGGTGTTGCTCCCCTCCGCAGGAGAGCAGAGCTCCCAGTCAACCTACAGGAGCCACCTGCTTTCCGCTCATCAAGCTGCCCATCTTCTGTCATGCATCTTCCTTATAGATGAGGTTTGGTCCCCCAGCCCTTGCTCACCCAGGTCGGTTTGCATTGTTAAGGTAATGAGCTCCATTTCAAGAGGATCTTCCCTCCAGATGGATTCAAAGCATTTTGCAAACTGTTACTTAATTAAGCAAGGCAAACCCAGCAGGGAAAGCTCTCCTTAACGCTGCACAACAAATCCATTTTGGAATTTGGGAAACAGATGTTTTACCGCCAGCCCAGCACAAGTAATGATGGCTATTGGTAAGAAAACTCAGACTGGGGAGAAGTATCTGAGTGTATCACAGGTACCAAGTCAGATAACTTACGATTTCATCCAAACAAGAAGCACCATAAAAGGGAGGGTGGTTCTTTTCTTCCACAGCTCCCAGGGAAGGGTTGCTCCAGAGGTTCACTGAGCTTCTAGAGATGAACGTCCAGGTTCTTGCCTCCATGTTCTGAGACAGAGCAGTCAATGGGGAATAACTTAAAATAGGTTACTAAAAGGTTTTCTTGGTTTTCAATTTCTCGTGTTCCTTATTGTCTGTCTTTTTCCCAGATCTTAAAGGCCCCTAGACTTCAAGATGGTGATGAAGGTCAAAACCCCTGAATCCTCCATAAGATTTTTGAGACTGCAGTGCTGGAAGAAGAAACGTATCAGCAGAAGAATCTCTGCAGATATAAAATACTCTCATTCCATTGGCTTTGGTCATGCTATGCGAGTTATACAAGCACAAGATGTGTCCTCAGATTCTCTTCTGACTAATTCTTTGACTTTGCTGGGTGAATAAGGCCCTTGCTTGGCAAACCCTGTGCTCTTACCTAATGTAATCACACAGACAAAGCCTGCCTGGATGCATGCCCACATTCAGGAAAGCTGTAGAATCCACCGGATGGGAAAACTGGAGGACACCATAGGCCAAAATGTCCACTGACCTCTCGCATGCACGTCTCCCACCACTCCCCATGGGACACGCTGGCCAGGAAGACTGGATTAAGGTCCCTCCTACAATATGAAATGCTAGGATGGCAGCAAGACTACTGTAAAGAAGAGTACAGAAATTAGCTACCCTTAAAACACTGAGGAAACCTTCACCCAAACTGTCCATGCCCCAAAAACCTACTGTGGAGGTAGGTCAGGAAGAATGATGGGATTTAGCTGGCCACCAAAGCCCAGCTGTGGAGATAGCCAAGGACTTTTTACCTGTGCCATGAGGAGGACAAGTGGAGGTTGCTACAGTTTCCCCGTCTAGGAGAAGTTACCACATTGACAGTGCCAAACTGAAACAAGGCTCCTTTCATGCCGGGATGGGACTTGACCAATCATGCTTTTATCTGATTGTGTTCCACTTCATGTTTTCCAGGCACACTAAAAAGCTGTGACTAAATAGGTAACTTCAGTGTGGAAATTTCCATTTTAAACTAGCATCTTTCCAAAAAAGAAAAAAACTTTGGAAAATAGACAGCTGCCCAAAGGCTACCTTATTTGCATAATGAGTGCTCCCCATCAAACAGAAAAATTAAAGTCCTTTGAGTTCAGATTTAACATTAGCTACATTCTTGAAAACTGCCCCAGGGTGCAGAAATATGCATAAGTGTTTCTACTCTGGTGCCAGAAGTGATTGTACCTTCAGGAAATGCTTTTTAAACCAGTTTCTGACTCTCACTCAAACTACTTAAATACCTTCTTGCAGTTCACATGCTGAGTTTTGTTACAGATTCCACCATAAATGCTGAATCCCAAACAACCCTCAAACTACACCCTTTGAAAAGCATAGGAATCACACAGGGATAAGGGATGCTTATTTCCAGCAGGATCTGCCACAAACCATAGGACTCCCCCCACCCCTATATCTGATGACTTTCTAAAGTCCTCTCATTCATATAATAATGGCATTGTCTGCAAGGCTCTTTGATGCCTGGGAGGCTTGAAGAATGGTTAGAAGACTTGTTTGGGAAGTTTTCTTAAGTTTCACATTTTTCTACTGTTAAGATTTGTATAAAAGCAAGGTAAGAAAATTGTTCATGTTTCATTATTGAGAATGCAGCCACCACTGAGCAGCCACAATAAGACTTCTCTCCCTTCAGGCAACAACCCACTAGACAAGTTTAAGTCCATTATTTCTACAGAGATCTCATTTGCATGGAATATTTTCAAACGGTCTCATAAGCAGCAAATTTAAGAACAAGACATTGCAAAATATGAGCAAAAAATGGGACTCCTCTTTTATTTCCCTGCAGTGTTGAATTTGGTTTTAAACCCCATGAACACAGAAAAAGACATAGCTCTGGTTTTCACAAGGATTAAAAAAAAAAAAAAAAAAAAAAAAAGAAGAAAACAGAAAAGACTTTTTTGGTTTGACTTGCTATTTACCCAGATTTTCTAAATTCTGTGTATGATTTTCTAAATTCAAAGTATAGCAAGTATGAAGAGAAAGAGGACGCTTTCCTATGAAACTTGATGAAAAGCACATGGTCCTTTTATTCTTACATTGCATCTCTCTCTGAAACAGCACAGAGAAGTCTCAGCACACAGTGATCACTTACACTTTTTGCATTGTCAGCTACAAGAAAATCTAACCAGAATGAGGACTTTGGTTAGGAACAGGAGTATACTTCTCATCATCCTATAAAACATTTGCTGAAGTAGGAAACAACATCTTTTCCTCAGTAAAAAGGAGTGTGGATGCCTTTTACAAACTACAAATATGGATCAAATATTGGTTTGTTTTCTAGTGGTTCTCCATTGTCCCATCAGTAAAACACAATTATTTAACAGTAAGGGTGACCTGGAGTAAGAACAATCAGCAAAGGGAATTGGTGGGATCTTGCTGTCTTCTGGTTAAGACAGGAGCAGATCTGGAAGTTCTGCTTTGTTGAAGACATGATCTGCTGGACTCCAATAAGGGGTAATCAAAGAAATCCCATGGTCGATGTTATAAATATCTTAAAGGTCAGTTTTGAACTTAAAATCTCACTTGACACCTGTTGTGTTAGCTTGCAAGTTGAACCCATGCTCAAGCTCAAGTCCTAGACCTTTGATTCACATGATGTCTCTAATCTGAAACATGCCAAGTATCTTGCCTGAAGCTCACACAAACAGATGAAAGGAATTGGCTTGAACTGAATTTGCCCCCTAACTGGGGTACATGGACAGTACAGAGGATTCAGGTATCATGTTGAAGATAATAGCTTAAGAAACCAAGCAGGTAGGAAAATGTTTGCAAAAAATCTCAGTGCCTGTGCTTTACGATCAGTTCTGCTAAATAAACTGATCAGCTCTAAATAGACTGTATTGCTAATTTCTAGTCTTTATCTCCCATATTAAAGATTTCTATCACCTCACTGAGGAGCAGACTCACTGTCCTACGGGCTAGCTGGCCAGTCACACCCCGTAAGTTACAACTGAGACAAAGAATCATAGAATCATTTAGGTTGGAAAAGACCTTTAAGATCATCAAGTCCAACTGTTAACCCAGCACTGCCAAATGCACCAGTAAACCATGTCCCTGGACACCACAGCTATGCATTTTTTAAGTACTTCCAGGGATGGTGATTCCACCACCTCCCTGGGCAGCCTGTTCCAGTGCTTGACCACCCTTTCAGTGAAGAAATTTTTCCTAATATCCAATCTAAACCTCCCCTGGTGTAACCTCCCCTGTTTCCTCTTGTCCTGTTGCTTATTATCTGGGAGAAGAGACCGACCCCCACCTGCCTGCAGCCTCCTGTCAGAGAGCTGTAGAGAGCCACTATTAGCCACCACTATTTCATATTTATTTCTACATTATTATATAATTACATGCAGTGAACAGACATGGAAAACAATCACAGCCTGAGCACGGAGACTTTCTGTACAGACAAAATGACTGCATTTACAAAGTATATTATTACTAGCACCTAATTTAGCCTGTCAGAGTAACACTATGAGGGACTAATTAAAGCAAAAGCAGAACAAATGCTTGCACTCAAGAAAAACACCAGGGAAAATGTAGACAGATTTTACCAATCTGCACATATCTCATGCCTGTCAATGTGAAGTGTTTCTGAGGTGGTACATTTTACCTGTTTTAAAGCAGTCTGTTCCACTAAGATAGCTCTCAATTTCAAGAGTGGATCGCTGGCACTCACTAATTGCCCAGATTTGCTTCCTTGACCAAGCTTAAGACTCTGAATTTTGAGCCTCCAGCCACATTTTTTAAGTTTTCTTCTGCTTTTCATGGTCCCAGAAATCTATATTCTAAATATGATGAATCTCCCATGAGAAGAAACAAACAAATCAACAAACAACAGGACAGATGAGGAGAAGGAGAAGAAAGAGAGATAGCATGGTATTCTCAGCACAGCTGTTGGACCAACTCACTGTCATTTGCTTGCATAAAGTAAGCAAAAACTACCAAGATATTTTGCAGGGGATTGAATTAATCCAGTGCAGGGCTTGGGCAAAGGGAGAGAGGATCCTCTCTGTATTTGCCACTATGAATGTCCTTTTGTAGACACTCTTCATAGTGTCTCTCTTGTCCTTATCCACACACCCCTGTACCACCACCCAGCCTCCATCTCTCAGTGATGGTGGAGACAGCAGCCAGCCCACAGCACTTCTGCCACACTTCACCTTACTGAGCAAAAGCCCAGCAGCCCCTTCATAGAAGCAGTCTTGTATGCAAGGAAGAGGGTACAAGAATTTGAGTACAAAATTACTCAAGAAGCAAAAATGAGTATTTTTCATACACTTTTGAGCCCTGCACAAGTGTTAATTTTTATCACATGTTCTGGCAGGACAAACGTGGGTCTTAACTGTATTGGTCAGGCCACGCTGATGGGCATACAATGCGGAAATGTACTTCTGCTGCACATCAAGCAGGAAGATTTCTGTGTTGCTGAGGTTGTTATATGTCAAGCACTGGGTATTGCAGCAAATTAAGATCTTTCTCACCAGAGGCCATTATTCAGAGGATGCCCTGAAAAGGCCTGTTTTAAAACTCACTGAAGCTACAGGATTTCAAGACCACTAGTTACAGAGGCAGTTCATCTAGTAACTGGGCTTCTGTCCACAAATGCGTTTCTGATCATCGTCATGCTCATCCTCATCGTTTCTGGCTGAAGCCAGGTACTCTTGAATACCTGTTTAGTGTTTGGAGTACATACTCTGAGAATGAGAATTTGCAATTACATATTCTCAGTACCTAAAATTACCTCACTTTTGCTATTAGCAGTTGGGATGTAGAATCTACAAGGCCTTGAAGAAGACATGCTTCTGCTTTATGCTTCTGAGGTTCAGCCAGGCAACAAGCCCGGGAGACAGGACACAAAGCTGCGCATCCCAAAATCCATCACTTTGCTACTGCAGCATTTTCCATTGAATGGTATTTTCCACAAACACATATACATGCATATTTATAGTATGCCTGCAGAGATCATATTTTTCCTATACTCCCAAATTCTAACTCTTCTCCAGCTCTACTGCATTCTTTCTCATCTGTTCTGTCTGTAGGTTAAAATATATTATCTTTTAAAAGTGTGTCTACTAGATAAAGCAAAAGCATATAAATCTAATGAATCAACCACAAGTCAGCTATGTGATGACATTTGGTGGCAGTTCCCAGCACAGGTTTTGGCCACAGAGTGGTGCAGCAGTGGTGATAGCTCCAGATGAGAAGAGCAGCTGGACTAAGCTTCAGGAGGGATGGCTCCATCCTCTCCTGTGGGCAGACCACTTGAATGGCAGAAAATAGGGTGTGTGTAGTGGTTCAAGTCAGGGCAATGACAAAGAGGTTTAGTGTTCACACAGGAAGACTTTCAGAACTGAGGTATGAAAGACATTTTAAAATAGAGAGCTAGGAGCTTAAAGAAGATGGTCACTCCAATGCCAGTTTTCTTTCTCATCTAAGCTGCAGAATATCTTTCAAAGTCCATCCCTTTCAAACAGTTCCTGAAGGCCCACATGTTTTCTTAAGCAAGGCAAATCTGGTCCCCTCTATTGTTTCATTCACAGAGTCGTTCATAATAATATTATTCCCTGGGCAGTTACTAGATCACATTCTTCCCTCTTGTTTTGTGCTAGAGATGATCGTAGCAGCCTCTTTGGACAGCTCGATCCATTGCTTAGACCCCAACAACATTACAGGGGTTGTCCTCAATGAGATTATCTTCCTCGTTCAGAAAGGCAATTCAGTGAAACCAGCCAGCTGCCATAGTAGTCAACAGTCTTGGAAAGGTGCTGCAGCCACTCAGCTGCTCATCAGCTACATGGGCTCTGTAAGAACTGGCCATGCCTTCCCGGTGCAGTTGTCTCAGTGCAGCCCATCTGTACCCAAACCCAATTGACTCCCCTCCCTTCTGGCTCCAAGTCAATGGGGAGAAGAAACTTCTTTAAACCTGGGAAAAACAGAACAGGCTGAGGGTGAACATACATACATTGAATTTTGCCACTGGTTCTGGTGTCTTGGGGGCTTTTGATCCCCTGGGCCTCTCATTTTCAACATGACATGCTGTCAAAGTCTCAAAATGTGGCAAATGACCCAAGCAGTTGGGGAGGTCCCTGGAGGTCGGTACGAGAGGTGGGTATACAGCATATGCATCCAGGCAACATGCCTTTGCTATCTACAATAACATCCCAGCCTGAAGGGGCAGTGGATGTTTTCCGAACAGTCCAGTTTTTATTCATCTTAAGATTGGTTGTCAGAGAGACAGGAGCTGAGCTGTCTTAGAAAAATAGTCAGAGGTTGGTGTACAATTACACTGTATTACCCTCCCTCAGTCAGATAAATCACTTTTGGGGGAAGAGGTTCATAACAATTCCAGACATGCCTAATAGTTCCACTGCGAGTCTCTGGACAAAGCCTGGGACTGAAAACAAAATGAAATCATTACATAAAATTATTTATATATAGTGCTTGAGAGTCCCAGCTGAAATGAGACCTTCCTTTCTAGTGGGTGCTGTGCCGAGCCAGCCAGAGGCAGCTCCTGCCTGAAGTATTTGCCATCTCAACAGAAAGGAGGGCAGAGAGGCACCTGCTCCTTCTCTTCCCACAGGCATGGGGCTGGAGGAGGTCTGGGGCCGGCCCAGGCTGGTGTGCATGGCAGCAGAGAGCAGAGGTTTTGCAACATTGCATAAACCAGGTAGTCTGCTGAGCCTTATTTTTATTGTTGTTATTATTAAATACATTACCAGAGCCTCCTGAAGCCACATAAACCAAGATAATTTCCTCAAGCTGCGCTCCAAGAGGCATATTACACCCCCCACCAAACTTATTAAGTGAAGTATGCATATTATCTTTGCTTATGGTTTTTAAGCCTCGTCAATGCTATTGTAATTGTGTTCATAACACAGATCAATAAGTACAGTTAAAATAGGCCCTGCCTGCCTCAGGGGAAAGGCATTAAAAGTAGCTGGGTAACAGCTTTTTCAGAGATCTTTCTGCCCACCAAGCAAAGGGAGCTCACTTTAAACTCTCATCTTCTCAGGAAAAGATCTTATTTGCAACTCAATCTTTGAATTGGTTTTGAAACAGAAGATGGCAACAGCTTTCACTTGGAATTAAGGAATCAAGTTAACTGGGCAGAGTTTTTTTTAAAAAAGTTCTAAATCTTAAAGCATTTTAAATTAATCCACATTGAAAAACACACATTCCCACCCCATCAGCACTGGCAGGTTTCAGCCGCCACTTGGGTGTAATCAGAGATCAACAAAGATCACGCAGGTAAAGTTTGTGTCCACTTCACTAGTGGACAACATGAAATACAAAAGATACCAAAAGCCAATAAGATAAATGAAAAATACGTTCACTTCTTGCCATGTTGAAGAAATCTTTGAGTGTGTTTGTTACTTGCTCCAAAATGAAATATGCCTTGCTATTTATGCAGCAAAATAGCATATTTCCGAAGACATAAATAAATATATCAAAGGTGAAACACTGAGGAGTTTATTAGCTTAGTTATTAAGAGCTCTTTACACTTAACAACCTAAAGCATACACAGAGCAATTTGTAATCAGCATTTTCTAAGCTCTGAATAATCCATTCCTTAAGCAAGTTTTGCTGCTTCCTTGAAAACAACTTTCATGTCTTCAGACCTTCACTGAAGAAAGCCAAATTCATTAAAGCAACTTCTTAGTTATGCCTTTCTCCCCCTAATTCCATCGTATCTCCCATTCTCAACTGAGTTAATTTGTAATCAGAGCTACAGAGCCTCCTGCCAGGGCAGGGTTCAGCCCTGGGAGAACATCTCGTGGACAGGATTCCAGCTGGGTAAGGGACCAGCACAGTCCAGGGATATGACCACCGGCAGAGCTGTTAGCTGGAGCCTGAGGCCTTTCCCCCCCCTTTTCCTGGTCACACCATCTCCTTGAAGCACAGATCTCCTCCCTCCACAGGCATCTCCTCTCCCATCTAGACTGCATTCCCTCATTGCTCTATTCCTCCCTGATACACAAACTCCCATCTTCTCCCATCTCCTTCAGCTCTGCCAATCACTGCAGTACTTGAGTACTCCCTCCCTTCACTAGTCACTTTTTTCTTTCATCTTCCTTTTCTCTTTTCCCCTTTTCCTTGTTGGTTTACTCTCTTTTCAACATAATCTATATTGAAAAAATATTTCTGCTGCTAACTAGCATTTCTGTTGTGCTTATCCAAGCCTTACACACATTACCCAGTTTAGATTAATGTATTCTCTTAATCACATTGCTGCCTAGCTGCAATACATCATCTTAAGCCAAACTAGCAATATGCAGTGTACCTAAAGAGATCTCCGAGGGAGTAAACAAACCTACAGTTTCTTGCAATGACCATGCAAGTGAGACACCTTCTGGCAAGGGTAACATGAAACAGACAGTATCTTAACAAGTAACACCCTTTTTTTTAAGTAATCCTTTAAAACATTCCCAAGACAGAGGTGAGTAGGATCAGAGAAGCAAAATTCATGTTCAGACATAAATCCTGAAAATCTGTGCCATTTTTACAGACTTACCTTACACCTGAGAATCATAGCATAGGCACTTCAGCTTCTTGTACCAACCATCCATTTAAACGACACTCCTCTCTTTCTCTGAACTGGAAGGCTTTAGGGATCATCTCATAGCAGTTCTTAAAATTGTCCTCAAAATCAAAAGATGAAGAATATGTAAGTGTCTGTAACACCCACCTGGTAGCTTTCAGTATGGCCACACCACCATCTGGCACAACAAGATGCTCTGTGACCATCCCTGTAGTCTTCACATTCACTTGCTCTTGGTGTTTTTACCATTAATCTCAAATAAATAATATTAGACTGACAGAATATGGTGAATCTAAGAACATTATACGGCCAGTCACTTCAATCACAGTCAGTAGGAGAAGGGGTGGCTTTGCAAGAGGACAATGAAGGAGGGAATCAGTAAATGAATGACAATATTAAGTCTAGCTACCATGGGCCAGGCTAAGGGTCTGTCTCCCACTAACAAGCATAATGCTCTGGGCAGCACCTTTTTTGTCATGGCACAACAACGTAACATCAACAAGTCATGCTGTAACACACAGTTATTTTGATTGTTTTTCAAACCTATATACTTTCCAGTATTTTACAAACACACATTCTGAGTAAGGGGAAGACAGAGACCCAGGAGCTTTATTCTGAAATAATACAGTATTTCCCAAATCTGAAATGAGTAGAAATATTTTCGTGAACTAACTTATATATTGAAAGGAAGGTCTTTAAAATATAAAATAATTCCAATTCAAATACCGTAGTAAGGTGCTAATGCAAAAGCTCAGCTCTAAAAGTGGCATCAGTGTAAACTAAAAGGACCGCTAAAACAGGTCCTCATTCTTACATTTCTGTTGCTAACACTGAGATCAAATAGGATCATGCTGGCAGCAATGTAGAGAAAAATAAATTATTATAAAAAATCCAAACTTAAACAGCTAAAATACAGGATACATTATTCCAATAGAAGCTGACACATACACAGCGGCATCATCAGAATGATTTTATTTTATTTGACAACATCGTGAATTATTAGGAAGAGCTAGTTCAGTGGATAGGAAATTCCAAAACACACATCGGCTTCCTAACCTCTCATAACCTCCTCTGAACCTAATGAACATACTAGACATATATACAAGAAAAGTCTATTCAACAGATTCTAAATAGGAAAAGAACAAATTCTGGCACTGCTCTGTTTCCCGTTTATGGACGTGATTGAAAACAAAACCTCCCTTGCACTGTATTTGGATGATTGAGTCATATAGTCCTTGTTTGTATTCTCAGGGTCTTGGAGACCATTGATTTGGAATGCAGGAAATAATTTTTTCTTTGTTCAGATTCATTGTAATTTAGTGCAGAGGGAAGGACAACATTTACCTTTTTCTGCAGTATGGGACATACTTTCACAAGGATTTTACACCCTTCTTTTCCTCTCACAGTAGTTTTAAAGCATTCTTAGCTTTGATGGCATCTTTTGTCCTAGCTGGTGGTGTCTGCTGGAGATTAATGCCTAGTTAATAGAAGACTATACAAAACCATCAGCAAGCAAATTAAAATGATCTAAGAGCCCTTTCTGGCTTTACACTTTTTGAAACCATTAAAAAGAGAGACAAGCATACCTGTGCCATTGTAAGGAAAAAAACCCCCACTGTAATATTTAATCTGCTCACAGTTTCTGGGAACCTGTCCAATGATGTATGACTGCCAGAGGAAAACTATTGTCTCCCTGGGGGCTCCACTGGAGCAGGGCTCCCTGGTACTTCATCATCCTCCACTGCACAAAGCCCTTCTACCTAAGGTAGCTTCCCTTAAAGGTGATTGCACTGAAGGGCGTTATTTGCAGTCTTAAACTTAGGCAGAGACTTAGGTGTTTTGCAGGAGCAGGAGGAAAGCATAGAGCACTACAGAAGGGAGCAAATATAACCACTATTTTATAAAAGAAAAATGTGGCTATTTAAACCTTTTCTCCTTCTCCACTAGCCATTTTTTCCTTTTGTAGCAATGATCACACAGGTCAAAATAAAAAACGTGGGGTGGAACAGACCATTGTGGCTCTAATATTGCCTGAAGGAAGGATGTCTGCATTTCTAGTCTTCAGAGTTTTAGTCTTCAGACAGTTCAACCAAAGATTGGGTTTTTTCCCTTTACTTTTGAAAAAAAGTAGCTATTTTCCACAGGAAAAAAAATAAAAAAGAATGGGATTTTTGTAAGAAAAACAATTTTTTATGGTTTTTTTTTTCCTTTGGCTGAAATAAGTTCTCAGTGCTTGGGTTTCTGCAAGAAGTCACAATATTGTCTAGAAAATCAACCAATTAATAACAGGTAACACCACGGGAACCGCTCCAGAGTAAATCCCTCCTCTTCCTGGTGTACAGCTCTTCAGAAGTTGTGCAGAATATATTTCCTCCTTCCACAGGCGAGAGGGACTTGGATCATTTCATTCCTCCCATTCTGGCCTTCTAGAAACACCCACAAGCTGAAAACTCCTAAGGGGAGGGGGGAACCCTAAGCCACTCATTTTTCACCCTCCTTGGTCTGGTGAAAGGAAAAGCCTGCTCTCCTGGCTGGTCTGCAGCCCTGCAAACAACACAAGAGGGCTCTGTGGCTGCACACAGCCAGCCCCACCGCATGCCACACCGCTCGGCCATGGAGTTTTCCTCACCTGGCCCTTCTGGACCGGCCACCACCGCTGAGCGCGGGCTGGTGGCACCCCTCTCCCCAGGCCCAGCGTAGAGAATGAGATGTCCCTTCCCCTGCCCTCCAGCTGCCCCCACCGCTTCACCGGCTTGGCCGGGGGGCTGGGATGCCTCTGGGCAGCGGCGGTGGGGAAGTGACCTGGCGAAGTGACCTGGCGTGGGGCAGCAGAGCAGGCGGCAGGCCTGCCCTGGGCGCCATGTGCGGGCAGTCGTGCTGTGCTGGAAGTGCCTGCCCTCCGCTCTGAGTCATATTTATCGCTCTCCAAAGAACTTCAGAGCAGGCAAAGCTCTTAGTTTCATTTTAGCTCTTTCTCTTCTGAGATCATTAAAACTTTGGCTGCAGGCAGAGCTGGCCATGTGGCTGGTGTCTGCAGTGTGTGAGCGGGAACAGCTCCCTCTTGGGCCTGAGCCCCATCTCCATCCCCATCTCCCATTCCTGGGGTTTCTCCCAGGTGCCAGTCACTGCTCCTGCCCCAGGAGCCATAGCCTGAGGCTATGAGGTGGATCTTCATCTTTACCCTTTTGCTACTATGGCCCAGCTCGTTTTTCTCAGGAGATATTTCCAGAGAATTTCCCCACCTGTCTCACAAATCTGTGGGATTTGTTCCAGTGAGAAAATCCACCCCTTCTTACTGACAAGCTGTGACATTTGCTGAGGGCCCTACTCAGCCCCAGGAATTTCAGGTGGCTGCTGGCTCCATCACAGCTTTCACATTGATCGGTTTCTCCGTGTTTCTGCAAAAGCAGACAGATACCCAACACCCTTGTTGTGAACACCCTCCTCAGAAAATTCCCCCGTACCACACAGCCATGTTGTCTCTTATCTTGCTAACTGATCTTGCTGTTGCCAGCTACAATGTGATCAGAATTCATGTATGGCTTTTTTTCCAAACTCTCTCCTTTGTTCTTTTGAAACTGACTCCAAAGAAAATATCAACCTACTGGAAAAAAAGACAAACAAACAAAAAAAACCCCCACAAAACACCAAAAAAACAAAACCACCAAACCAAGTAGAAGCCAAAAGTCCCTGGAGTCTCCTCTTGGAGTATGGAGAGTACTATTACAGTAACCATCCCAGTTTGTCAAACGTTCCTGGCCTACCCAGTGTGAACCTTTCAACTGCCCCATGTCAATGATAGGGCAACCTGAGCACATGCAGCACTACCTGGATTCAGACTACACACATGCATCCATCCATGCACACAAGAGCAGCAGGAGCCTGCAGCAAAGAGCTTTACAACATTCACCCGCATTTGCTTAAAGGACAGATAGGCTGTAACTACATTTCAGTGCAGGACCCTAACCCTTACCCAGAGCTCCGCTGAGCATGTGGCTGAGGCCTGGCTGTCCAAACTCCTTCATCTCCCCCTGGTCTCATCTGCACACAACATACCCAAAGGAAGACCTAAACACCTCTTCTGCAACAGGTTCTCAAGGACAACAGTTACTCAGTAAAACTGCTTGATGCTATCAGCCTTCTCCCCTAGAAGGGCGGTACATTACATATAAACATCTCCAGCTGGATGTTCATAACCAAGTTACTAAATGTCGTAGTTGGGGTAGGGCAGGGGATCAGAGCACGCCTGAGCCTTGCCTGCCCACCACCCCATCCTACCCATGCACAAGCCGTTTTCCTGCTTTGCTTCTATGAACACTCTTGAACCTCTGCACTGCAGGTTTTGCAAGATGACTGGAGCCTGCTGCACTGCTAGGACTTGAGCATCCTCTTTACAAATTCCATTACATGCACCAACAGTGTCCAGCAGGTCCCAAAAGACTGGGCCAAGGGGTACTTTTGCCCCCTGCCAGCAGGGTGACAAGTGCAGAGACAGCCACAGCCAGGGGGAGCAAAGATCTAGCCTGTTTGCAAACACATATTCGCTGTCGGCCAAGTCTCCAGGTGGCAGATCAGAGGAGCCAGCTGCTCTGATGTAAATTAGACCTGTTTTCTCCCTCTTGCACACAAATACAAGGCACAGATGAAAGAAGTCATGCTGGATGCTGCTATTTATGAGGAGCAGTTTAACAGATGACTTACAGAGCAAATGGAAACTAAGGCTCAGACTGAGATCCCAGATAAGAGAGGCAGGGGGAGAGTCGGTGATTTCTAGACATATATCTCAAGGCATAATGATGGTTAAAAGGTGGAGGCCAGCTCAGGGCTCCCAGGAGCAGAGGCAGTATGCAGTGCCCGCTGTGGCTGGAGGCAGTCTGCTGTGGAGGCATCAAGGAGAGACATGGGACTGCGATGGGACACTGGGAAGGACAGAGTAGGCAGTCTCCTGTGGTGAACCTGACACCAAGAAGTCAAACATTTTTCCAGTGCCTAAACTCCAGCCTAGCCAAGATCCTTATAAATATTTCTAGACTACAGGAACACAGATAGCATCCTTAAACCTGAGGGAAAGAGCCTGGGGGAGGGTGGAGATTTGTTCAAAGCCAAAGAGGCAAAGCAAAGCAAAGCAAAGGGAGATCCATCCTCATGAACAGAGTCACTGCTCTGAGCCCATAATCTGCTCAGTGCCCAGTCCCTGCCACCCCAGACGCAGCAGGGCTCCTCAGGCGTGGAGAGGTTTGGAGAGCCAAAGCCTGGAAGAAGCATCAGTTCCTTGAACATGTTTGGAGAAGAGCAATAAAGTTCCCTTTCCAAAATGACGACACATGGAAAATCAGTGTCCCAGCTAGCTCAGAGCCCCACAACCTGCCCTCCTCCTCTCCCAGCCATTCTTGCTCATGCTACTCCATGTCCGTGACTGAGCTCTGCCTGCAAGAGACAATTCCATTTCAGTGCAACAGATTCAAACTCTAATTAAGTTTTCCCATTTAAATCAAGGCAGGAACAGCTCTGCCAGCCTGCCGTCATGAGAGCTATTTTTAAGAGAATTGTCAAACTAGCCAGGAAGTCAAACATGACATTTTATACCATTTTTAAGTGTGTGTGTGTGTATGCACTCATGCACATGTGTGCATTTCCTTCTGCAAGCAAGAAACAATTGCTCCCTGTGCATGAGAGGAGCTCAGGCTGCTTTAATTGTGTGGCTGCTGAGATGGCTTCTTTGTGGCAGTTGAAAGAGAAGGGAAAAAGTCTTCAGTTTATGTGTGTATTCCTGCTTTACGTGACTCACTACAATGGAAAAAACCATATTGCTTCGTCTCTTCTTTTAGCCCCGACTCATCCCAGACACCATCTATCTTCATGCCACTCCACAGCTCCTCGTGCAGTGGTGTTCACTCCTTTATGTTCCTTAATACAAGTGCACAGTGCAAAGGTTATTTGGAATATAGCTTATCCCCTGCTCTGTATAGCATGAGGAAAGACTGTTTTATGATGAAGACATCAGATTAGGACTCACATCCAGCTTTCATATTCAATACTGATTCAAACTTCTGGTGTAACTCAGTTATTCACCTTCTATTAGTCAAAAGTGCAATAAAACTTTGTTTATCATCCTATTCTCTCTCCAGGCGAAGTCCAAGGCATTTTCTCTCTAGCAGGATTTAATACAATGAGCACCCATTACACTTTCATCACAAATTACATTGTAAACTTGTATTTTCTACCAGTTTCTTATATTCTTTTCTAAGTATGGTATGCTTTTACAGAGCTAAGTGAACTCCTTGGTAGATGCTTTGATCTCTGTTTTAATAGGCCTTTACAGTTAAATCGGTGTTAGGAATGAAAGTCAATACATTCATACTGAGGTAGTTTCAATTTCATTGATTTTTTAGTAAGGAAATAGTCATGAGAGTGATTTTCTAGTTTTACCATCTCACAGATAGAATGATTGGCATGTTTTGAAGGTTCAAATGCTTTACTGAAGATGTTTCTCCTAGGATAAAAACATTTGTAAAAAAGCCTGCATTTTGTTGGAGAACAATCAACATGTGCCCATCACAATTTTGTGTTATAAACACTACTTTCGGTTACAGTGAAGTCTTGCTTTGAATTTCTCTCAAAGTAGTATTCAGGATTTATCAGTTCCTAGCAGCTTTGATGATACCTGACATTATAACACATATTGTTCTCTTCAACACATCTGGCAAAAATCCTTTGTATACTCCAATCAAAGCATCACAGAGTAGGTGAGATGGGCAGGCACTTCTGGAAAGCATCTAGATCCCTACTCAGAGTAGGGTCAGCTGCAGCAGGTTGCTCAGGGCTGCGTCCAGTAGAGTTTTGAACAGTTTTAGGAATAGAGCCTCCGCAGCCTTTCCAGGACCTGGTGTCAACCCCTAGAACACACTACTAGTGCTAACCTCCAGCTGGACTTTGAACTGCCGGTCTCACTCCTCTGGGTCCAGCCATTCAGCCAGTTTCACCTTATGTCATTCCATTTATTGGCCCCATATTCATCAGCTTCTCTCTGAGGACCTAACGGAGAACAGTGTTGAAACTCACTTCATAAAGTTAAGATAAACATCCACTGCTCTCCTCTTATCCACTAAGCCAGTCATCTTGTTGTAGAGGCTATTATCATCCCTCTGTCCAGTGAGGAAGGTCTTAAATCCAAAGTCATGGCCCTGAAAGGCAGCTTCGTTTTCCCACTGCTTGGAATTGTTATTCCTGGGATGAGTCAGTTCTGGCATGAGGAAGGTAGATGTGATTACTTCATTTCTGTTTTCCATTGGTTCACATTGGATCTTGTTTAACCTAGATTTCAGGTATTTAAATGCATTGCAGTATTTTGGGTTTAAAATTGTGCTTTGACCTTTAGAAGAGAAAAGGATCCTGAGGCTAAAATATCAGTTGTGCCATTCCAAAGACAGCTCATTTCCCCGTATAGAGCTTTCTGTGTTGCTAACAAGGAGCCTGGTTTTTATGCTGTTCTTCATGAAAACAGAAGCTCATCCTTGGAGTCATCTCTCCTTGAAGTAGCCAAGATGCGAAATTGGCCCATGTTTTATGCCAAGTGCAGTTGATAGCTTAGTTGAAAATTGGATTTTCTTTAGAACGGAAAGCAAAGCAGACAAAAGTCAATGGAAATATTCTTTTTGGCAACCTTGGGCCTTGGAGCAGCTCTTTGAAGATGGGTTTTCGTGAGGAGAGATGCAATGCTGAACTAGGCACTGAAATTACTTCCCTAGTCTAAACTCTTAAATATTTTACAGTCACTTTAAAGAGGAAGACTCTCCCTGCCACACTTAGCCCTTCAAAGCCAGTTCTCTGCAGAGATGTGAAAGAGCAGAGAACAGAGAATATCGATACACACTTACTCAGAGATCTGGGGAAAAAGTACATATGTTTCTGGATCTAGCCAACATTGCTCACAGCTCAGACGTACCTGGGTGTGTTACCTGAGCTGCAGTAAAAGTCCACGCGCACAGCTGCATGTCTGTGGTACTCACAAGATGTGACATGGTTCACTGACATCCCGGGAAGGGCCCAGCCGAAGGCCATCAGCATGGCTGGGGGGCTGGACCATACGCAGCATGCAGAGAGGCTGAAAACACAGGGGATGTTCAGTCTGGGGGTGAGAGGCTTAAGGAGGAATTTGGTTGCTGTCTTCCACTACCTGAAAGGAGATTATAAAAAAAGAACCAGGCTCCTCTCATAGAAACACAGGGAAAGGGTGAGGGACAGTGATCACAAGGACATAAAGAAAAAAATCTTCACTGTGAAAGACATTAATCACTGAAACACAGGACCAGTGAGTCTATGGACTCTCCACCTTTAGCCCAAAGCCCTGAGCAACACGCCCTGCCCTTGCAGCTGGTCCTGCTTTGAGCTGGAGGTTGGGTTGGACAACCTCCAGAGGTCCCTTCCAGCCTGAACCATTCCTTGAGTCAGTGACTTACGAGTGCGTTAGTATAACTCACATTACCTTGGCCTAAAACCAGGTAACCAAACCCTTACCAAGGTTTAGAGATTCACAGGAACATACTAAGCTCAGTAGGAGCCCTTCCCATATCAGAAAAGATACTGAAAAATGTGGCTAAATATCCTTGCAGCAGGTATTGAAGTTTCAGTAACTTTCTTGAATTAACTCCAGAGCTGTTACTAATATATGGGAGTATTCAGATCCTACAAGGATTTTCAAACAAGCAGAAAACTGCAAAACTATGTCTGCTCTTAACTTAGTTTCTCTGATAGCAAAGCTGTTCTTCCTAAATATGCAGAACTTCATTCACAGAAGTGTAGTCTGGATACACTAATACATTTTTCTCTTCAGAGACGTTTTTAACAGATGTGCATACTGGTTATGGATATACTTTGAGAGGAAATGTTAATTTTTTTGCAGTAGTTTGTGATATCACATGAAGTATCAAATGCTAGACAAGCATTGATTTATTTCTGATAACAGAATATTAAAAGTATATATATCTGTGATATTGCAAGGATATCTGTTTGAAAAGCCTCTCAGATACAGAGCACTCTTCCTTTGCATCTGCTGCTGCTTTGTCAATAATTTATCTGTAATTAATTATTGAGATACTTTTTTAAAAAATATAAGTAAAAACTTGATAGCATAAAATACAGAATCAAGAATTCAGTGTTGAACTGCTCTCTACACTTTGCAGAAAGGAAGAAGAATTCTTATTAGCATACAAATAGATGAGATAATGGAAAAGGGAATATACTGCTCAGGAAGCACTTTTACAAATGTTATTTTTCAAATGTTCTACAGGATGGAAGTCCCCATTTAATAACGGCATTTTAAAATTGTCATTAAGGCCTTAAGCCTTTAATGTGCTACATGTGGGTGGCTGCTGTCCAGATGTCGAGTGAGGCTGGGGAGGAGGTGGGCTTCATGAGAAGTGGGAGTTCTTCAGCTAAGCATCACATTGTCCTACAGGCTTACAGATCCTTCCTGCACCAACCCCCAGAGACCCAGAGAAAGTTTTCAGCAAA
Organism: Falco biarmicus; assembly: GCF_023638135.1. Lineage (NCBI taxonomy): Eukaryota > Metazoa > Chordata > Aves > Falconiformes > Falconidae > Falco > Falco biarmicus. The sequence goes on from NC_079296.1 coordinate 22,865,541, forward strand.
GTGCAACATGAGGAATTAAAAAAACTGAATGGGGAAAAAACATCTGAAGTGCTGAAGTGCATTCCTTTCAGCAACAAACTCAGATTTCCAAGGTTTCTGGATCACTGGTTAGCAAAGGCAGGGTCACAGGTCACAAGCAATCAACAACCCTTTTTTATATTAACATATATCAAATTTATACTGATACTAATACATATTTAAAGAGCTTACCTACCCTTAGCTGAACTGCAGAAATTGAAAGCTACTGTGCTTCCAGCATCTTGCAAAGCAAAATGAAATGGATTTTAAACAACCTTTTTCTGGAAATGGTCTGCACAAATGTATGCAAGAAGTTACCTCTTCTCACCTGAGAGATAATAATTTCATTGCTTGCAACTACCTGACCATAATTTTAAGGAATTCTTTGTGGACCACAAAAAAAAGCTTGCATTGCACTTTTATGCCAAGGCAGTGGATAGAATCTGAACAAGGAAAATCCTCATTAAAATACTCATTAGAAGGAAAAGGCTGTAAATGCCACCTAATATCCTATATCCTTGGCCCAGTCTAATCAGTGTGGCCAGTATCTTAATCTCAGGGAATTATAGAGATGTCTGTGGGTGAATGTCACATTGGCAATCACACAAAAGAGCTAACCACTTTGCAGGATATTAGGATAACTTTTGTCTCCACATACAGACTAAGCACTGTAAGTCAAGCCATTGAAATCCTCGTAATGGAGTTCCACAAGCTTTGTTTCAGGCACAGAAAGGTTCAATTATAGCTACTTCCCTTAACAATAGAAAAAAAATTAATAAAAAAGCATACCTCAAGGACCTACACTCTTTATAACCCTTGAAGCAGCAAATTTTTGACAACACTTCACGCTTCACAGAGTGAGTACTATAAGACAAACAGCTGTCCCAGTACAAGTTATCAGTTAAATTGTCAGATTCCAGCTGACACAAAATTCAAGTCAAGCAAATAACACGAACTTCCAAGAAAAGCCATATGAGTTTCATCCTGAAAGTCACTTAGTCTGATTCGCTCATGGAAACCCTGATGCCTGATAACTACTTTTCCCCAAAAGAAAGTATTTGTAGCTAGGGTGTTCATTGCTTAGGTTTCCATTAGAAGATTAAAAGAAAATTAGGACTAACGGAAGGCTCAGCAAAATAAACATCACATGTCACTGACCTACATATTTACAGCTGCCCTGTATCTTTGATCTAGTGGGTAAAGTACAGAGAGTCTCAGGAGTCCTTGATCCTACCTCTGATTTTATTAGCACCTTCGTTACAGTCACCTGGCCACTGCAACCTAGACATGTATGTACCAACAGCTGAAATTATTGGTGCTATTTTACACGTCAATATAAGAAATGAAATTTGGTGTAAATAGGCCAAACTACATTAAGAGTAACAGAGAAAGGGAAACTGGGAATCTGCTGAGAACCTGAGGGAGCAGAGGTTCTTTCTGTGTTGCTGGACAATATGATAGCATACAAAGGCATCTCTCCTTGTGATAGATCACCACCATTCCTGCTCCAATTCCCAATTTTTGTTGAAATATTTCTTGAGCTTGAATACCCCCCAAAATATTAGGGGGGGGGGGGGGGGGGTGTCTGTCTGTCTGTCTGAAAATTGGGTATTCTAGTTATCTGTGCTCCCTCTGTTGTCAATGGAGGGACATCCTTAGTACCTCTCCCCATGGCAGTTCAGTGGTAAACTGGCAACACAATACTGAAATAATCCATTATCCACAAACGTTCGCCCACAACAGAGGTGTCAGGGGCTGTGCAGTGAACAGATTTGGGGGCTGTAACAAATGAGGCCCCCAGGTACACAGCCCTGATGTCCTGCAAAACAGCAATGCTATGAGATGTCCACCATAACCACCTGAAACCAGTGCTGAAAAAGATTAAATGGGAGAAAGTAACAAGGGAAGCAAATGAAAAAGGAAACTAAAAAACAAAAGGAAAGGAATGGAGAAAGAGAAAAGGAACACAGCAGAAGAACTTCTGAGCAGTCTGAGTCAGACTTTTAATAAAACTTTCTGTAAAGTTCAAAAAACCAACTGCATTTTATCTGTGAGCCTGAAAAGATGAAAGGAGCAAGGAGCAGAAGGTTGTAACTTTCATGTTTATACACAAATACTTCGAAAGAAGCTGCCTGTGCCTAACACCTTCATTCAGCACTTGGAAGTGCAAACACAAATTAAGCAAAGGCTTTGAAGTCCTCAGCTATGCAGAAGCCACAGCAGAACAAGGAGTTCTGAGCTGCAGCAGCAGAAGAAAGGTGCATACAATGTTGGAGAAGGAGTATGAGTGCAAGGAGGCATAGACACTTTAGAGACGTGTACTTCAATCCTCTGAATTTTGCTTGTACCAAGAGTTGCATAGTCTAAATTCCATAGGGGGAATTTGGCTTGGAATGCCAGGAAAGTCCCTATCCTGGCTTGGCAGCATTGTCAGAAGCCTGTCAGCCACTGTTGGCCTCATGCAGCACAAAGGGAGACATCAGGCAGAAGAGGCTCTGCTCTTCCCGGTGCTGCTATGCACAGGAGGAAATGTGGCTGCAACTGAAATATCAGAGGTAGCAGTTTCTCAGCTGGAGGTATCAGACACCCTCCACATCAGCTCTTGCTGAGCAAGGTGCCAGGCACCAGCAACCCTCCACACCTTTAGCAACAGGGACCCATAGTGCCCCCGGAGAGCCCCCCAGGCAACAAAGCTCAAAATACATGGGATTCAATGCACTTTCTCCAGCCTGGACTGTCTCCATGGCCCACCTCCATCCCATCCTCACTTCAGCCCCTCTGACCATATTGCTTTGTCTTCTTCAATTAGATGACTCTACTCTAGCAAATACACAGCAACACTGTTCTAGTCCTGCACTATCTAGACTTTACCAAGAAAGAATGCTACCGAGCTTTCAATGACTGTCAACACAACAAGACAACCAGAGAGAAGAAGTAATTAACATCTGATCAGCAGAATCATGCCATAAATATCCAAGTTGGTAGAAAACACCAAAGAGAAAGTCAAATTCCACTAGTGTTGCTGTGCACACAAGAACCAAAACACTACATACCAGATGAAAAGCTAAAACGAAAACCTGCAGAAAGTGAGTTCTTGTACTTGTTTTTTGGAGCCTGAGGGCTCCTTGTTTTGTGTACAAAAAGGGAATATTGACTTTGGCAGCACAGTGTACACCCTGCAGTGCTCTGAGTCTCTTCCTGCTGCCCCTAGTTCTCTTCTCCCATAAATTCCTCTTAGGAATGAAGGAACTTTATTGAAAAAAAAAAAAAAAAAAGATTCACTTAATGAGTTTTCTCATGTATGGCCAAGAGCAAAAAGTAAATGTTTAACCTCTGACCTCAAGGCTAAATTACAGCATGGTGAATGATGAGGACCCTCTGCTTACTGTTTGCTTTAAGAATAGTTACAACATCACCATTTTCAGTGAGCAATTAGCACTCCTGCTGTGTTTAGCACTGAAGCGTTTTTTCTTGGTGCAATCAAGTAGTGCAGAGTTTTCCCTCAAGTTTACAGAATATCACTGTACATGCAAATCCTCACATTCCTTCTGAGCACCCAGATGTTGCTGCTGAAATACATGGTCATATATCTATATATATATGTATGATAGTTTAAATACTTATATATACATGTGCATATATAATCTATATGCATGTAAGTATAAAAGTATAGAAATACATCTATGTGTGTATGAATGTAAGCATGCAATAGAAGAAAATTTGGATCTCAATTTGGAGATATTAAAAAGCAACCTAGACACAGCCCTGGAAAACTGGTTCTAGGTGGCCATGCTTGAGCAATGGGGGTGGGCAATAAGACCTCCAGATGTCCCTTCCCACCTCAACCATTCCGTGACTTTGTAATTCTGTTCGTCTACCCAAAAGCAATTATCTGTGCTTAAGCCGGCTGCCTTCTAATGGTAACCACCTCTAGAGTGTATGAACAATTTAGCACCATGTTTATCCAGTTCCTAAGGTCCCAGAAGAAGTCTTTCCTTGTATTTCTTTGTTTTTCTTTTTGAGACCTGTGAAAAGCTCATTGTTTTACTGTTAGTAAATAAGCTTAGACAGGAACACTGAGCCCAATGACAAAAGTTAAATACCCCTACAGTCAACAACTTCATGGAAGATTTTAATCTCTAAAGCAAAATGCCTCTGTTGCTTTGCCCAGAATGAAAGATTCTGCAAACAAAAATTTTATAAGAAGTTTTTCTTCCACTCAGTGGTGAGTTTCTGGTCCTTACAACTGTCTCTAGGTCAAAATTAGATGGAAGAAAAATCTTTTCTAAGCTTGGCATGAGAAATGTTGTGCCCCAAGTTACCGAGAAATATTAATGAGCATACTAATGGATAGAACAAGGAGCTTTAATGTCTCACATCCAGCTAGCTGGAGCCTTACAATCTATGAAGGACAGAAGGAAAGCTCCCAGAGGGTCTCATGATGTGCTGATTCTCAAATAAATCCTTGGATGGGTTTCCTGGGAGTGCTCACAGACTTAGTAGTTTCAGGCACCAATTCAAGAAAATTGTCTTACTCACTATGTGCCATTGTAAGATATTCAAGCTTTCAGCACCCAGCAACCAAAACAAGGGAAACTCCCAATTCCTAAGAGTTTTGCAACGTGCTTAACTTCAAGAACAGGTTTTACATCCTTGGATTAGATCATATTTTTAACTACTTTCTGTAGTGTGTTTGACCATTTTCTGAACTGGGTTACAGAGCTCTAAATCTGGTATGTTCTGCTACATAACCAAGTGAAATCCAGGCTATTGCTATTCCAGCTAGGAAGAGATGCTAGGCTGATTTGGGATCCACAAAGTGCTTTATCACACAAACTGTGTTTTGTGCCCATTTAAAGTCAATTTCAGTTTTAGTTGCTTTGTAGACCTCAAATAAGATAAATAGTTGTCATTTTTTGCTCTTGACTTCTTTAGTTTTGTTGCCCTCTGGCAGTAAATACATCTGCTTAACCACAACGCAAAAAGAAAGTTGCTAGTTTTTTCAAAGCCCCAAAGACTTACACAATTTCAAAAAGGATGAAGTCCAGTGGACAGAGGAAGGCCCTAAAGAAACAGCTGTGTCACTATTGTGAGGTGATTCCAGCCATTGGTGGTTTTTTACAAATAATTCTGTATGACGACTCAGTTTCACTCCAAATGAGTCATGATATTGCCACAGATTTGCCATTGCATTTTACAGGCAAACACACTTTAATTGTTTTTACTTGTAGCATTCTGCCAGACAATGCAAGATGACATCATTGCATGAAGTCTCCCAGGTTCTTACTACTGGATAAAAGTTATCTTAGGAAAGTATTAGCTGCTGATCCCCTGAGGCAGTCTGGACAGAGATGCAGCAGAGAGCAGCAGAAAGCCTGGTTCTCTCCCTACTACCTGCTCCAAGCAAAGGCAGAATGGCTCCTGGAGAATGGTGTGACCCTGCTGAGCTGAGATTGCCCTGAGCGTTGAAGCCACCTCTGCTGCAGGACTACTGTTTGTGCATCACCAGAAAACTGCAGGCTTCCTATCTCCAAGGCACCCCTCACAGCAGAGGCTGAAAGTGGCCACCAGAACATGACACCGACTTAATACAAAGTCACAATGGTGTGAAAATACCTCCTGAAGTACACCTCTCCCTGTAACTCTCTCATGTATGTGAAAGCACACCAAGTATTAAGATACATAAAAGCCTTAGATGAGCCTTACCTCCTTTCTCCTCTCCATTCGTGCCGTTTGCCTGCACTCATCTGGGCCACAATGAACTTCTCTTGTTGGCTGGTGACTGCAGTGTGCCATGACGTCCAGGTGGCTCAGCATGGAAGCAGAATATTTAAATGCCCCATTGCACACAAAGTCCCTATCTCCATGCATCCAGAAGGGCTGCACAGAAGTTTCGTAGTTAAGTCTTCTTACCCTTTTTGTAAAAGTTGGGGGTTTTTTTCCACTAAATCAAAACAGGGCCTAAAAAAGTCAACAGTTTGTGTCTTTAAATTGGGTCAGGGCTCATCCCTTCTTAGGTTGCTTATCTCACTGGCTTTCTGTTATTATCTTTTTTTCCTCTCACCTTAGACCTTGACACTTCCTGCCCTTACATGGTATTAAATATGGTGCACACAGCCGAGGAACAGAGGTGGTTAGTGATTTCAACCTCTCTGCAACGTAGCGTGGGTCACAGCACCTACAGCCCAGCCACCCACCTGGCAGGTGAATGGTGACACATGGCTCCGGCCCTCGTCTCTGCTGGGCATGGTGACAGCGCAGACTTCACCAAGCAGAATTCACTGCAGCCAGCCAAGGGTCTTATCTAAGCGGCTTCTGGCAAGCCTGCCCAAAGAGAGAGGGACCTCCGCTGTGACACAGATCTTTCATGACACACCCCAACACGACAGCTGGCCAAAATGGCCACCCATCACTGGACATCCTCAGGTGGCTGTGCCTCACTGTGCCCACACCACATGGGTAGGACAGTATGACCAGCAGCTCAGGAAACCTGAGGGACTTTACAGCCACTGGCCCCAGTCTTGACCTCCTCTTCATAATTTTTGAGCTTGAGCATTTTTAAATCATGCTGTCTTTTCTAAGTGTCAAGACCATTTACCTTTAGCAAAGATGGTCACATTCTGTCAGGTTGTTGATCTTCACAATGCCCTCTGAGAGATCACCTGAATGGAGGGCATCTCTCAGCTTATCTGCAGCGTCCTTCTCCTTCTTTGCTAGGCCAGAGGACCCACGGAGTCCCTCAGCAGCCCCCTCCTTCCCTGACTCTGTTTCCACCACAGTGCTGGTGCTGCACCACCCTGATGCACGCAGGCGTTATGGCCTTCACCCAGTCACCCCCTGGAGGTGCAACACCAGCGTACAACAAGCAGTGATGTTACTCCAACGTTCCACAGGTGCAGGAGGACCAGAGTTCTGCTGCGAGATTCCTGAAACCTCCAGCAAAGAGGAATGTGTGCCCTTGAGGGCCACTGGTTCCCAAGGTACATAGGTGCATAGATGTCTTAATCTTTCTCTGTCCTTATCTCTAAAAGAATGAGTAATGGCAGTCCTTGGCTTCCCAGGGTTCCTGTGAGCACAGACAGAATAAAGACTGGAAGGTGTCCCACCGCCACTGCATTATGGAGGCATGGACCTTCCTTACAGTGAGAGGCACAACCCCATCTTCTTTAGATCTAGAGCAGGGCCCAGCATTACAGTAGAGAAGGAAGAGTGACATTTTACACTTTTGGGAGTTTTTCATGTTTCATCTTGGTCATTTGAACCCCTGCTGTTCATCACCACAAAAAAGGATGTCCTGACTTCCTACAAGAAAGATACTTGAAGGTAGAAAGCCAGATAGTCCCAAATGTATTCTTGCAGCAAGTGACAAGAAACAAATTACATGGCTGAAAGGAAACTGAGATAATCTTTATGTGGTTTAAAGGATCATAAGTCTGGCGCCGACTGCCAGAGGATAGCACAATCAATGGCACTGTTGGCCTATCAAAATGGAGAGATGATTTTCATAATGCTGCATAATGGTAAAAGACTGGCTGATGGCTGGATTTGTCAATGCTTGTGGTTTCTTATACTGGAGAACAAAAGAAATGCCTTAACATTTTCAGCAGCAGCATTCCAGGTCTTGGCAGACAATAACTGAGCTAATTATGAGGAAGGTCTACAAAAAAAACTTAGGCCCCCCCTCAGCATGCCACAACTTTTCTCAGTTGGGAGTTCTGTCATCAACTAGGAGGAAGAAGCAAATTCTGCTCCCTCAAGTCCCCCTGCTGCCTAGTCCCCTTGTGTCCCTCAGCCTGAGTCTGCAGTTCTGTTAGAGGGTCAAGCTAGCTGTCAGTCACACTCCACAGCTTTCCTAAAGAGCTTTCTGTACCAAAATAAAGACATCATTCACAGTGCGAAGCTGCCAGCATCCAGCCGTTATTGCAGGTTTGCTGCAATTTCAGCACCTGGTTTGCTTTTCAGTTCCTAGAGACCAGAGTGTCACAGCCTCTGGGAGGGTCAGTGGATAGCTCAACCCCAGGTTTCCCCCTATTCCTGCTCCATATCTATAGGGAGATCAGGTGAGCCCCTTCCAGCTTCACCCTTTGGTTTGCTTTTAACTCCATGGCTCCTCTGAATTCCACCCATGCTGAAGGAGTTCTCAGTTAAATTTTCAATCAGCAGTTGAAATCTCTCAGTGTCTTTCTCCAAACCCTGAGCTATCTATTTACCAACAAAGAACCAACTCTGAAGGCTTGTAGTGAGCTGAAAATCCCTCTGAATTATTCCCTCTTGCCCAAGTTGCGACATTTAATATTTTCCTTTTTCTCCCCGGAGACAGTAAAGATGAGGAAACGTTGACATATACAGTGAAAAGAAACATACAGCAGAATATCCATGAGGTGGAATCTTTATTTTTTTTCAGATCTGCACAGTGCAGACCAGTGGGATCATCAACAGTGACTGAGCTCCTACACGTACAGGCTATACAAGTAACAAAGACTGGAAAAAAGACTGGAGCTGCTCATTGACCAGCACATCTCCCTGACTGCAATTTAAGGACTGAGGGTATGACTCACCCTGCTTAGGCTGTGCTCCATTTAATTTTAATGTTGCGTAGTGGGGTTTGCTCTATCTGTATTCAGTTTCTGATGTTACAGATATGTCTCCAGCGGAGACCACTCTCCTGCTTTACTCCAAGTTTGTGACATTTTACCAGGCAGAATGTAGGCAATGCAGAAAAGCAGAGATTCAAGTCATCTCATGAATAGCATTGCTATACTGTCAAAGCAGTCTAAAGTGACTTTCACCCATACCAGAAAGCTAACACGGCTCTGAGCCTCCAGCATATCAGCTTAAAAGCATTTCCTGTGGTCTCCTCATTTCTTCTGAGAACATCCTGTAAGTGATGTACAACTGACGAACAAATACAATTTCTTAGTGTGCTTAGTTTTCACTTTGGCACAATCTGTAGTTGCTTTGTTCCAAAAACCACATGGGAATTGAATTATCCCAAGTCCTACTGTCCTGGACACCTTCATCTGATTTAGCTGAAATTGGCTAATATACTCAGAAGTACAAGACATACAAACACACAGAGAAAATGAGACTGTACAAACTATACTGAACGAAGCAGCTGTAAGATTTTAAATTTAATCATGCAAACTGATATTTACATTAGCATGAATTCCCAGTCCTACCTGTGATAGTCTTCTGCTAAACCTGCCAAATGGTCTCCTGCACTGATTGTCTCTCAGTCACAGGCTTCAATCCTTTTTATTTTCTCTTTCCTCTCTTTTTTTTTCTTTTTTTTCATTTTTTTTAGATTTAATTTAATGTAACTGGTCTGTGTCTTCCTGGGATTCCTTTTAGTGGCTAAGATCATCATTGTCAAGAGCCAATCAAAATCACTAGAGAAATTCTTTCTAGAAAAACAGTAACTCCCTCTGTGCTTCCTGAGTGATCCTCAGTGTTTGCTACAACCACTCCATTGGTGAAACATCCTGACACCCTGACTTATGTGATGAACAGATCAGCACGTCCTTTGGATTAAGGCACAATACAAACTAAATGTGTTTATTCCAGCCCATAGCACCATTAATCATTAAAGTCTATTAGCATGAATCAACTTCAGCCTTCTTAACCCTTGCCAAAGTGTCACCTTCCACTGGAAGGTCCCTGTATTATCCCTGTAGGAACCACCAGGAGACAAAATATGATATCAAGAGGGTAAAACAACACACACAAAAAAAAAATGGAATAACCTTCTGAAAGCTTATGATGAGGTTGGCAACTGTTTGGGGTTGGTACTGTGACTCAACACTGGAAAAACCTCCACCAATAACCATCTGTTGCCCTTTCCCCGGCAGTCTGTCTTTTCCCAGGGGTTCTCCCAGATTTGGTAACCACCTGGATAATACAAAATATAATATCTCCACTGGTATTAGTTCAGCTGACATCTTAGTCATTTTTTGTAAAAATTGGCCAATATAAACTTGTTTCTTACTCGTTCACTTCGGTGAATTCTACCATGGAAGTAGAAAACAAATTGAGTCTCGTGCTTAATATCTTTGCAGTTCCCAGAAAGAGGGCAAGACAGAGAAAACACAATTTCATAAAGCACAATTTCCCAGCTTCCTTGCCCAATAAGCATTTTTCCTAGGAGCTAATAGAAAAACTTTTATCTGATAGCTTCCATAGCTGCACAGAATTGACCTAGATTACCATAAAGCCTGAACTCCAGAGGAAACTAGCAGTCCAGATTCTAACCCAAATAACACACACCTGGAGGTACCCTTTGGATTCTGTTTAAACACTACTGTCTATCTTCATGAATTGAAGGAATAAAGGTGTTAAGTTGACTTTTAACAGTACTGACTGCTTAGGGAAGTGTGGGAGTTTAAATGTTAGATGCTTTTGGTAAGTACATCATCACCATTCATTTCATCAGCTGCAGGAAAAATGAAAAATTTCATAGAAACCCAACAGAGATGATAGTTTAATGGTCTAGTAGGATGTGTACTACAAGAGACTGAAAACACAAGGATTATTTAAACATGGAATGATGAATATGACCTTGTCTTATTCAGGAAGTGTCAGTACAGCTGCATCCTGATGTCAAACATAAATAAAAACAAAGCAAGAGATGCAGTAAAAGATTTGGATTTGCTTCTCTGTATCCAGCAGTGGAAAGTAAAGCACAGCTGAGACTTTAGACAGTGAGGAGTCTCTAATCCTTTCCTAAAACTCTTTTCTTCTCATGACAGTTTTAGATGCACAAAGATTAAGAGCTAGTTTTGTGTTGTTCTCTTCCTACTGATTAATTTCAGTACTAGAGTTACAGCATTTGCAATAAATCTAGCCATTGCTAAAGTAACTGCAAATGCTTATCTTAGGAAATTCGTATGCATTTACCCGTCTAACACATTTCTTTTTTTTTTTTTTTTTCCCCTCTTATTCCTTATACAGTAGATATCTACAGGATTTGGTTTGTTGGTTAAAAGTTGAGGCAGGGTTTTGTACAGGTGGCTGTAGTTATTTACATGGTCATTTTGTAACTTGAATATATAGGGGACAATTAGAATCAATCTGATACAATATCTTCTTCAAGAAGTATAGAAAAAATACTCAAAACTCATTCAGTTTCCCACCTTTCCTATATCTGTCACACAAACATAATAGAGCACAACCCTGTTTAAACAGCAACACAAATAGTTTGAACTTCAAGGAAGCTTAAGAGATATACTGGAGATACTCACAGGGACAGAAAACTTTGGAGGAGCCAATGTGCATTTATGTTAAATTCCACAAAAATTCCAGCTTTACAGCTTCATTCAACACTATTACATCCACAGGAGGGTACAGCTGAGAGGCAGATCCACAGATTTCAAACCCATTATAATTGTCAAGTCCAATCCCTTCATAGCTCCATTCATATCACATTCTTCAGCATATCCAGTACTCTGTCTGAATAACAGCTTTTTTCTTCTTTTTCTTTTTTTTTTTAATTTTTTTTTAAGGAAGGTCTTTAATCTTGTAAGATCTAAAGTGGAAGAGTGACATTAGTATCTCTAGTGACTGGACCATTACCATTACTGACTATTACCAGGCAAAATATATGCTGATTCTAGACAGGGAGAAGAATGGGATTTGAATGAAAACCTGCTTCAGAGTGAAGTTTTCTTGTGCTTTGTGCAGGGACAGAAATAAATGAACTGCTTGGATTCTGTCCGTCACCTTCCCATTGTTTTTCATGGTGATCTTCGGCATGGTATAGCATAAGGATTGGGCTACAATTCCCATCTTGGAAGAATCCATTCTTGCTAGCACTTGAAAACAATCCTCAAATTCATAGCGATCTTAAATCATCCCAGGATTTCAAAGGGAATGTCATCTGTGATATAGAATGGAACAGGATTAATAGATACATGTAAAATGTTCCCCATAAACCTGCAGAGAATGATTTATTTAGAGTGCCTGAGCACTACGTGGATATAGATCAGCTTTACCTGTGATGCATTGAGGTCTTCTTCCCTGGTAGGAGATACCACTAATGAACGATGTGTCCATATCAGACCAGGGCTAAACAAGATTAAAGCTTCCAGAGAGAAGGATGCAGGCAGGGAGAAGTCCATCCACTTACTGGCCTCTCTCATCAGTTAAAAGCACTGAGAATTCAGAGCTGTCTTGAATTGTCCTGATCTGGTCTAGTGGAAGGTGTCCCTGCCCATGGCAAAGGGGTTGGAACTTGATGACCTTTAAGGTCCCTTCCAACCCAAACCATTCTATGATTCTATGACCTGGAAGAGAGCTCCCTCAAGAGCAAAAGTTCCGCAATGCCACCCCCACAGTGACTTTTCTAAGAAGTTCTTTTCCTATCACAAGTACAATTAAATTGTCCCCCGTTTTTCTTTTATAATTATTTATGAAAGAGTAAACTGAAAAGCAAGAAGGCCAGTGAATTCAGAATTAAATCCAAAGCATTTTAAATGTAAGAAGAGCAACAAGAATATAAGCCTTTTTCAGAAGGAGGAAAGCAGAAGGAGGTAAGTTAGATGAATCCGAACATCCTAAGAAATCCTAATGGGAGAAAACAAATCAGAAAGCTCATCAAGGAATATGCTCAGGTATCAAGGAACAAGCAATGTCTTGGGGGGTCTAATGTCAGGGCACCAGCTCAGCATGTTTTCAGAGATCTCTGAATCAGGCAACAGACAATAATTGTCATTTGAGACAAGTGCTCTAAAGAGTCTTGAACAGAAGACATTTAGATATTGACAGGAGGTGCACACAAAAATCCTGCCACCAGCAACAGCTCCAAGGCAGGGATATTTCCTAATCAAAATGTTCAGAATACTGCCATAAGCTATGTGAGGGAACAGATTGATAGGCAGCACAGAGCCAAAGATTAATGATGAGTCTCTAACCACCTAATTGCAGCTGAATATCTGAGTGCAGCAAATCACACCAAATATAGTGAATGTAATCAAATGTACTTCCTGGGCCTTGATGTGCAGGGAAAATCTCACTCCAGGGCTCCTGTACATGCCCAGTTCCCAGATGAATCAATGTCAAATGCCCATTTCACACCACTGTCACTCGAGACCCAGCCAAAGATGCTGCCGGTATGAGGGTAATGATTCACAAAACAGCAAAGCCCATTCACCTGAAATGCTCCCACACTGGGGGTTATTTGTGCTCTTGCTGCCATGGCTGACCCCTGGCAGAAGTCCGTGTTTGCAGCGCTATACAGAATCAGAAATTGCAATGTTGGCTTTTTCAGCATAAGTTCTTTCTGCCCTGCCTCTGCACTGTTTTTTTCCAGAAATCTGATCACTACCATGAATCCACCTCTCCACCTGTGCCACCAAACCACAAGAGATAATGGTCCTGGAAATGACCCAGCCTCTATAGATGCTGCCCCTTATGCAGGAAGAGTGAACGGCACCATTGACATAGCCCTGGGGAGACAGCGAAGCTCACGCAGCCTGGCAGATGAGCTATACACAGTGTAGCAAATTAAACTTGACGTGGGCTCCTATAAATCCAGCCTGCAGTTCTTATCTCAGGGCATGCAGCTGGGCAATGGAAGAGCTGGATTCAGAGCTTCTTCAGCAGTATATAGCTTCCTGGGGACCTGGCAGCCCACCTGGAGAAGGAGGAAGGCAGAGCAAGTGCTGTACAGTCTAAGTGCACGTGCACGTCCCCATTCCTTAGGGTCAATACAGAAGTTTCAAGCACATTCCTTGTCCTGCGAAAGGTCCATGGCTGTCTGGGTGCAAACACCTATCACGGCTCGAAGGAAGACTGCATCAGCCCCTGGTCTCTCTGGAAATCATAGAATCATTTAGGTTGGAAAAGACCTTTAAGATCATCAAGTCCAACTGTTCACCCGGCACTGCCAAGCCCATCACTAAACCATGCCTATAAGCACCACATCTACATGTTTTTCAAACACTCCAGGGATGATGATTCCACCACCTCCCTGGGCAGCCTGTTCCAATGCTTGACCACCCTTTCAGTGAAGAATTTTTTCCTCATACCCAATCTAAACCTCCCCTGGCGCAACTTGAGACTATTCCCTCTTGCCCTATCGCTTGCTACTTGGGAGAAGAGACCGACCCCCACCTGCCTACAACCCCCTGTCAGGGAGCTGTAGAGAGCAACAAGGTCCCCCCTGAGCCTCCTCCTGGCCAGGCTGAACAGCCCCAGTTCCCTCAGCCGCTCCTCATCAGCCTTGTGCTCCAGCCCCTTCCCCAGCTCCGTTGCCCGTCTCTGGACACGCTCCAGCACCTCTGTGTCCCCCTGGAAGTGAGGGGCCCAAAGCTGAACAGGGTGTTCCAGGTGCGGCCTCACCAGTGCCCAGTACAGGGGGACAGGCACTGCCCTGGTCCTGCTGGCCACACCGTTTTGGATATCGAGAGATTCTTATCCAGAGAGACCTTTACAGTCTTCGGGCTAAAGGAGAAAAATTGTGGGCTGGGGTAGGGTGGCTGCTACCGTCCTCTTCCAAAAAAAGGAAGGAACTTTCACATTGCACAGTTCAAGGAGTATCAGGAGGGTTACAGGCAGCTTTGTCTCCAGGGCAGCCCTTGGCTTTGGGAACAAAACTGCCTAGAAAACATAATTTTATTGCCACAGTTTGCCATATAATGGTAATGCTAAATCATGACTCTTCACATTCAGGTGCTGAGAGAGTGCTTTAGGTACAGTACCTATCAGTTCTTTTCTAGGGACCTAAGTAAAATAGATGTATTGGCAGCTACTTCTTTTAGTGCAAATATTCTCATTTGTGTTTTCCTGACCTTCAAAGCATTTTAGAGCCATGCAATGGTTAGATTTAGCCTAGAGGTATTCTGCCTAGACTGGGTAGACTCCTTGGGCGCTTCAACACATTCTGTCTTGGACTCAGACCTTCAGCTAAGGCTCATTGCATCCTGGATGATCCAGGGTGTATTATTTTCTATTTCACAATGCACATCTAAAGAGATTGTTGGCAATAATCCTCACTGTGACCCATGTGTAGCTACAAGGTAGCCATAATTATTGAAGAACTCTAGCTCCTTTCTTACAAAAATCAAGAAACATTGGATCCATCCCAGTTCCTCCCAATTCACTCTTGTCAATATTTTAGACCACACTCAAGAAAAGTTACTGCAAGACTAATATATACAGATGCAGTGATTTCATTTGCTACTGCACTATTTTATGAGTGTGTACCGCAGAGCCTAACTTCATGGCAAGAAGATTTATGGTGTAATTACTTTAGTATATTATTGTACAATTTGCAACTAATGGAAAAGAAATTTACTGGCTACACTTCAGCTGTCAGAAAGTCTGTCTGCAGAATGTTATGAGAATGGAAGGAATATGTGCTTGCCTCCATGAGTGGGAATGTTAAATGACAGGCATAGCTTAACCTGATCAAACATTTTAAACTTGATCAGCTACCCATATCATAATAACTAAAGTTCCCTGCAAAGAAAATTAATTTTGCCTCATAATGGAAACAGAAGCATTTGATCTTAAAAAGCAAATAAAAACCTGCCCAGCACACCCACTCCCAGGAGAGTCAAGCCCAGTCAATCATCTTTCTAGCCAAGTGTAAGAATTAAGAATTCCACATCCTCTTTTAATTGCTTTAATCGGCAGTGTTTCCCAGTGGACTTTCATGTTTCACTTGGCCTTTTTTTCCCCCAAGTTGAAAAAAACACATCTGATTAATAATCATGTAATTGGATTTCCAGTTCAATGATTAATGTCTAATATCCAGTACTTGAGAAGAGGAAAAGCAGAGACTTGCCTTCACTTTTGACGTAAGACCTTTTTGATGGAGAAAACTTCATTCATATTGAATGTTTTGCAACTTGCCAGATCAGTTCAAGTTAGATCCCTGGTAGTAAACATCCCTTTCATTAGAAGCACAAAAATTAGAAGCATCAAATTGAATGGAGGAGGATGGAAGAGTTCAGTAACAGTTTTCAGAGGACCTAATACTCAAACAACTTAATTCAGTGGAAACTCAAACTCAAGTCCTTTGAAAATCAAATTAAAGTTTCCTGTTGCAGTGGAGATGAAAAAGCTGCTACAACCTGATGGGCTTTTAAGCCTGAAGTGAATTTAGCCTATATCAAATCGCAGTGAATGTGAAAAAAATTTGTTTGATCCTTATATTTGGAAGGGACAGGCAGACTGAAGCAGAGGATGCAACTGTGGCTGTATCTGTTCCTTTCCCCTGTTTCTACCCTTTGCTCAATATGTTTTAACAATCCTAGTTAATAACTCTGGACTCCTACCAGCCTGTTGTTATATAAATGGTAATATAACACATCATAAAACTTCCCCTCACACAAATAGAATTAGATCTATTAAAAAAACAAACCAATAAAAATACAGAAATACCTTTGTTCCATATTGAAAATGCAATGAAACCAACGCAAACTTGGAATGCTGATAAGTCAGACTCCCATCCAGGATCATGAACAGTGGTCAGGCCCCCATATCCTCTACTTCTATCTTCTTCCTGACCAATTTAAAGTAAATATGAGGGTAGTAGACAAATACTGAAATAAGGCAGGCTATGGAGCCCCATGACCATGTCCATATCAGAAGGAAACAGCGGCAAAGTTTTCAATCCCAAATATATCCACAAAACCCTTCAAGTCACTTTAAATAGTCAGCTATCATGTCATCATGTGTTCAGCTAATGGGAGCTGAGAACACTTAAGCACTACCGTATTTTTATTTGAAGTGTAACGGTGATGATCTGCTCTTTGCTAAGTCCTCACCTTATACAATAGAAAGATTTTCATCGTCTTCTGCTAGTTTTCAGGAAGGACCCTTCAAAAGGCAATAAAATGTTTACCTTGATTTCTTACTGCTTGCTCACCAGTCTCCAAGTTTCTGATCTCTTCATATGGGTGGACTATCAAACAGCAATCCTCGTTCCATGCCCTGATTCGATGGACACAACTCCACAGGAATAGAGCCAGTCCAAAAACACTTATTAAGGAATTCAGCCAAAAAAATCCTAGGTAAAATAAATTAACATTGGGTCATAACCATAATGATTACAATAATAATAACAACAATAACACGGCTTTTGATTGTGTCTGGGCACAGGTTTGTGTACTCCTTTAGTATATCTTGTATATGTATTTCACTGGGATATACATAAGTGACTGTAATTCTACTACTTCTTGCCTCCTCCCATGGTAAGTGAATACAATTTCATCAATTTCATGGCATTTTTCTGGACCAGGATCATGAATCATACAGAAAAAAACCAAGGCACTACAAAGCTACGTTACCCTACAATCTGAGATGTGGAGAGGTTCAAGCATATTTTAGTGTGCACAGCATACTGCATGCATGGGCAAGCCTGTGACCCTAGACAGTCCAAAGCTGTGTAAAGGACAGCCTGTTCTTTCATGCTTGGTCCTATTCCTCTGCTGCTGAGGGATTCCAGGGTGCCCAGAACATTGGCCTCCAAGGTCACATATGCCAGCATACACTTCTCATCACTACTGTACCAGAAACCAAAATAAATTATTTAGCCTCTTCCTTCTTTGATTTTCCTTTGTATAAAAAAGGTAACGGTATTAGTGTGTCTTCCAGAATAATGAAAAAAACTTCCACTCAAATGTTTATGCAAAACAAGAAATGCGTTTTGAGGCAAAATGGAAAATATTCTGGAGCAAAGGAACTCATGTTCTATATATTTATTGCTGATGATAATTACACAGATTTATTTTTTTTCCTATAAAGGTGACCAAAAATTATATGAGCCTAGTGGCTGAAACCTGAAACAGAAAAGCCAAATAATTTCCTAACTAATTACAGTCTTAACAGTGACTTAGGGAAAGGTATTTATGGATCCATTATAAGTCCCCATGGCTCCATAAATTTAACAGTGATGAGCATTGACTAATATATGAAATTCTTGGAAGAGATTGGATTATTAATGTGGGCACCAAGCTAAGACCACATCTTTCAGCTTCCAGGTCTGTGAGACTATTATGTGCTGCTTTTCTCTGAGTTAGCTTTCACCTAAGTACTTAGGTTGGGTTTGGGAGAGGCAGTGAATCTT
This sequence comes from Falco biarmicus, assembly GCF_023638135.1. Taxonomy (NCBI): domain Eukaryota; kingdom Metazoa; phylum Chordata; class Aves; order Falconiformes; family Falconidae; genus Falco; species Falco biarmicus. The sequence continues at coordinate 22,883,626 of NC_079296.1, forward strand.
TTTCGTGTTCCACTGAGCTGGAGGCAGAGAAATTATAAATTAAGTTAGACCCTCCCAAAGGGTTAATTTCTTTAAAACTACAGATTGCTGAGAGGTAGCCTTTCATATGTGCAGTCTTCTCTGCTTCCTATGAATTTAAATACAGCTCTTAAAGATAATGTAGGTTTGGGGGTGAGTAGATCTAAATAATCTTGCCCTGTTGAAATTATTCACACAACATTAGTGCATTCCTGAGCATTACACTAACAAGCACTGTGCAAAGATAGGGAGTTTCTTTGTATGGCATATTGACCTGGATGCCAAATACCTGAGTCTTCTACACTAACAAGCTGATGAGTACTATTATAGCAATTATGTCGAATAAACCAAAGCTGACTTTGAAGGTCTGCCTACAAAATGAGAGCCAAGAACACAATGATTGATGAAGTCTGCTGCTGTGCTAAAGCTTACTCCTGATAAAGCTATTAAACCCCTGGCATCATTTTCTTTTGGTATGGCTTGTGTGATATCTCCAGTGTCAAAAAAAATCCTGCTCCTTCCATGATGCCAGGTGGGGGTCAGCTCAGGCTGTGGAAATGGGGAGGCAAGCAAGAGGGATCTTTGTTGTGGTCTTCACGCTGGTGTGTCTTTTGACCCAGATTTCAGGGGTGCACCATGGTTTCCCCATTTGCCCACACCTATCATTTGTAGGTCTCCACGCCTACACAGTGAAGAGCTCCACAAAGCTTTTTCATATTTTCTGCCTCCTGGACTAACCTGAGCTGTAAGACTCAGAGAGGGCATTTTCTGTCTCAAGAGGCAGAAGGACTGCCCTGTCTTCTTGAGTTCCTCCATGAGCAGGATGCCTGGGAAGCCAGTGCAGCCCTCGTAAAAGCTCCATGAGATGAAGACTGGAAAGATGAAAAGTTAATATATCTCCTGATCTGAACAGCTATAACTCTTTTAGTTATCTGTACCCACCCAGACAACACCATGCTCCAGGAGGGGCAGCTTTTTTCTATCCCATCCCTGATGCAGGCTGACTTACCAGGTACAGAATAGATCCAACGCACATGTACTGGCCTGCTTTCCTGCAGGAATGAGAGATGAAGACAAAGCTTCCCTCAGAAGTGTGTTGGTAGGACTGGAGTAATTCACAAAGAAAAGCAGGGGGTGCCAGAGACAGTTAATATACTTTACCATCCTGCATGCAATTGTATTTTCATTTCCCATCAATTATTTTATCAAGTAACTCCAGGGCAGCATATATATGCTACACAGGAAACTCAGCCTCCCATTAGATGACTGTAGCTCTGCAGTTGAAGTCTGTCAACTAAAAATTATCACTTTAATCCCTTTTTTATTATCTTGTTTTCCAGATTGCAGTACTGAAGTCCCTGCTGTTGCCTTTCTGTTTTATCTGTCCAGAGTGAGTCTGAAGTTGGCAAATGTGATGCCCATCTACAAGAAGGGCCAGAAGGAGGATCTGGGGAACCACAAGCCTGTCAGCCTTACCTCGGTGCTAGGGAGGGTTATGGAACAGATCATCACTGAGAGGTTAGAATTATTCAGTGGGAAACCCTCAAGCAATCCTTTTCCACTTCCTTTGGGCTAATGCAAATAACCAGGAACATTAATGAGTTCACATTTTTTAAGTGGATTAATAAATTATATTAGCAACTTGAATGAACAGTTTTGTTCAGAATCAATATACTTTTCACACACTGAACTTAAAGTGTTGTTTTGAAAATAGAATAGAGGCATAAGTGAAATTAAATTCAGATCTGCATAACTCTGAATTTTACTGAATTTGTATCTGCAGTTCTTTGTGTCTTCTACAGATCAGATTCTAGATTCCCTTTGCATTATTCTGCTGCTGTGCAAGAGAAATGAAGGCTGCATTATTTTCTGCATTATCTGTATTACACAGGAGAACATGATACACAGAAATGTAATTTAATATCAGGCAGAAGGAATTCTTGACTGGTATTTCATACCTCTTTTTTTGTATGTACATTGCTTCTGCAAGTCTGGATACTGTCCAGTGTTGCCAGGATCCTTGCAGATTTTCTTTACACACTTAATTGACAGAGACCAGATTCCAGCAGAAAACATATTAGCAGTATGCCATTTTTCACTGGACTCCATGAAGTACTTTGGGAAAGCAAGAGATCTGACTATATTCCCCAATAATTCAGCAAGACTTCATGATCTGCAACTTTTTCCTCTGTTTCCAAACTCCAAAGGGAGTGCCTTTCATAACTCCCTTAATAATAAAGAAGAGCTTTGTGATAGCAACAGATGTGATAGAAGACGCTGTATGAAGGGCTGGTAGCTAGTGCATTTAACTAGTTTTTATCTCCAATTTGTTTTCCTTTTTTTTTTTTAAACACTAGCCTTCCCTCCCCTTTTCCTGATGCTGAGTGATCAATATTAACATGACTGTTAATGAATCCAGAATGATCTGAGATGGTAAACTCATTCACACACACACAACTTTGCTGTTTTCCTATAGCAAAACCACTGTCAGTCACCAGCCCATTTTCCCACAAAATCCCCAAATCTCTCAACTCTCTCAAAATCCAAGGAGAAATGACATTTCCTAATGAGTTGAACTGTATGACTTAGTTTTGACAAAGTAAAAAATGCCTACAAGTCATCATCCGTTGCATGTCATCTCTCCCCATATCCCACTAAACCATTCCTTCAAGCTGTTTGAGAAGTCTGTCCCAGGAAAAAAGTATCACAGAGCTGGCAGAGAGGCATTACATTAATTTCTAATGAAAACAATGGCTCCATGACAACTTAGCTGAAGGTCTGCTGTGGTATGTTTGCACAGCACTTTGCACAGCAGAGTCATGACCTATTTTAATACTACATACTAATGTGATCAAAAGGACAGGTAGCAAGACAAAAAAATGTTTCTTGGTTTCCATAAGTTTTACAGCCTAGTAACATCCCTAATACAACAGGAAACCCCTTTTGTTTCTGTTGGTTCCACACATTATATGTATGATTATAATATCATTAATATTGTTCATCATATTGCTATGAAGCATAAAGCAGGTTCTCTGACATGTTACACACTCACCAGAAAACAGGAAAGACAATTTGTCCAATGCCTCTTTGCTCCAGCCTTGTTCAGTTCTTATTGCTTTCTCTGATTTCTTCATTACCTTTCTGTGCTACATCCCAATTGAAATTAAATTGCAGCTCCTTCAAGACAAGAAAAGGAACCTCTGGCTTTATTTCTGTATTAACTCTACTTTATACTGCTACTACTTTCCTATTCAAAACAGCTCCAAGAAAAGATGCTTCTTCACTTTACCATGCCAATAGCCCCTGTCAACCAAAGTTCTGTCTGCACTGAGTGGCCAGCGCTGGATGCCTCCGGAAAGGTTATGAAATATCCGTAATTGTGTAATAATTCCCCTTAGGGAAGTTTGCTCCTAGTGACAGGATGCTAATGGTCAGCTTAGGCATTCACAAACAGAGGTAGTGGAATTAAGGACTACCCACGGTGTTTAGGAGGCAGCGGGCAGTACAGTAAAGAAGGAATCAATGAGATACTTAAAAAGCATTTTGTTCCGCAGACATATTTTCTTGGTTTTAAGCATCCATTCTGTTCTTTTCAATAATTCATGCCAAGGTGATCAGGGTCCTCAGAATCTGCATAGCCAGAGGGGAGGAAAGTTGTAGCGTGTACAATGTGAACATCATGATCCAAGTAGATATATATATATATTTAGGTACTTAATGTCCCCATAAAAGACCATGTTTTTCTCTTCCTGAAGGCATAGTCTTCTTCTGAAGAGTGATTTTCATATTGCCAGCATGGGCCTACCCAGATCCTCTGCTTGGGAAAATGCTCAGCCAGACTAGGACCTGCTTGGCAAAGTGCTCAGCCAGACTATGACCAACCACCCAGCGGTCTGGAGAATCCTGGTGTGTTTGGGCAAAACAGAAGACAGCCAGGCAGGTTCCCTCTTAAACCAGCAATACTTGATGAAATGGAGCCATGGTTGATAGGACAATATTTTTTCGCACGGGGTGGAGGCTTGTCAGCAAGCCCTTAAACAGCCGAGCTGAGCCTGGAGGGCTCTCCAACTGCCCTATTAAAAGTACAAATCAAAGCTGCCGTATGCTGTCACATGGGCTGGCAGCCACGATACAGCACAAATATAAGTGCAGCCGAACTGGGTTGGACAAATAGTCCATCTAACACAGTAGGCTGCCACCAACAACAGCCACAACATTCCCCCAGCACACTCTCACAGCCTTTAGTAGTTTGTGTCCTGAATGTGCAAAGACTTTCAGCCTTCAACACCACCTTATAGCAGGGAGTCCAACAGCAAAACTCCCCTAAAAGTCATCACCTTCACTTAAGGTGATGATACGCAGCTTAAGGTGATGGTAAGTGACTAAGCTAAGACTTCCAAAGGAAATTTGAAAAGCTCAAATTACACACAAACTATAAAGTGAGTAATATGTACTTATGCATCTTAATGGGACTGCCAATGGCCAATTTGGTGCATTTTAGACCTCCATTAATAGCCAGGTCCCATGGGCAGTTGAATAAAACACGCTCCCCTGGAGTAATATAACAGCAAGGGAGGACTGACCAGGGATGAATCCTGTTTGTCTGAGTTGCTCAGTAACATGTAACTACTCTGTAAACATAACCATTGTTGCTGCTTCATCAGTTCCTTCTGGGTTTATCTGTCACACAAAACATTAAGCATATTGACCAGGTGGTGCCTTTTGTGATACGTTTATTTTATTAGCATATGTCCTTGAACTAATGCTGCATTTGATACATACCTGCCAGATAAGCAACTGAAATGCCTCTGGGACTGAGAACTCGGGAGAGGGATGGAGGACAGGAGGAAGACAGGTGCATTTCAGTACAGATAAGAGCTGTAATTATCACGCTTACACAAAAGGCAAGAACAGAAGTTGCTCACCTTGTAGAGGACATACTTACAAAACTTTTACTCTTCAAAACTTACCTTGAAGTACCAGGCTGGAATCAGGTCCCATTTCAACATGCCCCTGTTTTATTCCTAATAATGGTACCATCTACTTTGTCCTGTGATGCTGTCTCTGTTAGGTAAGACATTTGGGGATAAAAAGGCATACCGAGCTATCTCCCAACAGCTTATCCCTAGCCCAGGAGAGGCAGATGGGTAAAACTGAGGAATTTCTCTCTGTGAACTGTCACTGACGTTACTAACCCCGGGCTGGTTCTTTCAGGCTGGTGGGTTGGTTCTGGTGTTCCCTAATGTCTATAGCCATATCGTGACCATTTCTTAAGGCACCCTGGTTTGCAGAAACCCGAAGGGTGTGCAGTCTGCTCACGCTACCTTACACAGATTCATTGCTTCCAGAGGAGCAGCAAGCCTTCGACTGACCTGAGCTCAGGCATGTGACTAGACAAGCTGAGAGATAAAAAGTACTCTAGCACAGCAAAGGGTTAATTCAGTTCTCAGCTGCCAAATTGAAAAGTTACATAAGAGAGACACATTGAAAAGCATGTGATTGGCACTGACCTCTCTGTCCTGTGGTCCCACTTTGGGGGTCTCTGAGGCACTTCTCAGCTGTCAAGCTGCAAGGGGAAGCCAGCATCCTCCAGCAGCTGACTGGCCTGCAGGTTCAAGGCAGCAGCCAAGGGTGAGGTGGGTCCACTCCCACTCCAAGGACCCATGGGGTTCCCTCCAAGTCAGCATCTTCTTCATCTTGTTGCTCAAGACAGACTGCTCCTCTTTCTGTCCTGACTACTCCTGGATCTTTCTTCCTTCAGGAATGCAGCTTCAGCAACCCTATATGGCAACGGAGACTGCAGCTCTCCCAGTCCTCTACTCCCTCCATGTGCATTGCAAACAGAAGCACAGCAAGGCAAACCTCATGTGATCCTCAGAGCTGTCTCTGAACTTATATTGCTGCTTTGTTCCAGAACTAGTAAATGCCTTTTATTTTAAATAGCCTTTTTGTCAAACACATATTTTAGAGGTCACTACAGTGCTTTGTAGTTGTAAATAATTCTCTTTGCATGTGCACAGTTAGCAGCCAGAGTGGTTTTCTCCATCCTACCCCTCCAGCTGCCTGCAGCTAGCAGTCTTACCCACCTTTGCTCCCACCTTTATTAGCATTGAGGACTTGGTTTCACAGCTCTCCAGCAGAAACTAAAATGGAGCTGAGGCAGAGCAGTTCGGTTGGGAACCTCATGACTTCTGGTTTTCCAGCAGCTGGCTACTGTTAGAAGATGGACACAGAGACCACTAGCTCATTTGCCACCTATCACTAGATGTTCCCTAACAAGTGTTAAGGAACCTGTTCTTGGCTTACCTGAATGCAGCAGAAGTTGAAGTTTGATGTTTATTATAAACAAAGCACAATTAGCACACTGGCGTCAGGTCTGTAATCCTGCAACATCAGTAACTCCCCAGATTTTCTCTCGCTTCTTTTTTCTCCTCCCACCCCTCTCCAATTTTGTTTTCCTTCCACTTTCTCAAGCCATAAAAGACCTCCTGGGTTTTTTTATTTCTACTTTGGTTTTCTTTTTGAGGGATTTGCCCTCCTCCCCTCAATTCTCTGGCTGCTCCCTATTTTCCTCCTGTGAGCCAAAAAATTGCTGACAGCTGCACTTCCCATCTTGTGTTTTGCCCTCATCATCATTTTGTCTGTGCGCATGCAGCCATGTGTGTGAGAGAGAAATCCAGCCAGCCTAGTGACACGGCTTGAATCCTGCACTAATTGGAGATGGAGTGAAACACTCCATCCCTCCTTAGGGCACCTGGTCCCCTGAGGACCAATGGCCATAGCGCAGTGGCAAAGCCCAAGTCACAGCCCCGGGAGCACCTGGGAGAACTGAGAGCTCGGTGCTTTGACATGGCCATTTACCATTGGATTTGTTGGAGCCATACAGACACACTTCTCTCCGCATGGTTCTGCTGTTGATCTGTGCAGGCTTTTAACTTTTATAGCAGGCAGCTGTGCTCTATGACGACATTGGGCAGGATTTAACAATAAATGTTAAAAAATTGTTGATTTTTTCCCTTATTCACTCTCCAGGCATACAGCATATCGTTTCCCCCTACATGCACTGGCTGGTTTTTCGGTCTCTCTCTCTCTCTCTCTTGCCCTAAGGCCTGCACCAGCAGCTCTACAGCTGGTGCTGGTGCTGTGCCAGGGTCAGATTCTGTCCCTTATTGACCAGAAATTGTCACTGACAGTGGTCTTGGACAAGCAAGAATCAATGTTGATTTAAATCACTGATTTGTAAAATTTCGTATTTATTCTTACTAAAAACTCTAGCCATAATCCATTACATCTGAAACATCCTGCTCTCTCTTTATGACTCAGCATCTGGTAGACAGTTGAATCTAAACTTCTATAACATTACATTAAACCCTTCTCCAGAATCATCTCCTCGTGAATTTCCTACAACTACAAAACCACAAGAGCAGTTGAGTAAAAAAATGCAGTAATTCATGGTGTCATAGCAACAATGGTAAAAAACGTGTTTTCTGCTTATTCATTTTGATTAAGAAAATTATTCACAAGGCATCAGATGTTAGGAAAGAAAACCATCGTGTGGTTTGTTAATCAGAAAAACAATATACTCTACACTACTGAGAGAGGTGCCTTTCAGCCTGCCAGTTATTTTCTATAGGAAGCTGATGAGACCTTACATTTGTTAGCCTGATACTTGATGCTGCCTATTAGTTAACATTCCCATACAGAAAACTCTCAAGCATTCACTTAATTTTAAGCATATGAAGAGCGGCATAAAATTCAAGATGAGTACTTGTGAACTTAAAGTTGAGTTCATGTTTAATACTTTTAATATTTTTAATTGCTGTGTTGGAACACAGCTCAGAGAAGTAACAATGTGCTTAACAGCAGAAGTGGGTTCAGTGCCTTTCCTCTCCCCACCACTTCCTTGCTCTGCATCCCACTCAATCCACCCCTGGGATCATCATCAATTCCTTCTTCCCTTGGGCTGCTTGCCATCCACTTTTCAGGACTTTCAAAGATCCTACCTTCCCATGTTTGCAGTCTCCTCATAGCACTCTGTTCCTTGGGCTTGCTCCCAGCACTGCTTCCTTACTGCTAGACACTGCATACATGCGAAGCCCGGGTGAAATTGCCCGTGTTAGCTTTTCATGCTCTACTCACACCACCACATCAACACTGCACACACCTCACCCAACAGTACACTTACTGAGTGTAAACCTGGGTGCCATCAAGGAGTGAGTAAAGTGGAAGAGGATTCAGTCGATTCCCACTAAGAGGCATAGAGAACCATGGGCTTACTGACCATGTAGCCGGTGAAGGTTGCCAGGAAACAACTGGAACCCAAATTGGGTGAGTTGTTGTTAACTGAAAAAAGCATGATGGCCACCATGCCTCAGAAATTTGGCTGGGAAGTTTTATATTGAGTCCTTTTTTTCTCACCCTCAAACATTATGCTGATACATCATCTTTATCATAAGCACATGCATGGAACATCCCCAAGCACTACAATGTCTCGCTTGAGGAACGGCTGCATTTCATCTGTCTTTGCATAGCTTATCAGTTTTGCTGTTACTCTGGGGCTCCAGGTAAAGTCGTTCCATAATGGTGTGATCATGTAAATAATCCATTATAAATTATTCTTTGCACACAGGTAAACAAGTGCCTCACACATTGCAGATGTTAGCTGTGCTGAAAAAAAAGCTAGCTGTTGATTTTAGCAGAACAATCAGTACAAAGCATCAAAAGGTGGATATGTCTCCGTCCTACCGTGTGGCTTGATCAGCATGAGGCAGATGCAATTTTTTAGGTATGTCCTTTGCTTTGCAAAACAAGACAGTTGAGGACAGGATGCAGTCCTAGAGGCATAGTGAGCAGATCAGATCTTTCTTGTACATCAGTTCTTCTTCCAGTTTCTGGGAGATCCACTGGAACACAGTATCACCAAGACACATGTTTTATAAATAAGCAGCGCCAGACAAAAAGCAATTGAATTAGATCCCCAAAGCTTTACCAAGATAGATAATCCTTGAAAGTACAGCTAGGATATTAAACATAGTGAAAGTATAATTCTGAATTTCTAGGCATCTGTGAGAATAATTACCATCCTTTGGGGACCATTGTAGTACTGTAGCTGGTAGATCTCTGAATGAGACAATATTTCCTTTTGATATCGCATCATTAAGATAACTGATTCCTATACCCAGCCAAACATTTCATATAACTCTTCTTTCTCTTTTCTTAATGGGTGCAATTGTGAGAGAGCAGCACTGTATGGATTTAGTGGTTGTATCTCTTTATGAGTCTGAACTGTCACATGGAGGACTCCATGAGTTTATTGATTTTAATTTCTTATATTTGAGATTTATCTTCTCAGCTTTTATTTAACAGCTGGGAATACTCACAGTGTTGATCTAGAAGGCTGGCTAACCAAGGGCAAATTTCAGATCTTCATTTCTTCACCTGTGCATCAATTTGTTTGTTTCTGGATGGATACCAGCTGCCAGGCTTAGATCAAGAGTGGCTAAAGGGTGCCCACTGCGAGACAGCGTTCCTCCCTCCCAGCCTCCATAGCCAGAGATGAGAGTAGCAGGGGCCTTAAGTGGATCTCCATGAACATCAGAGGGACAGACCAAGCAGGCATCCCCTCTGAAGATCCTTTGTCACTGAAACCTAGATTCTGATCCCTGAGTTGATCTGGAAACCCTGAACCACAAAACACACAGTAGGGTCTTCTACAGGGTAAAGGGATCTGAAAGACAGAGGTTTCTATCTGTGGGTGGCAGGAGATTTTCTTTTCTTTTCCAGGAAGGGAGCTGGAATGGCCATGAAAAAAAGGGAGAGAAAACTCAGTGAGACAAATGCCCTTTTCAGGCTCTTACTTTACATAAGTACCACCATCCTGCCTTGCAGTAGCAAGGAAAAGCTTCAAGAGTTGTTGGTTTCAACCAGCCTCAGCAATTCTTGGGCCATTTCAGTATAGGAAGAGTTGTTCAGCCAGGTTGATTTCCTTCCTGGAGCATTTAAGGACTAAGCTAATAAAGTGCTTTATGACCAAAAATTCATGTGGAAACAGGGAAGATGAAGAGCTATGAAACAATAGATGGAGAGTATCTGTCATCCTTTGAAGAGATGTTTTCTCCTGTGGATGCACTACTGAACTTTGGTGCCAGGAGTAACCCCTGTCAATGATTTGCTGTTCACCTTTCTCACTTAACTGCTGTTTCCCATGGCATTGTTTTTATCTTCTTCAACTTCCTGCACATTTATAGGGCAAGTATTTCTAACCTACTGTGTCTCTACATTGCAGTACACAGACGCCCAGCCACAGGCTGGACATTGCTGCAACCTTAGGTATTGCTGCCGGAGAGAATTAACGGCCGCAGGCTGCGAGGGGTAATGAACTCTAATCGTAGCTTCTCCCTTGAGTGTCTTGGTTCAGTAACACAGGGATTGATGTAAGCCTTTCTTTAAAGAGTGTGTTTCTTGCATCCTTCCTTGCCTCCTTTTGTCTGTCCCACCCTCCCTTCCTTTCAAGTCTCTCTTCCAGTACTGCCAAGCCTGGAAGGTTGTTACAGTTTTCTCCATCTTCTATTCTGAGAAAGGATCAACACCAGCCAGCTGAAGGGCAAGGCTATGTCCAAAGCCATTTTCAGCTCCCCGCTCCATGCAAACAGCCAGCACACATTCATGCCCATTATGGGTACTACAGTGGACTCATTCATGGACTCGCTTCCTTCTGTTGTGATATTCCCTTGCCCCAATGCTGTGTTTTCCTTGGCGTAGCACGTAAGACAAGAAGGAATCTCTACATGGAAATCTCTCCATCTATGGGAAATGTTTCCCCATGCACAAGTCCTAGCAAGAGATCTACTGCATCCGTAATTGCACTCAGCACTTGGAATGTGGTGACGACTCCACGTTTCATGACCAAACATAGTCTTTGCCATTGCTCAAGGGTAGAAAAGGCTCTAACAGCATTAACCTATGGTCCCTTATCTACTGCTTTCGGCACACTGTTCATTTCTATCTATTTGGAGAAAAGTTGTGTTGTCTGCTGTTCATGATGCCAAGCTGTCTAGCAAAGGAGATTTGTTGTATTTGTGATATTTCTGCTTTTCTCCTTTCAGCTGCTTAGGCAACAGCGAGTCAGTCTTTTGCTTTGTTGTTCTCTCCTTCCCAACCCTTCTGGTCTTGCACAAGCCTTTCCTAAAATCCATGAATGCTCATTGCAAGCTGATCAATAAGATGCACAGTGCTTCAGCTTTGCTTTCTTCCAGGGACCATTTAAATGAGGACAAGTCACTGTTTTATCTGATGAGAGGATAACACACAGGGGTGCAGTTCTAACATGTTGTCCTCCAGCCCAGATGTCACACCTACCTGAGACCAGTGTCACAGTATACCTATTGTCAGAGGTGCCAGAATGCACTCTTTATACAGTAGCTTCAGATTAATCCTGGTATTAATGAGTCCTGAAAACAACCACAGCATGTCTTAATCAAAGCACAATTCTCACTTAGACTGGGAGGGGAAATGATGAGGGTGATTTCATCCCTCCACATCTAATGCAGACTATGACAGATGTAGGAACCATAGGGAATACTAATAAAATGGGATAGGAAGAGATCAGAGCCTTCACTGCAGGGAATTCCTGACCACTCAGTTATCCTTCACCCCAGGTACCTCTCGGACTATTGAACAGGAGTCGCTTGCTTTTGCAGTCACATTCACATACAGCTCCTCCCACAATCTGGTCATGCACTGACTTCTGCCCAGCTTGGTGCTTCTCACACACATATGCCTTTTCTTGGGTAAAGCTGCTTCAGACATCCCCTCCCTTAAAAGCAAGATTCCTATTTCCAATATTAGACTGGACACATTCACTGGTGATGGCTCTAACTACTACATCTGTGTGCCCACAGTGAGCAATGCCTCCTGATTAAACACAGATGCAAAGTATGATTTTAGCACTGAGATTAATAAAATTGAAAGTATGAAACAAGAGCCTTCACCCTTTTTTTTTTTTTTCCCTACTCTGGATTTACTCAGGATGGCTTTTTTGGTTGCTTCCAGAAAGTGTAGCTCAGCTTGAGTTTTTGATGAACATCTTAATTGCACCCACCAGGTTAAGACTTGTCTCTGCTGATCTTCTAGAGGGGGTAAATTAGCCCTTTAGTAGCCCCATGGTAGCTTGGCTAAACTGCTTACTGTGCCGACTAAATTCATTTAAAGTTAGTTTGATAGCTCTCCACTACATCATGAAATATAAATATCTTTCAAGACAATGGAGCATCATTAGTCTTTAATGATTGCACTTGAATCAGATCATAGGTTGGGCTCATGGGCTGCAGTCCAAGGGAAACAGTTTCCTTGAGGCATCTCTGCAGAGACATAGAGGCTGAATATGGGAAAAGGGGCATATAATTCTGGGAGGGTTTTCGGAGGGGCTTCAGGCAGAGGAAAGAAAAAGGTTTGGTGGCAGAGAAGCGGCACAGCTGAGGGCTGAGCAAAGAGAAAGCAACCACTGTCAGGAACATTTCCACAGCCCAGAAGTCAGGCATCCTTCTAGAATACAGCCCCAGTCCCTTTTGCCATGATCTCAAGACACTTGAGAGAAGCAGTTATTGCTGTGCCCCAACAGAGTCATTTCCCTGCTTGGATCCTGCTTGCACACGCCAAGCCCTGAACCCTCCACAGGGGCTAAGCCCTGCAATAAGCCTGGGGCAGCCCAGAGGATGGAGCAGAGGATCTGCCCTACAGGGAAGGCTTTTCCCTGCACCACTAGACCAGACCAGAGCTCATGCAGGAGGCATATTTAAAACATTGTGCATTAACAAGTAGTTGCTTAAAGAAAAAGTTAACAAACCAGCTCTGGGAGATAGAAATCTAAGAAAAATCAAACAACCCAGTGGTGCCCAGCTTGACAGACAGCCAGTCCCTTGCTATCAGATGCACACAAAAATTATGTCTGTATTTAACCACTGTTTTGCCCTTCCCAATACTTACCCTGCTGTGAATTTCTTCCACTTTCCAAGCAGCTTGCCTCCCTGAAGCCCAGCTCCGTATGGTGCTGGGGAGGAAAGGTTCAGTCCTGGCTCCACCTGCAGCAACAAAAAAACCCCCCAAAATTTCCAGGCAAAGGAGACAAAAAGCATGAGGTCTATTTTGCAAGTTACCCATCTGCATCAAAAGGAAATCTAGAAGAGAATGATGCAGGAGATGAGCTAAAATTGGAGAATTAGCCCCACCCCACTACGGTAGGAGATTTCCAGCTCGCCTTTGCAAACAAAGCCAGGGGTGAGTTCAACTCACTAGCTCAGCATAAAACGAACCACTTTTTTCATGATGTACTAATTTTTCTACCAGATCAGTGACTTGAAGGAGCATAGAAAGAGTCCTACAGATGCCAGTGCTTGCACAGATAAATGGTAGGTTCTCAAAGGCTGGATTGAAGAGGAAAGAAGCTTAGTGAACAGTAATCAGCAAGGATATGATCTTACTCCATCTTATGGTACTCTTAGTCCATAAAACCGGTGAGGCAGGGATTGTACTTCAGCATTTCCGTGCACTTCTTGATTTGTACCTACATCTTTTATCAACATCTACAAATATCTTAATGGTGAGTGCCAAGAGGATGGAGCTGGGCTTTTTCCAGTGGTGCCAGCAACAGGGTAAGGGGCAACGGGCAAAAACTGCCACACAAGAATTTCCATCTAAACATGAGGAAGAACTTAATTTACCTTGAGGGTGACAGAGCACTGGCACAGGCTGCCCAGAGAGGCTGTGGGGTCTCCTTCTCTAGAGACATTCAAAACCTGCCTGGACACAACTCTGAGCAACCTGCTTTGGAAGGGTTTGGGCTAGATGAGCTGCAGAGGTGCCTTCCAACCCCGACCGTTCTGTGATTATGTGATCTGCAGAATACATAATTTATAATACAGCTGGGATAAAGTCTGGTTTATGATCTATACAATACAGTCTCAGTACAATACATAGGCATATAATACAATTTCTACAATATGGGGGGGGGGGGGGTGCAGCCATGTAAAAATTGGTGATCAAAGATATATACAGGAGTTCCTGCAGGATCAGTGACCCTTGTTGTGGATTGCACATCGCTTCTCCCAGAAGTCCAACGCCTGCTCGGTTGTCTCTACCTGAAGGACAAGCTATTGCCATTTTCTGCTCCTTTGGTTACAGCCAAGTCTGCTGGACAGGGAGCTCCTCCAGCCTTCACAGAGGACACCTGGCCTCTCTGCGACCTGCTTAGCACCTGACTGCACCGTACTAAGCCTTGTCTCCTGCCTGCCAAGGAGGCTGGCTGGCAGAGTCCTCTGCGAATGTTCTCCCGTACTTAATGTACTTACTGTCAGTGGGAGAAAGCTCCTTCAAAGATGCACGTAGGAGAAAAGGCTGGGTCTTCAAAACCTGCTTGAGACACTCATGCTGCCAAGGAGGCTCTCCGGCGGTGCCAGGCTGGCCTGGGGTGGATGCCACAGCCACGTGGCCCGTCGCATCGTGAAACCCAGCCAGCAGCTTCCTCGGTGCCATTTAGCCTTGCTCATCCAGGAATGAGTCACAGCCTTGGCCATGGCTTTCCCATCTTCCAGACAGCCACAGCATGCACATTTGTCACTTTCTGACCATATGCTTAGAGATTTTCTTGCTTTCCCCCACCTCTTTTTTTACTAGACAGCAAAGCATGTGGTGCATCACTCTCTGATTACCTAACAGCTTCCTGGTGCCTGTGGGAATCACTGTATCCAATGCTTTTAGAGCAGGTATTTCTACTACTTTTACCTGCCATTCTCCACACTGATCAATTCCTGCTTTCGGGATTTTATTTCTACCAGATTACGAAGATCACCTTGCTTTAAATCCACTCTGTCTCCTGGATATATGTCAGCAAGAGAAGTATGGGTTGTATTGTGTTTCCTTTGACTATTATTACATATTAAAAGATGATTAATTATAATGACTCTACTTAAAATGTCATGGTGCAGTGAGAGGGCTTTCAGTTGCCTTAATTTAAGATACTTCAGGCTACTCCTCCTGTTGTGTCCTGTGTTTGCATTTTTTTTTTTTTCCTTAAGTATTTTTTCCTGCTGGTGAAGTGTTCTGGGTGACAGCCCTGTAGCCTGCAGGCTCACATCTGCAGACAAGCTCTCCCTCAATTAGTACTCTGCAAGTGTTCCCTAGGCAGGGCGACTGCCAAAGGGTGTAGCCCCCAGAAAGAAGGCAAGGTGCTTCCTCCAGGTCCAGGACTGGGTCCCAACAGTGCCAGGCTTGGGCAGAGACACATGGGCAATTCAAGACAGGCAGGGAAATTCAAAGTGAGCCCTCTGTCAGGTAAAAAAATATACAGAACAAGGAATAAATAATCCTCTCTCAAATACAAGACTGAAGAATACCTGTGTATAATCTTGTCTAGTACTGAAATGATACAATAGAAAGTCTTATAGGCATGATACATAGGATATTTCAATGGGATTTCAGTGTCTGGAAATGAAACTTCAACAGAAGGAGAACAGTTTTGCAGTTCTTCCCATTAAGGCACATTCTTGCCCCTACAAGGTCCCCACACCTAGCATCCTAAGACGCGGTCAAAAGAATGGTGACCACTTCAAACCTTTTGCTTCTCAATACATTCTAATATTGAAATTTTCAAGCTTCTGTTCATCTTTTAAAAAAAACTAATAAAAATTTGAAAGTTGCCTAAGCACAGCCATTATTGCTTGGCTGTGTGCCACTTTAGACAGAAAGCTGTACAGAAGGGAAGATTTGAGCATTGCAGCCACACTAACAGGAGATATTTGTCCAAGGTGTAGTTCTCCCTGAAGACAACAGCAATAAATCACTGGCAAATTTAATCCATTGCATCACTAGTTTGACATTCCTAGCAGCCGCTGGAAGAGAGTTCCCAAGGACTCAGTGCTGACCCAATTTTTCTCCTGTCCACATCCGTGGTAGCATGCCGACAAAGGATGAAGTGGGAAGGAAAGCTTTGGAAAACAACAGAAAATTCCTACCTTGGGTTCATTTCAGAAGTTGTCCAAAATTCTAGTGTCAGCAAGCTTCCAGTTTCTGATGAAAAGCAAAAAAATTATTCCTAGCTCATGGAAAGAGAGTGTGTGTGTGCTCATGGAAAAATGTGTGCGTGTATATATATATATATATGTTTATATAGGTATATAGATACAGATATTAAAAAAACTGGGAAGTCACAGAGATATAGTAGCTTCCAAGTCAGTTACTGCCAATAAAGCTAGTGCTGTTGACTGCAGAGTATCCAGGATATGTTATTTTATTTGCTGATATTAAAGAAGGAAAAAAAGTCCTACAAATTAGGGGAGCATGGTGCAGAGAGAAACTTCCTGGTTCATAAAGTCCAGACTTCTAGTATCCCAGGCACCACATAATTGACTCCTTTTCATCTGAGTTATCTCCGGTCTTCTAGACTGATGTGGAAAAAATGTAGCACAGGAGAAGCAATGCTAGCAATCAGAAAGTAAAAAATTACTTCTCCTGTATCATACACGAAGCCACATTAGCAGTGGGAGCAGCTGTAAACACAGCAACCTGTAAGGCTCCAATAGATAAGGCAAAGACTGAAGTGTAGTGACAGGTCTGAACAGTTTTTGAAGAAACGTGTTGTATTCTTAATACACCTATATCACAGGAATGGTGGGAATTCTCCCAGTCAGAGGCGCTGAAGGAGAATGCCATGGGCTGGGGGGCTGTTTGGTGACTCACTTCTGCTGTGCTCTGGGGTTTTCTCCCACTTCTGCCTGATGGGATGTGAACACCCTCCACTTATGGAAGAAATATCTTGGGTTGAGCCCATGGTGATGAAATGCTAAGCTTACTGTAACCAGAGTTACATGGACAAGATGGGAACACAGCTGTATCCTGCAGGATTAAATCACGTCTCTGGCAGAAGCTGCTCATTCACTGCTTTTATCACGTGGTTTAACATACCTCATAGCAAGCATCTGCATTCATCCTCTATTCCTTGTCTTGCAGTGTCCACTAAGTTGCAGGGTTCTGTTTCCATTCAGTCTTCCTGCCTCCGTCACCTTTAATTATTCTGTGCAAACCCAGATTTGGTCTCCTTGGGCAGAGGCAGAAATCAAAATCTGGGTCTCTCTCAACAATGAGCTGTTGGGTGTAAAAGGAAGCACTGATTATACTGTTATATGGGAAGAAGAGTCCAGTATCCTACACCAGAAGAAGATTTAAAGCTCTGAAACCCAAAGAAGAAGAGTTTCCAAACCAGAGAAGGCAGACAGGTTCTATACTTCACCCTTTGTCATGGTTACAATAGCTTGGGCAATTTCCTGGGGAGTTTCCCAAGACTGGGTGCCTGAGTCTCCAGATATATATTAAATGAACTCTAAACAGTGCTTAAGTGATGCTTATAAATAAAGTGCTGCAAAATTAAATATAAATATTGTGGGATGGTGGTGAAAGCAAAAAACAGGTCTCTTAGGATTAACCCCCAGATCACATTGTCACTCAAGAAACACCAAGAAAAGTCTTTCCAAAAATGGCCCCTGGATTTTTCTGTGAATGTACTACTCAACAGTAATGAGGACTTGATGCAGCAAAACATAGAAATATACATCTGGCCCCAAGCTGTAGATCAGTCCTGCCCACACTCAAGATCTCCCCTCCCCACTAACAGCTGGGGAGGTGCCGGGCAGCTCCTGGGACCGTGCCTGTCCCCGGCCACACCAGCCAGTCCCACGCCTGCTCTCCACCCCTCTTTCTGCTCCCTCAAACAAGACCAGCAGGCTCTTGACCACTTGATCACTGGTGTCTTGAATAACGGCCTTGATTTTCCAAAAGGACCTGCTAATGATAATATCAGCCTCTGCACCTGATAATAAGGATTTGTCTTGGATATTGCTTGACGTGTTTAGAGGCAGAGAATGAAAAAGCTGATGAGTATATTAATAAACTTGATCTCTTCATCAGGAAGGAAGATGTTTATATGAAGCTTTCTGCTTCATAAAGCCTTTCCAAACCTATGCTCAGGAAAAAAGAAAAGGCCATTTTTAAATATATCATATTCTCAAAGAGGCATTTTCTCGGAATAGACTGAGCTTTAGAAATCATTCTTTAACTGCAGTTTAACAGATAAAGCATCGCTTTAGGCTTTACGAAAACTGGAGTTCAGTCTCTCTGCAACAAACTTTGCGCTGCTTGGGGCTTTTGATGAGAATTCATTTCCATGAATTGTTCCTGTTAAGCTGATGGGCCCGTGTGGGAGCTGGCAGTGTCTCCATTCCAGCCCATGGGAGAGATGAGAAGCAGCCCAGCATCTTATACAGGAAGAGAAGGAAAAGGAGAAGCAATAGCAAACTACATGAGGCAGAGGGAATTGATTGCAACCAGCCAGATATAATTACATTGTGGAGGACATTTAATATTTCATCTTGATCTTTGCTGCATCAGGAGAGCAAAGAAAATCACCATATGAGGGAGAGAGGCTGCAGCTTCTCTTGATTTGAATTGTAAATTCCCACAAGCAGAACCATGAGGTACTTCCAGACAATCTGTACTGCTGTTGCCTGAATGTATGTGACCCAGATTGCAGGGAGAACCAGAAAGCCACTCCACCTGCTTGGAGACAACAGTGGCACTAAGCCATCATGGCAGGTCCCCAGCCCAGCACATATTTAATCCAATTGTACTAATGAATTTCTCTCCCCCCCTTCACTCCTGGGTAGCTACAGACATACTGGCACAGGGCACTCTGGTTAACCACTGCAAGGAGGAAAGAGCTTTACATCCTACAATATTAAACAGCTCCATCCTCAAAGCCAGACCTTTTAAACAGCACAGCATGGGTTTCGGATATGACTGGCTTAAGTAATGCACACACGTGGGAAGAGACGCTTACTGCTCAAGAAAGTTTATGATGTTGAAAGAAAAAGATGGGAAGGTAAACAGAGGCTCCAGACCAAGGTCAAACAGAAAAACAAGAGGTACACTGGAAACAAGTATGCCTGCTAGACTAAGGGTGTATACGTACTCAAGGCATGCCCATCCCATGCATATCCTCCAAGAATGCACACCAAATCCCAGTAAATCCACCCAGCCTGCACTACCTCTTACTTCTGGTGCCTGGCCCCAAAAAATGGGCCATATGTTTGCTGTGATGGGAGAAAGTCAGAAGCAGCACCTAGCAGGAACCTGAAGAAGGAGAGAGAGGACAAGGCATTACTGAGTATCCCTACACACGAAAATATCTCCTTATAACTCTGACTGGACCAACTTGTCTTTAGCTGTTTGGCCACCTACCACTGAAATGCAGCTCCCTGAGGTGGATCAGGGCTGACTCAAACCAGAGCTCATATCACAGAGGGAATAATTGCCCCAAGAGCTCCACATGTTTATCCTTCCTGCAGCCTAAAGCAGCCGAACACCTCTCCATCTGCCTTGATCACTTCCACGCTCACTCAGCCAACTGCAATCCAGCTTTACATATTAATTTTATCATAAAAGAGGGGGAGATTTACTCATTGCTTCGGATGATTAATCAGCTAGTCAGGCATAACACCACCCATGCTATTGAAACTGCAGTCATATAATAATGTTATATGCACTACAATCGTTACCATCATCAAACACCAGAGGAGTCTGGTAACACAAGCAATGTCATCTCTTCACAGCCTCCACAGCCCGAAATTATCTACAATCTGGAATAAGTTCTTAAAGACAGCTGAAGAGATCGAGGTCTCAGTACAGAGAAAAACTGGAAATAGACCAGCAATAGACTTCAAAACAAAAGAGGTTTTATGGACAGCACGTGGTGACAAGGATGTAAAACACTTTCATTTGTGCTTTTTCTGACCCAGTGCTGCATGTGTGTAGACAGAAGATGGTCTTGAGGCTGGCGCACTGTAATATGCCCTCATAAGCATTATCCCACTCCCTGCTGCCGGGACGCATCCCCTGGCCCTGAGCACCCTGTTTGCCTTGGGGTGCAAGAGGGAAAGCTGCCCCTTACCACCCAACAGAGAACAGGGAGGGAGGGCAGGGCCACGCTCATCAGCACTCCCTGTACCCAAAATCTGCTCTCGGACCAACCACTGCAAAGGGCTGGAACAGTGATCTGGAGAGAGCAGACAGATTTCCTGACCAATGGCTCTCTTAAAATAACATCTTACCATTCCTTTTGTTATCTGCTCTGGTTTTGGAGCAGCCTGTGACAAGTCAAGACAAAAAATTTGTTTAACAGAATTTACCAGCTTTGCATTCTTCTTCATAGTTCTGGTTAGCCGAGCATGTGCCCTAACCCCTAGATAACCTTCTCAGTAATTCTCCATGCACTGGCCCTCTTATCTCACTAACCTTGTCATAACTTACCGCAGTGAAATGTCTCTGCTAAATTTCCAATAGCCTTATTCAGATCTCAAACCAAAAAAATGAAAAAGATGACTATTTACTCCCTGATTGTACTCCCCAGCATCCACAATGTGCATTTTTTCCCCCGCTCTCCATTTCGTACAAGAGCAATTTCTCCTCCAACAACTAGCAAACTTCTGACAAAGGACTGGAATCCTGGATCCTGAAGCTGTGCTGCAGCCACAAGCAATTTCCCCTAGATATGTATTCGTATGAGTAGTCAAATTATGTATTTACTGGGGAAGGCAGGTGAGAATGCCCCCAATACAGATCTTGCACAACCACAGCGACTGATAGTGCTGTCCCCAAGGTCATACACATAGACATGGTAAGCAAAGGCACCCAACAGCCTCCACCCCTCAACCCCTCTCAGACTTCAAAGCTGCTTTAAAACATTTGTGCACTCATGGAAATGTCTTAAACTCATCACAAATTTAGGCCAAGCACCTGAGCTCCATCTCACCACTTGAGACATGCTAGACAAAGAATATTTGGCTATCAATCAGCCTCCTAGTACTAAATCTCACATCCTAGCACTGAAACGAAAAAGCGTAATGATGGAGCCAGAGCCCAAAAGAAAGGATATAATGTAGAAACAGCATGAGAACTTACAGTCATTACAGCAGCTGTAAAAAGGGTGTATTTCATGTTGTTGGGTTTTTTCCCAGTGCATATTTTGCCCAAGGCTGGTGGTGTTCATTTGTTGAGCAGCTCTTTGGTGGTCTGCAGAAAGCTGATCGGTCTTCTCAGTGGGGCGGTTTTAGTTCAGAATGAATGATTTAGGGCAAAGGCTATCAGCCTGTTGTCCAGCTTATGACAAGTGGCTGAGCCTGCTCAGGGGCTGCCTTCCAGTGGAATGAGTAGCTGCTTGACACAGGGATCTTTTCTCAGCCAAGTAATGAGCTGTATTGATTTTCCTCAAAAAGAAAATTGGACTTTTACAAACAATGCAACAAGCTGCTTGAGTCAGGGTGCTGCTGAAGTGTCTTGTGATCACCACAGCCTCTTGTGTTTATCATAAAATAGTAAAAAAAAAAAAAAAAAAAAAAGTCAGTGGGTTTATTCTGCAAGAGCAGGTTACACCCGTAAAAAACAAATCTCCTTATACGTTGGGCAAGTACCAGCCTAACATGCCCTGCAGGCACAGTTGATATTCACCCATTTGGAAAACAGCTGCACAAACAACCCTTGCGTTTGTTCCTGTGTGTCGAGGCCCAAAGCCTGCATCAGGAGCCTGTGTCCCTCTCCACGCGGTCTCTTTGCAGGGATCACGTGAATGCTCCCACTGCTGGCTGGACACCTCCCCAGCAAGGAGCCCTGAGCTACTTCATTTGGGCCACTGAAGGCCCACCTAGTAGCTCATCACTGTCGGTCTGGACAAAACAACTCCAAAGGAAGAATCCCTGAAAATCTCTCTCCTCTTTCCCAAGCTGTTGAGCATTTTTGACCTCCAAAGGAAATCTCATCACACAGCAGAGTCTGTGGGATTGTCCTGTTCAGTTAGAACACACTATTCAGGTCTGGCCAGCATAGGTTTAGTTCTTAGGTCCTAAAGCTTAAAATGATTAGCTATAATCCCCGTTGCAATTCCCATACCTACAGCATATTCTTCAAATTGACTTGACAGGAGTAAACTATTCAGCCAATTTCTAAACTGTCAGTGGAGTACAATTCCTGCCCTGGTACCTCCCCAAAGGTCCTGGTGGCCTTGCAGCTCTTTCAACCTTTCTGCAGGACACAGAGGACACAGGTCACCAGCACCGAGGTTTTAGGGTGGCTGGGAACTGTCTCTGTTTCCTTCAGCATACAGAGAAATCCTGCCTCCACTATTGCAGTCACCGAGGTAGGACTCGAGGTGATCCCCATCCAGCATGGAGATCGTGATGCCCACACAAGGTGCTGAGCAAAGCCTTGCCTGGTGCTGAGCCCCCCACTGCCGCAGCTCACAGGGGCTCTCACCTGAGCTGCTCAGGTACAGGTGAAGACAGCATCATCCTGTGGGGCATGGGGGTGTGTGCAGGTCCCTCCCTCATTCTCTCTTTCTCACTTCCTCCTTCTCCCCACCTTCCTCCATCCACTCACTGTGGGTACTTTTGGCTGGTCTTTGCACGGTCACCTCACCGAGGGGCAGGGTCTCCCCAGTGCAGCATGCTCAAGCTGCAGGGCATTGCCTTTACAGAGCTGAACCCTGAAACTCATCCCCTGAAATGGGAACAGGCCCATGGGAATGAGATAGGAGAGCCCCAGGCCAGTTCCTACTGCTAAGCGAGGAGGTGACACAGCTACTGCCTTCTCCTTAGCTTGCTGCAATGAGGGAACAAGCGCAGGGACAGCAGCTCGGGGAGGACCTGCTCCTCAGGTAAGCACCACAGAGCTGCATGCTCACACCTTGGCTGTGTGCACCAGCACATCCAGACTTGTCCAGAGCCCTCCATGCCCTTGCTCTACTCCCCACATGTTGGGGCAGAGCATCCATCACTCTCGCAGTAGGTGCCGCTCTCTGTGTATCCTTCTAGCCAAGCCTGGGCACCCTAATTAGCAAGGATGGGTTAATAGCAAAGTAAAATTTTCCACCCTCTACTCAGAAGGGATCATTGCAGAACATCTGAAAGAAGAAACCTAACCAAGATGTGACAGATGGTTTCACGTGGTCAGGCTGCCCCCAGAAACACAAGCCCCAGCAGGGTTTGCATCATGCCCCAGCCCCATCAGGTCTGTCACACCCCCAGGCAGCAACTTCAGTGCCACCTCCAATTCCTAGCTACATGCTCACAGTCCCCGAAGAGTCACCACCAGCACCACAGCAGGCAGGAAGGCAGTGGGGGGTATTCCCCCCGACGTCCCACTCCCAAGGCTTTGCCATGCACTGCAGTTTCATGCACCCGCTACTTCCAATGGCCCCCAAGGCAGCAGGACACCCACGCAACCACCAGCTTCCCAGCAAAGCAGGAGGCATCTTGCGCTCAGCTGTGATAAGGCAATATCCAAGAGCCTGACTATTAAATGCCATGGCATCCAAGTATTCTCTACGGTTTGATTCAGAGATCAAAAGATTCCTGTCTCTGTCTTAAATGATACCTGTAGACACTGAAATTAAGCACTCCTGGGCAATAATTTCTCTGATCAGGCGTGGACACCTGTAGCAACCTACTAGGTAAAAAAATCCTGGTCGATGTTTGCAAA
Organism: Falco biarmicus; assembly: GCF_023638135.1. NCBI lineage: Eukaryota > Metazoa > Chordata > Aves > Falconiformes > Falconidae > Falco > Falco biarmicus. The sequence continues at coordinate 22,907,218 of NC_079296.1, forward strand.
ATTAGAAAACTAAAGAAAAAAACAACAGCAGTAAGCTCAGCAGGGACGAGGAGTGTTAATTTAGTGTTGGTAAATGGGGATTACAAGAAAATGAAAAATAAATAAAAATGCAAATTCAAAGTAATAAAAAAGCACAATTAAAAGAAGTAACTGACACACTTTCCTATGCCAGAAAGGAATGCAATTATAATCACAAAATAGGCTTTTCTAATATTTTTCATACCATGCATTTTTGTGTTTTATTTAATGCATTATAAAAACTGGATAAATATTGCAATCTCTCCATTAAACTGATGTCTTATTTAGTTTTACGGCATGAGTGGAAGAAAGTTTTACAAAACCTCTTGCTTATAAAGCAAGATAATATTTTTTGTTCAAACGGGATAAAGAAAGATCATGCCAGTAAGTAGTGAACTTGCCAGCATCAGGAATGGTCAGCAAGATGCTCTTACTGAACATGTGGACACACTGTAAGTAGCTATATCTGACCTAAGTTTAAATAAAATAGCTTGGTGATGTGTGTAAGGAAGAGGGGCACCAAATTGTTGCAATGCACTCAGCTCCCCACTGTTCACTGACCCAGCTTCTGCACGACGCCTTTTCCCCAGAAACCAGCAGCAGTGTGCTGTGCCTGTCCCCATCGACATTAGTGGCTGAACAGCACATGGAAAGGGGGGACGAAGGCCTGAGAGGCAATCACCACCACAGGCTGAGGAATAGTAATCCTATTTTCCAAAGATTTCCCATCCCTCTTCCCTTTAAAACACACTCTGCTGGCTTAATGATGAATGAGCTTCTTTTGATCCTGTTCAGGGAAGTAACAGGAGATCTCCAAAGCTCAGACTAAGACTGCTTTTTCCAAGAAAAAGAAAAAAAAAGACAAACTTTGCTCTCTGCCTTAAACATAAGATGCCTGATGTCACCTGACCATGTTTACACAACACCTGACCTCCTCCCTAAAAACGGAATAAAGGCAACAAAATACCTCTTCACCCCTTGCTATCATCCCTTCAATAATTGTGCAGAATTAGGCTGAATGTGCTGATTATTTTCCACGTGCATTAATCATGGCCAAATCATGCTAGAGGAGGAAAATGCACAGCCTGCTGTTCCCTCTCAGCACCCTCCTCTCACCCTGCTCTCAGAATAGTCTCAGCCTGGAGGGCATCCTGCCAGTGTGATTAACAGTGTGAAGTGGGGAAGGGAAGGAGATGGTGAGGTGAAGGAAAAAGACCTTGCCTTAAAACTCAGACATGACTTTTGGCTTATAAAGCAAGTCAGCAAAAACTTGAGAGCATCCTGCACTTGCAGCCATGAACTTCATTAGTTCATAAAGTCCAGAAAATGCATGATCAAGTGCTGTCACCATCTGAGGTCTTATTTCAGTCCCTGTCCAGAGCTCCACTCCAAACTTACATACCCAAACGTTAGGCACATGAGGAATGCCTGTCAAGCTCTTCTCTTTTTCTGTTGTGGATGTGCTTATTAAAATATTCAGTAAAGGCTTAATTATGAACAGCTGCAAATGGTCAGCCCATTGCAGTAGATTTAGGTGTAGCCCACCAGGACAAAAGGAAAGAGGAAAGCATGTTATTCCCTCCTTGACCAGACCTCTCTCTCCCAACTTTGCAGCTCTACACAGCAAGAGGAATATTCCCTTCACCACCAACCAAGAGAAAGTGAGTGCTCAGGGTGATTCAACTTGCCTTAATGCAGGTGTATAAAACAGGCTGAATCCACCGAGTCCTGGATCAGCTAGTCACAGCATCAAGGAGGTTCCTAGACCATCTTTTGGGAAGCCTTGGAAAACCATCACCTGCTTGGCCTGGATTCTGGAGACAAAATGAAATTGCATATGTCTAATTTAAAGCTGTGAATGTCACATTTCAGGCTTGATTTGGCCATCACAGCTCTCTGCAGGGAGGCAGCTTGTGCTACCAAGCAAGGAGAGAAGCACAAGCTCTGATCCTCAGCCTGTAAACTCCTCCAAAGAGGATCCCTGCTGCTGGCTCTCCTCCACAGCAGCTGCTGCTGTGTCAGAAGAATAGGTTCTGCCAGGAAGACTTTTCCATTTTCCTTTGCTTTTGCCAAAATCCTTGAGGGCACTGTCATTTTAAAAAGAAAAAAAAATACATCCAAAAGAAAGCAGATACGAAGTGGAGACGACCTGGCAGAAGGACTGGGTGACAAGGCCAGCAAGCAAGCAGTTAGTGCTGGGCTGTTTCCAGATGTGTTGCGGTCATGCCACACATTACCAAGCTGCAACAGCCATAAAGATGGGCAAACATTTGCCTACAAAGCCAGCTGCTTCATACACAGATAGTCACCGAGAAGCCCAGGAGAACACTTCTAGTCCCTGTCTTTGCAGAGCGAAGCTAGACAGCAGGCATCCAGAAGAGGGGAAACCCAGAGTTCAAATGAAAAGCCTTCAAAGGCTCTTCATGCCGCTGACCGTGCAGGAACACACATCTTTCATGTACCATGGCAAAAGAGTTAAGAAGTCAGTGCATGTTGGAGCACTTAGTGCATAGTGCTCCAGTTCTTCCCAGCCACGTGCAAAAGTCTCTCCTCCTGCTGACAGTGCCTGAGAGAGACAAAAGCAAGGCTGTGCAGAAGGGTTTTTGCTGAAGGATGCTCCTTTTCCTCCAACCTGGAAATCCGGATCTTCATGTCTTTCTACAGGAGGTTCACATTCTATATTATAGCTATAAGGATTGCAGCCAAAACCTGCCAAACATTTTGTGCTCCGAGGTGGATCAGACCAGCAGCAGGTACACAACATGGCCTGAAATCTCAGGCTTGTAATGGTTTTGTTCTCTGGGAATAGAGAGACACGCAGCAATCTGCTGTGACAGCAGGTGGCTTGAGGAGTATTTACTGAAAGATGGATTTTCCTCCCCATCGCGCCCAGAGCAACACAGTCAGGTAAAACAAAGTCATCACAAAAATCACACACAGTGACAGAACCAAAACATGCCACAAGAAAAATGCCTTCTGGTGTTGTTTTGTTGTTTTTGTGGGGGGCATCTCGGTTGGGTTCTGAAAAGCTCCCAGCACTCCTATCAGTTATTTGATGAGTTTAAAACAGCTCAAAGAAATCTTGCAGCTTTCTCCTTATGATAGTGATCAGGCATGGTTTTGGCTGAAATCGCTCTTCTCTTTGGTAATAAGGACTTCTCTTGGAGTCATCTAGTTTGCAGGACATGTGATGTTCCACCTTACGGAGTCCTTTTACGTCCCATGAAGGGTAATGTGTTCCTGGGCAAGTCGTCTTGGAGACAAGCCTGCCAGGCAAAGGCAAAGAGGATGCTCTGAGCTTGCAAGGTGAAGAACTTGCTCATCATCCTCAGCCTAAGGGACTTGGTAGACTTGACTGCCTGGCCCTCCCTGTACCACCTTACAGTTCTCTTGGTCTTAGGCATCGTACCAAAGGATTCATGCAATGGGCTAACAAAGGTCATAACAGTTGAGGTCCCTAGAAACCCCCTGGGGAAATGCAGCTGACACCTACTGACCTTCTCCATTAGATCACACATTGCTGGCTCCTGATGTGATCTTGACTTCTCGGTCCCACCGTGACATCATCTATGTTTTCACACAGGCAGAGGCAGATGAACTGAATCCCATCAAGCAGATCCAAGAGAAAATTTTCCCTCCAGAGACATACTCTGTTTCATACTTAGAAAAGCCTCCATTGCTACCCAATATAAATGTTTTGCAGGTTTGTGGCCTCAGTGCCTTCTCGTCACTGTGTTCTCCACAGGCTGTGGTCACAAAGGTAACAGGCAAGCCTTTCCCTGACGTACGTTGCACAGATGAGGTGAAACCTTCAGGCAGGGACAGAGAAGCGGGCACTCTGCAGGGTGCATCTTCCCATACCACCCCCCAGTACATTTCAAACAAAACACACTCATGTTCATGAACTCCAAAGGAAAAAAAAATCCTCCCGTAAGCTTTTAGAAGGAGGGCCAGAGGACTGACGGATCACTGTTTGGAAAGGGTAAAGTTGGAGTAGAGCTTAATATTGGATTAGTGAGAAGTTTAGATGGAAAACACTCCAAAACCACTTGTATGCTGCCTGAGTTAGTACCAAAGGGTAGCCTGAAGGTTTTCAATCATTTGCAGGGCTTTGGCACCGGCATCGATGTTCGCAACCTGAACTCGCTTTGAACACAGTGTTCCCAGCAGCCATTGCAGCTGTTGGCTTAAGAAAGAAACCGTTAGAGAGGATGAGGCAAAGACACATGTAAAAAGGAGAGAAACCTGCCTCATTGCTGCTGTGAAATTCTCGGGAACAGTGCACCCGATAGGCAAAGACAGCAAAAAACAGGCCTTCAATAGTTGAACAGAAAGATAGCTCTGATATAGCCTCTCTTGCAAGGACCTTTCCTTATTTGCCCCCATCCCTTGATACTGTTCCTGCTTCTGCTTAAAAAATAAAATTAAGAAACTAGAAGTTTGCAGTGTGTGGCTCCTTTTCTTGCGTATGAAAATACCATTGCTTATGGGAAACCATGGCCATCCGCATGCCATTCTCCTGATTCTTAGAAACTCTTACATACTCTGAAAAATCTTCCCAGAATTATGCCTGACGACAGTTGTCAGCACAGCAAAGTGTGAACCTGCAATTCAGCAGCCCGTGGGCAAATGATGCTAGCTTGCATCCACATTTCCCTCCAAAGCTTTGGAATCTGCACAGACTGGTCCTGCCATGCCACCGAGAGCCTGCAAGCACACCTCCTGCCTCCAGTGAGAGGTCCCCATCCCTCCTCCTCTGAAATGACAGGCCGCGTTAGACTGTTCAGAATCACATTTGGTTCTCATTTTCTAACTGACATCTAAGATAATATTTTTAGAAGAAGCTATATTGGTATTTGCAAAAAATAGCCGCCTTTGATTTTATCCCAAATGGGGTCTTTTCCAAGTTTCTTTTCCTACTTTAGTCATATCTCTAAAGCTGTTGGCATTAAACAATCCGATTCTAGAAGCGCATTAATCAGACCCTCTTCGGGCTCCTATCGCACATGCCTTTCTCTGTGTCACAAGGCAAAAATACAATCAGCTCCGCCACAACCTAATTCTCTTCCCCAGCAGAGGAAGCCCCAACCTGAGGGGCATATATGGGTGACAGCAGGTTCATTCAGCATTTGCATGGTGATGTCCCTGCATCAGGAGGAGCAGCTTCTCAAGACCTGCCCACCACCATGGGGAGCCTGCCCTTACGGTCCCTCATAGCTAAAAATCATGGACCAGCATCCTGGTGCAATGCATCAAATGGAAAGGAGAGCCACCAGCGTGGGCTGGCTTTTCCAGGTGCTGACCTGCCCACCTCATGGCATTACTGGGGGGGGGGGGGGGGCGGCTCAGAAATCCGCTTTGGAAATGGTTCTGTGTGCTTGGCTGTTTTCAGTTCTGTTGAAAGCCTGACAGGGCAAAAGAAAAGACATCCCTGACGGCCACGGGGGCTCTGTTGCCTGCTGGCAATGAAGCTTGAGGCAATTCAGCAGCACAGAGGTGAGCCAGAGAAACAGAGACAGGTTCGTCTAGGGTTTTCCAGCAGATCCCTAGAAAAAGGACCTGGGTTTAATGAGGTGTTGCAGCAACTTCCAGAGGCAAGGCGAGCTTGAGGTGCTGGTGTCTGCAAATGGGCTGGTGCTGAGCTGTGAGCAATCTGCAGCCACAGGAACAGGAGAGCAGCATAAGACAGGGAGACCTAGGGTCTGGCTCCTTCCCCAGGCGTCTATATGTGCCCCTATGGCAATGCCGCGAGCATTGGAGATGCACCTACCCCCAGCAGGGACTGTCACTGTGGGCCCCTGTGAGCCTCGAGCCAGGGCTCCCTTCCCCGCAGCCAGCGGGGTGCAGACCTGCCTTTCCCGGGCAGCCACGGACAGCGTGGCCCCCACAAGCCCACCCAGACCAGGGGTGCCCTTCCCCCAGCAGCAGGGCTGTGTTCCTGCTGGCAGGAACCAAAGGGAAGGGCAGAAAACCAAAAGGAAAACTATTCCTGACCCTAAAAATACCAGAGGACAGACAGATCATTTCCACCACACCAAATCCACAGGCAGGCAGCAAAACCTGCAGTCCCAGCCAGTCCCTGAGAACTACAGCAGGATTAGCACATAGGTGGGCAAACACGCCTATGGAGCACAGGACCTCCCAAGAGGTCCTCAACACAGGTCTGGTTTACTCTCTGCCAAAAAGCTGGCCAGGCACTGCTTTATGCCAGGCTGAATGAGATCAGCTTTCTGGTCCTCTTAAGCTTCATCAACTGGCCCATGCTGAATTATTTAAAACCATCTTTTATTAATCTACCATGGCTTTTTTTTTTTTCAATCGACCTCTAGCAAGTCACTTAACCACTCTGAATGGACTGCACTAGCTTCATCCCCATGCAACGATGCTGGAGGTGATAAGAGGTACAAGCCACTACCTTGCTACTGCTTCTGAAATATTTCAGACGCCAGTAGACCAAAGTGGTCTGCTGGATAACTAGAGCACTGAATTTACCTGCATGCTTAATGGGAGGTCTCGTCTAAACGTACAGATGATATTGCTGGGTTATGACAATAATTTATTCAGAAAACTCCTGCTAGGATATTGTATACACTTTTAAAACAAGCCCAGCATACCCCAAAACAAGCAAACACTGGCTAAAATACTGCCAGTGCCAGCACAGAGGCCAATCACCAGCACTAAAAAATGGGACTGAAGGGAACATATCCCCAGCCCAGCCCCTTCCAGTGTCCATCATCACCCATCACCAGCCCTCTGGGTACGTGACCAGGGTTACCTACAGCACCACGCTGCCAGGAGAGGAGAGGTCTGCTCAGGAGACCCCAGGTCACCCAGACACAGCGCCAGCTGCTCTGAAGTCCTGTTCCACTGACAAGGGAGGTGGCAGAAAGCCCCTACATAGGTGCCAGGACAGTGATCTGCGCCCAGCCAGAAGCAGCGGTGCCAGGAGACGCGAGATTATGGCCCTGGGCCTCAGGCAGATCTGGGACCGAGTTGTGAGCATTTACATTTGAGACATGAACACCTAAATGAGGTTTATGCCATCAAAATTCCCTCCACACATATAGAGGATCAAAAATCTCAGGCTGAGAAGGTCTGGAAAATAATCTAATCCAGGCTTTTGCCCCAACAGTCCAGCCCTAAATCTCTGCTATCCCACCTCTGCAAAGTGTGGTCCAACATGGGTGCTGGGCTTAAAGATCAGAGACTTCAGCAGGGCTTCATCAACTTACTCCTGCCGAGGAACCGGCCCCAGACATTCAAAGTCCTCTTAAGAGTTCGCACAACTTTCACAAGGTATGCACTTCCTATTACTTTTATTCCTCAATCACCTTTTGAACACCCATCTGTGCTGATCACTTGCTGTGGCACGCAAGATCTTCAGAGCAGGGACATTTCTGTCTGATATGTGATGATTTATGAGACCTCACAGACCTGGTGCTACCCAGCGTCAGTCATATGGAGGCGGCATGGCCACGAGCGTGGTACAAGCATGGCTGGACACACCACCTAGCAAAAGAAGGAGCAGACCCTTGGGACAATAAACCTATACATCACCCTCATGCTTTAAGTGGCTGGAGAGAGCCCACAACTGGCCATGCCTGCAAATCCAACATGCTTTAACTTGCATGAAAAATTCTAAATAATTTAAGTAAGTAACCTTGTGCTAGCAAATGAAACCATATATACTCCTGCAGAAACAGAGTGAATTTATTTGTCACTCTAAGTTATAAGGCAATGTCAGGGTCTTATAGATAAAGCAAGACATTGTAATATTGATAAGCTATCTGATTTGGTTTATAAATGCAACATGAACTCTGTTCTACAGGGAACTGGACCAAACCTTGCCAGCACACAGGCAGGCAGGGCTGCAGCTCCAAGCAGATCGTTGGTTTGACCAAACCAAGGGTCATTTCATCAGTCTCTACTCACTGGCAGGTGGATTTTGGCAATAAGACTACTTGTAGTTAAGTATCTATCTCCAAGGCCAAGCAGCTGATCTCTGACCGCCACATACAGCGGTTTGGCCAGGGGGAAGGGTTGGTAAAGGCAGAGAGCAAGGTCTTAATACTTCCAAAGGTGATAAACCAGCTACCAAACAAGTCAAACCCTGTCCAAAGGAGAGTTGTAGAGAACCGCAGAGGGAGAGGCAAAGCTCATTTTCACAGCAGAAGAGTAGACGATAAATAATCCAACCAGCCCAAACTGACCAGAATGATAAGTGATAGGGCAGGCTCCAAGTGGGCCATGTTTAATTTACAAGACCGTACTTGAAGTTCATAATGAAATTCTAGATATTCTGTTTTATCTGGGGTATTTAAAAGACATGTAGATGTGTCACTTAGGGACACGGTTCAGTGGTGGACTTGGCAGTGCTGGGTTAACAGTTGGATCAATGATCCTAAAGGCCTTTTCCAACCTAAATGATTACGCATTCTATAATTCTGTCTCCGACCTATTCAAACCGTGGTGCGAGTGATCAGCTGAGGGCTGAGAGCTTGGTTTTGCTGTGGCTTTTATTATCTGTTTCCTTCCCCAGTTAAGCCACCACCACCCATGAAGGGCAGAAGCCCAGCAAAGGCTCATAGGCAGATTGCTTCCTCCCTGTCAAAGCCAAGACAGGATCTCGCCTGCTTATTGCAACAGCACCTGCCCCTGCCCTGGCCAGCAGCACCGCGGTGCTGTACGGACCAGCCGAGCATCCCTGCTCCCCTCGCAGCGCTGCCCCAGCACAGCTGGCAGGAGCTGTTGCCCCTTGGTGTTGCTAACACCAGTGAGCACCCGACTCAGCACATGCACAGTGTACATCTGCTACACACAGAGACCACATTTTCTCATGTCTTTAGCTACCTGTGACTGTATTGCCATGTTCCACATGTCACCACTGATTGCATCACCTTTCTCCTCTTGCTGCTCCTCTCACAGCCCAAAGCTGTCCACTTTTTCCCAGAGAAGTCAGGGTTGCCTCCCAGCAGCTCCAATTCACGGCTGCTCTTTGCGGCTGACAAAATCCTTCACCTCTCTGCACAGTGTGCTCCATGTGTGGGGGCTTCAGCCGTGGGACGCACCGAGCCAGGTGCAGACCTCCCCTCCTCACTGCAAAGGCAAATGCTTCATCACAGAGGCAGAGGTGGAAAGACACACTAACATAAAAAGATTTAAGTCCTAAACGATCAAAATGATCTGGTTTTAATGAGTGGGACAAACATGGAATTCCGAGCACAGGACGAGCCCCGTGCCCTTCCCCACCACTCAAATCACACAAATTACAGCGAACATTCAGCAAACGGGACTCACCTGCCAGCAGGGCTTGGGGACAGCGGTGTCACACCAGCTCTGGTGGAGGATGCATGTGGGCACCAGCTTGCACAAGTGGCTTGGAATTAGCTGCCCTCCTGCAGGCAAGATGCCATTTTTCTACAAGTTTTCTTCTTCTTCAGGAGGCAGGATGTAACGACTTTGTATAAAGCAACACTGTTTGCTTCCCAGTTTGTGTCTGCCTGCCTACAGCCCTGAGAAATGAGAAGTGTGGGAGAAAACCATTCCCCATGAAGCGTCTTTCCCAGTTGAAGTTGAACATAGCAGGGGAGCAGGGGTGACAACTCACACTGAAGTGGTACCTGAAGTCCCAGTGGATTGTGGCTGAATAAACCCAACTGAAGGATAAGCACGTTCCCATGCGCACCGACAAAGGCAAGGGTCCAGAGTAATTTAATTCCTATCCGCAGAGGATGCTCCCATGTAGCTCTGGTCTTTGAATGCTCTCTGACGTTCAGAAGATGTTCTAGCTTTACTGCCCACATAAACATCCACTGGGGCTGGTACCTGAGGGGAAGAGGGAGCTAAATATTTCATTTCAGTCTATTTCATCAAATATTTAATCTATTTAATATTAATTAAATCTTGGTCTGAATAAACAACAGCTAAAAATTCACCTCTTCCTCCAAACACGTGGTAACTTGAAAGGAGGTTGTAGCAAGGTGGGTGTCAGCCTCTTCTCCCGAGTAACAAGCAATAGGACAAGAGGGAATGGCCTCAAGTTATACCAGGGTAGGTTTAGATTGGATAGTAGGAAAAATCTCTACACCAAAAGAGCTGTCAAGCATTGGAACAGGCTGCCCAGGGAAGCAGTTGAGTCACCATCCCTGGAAGTGTTTTAAAAAAATGTAGATGCCGTGCTTGGGGACACGGTTTAGGGGTGACTTGTCAGTCCTGGGTGAATGGTTGGACTTGATGATCTTAAAGGTCTTTTCCAACCAAAATGATTATATAATTCTGTGCCAGCTTATGCCATCACAACTGAGATGGCAGTTAGTAAGGGGGACAGGTCTTATCTTTATATTCCTGGTTGCTGGCATTGCTGTGGTGGGCTGTTAGCCTCCTGTAGCCTTTTAGGCTGAATCTTCTTGCAACTGGATGTACAGTGGCATCAACCATTTCCACACCCTGCTTCACTGTCTCTCATTTCCCACAGACTTAATGTGTAGCCCCACAAGTGCGTGTCCTCATCCCACTCCCAGTCACTGTTACATCCTCAGCAGTAGGAATCCATGAAGCTAAGGTGATGAGAAAAGCTGCTTGACTAAGGGGAAATAAAACCCGAGCGCCCCATGGGTGGATGGGGCCGGCATGAATTGTCTTCCATGGCCTGGACCACCTTCCTGACACAGCTGCACATCTCGGACATCACCCAGCAGCACAGCCAGGAACAGGCATTTCTGGAGACAATGAGCAACAGCTACAATAGGAGCAGATCATTTCCACTGCAAAGGATTTAAGCCATTTAACACTGGCTATAAAGGCAGCAGCCACTATTGCATCTGCTGCTAGAACTGTCTTATTTTACTACAGGAAACCATATTTGGACCAAACCCCATTCATACCAGCCTTACTAGCCAGAACACATTTTCTAATTAGCCCCAGTAGAGCCAACAGTAATGAAAGATTGTCCCACATACAGCACTACTTACCTTGCTTTCTTCAGTGCGTGCCCAATTTAGCATTTAGCTTTCCTTTTCCTCTCTGCTGCACTGCTTTAAAGCCATCTCACCCAAACGCTGACTGGTGTTGACGAAAGTAATTATACCACGGTTCAAAATGTATCGGATGCATCTTCATTATCCTGAGAGAGCAGCACCAAAAGCCCTATGATGGCAAATCTTGCAATGTAAGCAAGTCAGATTATTCCATTTAAACTGGCCATTTTAACTCTTCTGGCCCCATAAAATGTTGAGGCTGGCTTAGAAGCCACAAGATGTTTTGAAAATAATGAACATAGGATTAGTTTTAATTAATGTCTCTGAAGTTTAAACATTTGGGTTGTGCTTAGGTTACAGATCAAATCCATAACCAAGAGAAACAGGGGTACCCTGCTCCCTTTTCACATTGGCTCCTTGGTTGGTCTGGGTCATGTCACCGCTCTGTATTTTGGGTACCCTCCTGGGGAACAGAAAGACTTAATAATGCGTTTGGAGTCCCCTGGAGAAACGTGTCCCATCTGAGTGATGGCACCGCAGATCCCACCAACTCAGAGCGCCGTGTTTGTGCCGCAGAAAGGCTGCACAGCACCAGGCACAGCATTAGCAGGAAGCTCGTTCTGGCAAAACTTGTTCAAGGAGCCATTTCAGGTCAAATATCTGCATCACGAAACCAAGAACAAACTCAGCTTTATGCAGAGAGGCCTTATCACTCAATTACCCAGGGATCAGGATCGTGGGGATAACTGCTAGGAGAGGGGGAGCTCTGGCACAGGGTGTAAATCAGCATCGCAGCAGCCAAGCTGCACGGGTCTGCCACGCTCGGGATCTAACCCTCAGGTTTTGGTCTGCAATAGGAATAGTTTGTCCAAATTTTCCTGGTGGCAAAAATTATCCTGGTAGTAAAAGGCCAGGACTTAGCATTTCACCCTTGAAAAAAAGTTTAATCAATTCAGAAAAGCAGAATATTGGATGTGGCTTAAATATTTATCTATACAATTTTTAAATTTTTTTTTTTTACTCAGGGAATTTTTCAGTAACACCTTAACATTTCAATCTTCAGATTAATGCTTTGAGTCAACTCCACAGATGCAGATGAAGGCAAAGCAGCCTTCAGCAGGAATTACTTCATCAGGGATGTCCAGTGGTGGGAAGCTCATGCCTTTTTTCTGTGGAAAGCAATGAAAAGCAAACAGGAAAAAGGCTGTAAAGTCACAGTCCAGCAAGACACAACTGTTTCAATCTGCAAAGGAGAAATCAATTATTTCATGCAGCAGCTGATTTAAAACAAATGTTTCTCATCTCTGGGAGTGAACTCTACAGCAGGTCATATACCTCTGGAGGACCTCAAGGCTGCTCCTGCGAACGCAATGCCCTGGGCTGTGCCCAATCAATATGGGCCAAAAGCTGCAAGCACCGCACACAGGAAAGCAGGGATGCTAGGAGCAGCTTGTCTCACCTCCTGATAAAACCCATTCACCCTGTTACTCTCACACAGAGCCAGTGGCTGGTTTTTGACTCAAACGCATTTTTGAAAGCCATCCAGACCTCCTGCTGCAGAGCATCACTGAAGAGAAACACATGTCAGTGGAATTTCTCCATTAATGCAAAAGGCACCGCTGGCCCCAGGAAATCCCCAAGTACCTAATGACCCCAAATCCTCCTGGGAAGGGTCCTTCCTCCCTCTATTCCCTAAAATCTGCTATAGGCCACTCTCTGAGCCGCAGAGGGAGAGCAGGACCTTAGGTCCAAGCCAGCATGGATGGTCTCTCCTGACTTAGGACAGGCTGAGAGATTTGGGGTTGTTCAGCCTGGAGAAAGGAAGGCTCTGGGGGGACCTTATAGTGGCCTTCCAGTACTTAAAGAGAGCTTATAGGAAAGATGGGGGCAGACTTGTTAGTAGGGCTGGTAGTGATAGGACAAGGGGTGATGGTTTTAAACCAAAAGAGGGTAGATTTAGATTAGACATAAGGAAGAAATTCTTAACTGGGGGGGTGATGAGGCACTGGCACAGGCTGCCCAAAGAAGCTGTGGGTGCCCCATCCCTGGCAGTGTTCAAGGCCAGGCTGGATGGGGCTCTGAGCAACCTGGTCTGGTGAAAGGTGTCCCTGCCCGTGGCAGGGGGTTGAAACTAGATGGCCTTTAAGGTCCCTTCCAACTGAAACTATTCTATGATTCTATGAATACGGAGTTTACAATCACACTAACAGACTAAACTGGAGCCAGGTTAAACAGTTTTAAGCCAGCGTAGGCCCACAAGTTTACATATTTACTGATGGACACCTATGATTAAGTGAGGGATATGCCTTCCTACTCCCTTTTATCATTTGTCCTCATGCCTCTTTGTTGGATTTGGGTGCTGGGACCCATCTCACATCCTTATACATCTGAGCATGAGATGTTGTCCTCACACACTGGGGGTTCTCTTTGGGAAATGAACAGTCCTAAGGGACAATTCAAATGGTCAAGAAGGTCCCCTGAGAAGGAAGGGATGTTGAATGACCAGCTCAAGCATCAGCATCTCCATTCAACACCTCCCAATGTCCCCTACCCCATGGCAGCAGGTGTCCTTTGCTTACAACAAACCTCCCTCCTAGGAAGGCACATATTTTGGTGCCCCCCCTCCCAGTCCTGTTCACCACCCCCTCTGCTCAGCCTTGAGGACATTTGGGAGTATGTTGTAACCTTGTGCAGCATTACTGCAGCGTGACTCCTAGCTGGAATTTCACCTGGATTTCCCAGGGCTCAGACTACAATCTATTCTGCTCAGAGGGGTCAGGATCTGGTCCCGGAGCATTTGTGAGCTGAGTACTAGTGGCTAATGCAGGGGGTGGGCTCCCTGCTAACCTTGTTCTCTCTTCATCCTGTTTCTACAGCTTGGGATAAGGCACAGCAATTGCAGCTACAAATATTTAACAAGTCACAGAGACATTCCTATAAACCAGCTGCAAAAAGCAGTTTGTAGCAGAGACGGTGAGACAGCTCCAAGTGTAGCTGTCTGCCAGGGCACTAGCTGTAACAAAGGAGCAATCGCAGCAGACTTTGAATTTTTCCAGTGGTGAAAGAACAGGGAATGTTAAGAAATAAAATAAAACAAAGAGCATCAGCTGGTAAGAGCGGCACAGGCAGTGGGGCCAGCCACTGAACCCAGGGGGAAATCCCAGGGCAGTAAGTCCAGCAAACCAGCAACCCAGGTGAGAGGATGCTAGGTGGGACTGGGGGTACTTACAGCACAGAACGGCTGATGGGCACAGGCTGAAACCCACGGAGACTCCCCCAGGCCTGAGAAACTCATTTTGTGTGAGCACGATTCCAGCCAAGCCCATCCCTCGCTGGAACATCTTGGAGAGAGGCTCCTCTGTGCGACCAGCTCCTTGTCCCCCAGAGAATGGGGACCAAAACCCCACAGAAATAAATGCACGTGTCAGTAGGCTGAGGGGGTCAGGGGCAAGCCCTGGGCAGGAGGTCACTGGTCTCTGCAGGGGCAACCCTGCTGCTGGTGCAGCTTGCCCCTGGGGACATTTTAGGACACTTGCCACCTCACCTGGGCCCCTCTTGCATGTCCTTGAGCCAGCACATTTGGGCTGTCCTTAAGGGTCCCCGCACAAGGGGTGGGGTGCAGGGTCACCCCACACCAGAAAGCCATGGAGAAACCCCTCCTGGGGCAAAGCTGGCAGCGGCATCTCTGCCCACTGTCCTGACTGCTGAGCCAGCACAGATGACCCTCACCCCGCCAGGGAGGCAGGTTCCCCCGCCTGCCCTCACACCATTAACCTTTCAGCCCCAAAATAAAAGGTTATAAAAAACAGCCAAAGTTCATTACATCCCCTAATGTGTCATTTGCATAGGAATGAGCTGGGAGCAATGAGGCAGCTTTCTCCTGCACAGGATTCAGGAGGTGGAAGGGGAAGAGCTGGGCATCAGGACCTGGCAAGGGTGGTGGGACTCAGCCCCACAGCGACATGGGGCAGGCACGGAGGTGAGCAGAGCTGGGCAGAGCTATGGCAGAGCTGGAGGGAGCATCCCAGCAAAGCCCACAGCAGCACGACCTCTGGCTCAGAGGCAGCGGGGCCAGCCCTCGCCTGCCAAAGGGAAAACGAGAATGGTTTCAGGCCAGTACCTCCACCAGACAGCCCATGGTGCCTGGAGGCTGCTGCAGCTTGGACGTGCCCATCCCCAGCAAGCGTGGAGCATCCAGGACACAGCTGAAACCAAAACACCTAACAGCTCTAGGAAAATATAAAAGCCTGAATAAGAAGGTGGCAAAGGCAGCAGGATGGTGGAAGTTCAGACACCGGCCCCAAGGACGGGCAGGCAGCTCTGCAGTGTCGGATGCAGGGAGTCACTCCCCCATGTAAAACAGTCCCTTGAGTATTTGTCTGACTGGGCTGGACCACGAGGGCATGAAGTTTTGGGAGGGACACAAACCTGGTGGCATAATTTAAATTTTTTGTACCCTACTTTTACTTTTGATGGAAAATCAGGAGCAATCAGCCATTTCAGCTGTGCAAAGCTTCACCAACTGAAAGCCCAGCAAAGCCCCAGTCCCCCAGCCCCAAACCCATCAAAACACTCTACTGTCTGTACTAGAGATTTGGCCCCAAGGACATCAGACAGCCAGAGGGATGGGGCAAGCGTAACAAATGGCTGCTGGATTACCTCCTGTCCCAGGCACTGTCCCATACATCTCCCATGGGATCTGCTTTGTGTAACACTCCAAGGCCAACAGGACCAGCTGCAACCAGAGGATGGACAGCAGGACACTGCCTGGATCAAGTTCTCCTGGCCTGCAAAGGCCACCATGAGGTGACCAAGATGCTCTTCTCTGGGTCATCACCAGGTGCCCTACACCCAGAAGCAATGCTGCTCGCCACCCCCCCGAGCATGTCCAGCTGCAACCTTGGTGGCGCTGGCAGAGTGGGGCTGTGAGACCAGCAGCTCCAGCACTGGGCTCTGGTCACTTATTTTCTCAGCAAACAAGAAGCAGTGACTCCAGGCACCCCAATAGTGGGAAGGGCAGGAGCCAGAGCTCCCGAACAGTCATATGTGCTCCCAGGCAAAACCAAGCACACACTAAAGCACCTGCAGGATCAGTGCCTTGTGACCCCCCCTGCCTTTGGAGCTCCTGGCACTCATGGCAAAGAAGGAGCCCAGCTGAAGCCAACACCAAGGAGACCCTGGCATTCTCAGGGAGGCAGGCAGCCACACAGAAGCAGCGCTCTGTTTGGTGGGAGAATGTTCCCCCGTCACCGTCCTGCAGTGAGGGTCTCGGCAGCACTGGTGCAAGGACAAGCAAGCCCACAGCTGGCTCTCGGGCTGGAAACAAAACCCCACTCAGATGGACACTCCTGCATATATTAAGAAATGTTGCCTTCCAGCCTAATCATTTCTAATCTCATTTGCAACCTAATTATTAAAAACCTTCTCAACTCAACAGCTGTAAATGCTGCACCAGCCAGACGTCCCCAGCAATAGTGCCAGGCTGCATTTCCAGGGAGCAAATCACACCCTGAAACCCTAAGCTCCTTCCTTTAAGAAACCCAGGAATGCTCTTACTGTGGCATGAAAGGGAGGGGGGACGGGGAACCCCAAGAAATCTCAAGGACTCATTTGTTATTATGCTGCTGCACAATGAACCAAACCATTGCTCCCTACCTGGGGCAACAAAGCCTTTCAGAAAACACGAGTGCTTTTCCCAATGTGTTCTTTAAAAAACGTCAAGACCAAAGCTGCCAGAGGGTCGGTGAACAGCTGGAAAAAAAACCACAATAAGACAACTAACGGATTATTCAGAGGGTTTTCACACTTGATCTGTAAACACTCTTTTATTTAATAAAAATAATCATCCATTATAGCAACTTCTGCTTGTGGGTTTGTTGGTTGTTTTGGTTTTTTTACATTAAAGCACAGTTTATTTGCTTTCCTCACCTCTTGAGGATTCAATTCTGAAAATGCAAGTGAATGTAAACATTGCTCTCCAGGTCCCAAGATGCATCTGGAGACACTTAGAGTTAATTACAAAGTCAAAAGTGAGAGCAAAATCAACAAAACACTTCCCAAAAGTAAAAAGATATTTTTTTAAGTCTCTTCCTGTGCACCATACGACTCCAGAGAAGGCAAATTCGTCTTACACATGAGACTTATACAAGTTTCGCTTTCTCCAAACAATCTCTGGCTTGATTTGATAAAGCTGTTTTCATAACATTAAAAGGCTTGCAGATTCATTTACTGTGATGAATCAAAAATTTTTCCTTTTAATGTTCTCCAGAAATTTCTTCATGGCACAAGGATGTTAGATTTGTTCTG
Source organism: Falco biarmicus (assembly GCF_023638135.1). Classification (NCBI taxonomy): domain Eukaryota; kingdom Metazoa; phylum Chordata; class Aves; order Falconiformes; family Falconidae; genus Falco; species Falco biarmicus. The sequence goes on from NC_079296.1 coordinate 22,924,518, forward strand.
GGTTTTGTATTTTTATTTTTATTTTTTAGCTGAAAGACATTTCAGGAAAGGAGTGTAAAAGCAGTATTAACTCTCTCTCCTGCTCCAATTTCACAATATTTACAAATTTCTTACAAAAAAAAAATTAATTACACTCTAAAATACTGGAGAAACTGTCAGTTAAGTTTCTCATTTTGGAGTTCTGCCCTCTATAAGACTGAAAGAGGGATGCTTTTGTATTTCCTAGGAAAGATGAGGCTGGCAGATTAAAAACTAAACTCTTCTCCCTTAATTCAGAAAGACGGAACAGCCCCTGCACACAAACCCCCTCCTCTTCTGCAGGAAATCCTGCAGGAGTTAAACCATCACCAATCGATACAAATGCGATAACGTGATATACAGAGCCCTGCTATTCGCTTTGCAGTGTTATCTATTTACAGTTGGAGGCGGGGGAAGCAAGTTAGCATTGAACACATTTGGGTGCTGCAGTATGGTATAATACCAACCGAGATTAACTCGTGGGGAGCTTGGCCAGGTCCCAAGCCTCATGTTACACGAGAAATAGCTTGTCACTCCATCGCCCATGACGTCCCTGCCTGCACAGCAAAGCCACCACTCTGTTAGGGTCTCCTTTAATAAGCAGCGAGAGGACAGTTACCATCTCAGCTGTAGTATATCACAGGCAGCACAGAAATTAAACAGGATCAAGTACGATATAAAAAGTAACAAAAATAGCCAGTCTGGTGAGTCTGTGATCCTAAACTGTATAGCCCAAAAAAAAAAAAAATGACAGGTCATTGGAAATTTTTATAATATTATCAAACTATCAGGTAGGGGGAATGGCTCTAGTTGTTCAGCAGTTTTGAGTGAGGGGGTTTCGGGGGGTGAGAAGAGGGAGACTTTTGATGTGTCAAAGATAATTAAAGCATTCACAGTTTCAAAGCTGCTTACCTAACAAAAATTAAGACATTCAAATTCAGGGATACAATACTGTATTTTACAAGGGGGTTAAAATCAATTACATATACAACAGGAAAAGAAAAAGATACAGCAAAATAAAAAAGCCAGCGCCTCTGGGGTGGCATACTCCCTCTTTGCTGTTCATCTTGTGGAGCTGCACGTTGCTTATCTTTAAAGAGTCAAACTGAGCAGTCGTGAAAACATCCGCTGAGAGATTCCAGCAAAAGAAGATTAAAAAAAAAAAAAACAAAACTAACAAAATAAACCAAGCAAGTCAAAGGCCATCCTCCCCTGGAAAGCCAAATGCCACGGCTCGGACTTCCACTTGCCTGCTACTCCTCACTGCTGCTGCCCGGCGTTTCCATAGGTTCATCTCGGGTTTTAAAGGCTTCCTGCTCACAAGCTGAAGGAAACCATCCCCTGCAAGCACAGCCCAAGACAGCCATGCCTTTACTCTCCTACACAGTCTTGAATTAGTCCTGCCTATAGCAAAGAGTCCTTCAAACAATCCTTTTTCTCTCTATCCTACAGAGGATCCTTTTGAAGGCCCGTCTGAAGTCATGGTTGAAAATGGTATAGATGACAGGGTTCAAGGAGCTATTGCAGTAACCGAACCAGAAGAAGAACTTGAAGAGGGTGTCGGGCACAGAACAGCTCTTGCAGACGGCCATCAGCGTGTAGGTGAAGAAGAAGGGGAACCAGCAGATGACAAAGACCCCAATCACCACTGCCAGCACAAAGGTGAAGCGCTTCTCCCGGTTCTGCCTGCCCCTCCACCGGGACCCTTTGGTGTTCCTCTCCTCCTCTGCCTTCCGGGGCAAACTGTCCCCAGGCTTAATCTGGCTCAGCTTAGTCTTGGTCTTTCCCCTCGACGGTCTCTCTGACTTCTTACACTGGTTGTTCTCCTGGTGCTCAGAGGAAGAAGTCTCCTCCATGTCTATGCCATTGACCTCTCCCTCCTGCTCACCGCCACCTCCTGCTGCCTTCTCCCCATTGAGCTGAGCCGTGGCTGGCAGGTCCTCCTTGTCGGTCAAGCCATTGTGCCTCTTCTCAGGGCGCTCTGCCCGCTTGTTCGGTGGTACTCTGGTTCGCCTCTTGGCTATCTGGTAGATGCGCATGTAGACCAGGATCATGATGAGGCAGGGGGCAAAGAAGGAGCCGATGCTAGAAGAGATGATGTACCACTTCTCATCGTTGATCTTGCACCCTGCCACCCCCTGGTCAGCCTGCTGCCCACTCTTCTTCTCGATGGAGATGAGCGGCGGGAAGGAGATGACGGCCGAGATGACCCAGACAATGAAGATGATGCACTTGATGCGGCGTGGGGTACGCTTGAGGTTGTACTCGATGGCTTGCGTGATGGACCAGTAGCGGTCCAGGCTGATGGCACACAAGTGCACAATGGAGGAGGTGCAGAACAGCACATCCAAGGCCAAGTAGATCTCACACCAGACTTTGCCAAAGTACCAGTACCCCATCACCTCGTTTGCCAGCGAGAAGGGAATGACCAGCGTGGCCACCAGGATGTCGGCCGAGGCTAAGGAGACCAGGAAAAGGTTCTGGGGGGCCTTGAGCGCCCTGCTGGTGAAGACAGCGATGATGACCAGAACGTTGCCGAAGACGGTGAACAGCATGAGCAAGCCGGCCAGGCTGATGAGGGTGACGGTGGTGTGCAGAGGGTACGGCGTGCCCCAGCCCGGCCCGGCCCCGCTGTCGTTGAGGGTCCCGTTGGTGCCGGGAGGCGGGTAGCCCTCCTCCTCCTCCAGCTGCCGCTGGTACTCCATGGAGGAGAAGAAGCGGCCCCTCTCCGTGAACGGGCGCTCCAGGTTAAACATCAACCCCGGCGGCGTGGACACCCCCGCCCTTCGCCCCCTGCCCCACCCGCGCCGCGCCCGGTGCCGCGGGGCTCCGCACGGCTCCGCGCTCCTACCGCGCCGCTGGCCAGGACGGGGCTGCGCGGCCGCCGGGGCGCTGTGTGCTGCCGCCGCTCATGCCGGGGCGCTGCCCGCGGGAGCCGCTCGGCGGGGCGCGGAGCGGTGCGGAGCGCGGAGCGGGGCCAGGGCTGCAGCCGCCGGCGGCTGCTCTGCCTCGCTCGCCGCCGAGCCGCTTTATAGCCCCGGATCAGGCCGGGGCTGCCGCGTCAGCCCCACGTGGGGAGCTGCCCCCGGTGCGCGCACACACACACACACGCACCCGCACCCGCAGACTCACCTGGCCCCGGCGCACACGCACACGCTCTGTGCTCAGCCCTGCCTCTGCTTTGCGCATCCCGCGCACCGCACCCCCCGCACCCCGGCCTCATCCCCGGCCCCGCGGGCTCGCCCAGCCCGGCCCCGCGCCCAGCCCGCCGCGGGGGCGGCCCCAGCCCGCCCGCAGCCCGGAGGATCGCACCCCGGGGGGAGCCGGGCCAGAGGCAGCGGGGCCGTGGTGCGTGTTGCGGTGGAGCGAGCACCGCGCAGCCCGCGGGGCCCCGGGCGCCCACCGCGCTGCGGCCGGGGGGAAGGCAGGCGGCCGGGGGAAGGCTGCGCCCCGTCCCGCCCGTACGGGGGGGCACCGACGGGCCGGGCGCCGGTCGTGCGACCGCGCTGGCCGGCGGCCCCGAAGGCGGCGCTTCCCTGGCGGTGCCGCCTGCCACCCGCGGGGCGGCCGGGCCGGGCCGGGCTCCCGGCGCTGCGGGGGGACACGGCGTGGCGGGCAGCGGCGGGGCCCCGCGGGCAGGGCGCTGCCGCCGTGGCGGCCCGGGCAGCGCGGGGGGGCAGTGGCACCTGCTGGCCGCGGCGCCTCACTGCACCCGCCGCCCGCCCCCCCCGCCGCGGGGCCGGGCAGCCCCCCGGGGAAGCCCCCTCCGCAGGCAGGGCAACGCTCCTGCCGAGGGGCGCCGGGGGCGGAGCGGCCTCGCAAAGGGATGGATGGGGCGGCAGGGCGCCCGGGGGGGAGGGGGGCAGCCCCCCCGCGCTGCCAGCGCCCAGGCAGCGCCCCCCAGGCCGGCTCAGCCCCGGCTGCCAGGGCCCCCCGCCCCGCGGCACCCAGGAGGGCTCCCATGGCACAGCGCCCGGCCCAGCACACCTGCCCTTGCGCCCCCTCCGAGCTCCCCCCGCCGGCTCCCCCGGCCCCACAGGCAGGACCGAGGTGGGCCGCGGGCCCAGGCAGGCAGCTGCCCCCCCTCCCTGCCCCACAGGGTGGCCCGGCGCTGGGCAGCATCCCCAGGTGCCCCCCCAGCAGCACAGGGGCTGGCATCACCCAGCACACTGCAACAGCAACGAGGGACCTTTTTAACAGCAAAAGAGGAACGGTGACCCTCCCGGCAGCCCGGTCAGCACCCAGATCACTCACCCACACGCACATGGACTCCAGGCCTGATCCTCTCGCTCACGGTCCCTTCTCCCTCATTTTCAGATGGCTCTAATGATGCTTACTTGGTGGCTCCAGATTCAGGCAGCTCTCAATTAATCGCTGTGCTGAACGCTCAGGCCAATGAATATATTTCCTCTGTGAGATGGAGGAAGCCCTGTCATCTTTGTCCCTATGCCACACGCCGTGTTATAAGCCAGGCCCAGGAGCGATGACGCCCAGGAGATGAGGGAGCAGGAATGGGAGAGATGGGGTCTGGGACTGGGAGAGCACAGCCTCTGGGGCTGGCATGGGGCCCAGCGAGGGAAATCAAGGGGGGAATCCCACTGTTTGAGCAAGGGAGCGCAGGACCCCATGTGCCAGCTTGCCTGGGAAAAGGGCAGTCAGCAACGGGGTGACGTAAAACCTGTAAATCAAACCCAAGATGTCTGGCATGCATGCACAAAAGCTCTCTATCTGAGAGTAAATGTGATGTACAACCACAAACTTCACTGCGAGGGGCAAGGGGAGATACAAGGGATAAAGGAACTCACCTAAATCTACAGCAAGGCCAGGCGGGAGGTGGGGATGCTGGACACTGTGAGCATCTCCTGCCTTCTGCTTGTTGCAGGGGACCTACACGCTCTGCAGCAGGACGCACAGCTCTGCCCAGCAGCCGGTCTGCCTCTCCCTCAGATGGGGGATCTGCAGGGGCTCGAGATCGCCTCTGGCAGAGGCCTCCTGGGTCACTGTTTGGATGGAAGGACCCAGAGAGAGAGATGGTGCAGGCTGTGCCCTGCCTGACATGGACAACCTCTTCTCTGACCTGTCTGACCTCAGCTGTAACAGCGCACCTGCACCAAAGCTGCCATGGACTGTCTGAGATGCTTTGCTCCAGACCCAGGCTGGTGCCTTTCTGGAAACACCCTGCATGCCTCCACACTCTCTGCAAAGCTGAGCCATGTTCTCAGCAGCTCAACAGTCTCAACAAAACATGACCAGCTGCCTTGATTTTCTGTCTCCTTTTGTGGCTGGACAGCCTCAACCCACCTGAAGCCAAACCCAGCCAACAACATCACTCTTGAGCCACCATGTCAAAAAAGCAGAGCTTTGATCAGGGCTCTTTGCTGGGACAAAGAGTGCAAAGGGAACACGCAAGGCTAAAAGCCCAAAGAAAAGGGGTTGTTTCAAAAACACTGCTGGAAAGAGAGCTCTCTGCAAGCAGGGAACAGCTGGGATGGCATCACATTCGCCTCAAAGAGGGAGAAAACCTACCTCATCAAAGGCACTCTCCTTGCATCAGACACATCTCTGTGATTTTATCGACACCAGAAGCACTCGGCGCTGCCTGCAAAGTGACTTCGTAACATCAGGTCTCCCCCTTATTTTCTCTGCAGGTCATCTCACAGCTCTGCCCAATTCTTGAGATGCAAAGGTGGTCAGAAACTTCCAGGGCTGGCAAGGACCCTTAAGATCTCACAGGACAACCCATGGCACACCCCGTGGCTATAGGACAGCCATCCTTATGAGTCTATACCATGCTGGATGACAATTTGGAATGGTCATAAGCCTCAACTCCCAAGAGTCCTGAGATTAGGCAAGAAACTTGAATTTGTAGCCCCTGGAAGATAGTAGAGAAAAGCTTCGGGGGGGGGGGGGGGGAAAAACCCAGCTAGTTAATAAAATATTTATATCAATCTCCTGGCATTTTCATCCTGATGCTCAGTTTTTGCATGCGTGCTGCTGACGGCATTGATATGAGTTATTAGGACTCTGCAGTTTGAACTCAGTCAACAAGTGCCCGATGAGAACGCTCAGAAAGCGGCTGGTTCTCCGGCAGCATCGCACACGGCAGAGCGGCAGGAGCCTGCCCTTTCCCCAGGAAGCAGCCTGGTTTCTCTGCAGAGCCCTGCAAGGAGTCGGGCTCACCAAGCGAGGGGGGACAGCCTGGGTGCACGCTAATGAGCGAGGCTGAAGGCTATTGATCCTCCTCTGACAGCTCCCCCACCGCCAGGTGCCATCCCAGGCAGGCGGCAATGCCCTTTCCCAAGCATGGTGGTGAAGTTCACGTTCGGCACATGTACCTCTAGTGTGTCCCTTGCAAACAAGCTGACCTTTATGGTTGGTTTCAGGTCATTAATTAGGTATGCTGCTTTCATGTTCATACATCCCTTCTGCCCGTCAGCTCCAGCATCGCTTCCAGCGGCGTAGGGGGAGCCAGAACCACCCTCCTCCCCTGCTGCCCCTCGGGGAGAAGGAGCTGAGAAGAGTTCATGGGGTCTTGGAGCTGCTCACAGCACGAAGCAAATCACATACAGGAAGACAGTCTCTGGAAAGAATTGCTATGGTAATAAGGCTGCAAAGTGTGTTTTGAACGAGCAGCCCCAGGAATTCTCTGTTTCCAGAAGAAGTGATTCTGGCAGGGAAAAAAGTAACAAGAGCTGCTGAAGGACCGAGACCTGCTTTGTGGGCAGTTTGGTTCAGGCTTACGGAAGCTGGCCAAACCCAAAGCTAGCTCAAGGCATGGTAGCCCGGACTCCTGGGGGGAGCCACACAGAAGGGGCAGCCACTAAAACAAGGTGCAGGAATTATTTCACAGCAGCAGCTTTCAAGAGTAGCTCCGTGCTGGCCTGACACAAGCCACCAAAGAGGGGAGCGCCTTGGTCTGGAGCAGAGGGTGCTCTGTGACTGCAGGTAGGTGGCAGCCGGTTTGCTTTGTATTAGATGATCTGTGGCTTGCCCTGATCTCAATATTTGCATATCCGTGGCAGAACACCCTTGTAGCTGTGGATTTTGACCATGCTACGAAGTGTATTTGTATAAACCAAAGCAGGGCGTCTTTCAGGAAGATTTGCTTTAGTAACTGGGCTCCCTTGCGGGTAACACACTGAAATCCCATGGCTTATGACACGCTGTGGACTAGTGACTGAATAGCCTTTCACAGCAGCTGCTGGTTGGCCAGTTTTCCTCCAGGCCTAAGCAAGCTGGTGGAGATGCACCCAAGCCACCCAAAAAAAGCTTTTCCCCTTTACTGTATTAACCCCAGGAGGAAAAACACCGTAGGAACTAAGCGGGGAAGAAGCACAGACCTTCTGCCGGCAAACCTGGTATTGCTGGTTATTTGATGGTACCACTGCAAAGGGATACAAAGCAATACAGCGAGCACACCATCCATTTCTGTGGAGGCGTTTCAAATGTTGTGATTGATATTTTCCTTTTATTTTAAAAAATATTAGTATTTTTTAAATAATCAGAAGTGTGGCTGGTCTGGCCAACCCTCCAGCTGCTTTGGGACACCAGGCACTTCTCCTCCTCCACACACATTCAAAACCACAGCCCTTCCTTTTTCCCCATCCGCCGTCACACATGCAAGTTTGAGTTTTGCTCTTTTCATAGATCTCACAGCAATGGCTTCTGCAGAGCCATGTTTTTCAACAGTTTGTCCGGACTCAGCTGCTGGATGTACTTTTCCGAGTTATTTGAATAAACCAGTAGGAAACAGATAGCTGCGACAGCAGTCTGTGCTAGCACCTAATCCCCTTGTGAGCAGGGATGCTGCCATGGTATCAGATGTTCAGAGGGGAAGGAAAGGAGGCACGCTGAATATTACCTACAGCGGCAGTTCTTCACTACCCCAATCTGCAGAGAGCTGGCTCAAACCAGCACAAAATGGATCCTATGTGACCACCTGCTCCGCTGGTTTGTTTTTTTGCAAACAGCTTGCAAGCTCTGCCTGCCTTTCCTCATTAGCTGCTGTTTGGGTTGCCTGCCCTGTTTGGCAGGATTTTAACTACCAGGTTTGATTGCACAGCCCTAAACCAACAGCCAAGAAAAACATTTCCGCACTACAGATTACAGCGTGGCAGAGTCGGGGGTGAGGCTGGGACATGGGGACTGCACTTGTGCGAGCCTCTGGTTTGTTTATTCATCATCTTCCCTCTTTTGCTTCTGCCTGGTGTCACACTGGCCTCTGCAACATTAAAGGCTCGTTTTGACGCTGCAGGAGGAGCAATGCACAAGAAACCTCCCCGGCTGTCTGTGTATCACTGGCCTTGTGGCCCTCTGGCACTTCGTGCCTAGGGGAGAAGGGGAGAGAGAAATGTGCATTTTCTCTCTGTAGCACCCGTGAGTACATACACGCATGTGCTTCTCTGTGCCGAGCACAGGCGAGTGTGGGTTTATGCAGCCCTATTTTCTTTATCCAGTTCTCTGCCTGGGAATCCTCCCTCCTCACTGCATCCTGCAACATGGCCAGAACTGAACACCCACCTGCGGGGCCATCCCTCAGCACTGGGAGCAGCTCCGTTCCCCCCTCCTCAGGCTCCAAACCCACCCTGCCAGCTCACATGATGGATCCCACTGAAATTAGCCAATAATGGCAGGAACATAATAAAAAAACCCAAGTCAAACAGCCTACAGACCTTTCCTGATATATTACAGATCCATACCGCTCAGGGGACTGACTCACTGCCTCCCATAAATCCCTTTGCCAGGGTACGATGGGCATTTCCATACCTATGGGACCTATAGCCAAAACACAGCCAAGTCCCTCCAGGCCTGGCCAGAGGACGGGAAGGCGATACTCCCCACCCTACGGCACTCTGCCTCCCGGAGGCTGCCCACGCACAGCCCCTGCTGTGGGCGCTCCCCGATCTGCTCCAGCACAAAGGCAGCTGCCCCCCCCCCCCCCCCCCCCCCGCTGCAGCAACGCCCCGGGGAGCCATAGCGGAGCCCGGAGCATCGCCCTGCTCCCGGCCAGCCACAGAGGAGCGGCTGCCAAGCCTGCACTGCAAGCAGCAGCAGCACAGAAGTGGCCAGAAGGGGTTTTCTAACCAGCTTTTCAGAGGAAAAGCAAGTAGTCCTGGGCATGCGTTCAGAGAGGAGAAAATCTGGGCACCACTAACTTTCCTTAAAACCTTCCCTAAATGAAACCAATCAAGTTTCCACAACTCAACAAGTTACCTTTCATCGGCAGAGCTGGCCTGTGTTTAAGGCAAAATTGAGGCTGCCTCACTTTAAAGCATTTAATTTCCCAGCTGGGAGAGGTTAACATTCAATTACTGAGCTCAGGAGTAACTCGTTTGTTCAAGTTCCACTCCCTAGGGCCCGAGCGCCTGTGTCTGCCCCTTCCCTCCCAGTTCTCCACCATCTCCGTCTGAGACTGGCACAGTGATGCTACCTCTGGGCCAGGGGCTGCAGTCAGCAATATTCGTTCAATCCCTCTTGAGAAGGCAGGAGCACCCATGTGAGCCGTAACTCTCCAGCTTGTTGCACATCCCCAGCAAGCTCCTTTGGCACGGCCAGAGCAAAGCTTCCAGCAAAGCACACGGCTCTGAAAAGAGAGAGTACAGCAGGGAGCAGCCAAGCAGGGACTGAAGGCTGCAGCTCCCACCTGGCAAGGTGTGGGTCTCACAGCAGGTTCAGAATATCATGGGAAAGGTGGAAGCAGATCATACGCCCCCTTCAAAAACCAAACCCAGCAAGTAGCTACAGCAGGAGACAGCTTTCCACACACACTCGCACCAGACATGTTTGCGATCTGCCTTTAACCCAGGCTGCTGCGTCTATGTGAACCCAGGGTGGCAGCACCGGAGTTAAAAAGATCAAAGAGCTGGGATGGCAGCAGCAGCAGTTCTCAAAGGCTCAGCCATATAAAAGGTCCAGTGGATAACTGCCTGAAATTGCCAGGTTCCCAGAAAGCAGAGCACGTCAGCGTGGTTTCACAGGGAGGAAGGCCACTGGGGAACGCAGCAAGACTTTGTGTTTTCCCTTATTACTTATTTCACCATCTAGTGGCAAAAGCAAATAACACCGACAAGCCATCCAGGAGCTGCAGCTGGCTCTGGAAGGAGACCTCTCTCTGCACCAGCTTCTCCTAGTTATTCCTGCGGTTAGGGATGTGGAGGACACCGGGCAGCATCCAGAGCCCTGCAAGTCTCCCAGTCCTAAATCACAGCCCTGTATAAAGACTCCTCTGCACAGGCTGACTCCCACCACAGGACCCTCTCCCCCCGTCCCCCCCTCCTGCCATGTCCCTACTGTCCCCCAAACCCAGCTGTAGCCCCACAGCTCCTGTAACTTCTCCCCCAGACACCAGCAGCCACCTCCTGCCCTCCTGCCCCCAGCCTGTCCCCAAAGCCGCCCGGCTCCCTCTGGGGAAGCCCCAGCTCCCAGGGGGATGATAAGCAAATGCCTGCAGAAGAGCAGGACGGGGTAGGGCAAACCAGGTCTCCTGGCACTTAAACCCAGCTTGGCTAAGGGCTCGGGCTGAGCTGAGCCGAGCCCCCAGGAAAAGATGTCAGGCTGATCAGAGTCCTCCTGCCTTCAGGCTTCTCCTTCCCTGCCTCAGCTGAACTGTTAGCCAGGGCGGCAGCGGGTGGAGGAAGAAGGGTGCTGGAAAGGGACACAAAAATACTTTCAAGGAAACACCTTTACCATGCCCTCAGCCAGGTGTTACGAGCACCTGGGGTGCTCAGGAGAGCTTGCCTTCATCAGCTCTCTAGAGACGCTTTCTCCCTGTGCTGCCCCTTTGCCATCAGGCCACGCAGAAGGGGAGATTCCCCCAAGGCCAGGGCCCCTTCCCACACCCCGGCCACAATCCATCCACTTGGGCATGGCAGAAACGTCTGCAGGTGAACCCGCTCCGTGGGAGGGAGGGAAGGAGCAGGGACCTGCCTCTGCAGAGGGCTTCGCGGGGAGGAGAGCTGGCCGAGGGGGTGCAGCCGTCGTGCCAGGACCAGGGGCTGCCCCACGTTCCGGCCAGCAGATGGTCCAACACCTTCCCAGCCTGCATGACGAGAGCCAGGCTAGTGGAAAGCAAATGTTCATCATCTGGTGGGCACAGGAGGAAGGGTTCTTCTCTCCAGAGCCAGGGTTTCCATCCTCGTGGTGGTTTGCAGATCCTGCATGTAATGTGCCACAGAGGAAATCCATCATCGTTACTGTGCTCATTCCCTCGTTGCCTACAATACAATTATCCCTATGCAGATTGCAAGGTACAACATGGTGGGGTTTTTCCCTGAGAGGCTCAAATTAAGTTTAAATACCAGCTTTTGATTTATATGCTTATTCAGCACCATCAGTTGCTTTCCACCAATACAAAATAGCTCTCTCCCCAGGTAACATTTATCCTACCTGGGAATACTATACCAAGGGTGCTAATGTGGAATCAGGACAAAGCACTGGAGAGACGGCAGGCTGATACACTAGATGCTGAGAGAAGAGCTGTAATACATCTCCACTTGTGCTTTTCTGATTTAGATTTTCCCTTTCCCTGGCACCATCCTAAGTAGCAAGGGAAATTCTTGCCATACAAAATTCAAGAGCAAAATAATCCATGCCTTTCCCTGAAATGTCACAGAAAACTAAGCATATACCAACAAGCATTAATCTCTGCTGCCACAAAGAAAACTCTTCCTTTTTCTTCCTGAGAAGTCATTTTCAACCCTGCACAGAGCAACAGCAGCAAATTCTCCTGCCACAGTTTTGTTTTTGCACTCCAGCAAAGGACATGGCAGGTCAGTGCTCTCATCAGCACAGGATGCCACCCCCACCCTCACAAGGCATGATGTCCTTAACACCCACTGCCACTCCGAGAGCATCCAGCTGTGGGGAGGGAAAGGAGAAATCTCTCCTACTTCATGTACAATTCTGCTACTCAGCCTGTCAACACCAGTTAAATGCAAGGGCAGGAGGAGTGAGAGGGAAAGCAAACTTTGTGAGAAACACCAGAGCTCCCCTAGAGATGGGGAGCCTTGAACCCACCCTGAACTCTTCTTTCCACTTGCTGAGGCCAAGACATTTGCTGGGTCACAACCGCAAAGCAGTGGAAATTGCCGTACAGCATCCAAGCATTACCAGAGGCGTAGTCCCACTGCAATCAGACACATCAACAGGAAAGCAGCACAACCAAAATCTCAAGGCTTAACAGCACCCTTTCAGTTCAGCCTGGCTAAAAATACCCCCCCAGATCCTCAGAAAGGCAGCTCATTGCAGACTGCAACTGGCTTTAACTGAGAGCCCCTCAAAACTGTTCTGTCAAGGAGATCTTCCCTGCTGGCAGGCAAGCAGGATCTATGGGATCAACCACCCAGCCAGCCAGCCAGGAACCAGGCTCAGGAGTGCTGAGGAGGGTTCCCAGTGTCTCTGAGCACTGGGACACCTTGCCAGGCCAGCAAAGTCCTCCGAGTTGAAGCCACTGAGGATCACCATTGATTCCTCACTACAATCCACTCTCAATTTTCCTTAAGCAGAGCAAGAGACAAGAGTGGTAAAAAGCAGTCGTGGCAACTTCAAAAAATATCTTAAGAAAATGTAAATTTTTTAACGTTTCTGGGGAATTAAATGTCTGTATGAAATGAGAATGTCATTTTCTCATTAATATTTCACTAACAATTTAATTGTGGGAACATGTGGGTTTTCCTAAAGCAAAAGTGATGAGTATTATTAAGCATTACACATATTTCAGAACTCTTCATGGACTACTAAGTGTTCCATATCAGTTCAAAAACTAAGACATTCATCCTTACTGCTAAACGGTTTGGAGCAAAGATGGGCCACAGAATTGTCATTTAACCATAATTCATTCCTACCCGAGTCTTGACATGTATCCCAAGGAAATCTTTCACCTGGCGAGTACTCAGACATCAAAACCCATCACAGGGACTCTGGGACACCATGTAAAAACCTGGCTGGGCTCTGTAAACCAAGCGTCCAAGGAGCCAACAGAAGCTGTAGAGCAATGCACAGCTGTGCCATGTGCAGCAGATCCATCTTTTATACTTCCCTCTCCCAGCCATCTGTTCCCAAATCCTGGTTTTCTCCTGGTGTCTCTATTCTGCAACAGAACTAGAGAAAAGGGGCTCATAACCAATACGAAGCAAGTTCAGAACTGGACGCGCCAGCAGGCACATGGATCGGGAGCACTGCTCTGACACCGTTGTTTTGCGCTCCCTGCTCGTCTCCACTTACTTCAGCTAAGCAGTGTGGGAAGCACCGGGGTGAGATCAATGGCTGCTTGCAAAATGAGGGAAATCTGAAGTGGGGGGGACAGCAGGTGCGACCACAAGCGGAGAGGATGAGGTCAGATGCGACAGTGCAAGAGCTCACAGTGCAACTACCAGGCACGGCTGGAAAAGGCCATCCTTCCCATGGAGGATTCTGCTACTTCCAAATGCCGTTCCATTTTAATGCAACATCACACACACACCCCACACCCCATATTTCAAATGCTTCTTCACACAAAGCGGTGGCCTGGCTCCAGGACCATCCATCTGGTGGAGCCACAGACCCAAGAACCTTGGCTGTGCTCTCCTGCCCACCAGGCTGTCCCTGGAGCTGCAGCTGGCTGCGGGATGTCCACGACACCAACCAGGAGACGCTGGCCGTGGGGGACCCGCTTACCACCTTGCTCACCTTGCTTTTAGGGAATTCCCACCAGTGCCTTTCACCCCCTCCAGGCAAACCTCTGACTCCCTGGCGCTGCTGGGAATCTCTCCGGGTTCCCCACACCAGAACCAGATGGTGCTGCCTGACGCAGCTTCTTGGGAGGCTGGAAATGCCCAGTGGGCCTGCAAGGAAGTACTTCCTTTGGGAAACGATTAAAAAGCCTGAAATCAGGGCTGCCCCACTGACCTAGCTCCCTACCTAGCTGCGTTTCTTGCCCTCTGCTATTCTGGCAAGGAAAGGCGACACCAACTTCTCAGTTATAACTTCCCACTCAGTTAACGTACTTGGCAAGGACCAAAAAAAGCTGAAGGGCATCCAAAACGCTTGGGTCATATAGAGAGAAGAGTTCCACTGTGCTGTCCCTACCGTTTTCAAACGTTTTAAAGATCTTCATGGAAAAATGTATTTCCATTAAAACTGTCCACGTGAAGTTTGGAAATCACTTCAGGCAGCATAGCTGTAATAGTGCTGGACAAAAAGCAAACCAACCTACTACTAGGTCAGGAGAAGCAACTACCAAATTACAGCAAATTAAGGATTCATTATGAGTCTTAAAGAAATACTTTACTAATAGAAAGGAAAAAGAGGGTGCTGTGGAAAGAGCTTTTAAAAGGGAACACTTGTGTGCAATTTTGCAGATAGCATCTTACTCAGAGGCAGTGGGGTAGATTGATCTCTAAAGACTCTTAAAAGGTTTTGCAGTGGAAAAAAATAGTTGCAAGGCATACAGTCAGATCATTAACTGTGCAGCCCAGGCTGCCAGCTGCTCACTCAAATACTCCAGATGGCTCCTCCTCTAAAACATCATCATTGATCTTGGTAATCAAATTATCTCCCACTCTTACAATCCTAAGTGAGGCAAGGCTTATACAAAGAGATGATGTATTTTATCTGACTGAGATGGATTGCAAAAACAAAACAAATTTGCTTTCAAGGCACTCAGCCCCTTCTAGCTGTACCAAAGCCAACCACCTCCAGCATTTCAACACCTTCTTCTGCCACCACATTAGTTCAAACGTTGCCACCACATACAGTTCAAAGCACCAGCAATACTCTATAAAAGCTGCCTGGCATCCAGATTTTATGCTGTATTTCCACACTAAACACTTCAACAAACAGCAGGTATCTCACCCACAGCTTCCCCCCCCCAGTGGAAAGTAGGACCTGTCACTGGAGAGCACTGCCGGGAGGCTCAGCATCCTGAAGGACTTAGGCTGGATTAATTACACACACACGTAATCTGTTTGTCTCGCCGGAGTCACACAAGGCACCATCTGCACATTTTTGAGGCCTTTAATCCAGCCTTTAGGGGACAGGGTGCCAGAAACAAAACATTTTCTTCACTTTTCACTCAGAGCCAACACGCGTGGTTCTTCTGAGGCCAGGCTCAGCTGTGGATGCTCACTGCCAGCATCTGAACAGAAAGTTCTCATGACCAGAAGGTGCCCCCTGCCCCATCCTGGTGGCTGCCACACACTGTCCGGTTGGCACCGATTATCGGCAGGGCGCTGCTGGGGTCAGGGCAATTGCCTTTTTGTTTTGGGGGTTTTTTTGAACTGTAGGAATTTCTTACATAGCTTTCTGCAAAGGCTTCAAGGAGGAAAATAAAACCCGACCAGCACAATGTCGGTCTCCAACTTCTCTTCCAAAGAGCCAATAACACTAGAAGTTTCCCGACATTTTCAGAAAACGTTGAGCTTTGACAGTTTACAAAGACCAGCTGAAATATTCAAGAGTCACATCTTTCCAAAACTATGCATGAACAGAGTATTTTAAATCCTGGTATTTCTTAAATCAGCATACTATGGAAAAATTAGTATTAGTTTTGTTTCTCAAACCCAGTTGCAAGAGATGATGGAAGTCAGTGACAGCTAACCAGAGGAAACAACTCATTACGGCAGTGGGTGGCTTGCATCTGACAAGTCTAAAACCCAGTCTGATCATCACACAGTGGGATTATTCCCCACTGGAGTTTAGCACTACACTTTAGTTTTCGTAACGATTTTAATTTTCTATTTCACGAACTAGAAGCACACAAAGAACAAAGCAGATTGCTAAAGGCCATGAATTAGGAAAAAGAATCAGAGCTGGGACTAGAAAACTATGGGGAAAGGCAGCAAGAATTATTATCACAGAATGGAACAGGTTTTGTTTGAAGAGAAGCTGAAAAACTAGAACACTATGGCTTGGAGAAAAAACACTGCCATCTATGAAAAAAAAAATCAACAACCTCTAGAGCAGTAAAAAGCAAATGAGCAGGAAAAAGACTGTTCATAAATTTCTTAGAATATAAGAACCAAGAGTCACCGAATGAAATAAAGTGATGTGGTTTGAAACAAAAGGAAGTACTTCTTCACGCAGCACATAATTATATTGTAAAATTATTAGACACAGGATGTTGCAGAGGCCAGAAATACAAATAGATTTTGAATTTTAAAAAAAATTAAAAATAAGAAAGCACTTACTTTTGTGAATTTGCCTAATCCATCACCAGCTATTAAATGCAGTGATGCAGATACAGTTTCTTTTCCGCAAGCCCTTACAACTCTGGCTGGCGAGGTCTGGAGCCATATGCCAGAGGAACTGCACATCCCTTTTGTGCTCCGTACACATCTGCCACCCAGCGTGGTCCAACATCACGGCACGGGACAGCCACTCTTGTGATGAGACTGGCCAATTCCTTAGCTTGTTTTCAGAGTGCTGGATCACTTACAGTAACAAACATTGGCTCAACTCAAAGACAGACCTTCAGGCAGTTTGACCAGACCCTGTACTGATTTTAATCAGCAGAGATCCAATGTGAGGACAGAGGTACTCAGATTACTGTACAAGAGGCGGCTGCACACTGAGAACCTGTTCCAGTTTTTTAAAAGCCATCGGCTATAGCAAGTACACAGGTGCCCTCCTTGTCATCATCACATCCAAACGGCTGAGGTCTTTCTATCCTGACTTCAAAGGATACTAGCATTTTTTTTGTTTGTAGGACATGATGTAAGCACGACCTTCTTGAAACACTATTGTAATAAGCTTTACAGACTTAAAAGACGTCAGTTTACAGCTGTGTCATGTCAGCTTGGCAACATGTCTTTTATTAAACCAGAAGTTTAAATGCTAGCGTCTGTCTTTTAGGTGCCAGAATTCTATACCTCCTTTGTTATTGTTGAAATGCATTTTGCACAACAATTCAAGAATTATTTTCTCTTTCAGAAAGAAAGGGTTGGGTTTTTTAACTATATACCCTACTGCACTGTAACAAAATAAAAGATTTTACCACCATTTGCTTTATAAAAGGTGTCCGACACACTAAAGAAGTTGCCATCACATAGCTTTTGAAGCATCCTGTAATTGCTCTACACCAGTATCTGTATTTCACTTGAGGTCTTTTGAACAGCGATGAGTATATAATGAGAGGGCAGTTACTGATAATTTGAGGCACTGCAAAAGTATGTCTTACATCCAAGTTAATGTTAAGACTAGAAATACTAGAAAACCTTCAAAAGACTCAGTGGCAGCTTATTTACAAATATACTATTTATAATGAATGCATTGATACAGAATGACTCTTATAAAAAAGCAAGGCAATCTTTTATATAGACAAAACAATCAACATTACAATAATTCAGATTAAAGTACATTTTTGTAGACTGTTTACACTCTTGTTTAGCTTTTAACCACAAAATTAGTGTGGTCTGGTATTTTTCCACAGCAAAAGTCCTGTGCAGTCCTGGTTAAGACCTAAATATCAGAATAATAAACATAATTTTCTGACCTTTGCTAACATAAAAAAAAAAAAAAAAAATTGTCCATACTATCGTTTGTAATTGTCCTTACTGTGTCTTGAAGTTTGTGTTCTGCAAATTACTGCCAACTGCACATTTCCAATTACAAGCTATTCTGGCATGCTGATTTGATACAACCAAGGTGTGATAACGACTATATGAAAATTCTTAGTTGCATCCAGATATGAAGACTCCCCTGATATGTATTTGTACTGATTCAGAAATTTATTTTTGGATTTAAAAAATAAAAAACAGGGAAAAAAATTCTCAAAGTTTTCTAACTGTTAAATAAAAGTTATTTCTCAAACTCCCAGTATTAAAGATGATACTTGAATTCCAGGTGACACAATGGGTTTAAGCACTAACCAGCTAGACAGTTTGAGTACTAATTTACGAAATCGTGTACATGAGCAAACACAACCTTCAAGAAGCCTGAACATGCACTTTCTCACACAACATCAGCAAAAAACAGACAAAACCGTAGAGAAAACCTAAATCCAAGAGAGGCACTGAAGCAGATATTCCACAACCCAGATCTCTTCCTAAAAAGAGCATATGAATTTCAAAATTTCCAATAGAATCTGGCAAACAGAAAAGTGCCAATCAGACAACTGTGTGACCCAACTTGACAAGCAGCATTTGCATTGCATTTATAGTAGACAACTTTGGTGATGAACTTAAATATGGGACAGCCAGAGACAGAACTTTAATGGGTTTACACTAAAAAGAAAACATTTTTGCCAAGAATTACCCAACAACTTTCTGTTTAGTAAATTTAAATGCAATATGTGACCAACATGAGTCACAACAGCAGTTATTCCTTCTTTTCATTATTTAACAAATCCTTAATCTGCTTTGCACCTTACTGGACTTCCATAATACTATACAGTCTATAGTACATTAATTTAGCTTGTTAAATCACGGCATGATTCAGCATAGTGTCTTTGTGGGGCACATGTCTATGTACATAATTTTATGTACACAGGCACAGACACATATAAAACTGATATTTTGTCTATGGGCAAGCAATCTAGGTCATGAGTTTCACCCGAAGTGAGGATTGTCACACTTTTCAATAACCCTTCTAAATTATTTCCCCCGCTATGGCCAGGGGGATAAATATTTAATACAAGTATCTGGGAACCACCTGTTTCTCCATCTTGTTCTCAAAGATGCCGTAAACAATTCATTTCTTCACCTTGTCTGTGCTTTCATATATACAGATCCACACATAGATATATGTATGTATGTATACGTACATTTGTCAGGATGACGTTCTTTCCATTCATACTTTAATTGATTAGGCCAAACAAAATTTTTAAACAGGTATGCCAGCACGTGTCCAAATGAATGTCATCAGGCATTAAATACAATTTAGAAACTGCACCAGATAACAATCCAGCAGTCCGGGAAATGCAAAAGTCTTATGTCAGGATGTAAGATGGATCTGTGTACAGATTTGGACATAAATCCATGTATGTACTTATATGAATTTGTTCTCATCTATTCCCAATCCATGCCACATACTTAATACCTAAAACTTTTGGATAATTCTAAAGAATTTTTCAGATTCTTCTGAATTTATTTCTGCTGTACCAGAACTTGTTTCATGCTGCTTTTATTCAAATCTCTCTTCAGACACTGAAAAAATAAGCCTTCACCTCAGAATGTATAAAATTAAACTCCTAGAAGAGGGCTCAGGATTATCTGGCATTGCAACAGCCATACTAGTACAAAGATAGTTTGAAAAAATATCCTGTTTTTAATGTAGTAATGAAGTAAAACATAGCTTTATTTATTCCTATAAGTGTAATGAAAAGAATAGTTTGTTTCTAAGCGAGTGTAACGAGAGCTATTTTGGTAGCCAACTTCTCCACAAGAATTTATGTGAGAGACCGTCAGCTCCAATCATACAGTCATTAACCATGTACCTTAACAAGGTGAATAATCAACATATTTACAAACTAAACAAATCCAATCCCGTCAACTCTTACAAAAATGGGATTGAGGAGCGGACAGGGAATGAGACTAAGACGCTTGAAAACACAAGGGGTCGCCACTTTTGTCTTAAGGAACCATATTAATCCAACCAGTTTCCCCTAGTGACCTGAGGGCACAAATACGGATTTAGCAGTATATTCAGAAGTTAGATTACAGTCTTGATACTAATCATTTCAGCATCTTCATATTTTAACACCTTAATGCTGACACAGATTAACTTCAGGCAGAACTGTAAGGAACTAGCCTTTTATAAACTAAAGTCTAAACTGAAAAGCTACAGTAGATGTAAAAAAAAAACCAACCCCCAAAAAAAAACCACACAAAAAAACCGGGGCGGGGGGGGGGGGGGGCGGGGGGGGGCACTCGATGGGACAACAGGGATGGAATGGGATCAGAGAGACAGAGCGTGTGAGAAAGAACAGAACATTACTTAGTAAAATCCAGTGACATCTACAATAGTTTTACAGCATGTTCAAGCCCTCTAAGGTTTTATATCTCCACCTGCCTTCCATTTAAAACTTACTCCTTGTTAATGAAGACATATGACAAAACAGAATGTAAATAGATCAAGGCAATACATCTAAGTAAGCATGCCTGAAAGCCAGAAATAATACTCCCCAAACTTCTGCACGTGAAATAGATTTCCCATGGCAATGGTTGATTTGATTTTGTTCAAAAGGTACAGTCCTCGAAGTCACACTATCCCAGCAGCAATTCCAATGACTATAAACCGAGTTCTTGAGTAACCGTGGAATGCAACCGCCTTGAGTTCCTACCCTCCTGAAAAAGGACAACTGGCCCTACAAGTGCAGCAATAGTGAAAATCTCCCTGAAGCATCTTCTGCCTTTTAAACAGCCAAGAAAGTAATGATAAAACTTAATGTCCACTACTTACAGTGTTTCTCTTGAGCTACCAACATCTATGCACAAATGAAAAAGGTGCCTCTTTTTTAATAGATCGGTTTAATACTGAAACAGATAGGATGAAGTTAAAAAAAGAATAATCAAGATACTGAACTGAATATTTTGAAGCAAGTGCCCCAGCTGTGGGGAAAAGTGCATTTAGTTCAGCAGCAAAACAGCACAGTGTGAAGATATTGTGCTTGGACACAGAAGTTCCATAATGGAAGGAGGTATAAGGCAAGTCAAGATATAAAACCGTAGTACATTGTTAACCAACCTTAAAACTTACATATATTGCAGTGTTTAAAAGTAAGACACATTCATTTATTGTACAAGGACTATAAGGAATCCTTAAAATTGCCTGTTGTAGTTTATGACTCAACATTGTAATAAAAATGTACATATATATTATTTCCTTGCCACTTAACTGTACTGTTAGACCTCATGGACTTGTTACTTCACAAAATGAAAAACGCTCTTCACTGAGTATACTCAACATTTTTACCAATCTGAAAAGGTTTACTTGTGCTAGAAAAGACCAACCGCAAAAGGCTCAGTTCAGATATGTTATGCCTGCAACTGATATCTCAGGGAAGCAAGACTTAAAAGGAATTCAAGCTTTTTTTTCTTTTCTTTTTCTTTTGTTTTGACTGCATCCTTTTCACCTGCCAGTTGTTCTGATGAGTATGTTTTTAGTATACAAACCAGTTGATAAAAATTCATCAGCAGAGGCATATAAATTCTAGATGATTGATTAAAACAGAGCAAATCAGAATAAAACAAAATCCAGTGATTTACTCTGACTGTAAACAATATAAAAACACCATTTGCTTCAAATCTCAAAATAAGTTAAAAGAAAATCCCAACCTCAGGACACATGACCCTTTCAGGTTTTGACACCAAAAAAAAAAAGGGGGGGGGGGGGGGGGGAACAGAAAAGTTCATTATATAAAGGTTATACATTTCTCTTAACTGAAAGTAAATCTAAGCAAAACTATTTTTGTCCCTTAAATTTAAACTTTGAGTTCATTGGCAATTGCTTTAAATGAACTGGCATTTCCAGATTATTCAGACATCTTCCATCAAATTCAGCAAAGAAAACTTAGACAAGCTTTTTTACAGAATAAAAAAAATCTAAATGGCTATGATTCCTCTATTAGCAGAAACACATAATGCAGTCTTAAATTTGCCTTTTTATATTATTTATATATTTATATATATATATAATATAATATAAACCACATATATTATATTATATATACATATACAGAGAATTACAACATTAATGCAGTTTGTATTTTGTACAGTGTATTGGACAATCCGATTAGCATCAGACCATGGCACGATATGGTCCCTGCATTTTTAGGAACTGAATGATGAAGGAAGGTCCTCCTGCAACAATCTGAGGTGGAAGGTGGCTGAGCGGGCAGTTCTCAATACTCATTATTGACAGTTTGCTGCAAAGCGCCAGCTCAAAGGGAAGGCTGTGCAGATTGGGGTTGTCATTCAAATACAGTTCTTCCAGATTCTCCAGTGTACCTGGTTAAAATAAAATAATACAAAGTAGTTTGGCTGGGTTTTTTTGATTCATGCAGTTTATAACTTCTAGACAGAAGGTCTAAGTCCACTTGAAGATTCTTTACTATACAGACTCTTGAGTCAGTGACTCATCCAAACTCCTATTTTCAAGCACAGCAAGTTTTCTGTTCACTGGTACCTAATCGAGAAGCAATTTGCTTTAGTTTGTATGTAATATAAAAATATCCATTACTACACCTCGTTTAGATAACTACTGAACTGAGAATACACAGAGTAAGAGAACTGAGAGGGACTTCACTGTAACTGTTCAGCCAAGTGCTTTGCAATTGCAGGCAACATTGAATAGCTATCTAGTTAGAAGGGCCTAGAAAATATTTATACCACACAGTGTCTATTATCTCTTTTAAAATATCTATGCCATACCTTTTATGTAATTAGAACCCATGTATTAAAGACCTGAAGCTGTAACTGTAACGCACCACAGGAAGAAAGCATGAGAGATCTCTGCACAGCAGTGGATTTATTAAATGGAACAAACCCATGTGAATTTTTTTTTCCTGAATTCAAAGTTTACAACTTGCTTCTACTACAGATACTGCAATACAGATTAACCAGAAGCTTGAAAACAGAGTAATCTTTCTTTCCATTACTCCACAACAAATACCAAAAATCAGATCTTTGAAATACACTTCAAACATTCAAGTCCCCTCAAAACATTCCCCACTTTCCAATCTTATATACCATAATGTCTTCTATAGCCTAAAAGACCGTTTAATCTTTCACAATAGAAAGCAGTAGCTGAGGCTTAAGGTATGGAAAACCAACAAAAAGGAAAGGCTATACAAGAAATAATGAGAAATAGCTGACAGCATGAAAGATGAAGCAGTCACATCTGAGAACAGTTAACTATTCTCTAATCTGTTAAGACAACCAGCTTTAAGAATCAAAATGTACTCCTTCAATAGTATTTCAAGTGTCCTTACTGATTTTAATTCCACAGCTTGTTACCACAGCATCTGAATTCTCTCTACTAACTTACAAACTAAATTACAAAGCTCCAAATTTAGGTAAGTTTTAGGCTACTCTCACATTGAGGCACACAAGATGCGCAGAAGCTGTTAATGGCTCTTCACTAAAGATGCTGGGAGACAGACCACACCTTCCTCGTCTGCACATCACAGTTTCTGACCACATTTTGCTTTTGCATAGCTTCTCCCATCATTTTTTCTTCAATAATAATCTCTAACTTTAAGGTTTTAACTTAAGTGCTCAAAATCATACTCTGGACCTATATGCTTGTGACCACCTATAAAAGAAACATGGGCTCTGAGTGTCAGATGCTCTGAATCCCACTTACTCTGAACGTCTCAAGTAGACAAAAAGAATCTTATACTTCCCTTTCTTTCTGTAGATTTCCTCCTCTTCACTTCCTTTTCTTACCTCATCAAGGTGAAAAACAGTATGATGGTCTATAAGCAGAAGTGTGTGCCAAGGGGTTACCATCAGAAACATTTGCTTCAGCTGTCTACACCTTACACATGGTTTTTGCCTACACCATGGATTTAGAGTAGAACCAGCGTGTTTCCTTTCACCTTCCAAGAAAAGGTCTCTGAGGTTGAGTGATTGATAATACGCAAGTTGTGGGAGAATTTGGAGAGAAAAGGGATCTCACCATTCCAAGTTAATGTGTGTTCAGCAGCCTTCTGCAGAAGAACTCAAAAGAGCTAGACCATTAATTTCACTACAGTTCAGCAAGATAAAGATCATACACTATAGTGCTGTTCCTGTGGCACATGCTTCACATCATGTTGTACATATACAGAAGTTTTAAACACAATTTTGTGGCCTCGACTTATGAGCACAGTAGATGCCTATCTTACATGTCAGCAACTGCTTTGGCGCAGGCACACTGCATAAAATCAGAAAAAGGGATCTTACCAATTTCCTCAGGAAGGTGTGTGAGAAGATTCTCTCCAAGCCCAAGGTGCGTCAAATTGGTAAGGTGACCAATACCTCTGGGAAGGGTGGTCAACTGATTATTAGTCAGAACCAATTTCTAAGGGAAAAACACATTTTAAAAAATTAATGACTTTTTGCTTCGAATGACACCAAGTAACAAGATACATAGCTAATAAATTGATTCTCCAGCATTTGAACAAAAAAATTTCCACCCCTCAATAACATTTCGGACCTCTATTAAGCACCACTAAATGTAAAAATAAAACAGTGCATAGTAAAGCCTAAATATAAAAATAAATATAAAGTAATGCCTAAATATAAAAGCTTCCATGAACATGATGGAAATCAGAGACTATTCCTGTGGCAGTATTGTACTCATGCCACAACAGTTAAAAACTCCTCAGAATTTGTTTGTTCAATATTAACTGATACACTGGTGAAGAATTAGTGGGGACTGATTGTTGATGAAGTTGCACAAGATTCTTAACTTTTGATTCTATGTCCAGACCCAAATAGTTTGCCTCATCAAACTAGCTGTAATTAAATCAGCATGGTGTAAATAAAGGACGTAAGATATTTATCTTGGCCAATTATTGTTTCACCTGCAGATCCTTGAGGTAAGCTATTTCATTTGGCAAGGATTCCAGTTTGTTTTCCTCTAGATCTAACTCTCGGAGTTTCCGTAGATTTCCAATTCCATGGGGAAGTTTCTTTAGGAGATTGTTTGACAAGATAAGAACCTCAAAAAAAAAAACAAACACACAACCAAACACACAGAATTTCAGCAACACAGTAAGTACAGAATAAGATACAACAGGATCTTTTTATATTTTCAAGTAATGAAGTCCAAGATTAGCCTACATTTAAATTATGGAAGCAAACTGAAAAGATAAAAACAATAAAAAAATATTTTAATCACTGATTTTAAAGTCTTTAATGATACAAATATGACATAATTCTTCAAAATATTATTTTGCATAATAACAAATGCAAAGCAAAACCAAAGAACACCTTATTTCTTCAAATCACCAAAGAAAAACAAGTTTCTTCCTGGACTTCCCTATAATTTTGTTATGTTTCCTTATAGCAATCTCATAATCATGTTTTGCTCTATTTGCTGTGCTTGCCAAGTCCTCCTTAAAAAGCTTAATACTTCCTCTTCTCCCTGTGTCCCTTGGTTAGGAGCAGCAGCAAGTAAACATACAGATTAGAGCCCCTAAGCAGAACACTGCATAGGCATCCACTGGCAAAAATAATATTTGAAAACAGTCTCCTATCACACACATGCCCCTACTACTGTGTTATCCTCTTGTTTTTCTCCTCCTTTCTAAGTCAAACTATAAATACCCTAGGTTCAAGAAATGTATCCTTATTTGCAATGTCAATTAACAGAGTTACTCATTATGCCACAAGCAAGTTAACAGGGGTTACACTAGTGTACCATTTTTTCCTCCAGAGAAGTCTTGCAGTCCTTAGAAGTAATCAAGCCTCATAACAACATGTGAGTAGTAAGGTAATTAATTACTGGTTAAACAATGCTACTGTCTAGTTATTTAACAAGGCACATTGAAACACAAGGCTGTGAAAGAGCACCCAGTGTGGCCCTCACGCTAGCCACACACAGCTCCCTCTACGCCAGCCAAGGTTCCAAATGCCTGGCTGCTACCAATCCCAGTTCTTGTCACTTCATGTAACACGGAAACACCAAAGGCAGGATCAGAATGAAAAACCAGGCTAAAATCTAAGAGAAAATCAAAATTAATAAAAGCCAAAGTCTTAGCATTAACACAAGCAGTATCTCGGTGGAACTTCCTTTATGCACTACGATATACACAGAATGATAAGAATAGCAACATTTTAATCATGTATCAAGAAACAAAAGCAGGAACAGAAAATACTACCTACACGCAACGCAGCTGACTTAGCACTGCTGTGGGAACCTTCACTTTTGTGTAAACACCGTGCAAATAATTCTTTCTATTTGATTCTTTAATCAAATCAGAGAAAAACAGTGCTAACATGTCTGCGGACCACGTGGCTCTCCAGCTTCAGCAGCTGGCAGACCACCAGCAAATCCAGCTGTTAGAGGTTGCTAACTCCCAATCACATCAATCACAGCCTTAACTTAAAGGCAACTGGGCCACTAAATAGCTATTACTCTGCCATATAATTTTTGCCCCAAACTACAGGAATTATTAACTATTCAGAGCAGCAGTCGCACTGGAAATTTGCCATTTCAAATATGCCATTTGCTATTGTACTTAACAGATTTTTCCCAGCCACTCACAGCTATGAATTTCTCTCCACTGCCCAAATAAGCACCACTACTTTTATGTCCCTCCCAGGCTGTTAAGTTTGTCTCTGCTTGTACCTTGAGAAACAGGACTAGGGGACACAACAGGTTTAGTTCAGTTTCAATCTACGAGTGTGTCCTCCTCTAGGGCTGACTATTCCCACCCCACTGCCTATGAGGCTCAGTGTTACAATTCGAGCCTGGCTGTAGACCATTTCATTATGTTTTTCTGAACCCTGCTGTTTCCATGCTGGTCTCTCCAGGAATCAGACTGAGTTCAGTGCTGTTGCATTTACAACACTAACATCCTGTTGGGAAAAAAATTTTTTTCTACGTAGTTAAAAATACACAGGTACTTAGCCCTTTGTGCACAGGCACTCACTCGTCTAGAGCCTAAAGAACAACATTCAAAAAGCTGTTGACAACAACCATACACAGATGCAACACACCTAATTAAACAGCATACATACAGATATTTATTTGGCTTTATTTGACCCAAAAGTAATATTAATTAAACCTGAAGGACAGAACACCTATTTGCAGGGATTCACTTAGCTGTTCATTTACACTCTTCTCACCTCAAGAGAAACAAGCCCAGATACATCCTCAGGGATTTTTGTGAGCTGATTAGTCGCTAAATTCAGTTCTACCATACTAGTCCAAGTCCCGAAGTCCAAGGGGAGGGAGGTCAGCTGATTGTCCTGTGATTTAACATATCAAACATTTAGGGTCTGCGCTTGCAAGGAGTTGGCAAGGCATCTGAGAGATTAAACAAGCTGCTTACAAAATACTTCATAACAAAATAGTCAATTATTGTATCAGAAGAATAAAATGCTGATAATTGGCCAAAAGTTTTTTTAATTCCTCCAAACATAATAAATAAGCAGTCCCAACCTAGAGTTACAGAATTGGCTCTGTGTTAATAATACAAACTGAAATGGAAAAATTAGAATTACATAATTCTCAAGGTTTCATGACTCCCAGTAGTTAAATGTTTTTTTGTCCTTTCTTTACTGAATACAATGGAGGATGGGTAAAAAAAGAAGAGAAAATTCACCATAAACTATAAAGGTGCTATCAGCAATACTGGAATCCTAAATAGATACAGAGTTTGCTAAAAAAACAAACAAACAAAAAAACCCAAACCAAATCCAAACACACCACACAAAGGAAATAAAACTTAATGGCTCAGAGTAAAAGCTTCTGAAATGAATCTGAACATCTTACTGCTCAAAATTGCTACAAATTTTATCTAGACCAGACACTACAAAATGCAAAAAAAACCCAAACAACAAAACAACACCCCAATGCAAATATCATACAAAGTCCTGGTAAACACGCAAAGTTACAAACTATGATTAAAAGTGGTCTTAATGCAAATTGAGAATCCATTTGTGTCAAAAGATATTCTAAAACAGCAGCTGAGCTTAGCTACTGTTCAAACGTATTTTATTTTTTTTAAATAATTTGAGAACTTGAAATCAACCCATTCACAGCAAAACATCATCCCTTTTCCCCAGTTCTCTTCACTCTAAGTGTATGTAGCATAGAATTAAAGGTTCTTTTCCTGTGTTTTACTATTGCGAAAAGTCTCCAAACTTAGGTTTTGAAAGAATATATTAAATAAAGATATTTTACATAATTTTGTTTATAATCTAAACTGTGTTACAGTGTGTGGGGGAAGAAATAAGCTACTCTGCATACTCATGTCCAATGTGAATGAATATTCAAGAACGCTGCAACCAATTCTCTTATTTTCATTGTTCAAACTCAAGCAAATGTGACAACAGCTTAACTAACAAAAATAAGCACAAATTAGTAACATCTTGATAGTACATTTTTGAACTAAATACAGAATTGTTTCTATATGTGACAGCAGCAGTGTCCATTTTGGAGTGATAAATTAATTCCTTATATCATTAAGTTTGCCAGAATTCATGGAGGAGCAAACAGTGCTCCTCATTGATTTTACACACAGTAGCATGTTTCTGTGCCTCACCTTCATGTTCAGCTTACTTAATACTTTAGCTCTAGAGAAAATTCCAAAGGGGATTTTATTGATGCGGTTGTGCTCCATATTGAGAGAGTAGATTGTGGAGAACTGGGACGGGCCACCCACGGGATAGGACTGGAAGCAGTTCCTGGCCAGTGTTAAACTAGTCAGTTTGACAAGGCTGGATAAAAGACCCTGTAGAGAGAAGAAAACCACCCAGGAACTTAGGACAGATTTATTTGAATACATCTCTTTTCCCTCACGGGTCTAGTTATAAATGTTCCCCCACCGCCCCTCAAGTCCATCCCCTAAGTAAGTGTTGCAATAGGCAAACCAGCATTAAATTTGCTAAAACTTCCATCAGTGAGAATCTCTGCTCAGATCAGCCACTACCTTATTTCCCCCTTTCTCCTTACATACTGCCACACAAAAAAACCAAACACATCACATTTAAAAGCACAGGTTTGGGAGGTTTTGTAACTCTTTCCCTTCCAAGAGGATTTTTTTTTAATAACACAGTGCTCCATCTTGGGCAGCTCTGCAGGGCCCAGGGGCAGCAGCTGGCAGGCACAGTCAGCAGCGTGTCCATCCTGAACAGCAGCGTCTGCTTTGGCCAGTGCCACCCAACTGCAGCTTGCTCAGATTTGATGCCTGTTCGTAGCCGAGAGTGGGGCCCAAAGAACAAGTTATCGATGGCATGCACCCATTTTCAAACAGGCATTTGATAATTCCAGTGCAAATCTTTGTTAATTTAATAAAAATCCATATTGTGATCACATCTGGTAGAAGTTGCCTTTTAGGCTGTAAGAGTTCCAGATGATCGGACAAGACAGAGGAAAAGAATGGGAAGGGAAAGGTTTGGAAATTGCAGGGGTTTTTCTTGTTTTCAAAATATTCCTAAATAGGTACTATTCCACCTCCCCCACCACCTTAAGAAACAAAAAGCAAGAATCCTGGAGTTAAACTGGATAGCAAAGGTCACCCACTGAATCCAGAGTCTCATTACACTTTGCAATCTAATTAGATTCTAAAATTCTCAGCAGCGCAGATCTCTGAGTTTATCTGTTACTTACGTGCCAAGCACATTGCTGGAACTGTGGAGATGAATAATGAGATCTAAATTACTGCTGTAGTGTCACCTTTGCTTATTACTATGCCAACTTGATTTCAGCCCTATTTGCTCAAGTATTGCAGAAATTGGAGATTTATACATGGCGTTACATACCATAAATAATAAAACATCTGCAATCAGGAATGAGCAGTAACAAGATAATGATTCCAACCATATTCCTAATGCCAGTATTTCTGGATTGCAATTTCAGTGCTACATTTACTGTAAAAGCTTTAAGAACATGGCTTTGCTGTTTCACAAGGAAAACTTTGGCTATTTTTCTAAACAGTTCATTAACATTATTGTAAATAACACAGGATTAGACAGGGACTTGTCTACATGTCATGGTTAAAACTTTTAAGCACTGAAATAGAGTTCTGGGAGCATCTCGGCAAATACCAGTGAAGCAATTTCCCCCCTAAAGACAAAATAATGGATCTTCAAGTCAGTATTAACCTAACCTAATCATTAACTAGTATAATCTTTGATTAGGAAATACTGCTTCTAGCTATACTTTAATTAACAGATATTCTTTGTCCCAGGGTAAGGCAGTCCCTGAGCTCTGTTACAAACACACTTTATTGCTTCAAATGGATCTTGGCATTTCAAAAAGCCATTTTTGAAGTCTGCTTCCACACAAAAAAATATTAAAAATATGTTAGCTAATACACTCTAATAGCCTAGAGTAATTAAACACATTTGAAGGGAAGCAAAAGAGCTTGGCAGTACAAAGAGAACAATGCTTTTATATCTATGAGAGCTGTGGCAGTGCTGCCTTCTACCAGCCCATCCTTTTTAAGATAAAATATTTATTAGGCATTGTGTCAGCAGCTTCAGCTATGTTTTGAAATTCAGAAGTTTCTTCTACAAATACCGTTCCTTGTATTATAGCACAGAATGTTTTACTTTAAACAGATTATGGTATATACACTTCTGCAAGGTAGCAGCTTAAGTGTTAACACATCGTTGACAAATATTCATGAAGGCAGCACAGCACAAAGAGTTTTGTATTATGACTGAGCATATTTTAAAGCAAGTAATCATCTCTCACATTAGCTTTTTGAAATTATACCATAGTTGCTTTTATCTTATGTCTGGGTGGGGTGGGCTAGCTTAGCTCTTGCCTTAAAAGCAGCCTGTTGGCTTTCACTCAGTAGCATTTTCTTAAATGATAGTTTTACTCAAAAATTTATTAAATTCTTTGTTTTCAGCCTATCATTGCTGATTTCAGAAATTTATCTGAAGGAAAGTAGTTAGTTACTGCACTTCGTTACTATGAGTACTTTGCCTAATTACAAATACATTTTGGTTTTTCAATTCTATACATAGTTTCCTATATACCTCTTCAGATAATATTTTAACACAATTTACACAATTTTAAAACATTTAACAACTGGTTATTTATGCACATTGCAGGGTGGGGATGACATCTTAGGAAAGCAGTTTGGACCATCATTAAGACAGAACAGAATATAATGCTGTGTCCTGAAGCCTTCATCTCAAAAGG
This sequence comes from Falco biarmicus, assembly GCF_023638135.1. Lineage (NCBI taxonomy): Eukaryota > Metazoa > Chordata > Aves > Falconiformes > Falconidae > Falco > Falco biarmicus. The sequence continues at coordinate 22,955,319 of NC_079296.1, forward strand.
TCCTAAGCAACGCAAGAAATATTCAAAATAAGAATCAATCACATCGGATTTCTCTTCTGTCATCAGAACAATTCTTCCCAGACACTAATGCTTCAAGTCAAATATTTTTCTCTGAATGTTTACTAGCACCAAAAGTATAGAGTATGCGGCTGAGCATCTCACACTCTGCTGCCCTGATAGTCTCAAGAAACTAAGAAAACAAAAGGGTTTAAAAGGTATAACCCAGCAGTTTAAATCATTTCAAGATGCGCAGACATGAAAGCTGTATTTTAAAAATGGTCTGTAACCTACTAGCTATTCAGGACTGTGAAACGCAAGTCTACAGAGGCACATTTCAGACAACTCTAGAGAAGGAGTATACAAAAAATGTACAGATGCACTGGGGACTAGGACCTTCTGCCTCTTCACCCCAGAGCTAGCAAAGCTCTCTGTTCAGGGAATGTGTTAATTGTAGAGATTGACAAAGTGGCTCCAGAACTACTAACTATGGACATTTTCCTTGGTCGCACACTAAGCTTGAAGCAAGAGACACGAAGGTAAGACAATCAAGTGCAGCATCTATGAAAAGAAAAGCAAGAAAGATTTCTCTTCCCCTTTCTCCCATGGTCCTCGCAGAGTCACTGCAAACTGAAAAATTATGGAAATTTTTATTTTCTATAACTGATGGAAGGTGTGTCAATGAGTTGCCAGATGATTTTGCATTGGTGTCAACAGCACACTTCTCCACATTAAAATGAGAATGCTGAGGCCAAGTCACTGTGAAAAGCTTTACCCGCTCTCTTAAAGGTCATTCTTGCCTCAATTAGATGGAGAAAGATATTCCATTTTTCATTTTTCTGCTTTCCCACCTCCATGAAAAACTGAGAAGCACTTATCTAGCTTAAATGGTGGGAACCAGGACTCCTTATTTGAGGAAGGTTCTTCTAATGAGACAGGAGTCAATAAAACACACATGTATTGCAAATAAAATCACGTGTATTGCTCCCACTTTTGACTGTAGTTGTATGACATTCGTTCTTCTGTACTAGTTAGATACACCTAATATGTACAGAATTGCGACATTTCACGTTACACACATGTAGATTAAAACAAAGGTTATTGCTCAGAGTTACGATGCAAGATGAAATACTTTCACATGTTTCAATCCCTCTACAAAACACCAATGCCTTACAACAACATACCCACCCCAATCCACTCCCTCTAATTCTCACCTCCGGTAAAGTAGAAATGTTGTTGTTCTCCAGGTTCAGTTCATCCAGTTCACTGCATTTTGCTAAAGACTTCGGAATTGCTGACAGTCTATTGTACCTCAGGCCGAGACGACTTAGACTGGACAGATTTCCTAAAGGTAGGAAACAGGCAGTAATACATCGTTAAATTAACAGAAAGGCACAGAACTAGGTCTGCATTCTGATTCTTCTGTTGTCTCACACTATACACTTAAAACTTTTCAGATGGTGAAATGGAGCTATCATCCCAAAACAGGGGAGAGACAGATTACAGTGCTTTCCAACACTGAAGTCAACCATGCAGAAATAGATTGTGCATATTACATATTCTTCTTCAGTTGTGTGTAATACAGTAAGGGCAGTTGTCCTTCTGTCCTGATCTTTCTATCATCAAACAACTCTATCATTTTCCACAAGTCTCCAAAATGACTTTTTAAAATTACAGATAGCGTCATTCAGTGTCATGACTCATATTACCAGAACTTGGGCACACATCAAACAGCTCAGGTCCTGGCAAAACAACTTCATCTGCGGGGGGGGGGGGGGGACGGACACGGGACGGGACAGGGGGGGACAGACCTTTAACACCCTCCAAAAGCAACAAAGTCTTTAAAAAGTGATAGGGAAAAGAAAAAAAACTTTCCAAGTTTTCTGAATGACACTGAAGGAGAAGCCTGATGGAAGTCCACAAAAACCTGGACAACAGCGCATGTAAAAATATTTCCGCATATTGCCAGGCCAACAGTCCCAGCTGATACGTATTTCTGTCAGGAAGAAATTCTTGAGAAACTTCCAACTTGAAAATTTCTCATGTGAAGCTCCCTTTAGCTCCAACCATTACCATCTAAACAGGTATTCAAGACCAAAATCAACTGCTTAAGGATGTCTTTGAACTATATGGTGCTGAGGCATTTAGACTCTCTTGCAGATAGTAAGACCTTGATATCCACTGAAAAGTCAACTGGCAAATAGTTACGAGAACAGTGCTCAGTCTTCTGGCTCATCCCTATGATCATAAAACGTGTCTGTGCATGTGCATACATCCCACCAGTGGAGCTTGTGAACAGATTCACACAATCAATCCATTCCTTGCAAAACATTCGCTATTTTACACTCATTTCTACAACCACTCATGGTATAACACATTTGTTCTGCAAACTGAAGTACCAGAAAGACATACTAGAAAAGAAACATAAGATTTAACAAATGGCAGCAAGAATAACCAGAAATAATTTAAAAAGATGAAGGCAGCTTAATACGTACTGTATAACTACTCATTAAATAAAGGCTATATTAATGTCTAAGGATATGTACTTATACAAAGGTTATTGGAAAACAGCAAAGGAGGAAGCAAAAGTAGTGTATGAAATATGCTTGGAAGCAAAGGATAAACCAAAATAAAAATAAATGGAGATTGAAAATCAATACAAATGCTACAACGGGATCTGCTAGACAGAGGAAAAGGAAGTCACAAAATACCTCTTTCCTAAACTTGGTCAAAATATACTGTAAGACAGACCCTACATCACTGAATAGCTGGGAATGTAGCTAATAAAAAACTGGAAATTGGGAATGTTGTATGATTCACTGTAGTGACTGAAACTGAGATTCACAAGAGCAGTGAAAGTAAAAAAAACCCAAACAACCAAACACAAACAAAACCCAACAAACAAAAAAGCCTTCACAAAAAAAACACCAACAAAGGATGAATTTTCAGTGCATAGCCAATATTTCACTAACAAGCTTCGTAACAAATTTCACTTAGTATCGTCAATAACCAAACAAAAATTAAAACAACAGGTAACCACCCAGAGTTGCCTAACTAGTAACATCTCCCATTGGAATTTTTATTTATATTTTTCAAGTGCTTTCTTTCTGAGCAAGTATACAATTATCTTTTGCAGAAGCAGCAAAGAAAGTCTTCCCTTAACCCAAAAAAAGCATTTAAAACCCAGGGCTATCAACAGCTCACAAATCTTCAACTTTTGAGGTTAAATACTATAGTGCATCTACACACTAAAAAGAACAAATAAGACCTATTTTGATCCTACAATCTACTAGTATCAAGATGCACATTTGTATGTAACGTAGCTATTTCCTGCTGTATTTGATGAGATCTGCCATTGCTGGCTGTATAGGAAACTGGCCTCACTTGACACAATAGACATCCTATTGTAAGGCACCAAGATCATTAGGATTCACTGTTCTAGGGATGAACAAAGCACATCATGACTGCATTTGTCTGAATTGTTATTTAATGCTTTACTGTCAAAACAAACAACAAACTTTACACAAGATATTGATCCACTATTCTTTTTCACTACTTGAACCCTGAGTTAGATGCTGATCTGGATTCTTCAGGCAAAGAGAATGAACAGGGAACGGCTCTAGCAGACAGCATGATGCCAACTGTTGCTTAGCAATACAACGTCGCTATGCCAATTCCCAGATTGTGAGCACAGGTTGTATGTATATGGCTCTCTTCCTACCAGCAACGTGGCATTTCAGAAAAATGAAACAAGGCAGCCATTAGAGAGAGTCAAACTGTACCGTAATTTTCCCGGAGAGAATGACACATGTTGGCTACCCTCATGGCATTATCAGAAAGGAGGCATAAATAGCAGCTCCCAGTAACTTTTTCTTATCGTAAGTAGCATTTCTCAATAGAACTTTATCACTGTTTCTCTACTAGTTATCTTCCTCCTCCTTGGGAAAGGCATGCAAAGGCATAACAAAAGACACATCCTGCATGTACCACATTCCTTGTGATTGTTTTACACACCACAGCACTACAGACAGTTACTCCTGAGAACAAAAGCAGCAAGATTTCAGCTGGAGCTTCATCAGTAGCACCTCTCCCACCAGTCCTAGAAGGGCTGTCCTGTACCCAGCTGATGCAGGCAGTATGGGCTGCCTTCTCATTTCCAGCCAGAATTTATTTATATCTCATTTATAGCCATTTACCCTTCTGTCAACAAGACTCAGATAACTTTTCGTCCTCATCAGAGCTCATACTCACACCTCATTGTGAATGCATGTGGTGAGAAACCTTTATCAGCTTTTATCTTCACATGCTGGAGAAGCTAAATCTTACTCTCCTCTTCACAGAAAAAGGATGATTTTTAGAGCTCTTCCATCTGCTCAGTGTGTTAAAACTTACCTTTTGTTTTGTTTTGTTTTGTCTTTGTTAAGGAATGCTCAGGTGTAAATATTTGCCTCCATAGCCCACAGGCCAGTATGCTCAGGCCTCCCTGCCGGCTCTCTGACCACCAAGTGACAAACTCCAGTTTATAACAGAAACTGTTACAGGTTGCTAAACAGCACACCTTGTGCAGTGCATGGTCAAAAGTGATCCCATTTACAGCTCCCTGAGCTCAGGACCACCTAGCTGATACTCATATTCGGAGCTGCTTTGCAGCGCCTACGCTCTTCTCCATCTTCTCCAATTCAGCGACTGGTTTCTGAGATGACACCGTATTAGGTACTTTACTGACATGCTGTCAAGTTAAGTCAAGAAAATAAGGAGAGGAAGGTAACAACTGATCACGATCAACTCATTCAGACAGTCATCAGGATCATTTGCAGCTGTACTTTTGCCACTGAAACCATACCTCAGCGGTTCCTCTAAAAGAGCCCCTCGCAGGTAGGAGTAACTCAGAAAATTCAGCACTTGATGTTCATGAACATGACAGTGTGATAACCAAACTGAAAAGCAGCTACTAGCACAAAAAGCAACAAGCAAAATCCTTTCCAATTTGTTTTATTATGAAGCCCATTACAAAAAAAAACTTGTAAACTCAACTGCCCCATCCGATGGTACTTCTAAAAATACGATACTGAAACCTGACTAAGCCCTAAACTTATGTCAGGTCTAAGAAAGTCACTGAAAAAATTGCTTTAGTTCAATATCTGGTGTAAACAGTCACTCTTGTAAGTCAGGTTTCACACAGCCACCTTGTTTCAGGTCCATTTTCTCAGCAGCAAAGCATTCTAACACCCATCACCGGGCTCCGCTTTGCCCAGCCCTCAGGTTTGAGGCAACATAAATGCTGAATTCATAGTAACTTCACTGGGGTGACTGAATATCTTTCTCAGGGTTAGCTGCAAGTTACACCAAAATGAATTAAAAATGCAAATCCAGAAACATTAAATTAAACCCTGTTCCTATAAAAGGGACTCTAAATAGATGGTTTAAACTGAATTCTTTATTAAAGGTACCTCAAAAATATTGTCATAGAAAGAGCAGGTGTTTGCCAATCCCAAAACAAAGGGAAGACTTAAAATAAAGCAGGAAACCATGTTTACAAAACCACGCTTTTTAGAAAGACCACCTGAAGTAGTTCCCCAAGTAGAAGCAATACATCTCTTTCTTGAATATTTCAAAATCAAAAGGAACAGATATGTTAATAATTAAAGAAATCCAAACTCTTAATTTAAAGTCCTACAAGTGCTTTCTAAAGGGAGTGGCAAATGCTTTCTTCTTCTGACATTTACCACACCTCTTCCTTTCCCTCCCTTAGTTAAAATAATCCTTCAAATTCCCTATCCTTGGATGAAGGATCATTACTTTGTATGAAATGTTAGTGCATCATTACTAAAAGATGGGATGATTAGTCTGTTTTATATAACTTAGTTCATCAAGCTAGTTTGCTATAATAATCAGTTGCTTTCTCCTAAAAAACCCAGAAGTATCAGATCAATTTAAAATCTGCTCACTAGAGAAAACTCTTCTGCAGATAATGTTAGAAACACAAATTGGACTTACAAGAGTTGTGCACATCAAAACCCCGTAAGATTGTAATCAAAAGTATATATGAACCTCAGCATGCAACAGAGATTTGCAAGTACTTCCTACAAACAACATGGCACCATTCAGTATTTCTGATGGTCTAACTTCTATAAATATTCTTAGATTTTGATTTGACTAAACTTTGCACAAAATGAGTAGCCACCTACTAAAGAACATGTTTTACATGACCACAGATTACTTCATAGCGCACGGTAACCTTAATTCACTAAGGGATCTTCTTCTAAAAAGATTAAATGCCCTTTTGCATAAAGAACATACCAAACATCACTTCTAACAAATAGAAAGCAAGAGCTACATCCAAAATTAATTTAAAAGTTTAAGAAAAAATGAAATTTAATGTCAGTCTTAAAAGTAAATACATGAATTAAGCTCAATACACCACATCACATTAATTGTAGTGAGAATAACGAAGATAATACGGAAAAAAAACCCAAAAAGAGCTTCAGTGAGTATGTTACAAAGCAGGTGGGACCTAAGGGCCTTAAGAGAGTTGAAAATTGTATAGGAGAGACTAGACAAGCTACAGATGGCCAGCTATGGACAGAGATTAAACACTGCATTCAAATATTTCAACAGTGCTCCTAGTCTAAAATAGCTGAAAGTCAAGAAGATGCCTGTATCACACTTTGTACTTACTATATATTAGTTTTTCCAGATGTCAGCCATATTCCATGACAACTGTTGAACAGTTGCACAGATTTTTAGGTGAAAGAAGCTGTTGACATGTTTAATCTAATCTCTTGTCAGCAAACCATTTCCCCTGATAGCTACAGAGTAAAATGAAAGGCTTCAGATAAACCATTTCAACCTCCAGTTGCATTCCACAAGCAAAGACAATGTCTGCCAACGTCCAGCACTGGGACAGTGCGAAGTGACTGGTCCAGCAACACATCCTGAAGGGGATCTCGGTGAGCACGTCGCAGAGGAAAGCAGAACAAAATCCCAGTCATTACTCATCTGGTCTGGGGGCACCTCCTTCCTAAACCAAAGCCTATAGATTTGTACAAACGTCAACTTGCAAAACCAATCAATCAACTGAGAGAGGTCAAATCCTTTCTACAGCCTGCAGGGCTAGAACATCCCTAACGTCTAATACAAAGGCTGATGTTTTAGGAAAACTGGGAATGGGAACAGATGGGGTTGGGAAGGCAACCATTCAGGAAAACTGCAGAAGAGAAGAGAATCCCTTCTGATCATTGCTACCAACTACCAAAGCCAAAGCACGAAATGGAATTATACTCTTCCAAATATGAAGGTATCGTTGAACACAACACAAAGCTTGATTTACAAACTCTGGATGTCACCGTTTTAACAGTAAAGTGCTTTTCAGTGTATTTTAATTTTTGTTTTCAACCACCAATACCTCCTGATATACCAGGCCAGCATAGGAGACAGATTCAGACTCAAAAATTACAAGGGTCAGCAGGGTCCAAGACCATAACTGTTGCCAACTGCATACACGTGAAAGATGCATGCAAGATGCTGGCAAAACATGAGTGACACAGGCTCAAGTATCTGACATGCAGCGCACAACACCTGCATAAAGCTAGAGGGCACAAACTCTTAGTGACATATTTCTGAAACTCTCTAAGCTATGAAAATTCAACTTCATTTAATATGCGTTCATCAAAATGCATGTAACTAATAGACCTTCTTGTCTTGATTCTGATGTGTTCCTTTGAATCACTCTTCCCTCACGCCTGCTTCTTACATAAAGAAAATAAGATTATGGGCTTTTTCTTTTTGCACTATACAAATCATTCTGAAAATGCTGAGCTGCAGTTATAATGTATCTGTACATATTGGTCTCTGCATCTAATTACTCTGTGATGGCATGCACATTCACTAAAATAAACTGTCCCCATCCTAGTCTTACCAGGCAGAATATCCAACCAAAATTAAAAGTATTTTCATAAATACACGCCAAATCAATACACTCAAAATGAATAAGCCAACAGAAGCTAGCCTAATTTTTAAAGAAAACCAGTACATATGTATTTAACTATATCAGGCTTGCACTGGAGATTTATTTATTAAAACAAAGGGAAGTTATGACCATCTGAAAATGATACAAAAATACAAAAACACTTCCCATTGCAGAGTCAAAAGCACTTATTTTGTGCTATCAAAGAAACCGTTGTGAAGTACGAATTGAGTAAAATGCACAGTAGCACAATGCAACTGAAATAAATTTATTTTTTTCATTGGTAGTCTTATTTTCCTTTTCAATTGACTATTTAAAACCATTCTGTGAAATTAAAGATTTATATAAATTAAATCACACTGTAACAACAGTTTATACCTAACTGGCAATGCAGAAAAAACATTAACCTTTAAGTGATAGATGAGTTTAAGTCTGCTTTACTATATAAACTTATAAAAGGTGTAACACATGAATATACATTTATCATTTTAGCTAACTAAGGAATGTGAGAATTATTGTATGTAGACCAGAGATCCACCTAGTATCTTCTCTCCAGAAAAAAATGCCCAACAGCAGATACCAAGAGAAGAACCTAAGAAAAGGTGAAAGCACACCCTGAAACTTCCCCAAGAGCTGGGGGAAGATGCAACAGCTTGTGGCCCAGCGACTTCCCGAATTTAGAAGCAACTGACACATTTTTCTTCTGCATAATTGTCACATTGCCCTGTGAGCTTTTAGCATCTACAGCAACCTGTGCAAGCACCGAGCCCCAATGTTCCCCACCCTTTGCATGCAACACAGTCTGCTTTTTACTGGTTTAAGGTCAACACCTCACAGCTTTGCTTCATCCCTCCCATTCTGCTGTTGGAGGAGGCAGTGAGCAGTCACTTCCCACTTACCCTCTCTTGCCACTCACTGTTTTCTAGCCAATTTCACTGCTTTACATTTACTAAGTCTAGAATTGAAGCCAACAAGAACCAGAAGCTTCAATCCCTTTATGAGACCACCATGAGAACCAGCAAAGGCTTGTAATAACACAAAAATGAGAGTAAAAATGTGGGAGGCGCTCCCTTCTACCATAAAAAGAAAAGGCCAGGCTTATTGCAATTACCCAGTACTAGAAGAATCTAATTAAAAATGTTTCATTAACAGCATAGCCCAAGAACAAAACCTTAGACAAAGCACTGAACGCCGATCGAATCTCCCGATGTGAGCCTACGGAAACAGGCTTGATCCTGCAAAGTACTGGATGCTCACAGACCAAAGCACTAGGTCATGTGATTAAATTTTAAGAATAAGAATACTGCCATCAAAGCTGGAACAGGAGATGTGCACTTTGCTCCATCAAAATGGTGAGTAATTAGTAAAATCAAAGTCATCAGTCACATATGAACATCACCCCTGAGCGCCAGGGGAGCTGCAGGTGCTCTGCTGGGTCTCATCAGGACCAGCACATTTGTCAGATGTTTCAGAGTAAGATTTCTCCAGCTTTTGCTAATCCTGCTAAACTTAAAATACCATTTCTACAAAAGTATCTTTACTAGGATTTCTAGAGGCTTAAAGCTCTCAACCACAATTCGTATAACCTGAGATGTACCAACTACGTATGCCCAGTTCTGGTCACAACAGTTCATGTTTCATCAACTGTATGTTTTCAAAGGCGTAACAGTGCTCTCAAGAGGTACGCTAGTTAGAGGCTTAGTTCGTAGCACAATTTCAACCATCAAAAATGGCAAAGCTACTCCATGTATTTGCTTTCATAAGAGTTGTGATTTCAGCTTCTGAGCTATTGCCACAGCGAAGGGCAGAAGTATAACACAGGGCTTTGAATATGCCTCTCATTTTCCTAACCATCTCTCAGGAACAGTGCCATGTCAGACACTGGAAAGTGTGTCAGTGATGAATTTTTTGTGCTTTTAAAGTATCATTTTGGAACATTTACAACTGACTATTATTTTTCTTATTAAAACGCCAGTTGCCTTAAATGTCCATGAGTATGGCACACTTGACTACATTAAAACCCACACGTAAACACACAAAACTAGAAAATTACAAAACAGATGAAGAATCTGATTTTTTTTAAAAGCTGTAATTCTGTTTCTGTTGAATTTCTTTCTCAAATAAGTGTTTCTGTGCTTTTAAATAAGAAAATGTGAACACATTTGTACAGAATGCTAAAATTAAAAGTTCAAAGGGGGAACACACACAATGGGGTATTTGCAGCACAAAATTTTCTAAGCCAGTTTGTAATCCAAAGAAACACTTCACTCCACCCAAAATTTGCTTTCTGTCTGTCTCAGAAGTCCTATTATTTATTTTAATATAAATGGTATGTTCTTCACCTTCTTTTATATATATCTTTTGGATATATTAGTGTGCCAACTAAGTATACAGAGATAAGACACTGTGTAAACAAAAGTAGATTATAATCCCCCCCCCAAAAAAAACCCAAACATGGGGGGGGGGGGGGGGGGGGCGGGGGAATCTGCAATTAAAACACTAAGCAGCTAAGATCCCGCTATAGTTTTCATTCTAGATTTGAGACTCCTGGAACTTGCTAAGCCGTTCCACAAAGCTCATTTTTCATACAGGAAGTGATCTAACATACAAAGTACTTCGCAATTTTCAATCAACAGAAATACAGATATGAATGTATTAAGCCAGTATCTATGAAGCAAGACATTAGGTCACTTCCTGACAACTAATATCTAAAATCGACATTTGTTACTGCATGAAAGTGTGCTTATACAGCGTTAGTTGAAACAAGAACTTTGTATTTTTACAGAGTGGGTATGTTGGCTCTGCTACCTCTGCAATCATTTCTGATGCATAATCCCTTCCCTGCCACTCCCCAGCATGTCACCCTCCAACATCCCTTCCTCACCGCTCCGGAACATTTCAGTACAGTATTGTTAGTCAGAAAAAAAGCTTCTTTTTTTCCCCCCCACTTTTTTTTTTATTATTATTATTATTTGGCAGATTCAGAAAGCTTTCTGTGGTAAAATCAAAACTTGGTTAGATAGTCCAGCCGTGAAATTAAAGAAGCATTGTGCAAGGTGTTTTGTCGAGAGACAGGGAAGGGGCAAGGGAGAAACAGAAAAGGAAGGGGGCTGTTTGTTTTTCAAAGCAAGTTGACAAAAACATCTCTCAAGGAAAAAAAAAAAAAAAAAAAAAAAAAAAAAAAAGAGGCCTCCATCAAAAGAGTGTCAGTGAGGGAGGGAGGGAGAGACCTGGCAGTAATGGAAAGTCTGTTCCATAACAGGAGGCTCATAGGCTCATAATACATTAACTATTTATAATGAGCAAATATGCTTAGTCTTTTTTGTAGCCGGTCTGCAACCCCCACCCCAGTTTGACTGAACTGGGGAAACATTAACAACACTGATATATGAAGCATACTGAAACCTGGGTGTAAATGTTGCAAAAGAAAAGCCAGTTGTGCCAAACACCAGGTAGATATCCGCGAGCAGGGAAGAGAAACTGGAGTGAGAGATGGAGAGGCTGGAAAGGCCGTCCCGCAGATGCATGCCAGGCAGCCACGCGCCATTTACTTGCTGGGTTTTTCTCAGTACTCTGTGTCTCTCGCTGAACAATCCTAACCACAAAGCAAGCTGTAATCTAAAAATCAAGCCACAACTTGCTTTAATGTTGAATCAAAAACTGTGATGACTAAGAAATAAAGCCAATGTTGCTGAACTGGCTACGACTGCCTTTTCTGAAACTTGTACAAATGTAGGTTGATTATTATCATTTAAGCTGGAGTTTAAAATTTTTCCCGTCAGATTTCAATTCTGGCTGCTTGTGAATTAAGTAGCACAAATACCAATTTCTGATTTCAAGTTTTCACTCGAAAAAGACATGCTCAGCTACTACATTTTGGTCAACAGAAACAACAGGTATTTTCCAGTGGAGCAAAGACTGAACCAGTATAAAGTTAAAGACACGACAGCACACTGCTGTCTCTTGCCATTATTCATCTGTCTTTGGTGGTTTGTTGAGCTATATAGCATCGATATTCAGCTCAGATAAGCACGTAAAAAGACAGCTGTTTATGTTTAAAAATAAGTAACTTCAAAACACTATAAAGACAATGCAATGGAAAAACAAAACAAAGTAGGCAGAAATCCAGTCCAACCAGGTATGAACCTGACTCAATAGAAACCACCTAAGCTTACAATAACTTTCTGAAGAAATAGATGAGTCCAAACTATCTTGATTGCATAGTCAGCAATTTCCTATCTATCAGAAATTACTTAACTACCTAAGTAACTCTGTGCCTCTGCTACTCAAAGACTTTTCCCTGTAAGCACAGTCTTGCAGCACATTGTAAGTAAGATTTTTGTGGTCCTCTGAGAAGTTCAGTGACTGCCAGTCACTCAAGAACTCAGTAAATCGTACTGCTGTTCTGCACAAGAATCAACAATAGTGGTCTATAAGCCTTGACAATGGAAATCTCACACTTGCTTAAGAGAATTTTTCCCATAATTGCAGTTTATCCAAAGAACTCACTTCCTAAATGACATATACACTACACAAGTTTTATGTAAAGCAGCTTTTAATAAGACTTACAAAATAGCTACAAAAATAAAGGCTATGCCTATGAATTGTTTAAGTTAGATGCAAATTCCAGATGGGATGGGATCTCCAGAGTTTAAAAATATCATCAATTCAGGAAGGAAGTTTAGCTCCAGTGGATACTTCATCAATGTAAACTCTGTTCAGGTCAAACTTTCTAAACAAAAAGACACAGTAATGCCACACTTAACAATTTACTACTGTAAGAAAAGCCAAAGTGGTGTTCAGTGGTGCCTCACTCCTCTGCTCATTCACTTCACTATGTGTTTAAGTACAATACTGAAATGTTCAACATTAAATAATGTTTAAGTGATAACACTCATTCTTCTGAGTATATTCTGGTAACAAGAGCTTAAAATCACAATGACCTTGGGTTTTGTCATTTTAAAATCACAGCATGCATCTTTTTCTGACATCTGTTTAATGATGTAATTAAATAGAAGTCCTATTTTGTTGTTTCATCCTATATGAGATTCTGCAACTGACCAGGACAGCGTTTATTTCAGTTCATTATTCCCAATCTAAGCTGCAAACCCTCTGTATTTTATTGTATTAGGGCATGATAACTTTGTGGACTTGGAAGGTTTTTTTCAGTTGTTCTACCAAAGAGCATAAAACATACATAATTCATTTAAAACATTTCTCTTTCTAGTTCTATTTTTCTTTAGCCAAAGATGTTATTTAAAACTATCTGCCACAAGTATTACATTTCAACTACAAGTCTTTTAGCCTTTTATTCCTTTATATGCTCAGTTTCATTACAGAACGGACAGACAAGCTGTAGATATTTACTCATAACCACAGAACACCTTGAATCAGTTAGGAGTGATGGGTATTTTCCCTTGTAACTCTCATTCTTAGACCATGCTGCACTCCGCAGCATAGCTAGATTTAATAGTGTAATTCAGAAGCTAGAAATTACAGTTAAGGTAACATGCACACCTTGCTTTTAATCTCAAGTGTGAAACTGCCTTCAGCTGAACACCAGTCATTCTACAGTCACCACCTAAACACTCATTCTTAAATTTGTTCCTCTTACTGAGCATTTTCAAATAGTGATATATTTTCCTCCAGCCTCTTCACATACCTATGGTTTCTGGCAGGTCCAAGAGCTCATTGTGCTGCAAGTCAAGGTTGGTGATCTGCGTGCAGCTTCCAATCTCTTCTGGAAGATGTTCAAGCTGATTGTGCGCTACATCCAGCGTTATGAGGTTACACAACTCACCTAAAAGCACACAAGAAAACCAAAACATCAAGTTCTTTAATGTACAGCTCTAGAAAATGACTTCCACACAAAGATTAAAAGAATCAAGACAGATTTCGAGATAATCTGAGAAAAGTTATTGCTACCATGAAGTTTACATATAAAATAAGGCAGTACAGGATCATAACTTCATCATCAGATCTAAAACCCGATCAACAATTTTGAAAAACTCAGATAAAGCTTTTAAACAGGATCTCTTCAGAGAATCTATATTTATTGATTTTTTTCTGACAGTTCAAGCTGTGGAATACAAGTACAAAACCTATACCTCACACTTGTTTCAGGCTGACCAGAAGTTTAAACATCAGAGAGAGTGAACTGTATTGAATTTTGAGAAATTGAGATCTGTTTTTATACTATTCATTTCTTTAAGGCACAAAATCACCAATTAAGAAACATCAGAATCATTTGGCTGACAACCTAGATAATCCACCCAAAGTCCTGAGTGCCATTTTTAATCATTTTCATCATCACAAAAAGGCAACATATGATAATTAAACCGTGATCCTATTTACACAAAGTATTATATTTTATATATGCAAGCAAAGCTACTGCAAATAAAAGTTTGAAATAAAAGGTCTATCTTTTAAGCCTTAAAAAAAGATTTGATTTGTTTAGAGTTCAGAGCTACTTTACTCTGAACTGCTTCATTCCTGATGTTTACACATTAATTTAAAAGTACAGCTAGGCACAACTCTCTACATACAGTAGTTTCACCTATTTTAATAACAAACATACTGTGTTCTAAACAACAGCTTGTTAGGTTTAAAAAAAATAAGTGTGCATGAACACATGTGTATGCATTCACAATTTTTTTGCATCTGATGGAGATGAAATTAATGCAAATAATTTGACCAGCTTCAACTCTACCCCATAAAGATGAGGTCACTGTATTCGTGTATAAGAGAATGACTCAGTGAGTAACAAATTTGGAAAAGTAGAAAATTCCTTTTCAGGAGTGAATGTCTATTTTTAAGCTTCAGTGTTGTATCTTTGACATGGTCCTTTAAGGATTTTCCCACTGAACTGCAGGACTAGCTTGAGCAAGTTCTGATGTGTAGAGTGTCTACACATTAGATCAGCAGATAATCCCAAATGGTGATTTAATAAATCATAAAATATTTATGAATTCAGACTCTGAATTGACTTGCAGGTGTCATGTAACCACAATACTTACTATATATCATGAATCGGCTGTGAAAAGCTAGCAAGAAAAAAAAAAGCGCCAGCCTGAACAGCATCATTATTCTGTTTTTCTTAGATTGTTAACATATAACTGATCTTACTTCCTGTGCTTACCAACCCAAATTGGGATGGTTTTTCTACAAACTAGAAAGATGGAAATGCAAAGGTGGTTCTTAAGCAGCTCCTCCATCACTGTATGTGCCCCCTCTCAAGTCAGCATTCAAGTGTATTCCAAGCAACGAGAGTCAAACAGGCTGTATCCAGCACTGCATAAGCCACACGTTTCAATGCCATTAATATGCAGCAGAAAGCAAATTTAAGAAAACACTGAGCAAGAGTTAATGTTCTGTGGTAGGAGCATCTTTCTGTTACCCATGAAAACAAGCGGGCAAAGTGTAGAAGGCAATAGAAGGGTGAAGAAGAGCTTGAGGAAGTCTTCAAAATCCCTCCCTTTATTTAAAGAACCTCACAAATCTTTACTAAGATAACAAGAACCATCACACACTTTGGGGCAGTAGCTTTCACTTTATGATTGCTATTTTCATTTGTTTTCACTTCAGACCTAAACCAATGATGTCAAATTTGAAATATGGCATAAATTTCATTTCATCACACTGATTTATATTTACTTGACTCTTCCCACTCTACATCTGCTGAAGTAAAAGACAGACTTGAGTTTTTGCAGCAACATTTGCTGCACTTCATTTTTGCACCTGCAGAAAACTTAGACAACAGCAAGCTACGTGTTTGAAACAAACATCTTACTAGCTAATTCCAGGGAAGGAAAAATGAAGAGGGATGCCTGTGTTTATTTAGACAATCAAGGGCAAGCTAACACTTTGGTTTAATTTGGGTAGTCATACCTAATATTGTTATATTAAAGATGTAGTCATTTTAAAAAGCAACACTGGTAAACATTTAATTAAAATTTTCTACGTTAAAATAGATTGAGGACTGCCTAACTACTTTTAGACTTGAGATCAGAAATGAAGCGAAAGTTAAAGCCATATCATTGAAGTACAGTGCCTTAAGGAAAGTAATTTCAAGAGATACTATAACATGCAACTTTTAGTTTATATTGCTCAGTAAAGAGTCTTGCTTTTGGATGTAATAATACTTATAGTTTGACAGCATCTCACCAAAACGTTTTTTTCCTACTAAGGGCAGAAGGAGAGGGGAGGTGGAGTGCCGTTGGAACTGAAATTCTTTTAATACTTTAACTCGGATTGCTAAGACACAACACATAGTATGCAAGTCAACAAAAAGCACTGCAGGCACACTTCCCTTGTTGTTCTCCATGACGTATGGAAAAAATTCTTAGACCCAATATGCTTAACAAGGTGACAAATGTTTAGGTGATGTGGTAGAGGCTCATCTTCACACGCAAAGGCACACAAAGGACCAGCAGTGGGTGGGAGAACCCAAATACTGGCTGCCCCAGGACAGACATCAGCCCCATGGCCTGTGAGAGACCCATCACTGAATAAAGGGAAAGGCTCTCCAGAGCATCCCACAGACTGAGGACAGTTACTGCAAATGGGGCTTGAACACCTACCATGAGGTGCAAAGATGACCAACTGGGGACAGCAAGAGTTGCTATGGGATCCTTAGGGAAAGGGAGGAATCAATGTGATTTAGGAAGGACAAGTGTGGGAAAACACAGAGGTAAGGAAATAAAAGGGTCCAGTCCTTTACAAGCCAACACTGGTCACTGTGGCCCATCAGCACCATCTGCCCTGTCTTTTTAAACTCCAACTGTTTTCCTGGGTGAGAGGTCCGAGTACCAGCAACACTGCAGTTAACATGACCAGCAGCACTGAAAGCATCCCAGTACGCGAAGCCCAGACCCAGCCTGGGTGCGGGGAGCAGCTACAGGACAGGGGCGGCTCTGCCCAGCTGACCGAGGGCAGCCAGCTACCCCCTGAATGGACACACTGTGCACCCCGCTGCTGCACAACAGCAGCACTCTTTCAGAAATTATGCCAGGATAAACACATGGCATAAACAATCAATACAACAAATAATGATCTGCCAGAACAAAGAGGCCAAACTTAAGGCCATCTGCACAATGCTTTTCCCCAGAGCCGATGTAAAGCCAGCTTGTTTCAGTGACTGAAAGAGTCCTGCTCATCGGTTCAGCAGCAGCAACTGTACTGAAGGAAACACTTCTCAAAAAAAAAGGTGAAAATGAGTTTCACCAAGATACAGCTGAAATCTGGCATTTTTCCTTGGCCAGGGCAAGAAGCATACGTCAATATAAAAAAGAAAGTTTTCCTAAAGTAAGATTTGCTCAGGTACAAAAAGAAGAACTGCTAATGAACAAGCAGCTTATGATCGTGCTCACATTAAAAGAATCAACATTTGCTCTTTCCTGGTGCACGCATAAGCCTTGCTGAAACACATTGGTATCTAAATCAATTTAACAGAAATACACCAGCTAGAAATGTACTACAGCTCAAAATAAGCCTTACCTAGAAAGCAGTTTACTAAAGAACAATCCATTCCTGTTCGCCACAAGGACAACTCCAGCATCACTTCACCAAAGGACCGTTTGAATACCCAAAATCATGGGAGTAAGGCAAGCCCTACTGTATGGAAATACCAATTACAGGTAAAATGAACTAACTGGTTTTGCCACAAGTAATGTCCAAAATAGACAAATCTTAAGCTCACAGTAGTGAATAAAGGATTCTCTCTGGACTCCTTGCAACAGCATTGAAAGAACAAGCATCCTCAGGACAATTAAAAAATAAGCTAGGAAGGAGCTATGGTTTGGGGTTAGTTGGGTTTTTGGGGGGAATTTTTTGGGAGGTGTTGTCTTTTTTTGTGTTGTCGTCCCCCCCCTTTTTTTTAAAAAAAAGTATACTATATCGCATTGTAATTGCAAAGGAAGAAAAGCACTTGAAGCTCCAAGTCTGCCAAGAAAGCAGACAGAAATTTCATGTACTAGCTGGCTTGACAACAGACTTTAAAGTAGAAGTAATGCCCATATGAAATACAATGAAATACACAAAGCAGTGTCTCTACAAATAACCTTCACAAAATATTTAGTTACACCCTATCATGTAGTTCCTAAAAACCTATATTTTAAAAGGTTCAACAAGATAAAAAAAGCATTTGTCAGAGAAAATAGGTTGTAAAGACTCCCAATCACCTTCCAGTTAAAAACATAGTTAAAAACACAGCTAAGCATATATCTCAGCAATCCTTAAAAAAGGTGGGGTGAACAATCACCACGCTGTTGTTTGCATATGCACAGAGCCTAAACGTTTCAGTACAACAAAGCTAAATATACCTGCTGAAAAAAACCCAGCTTTAAGAAATGACTAATGTTTTCTGCATAATGAGGCAGAATTACAGTCCCATTATACATGGCCAACCTTGAAAGCCTGTTACGACAAGAGGCCTAAGTTACATGCCCTGACTTACATAACTCTGGAAATTCTTCTTGGCCATTTAAAAAACCGGTTCATTAAAAAAAAAAAAAAAAGAAAGTACACACAAATTAGCAGTCATGTAGGGAGAGAGTATAGGTCAATAGCAAAAAGGCTTTGGTGTCTCCCACCACCTATACACCCACGGGGCAACACTCTTGGACAGCAAACACAATTTGTAGTATAGCCTGTTTTCCACTGGATTAACTCTGTGCCTGCCCATGCTTAAGCAGATTGAAAATTATGAAATCTTTCACGACACAATAAATCCTGGGCCAGATGACACAGCTAAAGGATCAAGACTTACAGAAAGCACAAGGAAGAGGAGAATGAAAATATTAGTGGGACTTCAGGCTGGTGTGTCAGAACACGGGTTGTGAGTGAATTTGTAAAGAAAAATTATCTGAAATCAGCAATACTGGGAGTAAGTTACAAAAAGTTCTCATAACTTTGGTAGTTATTCATCTCTCACTAGGTTCTCAACTGGAGGCTGAGAGGGAGAGAAAAAATATTTTAGTTTGCCTATAAAACTTTTGCCTATAAAAACTCTTTGGGGTAAGCGTCCTTTTGTATCTGTAAAATCACTGTAAGAAGTGATTTTGGAAAAAAATTAAACACAATTTTACAGTTTCAGGATCTTTTCTCTCTCTAAGATTTGAGTACACCACTGTAACAGACAGCCTGAACTTTTTGCTGTGCATGACCAGCTGCCCAAAAGACAGTTAAGCAGAGCTACTTTGAATTATTACTGCACAACCGTAACTTACACAGAAAAGCTACTGAGAAGAATGCAATTTTAATATGGTCACAAGTGATTTACGTACCAACGTTAAAATATTCGTATAAGTTAGAAATATGCATAGTAAAATATTTAGAATTTGCTGAATGCACAACAGTATCTAGTTATGGGAATCGGTCAAAAACACAAACTAAGCTCAACTGAAAAGAAAGTGTCAAAATCTGGTCTAAAACAAGCTTCAACAAGACACAACAGCAAAACATTTTTTATTCATTGTTTATAACTGAAAGTAACAAATATAAATAAAATTAAAAACATGTTCAAACAACATTTTAAACATGTAAAACATGTAGAAGAAACAGTCTTAGCAAGGGCTCAAGGCAGGATTTGAGCAGTAGAATAAACCAACGGGAACCTCATGAAGGGTCAAGACAAAGGTGAAGTCTTGCACCTAGGAGGGAAACAGGTTTGCAGTGAAGGACCAGGGTTCCTGGTGGAGCTGAACCTAGGGTCACATCTTGGATCTTGGCCATTCTGAGCGTGGAACAAGCGTGCTTGTTCTCAAATAGTCGATGTTAACCACCTACTGGGCTGCATTAGCAAGGGAAGCCTGAGGGAAGTGATTATTTCCCTCTGTTCAGCACTCACGAAAGCATTCAAACAGTTAAAATAATTGTAGCATTGATATTAAAAAAAAAAAAGGGAAAAAAAAAAAAAGCTGGACTTTAACAGGCTGTCAGTATTTACTGGAATTACACTTGGGGCATCATCCCTATAAGCTCTGCAAGTAGATCAAAAAGGCAGAACTACTTAATCATTATCCTAAAGCCAGACTGAAGAAAATGTAATCATGAGGAATTTGACTAGATGACAAGACAAAACTGCATCCCCAACAAGAGCTTTCACAGGAATCAGAACCCAGACAGCAAAACAGAAGTCAGCCAAAAGCAAGTTCTTTACCCTTCCTGCAGCTCAAGAAAAGAACCAGAACTGCATCAAATAAGCAGGCATTTTCTCTGACTTCTAGACAACAGCACACACATCTCAATACCTATATTTACTCCACTTCTGTTCACAATTTCATGTCTTTATCACATTAGAACACAAAAATATAAAAATATTCTCAGCCACTGTGTTTGCAGACATCAGCATGCCAACTAAGCCCAGGAACACAACTTGGTTTCCTTCAAACTGCTGAAACAGAAGAAGGGGTTCTTAGATACAAATAATGTAAAGAAATGTTTCTCTATGTTGTCAGGTCTGCCACAAAAAGGGGAAATGAAATTCAGAGTATCACTGAAAAGCTTTGCAACTAACAAGTCATTTAATAAGCAGGCACTATATTCAGCATGGAGTGAGTAGACTTGAACTAATGCAGCTGCACACATCTGGTTTGCCATCTATGCTGCTGAAAACCAAACAGGTGCAAGTGTTATGAAAAAGAGTTTCAAAGTAGTAAAGAAACCACAAATGATCTAAATATTGGGTAGATGGGGGAAGGGAAGAACAGAAGAGAGTCTCAGAGACATTCCAAGTCTGGTGTAGGCAGATTCCCTGAATTACAATCTAAAAATATTTCCCTTGCAGAACAGCCCTGACCAGATTCTCCATAGAATAAGAGTTGCATTCACAGACAGAAAACACAATATTTGGAGACTTAAGAAACTTGCAGAAACTATGCAAATGTAACTTCAACTGTGTTGACAGTATTATTTCTATTTGAGCTGCATGTGCTAAGACAGAAATATCCAAAACTAGTATAAGATGCATCCTTGTCTTTGCAAAGAAAATGTTATCAATTGTACAAAACAATTTCTTCAACACAACATAGAGGAATGCAATAAAACTCTTGATACAAGAAATGCAAAAGGCTTGCTTAAGTAACAGCCTGCAAACTGAAGCATTTGCTTGGCCTCATCCCAAGACAGTTCTGGTTTTCATCCTTCTCGTGCTGACTGTCTGACTCACCAAAGCATTCACATTCTTCCATGCTAATCTTCAACTTTTTGATCTCAGTGGAATGGACAATTTACCAGATATGGCAATGAAGCTGGAGTCCACCTTGTGAACTCACTTCCACAATTATCCCTCCAGACTGTGTTCTGGCAAAGCTTCCACATGGAAACCTTTCCCTTAAGGTTTTATTCCATGGATGTCACCAGAGATTCAAAAGCCAAGTGAACAGGTAAGTTCTGCTTTTGCACTCTGTATGTATATATATGTGTGTGTGTGTGTGTGTGTATATATTTTCAACATCTGCATAACAGTGACCTTTTAGTCAAGAACAACGTTGAAAGCAAACTTGTGGACCTTGCTAAGGATGCAAAGCATTTATAGGAGATTAAAGTGAAAAAATGGTCAAACCCTTGGAAGAAGAGTCTACTGAGAATTACTAAAGACACAAGCTGTACCAGATTCAGAAATCCCTGATACGAAAATAGGTTAAGCTTCATATATACACTTACCTTGTTTCTATATAGACATTTCCTTAGGGCTACAGTGGAAAGCAAGACACTGGGCAAGACGCACTCTGAAAATTTACCACCACTGTTAGGTAGGATGCAATTTATAAGAAAGACTAGGTTCACAAAGAGCAACATAGGGTAGTATTACCATCAAGAAACTTGCATCAATGAATTCTCACCACTATATGTAAAAATGTAACAAAAAATTTCTTCAGGAAGGTGGGGCTGAGCCGATGCTAGCAGGACTCCAATAAGCTACATAGGGCTTTGTGGAACAAGACATCGAAACTAAGGGGAAAAGGAAGAAAAAGAGATCCTGAAAATACAATCTGATGCATTTTCAATGGTAGACAGTAATCCATCCTTCTTCAAACCACTTGCAGTACACTTCACATGCTTTTATATGACATGAGCAATCTTACTTGTGAGGTTTCACAAGTGAGCTGCAGCTGATTTAAGAGCTCAGTGCAAGCAAAAGTGGCGGTCCAGCTCTCCCTGTTCCAGTTCATGTCCTCCCACTCCTCCTCCTCCTACACCAGTTCCAGTCTTATCTGAAACTTCACTTATTTCAACTAACTAGTAGACAAAAGTAGCAAAACAATATTTTTCTGATAGTTCAGTGAGATAAAAATCAGCTTGCCAAGGAACAGCTCAGATGAAAGAGGCAGAAGTGAGCAGCTGGGCAGCTGTGAGAAGGGGAGTGGATATTGCCCCTTTCAGCATCACGAAGCAGCACTGCCATTTCATGAGAACTCTCCCTAATTCACTTGAACTCTTGAACAGAGATTTTGGCTGAACAGGCAAAAAAATAAAAGTTAAAAAAAATAAAAACAAAACTCCAAACTTCAGAATACATTTTCAGTTAAAGGGATTTTTAAGTGATTTTAGATCTTATTCAAACAAACCTATCTATATTTGAAAGTACAACAATTTATATCAAGACCTCAGCTTACTATGCAGTCTATTAAAATCATTTTAATTGCATTAGAAAATGTAGAAGCAATACATATGTTACTGGAAAAGTGTTGAGAGAAGTCCAATTACTAGTAACAATGATTTGCTAGGTACCTAGAGCCTGAATTTGCTGAATTATAAAAGACTATCTTCTTCCACAGTACAGAAAATATTTTCTTCATTATTTGGTTTATTGAGTGAGTTCAGTTGAGTAAACTACTATATAAAATTAAGCAGCCTTCTGAATATTGGAAAGACAAGAACCATTACTGTCATCATCCCACCTGTTATAAAGCAACTGGATGCAAGGGAATGAGAGGTACTGTATTCTGGGAGAAAAAAAATACCAGAACACATACATCTGTTTACTAACTATAGATAATAACACTTCCTCTTTCTCACAAAAACATTTCTTTTAAATGCAAGGCAACTTTTCCCCCACTGCAGACACCTCCTTTAAGTTTGTGTTGTTTAATGGCTAAAGGCAGTTTAAAGCCCAAAATAGAACCAAACTTCAGATTACTTCTCAGCAGCTCAGTGCTGGCACGTTCAGCTCTTCTAGGTCTTCCTCAGGACAATACACACCATAACAGGTCAGTGTTTCAAAGCATTTTCCAGGACCACTTAAAATCTGATCAACTATGTGTTCTGCAAACAGCATATTGTTAAATGTTTTACCTTCACTCAAGCTTTTACGAAATGTTTGAGTCAGTTTCAGGTTTCCCTAAAAGGCATCTAACAAGTATTAATACTGTATACTTGCACAGCAAGCTGTAGATGTCCTAGATTAGCATTTCTAGAAGCTTATTTTGAATTCATGTAGACAGTAGTACAGTTTCTACAGGTCATCTATCAGACAAGGAACACTACCATAGGATCGGAGACTATCAATCCAAAATATAAGCCAGGAGAAATAATAAGGGGAGATTCTGACAACCTCACAACCATCTAAACACTACGCAGACCAACAGAATTTGCAGGAAATGTTAACAAAAGGCAGGGAAGTAAAAGGCATGAAAACAGAGACAAAGTGATTTGAAAATACATCAGTAAAATATAAAATCAGTTTGGCATAAAGAGTTAAGAGTTTTCTACAAAAATGTGGAAGACCTAGTTTACTCAGTCAAGTAATCCATGAAGATGTCTGATGTAGCAGTGTGCAGAAAATAACTAAGAGACTCAGCTGAGCAGTAAAAGATGTGAAGATACCTGAGGAATGGACTACAACTTGCTATGGACATAACACCTGAAAGTAAAATATCAACTTGGATGGAAGTTACCTCTCTGGACTCTTAAAACCCACCTCAAGGTTGATCTTGTACAGCATCTTCAGCAAAGACCTAGTCAGAAAGCAAAGGTTTTCTAGCAAGCTAAAAGCATTGGAAGAAACAGGTAACTAAAAATAAATGTAAACAGCGTGGAATTTAGTAGTGTAAAAAAAAAAAAAAAAGACGTATGTTTCTTGTAGGATCTCACGGTTGGCCTCTGCAGAGAGGGAGAACAGAAAAGGCAAAGAGTGCAGGTGTCTTAGGTGGTCACAAAAGCATTTGTGTGATGAAGACTAACACAGCAATATGATCCAGATGTATGGACAGAGTTATCTCCAGCACAAAGAGGGAAACTCACCTGGAACAGTACTAATCAAGCATTCGCAACATTCAAAACAAGACAACACAGAAAATGGATAGTGGGGTGACAGAAGGAATGGAGATTTTATACAAGACTAAAAACTGTGGTCTGAGTAATGACTGGGAGAAGATATGACTGCTGCCTGCACATACAGTGGGAGAGAAAATAAAAACAGGAGGAAACTGCCACGTCTAAGAACAGTCAAACATCACTGGCACAAAAACCAACGAGTCATAGACATACTGGGTTCTGGAAGAAAGGTCCCAAATATCAGAGCACTTAAGGCTCCAGGACCTACTTTCAATTTCTTTTAATGAGAGTAGAAGGAAAATAAACTTTGTTTTATAAGGCTGGAGACTAAAGATACCTAGAAAAGTAATTAAATAGGATGATTGCTTACAAATCAGGTGACCCTTTATTTTAGAGCAGCAAGGTCCTAAAGTTGGAAAGCCTTTTAAAATTCTACAGAACTGATATTTTGTGTTCAGTGGTAGTGAAAGGCATCACAAGTCTCTAGCACCAGGATAAGACTTGAATTCCATCACACTCAATGCTGGCTCTTTGAGGGAACAGTAGCAACATCCAATCTTTCAAGCTGAAATCTGGGGTTTTTTTGTCTAGGGCAACTATTTGTAGCACATCTACTTCCAAATGACAAAGTAAAAAAAACCCAGGGTCAGTTGTGGACCAGATTAGCAACATGAACACATCGTATCTAACTGCTGCAAGACTCTTCCTTGCTGGACAAGTCAGCAGGTTACATAAGCTTTGAATTTTTAAAAATACAAACAAGCACACTAGCTTACCATCAAGATACGTGAGCCTTATGCCTTAGAACAATGGGGCTTTTTTAAAAAGAATTTGAAATGCTCCACATGATATTGCTTTATAAAAGATAATGGCCTCATTTTACTTCCCGCTTTGCAGCAACAAAAATTTCTGTGTTATTTACAAGCTGATAATATAAGAGTGCTTGCTTGTATACAGTATTTAAGAACTATATTATAAACATACAAGGGATTAAAATCATTGGGACTTAAAAGGCAAATTTTTTTAAGCGCACATGTAAAATGTAGGAAATAACAGGTCTTTAAAGAAACAGACTAATTCCATCGGAAAGAAATACATTTCTCAGCAGTTTCATTTTTCAGCTGTGTTTCCAAATCCAACATTTCATCTTTGTACTAGAACAAAGATACATGAAAGTGAGTGAGTAGAAATCAATTACAAAACTGAAAATATCTTGCCTGGTTTTACTATTTGAGGAAAAAAACATTTTCAAACACCTGTTCTGTATGTCTTGGCAGTTAAAATTATTTGTGTTAATTTAACTTAAAATCCTTTCTTTTTCAGCCGATTCATTGCAGGCAACCTAGTCAGAGAAATTTACTTGGAATAAAAAAGGGTGATGTTGAACATAGCAATTTCCCTTCAGAATTCTTCGTAAGGGTGACAGTTGTCTTACATTTCATTTATGCTTTTAAAATGCATTCCACAATGAGGTGCTGACCCGTAACAAGAAACACCGGCATTACCACAATACAAATAAAGGCACAACTAACTGCTGGATACAAAGACAGAAGTGGTTAACGTTCTTGAGCTAGGGTTTGATAGAGAAGTGAGAACACTGCCTGTGTGGGTATTAAGAATTAAAAAAATACAAAAGAAAAGACATATTTCTTCATGATACATGTCTACCAAATTTCTCCATTGAACTGTTACATATGATCTCTTTGAAGACAATTGTGAACAAACACATACAGAAATTACATACTTTAACATAAACTTAACCATATGAATTCAACACAAAAAACAGTTAAGAGACAAACAGGTTCCAGCAGCAACATCTGCAGAATCAAACACCCCTACAAAAAGTTTCTAAAAGGCAACACCAAACACCAGAATGCAACATCTCGCAACAGTTTTTTCTTCACACACTAGTATTAATTTAAACTTATGCAGTACTATCCCCAGCTGAACCTCAGAAGCTGACCCTTTGCTAGATTATGTTTAATAACTGAGCCACAAACAGACCCAGGTGAAGTACCGACAACTGTGTAATACAGCTCAACCAGCTAAATGGGCCACAATTCCTTCAACAGGTATACAAACATGCAGCATGTTGGGGGTTTTTTGCAAACATCAGCCCCACAGTTTCCAGTATGATTCTTTGATTAGCAGAAGATCCGAATTGGCTGTTGGACTTAAGCTAAACTGAAGTGTCAAAACAGGTCAAAATTACAAATCCTTAATTCTCTCAGGGAAATTCCCCGGATTGGCAAAATGCTCGTACCAATTCAAAAATCACGTTGGTCAGAAAACATGCCACATTAGCCATCTAATTTTCACCTAGCAAAAAGTGTTTCTGTGGCTATAGCAGAATCCATTCCAAAAACTGCTACAGAGAGCTGAATGTTACGACAGCCTCACTATGCTTCTTCACTCCTGTCATCACATACAGAAGCTGTTTGTACGGGACGTTGCCAGTAACGTAATTAGCAGTTTCAGACATACCCAGGAGTTTCTGCCATCAAGAACAAGTTATCTTATGTATTTTTCATATCGGGGTGAAGGAGAAAGAAGCAAACACTGCTGGTTTGAAAAAGATCTATCAGGGATCCAAACAAGAGCATTTCCCCAGCTTTGCAAAATTAGCGAGTGTAAGGGCCAATTTCAGTAACACTTAGCATACTCACACGCTGGTTTGGTCAACAGGAAAAAGTTCCGCATCAGCTTTTAAAAACAGGGCACAGGAATTATTACTCGGTGTTACAAGGGCTTTTACAAGTTTTTTTTCCACACTTGAAGAAAGTCAAAGCAGTTTCTTAACTGCATGAATTTATGTTCCCCCTAAAGGGACTAAGCTATGCTTACATTTTAAAATCTGGTGATACATAGAAAAAAAATCACCAATGACAGAATCTCCCTTTTATGAGGCCCGCTGTTCAAATATTGCTTCAGGACAGTGTGATAGAGAGATGTTTTCCATAAAGCAGAACGTATTAAGAAAAACTTAAGAGGTTCTTGATATACAGCTATTCCAGCCCATTTTTTGTAATAAATTATTTAAATTAATAAGCCACTTTCATACTATTTCAATGTCTTTCAAACTTCTGTCACAATGTTTGGAAAAACAAATATTATTCATTAAAAAGTCAAAAGACTCATCAGCCATGCATACAACATCTGGTCACTTTATATTACGATTCCATGTATTAATATATTCATGACTTATAAAAGGTAGGGGCTTTCATGAATCACTAACTTACATTATTAACTCTTACAGCATCCAACAGCTTGCTCATGGTAATAGCATGTAGCTACCTATTCTACTGTGTATTACCACAGTCACACTCCTCTGCTACATGCCCGTAATGTGTTTATACTTTGCAACAGTTCGTAAATGATTTATAAAGAAATCTTAAGATGAAATATGCCCCTGTATTTATTTTTTTTAAAACCATCTGGGCTCTGAAGGCACAATTTCTGAAAGCACAAGGCAAAGATGAAAACAATATACATCTGATTTTAAAATGACAGATGAAGAAAAAGAGCTTTTGTTGTTTACAATAATATACATATCCAAGGTATTGATTACTCTCAATGTAAACTAACATTGCAACAGTATGATCAAGAGCATAATTTTATGAAGTTTTAAATGAAGAAGGGCAGCTGGAAAGCTGGCGATTTATGTACACGTAACTGAACTGCAAAATGAACATAAGCATAGAATTAAACTTGCAATCTGTAACTGCTTACCAATTTCAGCAGGTAGTTGCTTGATTTTGTTCTCTCGTATGCTAAGCATGGTGAGTTTCGACAAGGTTTTGATATCCTTTTCCACAGTAGTTATACGATTAAAGCGTAGGTAAAGAGTGGCGAGAGAGCTTAGCCTATACACCACCGAAGGGATTTCTCTAAGTTTATTATGCCGCAGGTCAAGCATGCGCAGTTTCTTCAAGTTATCAAGAGAGTCAGGCAAACTGGTAAGTGAGTTTTCACTCAGGGCCAGTGTCATCAGGTTCACAAGACAGCCCACCTCTGCTGGTAGGGACTGCAGTTTGTTACTGTATAAATAAAGTTCTGTTAACTGCGTTAGCTCTTTGATAGCCGATGGAAGCATGTGTATAGACCTCTTGGACAAGTCCAAGCGCATTGAATTCTCTTCCCGGCATTTATTTAGCTCTTTGATCACTTCAGCATTGCTGGATTTTTTGCGGGTACCTGTGGCTGGATTAGGTCTTTTTATTGTATTGTCCACTGAAAAAGCTACCCCAGGCTGCGTGCTACTGGAGTCCTTCTTCCCATCTTTGGCATCTTTCCCTTTGGTCTTAGGCTCCTTTTCTTTGCTCTCTTTCCCAAATCCTCCAGAGGCTTTGGCCTCCTTCTCCCTTTCTTTTGACGATGGGACTTTTGGATCCTTCTCCTTACAGTCCTTTTCTTTGCCTAAATTACTACTCATGGTGACTCAAAGTTTAGCAAGCACCACATGAAATCCGTTTCTGAAGTTCACAAGAACAATTCACTGCTGAAGTGACAAGGATCCTTAAAACATGCAAATGTTGAACCAAGGGAGGAGCTTCGGAGGTGTGATACCCATTTGCTACATATTGGTTCTGAAGGCACTCTTTCCTTATCCTGGTATCAGGAGATTCAGCTGTAGAGATCAGAAGGTCAAATGCTCGGTATTAGTATTTCTGGAACACAGAGAGAAGAGAAGCCAAAGTCAGTGTAAATATAAAAAACTTCCAGTTAAATGTTGAATGTTTCTACCATCAAGCCTGTGCTCAATAACACAGGCTAATGATTTGTCCTTCTCTTCAAATGTCAATGAAAAACCCAGCACTAAAGCAAAAATACTACACATACTGCTCAGAAGACCCACCCTGGTAGAAGAGCTATACTAATGAGTACACACAAGGAAAGAAAAAGTACAGTTCTTAAACATAATACTGCCCTAAGTACTACATTTGAGTCACTGTCTTAGATCTTATCTAGTTCTTAGCATAACACTCTGGTCGTCAACATGAGTATTCTCTCTCCCCTCCCATGCCTAATCAGTCAATAAAGTCCTGCTATAATTTTGGGTGCCTGCCTCTTCAAACCAACCTGTACAGGCTGTTCAGCACAAAAGAGTCTCAAATTTGATCTACTGTGAAATCTAATACATCACTGTAACACGAACGCTTTGCCTCAAGACCTCCCTTATGACCAGCTCTGACTCGCAGTTCTCTGCTTTTAATGTGGAGCAGAACGCTGTTACCAGCTTCACATGCTCTGGAGATGCAAACACGAGGATTTTTAAAATAAACCTATCAAAAAGTCAACTGAAAGCTCAGAAATAATTTATTATGATTCAAGACAAGCACAATTATGGAGGAATTTCTCATGAGAGTAGGATATAACATATCTTTAGACAGCATCTTGAAATTTTCTCCCCTCAGTTACTATAATGGAGCCCAATAAGTGAACAGATGTCTGAAACCTATACAGCCCCAGTTACATTTTTACAAAATCATCATGCATCACAGAAAGTAGCTTTGCTTCATGTTTCAATTCAAAACTCGACATGCCCAAGATCTTTGATATTCTGAATACTCTGGAGAGGTTTTTGAATGTGTCCTTGTGGAAGAAAATAAATGGTCAAACAATGGCAACAATAATTTCATGTCTCCATGTTACTCCACCTTTTAGCCTAGAACCAACTTTCCTTTGTTATGCAACATTCACTGATGAAGAAAGTTTGTTTGCATCTCAGAAGAGCACCTTGTTTCCCCAGCCACCTGAGCTATGTTAAAATACCCTTAAAACCTCCACAGGAGCTGGGTCGCTGTCCTGGCATTCCAGCTTCTGCACAAGTTCATAACGCTCGTAATCAAAACTAATTAAATAATATTTTGCATACTTAAGCCATCAGCAAGTACTCAAAACACAAACGTTTTTTAGCAAAGCTCAAGTAACTATTTTTAATTGCAGTTATGCTATGTATGCTTGCCCTCAAGTATAAACATGTGCTCAGAGAACAAAGGAGCTCACTTTGCTCAATATATTTGCTCACCTTTGAAAAAAAAAAAAAAAGCCAACAAAGAAAATCTAGTTAAGGACAGCAAGAAGGGCAAGCCACATTACCTCTGCTGCAAATCAAGCTGTTTAGTAACAAAGCTCAAAAGAGAACCTTCCCCAGGAGGTGGCCTCCAGTCCTTCACCCGGATTCATTACTGCTGCACTATCACAAAGCATGTGCTACAAACCCCATAATATCAAAAACCCTACTGCCTCCAGCTACTGTGTTCTGGACAACTCTGTTGTAAAGGACCACAGCCATTTGCTAGCAGCAGCAAGCAACTACAGCTTTTAACTTGGAAATTTTCTCTAACACAGAGTTCTCTGAAGGAGCACAAGCCAGTGTTCCTGACTGCATCCTTAAGATTGCCACCCAGCTTTTACACCATCCATTACCCCGACTACCCTCAAGATTACCAACCTCACTACATTATATTTTAAAAACTTGTTCTCAGCACTGTATAATCTACATGCTTGTAAAATTCCAGCAATAGGAAATGTAATGACTCCAAATGCAAAACCACAGCTGACTAAAGGGTGGGAGCCTGAAATGTCTGACAACTTGTTTTCAGTACGAAAGGTAACACAAAGAACCGAGAACTAACAGTTTCTAAATTCTGGTAATACACAGAAAACTCATCCATGTAGCACTGCCAGACAGCTACTGCGCCACATCAAGCCCCTGAAGTGCAAAACACTCCAAGCGCTGCTGCTCCCATGAGCTTTCAATTTAATCAAATTTAGGACCCACCAAGAGATTCGTTTCATTTCTTATGTGCACTGCTGCTGAAGGAGGTTTTGAAAGAGCCTCAGAAAGGAAAGATGGCCAGAGATTAGTACTGCTGAAAGCGGCTTGGTAGTGCAAATGCTCCAAATAATCTGCACACATTACACTGTCTTCGTTAGCAATCACTGTAATTGTACCAAAAAAAAAAAAAAAAGGGGGGGGGGTGTGTGGCAGCGGCTCCCTGTTTCAATATACCAGTTTAACGTTTCATTTTCTGGTAAGGAACAAAAATCTTTTGCCTATACAAAAGGATAAAAAAAATCGAAAAGCCACTAAAAACATCATCTGAAACATGTAAAGACAATTCAGAGCAATTCAAAGGGTCATGACCAGACCAGAGACTTCAAGGTCACCTCGCAGTTAAAGAGGTTGGGAGGCAGGCAACTGGCAGGCAAGCCACAGGCAGCCATCCTTTTCTAACACATGGAAACTGAGGCCAAGTTCACAGTGCAGCATGCCTTCAAAATATACTCCTTGTTCAGAGTGACAAAAGGTTAACAGTTAAATGTACTGCACATATGTCATTTTTATCTCTTTACTGAGCATTTTAATTACTGCCCGAGACTGCAAAATTTATTTAAAATACTTTGAGAAGGTTTAGCCTCTCTCTTTCCAAACAAAGTAATTCTCTAACACCTAGAATGACTACAACTAGCACTTACAAGAAGAAAAAGCTTATGATGAAACAGTTACCAGATGAAACACGATAAAATCCAGTGCAGGGGGAAATCACATCAAAGAAAATGCCTCGACTGGAACAGCCTCACCTCTCCAGAGTTCGAGACACCCCTAAGACACCAGCATCTCCCATTTCCCCAGCCTGCTCACCAGGGCTGAAATTCCCAACAGCAGAAGGTCCCACCATGCAGCAGGTACCAGACAGTTTCACTCAGTTACTTTGTGAAGCAGTGAATTCCTCTGCCACAAGGCAACATTTGCACCCCAGTGATTCCCATTACTGCAACCCTTCTTCCCCTCTTTGTTTTATTTCAGGAGGAAAAAGCTCCAGCAGGTACAAGAGCCAGGGCAGAACTGTAATTCCTGAGACAACCCCTTCTCTTCCTACAAGCCTCTCTGTCACCACACATCACCAACTTCCCAAGTGAAAGATGTCCGAGCAAGAAGTCTTCCTAGCTAAATAACGCTGACTTAACCCCCAGATTGACCAAATCTGTGAAACAACTGTTCCATGCTATCCTGTAAGTAGAGTATGCAGCACAAGACCTAAACAACTAAATGAAACTCATCCTATTTCTAGTATTTTGTAACTTTTACTATTTGCCATTGCAACCTATCTAAAATTATTGACATATTTGCATGCAGTATAAATGAGAATACGTATTTGATGCTGTATGCTTTCGGTTAGCAGGATTAAAATCTTGCCATTTCATATATTAATGACCACGTGTTGAAACAAAACTCAATAGGGAATCGCACTAAGAACTCTTTAATCCTACCAACACGTATACAAACGAAATGCTCAACTTCACATAAGCAGCCCTACAGAACTTTTCTTTCTATTGCAGATCATTCAAGCTGACGGGGTTACTTGCATGTATCAAAGTTAAGCATGTATGTAAACTTTTGGCAGACATGAGCATAATTACATATACTACAGAGGAAGCTAAATATGTTTCAAAAGGTTATTCATATTTTTAAAGCCCTTTTGGTTAAAGGACAAGAGTCACCATCAATTCTAAACTGCAGTCAAACAAGCATTCATTGTCTCTCAAAAGGAGAGCCTCTTTTAGAGGTATTTTTAGCAAAAGGAAATTCAGTGAAATTAGCCAGTTCTGCCAACTGCTTCCATTTTCCAATGCTGTTCAAACTGACTTCCTGTCAATATTAATTGACATAAAAACATTTGACTACTATGTCCTGGAGAACTTGGAAAACTTATTAAGACTTGCTCGGCCCAGTATATGGAAGAAAATAAAACTTTCAGAGAAGTTAAGGAAACTAATCTCTTCCCTGTTCCAAATATAGGGGTTTTGAAGCAAAATATTTGTAAATAGCTATAAATAACCAGCATCAGAGTTCTGGTTCACTCCTCCTGACGTCTGGTAAACATGATGAATTTATTTTCTTCTGTCAACTGTAACTGACAAAACTTCAGAAACACAAACAACTTCAGTGGTATCACCTTCTGTAGCTGCCTGGAAAAAGAGTAACATATTGGTCTTGTACATTTTACTGATATTTTTTGTTAAGGATGTAGAAGTAATTGAAGAGAGATTTTAGTTACTCTGAGCAAAACAACCCAAAACATTTATGCAATAAACGCTTTATAAAAGAAGGGGTAACATAGGAAAATTCATGTCTGTGATTCTGGGAATAATACTAATCACCTGCAACTTAGTAATACGAATACTGATGCTTCCTGGTTATTATCTAATACAATATGAGGCTTGAGATGAAGGATTTCACCCAACTGCTATTCAAAGGAGGCTGTGAAAAACTTAACTGTCTCTTGCCCACTACTGCAGAGTAATTTTACTACCCCACCCCCAAAAAATTAATCCACTACCAGTATTACTTCACAGCTTAGTAAAGACTTCCCCTCCAGTTACATCTTTCAAGTTTGATTTTATATGAACAAACTTTTGAACAGTTTGCATGCAGATCTCTAATGAAATGCCGCATCAGATGGCTGGCACCAGGGTGGCCAAACCCCAGGTGCAGGAGGAAGCCAGCCAGCAGGAATGGCCAAAGCTCTCCTCACTGACTGCACCAAGGTCCCACTGCAAGTCTCGCTGCTGCTGCCCCAGGGTGGTGGGACCCCTCCAGAAGAGGCCTGAGTTACTCTCAGCAGTCCCACAGTTCTCAGAGGATGCATTACATGCCTCGTGACTGCAAGTATATGAAAGTTCCCTGTAGTTCACAGACATGGCTTGAAGAAGAAATCATTAATTGAAATGAAGTATTCTCCCACTGCTGAAGTACTTCCCTTTCAAGTGATGAGGCTAACCAACTGCAGTCTTCTGCCAAGGGAAAAACATCGTGGTACATCACCTTACAAAATGGTCACTTTACAGCTCTGCTTAAACACTTACTGGTTCCTGTTCCATGTTTCAGTTGACAAAACAGGCACATCAAACATTTCTAATATTCTGAGCACATGATATCTAAGGCATCATTTTCACTGAAGCCTAATGCATTACACTCAAATGAAACAGAATTTTACTACTTCTGTAATGTAGCAGGAAACCTGCAGGCTTGCATTTCAAAAGAAAATTCTTTACTACGTGTATAATTTTATATCACAGAATAGGAATGATTTTTCTCTTTGTTCTGTGTTTGTACTAAACAAAGGGCACACACCGTGGCTAGGGCTTTTCAAACCAAATAACAGAAGAAGATAGTTCTGAACATTAACACATCAAAGTAGTAAGAAATACACTCACACTTGACACTCCAGGGTAAGCAGACAATGATTCCGCTGAATTAGAAAAAAGAAAATGTTTTGAGATTGCAATTCTGATCTAGGAAGTTTTGCTTAGTCAGACCTAAGTGGCTTTTAACAACAAGACAGAGCTCAAATGCTATCTAGTAATTGCAGCAACGCCTGCTCACAAACAGGAAAAAATTTGCCTTCTTAGAAGTATTTACCTTTTACTTAGAATAGCATGGGATATATCAAAAACATTTCATATTCCGCTATACCACAAACATGAACACATCAGTAAGCAATCAAACATGAACACATCAGTAAGCAATAGATGAAATTTATAGTTTAGCAGAAGTGGCTACAATGACTTTCCATTCTCAATACCACATATGCAAAAAAAAAAAAAAGTCACTGCTTTCATTTCAAAACCCAAATAGCTTCAGCCAACAAGTCACTTGCAAACAAAGCACATTTTCTCCTACAATTTGCTAGCTTCAAACATCTGACCTACAAAGTTTTCATCTGCGTAAGTGCATTTCAGCTTCTGCCGCTGCAGCCACCACAGACCAGCTGGGAGCAAACTGCTGAATCAGGCACCAGGCGGTTGCACGGCTCCTCTAAACACAAAACCTCATTCAGAGGTATGGAGACAGCATGGGAACAACCAGCCGTTGCACCACCATAGGTCAAAAACGTCACCTAACCTATTTCGACAAAAGTAATGCTCCTGAAATATGCCAGCTAGCCAGCTTCTCTTCCTTGGGAAGAAAACTCCTCTATTTCAGAGTACAGGACAGTTGATGGTAGCAGCATAATACTGTAATGGTTCTTAGTGTTCTTAGTGCCAGCTGTGATGGCTGGCTTGTTCAACAGAGAAGGCTGACCATTAAATTCATCTCGGTCCCGTAAGTGAATTGTGAGCAGATGGTAGTTTACAGACTGCCAGCGTAGCCTGATTTCAGTGTATCTGGATATGACCCCACTTTCCCCCCTAATCCCCTCTCACACTGAGGGAGCAACTTGTTGCTTCCCTGCCTGCACAGCCGAGCCTGTGGAGCTGGCTAAGTGAGGAGGCCTGGGCCCTGACAGCCTGCTAAGCCCTTTAGGATATTGTCATCTGCCAAAGGACTGCAGCCAAGACTGTTCCCTGCTTGCTGCTTCCACGGCTGCAGAACAGCTGAGCGCAACCCAGTCTCACGTTCGAGCAAAACCTGGAGGTTGAGGGAACGACTGAACAAACATCAGACCAAGGGGACAACAACTAGACAGCTTTTGAAGGCTTGCTTACGCTTCACTTGTGGTTTCTTGAATCTGCAGACACATCTGTAACTGTAGGCACCTAATTATGAACTACACACAATTAAAGATGAAGTTACTATAAATAACCAATCAGTTTCAAAAGGTGTTTGGAGGTTGATTGCTTTGCGCTTGCAGAACCAGTCGTATCTCCCAGGACATCCCATCCCGGCTTCCAACACAATCATTTCCTTCCACAGCAAACACACAGCATGTGGACATCACTGCCTCTTTTGAAGCTTTCAAATCTATCTTTTCATTCACTGGTTATCACATTTGCTGCTCTCGAAGTACTTCACTGCACTAAATGCCAGGTCACATACCAGAGTCCAGATCTATCATGACAAAAAGCCTCCATGCTAGCAGACAACGTCACTTACACCTTAAAC
Source organism: Falco biarmicus (assembly GCF_023638135.1). Classification (NCBI taxonomy): domain Eukaryota; kingdom Metazoa; phylum Chordata; class Aves; order Falconiformes; family Falconidae; genus Falco; species Falco biarmicus. The sequence goes on from NC_079296.1 coordinate 22,991,450, forward strand.
TCCTAGGGGGTAGAAATTATCTTTTGTGCCCTGTCTTTGAACTCCTCTAGCAAGTACAAAAATATACATACTGTGATTCGTTCTATGTGCTCCCACATTATTTTTATGAAGCATTTTCTCTTTTTCTCCTTTACAGGGAAAAAACCCACTACTTTTTGGCCAAGTTCTAAAATACTGTTTCATGTTTTTGTAGAAATAGACTCTAACAGCAAGTACAAAGAATTCTGCTAACTCCATGTGGCAGCTTATTTTAATATGTAAAAAGGTACTTTCAGCATGTGTGGCCCCCCAGCATGTACCTTTTGAGCTGCGTGTCTCCATTTCCATGGTAACTCATTGTATCAGCAGGCTGTATAATCCTGCATAATACATACAATTTGAAAATCTTAACTTGCTAGATGAAACAAATTTCCCGGCCTTAGTACAGGTCCTAATAACTAGATATGCCTAAGAAAAGGCTATCCTAAATCGACTATTCTAAATTAGTCTAGGAAAATCCAGTTAGCTCATTTTTGTGACTATACAAATTCTGCACCTATAGTGGTATACAACCTTCCACAAAAACAAGTGCTCCCAATCCACCCAATATCCTCCTCTGAATAAAGATCACCCTGTTGTAGCAAAAAACTTACTTTCCACCATAAAAACAAAAAAATAAATCACTCCTACCACTACACAGCACCTAGGCCCCACCATTCAGATCCCCCAACAGTTCTATAAACAAAGGATGCAGCCAGCTTTGTTACAAACTTGATAGAAAATGGCATTGGTCCTCGCAAAGGTGATGATGCACACTTTAAGCGAGCATCAAATATTTTTCTTTTATTCATCACTTCCTCTGAGCAATAAAAACATGTCAAAACAAAATAAACCAAACAGGAGACAAAACAAGAATGACGGGCAGGAGAGAAAGTAAACACACAAAGCAACAATAGAGTAATATATTATCTACTAAATCAACAACTTAAGTTATGTGAATCCTACAGAAATTGGGATGAACTGCATGCTAAATCTCATCTCAGCTAAATGAAACACTGCTGTATTACTATCTAGAGTAGCATCCTACTCTGGCTCCTACCAGCAACATAAAATTATCTAGTGATTTTCACCTTATATTTTTGTAGTATTTCTCTTTGTTTCTTTGTCTCAATTTGATGCAGTAAGTTTGCTCATCTTTCAACATGCTTTTATGTAATAATTATGACCATTTCACAAAGTTCAGTGCTGGATGACTCTCAGACCCTTGAATTTTCTGACCATAATTAGTGACTGTCTAAGTCACAAGATCCCTTTGCAAAGGGTTACTATGCTAGGAAAAAAGACTATCTAAAAATCAACTTCAAATGCACTTTTAACATAATTCTGAACATGAAAAGGAGTGATGACTCTTTGCCTTCTATGTTCTAGCACACAAAGCCACAATAACTACATATGGCAGCTCAGCACTGCACAATATTTGGCCCCTGTTCAATTTTTTTTCCTAGCTAAGATTATTCACAATTCTTGATCTTCAGCTAAGATGAGAAAAGCTTGGATATATTTATTTCATTGAACACCTAGTTTATATATAATGCATTTAAATGGACAGATACAATAAGATTTACTTTCCAACTAACATAAGTTTGAAAGACATACAAGGGTCTGGTAAAGTCAAAAAAACCCCCCATATTTACCCACAAATTTCCGATTATAAATCTCCTCACTTTTAGAAGTCCTTAACATATTTTGCATCTGATCTACTCTCAGGACATAAGTATCTCCTTGAACAGATCAGCATTCTTCACAGAGAAAACATCTCCCTAAATGTGATGTGATGGACCACTGCTGCCCTCCAAGTATTCTTATTCAGATGCAAGAACTACAAACTGCCAAAGAGGAATGGTATTTTTCCTGTAGTACCTGTGTCCACTCCAGCTACGTTCTCACTATTAACCGCTACATTTCTAAGGTCAGTTGCATTCTGCCCACCCAGACTCTCCCTGCAGTTTCAACTGGATTTTGCACTATTTCCTCCCTGCCCTTACCCTCTTGTGCTGCATTACTGCACGTGGTTAAGCAGCTTCCACGTTCCAAAAGAGTGACCACTCTATATATATATATATATATATATATATAGTGACCACTATATCCATGCCACTGCTTGAAACCTTGACATTGATGCTCAGCCTCCACTGGAGAAGCCAAAGCAACTCAGAAATACTTTGGGGAACTTTGTAAATTAACAGCACCGTCAAAATGTAGGCTCGTTATAAGTCTTAATAAGGGGATGAAGCTTTCAACTGTTTTCCCTCATGAGCAAAACAGAATTAAACATAGTGATGTAAAGCAGTGAAATATTATTTAAGCAAACAGATGCATACTATAGGTGATTCAGGTAGCACTGTATACAACTATATACATGCAATGCTCTGTGGCAAAGGCTTCTTCAATTATGTTGAACTTTTTTACCCTTCAGTCCTCAAAGCTGATGTTTAGCAGCCACTGCCTGCCAGCCACTGGGGTTTTTGGGGTTCTTTTAGGGTTGGTGAAAGGGGCCTTGAGGGGACATGAGAACAGAGGGAAAAGGTAAGATAATTTGTTTCAGCTGTTTATAAGACTGACAGCTGGTAAAAGCATGTTGCTTTATTCACGCTAAAGGTAACCTTAACACTGACTTGATAACAACTACGGCATTTTTGGTTTAGATTAGGGACTCCAAATCTATTTAAGGTGATGTCTGGTGCCACAGTGAATCTCACTACATAGCCACTCCTGGCCACTCTGAAACCTCTAATAAGAAAACTGCAAGACATTCCTCTGGCACCAAAGAGCTGGGTATTTCATAAACCCTGAGCCTGTTTCACCTCCTCAACTCCTACACACCAACTTTGATACAAGGCATTCCCACAGAGCAAGTCAAATGCACAGTGGCTGAACAGGCCTTTCCTATCCAGCTGAGACTCCCTCCCACCGTCCTCCCCATATTCCAAGGAGCCACAGCGGCCACACAGAGGAGAAAAGCTCCTCTCTGGAGCATGGGCAAGCTGAGAAATACAGGGAAGGGAGAAACAGGCAGGAGCTGGAAAAAGAACAGGGATGGGAGGCCGGCGGCATGGGTGGTGGGCAAGAAGCAGCTGGTAAGAAACTCCATGTAAGAGAATATCACAGATATAAAAATACTGAGACAGTAATCAGCCAACAAGCACCACTCCTGCTCCTACACACTGCATGGAGAAGGGGTCTTAAAGGCAGCAAAAGTATGTAGTAATTGGAGATGTACAAAACACATATCTAACAAGCATGGTCACCTCAAGTGCTAGAAGGCATCGCTTTCACACCTGTCTAATATTGACTGCTTTATATTGCAGACTTAATTTTCATAACTTCTTGGAGTATTAGTTTTTACATGTTAGGTTTTTCCCCCAATCAACATTTAATGCATTAGCATTACAAAAAAAACAAGAATGACAATATTTGAATTTCTTTCAAGTTCATCCACATTCTTACAGATTCCAGAGACAATCCCAGAGATTTCTTTCCCAGGATAGAAGATAAAACTGAAACAAACATGGACAAGAAAGCAAGCTTTGTTCACTTTCCTATGAAGAACCATGTAAAGTCCAGACACGCTATACAAATACTCCTCATGCTCACTCCTGCTGTCAAGGAGCCTTACCCACACAACACCTTAAGCCCCAGCCTGACACCCAAAAGTCTCCAAACGACACTGAATACTATTCTGCTCATAACTAGGAGCTTGATTAAAAGATTATTTCACATACGTTAACAATTTTGGAAAATGCATGATAAATCGGGTCTCTTCACAGGAACAACATGTTTTCCTTCAAAAGGAAAAAAAAGAAAAAAAGAAAACCACTCCGATCCCTTCCAAGCAGATTCTTCAAAATCTGTTCAGATGATGCATCTTTTTTTTTTTTCTCCTTCTAAAAAACCGAAAGGTCTTCAATGACATTTTTACTAGAAACAGTGAAAAACATGATTTCTGCTTGCCAGAAATCAACAGGATGATATACTCTTTAGCATGCTTGAAAGACTTGTGTATTGTAAAAGCAGAAAGTAGCAGCAATGTTAATCTGAAAAAAGTCATGGGAAAAATTTAGACACAAACTGATTTAAACAACACTGTACAAATATGATGCAGTAATAGGTCTTTTACCTCACCACTTTCTAATAAATAAGATCATGGAAAACTGAACAAAATTATGACAAAGCAGGCTAGCTTAGAGCTACACAAAATTTCATAACACTACCCTAGAAAAATAAAAAAAAAATTTTGTGTACTGTATGCCTATTTATAATGAATGACATTCTTGTACCTTATTGCCCTTTATTTTAGACAAAAAACAAAAAACAGATGTCATTTATAAATGTCCAGCTAACTCGGCAAGGAATCATCTGATCTGTTTGTGAATATTTAGAAGTTGTAAGATGAATTATTAAGAGAAATGCAACCTCTACACTAGCTCAGCCACAACACAGTGCCTCACCGGACCTGCTAGTCTCCAGATTCTTGTACCTTACAAAATCTGTACATAATAAATAAATAGACCAGAGAACTGCACTATACAGTGCGAGCTAAGAATAGGTGATTCACTGCATTCAGATTGCCCACTTGGGACTGCATGGAGGTGAGGGCTGCTCTCAGCTCCTTGCAGCGCATCCCTGTACTGCACCCAACCTTCACTGCGGATGTCACCAAAGTGATGGAGCCTAGATTTTTTGCTTTGAGGCACAGGGCAGGAGATGGAATGTCACCACCTAAGCAACATTCACACGTGCAGTACAGGTTGAAGAAATCCAGATTAAAAGAGAATTAGCCTTTTTCAAAACCAGTGTAATCAAAAAAGTATTGGACATACGCAGAAAGCAGTCACAAAAGGTACACAGACTCACAAACTGACTAGAAGGACTGAACAAGTTGTAGTACGACAATGTGCTCCAGAACGATATGTTCAAAATCAGGGTACTATATTTATATACAAACAGTATGAGGATACAAGGAAAATATCTGACGAAGTAAGAAAAGAGCTCCTGAACAGAAGGAAAAAGAAGAAACAAACACTGTAGAGGTACCCGAACCTCTAAAAATAAAAAATAAATAAAAATTAGTTTAACGAGGAAGTTTATTAACTAATGTTAACAAACACTTGCTACCTATTTGTTCCTTTTTCACTCAAACATTCACAAAATAGTGGGAAGGGAAGAAAAAACACAAAATGACACTTCCAAAGAAAAGAGAAAGGATCCGAAAGACAGAACAAGCACAGGTACAGGTAAAAGAGAGATGACAACCACCAGTGTTTACCTGAAGTGAAACATGAGTACTGGGTACAGACTACAAGGAACTGTAAGTACGACAATGTATAGGAATAAGAACCAGAGAGCCACAGCAGACTGACAAGCAGGACAATGGAACTAGAGAAGTTGTGCAGAGCAGGACCTGAACTGGTGTGTCCCCTACAATGGGGCATGGCCAATGCCACCTTCTCAGCACACACTCCCTTTGCAAGCAAGGCACAACATGCCAGGGCTGTATTCCTCCATCCTGTCCCAAGCCTTTCTCCATCCTTCCCTTTGCTGCAAAGCACAAAACAGGCAAATTACATCAAGTCTTTCATTCCTACATGGAGCTGAAGAATTAGCATGTGCCTGATGAAACCTTCTCCTCCCTACCAGCCTCCAGCTCCTGTAATTTTTGGACATAATGCTGCGCAAACGGGGGCAGCTTCTCTCCCCCACAATTCCTCCTTCCTTCCTTTCTTCCATTCTCTGACAATATTCTTCAAACAGAAGGTGGATAAGAAGTTGCAATATGAAAACCTTATATCACTTGTCTTTATCACACAAATTCCTACCAAACCAAAGGCTTCCTAAATTCTTACATGGACAGTAACATAACTAGTCTGACAATTGTCAGTATTGGGTTACTATTAAAGTATAATTAAATGCTATAAATGTGCACTTAAAATTTCTTTTTTAAAAAATGAAGATACATATAAAATCACTCTATATTAAACCAGCATCCTATGGGAATCAAATTCAGACATAATGCAAAGAAAGAAATTTTAATTTAAAATTATTCTTGCTTGCTAAGGCTAAATTTGATCTGTGGTTGTGAGGACTACCAGTTGGAAGCACGACAGAGAAAGGTTTTAATCACGGCCTCTGTTGTTTGACACATTGTGCTCTGTCCTCGAACTCCAAAATTCCTCACGTCAGATCTGTGCAGACAATACTATTTCACTGCTCACTTCTCTCACAACCAACCTCTAGCTTATTTTACAAAGCAAATAACATTACCACTAAATCCAGACCAGATGATTCCTGCCATAGTCAGGCTCATTACTGCAGGCTGCTTGATCTTACACAGTACCATCTCTTTCCTACTTCCAGCATTCATTAATAAACTATCATTTTAATTCAAGAGCTCTTAATCTCTCCCCAGAAGATACGCTATCTTCAAGGGATACTTTTGTGTGTCCACTTCCTCTCTGGTATTTACAATCACACCATAATTCTGTGGGAGTCTGCCAGAAAACTGCCTATCCCCTCCATCCTTTGGCCATTGTACTGGCACATCTAAATGAGGCTACAAAGTGTTATCTAAGAAAGAGTTCAGTGCTCAAAGGATTTGTTGCCCAAATAGCTCTTCCACCCGTCCTTCAGAAAAAGGAATCAAATCATGGCCCTGCAAGTCAGTTCTGGCCTGTGGAGTGCTACCAAGCTATGCTGCCCTGCACGCTCCAACGTAATATTCTTCATGCTTGCATACATGATATATGAAGCTGCTAATATACAAAAACTCGAACATTAAATAGAAACAAAAGTCTGTAGAATGCAACAGAACTTACTAACATTCATCATTTACTAAATGACATTTTTCCATATGAATGAGAGGAAGTCAAAGAAATGCAAGATAACCTCAAAAATAACTGCAGCAGAAATGAAACCAAAAAACTAAGCTTAAAAGGCTTGGGGTTTTGCTTAAGAACAAGCCTTAGAGTTCACGTGACCACAAATCAAGACTTCGGATATCTGCACACGGCACTATAAATGTGGTATTTTCAGTGCCTGGGAAAGACCAGAAAAAGCAAGAAGGAAAAGGCTGTTTCACTCTCCACACTACATTAGATCACCAAAATAAAGCACCTGGGATCTATGAAAAAGGCAGGCATCAGTTAATTAGTTTGATCTTTCTCCAAATTTGAGATTCAGTTATCAACTATCAGCAAGCAATTTAAATAGTACTACAAATCCAGTATACTGTAAAACTGGAACTGTTACACACTCCTATGGCAAAGCAAGATCCCTACAGGTTCTACCTACATGGGTTTCCCCTCTGGGATCAGAAATAATTGCAAATAGTAATTGGGTTTGATCACTGGTTTTGGGATCTGTATTCATATACCAACAAACAGTTCCCAAACACAACAGAACTAGGGATCAACACTCAAAAAAAAAAAAAAAAAAAAAAAAAAAAAAACCTACCACACCAGCAACTTAAACAGCAGTGAAATTAGATTATTTTTCAATTAAATCCTTATGTAGTGAAATGCAAAAGTAAAATGAGAACATAAAATTTTACTATTTCAGATAAGTGACACAGTGTTTTTATCTTTTACAAGAAGGTTCAAAAACTTGCACAAGTCCTTACATTCAAAAAGCAAACATGAAGCCAACAGAGAAAACCTGTATCTTTCCATTAAAAAAACTACAGTAGAAAGACCAGCTGTTCACCTCAAGGTAAGCACTGAAGTTTGAGACTGCCACAAGAAAATACAATCATGGTTGGTTAAGTGCGCTTTCTGAGACGTTAAAATCTGTGCTTTCACTGAAATTTTACTAGTAAGAACACAGCAACTAAAATGTCATCTTAGAGGAATTAACACAAACACTTAAACAAGAAGTAGAAGCTATAGCCATACCCCAACATCGACGCAGCATCTCCTGGATTTTCCTTTTAAATAGTTTTTCAAACACTGAATCAACAGAATACTGCTTAAGGGATACACCAAGCCCAAAGAAAGTAATTTCCCTAAACACGGGGCAGGGGGGTGGTGTACATAAATCACATATTTCTAGAGAGCAAGACTATTACAATGAGCATGCTTAAGTCTTGAAGTCTTATTTAAAATAAATAAAAAATAAGAGATAAAACAGCAAATCTAAATTGAGCCGAAAAAAAATACCATCTGTTCCAGTTAAAATTCCTCCCTCACCTATATGATCATCAGGAGCTCTTGATATTGTTTCAAATATTAAAAGACATGCATAAAGGCCACATTACTTCTGCAAGAACCACTACATGCCATCAAAAGTACCAAAATAAACCCAGGAGTGATCCACAAGTGAATTTAGTGAACTTCACAAACAGTGCAAAGTAATTCCCACCTCCTCTTCTTTTTTTTTTTTTTTTTTAATTTAAATATATGGCTCCCTTATAATAGTACAATTACAATGGTGTCAGCATAACAGAACACCTCATACTGAAAAGTGAACCTTACAGGCAAATGAAAAGCTTGACTTAAAAGAACTAAATTCCTTGCACTGGCTAATTAGTCTGCTCTGTGATCACTTATCACAGCTTTTCAAGCTGGGATATTTTATTTACATTAGGCTGCAAGCACTAGGCAGTGTTAAAAGCTGCATATTAATCATAATCAAAACCAGACAGTACTCTCAGATGCAAAGTGCCCATGGTCACATTAGATGAAGAAAAAGGGCCATACAACCAGACCCCCATCTGACTGGTAACAGAACTCACATTGCCCACTAGCTGTAATTAAGAGTTTTGGCATCACAGAAAATCAGAACCCAAATGAATCCTAAGTGTTGGGATTCTGGAATTATCATCTCTATAATGGATCATTGTAAACCTCATAGTAGAGCAGCCACCTGAAAAGTGACCAAAAACTGGGCAAAAAGTAACATTTGCAGCATCAATTCCATTTTATTAATCAACTTCTGCCCATTTACTTTTGGTAACTGAAAAGCAGCACGTTTGTACTGAATGAATATATACACACACCGGCACTACATGTGGAAGAGCCAAAGTACAACCCCACAAATGTAAACCTGTTACCTAGTTCCTTAGTTTCTCATTTAGTTCATAAACCAGGTTATACAACACTGAAATGATATAAAAATCATAATTAAAAATAGATATCCAAAGCTGCTGCCCATCTCGCCCTCTACTGCTTGAGAAAGCTGCTTAGAAAAAAACTCACTCCTGACAGGAAGAAAAGGGTCTGAGCAGTGATTTTACACTCTGCACTTAGACAACTTGAAATTCAGTCCACAAGCTTTTACAACCACACACAACCCATGCAGAGCTCTCTCTATAGCTCATCATCTCCAAACACGACAAACAAGTCATTGCTGTATCATTGAAAAAGTGCACAAGAAAAGTTCAAATCATTATTAGATTTCTATTCGGAAAAAGCATTAGAGAACAATAAGCAGCATTTTGAAAGTAACACACATACAAGCTTTCCATGCTCTCTCCCTCTACTTTTATTTGCAAGCTTTATACCTGTAGATAAACTTTCAAACAGAGTAACTCAGTGGTTGAAGCATACCAGTTACTTGCAGAAAGTTCGGGCATGCACACATACTCTTGGTTACGATGTGCAGAGGCAGCGTACCCCATGTTACCCCGGGGTAAGGGAACCCAGACAAGCAGTCGCGATGAGGAGCTTTCATACGCTATACGCCCTTTTGCCTTGCATTAACTTGTTCCCGTGCCACAAAATAAGAAATTTACAGCAAAGGTTACAGAAACTTTTTCTGATGCATTTTTTTTTTTGTGGGCACTGAGTGAAATTTATGTTCACTATTAATTTCCACTGTGGGGAAAAGAAGGTTATCAGGAGTAGTCAGCATGGATATACCAAGGGGAGATCATGCCTGACCAACCTGATAGCCTTCTGTGATGGAATGAACGACTGGCTGGGTAGACAAGGGGAGACTGGTGGACGTTGTCTACCTTGACATCAGCAAGGTTTTTGACATGGTCTCCCACAACATCATGTGTAAACTCAGGAAGTGTGGACTAGATGAGGCCCGTGAGGTGGATTGAGAACTGGCTGAATGGCAGAGCTCAGAGTTGTGACCAGCGGTGCAGAGTCCAGCTGGCGATCTGTAGCCAGTGGTGTTCCCCAGGGGTCAGCACTGGGTCCAGTCCTGGTGAACTCAGTTATCAATGTCCTGGATGAACAGACTAGGCGTACTTTTGGCAAGTTTGTTGATGAAACAAAACTGGGAGAAGGCAGCTGTGCTGCTCTTCAGAGAGACCTGAACAGGCTGGAGAGTTAGTTGGGTGGAGAGGAACATAATGGAGTTCCGTAAGGGCAAGTTTAAGTTCCTGCACCTTGGAAGGAACAACCCACTGCACTAGTACAGCTGCTGGGGGGCAGCTCGGCAGAGAAGGACCTGGGGGTTCTGGTGGACAGCAAGTTGCCCATGGGCCAGCAGTGTGCCCTGGTGGCCAAGAAGGCCAGTGGGAGGCTGGGGTGCATTAGGAGGAACGTGGCCAGCAGGTCGAGGGGGATGATCCTGCCCCTCTGCTCTGCCCTGGTGAGGCCGCCCCTGGAGTGCTGGGTCCAGTTCTGGGCTCCCCAGTCCAGGAGAGAGGGGGAACTGCTGGGGAGGGTCCAGCGGAGGGCTGCAAAGATGGTCAAGGGACCAGAGCATCTCCCTAGTGAGGAAAGGCTGAGAGAGCTGGGCCTTTTCAGCCTGGAGAAGAGAAGACTGAGAGGGGATCTTACCCGTGCCCGCAAATATCTTACGGGCGAGTGTCAGAGGACGGGGCCAGGCTCTTTTCAATGGTGCCCAGCGACAGGACAAGGGGCAACGGGCACAAACTGCAGCACAGGCAGCTCCAGCTGAACATGGGGAAGAACTTCTTTACCTTGAGGGTGACAGAGCACTGGCCCAGGCTGCCCAGAGAGGCTGTGGGGTCTCCTCTGGAGACATTCAACACCTGCCTGGATGCGACTCTGCAACCTGATCTAGGTGAACCTGCTTTAGCCAGGAGTAGGACTAGATTATCTCCAGAGGTTCCTTCCAACCCTGACCATTCTATTACTCAGTGGCTTCAAAGATGAAAAAGTACAAAAAATGACATAGTAAAAGTACAAAACAATGGGAAAAATCAGCAGAAGCAGCTCTAAAGCATACTTTCAGATTAGCATGGTACACAACTGATCAGTTTATATTAAATTTTTGACAGACAGCCAACAAGCTGGCCAAAAGAACCAACAGTGTGCAAACCATGGAAAGTCTCCCTGTTAACATGAAGCATGTTTAAATGAAAAAAACATTTTCAGTAGACATTGGAAATCACAGGAATGAAAGCTGTGAGAAACACAGATTTCTCATTCCAAGACTTTACATGTCGAGTATAACGTATAAACATTTGCCTAAAGAGACCGAAGTCCATAGTTTATATAAAGCATAAGCTTTGAAACTAAGGTGACAGCAGCTTTCTTTTAGTATTATAATACAGAGGATCATTAAAGAAACAAGAGGTCATATACAGACTACAACCATCTCGGGATCCTTTCAAGCAACACCACTACTTCTGATCATACCAAAATGTTCAAAGATCTAATATGCTACTCTCCACAAGTTTCACTACCAACAAAATAATCACAGCAGTAACGGGTTTGCACCCATTTGCCTTGCTGTGCCTTTCACCTGTCTGGAAAGAGTGAGAAGTTTGGGGCTGGGATCCACCTCCACTCCTTACTCGTGGTGAGCTTGGCACGGGTCACCTGGCCAGGCAGGCTCTCCAAGGCACATGCTGCAACTGGGTTTCAGCTCCTACAACTGGCTCACAGCAAGGGAAGGCAGAGCAATCCCATTGCCATTACTGCTGTTAAAAATCTTCCCTGTAATTTCTGTGCCTTAGTTCCTCTACTGTAATGCAAAAGGGATAGTGCATATCACATAAAAAGGCCAGAAGGTTAATTCAAAGCTATAAAAGGCTACAAGGTCTTTTTTACACTGTAACAGCAAGTTTAGAAATTACTACTATTTTCTCAAGGCTTTTGAAGCAGAACACTTCACCAAAAGCAAACGTACATCTTGAGAGATGTGAGCAGCTGCTCCACAAGAAAAAAAACAAGTTCCCTATTCTCCTCTCTTTCTCTTTTATTTCTACACAACCTGATTTTGAGAAAAATGTTTAGGTTTTTGTTACCACAGGAGGGCAGGAGCATGTAATGCTAGTGCTGATTTCTTCTGAGAGAGTGCAGAACAAACAGTGGGAGCTGGAATACAGAAAGAGCCAAGTCAGAGACCCAGAGCGTGATGAAAATTCAGTCATAGCAGCAGAGTTAACTGCTTGTTAATGAAGGCGTATGCATCCCATCTGCCAGCTACAAAAGAGCTGGAATGGTTTCAAAAACATTCCAAGACAGACATACCATCAAATATATGATGTGAACATGTGATCCACACTCAAAAGTTTACTCCACTCATTTCAGCAGGACCACATATAAACACAAACAGACACACATGGGCACCAAGGTTGCAGGATACAAACCATGTCCTTGTCAGACATTAACTGTCACTGCCCATTGAGAATAGAAATCCTTCCAGTGTAATTTGTTTATTCATTAATTCTGATTTCAGGAGAAAGTTCTGGCTTGCCCCCAACAGCTAATTGGTTCAATAAACAGCATCTCAGTTTAGAAGAAGAAAACATGATACTACAGTGAAAGCGTGTAACTGAAACCTCAGTATCTGTTTGGGTATGACTTAGGGCTTTCTCAAAAGAGCTGGACTGCAAAGAGCTGGATTGCAAAGAGCCAGTTTTAAAAGACAAGACAGTATACAGTTTAAATGCAAGAAATAACTACCAATATTTATCTGAAGACTTCTTATGGGGAAGAGAGAAGAGAAATCACTGCTGTAAAAAAGTGCCTAGCGATGACCTAAAACACTGAGAATAAATTTATGGATGAAGTCATGGAAAAAAAAAAATCCAGGTTGTTGTATTCATTATGTGAATTATAACTCATGGCTATAATACTTAAACTTTTGTTTCCTTCCTAACTAGGCCTGCCACACACAATATGCTATCAAAAAAGCTGCCAAACAATTGTTTCAGTCTTCCAAAAAGCAAGTATGTAGCCCACCATGAAAAACAAATATGATAACCTGAAATCTGCCATCGCCTGCACGCTGTCCAAGAATTCAAAAGAGTTAGAGGGAATTACCAGAAGAAAATTTGCTGCACAAAGACAAGTTCCCAGGTATCTTAATTCATATTATTTACTAACATGAATTTAGCTTCTCATGAAAAAAACAATCATCTAGAATCTTAAATTCAATATAGTTCATGTAATTGCCAGTATTATAGATTTCTCTTTAATAAGAAGTATCTCAGGTTTTGCGACTGTACATAACCATTAGATTTTTTAAATCTATTAGGAAAGTAATTGTCACAGATATAGTATGTTAATAGGAACATTTGAACTGAGGCTTCATTTAACCCATCCATCCCTTCAATAAGAAAATTGTGCAAGTCACTCCAAATTATGCATATTTTATAGGATTTTTCTTGGCTTAAAACCTTTCGACTGTACAATCATTTCTCTACAAGAAACATTTTTAAAAGTCACATACTGTAAGTGCTATGTCAGAAGCAACAGCAAAATGGGTTTTCACGTTAAGTCCTTCATTCTGCTATGATCAGCATTTTGCAGGACTACACAGATGGATTCTATGGTAGCCCTTCACTTCCTTGTTTAGGAGGTCACTTTTTTGCACTATTTCTTTTTATAAAGATCTATTTTTGACTGCTGTGGACTTGTGTTTACATATTAATCCACCTGATGCCTCCAGGAGCCATATAGTTTGCTAGTGAAATCATTTTCTCTCTGCTACACACAGCGTCTCCATGTAACTAAATGCTTCTGAACAGGACTTGGTATTTACGGCGATGTGAAGACGACTCCTCTCTGCGTGGTTATCCCTTAGAAATAAAAGAAACTCACGGTTCTGCTTTTCTGCAGTGGCTAACTCAAGGAGAAGGGGGGGGGAAGGGGAATGGGAATATAAAAGGGCACAAAACTAACATCACAATTTCAGAAATACATCAGTTGATCTAATTAGGAGAATAAGGATTACTCAATTATTTCCTTGCCTTGGATAGCTGAGGGTTGATTTGGGGGTGGGGGGTGTTGAGCTGGAGGGGAAGCATTGAGAGAGATTATAGGATTTTTTAATTATTTTTTTATATATATAAGAATGGAATAAACTCCAGTATTTTGCTGGATTATTTTTAACATGAAGGAAAAATAAGACTGAAGCTAAGAACCTAAACCCTTCCTCAGCACAAAGCACTTCACTCAGCACCTGCAGTTGCACTGTATGTATAGCTTTAGCCAATTATCTACAAATTTACCAAGACCTTCACTGCTGTGCTATACAAGCTTGAAGTTACAGTAACACACTGAATTGCCTTCTTTTGTTTTAAAAAGATAAAATAAATCTATGCAACAGTTGGAACAGTAAAAAAGGGGGTTTTGCTTTAAGTATTTTGACACAACATGAGTATTTCCTCTCAGGACAATTATCAATAAAAACAATTAATGCTGTGTATTACAAAACAGATTATAACCTAACTTTCAGCATCAAAAAAATAAAAAACCAACAGTGAGAAATCTTATACAGAAGACTGGACTGTCCACACGCTACAATTACACAGGTTACCACTACTGCCAGTCACAGGAGAGAAGCCTCGTACCAAGAAAGGGCAAAATCCCCTATTTGCCAAGATTTAGCTGACTGGGACACGGCTGAGAGAAAGGAAGAGGAAAAGAGAAAAGTCTGGCTCCCCACAATCATTGCTGCACCTCAGCTAAAAGTAAGTATTGGCCCTGGTCTTTTTGGCTGCCAGTCAGGTATTTCTTCATAAAAGTAGTATGTTTATTTTTCTTCCCAGTCATCACAACATGCCAGGCCAATGGGTCATTCTGACCATTCAAACTGTCACGAAACACCTCGTCAATTTCTGATTTAATACTCATTCCTATTAAGATGGGAACATCGAAAACATAGATCTAAATAAAACAGCAAATCCTAAAGTGGTTTTGCCATATTCTTACAGGTACTAAACCAATATTACTTGTAATATCTAATGGATAATTAAAATCCAAGTACACATGAAGTATAAATATACTACAGCTAAAGGTTCTCAGGTGTCAGGCTTTCAAGATTATTTTTGTTTTTTCACATAACATTATTTAACCTTATATTTTTATTCCCATCACTATAAATATTATTCAAAACGTCTGGTATACATAATGTAAGTTTTTGATAGGACAAGTGTTAAAAATACTGTATTATAGTAATATGTATGTTGTTCACAGGACTACACAGAATACTTCATATATAAGCCAATCATCATATAGAAGTTCTAAGTAAATTTATGGTTCCTGCAATAATATCACTTACTGTTTCAGAAAACTGTTTTCATAACTTTACTTCCAACCACAAGGTCATTCATCATACTCTCAACCTGAACAACTACTACCACTTCAATATGTGCAAACATGTGCAGGAGTGACAAACTACTAACAACAGATATATATTATCATTGTTTAAAAGAACATTTGATTTAAACATATCTTTCTTGCTCCAGTTTTCACCAGCTAAACCGTGTAAGCCAGAGAAAACCCTAGGATTACAACTGATTAGCCAAAAAATATAAGTAACAGTTTAATATATTACTATTCCCAAAATTTGACACAATACATTAACAACAAGGCTGTAGCTACAAGAACTTAATTCAAACCTTTAAAAGATGGCATTCTGTGATGATTTGAAAGTCTCTATGCATCTACTAATCACTAAGAGTCAAGTAAGTGATACTAATCACTGTTCTGTTTAACAACTTTGTAAAGCAAACTTCTGACAGATAGGTTATGGCAACTTGCCACCAGTTCCCAAAAAGAGTGTCTGCTTTCAGTCACATCACTGTATCGACACTTCCAAAGGAAATTCGGGGTGCTTCTGGTAAAATTAGTCATAAGTCATCAAATGTTTCAGCACCAAAACAGCGGTGGCACAATATTTCACGTTCCTTATGCATAAAATATTCCCACAGACATCTATAGGATTTCTGGAAATAAATGCAAAACCAAGTCTCAAGCAAACATGTTCTGCAACACCAAATATAGCAAGTTTGGAAATAGTTGGTGAAAAACTGCACAAGCTTCAATTTTTTTTTCTTCCAAGAGCCTGTATCAACCTGTGGGCTGAAAGGAGTGGGAGACTAGAACATGGGTAAGTTAAAATTGCACCTCATCGCAAACAGGCTTCACTATTTAATAAAGATGCACTTCAGAACCCCCCTCCAAAGCAATACCAACCACGAACAAGATCCGCGCTACAGAGAGAACCTATTTTAAAGTCTAGCAGTCAAAGCAGTGAGAGAGTGAACTGAGATGTGCTGCAATATTTATGCAGCCATTATAATGCAAATGCATAAGGTATTAGAAAGGCTATTTGCATTGGTGCACAGCCCCTTCAGTCTATGTACAATGCCAACAGAAAGAACAATTAGGATGCATGCATAACAAAAAGCCTCTGACCACAGCGTAGGCAGGTCCACTGAACCGGATACAATATCTATGGGATCAACAGGGCTCCATGGAAATACTGTCTGCTGGATCGCTCCATACATCTTGCTCATACATAGAATATGAAGCACTTTAAGACACAAAAGCACGTAGGGGATTAGTATGGTGAAGGTAAGAGCAAGCTACAACCAGTTTACTGCGAGCACCAGTCGCATGTTTCTCAAGATGAACAACGGGGCTGGAGCACTGCTCGCCTCCCCAGGGCTGCTCCTCTGCAAAACCCCAACACTACTAACAGGCAAGTAGCAAACTTTCAAGTGTGCTAAAAATTAATACATTTAAAAAAAAAAAAAACAGCTGCATACTTTCCTGTGGCAAAAACCAATTATTTCCCAGCACTTTTTGTAACAGAAAGGGAGGCAGGTGTGCAAATTAGGATCTAATGTACATCCACTCTGAGAACACACTGTGCTTTTGTAAAGAAATCAAAGAGCAGACAAATAAAAAAAACCCCAAACTTGCATGTCTTTCTTTCTTTTTACATGTATAACTTAATGATAAAACAATACTAGAAGAACCAAGTATGCCAAATTGTTTTTAAGATGTTTCTTTGACTTCGTAACCTACCATTTATCTACACCAATTCACAGCCTCTTAACATATTCTATGCTAGTCAGCACGTCTACAATTATATGACAGGCTCTGTTGTCTCCTGTATTTCTCTTGTAGAACAACACACATAAAGTACTACTTAAACTGCAATGATCTTAAAACAGTCTAAATTTAACTATGTTGTATAGAATTACTTTTTTAAAAGAAATTCTAAACCTCGCATAATTTCTGTACCAAATATATCCATTACCTAGAGGCTAATGATGGAAAAATTCTTAGTAATTAAAATTCCCTTTTTATCCAGAGACCAGTTTTTTGCTATACTGAAAATGCCTTTATTGAACCAAATCTGGTGTCAGAGAATGCACAGATTTAACAGTACGTTACGCGTATTTCACAACACAGTCAAGCCCAAGCAATGCAGCAAAAACCAAGCAAATTAAGGTCAATGGCTAATACCGCAATCATTACCTGCTTATTATACAACCTGTTACATTTTATCCCAGTACATTTTGTAACATAGCAAGGCTACTGTATCAAACAGACTACACGACCATGTCAGCGAGTACAATTTTAATGTAAACAAGGGTTCTATTTATCTTTACAATCTATTTACAACAGGCTGTTTAATCTTCACTACTATGTCCTCCACAGCCTTCTCACACACACACACAAACCCCCACCAGAAAGAGAGGGACAGAAGCATCGCCTCTGAGATGCACTCGCTTGCAGTAAAACCAAATAGAAGGTATTACAACAAGAGAGGAAACGCAAGCCTTGCTACAATTAAAAAAGCATCCACAAAGGAGCCACACAAAAAAAAAAAAAAAAAAATAAAAAGCAATGAGCCTCAAAGCACTTTGGATGGGAAATGCCACTAGCCAAGCTGAGCAAGAAGGTACGGCAGGCTGGGCGTGGGTACGTGGTACGGGCCACGGGCTACCCTGCACCCAGGCAAAGCACAGAGTCACCTGAACCCACCCGCTGAGGAGGGCAGGGGCGAGGTGGAATGAGGGGTGAGCCATCCCGGGGGCTGTGGCGGGCAAGGGGAAGGGGCAAGCGCTGCCTTCCCCTCCCTCCATGCACACAAGTTTTCACCTTTCTTCAGACACGAAGGAGAACCTGCTGCTAGAGAGAAACAGCTTCTTTTAGCACCCACCCAAATTCTCCACGATGGTATTTTGGAACATCTGAGATCTCTTCATGCAGTTTTATTTCATCATCATCATAGTACACCTTTCCGAAAGGGAGATCAGTTATTTGCAGGGCTTCCTCAGGAAGGGATCACAAAATGTGATCCTTCTCATTTGTAACAAGCAGAAGACACTTTTACAGCCTTAATTCAGTTAACATGCATGAGCCCCATGCACACATGCAAGCACACACAACCACCTATTTCATGGGTGCTGTATGCGGGTCGGCAGCAGCCGCCTCGCACAGTGACAAGCCAGGACCGCCACGCACCGCTTCAGCAGAAACATTGTTTTCTAGAAAGCCACAGCCAAGTAACAATTCATCCAAGGGTTTCCTAAAAGGCACACACAGAGCGAGCTTCAAGCAATTAATTTCTGTACACAGGCTAAGAGTGCAGGAAGACAGCTGGAGAAAACACTCATCTTCTGAAGGAATCCCTTCAATCGCGCAAAATTCCTGGAGGAGAATACACCCGTCAGTGCGATTTAAGTGTCAACATAACAAAGGAACGCCCCTCCCAGCACCTCCTGCCTTACAGATATGTCACGCTGGAAAGGAAAAACTAGACCGGGAAGACAGCTATTCGCAATCAGCACTGTTTATCGACCCTACCCTTGCCATCACCCCCCAAAAAAAACGCTGGGGATTGTTTAAGGTTTCTAGAAAGGACAGAATAAAGGGACATGGCAGAAGACAGCGTCCTCTTTGAGGATTCCTCAGTATTCCTCAAAGGAAAGCTGTGGATACAAGGAGAGCTTTGTCTGGAATCATCTTTCTATATTACAAGATTCCACATAAAATTAGTTTTGCCCAATGTATGTGTTCTGCCTTGCCACATGTACAGAAATCCTGATGGCTGACAAACATTAGCCTAAATTAACAGGAATCCAGCTTCAAATTAGTAAAACAATCTCCCATTTCACTCATCCAGAGCAAAGAATAATTACACAGAAAACCAAAACAGTCAAACCCAAATCATTCAACAGGAATTAAGAGGATAAGGGTGTTACTAAAATTAAAATGTATGCACAACAGTGTAATAACAAATTCATAGGATACAGTAAATCTTTCCCAAAACCAGGCTAGGATTATATCAAGATCACCATACAACATATGCCTGAAATATGGCTGTAAGTAAGTGTGACTTAATTTGACCACCACCTACTTTAAGCCCTTGATTTTATAAATAGAAGCATCCAATAATGACTAGTGATTAAAAAAAAAAAAAAAAAAAAAACAACACAGTTTAGAAGGTAAAAAGAAGAAACAATACATACAAAGTCAAGCACGCAAACAAAAAACAGCAGAAAATTAAGACCCTGAAGGTAATTACTAAAACCATTTTAATTTCTATTTTGATAGTCCAAAAAAATCCCGACCAAGTACTGCAGACATGACAATAAGCACAATTACAATTCCTTAATCATGAATATTCTGCCTCAAAAGTGTCTGCATATGTGCAGAGCTGAATAAAACAGATGCTTCCATAATCCCATCTCAAAATCGTGAGTTGAAAATTACCAGTACAGTTTCAGTACTTTGTAATTGTTTTCTCACACATGGTAACTTCTTATTCCACATCCATACCTGCTCCTAAATAAACCGGTAAAGTCAAGCAGCCACACAGTTTCACCAAACTTCACTTCTGCTGAATTTCTGTACAGCTCACGCCCAGTTGCAATTTTAGTCAACACACACGGCCGTTCAGCTTACAGAAGGTTACTACAGCTTTTTAACCATTTCCTAGAGAAAGATACGTACAACTCGGTGGAAACACCTTCTACAGCCACGAATACAGGCGGGAAGCTGTCACACCACCCTCTGTGTGACATCTGTTTTAAATACCGGGAAAATCACCTGGCTAGACGGGAAGGCGAGGAGTTTTGAAACGAGATTCTGCCTCTCCGGCTCCATCACCACTGCCACAATAAATACATCGGGTGAAACAGGAAAAGAGGCTCACGCCTATACGAGAGGGTGGGGGACAGCACTCACACACACGGCAGCAGATGTAATCATTACCCTGAACGCCGGTAATCATTACCCCGAGCGTCAGTGCCACTACACACACGCGAAGTCCCTCAAAATTTCCCTCGCCAGCTCTCGGTGCCGGGAGCGGGCGGGGAGGAGGAGAGGTGAGGCTGTGAAACGGAGCTTCCTCCTTTCTTTTTGTGGTGGTGGTGGTGGTGTTGTGGCGGTGGCTGGTCGATGCCATCGCCCGGCAGCGCGGAGGAGCGGGGCAGCCCCACCGCCCGGCCCAGCGGGGCGATCGGCCGCCCCCGCCCCGCCGCACGCAGCGGGCGGCCCCCGGCCCGCCCCACCTGCCCCGGGCCCCGCGGCTGCCGGGCGGGGCGGCCCCCGCCGGGGCACACGCACACACGGAGCCGCCGGTACCGGTGCGCGCAGCCCGGGCGGGCCGCCCCGCCGCCTCCCGCCGCCCACCCCCCCGCGGCTACCTGCCGCCCAGGCCCTCCCCGCCTTTGTGCCCGCGGCCTCCCGCCTCCTCCGCCGTTGCCCCCGGCCGCCGCCAGGCCCACCCCGCCCGCTGTCAGCCGCCGCCTCAGCGCGCCCCGCCGCCGCCCCCCGGCCCGCCGCGGCCCCCGAGCCCGGCCGCCCCGTACCGTGCGGCTCCGCCATCCTCCCGAGGCGCGCTCGGCACCCCCCTCCCCGCCCGCCCCTGCCGGCCACCGTCTCTGCGCACCGAGCCGTCACGGGACTCCCCGCCCACAGACCTCCCGCGGCACCACAGGGGCGGGCCCGCCGAGGCGCGGGGCGACCGACCGCTTCCAGGTTACGGCGCCGCCACCATCTTGGCGGCGGGCGGAAGTGGCCCGGTTGCCCCTGGCGACGGCGAGGCGGCGGGGGGGGGGGGGGCGCCGTGGCGGGAGGTGCCGGGCCGTCCGCGGCGGGGCCCCCCGCTGCCTCTGCCGTTCCCGCGGGGGCCCGCAAGCCCTGCGGGGCCCGGGCCGCCCCGAGCAGGTGGCCAGTGCCGCGCTGCCTCACCGGCCACCCCTCCCGCTGAAAGCCGGGGGAAACCTGTGCCGAGATTCCCCTGAGGGCGCAGGACAGCCCGTAGCCCCGGCGGTCGCTGGCTGCGGCCCGTTAGAGTATCCCAAGGAGCGGGCACTGTTTTCCCGCCAGTCCCACTGTTTGACCGGAGCGTTTGCCCCCCGGGACCGACGGCACCAGAAATTCCGGTGTCCTGAGGCCCTGTGGAGCGGCTCTCCTCAGCGCCCAGCCACCCCGCTCCTGCTGCAGGCCACCTCCGGCTACTGAGGTGTCATGAAAGAGATGGGCCAGGGGATTGCGGCCTTCCCGCCTTCCCTGTTTCTACAAAAGCGGGACCGTCCCACTTGGCACCTCCTATGACCTTGAACCAACACGCCGAGATACCACAAGCTAGGCGCAACCAAGCCACTCTGGCAAGGAATACACATGGGAGCTGCAAGAAACTGCGGCAGCCGTTCAGAAGGTGGCAACCACACCTCTGCATAGGCGAATATGCTCAAGTGTGACGGAGCATCTACCATTGGTTGTTGTTTGATTTCGGATGGGATTTTAAAGCGAGTTCTTTGATGACTTGTTGCAACAGACCTTTCAGTATTTTGCTGAGAAATGTTTAGCTTTTTAATGCTAAATTTTCAGGTGGTTGCAATCAGTTCCCCTTTCAAGCCTAGAGGGATTCTGCAGTGCAGTAGCAACTCAACTTTCTAATTTCTGAAACACATTACAGCTAGTGGGAGCCTACTAATTGACCTCAGTACTTGCTGGTCTGGACTGGTCCCAGTGGCGCACATTCAAAAAGAACAGCACCCACCTCAGCAGAATGAAAATCATTAATAAACTTGGGAGCTGTTTCCTACATCAGATAGATCTAAGTGTCTGCTCTTTCCATCAGTTTTTTACAACTTTTGGCAACCATCAAGGCTACTTTCAGTGAAACAAGGCTATTTGCATTCAATTATCTGGGTTCTGACAGTTTTCTTTGTGTGATTCTTTGGTGAACCAGACAGTTCAATGTGGTTACATGCTTTTTTACTAATAAATGCTGGACAGCGTTTAAAGCAGAATTGGCTTTTTGGCATAATGGGTCACAGGGCAGAAACCAGGTGTAACTTCCTAGTGACAATATTTCTTACAATGACTGGATGTTTATTTGTTGTTATTACTCAGCAAAACATTCAATGTGGACAGTGCACCAAACCCCTACAAGGCATGGAAATATGTGCTTTGCCCTGAAAGCTTGGAGTCTGAAAGAATTTTTTCTTGTGTAGCTTATTTGAATGCACACAGATGTCTACATATAACTACAGCTTCTGTATTAAAGACCATAGTGTGTATTCACCCCACATAGGGAGGATCTGAATGTTTTGTTGACCGTGTACTGTGCCTTTACATTTCTCAGGCTCTTTGTGTGCAAAGTGCCACCGCCCAGTCGCTTTAGGATTGAAGAAGTATGTGCAAAGGATATATGCTACACGTACTCTGGTTCAGTTAGAGATTTTACTTCTGTTTCCTCTCTCTTTGCTTTTAAAATATGATTTGAAATCTAAAAAGTTATTACTCTGTACTCCAAAAACCTGGTTTGCTCTTTTCAGGATGAAACATAAAACTGAAAAGCTGATATAAAGCAGAGCAGGACAATTGTCACTAGACAAAGAACTGGCCAAGAAATTTACACTGATAACTCCACCCTTCTGTTGCAATTCCTTAAGTATGTCTTATAAGATTAGATCGAACCTACAGTAATACTTGTGCCAACTAACAGACCTTTTTGCAAAGGCAGAATTGGTACACACAAGATTTGTTTTTAATCTGCACAAATGGAGTAGTTTATACCTTCCTACTGGATGCTGGAAGGCTCAGGTCTGACCTACTACCAGCCTCCATCAGCACTGTTTGTCCCCAAATCTTCATCGACACAGACCTGACCCAGTGCAGAAGGTGAGTATAAGAGTCACAGTCCTTACAAGTATTAGTTAACGGTGTGTCAGGATCAGGAGACTACTCTGACGGGCCTGTATTTTGAACCTTGTGGTATTGCAGCTGAGTACCTCTCTTTAAGATAGATCCACAGACAGTGAGTCAGAGGTTCCTCGGTCTCTGTTGCCCCAGAAAACCCATAGAACTGTGTGAGGATCTTGAATTACTGCCATGCATACTGAAATAAACAGGAGAGAAAATATAATTAACGAGCATTTCATAACCTACATGCGTACAGGTTCTGAAGGGGTTTCACTGGCAATTTCATTTGGACATTGCCTAACTTTTAAACACTTGGCTTTGCAAAATTCATAACGTTCCTTTAACACCTGTGGTTTTTCCTGGGTTCCTGAGAAGGACAATTGTCAACGCAGGATCACACAGCACCTCAATGGGTCATCAGCCATGCTGGTACGTTTGCATGTTCAACACAGACCTCTGCCTCTTTTACACAAAGAGAAACAAATAGCAACAGTGGATTGTTATCCTCCATCTAGACCAGCAGTGGAGGGGGATAAGTGTTGGAATTTGGATTATTCAGTGGATTCATAAAACCATTCCTAAGGCTATTTAGTATTTACACAGTTGTTTCAAGCATGTTTCTACAAAGCAGTATGATTTATTAGGAGCTAGTTCTTACACAATGAACTAAAATAAAGTAATCAATTAGTTAAGCTTGCTTATAGCTGACCACAAGATCAGTCTAGCAACTTCAGAATCATCTTTTGACTGAATTCAGATACCTTTGATATAATACCCTCACTTGCTTTTTCTTAATTTACTGGCTGACAGACCAATGAATTGACCCTTTCTCTCTTGGTCATGTGACCTTTTCACTACCTCCTCCCAACTGTAAAATTTTTGTCATCTTAACCACAAGAAAGCCTCCTCTCCTCCCCCAGGCAGGCAGCTGCTGCCTCATCCAAGGACACTCAATTCTAGTCATTTCTGTACTGTGGGTTGGGGCAGACAGCACAAGAGGCAAATTCTTTGCCAGCTGAGCCAACGTGAAGGCCAGCCTTGGGGAAGCTCTGTTCTACTTCCAGCTCTGGAAGTCAGAATGTCCCAGTGAGCACAGCCCATTGCGCCCTTTTCCACCCATGTACCCCTCTGCTCTGCCCTGCGTAGTGCTGCCTTCCACAGCTCTCCCCTGCTTCTCCATTCCCTTCCCCTCCACCTGTACCTGACCACCTGTAGACTTCACCTGTCCTTCCCTAGGCTCTCTCCTTTCTTAACCTCCAGCAGGACCTGAACTTTGGTTCCCCACTCTGATCCTAGTTCAGTCTCTTGTCTAGCTCTTCATCTCACTGCCTATCCCCCTGACTTTCCTGTCTCTTCCTTCTCGTCCCTTTGTACTGGCAAACTGAATTCTGCTGTGTCTTCTGCCAGTTTCTTGCCAGCCAGTCTCAGCATAAAACTCTTAATTCCCAGTTTCATTTTCTTTGTGAATCTTAATCTTCTTTTATCATGTCTCAAACCTCCAAATTCCCAGTCCCAGGTTCTAGCTCCCTCTCATCTATACCTCAATCTACTCAAGCCTTCCTGCCCTATCCTATTCCTTTCCCATCTCTTGAATCACCAGTTTACCATAAGTCTGGCTTCAGTCTCTTAGCCAAGGGTTGCAACAGGTTTACTTGTCCTGGAGGAGAGAAGCATGCTTCAAAGGCTGGTGGCACGACAAAGCCCATCTAATTTTCTGAGCATCATAACAATCATGAAAATATGTGAAAAAATAAATGAAAAAATGCCTTTGTCGTTGCTTTTCTATCTTCCTCTTGAATGTCACCTTGGCTCCACTGCTTTTATTATGAGTACAAAAAACTGGGAAGGCTGGAATAGTTAGCACAACTCAGGAGCTGAAGGGGAAAGAGGAAGGGTCCTAGGCACAAAAACTGTACCTGAAGGCTGAACATAGACTTTAAGAGCCCTTGTCAATTGTCTAGGAGCTAACACTCCCAACAGAGTGGCTGACAACAAGTTCCGTCACGTTGAAGACAGAGACTGCCCCACCAGAGCGAAAGCTTCTACTGGGTGCAAGATGCTGTTGCAATACAAAAAAGGATGCAAAGAAGGGGAACCTCAAAATGTGGTTCTCTGTTGAAGCACTACAGTACAGTAGGATGTTGCTATTTTTACTGTCTGTTTCTTTTATGTGTTCAGAGTCAGGTCGGCTTACTTGAGTGACAAGAAATTATTTTTGCTTTTCGTTCAGTTGGTTCTACAAAGCAAATGTATGCTAAAAGGACAGAGTGTGATTAAGGTACCTATGTTCTCAAAACCAAGCAGTATGATTTAGGGCTGTAAAACTATCATGTAAAAAACAGTTCTGGTCCTGCCGGCTTCAACGTTCAACTCATTAGCCACCTATCTATGTCAGGCTGTTAGCAATTTTTTAAGCAGACTTCCTAGTCTTGCAGGAGCTCTTCCAGGTGGAAAGACAGGACGTATCAACGCTAAAACAGCACGTCCAGAATGCCAAGCATAAAACTATGTTCTCTTATTTACTTGCACGCACACAAACTTTTTCAAGTATGCATTGTGTCCTAACTGCCCCAGGGCCAGCAGTTCTTCAGTTGATTTAGTGCAAGGGAAAACTGCAAATCCAGCAGGCTATCAAGCAAGCTAATCTTCAGTTACACAAATGGAGAGACAACCAGTTCAAACAATTTATCTTTCAAAGTCAACACTACAACAGAAACAAGCAAGAGCTTTTTCATTCACAACAGACAAGAAACTGTATTTTTTTAGTGTAGATATTCTAGACAGGGTAGTATCAGCTGTTAGAAACTTCCTACTTTTCTCTGCAGTGAAAGACAGGGCGAATTAAAGGCTTCAGTTGTCTGTACTTCGAAAGGGGAGAAAGGCTGGAATGAAAAACTCAGTTAAACTGAAACAGATGCTGATTATTCCAGCTCCAGACAGGCCATCCCTAAAGAAACCAACCTTCCTTGACTTCATTTCGTTCTTCTGGTACTTGCAAAAATTCATTTCTGACACCCCAGTGTAACTCAAAAGCACAAAGCAGGATCCAACAGGACATTCTGTGCTCTGGTGGACAAGCTTCTCTTAGCTTGGGTCTGCAGCACCTGAATTTCAGTTGGCAGTGTGCCTACCAAGGACTAACCATGTCCAGGGCCAGCATAACTCCCACAGCTAAGGGGCAAGAAGGGATGGGTATTCACAAAAGCTTGTTTAAATCTACAGAGGTTAAGCTTACTCTGTAGTCAATAAGATAAGCCTGTGCTTAGGCAATCTGAATCATATTCTGAAGAAATCGCTTTTTCCATTGACCTCACGCAGACCCTGGGGAATTGAGCTTCGCAAGGGAAAAGCCACTTCCTCCCCAGGAAAGTGCATTCAAGCCTAAATGGCTGTGGGTTCACCAGCTTTTTACGTGCCGCAGATTGCTGTTGGACTCCAGCGCTGCATGAGCACTGTAGATCTGCATGCCTGCAGGTGGTACAAGGCATCTTCCACCATTGTACCTGTTTCACTTGGCTCTTATGTCAACCTTCTAAAACTGGCTGGCACCAATAATCTGGTACAGTGTGGCTTAGGTTTCATTTACACTGCATGTTGTTTCATGCCTTCAAAGGTCTGTGAAGATTAATACCAGGCTGACTGGTATGGCACGGTACGTAGGAATGTGAGTATAGCCCAAGTTTTTCTCTGCTGAACTTCGCACAAGGGCATATCCTGCCTCCATTCCGCATGAAAGAGGGAGCAGGCTTCCACTTACCTGGTGTCCTCTCTGATCCTCAGCAGCCACAACAGGGTAGCAGTGTGGCCTGTCCTTCAAAGGGAGCACCTGAAGACAACAGTTCCATACAGTTACTTACCATTTTTAGCTGATAAAGGTGTGAAGCCAAAGGAAGGAGGCTGCCACAGTAGCCAAGAAAGGGGAAAGGTCTCTGAGAGTGGTGGCCCCAGGGAGGCAGAACAATTTTGTTACAAGGTTCCTTTAGATTACTGTAAACAATTCAACTGTGTCCTAAACATGACTGGGAGTGGCAGCACATCCATGCTGAGCCACGTAAAAAAGCCAGCTGCCCCATGCCCAGGCAAGTATCGTTGCCAGCAGGTTAACCAAGGCCATAGGCAGAAGCAGTTTTACTCAGGATTACATCTTGTCACTGCTGCAAGCTCCGCTGTCTGAAATGTGGAAGAAGATGTAGATCAGCTGAATAGAAGAGTCCCCAGGAAAACAAACAAACAAACAAACAAGCCAACCAACCTCATCTACATTCTGACAAAGAGAAAAAAATTCTTTAAGTAATTTGGGACGGGAAAATTGAGTTGGAATGAAATATTTGCCTGTTGGTCTTAATAGCTGCAGCTCTGCTATCTATTTTCTCTCCCGCTTCCAGACTGTCAGCAGGGATTGAGTGTTCTCCTGGAGCCAGGGATGGATTTCCTGAATGGTGACAAATAGCAGTAAAGCCTGAAGCCAATTCCACAGTGAAATCATTATATAAATTGCTCTTTCCTGCAGAAAGAGATGGATGAAAAATAAAACAAATGAGAAAATAGTATGAAATGAGTAATCTTACAGTTCAGTTACAGGAAGCAAAAATAACTACTCCAACAACGATGCTGGCTCAGTCAGGGAGCCAGGCGTTACAAGGAGTACACCTGTAAAGGAAAATTTCAGTTGAGGATTTCTGAAAAAAAACTGAAAACTAGATTGGTCAGGTGCAGAATGATTTTCCAAAAAGACAAAATAAAACTCCAGAGCTGTGAAAACTAGAGCACAGTGAGTGCAGGCAACTACAGTATTTATTATTATTATTGTGGTAGGGCACAGAAGCCTTGATCTTGATCTTACGTGCAGGGTGCTGTACAAAAAGAGTGTTCTGATTCAGAGATTGAAAACTAAACGTAAGACCAGAAACATGACACACATTTGTCACAGACACAGGGAGCATGAGGAAAGAAAAGCAGACAGTGTACTGCCAAGTTTTTTTATAGGCCATACAGACAAGGAGAGCATTGGAGAGAGCTCTGAAAGATGATTTTCTCAACACACATTAATAAGGGGTTGGTTGCAAGGCTGGGAGAAAGTGTAGAGATGTTTGAAATGGTAACAAGTAGTCAGTGGAACTGGTCATCGCAACCTGATCTCAGGGAAGAGCTGACGCCCTGGTAATGCTCTGAAACAGATGAACAGGGATGGGCTAGGGAAAGACAGGCCTTGAAGAGGTAGGCATATGACACACAAGAAAGGAGAGTTAGTAGACAGTAAAGAAAGAAGTGACACAGAGTGATGGGCTAAGAACAGTCCTGCATTGTGAAGGCACGGGCTTGGTTACTGAAGAGTTTTCTTTCCCCCTCTTGTTTCTCAGGGGGAGAAGCAGTGTTTCAAGGGAGAGTAAGACAATCATTTGACTGTGTTAAGAGATTTATGGTCTGACTTTACCATGTGTTAAAATATTGATTCTCTTTCTAACATATGCTTCAGATATTGACTTTTTTCTCTATATAGAAGACTGACTTCTGCATACAAAAGCTGGAACTTCATAGAAGGATCCAGCGATGCTGGGTAAATACAAAGTGATGTAAGTGAAGCACAAGTATCAGATTTTTTCCACTCAATTAAATAAAAAAGCAAAAGAGACACGGAGCAGTCCATGGCAGTGAGAAGCTGGAATAATTAAACAATAATACGACAGACGGTGCATTTACGGGCAATTACAGCATGCCTCTGCTGGCACTTTAAGGCACAAGGCCAAAGACTTAAGCGATTCAAACCACACAAGTAGAACAGTAACCTCCTAGAAATGCCAGTATAGAGCATCTGGCTTGGGAGCCCAGAATGGGACTTACACATAGCAATAAGACAGGCAGGCAGGTGTCTGCATTTACTGGATGTTACTGCTAGAGACAGAGCAGGAAGAGCAGCCCGTCAAAAAGCTGTTTCTGTGTCCCTTGGATAATACTTTTCCAGGCACATTTAGGTATGTAGCGCTAAAAGACAAATCTTCACGGTGAATAAGGACATTTCCTCTTCTCCTGCGCATACAGCTTGAGGATACCACTGCATCAAATGATGGCAGATTTAAAGTATTTCAGAAAGCTCAACTAAAAGAAATCACTCATCTGTCAACTCCCAAAAACAAGGGCTGGCTTAAACATCAAGCTATCAAGTTTCAGGCTCTGAAGGCATTTGGGATTTCCTCAGGGGGTCACATGAGGCTTTCTGTTCCCCACCTTACCCCACCCAGCAAACGCAAACCACCTTCGTCCTCCTGCCTCTGAAGAAGATGGGCTCTGTAGCCCTTGGTACCACTCAGCAGCTTAACAGGACAATTGCATGAAATCTGCACAAGTATTCTTGAAAGTATTGGTATGTGTTATTCAACACATGTCACAGTCATGCTGGTACGCTACCTTTCTGACCTTGTCAGCACATATAGAAGTGAAACAAGCTGTAGAGATTTTTAGAAAAGAAAAGAGAGAGATCTCCCTGGAAAGCAAACACAGATCGGGTGTTGTTAAAAGCTTCTTAAACTGTCAACAAAGTATTTCTTTAAACTCAGAACAGAAAATCACCTTCAAGACAAGGAATTCTCATGAAAGTGCCTTTATTTTTAAACACCCCATGTCTGCAGCTACATGATTATACAGGATACTGAACCAGATTTTTGGTTTTAAAGTATGGACTTAATTCCAGACTTTCTTGTCATATGGAAAAAATGGAAAACATGAACTTGAAAGGCTCAAACAGCAGAATGAATATAAAAAGCATTTAGCATGTATAAAGACAAAACCCAAGCCTCATAAACAAATGTGAATGGCAACATTGCTTCACCTAAATGCTTTTTTCTACTACTTAGTAGGAGATGTTTCTCAAGACTTAAAATAAGTGCTGTTTTGTATCTGCAGGGCTTTCAGCAAGCAGTGCCCCACGTTACGAAACTCTCCAGATTCCTGCAATGCACATCTCTGCTGTCTGCTGCACTCAAGAGTATCTGGGAAGAGGAGGAGGAAAACAAGCTTATCATTTATAAAATTATTGCTGGTTTTGTGGTTGTGAGGCTTTCTGCAGTGTACAAGAATAACTTGGTTGTGACATCAGTAAAATAAGGATATGCAACCTAAAGTGCATTGCCCTCTCGGTGGATACCACTCTCACGCTTTGTCAAATAACTTTGGGGTTTCTATGAAGGTCAGGTCTTAGGATTTTAGGAAGCTGCATGCCATGGGGACACAACTTGAGACCTGAGCATCACCACGCTGTGCGCAAGGACAGTCTTGTTCTGACTTCTGAAGCCACATGAGGCGGCACCAAGACAATGCACTGATTGAGCACGGTTCCACTGCAAGTGCGTGGTGCTTTTCCCGGATTGAAGGGTTTTAGCAAAGTATTTCAGCTTTCTAGCTATTTCTGGCAACCGGAAAGGCCCATAAGCGAAATGAGTGTATGTTCAAGTACATGTCGACCCCAGAGGCAGAAAAATGGCAAAAACACGGTATAACTATGCTGTCTGTAGCAGAAGATCAGGTCCCTCACCTGTAATTGGAAAAGTCACATATTCTCCTGTTCTTCTACCAACAAAACAAGGGGAATTAGGTCCTCTATGCTACATTTTCTTCTCTCAACTATGGCTAACATCACTCTAGTGAATAAATACCAGCCTCACTCAAAGCTAAACCTATTCTTGTTTTTAAGGCACTTGGCGATACTAAGCTGCAGACAATGGTCATGCCTCTCCCCTCTCTCTTACAATCCTTCCAGTCCTGAGGGTGGTAACTGTGTTTTTCCCCCAGTGGACAGAGGTGTCTTAAAAGCAGACTCACTAGAGACTGTCAGAAACAATCTCCACAATCATGCCTGTCCCAGTGCTATCAGCTTTCTAGATAGGCTGCCAAGTTGGCATTTGACTAGCTAAGAAAATGGATTTAGCATACGATGCCAGATTCCACTTCTCAGTCAGTAAAATGCTCAAGTAACAAACTGAGTTGACCATTGTTTCTTATCACCAAGCAAACAAACTTCGTTGGCAGGAAAACTGCGTTTGGAAAGTGATTCCCTACATGACTGAGATGGGCTCTGGTTGCTAGAAATGCCAGTCCTCACATAATGCTGGAGTCCAGGTGGTCATCGGCACTATGAAGAACACTGTCAAAAAATCTAGCCTGCAATTTGATTTCAATGTCTTGCTTTTAGTTCATCTTCTGTTCCTCTGCAGGCCATATATGATACCACAGGAATAACCATCGGTTTCACAGCACAAGATTTTCAGTCGTAACTAGCTGTCTTTTATGTTCATTTTTAGCCACAGCCTTACCTAAGATGATGGATCAGCTTTTGCAAACAAACAACTACCAAATTACTGATCTGCAAATCACATGTACTATTTAAAATGCCCCGGTCTACAAACATCCAGTCTTCATAAATCGGTCCCTAGTACTTTCCCTTCTAATCAGTATGAAGTACTAACTGGCACACAGACTATCACACCAGACAAAAGAGCTTTTCCCATGGGAATCAGCGGGAACGCTTCTGTGCCCTTCAAACGGTAGAGAAGGACGTCCCAAGCAAGCACATCCATTGTATAGTCTCATCAATGCCAATCTTCTGACCTGAAAGTGGAACATGTGAATCACAACAAAATGGGCTTACTTCTGCACTGCCCCGGACCAAACCAGAAGTGTTGTCTTTGGCCGACTCCACAAAAGGCAGGAAGCAGGAGACCCGTGCCCAGCCCCTGCAGGGTCTCTGCTGGCCTCCAACCCAACCAGCAGGCAAGACTTCCAGCGAGGTGGAAGCCGGCTACCTGGGGGACTGTCAGTTTCCTACTCTAGGTTGCCTTAGAGGAAAAAGGAAATGGTTCTGGAACAATGCAGACAGAGGCTTTAAATAACTATCAGAGAGGTGCCGCTTACTGGAAGTTTTATCACAGGTCTCCCAGCAAACCTAAGCCTTGGATCCCTGAGCTGATGGGTCCACAGCGTGGTGCATGAGATATCAGAGGGAAGCACGCAGCCAGCTGCATTGAGGCAGAATGGAAAAGAACGATGAGCAAAAATTATTTTCTTCCTTGTTTTATTCATCCACACCCAGTCCCTATGCCATAGCAAGCATCTCTATCTTAAAACCATTAAAGCCATTGCCACCACCCTAGGTGAGCAGGATTACGAGCCGGAACCGTCGATCCCCACGCGAAGGCCAAAGCAGACAACCTGTGTGGGGCACGCTGGCAAGCTCATTAGCAAAATCTAAAATTACGCGTCCGGGATCGGGGCGGTGCTAGGGCATCGCGCAGGCACAGGGACACCCGCTGTGCCGTCCCCACCGAGCCGGGTCGCGGCGCGGCTTCGCGGCGGGGGGCCCAGCGGGAAGCGGCTGGAGGAGCCGGCAGCGCCCGGGGGGGACCTCGGGGGCACCGCCTGGTCAGGTTTGGCGACATTGAAGCCCTCAGCCTTTAGAAAGACACCGGCTTTACTGCTGTTTACATTTTCAACAGCGCCATGATTCGCATCGCGAACGCCGGCACGCTGCCTGAAAAACCGAATGGGAACGCGAACGCCCTGGCCAAGCCCGACTGCGGGACGGTGCCTGCGCGGAGGGTGTTGGTGGCTGAAACGCAAAAAAGCCGCAAAGCCCGAGTCCGGCGGGGCGGACGGCCGCGGCAGGCAGCGGCGCACGGCGGCCCCGCGCAGGGGAACGGCGCCGCCCCACCGCAGCGGGAAGCCGGGAGCAGCCGCTGGGGCCCGGGCCCGGGCCGGATCTGCGCGCCCCCACCGCAGCGAGCCCGGGCCGCGGCCGCCCCGCCGAGCGCCCGGCTGCCCGCTGCCCACGCAGGACGCAGCCGCGCCCGGCCCGGCGGCGGCTGGCGGGGAACCGGCTGGCAGGGAGCCCCGATCCCGCCCCGGCGCAGCCACCGCGGTTCCCGGCGCGCCCCGCGGCACGCCGTGGCCTGCAGCTCCCGGCACGGCTGTGGGCCGCCAGCCTCCCGGCGGACTACAGCTCCCGTCATGCAGTGTGGCAGCGGGGCCCGCACACCGCCGGTGCCGCCGCGCAGTGCAGGCCGGGAGCGGTAGTTTTGTCGGCGGGAGACGCGCCCTCCCCCTCAGCGAGGGGTCGCCGGTGCGGGCGGTGCCAGCGCTCACTGCCGCGCCGGAGCCGCCATGCCGGAGGGGAAGGCAGCGTTCCGGGAGGTGCTACCCAAGCAAGGTACCGGCGGCGAGCGCGCTCCGGCAGCCGGCCCGGCCCGGCCGCGGCCCCGGCGCTGACGCTGGGCGCTTGTCTCCTCTCGCAGGGCAGCTGTCGGTGGAGGACACGGCCGGCATGGTGCTGTGCAAGCCCAAGGTGCTGCCCCTCAAGTCGGTGTCGCTGGAGAAGCTGGAGAAGCTGCAGCGGGCGGCGCTCGAGGCGGCGCGGCCGGAGGGGGCAGCGCCGCAGCCACAGCCCTAGCCGGTCCCGGGAGGGGCGGGGGCCCGGACCCGCAGCCCGGAGGTACCGCGATGTAACGGAGCTTTGCGGATTAACGGCCGGCTGAGAGCACAGGAGCTGTTGCCGGGCTGGGGAGCGGGGGGAGGCGGGAGGCCCCCTCCCAGACCTTTTCCCTGGAGAGGTTCCACTTCGTCGCTTTCAAGGCGACGTTTTAAATAAATACGTCTTTTGGCTTGTCGAGTCCAGCAGGTGACAGAACCTCGGCCGGGCCCTTTCGGACAGCGGGGGGCGGCGAGTGACACCCCCCCACCGGCCCCAGTAACGGCTTACCAGGCTCTCTCGCGTGCTGCGGCGCTCCTCTCCCGGAGCACAGCGTGTTCCCGGCCCTGTCACGGCTATTCCCAGCATTGCTAAACACCTGAAATCTTAACATGAAACCGAGAAACACAAGGGAGCAGGAGAGGCTCCGCCGCGCTGCTTAAGAGAGTCTTAGATCCGCCTTGTTGTTGAGAAAGGGCTTGCCAAAGCTGCTCTGCACAGACAGCGTTCAAGATACCTCGGTGGCAGCCTGGATGCTCCTACGCAAGCCACTTGTTTTTCAAAAACATATTTGGTAAATACTTACCATGAGTTTAATTACTCAATGCTCTTCTGTTAAGTGCAGTACAAAAGGGTAGTGTTAGATGTACGGCTTAATTGCAGAGATTTAAACACAGTTAAATACCTTCTGTTTTACAAAAAAAGGAGGCAGAAAGGAGCGCTTCACAAAAAATATTTTTAATATGTTTTACCAGAACTTTTTGCTTTTCCAGTTACATAGAAAAAAAGACTAGTTTGGTACATGGGGGCTAAAACCAACCAGTGTTTTCCCCTGGAACAGATGAATTAATCTTATGACCCAACTCCCATTTTCTTGGGCTCTTCAGAACAAAGAAACAGCTATTTTTCCTCCCAAAGCACAGTATTTCAGCAGCAATGGAAATGGGATCACAGCAGCTTAACTTGACCCTTCTATAAAGCTTTGTATAAACCAGTGATTTTATGATGACAACACTGTCCTTGAAAGAAAGGGTGGCAGTCAGACATTGATGCAAACATGGAATGATCAGGTCATAAACATATGGCACTTAAAAAGATAGCTTATTTGAAGGCACCACCACAGCAGAGTGGCCAGTTGTTCTACTATATGCCCAAAGAAAGAAGTTTTCTTTCTGAAATTTATAAAACTACTTAAAAAAAAAAAATGATTTGTACCCAAAACATGTGCTTTTAAAAAAATATGAACTGTTCTAAGCAACTCTTTAAAATTTTGGTATATTATATATGTGTATACATATATACATACACACACCAAAAAAGCATGCGTGTTTGTATATATATAGATATCTGTTTTCCCTTTTAACTTTTAAGGCTTCAGGAGTTGGTTCTCACGTTCAGTAGCTTTCTAGCTTAAGACGACCTCCATCTCCTTCACTCACAAAACGCTTTCTGCCCCTGTATGAAAGTAAAAAGTATCTTTTCAGTAATTCAGAGTAGCATTGCTCATTTTTTCTTATCTATCACTGAGAAGAATCCCTCGCTTCGGAGTCAAATACAAGGTGTGCAAGTTCAGCATAATTAGCCAACATTCTTGATCACTGATAAAATTGCTTAAAATCCATCTGAACCTTACATACATGTTTATTTGCAAGAAGCTTTTCAAAATTTGCATTGTCAAGTGCTTTCTACTTTGCTTACCTCTTCATGTTCACACTTGCAAAAGATGCTAGTCTGAAAGCCTAGGAATGGTGGGTTTCTACCCAAAACTGAAGCAAATAAGCCAAAAATGCCTCTCAATGTATTAATGGTAACAGTAGTACAATCAAGCTTTTGTTGCAGTGATGACTTTCAACCCTCCCACACCCCAAACCTGCAAAATATTTGCTACCAAGACACACAAACTCAATTTTAAGTCTAAAGTCCACAAATGGAGGCTGTTTTTGATAAAGACACATTTCAAAATCCAAATGTATTGCAAGCTGTTAAGACTATTTAAGAAGCCTAATGAAACACCCTAACCAGAAAAGATCTAATAAATAGTATTCCCAATGCATAAAATTGCAAATAATAGCTTTATTATCCTATTTTAAAATTTACATGTATTCCTCACGGGAAGTGAAACTTATTAAATGTATTGTGACCAGTAAGGA
Source organism: Falco biarmicus (assembly GCF_023638135.1). Taxonomy (NCBI): domain Eukaryota; kingdom Metazoa; phylum Chordata; class Aves; order Falconiformes; family Falconidae; genus Falco; species Falco biarmicus. The sequence continues at coordinate 23,027,416 of NC_079296.1, forward strand.
GAGGACAAAACAGTGATTAGCTATTAGTTAGTTCAAACAGCATTATCTATGCTATGAATAAGTAAACTGTAACAAACCAAAAGCACTATACAAATCATGTGACAGATATGAAGGGATCAGGTGTGTGGAGTTTATTCTACATAAGTATCCTATCCCTTCTGACAAACATGAGAATTGGTTGCCTCATCTTAGAACTCTATTGATGCCATTTGGTATGTTTAAACCATTTTTTTTTTTCCCCAGGGTTTTTTTCCCCCCACTGTAGCTGAGTTTTTCACTGTCGCCTACACGGATCATTGTGACACCTGAATCCTCCATCTCAATACTGTACTGATCTCTGCCAAGCAAACCAGCAAAACAGAGGAGTGGCAGGCCTTCGTCCTCCGGAGAGCATACAGGCAATGCTGCCTGCGACTCACTGGAGGCTTATTTTCCTCAATAATTTATTCCATCCTCCACATAACAGGTTTCACATCACTGCAGCTTCTTAATAAACTTTTTACCATTCCAACCCTCTGCTTCTCCATCCTCCGTAGTTTCCAGTTCTAATCTGTAATACCTCGGTCATAACATCCTGCTTTCTGTAACTTACAATTGGGACAAAAAGCAGGGCCCTCACCTATCTACAATAAAACAAGTACCTTGAAGGACAGAGGTCTCGCAGTGGTTTGGAGATTATTCCAGCCTGAAAGCACTCCTCTACAAACCTCTCAAGCACAGAATAGGAGTGTGGCACATCCAGGTTAATATCTGGGATTTCACAGTAAACTCGTTCATAGCCCTGCAATATAAGAATTCAAACAGTGATCTGGTTATTCTGTGATTTTATTACAAAATTTTTAAATACCCTTTTGCACTCAGAATTTGTTTTTCAATATAGTTTCATGTATACTATGGACAGCTTCAAGAAACCTAAAGCAGAGCAGCTGCAAGTCAGTGGAAAAGCAAGGTATAATGCCAGCCAATACCAAACACAGTATTACACAACTACCCATCGGCATAAAAATACCACCTGAATTTTTAACTTCTCTAGAAGTCAGAAATCCAGACAGTACAGAATGTGTAAGTTAGCCTGGTTGCTATCACATGGGTAGTAACAAGGAAGATAAGTTAGTTTTTCTTCCATGTAAATAACAAGAGGTGGCCACAGGTCTCCACAACAGTTTATGCAGTAAGAGAAACACTGGTGACAACCAGAGATGACTTCAGCACTTCGTGTCAGCAGTACAGCTGGGTAAACTCTGACACAAGTCTTTGAGTGGTACCTAGTTTGCCCTGGGATAGAATGGCTGTCTTACATATTTATACCTAGAAACAAAGCCATGGATTATTCCAACTGTGTAAAATATTACCTTCTATATACTGTTCCAATTGACATTTGTAATTAAGTGGGTCCTTACTGTACTACTACAATTATGAATAACTACTGGATAAAAAGAAAAATTCTATTCAAGAAAAATGAAGCTATATTGCAGCATTTTAAATGATTGGTTTGAACCACGCAATTGCATAGAAGCACCTGGAAATCTCTGACGATTCGAATATTCTGCACCTCGCAGTTCTACAGAGAACTACCACTCAGAATTCATTTGTACTTCTGCCAGTTCATGACAGCTACCATACACGTATCAGTGACAGATTATTTGTAGGGGATACAGAATGACCACAGAGTTTTTTAAAAAGCGAGTCAGCAACAGACTACAAATAGTACTTAAAAGGAGGCAAAAACTATATAAATTTTGGAAGACCTTATCCAAAATTCTCTAAACGTCACACTTACTCTTTTCATTTGGTCCACAGTAATGACAGAAGACCTCCAGAGAGATTTCAACAAATCCAGTATCATTTTAAAGGTCTTTTCTCCAGTTGACTCCAAAACCATTACAACAGCCTAAGACAAATCATGCAAGTGTTGTTAACTAAAAGCAGTGGTTCAAGTACATATTGTGGAAGCATATGAGGTGCAAAAAGGAGTGAATGCGTTATTTATTACGCATTTTCTGGGGAGACAAGTCCATTTGTTATATGCATGCACAATTTCAAGGCATGACTATTGTTTGAAAAGAAAAACTGATTAAAATTTATTTGGATAAAGATAGAAAGTATGAAAAACCAGAAAGGACTAGACAGTGAAAAAACACTGCCTTTCTGGCTCTGGTTTGAGAGATACATGACTATATCCATATGGTTGCTGAGTACAGATGGCAATTAATTAATTTCGTATCTGCAATGTTAGAAGAACTTAGAAGTTTAAAACCTACAAATCTGCACATCCCCCATCAACTAAAAGGATTCTGTTTGTCTATCATGAAGGAATTTTCTAAAAGGAGTCAATTTACTGAAAAGAAAATGTTGTAGATTGTGGGTGTTCAGCTTATTGGTAAACAACCATTTCCCGATCTGGCAGATAAAAAGAGTACAAGTGGGAACAAGTCTCCCAGATACAGCAGAGAACTTTCTCTCATGTAGTCTGGTTCTGAAATATCTCCAAGCTTTTACAAGTGTGCTAGATTGAACAATCCCACCCTGAAAAGGAAGCTCTATAACTTAACAAAAACAGGTAACACCCATTAGAATACCCAGATATCTGAAACTAAAAGAAAACAAACACCAAAACAAAGCATGGAGTTTTGCTGCTATTGCTCAGCAGAAAATAAACCGAGCTTTGCTTTTTCAAGAATCTGGAATAATCTGAATTCAGCTATTTAGCCAACAAACAAAAATTAACTCTGGATCTTCCCAGAGTTAGCAGCAGCTTACTTGTTGCATAATGTGTACACAAACAAGCACACAACCTTTAACTTTGCATGAAACTATGTTAGTTATTCAAATAACATCAGAACAAACACCTGAGCTTCAGATTCCAGTTGTATTATTTTGCATGCCCACATCAAATCAAAACCAAACCTGTTCGTATTACTGAAAATTATTAAAGGGACTCTGACTTCTCCTTACTTCATATACAAGTTCATGGTGAAAATGGGGTACTTCCAGTTCCTGAAGGCAACGTTCAGCTTCCAGTACATCTCCAGAAAGCAAATACTCTTTCAGCAACATGTCAATCTATTGAATTTTAAAACAAACACGAAGCCCAACACTAATTAGACATGAAATTTAAAAGCTGTCAACTGTTTTGATAATCTGCAATCAACCCAGCAGCAAGTTAGCTCCTGAAACTTGCTGCTAGTGTTTTTATAAATGTGATTAAATACAGACATTAATTACATTGAGACATTATCAGCAACCTGAAACACAATGTAAGCCAAATACCTATCCATAGTGTTAATACAGACACACAAGCACCGAAAACATTGCTTCGTAACATACATAGCACCATAAAAGGTTAATATGGGTATAATTAAGTTTATCTTCTCTCCTGAACTCCTCCTATCATCTGTTACACTCACAACCTAGAAATTATAACAGGACCTTTTCCTTCCAACCTGCCTACTTCACAGCATGGGTCTCTGAACATTCCTGCTTCTTCATCTCTCTTTTTTTCAGTTATTACTGTGCTTTTAATCAGTGATGCCAAAAAATAATAATAGTATATCTAGTTTAGCCAGTTTTATCTTGGCTCTTCTAATTACTTCACCATTTTATATTGTAAGCTCTTAAAAAGTTAATTGCTTAAAAGGTTTGCTTAAAGCAAAAATGAATGTATACTTGCAATGCGGAGTATTGTACTAGCACGTTCCCACCACTGACAAATACTACAAAAATCAAAAAACCAATCTACATCAGTTTTTAAAAACTACTTTGGACCCCAGAAGCAACACGCAAGACTTTTGCTACAGGATGTATGTATCTCTTCCTTCCAGCCCAAACAGGATAAGCTTAGACAAACAGTAAACCCTTCTCTCTCCAGAGTTTTGTAGAAGTCAGTTACCTCTTTAACAAGGTGTTTCACAGACTGCTGGCCACCTCCTGACCCCCACACATTGTCTATACGCTTTCCGCCCTTTGTCATACTCAGCAACACAGTAGCTCGGTCCAGTGCAGCTCTAGAAAGCAAAGTGTTTCAAAAAGTTACTACAGAACTTCAGTAAAAGGCATCTGTAACTTCCCACACTGCTACTCCTGTTTGGGCAAAGCGAGCAGATCCCTGAGAAGAGGTCAGGGTCAGCAACTCCATGGGGACACCTGGATGAAGAAGCCAGGAAGTAGCTCCCCACTTTCTCTTTCTGCTACCTTTACACATTTGGTTATACTATGCTAAAGACAGCTAACAATCCTGTGATGGCAGCAGACCTGACCCGTCAATGGAAAACATGAAACATCCTCACAAGAGAGAATTTAGTATTTTCTTATGCAGAGATGGATTGTATCTGGGCTCCTCCAAGAATGCAGCTTGGCATGTGTATCTCAAAACAGGCATCAGTTGCTTCCAAACTGAAGAACAGCTTTTCTATTGAGATTTTATTTTCTGTTTGGGTCTAAAGAATTATGAAACCTTGAGAATTTAAGCCAAAACAGCACACAAATATGTAGTTGCAAAAAGACAGCATGAACTAGGGAAGCTTGCCAGTCCATTGAGAACTGAATGAAAAAGGAAGTAAGGTGACAAAAAAAAAAAATCCCAGATCCAGTTAAGCACCATCCAGCTAAAGAAGGAACAGTTATCCCGATTCTCATACTGGGGGCTAGCCAATAACAGTAACTATTCACCAAGATTTAACAAACAGAAAAGACTGGCCAAGAAATAGCAAAGGCAGCAAAGCATCCCAGATGTGCACTATGCAGGCTACAATCCTTCAAATCACAGGCCACAGTTGTATAACTGACAGACAATTTTCACAATTTGAACCCTCAAGTTAGGCAGCTAAACATTTCCCTTCCTCCTAGAAGTACCCAACTATATAATCATTACAAATGGAATGTTTAGAAGCTACAAGAGTTTAGCACCTCTCTATCAAGCCTTAAACATACACTTAATGGGGGAAAAAAATAATAAAACATGACTAGTTATTAAAATGTCCCTCTTTGCCAGACATTGCTCCTTCAAACTTCTCACCCTGACATGGAAAATAATTATACTTCTTGATGAATACAGCGTTACAGAGAAAGTTTGGGAAAGCACTGCACTAGCTTTATAAGGCAAACCAGTTAATCCCTTGTGTATTTCACAACATTTACAACAGCTGTCCTGATGCTATATTTACTCATTAATCACATTAAAGCTTCTTCTAAAGACAAAACCTTTTATAATCACTTCTTATTTCAGGTCATTTTATTTTCACCCTCACACATAAGCTGGACAACAAACCTGACAAACTGAGCTCAAATGTATTAATACATTTTTCAGGCATTTTCAGTCTTTCTCCTCTGACCTGAGTCATTCTGGATTTTATTGTTAGTTGCAAATTTTGTGGGTTTCTTTTTTATCATTTTAAATGAAAAAAATTAGAAGTTAGAGAATCACATGATTTATCCTTAAGTTCTAAATTCCTGGCCATCGTTTTTGGCACCTGGAATAAAAAACTGCAGCTATACAGAAAGCAAGAAAGTTACCGAGCTTGGACACAATCCACAGTGCCTTTGTAGCCATCTATGTAGGTACTGCTTAGAATCCCATCTCCAACAGCTCTAGCAATAAACTGGCCAACCAACTGCAACAAAACAAGCATTTTTAATTAAATGTGAATTTCAAAGTAGTTCTAAGTAGACTATTACACAATGTGCTTGGTTGTCAGATTTTATTCAAAGTAGCCATCTCAAAGTAAAAACAGCCTGGGAAATTGGCAGGGGGTTACAAACAGTAAGGCAATCCACTGATATTCTTCAAAATACAGAGTCTATTTCAGTTTACTGGATCAGGATTAGCCACAAAAGAAAAAGCTTTTTTTTTTTTTTTTTGCTAGCATAAAACTTTACATATATACCTGTGGTGCCCTGGGAGAATCCAACGCCAATTCAGGCAGTTCTTTAAGCAACCTATCAAACGATTTTTCCACATCAGTTTTGCTTACTACTGTCCCACAAAGGTCAGAGATAAGCTTAGATGTCATTTCCCGGTGACTAGCCTTCCCCTCTAATGCCAAGGAAACAGCCAGCACTGGCACACTGTATTTCATTTCACCAAGGTTTAAATTCTTCAGCATCTCCTACATAAGATTTGAAAAACAGAACAGATTAAGATTTCCTAATTTTAATTCTATAAATACATTTTATACAAATATATTACAAATATATAAATATTTATATGCATGTATTTATGTATTTGCATATAAGCTTCTGCTCATGTAACGAATATAACTGCTTAGGTATTCTTATTGCACATTTCTTGCCAACATCTCTATACGCTCATTTAAAACTAGCATTTGGATTCCCATGTATGCTACAGGTTGCCCTCTAAAATAAAGTAGTAAAAAGGCATGCAACATACCGAAACTTCATTAGTATCTCCGTGTTCAAAATACTCCTGTATGATTGGTGTTAAAGTTTTTTCAAATGCTCTTTCATCCAGAGGTAAAACTACTGTTTCATAGACACAGTTCTCCTATTTTAAAAGGCAACACAAGCAGATACCCTTTTGTAAATAGTAATGTCTCTTCTTACATCTTATGCAGTGCTAATAGCATCAAAATGCGTCTTCTAAATCCTTATTTCTTTAGTCTTGGTAGTCAGTATTCTGCCAGAAAACGGATTATGTCTCTACCATTAAAATGTGGACAACACTGGCTAAGTGTCATGCTTTCTTATATTTTGAATTACAGCTGAATTCAACTGAAAGGCTGAATTTACTGTTGAACAATGGCAAACACTCCAATCTGTTCCAAGGATTCTGCTGATACCACATGAACCCAGAGATCAAATGCCTACGTACTGATGCGACAGCAACAGAAACCCCTGTCCCAGCCCAGCAGTTAGCTATGCCACAGCACAAGATTTAACTTCCAGCACCTCTCCCTGCAAGTGGCACTCCAGTCCCCAACAGCAAGCCTGCCTGGTTTTCCTCTTCCTTAGTGACTGCGGGACCAGACAGGCCATAGCACGTAAAATCAGAGAAAAGGCATTTACAGAATATTTGTGAGCAAATATGTTCCCTAAGGGGAAAAAAGAATCACACAGCAACAGCCTCCTATATAACCTGGTCCTGCAGAGTTCTAGCACAACCAGATCTCCCTGCTGGAATTCAGTTCCCTACTCCTTGCAGACTACAGAAGTAACATTCAGAGCAATACTACAGGGCACAGAAATCCGAACAAAGAAGTTTTTCAACTAATGCTTTTTGGAAAGAAGCTTTCCATGATCAATAAGTATAGCAGAAGTCCAGAAGCCTAGTCATATCAGTCCCCATTTACAACCTTAGAAAAGCTAAGCATACAAAAGTTCCACAGAATATTCCTCTTCATTAAACTTTCCTTTATGCACTCAGTTTCATTTTTAATAGCTAGCTCTGTTAACATGAAGCACTGAATTGCAGGGAAAAAACCTGATACTGGAAGAAGGTTTTGATATTCCCACATACCACTGCCTCAGCAGCTACAGCAAACAGCCTCTGCTCAAAGGACACCACCATCACTCTGCTTATGTTATATAGTATTTACTTGTGGTCTCACAATTGTATTGATCTCAGAGACTTGGAAATCTGCATTGGTAATGTGTTCCCTTTCCTCAGTGATTTAATGTTATAAAGCACCCTTTGCCCAATGAGCTTTACCTCCCCACCCCACCAAGCACGGCTGTAAGATACAATCTTCCACAACATACTCAAAATACGCATAAACAAAATATCCAAGGCTATCGACTTTGCACTAGTTTGAAGCATTTATACTAAGTAGATACAAGACACTGGAAGGGTTGTGAATACAGGGAAGAGAAAAATCCATAAAGGATACCGTCCCCTACTAAACTCCTGACTTGATAAAGTCTGTGTTGTTTTTATCATGGTACCTGTTTGCAATATAGAGCAGCACTGCAACATTCTCCGCCATGGGAACCAGCAGTAAAGAACACACTTGGGAAAGGGGTCCTGCCTAGTCAGGCACAGAAATAGGGCTAAGATTACACTACGATACTTCCACACCAGTTGTCTCTAGCCAATAATCCGCTCTTGAACATAAAAATGAGCACTTAGTACAGCCAGACTGATATTCACATAACTGACAAGGTTAAACTTCTATTAGTATCAGCATCACAGCAATTGAAATCAATAAAGGAAATAAAACCCATCATGAAGAAATTATTTGCCTACCTGATCATCATCATAATTAGGATCCTTAATATCTACTTCTTCCACATCATACACTTGGCCTGGTGTTCCCCAGACTCCTTTACCACCCGCTCCACCTGGTAAAATATGGGGCAGTAAGTACGAACGCCAGTTCACAAAGAATACTTCCGAGTTCAACCCAACATTCTTTCACTTAAGGGTAATGTATCACTGCTTGTGCCCACCTCCTGATTCTAACAATATACGCTGAAAAAGGTGTGTTTGTGTGACGTGTTCCCACATTACCAACCAGTCCTTTCATCACTTTCCAGTAAGATACTAGAAGCAGTATGAAACTACACATGCATTACTGAAGGCTGAAACTGCACTTTCAAACATAACCATGCTTTAAGTTTGCATTAATAAGAGTCCTGTGAACCACCAACAGTTCAAATTCTTGTACTAATTTCCAAAGAAAACATATTTATCTTAAAGACAAAAGTTAATTGTTGATACACACAGGAAATTTTCTGACAAGAATGCCACATACTATGAGCTCCCATTGCCATCTACTATCCAACACAAAGAACCAAATGCCTGCACAGAGACTGTAGCTTATGAAAATGATTCCCAGTGGGAAAAAAAAAAAAATATACTACGTTTTGGACAGAATCTTTATCATGCTACTCTCTGCACTAAGTTACACCAACCTTTCTTTGGTAGACCTCTTCCCTTTCCAGACCGGGATCGCCTGTCCAGGAGCTTCCCCTTGGGGCTCGTTGGTACACCACCAATCTTCAGCGTCTCTCCATTGTCACTAACAGAGTCTCCTCTCCCAGAATCTCTAGAAGAATTTTTCCTCAAGCGCCTCTTTGCTTTAGCATTTATTTTGGCTTCAGTAATTGAAGTTGCAGGAATCCAATTTCCATTGATTTCAGTCTTTTGTTCCCCAGAGACCCCATTTTCTTCATCACCGGAAAATGGAGCATCACTTAGATTCTCAAGTTCTTAAAAAGGAGACAGAGCAAAAAAATCTGTTATGAACAGTTTTATGTTAGAATACCAAAACACACTATATTTAAAAAGGATTACAACATTAAATAGAACTCTCATTTCCAACAGCATTAAGGCAAATGATGTTGTTTTTAAAATATGCCTACACATCACAGTAATAAGGAGTTCCTTATTCTCCTGCGCAGACCATCCACAATCTAAACAGAGCATATGTCGAGTTGGAAAGCAAATGAATAAACCATTTATAAACAGGTAAACCACAGAAAACCCCACCCTTGTTGAACAAAAACTATCAGAACTCTGCAGCGTGTAAGATGTAAGCGCCTAGTTCTCACTCCACCCACACATCTCTTGATTTAGAAACAAACAAAACTGCCAATAAGTATATTCTATAAGAACTCACTAACGTTAACAGACTAGTCACCGAAGTAAAATTAATTTCCTAAATCATCATGCAACATTCCCCTCATTCAAGGAATTTCAAACAAAGCTCACCAGCTGGAAAAGCAGTAATGCAGACTTAGAGGAATAAAAAAACATCACTACTCTTATTTTTTGTTTTTAAACCTATGAAAAAAAAAGTCATTTAATACAAAGCCTGGGGAGTTCCATAACGAAGACTCATAGAAAAGTAGTCTTTTGAAACAATCTGATCTCTCTCTTCTCTATGGATTGCCCCTCACTGTAGCTTTGGTCAAGACTGTTTAAAAAACGGCCATGGTTTATTTCCCAGCACAATCATATATAATAGGAAATTAGCTTTGTTTCATACCCAACAAAAAACTCTCACAACTTAAGGATATATACTTAAGGATAGATACAGTCTCTGAACACTGAGAAGTTCAGTAACTTCACTCTTCCAGGTAGTTAATGCACATTTAAAACTTGGATCTAAAGTCTTTTATTTCACAATGTTAGGATGTCCTGCACTTGAGCCATACGGTTCGGTACCAGTAGAATGTTTTACTGGGAGCATTATAAGCAAACGCCTAAGTTCTTCTTCCCCTTCTTAATCAAGATTAAAAAAAGCACCTGCGGAACTATTTACAGTCCAGGTAGTACCCTGGGAGTCCTTGCAAATTGGAAAACACACAAAGGAACAGCCTCAGCTCTCTTGTTACAAAGCCCTTCTTTTCTTTAGGATTCAGTAAAGTCTCAAAGATACTACCCATAGCTCCAGCCCTAGGAAATGCAATGACGAGGCACACAGAAGCTGCTTTTCCAGCTGTGCCAAGCCTGCATTACAGAAAAGCTCACTGCCATAAACCCAGAATATGAAAAGTATTTAAAATTTTTATTTGAACTTAGCTGAATGTATTACTTCACCATTCCAATACACTCTAGTTAGCAATGTTCATTTGGCAATACTTCTCAGAACTGTATTTTTTCAATTCAAAACAGGTTCATGAAATACTGTTTTGAAAACAAAGTGCACTAGTAAAACATTTCCAACCTCAAAGTACTTACCCATATCAAAGAGGATACTACACTACAAAATGAAGAAAGCTTGATGCAAGTGCCACCTCCATGATCAAAGTAGTAGCATTTAGATACTAGTGTTCAGAAATGTGAATGTTATACTGAACAATAATGCAGCCATTCCAGTCTAAGCTTCATCTTTCCACTCGTTACTCCCACAAAAGCATTCCTTTTATGCTTGCAAGCTAAAAAAGTATGCATTGCGTCCAGAAAAAGATCCCCCACAACAAGCTTTCTCAGTTTGTCTAACATTTTAATAAAACAATGAGAGATTTGCATAAAGCTAGCAGAGGGGAAAAAAGAGCAAAACCAAACAGAACAGGTTTCCTTCCTCTCATTCCCCAAGGAGACCCCATCAGCACAACCAGCTCATCTCAGACAAACGAATTTAAATTCTTCACATCCACTCTCCCATGAATTTCTCTAATTTAGACCTTCGATGTGGCTGCCCAGGAACTACACTCTTTAATGACCACTTCTTTCTCAGTTTCCCAAGAAAATGGCCAACAATTAACGCAAGAGGCTACATCCAACCTCCTTACACAAACCTGATCTGAGGTTCAAGACTAAAGGAAATACTCCACAGGAAACATCCAACCCATACGACTTAATGTTTCTCACTGCGTTACTAAACTACGTTTTTATATAACACTATCCCTTCCAGCTGCAACCTTTCTCCATAATACTATAACCAGCTGGCCCTCCACTGTTACTTAGTTACTTAGGCTGAAAAAATAGGTTAAACAGACAGACATACTTGTTTTCAACTATTTTCTGAAATAATTTCATAAAAAATACGTAAGATGCAGATATTCCTTTCAACTTCTCATTTTTACATCATGTAACATATACATACACATGTATAAGCAAAAACAGTGTTCTATAACTTTAAGCCTTTCCTTACTAGGTATTAAAAAGTTAGCCAAATTTACCTTATTACCCTGCTATGAAGCCTAGCAGGCACACTTAAAACCTGTGCTTTCATGGTGCTACCTTAATTAACAAAGCAGTCAGCAACTACTTACCTACATACAAATTTCATTTGACCAAATTAGGTCAATTTAGGTATCTAGCAGTTTCCCACCTATTATCCAAATATAATTCTAAAATGATAAGAAGCAAGGTATCTTCTACATTAAACTAATGCTCGTTTAAGATGTCATACAGAGCACGTTGCCACTTTGCATTACATACCACCTTAACATATAAATTATTTTTTTCCAAAAAACGTTTAAAACCTACAAAAAATCTTTGGTATAAAATGGTCAGTGCTGATCATCACAGCCTTTCGGAAGACACAGAAAACAACATGAAACTGTATTAACTTGACTAAGCATCATAAACCACGTCTGTGATACAGACAAAATACTCAATTTCAGGGCAGTCTCTAACACACATTCAGTAATTTTTTCCCATGCCAGCCCACTTCCAGTCAAGCCTTTTATCATTTGTTTCCTCTAATTTTAAGCTAAATAGCTACATAAAACCACAATTTGTACCTCTTAAATGCACCTACACGTTTTACTTCTGAGCTCATTCTTTTCTTCACAGTAGCACTACTTGAAGTCAGATAATAAGGAGTCCAGAGTCACTATTATTTAGTAAGCTAAAGAAATATTAACTTCATGATTTTAACAAATTGAAATAAATATAATCAAGCAGGATACTATAATATATAATTGAAAGAACAATTCTGTAAATTTTTTATGGAAGATTTTTTTTTTAAAACCAGTACTGTTAAAAATTGACAGTAATACCATTTTTCTACAGAGAACACTAAGGTTAGCTAAGCAATTTTAAATTAAAAAAAACCAAACAAACTCTGAACATATTACTTACCTGTTGGAGTAACGTAAATGTGCTCCTTTTCTACTTCCATAGCTGCTTAACAGAACTGACTCCGAAATGTGTAAGTCTTAACGCTTTCTCCTCCAAGGCCTAAACAGAAATGGAGAAGCTTAGGGGAAGAAAAGCACTAGACCAAAACTTAAAGAAGTAAAAAAGCTGAAAAGGCTTCACTCACAAAATACAGTGCAAAAACAAGAGTGGGGGGGTGTGTGCATTAAATTATAATTAACTATCAGGAACCACCGAAAAGTTCCTGGGAAGGTAAATGCTGTAACATGAGACAGCACCACCCTCAAACACACATCTATCTGAGCCTTGATGTCTTAGCAGCTGTCAGTTCTCTTGCTTATAAAGGAAGAACCAGGATAAAAGCCGTTACTTTAAGGGTGAAAGGCCTGTGTATGCAGGGTTTGATAAAAGCCACCTCTATCAACTTAATATTGTCGTATTCTGCAAAGTGGTTATCTACATAAGCATTCAATATCAATGTTATAACTGCATCCACAAGAAAAATGTTCTTCAGGTGAACTACACTGATAAAATAGTACCAATTTATTGAGTTCAGACCAGCCCTTAGAATACAAGCTATTTTTTGTTCCTCCCCTCAGAGTCTTTACATTTTACTGTATGCGTACATACAGATGACAAGCTTTCACATTTGTGTTTCTGCACCCTCTAAACACTCCTTATAACCACCATCCAATCTGCAAGGGATAACGTTGAACATTTCTCTCTCCGTTACTCTTTCTCCCTCTTCCCAGTAGCTGCTATTCTACAAATCACCCATGTCGCTGTGAAAGAGATGGTATCACCCATCCTTCCTTTACGTACACAAAAAATTAAGCAGCCCCATATACTTTTTCGCCTGAGAGTTTCACAAACCATTCTGTATCTGTGAATATTACTGGTATTTGTGTCTGCTCCAAGAATTCAGCAGCTCTTTCCCCTTTCTCATCCTTTGCTGTCCTGAAAACAGCTTACCGTTGAGCAGCAAGATTGTGACACTAAACGACAGCACTCCCTTCCCCTTTTCTTCTCTTTCCTTGGTTTCCCCTCTTATGCCCGCTTGCCTACCACAGACCATTAACGGCAAATGATTCATTACAGACCGTTGGCAATAAAGAAACTCTGGTTTAGGGCACAGTATCAAGCTGTCATGATCTTGCATTTCCTAATCTCAACTCAAACAGTTAACAGCTTTGTGTAATAAGAAGTCTTTCCCACCCCATGTAATTTTTTTAGAAAAACATTTTTTCAGAGTTACCTCAATTACTCATTCAGGAGTTCTCAAGTATTCCCAGTCACTGTTGGTTGAGAGATTTTTTTGTATAGATCTCAGTCTAAACTGAGCAAACTACCTTGTAATAACAGTTTTAGTCTTCCTAGTGGAACGTTCCATCAGTTGTCCACCTCTTTGAGAAAGAAGACAAAGGACAAAACCTATATTAAATAACAATCATGACTTTCAGCATTTGTAATCAAGTCCCAGATGTCAAGGGAAGAAATACTTTTTCCATACAGGACCCTAGTTAAAACTATAGTTAGTTTCACCTATTGCCACATAATAAATAACAACACAATTTATATGCTGTCTTTTTGAGATTCAGCACCCTGCTTTCTTCCTAACAAGGGTGATGGAATAGCTGAGCTTTACAATGCATCTTTTCATACTGATCAGGAGACATACTCTCAGTTAAGCAACGCACCCTCTCATCCACTCAAGCCAACAGATCTGCTGGAGCTTCAGGTATTTATCACTGTATATATATTAAAAAAAAAATTACTTTATATTTTACAGAGTTATACTACACAGTACTATCAATCAACTACAGAACACAATTTGAAAACCTGCATTAAAAACATCAGAATAAATAACTGCAAAATTTTACATCAGAGGAGATAAGGGAACACAATGGACAAGTAAACGTAAGCATCTGCAAAACAAGAATGCTGCAAGAGATCTTAAGAATAATCAGTGATACAAATGGTACTTTTAAGGTAGTTCAGCAGACGAGGGTATTTCCTAAGTCACTGAAAACCACCAATAACATATGCTCAGCTCTCTGCACTCACCACCACCACATGTACTTTATCTAAATAGGCAATTCCACCCCAACAGGCCAGTAGCAGCAAATTAACGTTTAGGAACCACGCAAACTGCAGAAAAACACTTCCAAAACTTATCAAGACCTTACGCCTATGCAAAACATCCCTGAGGAACTTCCACACAAGCTTACACGATTTTTCTCCCTAACTTTCGGCGAACGCTCCCCACCACCAAGCCCCTGAAGGCATGCTCCCCACCACCAAGCCCCTGAAGACATGCAAACACCAGCTGCTGCTCTGCAGCCACACGCAAGAACAAGCAGGTAAGGTTTAACTACCCTTACACAACTCGTGCCGCTGGAAGAAATCAACGGCGGAGCAAGCCCGGCCCTTGAGGGGAGCCGTGCCCGAGGGCTGCAGGCCGGCGGGAGCACGGCGGGGCAGGGCCCTGACGCCGCACGCTGGCACAGGCCCGGCACCCCTGACTCGGCCTAGCTGCGGCCGCGGAGCACCCGCACCTCACGGGACGGCGGCGGGGCCTCCCTGCGCAGCCCTGCCCGGCTGCCACGGGCGAGGGACTGGCCTCGGCGGCACGGCGGGAGCGAGGCGGCCTGCCCAGGGGGCCAGGAATCACTCAGGGCCAGCAGCTCCTCAGCGATCGCCCCGCGGCCAGGCCACCCCCACGCACCCTGCAGGGCCGCCGCGCCCGCACGGAGGAGGCCGGGCCGGGCCGGGCCGCCCAGCCCTCACACAGCGCCCGCCGGACCGTTACCGGCCGCCCGCCTCCCCGGCCGCGCCGCTCCCGCCGCCCGGCCCCGCCCCCTCGGCCGCGCGCGCCCCGGCGTGCTTGTTTTTGTTTTCTTCCCCCCAGCGACACGGCCGCCAGCGGCGCCGGGGATTGGCTGGCTCCCGCACGCCGCCGCAGCCAATCGGCAGGCCGGGATGCCCGTGGGTGGGGACGGGAGGGTGCTCAGCCCTCAGAAAGGGGGGGCGTAGAGGGGGAGGGCGCGAAGCTCTCTGGGGCGCGTCGGCGGGGAGGGAGCGGGAGGGAGCTATTGGCGTGGCGTGGCGTGGCGTGGCGTGGCGTGGCGTGGCGAGGCGAGGCGGTCGGGCGGCCCGGGAGGACCCGTTCCGGTGTGCAGCGGCAGCTGGCATGGCATGGCATGGCACGGCACGGCCGGCTCTACACCGCCACCAGCGCCGCGTCACAAGGGGACGCGAGGGGAACGCCTCGGTGCGTGAGGGCGTCCGAGAGACTCCACCATGCTGCCGCCTGGCTCCCACCTGCTCAAGCCCTGGCCTGCAGGCCCTCTGGCGCGTACCCGCTTGGGATGTCTGGCCTGGTGGTTAAAATAAAGCCGGGTTACCCTGCCTGTGCAGGTGCAGGGCGTCCTCTGCAGCTATCGCACACACACCAGACCTGCAGCTTCCATTTCCCTGTCTTAACATACCCCAGTCCACTCACAAAAGCATACCAGGTCACCATCTCCTGACCTACCAACGTTTGAGGCGAGCATTATGGTGAGAGAGCAATAAGTTTGACAGTTGTTTACGTTCGATCTGAAATGCCAGATCCCAAGGACTGGGGGGACAGTTGCACCCAGAGACCATGTAGGGGACGGGCAAGCGTTTGCAGGCCTGCTGACAGAACCCGGCCAAGGAGAGGAGAGCCCTGCATGCACCAGCACCACAGGCAGCCATGGAAACCTGGGCAGCTCTGCCTAACTCTTCTTCCAACATTGTGTCTTCCTCCTCTGATCAGAAATTTTAAAATGTGTTTGGTTTTTTTTTTCTTGAAGCAAACCCATCAGAAAAATAATGTACTACCTCTTTGTGTTGCCCCCAGCTAACATGGGGATTTCAGACATTTCGCTCCCTCCTCATATAAGACCCCTCTACCTTCTCTTCAGCGCTGGGTGTTACAGGACAGAGGTTTAGGCAGAGGAACTGGAAAACACCACAACTGCCTCAGAGCTGGCACACAGGATTCCTACTGTTCAGGCCATCCCACAGGTTAAAAAGGTGCTGCAGCCACCTTCTCCACTGCTGAAACTCTTCAACACAGTGCAGGTTTAGGACTGACAACTAAACCATGCATATCCATCCACAATCTCTCAAACTTTCTACTTTATTTTAGTTTACAGTTACCCTGTTTATTGCATACCCACTGCCTGAGGCCAGACTCCTAACTAGAGATGATAGTCTTTCATTGTCATGTATTTTGCTTCCATTCACACTCTCTCCTAAAAACTCAGCTAACCCTTTGTTTTCTCTCTATAATTTGTCACTCCAAGAGCCCATGTCCAGTGGTACGGCAGAAGCAAATACAGATCCCTTCTGCTTTAGTACTTTTGATCGCAGGATTTTGCCAGCAAAATGACCCTCCCTCAGTTAATAGATTATGACTTAACTTTTGCAGTGGTTTTACATATTTTTCCAGTATAATTCTACTTCAAATCAGTGTTCTTTTGACTGAAATAAGAGCCAAGCTTTTCTTGTGTAAGAGCCTCTGAATTAATTTACTGGCCCAGCTCTGCATGAATCATCTAGGTTTAAGAATTAAAACAATAGTGTCTGTTAAAAGAATGTGCAGCACGATTGCTGTAGTTTTAATGATAAATACTTGACCAATTGGACAAATGACAGAAAGAACATCTTGTTCAGGAAGACACTAAGTTGCAGACATTTTCAAGTCAGGACAGTTCAGCATGCTCACACAGGACTTTTTTCATGTGCAACCCAGAGGCAGCCTCAAAAGATGTTGTTTCCCCATCAATCAAAAAATAATTTCTAGTTTGCTCTTTGCACCTCCACTGCCTAGTATGTACCAAGCAAAACACTACAATGTCACCACCGAGATTTGGAAAATAAATTCTAACTATTAACACAGATTATTCAGCTTCCCCTGCAAGACAGAAGAGGGGCTTTAAAGTGATTTTTCAGTGAAGAGGAAAGAGGTGGCAGAGAAACTGAAACAGTAACCAGCACCTGCACAAGAGAAGATGCCACAAAATACTGCATCGCTGCATCATGCCAATTACAGAATTTAAAGCACTGTGGAAAATGCCTAGAGGATTTTCTGGTAAAATTTAGGACTGTATCACTTCCAAAAGGCCCAAAAGCTGGGTGAGTAATCACAAGAAGATGAAACCCCCTGAACCATCCAGCACACCTCCAGACAAAAAATGGTGTGATTTTTCTTTCTTCTGCTGAATGACTTTATTAGCAGCTGGGTTATCAATCACTGAAAATCTCATTTAGATTTAACTGCACATACTTTCTGATTTCTAAAACACTGTAACCTGAAAAAGGGCTGATGTGCATGAAAGATTATTCGTATTTTTCCATTGTATCAACCGGTCTGCTAAAAGGTATCGCCTCTTTTTGCCTTTCTAACCTCTAAACCGCCTGCAATATTTACAAGACAGCTGATCACATGCTAATCTCTGAGCTGTAGAGACCTGCTTACTCCCTCCCAGCCTCCGTCCCCTAGCCGTATCAACAGCAAAAATACCACCAAAATCCCCATAAAAACAACACAGCATTCCCTCTCCCACAGAAGAAAACCCCCTCTTTCGACCCACTTCTGGCCAGTTGGCAGCTCGAGGCAACCTGCACGGGCTGCGCAGCTCAGCGTCCGCGCCCCGACACCTGTGTCCCAGGGTTACCTGCACCCCGGACCTCCGCCACGCCGACCCACACCAAGCAGGGACCCACCGGCAGCTACCAGACCCTTCCTGCGCTTCCACCCCTAACGCCGCTGATCACCTGGAGCAAAATGTTTGCACAGGGACGAGCAGGTCACTTTCTAGCTGCCTTCCTTCCTTAGAGCCTGCTGGGTTGTTTTCAAACTCTCTCCTCCCTTTCTCACATGCTGGCCAAACCCTCCCGTAACACCCAGGGGAGGAATCCATTGGCTGAAGTTCCCCAAAACGTGTGGAGCAGCCCTTCCCCCCACCCAGTGTCTAGTGCACAATAGACACCACGAGTCTCCGGACTGCCCTAGCCACTTGGCTGCTGGTCTTTGCTTTTCATCAAGGTTTATCTGAGCTGTAAGCTGGGGTGACTTGTGTGGGTCATCCAACCTCCAGCACCAGAGATAGCAGTGGAAAGCAGAGAGAAGTTGTGTTGGGTTAGAAACATTGCAGAGCATTTTCGTTGTGCTCCCCGCTGCGGATTTTTCAAAGTTTTACTTCCTGTTTTAAATATTTTCGATAGGCAGCATCTGTGCTCCTGACACCTCAGCTGTGCTGTTTGATTACAATCAAGTCTGTTACTGTGTCACTTGGAATCTAGATTTCCACACATAATGCAGACAGCAAAAATGTATCGTATCTGTTAAATCAATCTGCTCTGTTCAGTTGCCTGTCTCTTGGCCTTCTGCTTTCTTTTCCTTCAGCCTGCTTTTACTTTTGCATCTTCTGCAAAGGTGCCTTCATAAAATGAACTGCAAGCACAGCAATCCCATTCTTCATCAGGCAGCGTCAGCGCCAGGTTGAAAGGATACTAAAACACGCCTCTGCTTTTTTTAATGCTCAGTAATTGGAGTTCTTTTTGAACATCCTCCTGCAACTCCGACCTTGAGGTGGGAAAAGGGCTGCGCTGCAGACCTGCGTGTGCAGCGTCCGTTGAGGCTGGGCACCCCGGGAGGTGGAGGGGGATTGTCTTGCATTTGCCTGAGCATGGAAACTGGTGTCGCCCACTGCAATGGCTTTGGATAAACACTTTCCCAAACCACAGCTTGCCTTGTCTCTGTTGTGGCTTTCCAGGACTTGCCCCTCACATTGCAAAAAAAGCCTTCCCTCTTCACATTTCTGAGTACGCCCTCCTGGCAGAAGCATTAGAATTGGGTTTGCTTTGTAAAACTGTTCCAGGCATGTCTCTTCTATGCTGCAGTTGTCATCTGTTCATTCTTGCCTTAACAAAATGCAATCACGCATCTGAAAAGATGCTTTACTGGAAAGGGCTGAACTTGTGAAATGTGCAGAAGAATGATAGTACTTGATTTAAGAGTTCCACACAGGGAGTTCATTTAAAAGCTAACAACCAGAAACATGGAATACCGCCTTTACCTCAGAATAATTGTCTTTTTTTACTGGTTTACTGTGGGAGAAAATCTTAGCGAGCCATTGATTAAAACAAAGTGTGTTACTGCCTTGTAATTATTATTTGACAAGCTGAGGTCCTGTGATTAATAAATCATGTGCCTGCTTTATGTCTGTGTATAATCACATGCTCCATATTTATATTGACAGAGGGTTACAGAATATTTACTTTTGTGCATAGGACTGGCAGGAACTTCTGTGCTACTAGTTCTGCTATCACAGGCACCATGTGATATAATCCTTTTCATAAACTTATCAAGTTCCGTCCTCAAAGCAATTTAGTATTTTGCATGCACAACTGCAGTGGGGAGGCTATTACAGAACCACGTTGTCAAATGGCTGGTAAAGATCTTCTAACCAAAATGTTTGATGCCTCTTTTTGATCATTTACTCTGTAAAAGCACTGATCCTTAGCACCATCATCATACCTTCCTGGGAGTATTTACACAGAGAAATCCTCCTGCTCTCAGCATTCACTTTGCAAAATGAAGGGATATAGCCTCTCCTCGAGCACACCCCAGCTGTCACTGCAACCTGGGCTGCACCTTTTCTGCTGCCTTCCAGGACTGCATTTCTCACTCCATGTTTCCACTGTGTTGGCAAGTCAGTTATTCGGTGATCCAAGTGTGAGCTGCCAGCTAGCTTGTAGGAAAGGGTTTGGTCATTTGTGCCTATGACCACCACTTTCAGCTGCTGACTACTTTTTTCTGTGTCCTATCTCAAACCTCCTTTGTCCTGAGGTTGATTCCTATTTTCTGTCATCAGCAATTTCACCGGTTCTCCACTAACATTAGTGCCAAGCTCATTTACAAAAGCACTTTGCCAGATCTCCAGGAGTGATGTTTAACACTCCCTTGGTAACTGCCCTCCAGCCTGACAGCCGTGTGCTGCTCTCACAGCAGGTCTTTATGGGGTTTATACCTTGTGCTAAATCACTTCTCCCTTTTCTGAAGAACTTTCTACATGGCACCCTACGAAATGTGCAATTTGAGTCCAGATAGGCGAGATCCACCTCATTTCCTTCACTAAGCAAATGGCTTGCAGCTTGCCTTGCTCAAGAAAGATAAATGGGCTTGATAAACCCATTTAATCTCATGCCATTTGCCTCCCTCTCTTTTGCTAGCCTTTCCTTCACCATTTTTTCTGAAGCTTTCCATACACTATTAAGCTGAAACCTTCATGCCTGTTCTTGTCCAGGTCGGTTCACTTCTTCTGTACAGGCTCACTGTGCTCCTGTCCCTGACTGAGGGACCTGTTAAAGACATCTGGCCAGTTCTTCCAGAGCTCTGGCATGTGGATTAGCCCGTTCCTCTGCCTCCAGTGCACCAAGGAGCCCTGAGAGTTGCTTCTCTCCTGGCTGTGAACATTTCCATACCCCCGTCCTATAATCCTTCTCATCTGCAGCCACATGATTAACATCCTCAGTGAAAGTTAAGGCAAATTACAAGTTCGGGTTTTGCACATAGCTAATACACATTAACCTCTATCCCATGTAATCTCTCTTTTTCCTTCCCTGTTTTCTTCAGCTGTATGCAACCAGGAAAAATGTTTCCCCATTTTTATGAATATCCTTTAAAAGAC
The DNA here is from genome assembly GCF_023638135.1 of Falco biarmicus. Classification (NCBI taxonomy): domain Eukaryota; kingdom Metazoa; phylum Chordata; class Aves; order Falconiformes; family Falconidae; genus Falco; species Falco biarmicus. The sequence goes on from NC_079296.1 coordinate 23,048,644, forward strand.
AAAACTCTGACTCACTTTTGAGAGATAGCTTTTGTACCCGATCAGGTATTTTGCTTTTTAAAGTGATTCCTTGTAATGACTGCTCATTCTCAGTATCATTTCTGAGATTCATTTCTGAAATTCATTCAGGTGCAGCCTCTGTCTTCAAGTTTTTCCCATTGCCTGGGTTTTATCCCCAGTGAAATTATGCTTAATTAACTAGAATTTTATCCCCGGTCCTGGAGTCTCATCGCAGTGAAGTTTAGACATGTAAATCCCCAGCTCCTAAGGAAAGCTGACTATATGGATTAGTTCCTGTTATTTATTTAAATACACCCCTTGGAAGTCTGAAGCTGTATCAGTCATGCCTGCCTTGATCATAGGGATATAATATTCCAAGCGAGGTACTGTTCATCATTAAAAAACCTGAAGCATCTCAAGTCTCCCAGAAAAAAATATACTAAAGTGGATTTTCCTGATATTTCTAGGGTAGAAATAAGGAACACAGTGGAAGAGCGTAAGCAGATTAGCTGCTCTTTTAAGAAATATTTTTTTTTCGTTAAAAATATAACTGTGCAAGTCACCTTTTGTGGTAAACATCAAAAAGGTGTTTTACCCCAGTAGGACCAAGAGATTCAGTCAAGGTCTTCTCCTGGCCAGTGAGGTCTCAAAGTCTACCTGCCTCTCTTCACCCTGTTTCACATCTGCTTTTTTTCTCTCTCTCCTCTCACTCTTCCTCTTCATTCCCTCTTTCTGGCTTTCCTCCCTGCTGATGCACTGTCCTGAAGTCCTAGCACTGAACTGAAGTCAGAGAAGTGTCGGTCTACAAGGGCTTGATATTTTCAGGTCTCTTGCTGCAAGGCATGGAAGGTTGGCACACAGTGCATCCTGCAGCACAGCCGGCTGAGCCTGAGCCAGCCAAAGAGCGTAACATCTTAGAAATGTATTTCTGATCTCCTGGCGGGTATCTGCACGTATATCTAGGCTACTTGGCAGGCTTGGACCACCTGGTCTGGAGGGAGTCAGTGCTGCCACACCTTCATTGTAGCCAGAGCTTGACCAGTGGGAGAGTAGCAGCCTAGCTGCGGTGCTGATATGAGCAAAACCACCTCTGGTCCTCACCAGTTCTTGCATAGCATGTTCTAGGGTATCCAGGTTGAAGCGTCTCTAGAAATGTCCCCCGTAAAGGAAGGTCCTCGCAGTTTTCCTGTGGGCATACGGCCAGCAGGATGTAGGGAGCGTGCCGGAGATGGGGGCTGCAGTGGAGATGCTCAGCCCAGGGGCACACCACACCTCACCTTGCTCCCCCTCCCAGGCCCTCCGTGTTGCTGCTGCTGTGGACTCGGCCACACTGTGCAGTGGCAAGCTGGGCTGCAGCCTCAGGCACGGCAGGTCCCACACAGCACCTCTGCAGTGTGCAGGGTGCGCCGGGGGGAAGGAGCAGGGCTTGGGAGCGGTGCAGTGGGTGCTGCTCCCAGGCAGGTGCCTGATGGGCGCTGCCCGGGCTGTGCTGACCCTCTGGGTGGGCTGAGCGCTTTTCCCATCGCTGCATCCCCCAAGGAGCTGGACTGGAACAGGAGAGGGTGAGGTGTGTCCTCACGTCGGGGCATGAGCCACGGAGTCAGCACTTCGGGGCCGAGTTCCCACCTCTGACGCTGACTTACTGCATGACCTAAGGCGAGTCACTTAGCTGCTTTCCTTCGTTTCCTGACTCTGCTAAATGCTAGGGATAATAAGTAACTTTGTGTGAGTGCTATGAAGCTTTGAAATCTCTAGATGAAAAGGTGCTGTATAATTGCAAAGCATTTTTAATAATGCTAATCATTTGCTTCACTCCGCATTACCCGTCAGTCTCAGGCTGGAGTGCTGCAGCAGCCACCAGCGTGCAGTCAGCGAGCATCAGGCTTTGCTGAAGTGAAGGGTTTTCCTGAGTTTGTTTCCATTTTGACCTCACGCTGGTCCAAACAGGAACCTGAGCTCAGCCCAGGACCCGACAAAAAGCCACAGACTCAGAAGAGCGCCCGGTCCTGGCAGGCAGGACTTTTCTTGGAAAGCAGGGGCGTTTGGGGGAAGGGATTCGTGCAGACAATAGGGATCTGATTCAAGCTGAGGGGGGCTGCGTGAAAGGTGGCACGAAGCTGAAATTAGAGCAACAGTGAAGAGGAAAGGGAGGGAAGAAAGGAAGATCTCTTGGCCTGAAATGCTCCCAGTTTGGAAGCAGCTGTAACCACGTGTCCCAGGAAGTGCCTGGCTGGCACCAGCCTCCTCTGCATCCCAGAGAGGGCTTTATACTTTTAAATGCACTCTGCCAGGGGTGCAGGGCCTTCTAGGGCAGAGCTTGAGTGTGAACATTAATCCGGAGGATTACAAAGGCAGCGCTTTTGTGAAGGACTGCAGCTAGGAAGAGATGAGGTTATCTTCTTTAGTTAGGCCTGCAGAGCTGATGTTTAATCACAGTGTTATTTTTATTTGACTCACTAACACGACAGTAGCTAGTGATGCCTGCAGCTCGCTGCAGTCCAATGCCTCCTCTTCCAAACAGAGGAGACTCTGTGCAATGCTGGCAACTCCTGTGATTTTATCACAACTTTAATGCTTTGGGGAATATATCTTAAAATCCCAGCTCCTTGAAACAAGGGAATTGTAACTTTCATTTACAAACAAAGTATGTCCCTAGCCCTCAAGGTTGTGGATAAAAGATTCAAAAACATGAAACTAGTACAACCTAAATGCTCAAAATACTGAGAGGTGAATAAAGAGATCCTGAAGTTTGTGGGCTAATTATAAAAATAAGTTAGGAAAAGAAAGAGTTGGCAAACAACTTCTTCTTGGGAAATGGGGCAGGGCTTGGGCTGACTCTGGGCTTTTCGGGACTTGGGATTACCAATATGCCTTTGAACTTTGCAGCCATTCATAAATCCTTACATAACAAGAGCAGCCACAACGCACTAGAGCTCTAGAAATGCTGACATGAGGAAAACGGTGGGAAAAGATTATTTTAGCAACCTATGACAACTCAGCTTGAAGCATTAATCTTTAAAGATGGAAGACCTGGAGCCTCAACAACCCATATACCCTTAGAAAGGAGTGGCTTTTTGCTCCAGGAACTCATTTTGCACTGCAGTAAACCTCTTGTAGGAAAAGAGGAATTCAACGGCTCCACAAAATCATAGAAGGGCATTGAAAGAGGTTGAATACATGTCTTGGTTACTTGCATTTCAAGAAAATGATTCTTCATTTCAGTGGGTGGTCTTTGCTGAAAGCCGCCAGGACCAAATAAGCAGATGCAAGCTTCAAAACCCTCATAAGCACTGCTCTGCTTTATACCATCTGCATCTTCAGGCATGTTCACACAATCACAAGCAATCAAGATACCACAGCGGTGCTGGTTATCATGTATCAGCTGACCCACACTAACTCCTGGTGCACGCACTTCCCCTGCTCCTTCGGAACTAACATCCACTGGTTGCGACCACCTGCATGGTGGTTTAAGCAAACATAATTTGCTTCCCACTTTGCTTGGCTGACAAGAAGTAATTCATGAAAGTGAGTTCATGCCATTCCTTGCCATGGTGTGAACATGCCATGAGTGCAGCAAGATGGGGCAGCTCCTAGGGGGAATGCACCCAAACCGTATTTCTGACAGGTTTCTTTCACTTTGTTGTTTGTTTTTTTTTTTCTTGTTTCACTGGGCTAGCAGATCCCAGTGCTTTCTCACGCTGCTTAGGCACTGCTTGCATCTGATGCTGTTGTAAACAGGTACTTAACTTACCTTAAGGCTCAGGTAGCCCTCAATCCAACCAGACTCTCACCACTGGTTTGGGGATCAGACCCCATGGAGGAGGTTTGTGAAGAGACATGCCGATGGCTGAACAGCATCAGTAGCTCGTGAATCATCATCTGCCTTTGCAGGAAGAGAAAAGCAGAGGAGCAAGTAACACATAGCCTACAAACGTGCATTCACAGGGCCATCAGCTTGCTAGTGAGAAATACCCATGAGCATAGCCCTGCCAACTTATTTCAGACCTCTTGGGTCCATTTCATACACAGCCTGGCATCAGTCACACAAGGCACTGCCAGATCTCCGTGCACCCCTGCGGCAGCTCGGCTTCCTTCTGTGGCAATATCCAATGGCAAATCCCTACCCTGCCTCACCAAAATACCCCTTGTCCCCACCCTCACCCCCAGCCAGGCTAATCTGTGAGAGAAAAGGAAGGAGAAGGCTTCTGGGAACATTTACAGCATCCTGGCTGCATCGCTGATCTCTTGGCAGACTGATATCTAGCATATCCTGCCTGAGTTAATCTTTCCCGATTGCAATCAGATGGAAATAGGCACTGGAATAGCCCCGCCGGAGCGGTGCCGATCCCCAGAGCATCAGGACGGACCCGTGCTGCTCTTCCTGTTGGTCTCAGTGTACTTTCTTTTTATGGGCCCAAACCTGCTATAAGCGTGCCTGTTTAAGGTCTGTCTTGTTCCCAGAGACCCTGCACCTGGGGCACGGGCACCTCGGGGGATACTGATACCAGTCCCTGCGTATGTCTCAGTGCAGCCAGTGGCTCTGCAAGCTCACCACCACAGCTCGTACCCACAGACAGAGTGTCATGGGCAGGAATAGTGAACAGGGGAAATAAGGAGGTTAGAAACTCCACTTGGGCACACACCAAAACAGCATTACTTGTGACTGTAATGTTGGAGAAGTACATCTGATTGCCAGCTGCTTAATGCTAAAGTCCATGCAAGGCAGCACAAGTCTTGCTCATGCACACACACGCACGCATGCACGCTGCCCTCCAGCATGCCCACATCTCGGGAGTCGGGACCTCTACCAAGCACTAATAGCACCTCTGTGAAACTGGTTTTAACATCTCAGCAGTGATGTTAAAACAAACAGGCAAATTTTTCCTAGTTCCCCACCACAGGTGTGCAAAACACAGTGTGGCTACGCCCCCTGAGCTCAAGGTGAAAGTTTACTGCCAAGAACACGTTGCTATCTGCCAAAGATAAACCAGCTGCAATGCAAACACAGCCCCACCAGAGAAGAAACCCACAAACAAAACAGGCTTCCTGTGTCCTCTAAAGACACCAGGATGGTGTTTAAGGAAGGTGGAACTAATATGCATGTCCTCAAACAAGGCTTAGGAGTAAGGGGATCACAGCTTGTGAACAGGAACCTTCATTTCTAAAGCACTGGGAAGAAATCGGGCTGGAAAAGCTGCCTCTTCACCCAGGGCTGTGCTGCTGATACTGAAGTCTTACCTTGAGGAATTGGCCAAGACTCTGCCTGGCAATTATTTAAACATTTAATAGGCTGTATTCAGCCTGCCCTGCGTGGCTTTCTAGTTTACAAAAAGCTTTTGGACATGCCCACTCATTCAGATCTGACCCAGTTAATTAAAAATTGACGTATGCTCCTATTTCAGTTTAAGTGAAGCTACTTCAGGTAGCTGCTCCTGACAGATGGCCCTTTAACCAGAACCCTGATGTGAACTGAAAGGAGAGAGCTTACTGGCTTTAATCACCTTGGCTATCTGATTAGAAATCTCACCCTGCAGTAGGCTGATGCAATTATGTGCCGATGAGCCCTAAGAAAACCATCTTCACAGTGCGGAAGGTGGATCCTGGTGGCCCCACCACTTCCCTGCCTGCTCCCAAGCTGCAGGATGCCCAGCAGGGCCTTCCTGAGCCTCACATGGGCTGTAGAAGGGGGCAGTTAGGAAGGAAGAGATGGAAACCACCCCTGCTTCTGTCACCTCAGCATCTGGGGAGTCGTGTTTCCATGGTGCTGTGAATATATTAAGTTAGGATGAGACAAGTGTGTTTCATGGAGACTGGGGCCAGATTGCCAGTGCTGTAACACACCGTAGCTCCGCTGAAGGCAAGCAGAGGGGAGGTGTGACACGCCAGGGGTGGTGGAGGGGATTCCTGGCTACCAGGTCAGTAAGGCGAGCTTGGGCCCTGCAATGAGAAGCCTGACCCCTATGGAAATTTCTTTTGTGCAAGGGAAAAGGCTATTTTCTGTTTCACTGCTGCATTACTCGGTTCCACTAAGATGTTGTGGGGAGAATCCCTGGTCCTTGCCCAGTCCCCCTCTTCTCCACAACAGGAGAACTTTTCCTCCACAAATACATACCGCATACTCCCATGGCTTCACGTTGCAGCACTGCATGAGGCAAGCCAAGCACCTGAGGAGCGCTCAACATATTGACATAGATAAGCGGAGGCTGGTGGAGTCGGATGTAGAAAAGTAAGCAAAGGCAAACCTGTTCTCTTGGGCTGCCCTTGCTGCCACCTGCACAAACAGGGCCGAGCCCCAGGCTGCGTTGGCGCTGAAAAGCAGGCGCAGGGTGGCTGCTTCGCACAGCGCCGGCATGTGCTGCAGCCCCAGCGCCGCTTGTGTCGGGGCAGTGTGTCCACTGGCCCAGCCCCACAGCAGCCCGATCCAGAGCAGGCAGCGCCATCCCAGCTCCCCACGCACCCCTGCCCTCCCTCCTGGTCAGCTTCCCGGGGAGGGTCCTGTCTTCAGACAGCCTGGACCTGGTCCGCTCCGTGGGTCAGGCAGCACAGCTGGGCTGTGGCTGGCTGTCCAAGTGAGGTCAGTCACAGCCTTGCGCCAAAAGGCCAAGCTGGTACTTGGGTGCGGGCTGGTGTTCACTAGTGAAGTCTTTCACACCTGAGTTCCCCCTTCCAACAAGAAAATCGTGATGTTTAGAATTTTTTCTGTTACAGATTTATGATGCCTAGTTAACACTTACAAAATTGGTTTGCCCAGTTTCTAGAGTGAGACATTCAGGGCTGCAGTGAGGTGGTATCAAGGTCACATGTATGAAGGTTTCACTACATCTAGGACAGAAGAACTGAAACCATTTGTGCTTAAAATACATTATATCTGTGCCTCAGCTGCAAAACAGTTACTCAAAAGATGCTAAAGCACTGATCTCATGAACTGGGGAGTCAGAAAACCTGAGTGCCAGACTTTTTGCCCATGACCCATTGCCCTGGCCATTCGGTGGGGCTGACAGACCCATCTCCCTCCCTCAGCAGGTGGCGGGAGGCACAGCTCCTGCTCTGATGGTGCCCCATGGCCTGCCTTGCACATGGACCGGACGTCACCTTGTCTCAGTCTTTCTCCTAGTGTTTTCCGCTGAGTGAATTAATCAAAGCTGGTGGTGAAGTTTCCCCTTGGCTTTTGTCCTCATTGCATTCTTTAAATATTTAGTACAAGCATGTCTTTACGTCACCCTGACTGAGGCTGAGTATTTCCTCCCAGGAGCTCCAGTTGCTGGCGATGGAAGTGAGCCAGGGAGAAGGCTGGGGAGTGGGAAAGGTCCCTGTGGAGCTGGGAGAGCACCCCGGAGGGCAGTCTGCTGAAAAGAAGAAAAAATCAGCAAAGGCAGAGGGAGAGTGCAAGGGAAACAGGGTAAACGGGCAAACATGGGGACTTGGGTAGAGATGAGCTGGAGAAAGTGCCTGGCTGGGGCTGATTTTGTATGGTTCTTTCAGGATGAAAAGACAACCTGGATGGAGACAGAGAAAAGCCAGTGCGGACCGACAACTTGCCCATTCATTTGGAAACAGAAAAAGGGAAGTGAGGACATATCTAGAGGGACAGGAGTGGGTAATAACAATAATAATTACAGAGTGAACTGCTGAGATATGTACACTTCAACTTCAGCACCAGACGATGGCAATCACTCGCAGTCTGTACAGCAGGGGCTACCTGATAAGAATCACAACTTCTAGAAATTACATTTAAAAGGAAACATTTTGGTCTCCTGTTTCTTTCTTACCCCCAAACTATCTTTTATTTATTTTTTAGTTTTTAATAGATCCCCTGGGAAGCTAGAAGCATGTTGTTGCTGGGACAATTGCCCACCCATGTATATGCTTTATAATTCTCTTTATTAAAATCTTTCTTTTTAAGAAACACAAATTGAAATACTTTGCAATCAGTTACACAGATCAGTTAATATTGGTGACAGTTCCTACATAATTAAACAAGTACTAACAAATTCCAACTGTTTACAAGCCAAAATTTAAATTAACAAGATTATATAAGCTCAATAAATAGTACATCTGGTCCAGTTCAAGTATAATTCAACAAATCACAGCCTTAATCCTTAGAGAATAGAAAAACCCTGAATATAACAGCCTAACACTAATTTAGTGTTAAAGCCAATATGAAACTTTGTCTGATTTTATGGGGCAAATGTTTAATTCTCTTATTTTTTTACTTCAAGGAAAGTAAGTTGCAGATTGACATTAAAGACTATTTGAGATCAATACGTATTTCACAAAGATGAAAAACATAGTTCCTATTAAAAAAAGTGCAATCTTTGGTTGAGATGTGTTGAAATGATTTCTATATATTAAGGAAGCTCCTTTTTAAATATCAATAGTTGTTTGGCTAGACCTGAGCCTGTTTTGTGGTTTGTATATATATATATATAAATAAATATGTATTAATAAACAGCGTGGATTATATTTATAATGAATTATGCCAACTAAAAAAGTAGTCAAGATTTTAAATATAATAAACCAAAAGAAAGAACACATTTTTACACAAGCTGAGAAAGGTAAGTGGCTGCCTACGGTGGCCTTCCTCCTCAGCAGAATAGGTAGTAGAGAGAAGTTGGGGAGCTGAGCGCCTGCCAGCATTGCATGATGGCCTGTTGGAGGGGGAAGGAGATTATCTCTGAGTTCTTAAAGTGCATCAGGCTGAAAACTCATCATAGGGATCATTAGGACCTGGTTGAGACTTAGGATTGCTTTTAACTGCTTTCAGATGCTGAGTTTTAGGGGGAGAAAGGACCTTCTTAGAAGAGGAATTGCCTGTTTGGCCGTACCCAGGATTTTGAGGATCGCTGTTGCGTCAGGACAGAGCCCAAAGAGACGGGGTGTCCAAACCACCTCTACAAATATCTGGGTCTGATCACATCTGTGGGGCTGGGCACTGCACCTGCATCACTCACCTGAGTCATCTACCTCCAGAAGAGGAAACTACAGAGGGCAGAGATGCCGTCTGGAGCCTCCTCCTTCCTCAGCGGCAAGCAAGGGCCTGTACCCATGGCCCTGACTAGGTACCTGGAGCCAGGACGGTTCCTGGTGAGCTCAGTCAAGACTCCAGCTTTTGGAGCCCTGGATGGAGACCGAAACTTCAGCAGGCAGGGACTGAAGGATGCCAAGGCCCACTCTCTCGGGGATTTTGCATGTCTAATGCAAGTGGCCAGGGGAAAAAAAAAAAGAAAAAAAAAAAAAGAAAAAGGTTAAATAGGCAAGCTGTGAATAATGGGAGTGAACCTGGTTCAGAACCAGAGGAGGGGGAAGGTAGTTTGAATCATCTCCTGTACATCCCAGAATAAGCCCCTGGGTAAACACTCATTTTCATTATTCTGCTGCTGCCAGTCAAAATCCCATGGTTACCTACTGCTTTCCCTGCCTGCCTGTATCCACCTGTTGTCTGTTTTCAGAAAGTCTGATTTAAAGCGCTTTGGCCTGGGAAAGCCTTTGTTGTGGATGTGTACCGTGCCTATAATAAAGGCAGTGGACCTGTAGCTTCTACTGCAATACAAATAAAGAATAATAACAGTGATACTTTTCTCATTTGAGGTTACCTGGGGATAAAGTTGCTGGAGGCATATGACTTTGATATACAGTCAGCTATGTCTCACATCCAATTAAGCTTAACCACATGGTCTAACAAGCTCCCATTAGGCTGGTGAGAGCTCCAGTTTGATAGCAGGGTTAGCTTCAAAGATTTGATGCTTGCATTTGTAGTGATTTCCTTCCCTTGCACTCAGTTTGTGCTGAAGGGCATGAAGGGAACTTCATATTCAGATGATACATGACAGCTTGAGAGCTGTGCTTTTGAAGACAATTGCACAATCTTTACTGCCATTTTGGTAATCTTACAGCTTGCAATACAAGCTCTTGCCTTAACAGCCCTGTGCTCAAATTTCACTGCAACGTGAAAAACAAACAAAGAAAAACCCCAATCCTTGAAGGAAAAATACCTGGTTTGCAATATTATTTTTTTCCATATGGAAAAACAAAAAGAAAGCTGTTTTAAATGACAGATGGACCCAAGTCTTAACATACTTCAAGCCTGGACAAAGGAGGATTTAGGCTGCAATGTTTTTCATTTCCCCTTGTCTTTTGGATAGGCCACATCTGAATCCGGGATGCAAAGAATCCCTCAACTTGTGAGAAGCAGGAATTCCAAATATGAAATCTGACCCCACCTCTGGTAAAACGAGTGGAAAGCACAGGCCATGAAATGGAACAGGACTTCAGGCAACACCACCAGGCACCTCTGAGACACACTGCCTGGCTACAGGCTGCTTCAGAGAACAAGCATGGCTGCTGGCAGAAGACATAATGGAACAAATACTTTGTTGGCAATTTAGCCACTTTGCAGTATTTTGTGACATCCATGTCATTCTTAGGGATGCCTAGAACCTTCTGGGAAATGACTTCCTCTGCACAATGTCTAAACAGGACATCCAGCACCAGTAATTTTTACAGAACATACTGTGATGAATATTAGAGTCAGGCAAAGAACGGAAATATGGCTGCAAACCCCCACCTGTCTAGATTGTGCAGGGCATTTTATAAAAGCATAACTCCAGGATCAATTCTGGCAATGGTTTGCCTCTGTATTCATTTTACTACACAAAGCCCTATTGAAATGAACCAGAAACTTGTACAGTGCGTTTCAAAGGGACTTTGCAAAATACTAAGCAACAACTGTGCAGAAACAATAGCTCGTAATAATGCCAGAGCTGCTGGTGCATCCTGTGTTCTCAGTGCTGCACTCTGTGAGCCATCAGTTGCTGTATTCACCTTAAAAAATTCAGGGAAATAAAATATAAAAACAATATTAAAAGTCTGGCATCTTTCCATAAAAACCAGGAAAATTCAACATTGCCAAGCTGAGGAAAAGCAAGCTTGAAAGAGAACAAAAAGACCCCAAAAGCAAGGATCTTGAATAAAATGTCTAAAAGAGACATGGTCCAAACATGTGGCACTTTAAAAAGCCTCTCATGAGAGTTTCAAGTCAGTAGACTCAAAGTTGGCACCCTTTAGAACTATCAAAATGAAGGGTTTCAAACACAGTGGTACCTGGAAAACATCCTGATCACACCATGGAAAACGCTGGAAACCAGAGCAGGTTGGCTGTCAGCACATGCATTCAAATTGCTCTCGCTGTGCTGCGTTCAGGCTATAAGGTCCCTGGGACAGACTGTGGCTGCCTCCGTGCTCGTACAACACAGTCAGTGTACAGTCAGCACTTAACACCACAAACATTTTATCATTTCACCAAACTCTTACGATACACAGAGGTGGATGCTTATGGGGTTTATATTATGCCATCTACTGACTAGTTTTAGCACAATGGCTTTAGATGTCCTATGCAAATGCTACTTCTTACTGGGGCAGCGAGTGAAATGGCTGAAGATATTTTAAGCAACATTAAAGCCTATTTATAGTGACATCTCCTTTCCTTTCAGCGTCCACTGGAGGATGCTGAGTGCTTCTAAAATACTCCACCTGACCTGATGCATCACATCAGAATTAAAACTTTAAGAATCCCTGAGAATTCTGATTTAATCTAGGAAACCACTCCCAGCACACAGAGTGTGAGAAAGAATTGCTCCACTTCTTACAGATATGCCAGCATTGCTTCACCGTGGGAAACAGTTTCAGGCATTTTGGTTTTTAATGGCACTCTGGGCATAGATGCATGGAACATGCTCTTTATTTCCCCTCCTCTGTACAGTGCAAATTGACAGTTATATCATAGAAATTAAAAAAAAAAAAAAAAAAAAAAAAAAGGAAAGGATCAGCATTCACTCATTATAGTTCTTCCAGTTCATCTGCATCATAGTTTTTTCTTCGTGAAGTGAGGAACAATGCCAGTGTCATCCTGAGGCAGATGGCTGCCTTCTTCCTTCATTTTCAGGCTCTCTTCTGCAAGCTGGGACAGATACTTCTGCAGTCACATCAAAAACAAAGCATTGTTACCAAAACTTAAAATATTCAACATGGGATGCTTTGTGCCTTTTCAGAGCTCCCACACTATCCCAGCATCTCAGAAGGGAAGAAAGCACACAGGAGGCCCATTTTGGTGAAAATTAAAGCCAGGAAATACAGCTGCATCAGGCAAACTACCTGAATACATGGAGAACCTCAAAGGTTCAGTGATTTACACTGTGCCACATGGGGAACTGTTGACAGAACCAGAAGGACCATGACTCCCCATCAGTTTCTGTAACTAGACCTCACCTTTTCTCCTTGCAAACTCCCTACTCCCATACACCACAGGACAGGAACTAACTCCACTGAGTCAGCTGCATTATGCACGTATAAAACTGGTGTGTCAGAAAACAGATGCAGTTTTTGAGTCACATTTTAAAGCAAATATATATATATATATATTACATTTTCAGCATGTCCAGGTCAAAGATATACCTTTTGCCCAAGAACATTTGTTTTAAGGGAATAATCAAACTCAGTAATAATTAACACAATTTAGCAGTCTGGCTAGAGCATTTACGTTTATTGTGTTTCTCTAAGGTAAAGACTCTTGGTGCTTTAAGCAATCAGTGTGATTTAAAAATACAGGCATGGCCAGTGAGGCTTTCAGCCTTTTGGCAGTGCTCTTAGTTGGCAGAGCTGCGCACAAAATAGACGATGAGCTGGTATGGGTCTGAAAATGGTGGTCAGAGTAATTATTCAAGGTCAACAGACCTAAAAATGGATTGAAAGAAGCTTCTTCAGCAGCAGCTAGTGTAAAGACACACATGGGAAATTACCACATAATAACATAGAGATGTTCTTATAAATTACTTATACATATACCACATGTAAGAATAACTGACCTGCACATTATTAGGATTATAAAACTCTTTTCTACCTGATTATTCATTCTGATTTGTTTTGAAAAGACCATCTCACATCACTGGAAAATTTCACCTACTTGCAGGATTCCCCCAGATTACCGATTACTCTTTGGCATCCATGGGGAAGAAGTAAAATGAGAAACGGATGTTAAAAAATCAAGAGCTGTGTTAGGACTGGCAGGTTGTCTCATGTAAATACAAGTTTTGGATGTCAGAGGTAAATCTGAAAGGGACTCAGTAGTGGTAAAGAATGGGTATACCTGTGACAAAATGACGACTGTACCCTTGTTACTCTGAATATAGAGATTTGGCTGTGGAAATTACAAAACTCTCAGTCTTGATCCCCGGGTACAAAATTCCGTGTGGCAGAAAGCCAGAGTAAATGTTACAGTAGTATACAGAGATATAGGGTCCATAAAGGCTGGGAGAAGTGATCCATGTACCGTACTCAGTACACGAACATGTAGAACATGTTCAGAACATGAAGAAGTACACCATGAACGGTAGTAAGTCACTAAAACTTGTCGTTGGATCAGATAACCCATACATTTTTGTTTTTCCGTGATTACCCACCAAAATAAGACTGAGGTTTATCCACCACCTTTAGCTGACATTGTCAGTTATCATAAGCACCACAAACATCAGTTTTGAAGTTCACAGACCAGACATTCAAATTAATTTATAGCAAAATGACAGTCAAGGAAAAGGTATTTTTTCATTTAAATACAAGTTTTGATGAACACTGCATAAAGCCAGTGGAAAACAGGATAAAATGCTGCACTGAGCTGCCAAGGTAGTTTACACCAGATGAATCTGACAGCTTTTTGTGGTAGTGGTGGGAAGGACGGCCAAATGATGCATTTTTTGGACATGAAAAATGCAGTGGATGTGTAAATATAAATACCACCTGGGAAAGTCATTTATTAAGCTGAAGAGAATGGAAAATTACAAAAAGTCTGCAAGGTTGACAAACAATTGTGGGGTTTTTTTCCGTGACTGCTGTTCTTCAAGGGGCACCATACTCCGATGAAGCTGACTATTTTAATTCAAGACAAAATCATCATCGTAATCTAAGCAAGGCTTTTGGAATAAAACTCATAAATAACCTGTTTGGTTTTGCATTCAAATTCAAACACTGAACATATATTTTTCGATGTGGCCTCAAGGAGACAAATAGCAGATGAACTATAAAAGACTTATAGCCATAAGGGCATTTGGAACAATGTCATTGTCATGGGACAATGGTGTTTGTCATTTAGGCAAGATGACAGCCTGCAGCGGCAGTCCCATAGCTTCACATACAGTAAGAGTTAAAGTCCATAGTTCTTATGTTGGCGGATGCACTCGCTAAATTGCACCACCATAGGAGAAGACTGACATTTCTTGCAGAGTGCATAATTGCAACTAAAAGAGTTCTAGTAATACAGAACAATTATTTAAAATTTGCTGAGTTTCCACTTGAGCAGGCAGAAGTTGGATGCGATGTTTACTTCCTCCATTTAGTAAGATAAGAGGTACGGCTCACAGAACAGCCTGTTTTTATTACCGTATTTGACAGATTTAATTTTAACAGCTTTTGTGGTCTTTGTTCTCTTATCTCAAGTCAGTGTTAGAGATCTTCCACAGTGCTCATGGGAAATGTCTTAACAGGGACAAAAAGATGTTTTTTTCACACTGGCTCAGTTTTAGTTGGACCTTTTTTTTCTAAGACTAACAAAATAACTTGGAAAATGAAAAAAAACCTCTTCTTCCCATGGGACTAGTTGCCAGGGGCAGGGGCTGGAGTTGCAGTCTTTGCTTTAGCATGAGTTTCTTGGGTTTGGTGTTTGGTTTTTTTTTTTGTATGAAACAAAAACAGGCATGAAAACTGGGCACCTGTTTTTCAAGCTTACACTTGGAGGCTCCATTATTAGCAAGCATCGCAGCTCTGCAGGCACAGTCTTTTGTGTGTAATCATACAAAGGCCATACAGAGGCCTTTGTACGATTACAGCTATGTAACTTTAGCAAAGTCAAGAAGAAAAATTCTCCCAGAGAAATTATTTGACTCTGATTGTCACTAGAAAAGCCAATGCCTACTAGCTAGCTAGGGAAGGATAGCTATTACTTGAAGATAAGCGGAGCTCCAACATTTACTATGGGCAGAGGGAAGAAACGGAGAAACAAGGCACAGCTTTGCTTTGCTCTTTCATGACTAAGAGTATGCGAATGCCAACAAAAGTGTCTTCTGCAGGGTGCACACCCTGCACACAGGCAGGGATTCAAGGAGATGACAGGCAAGGCTACCTCCTCTGAGGAGTCCTCAGCACAGGGCAGTTAGTGCTCATGCTGTCACGACTGATGGTATCAACCGTGCACCTGAAAAGCGATAAAGGTACGGTCTTCTGATTGAACTGCAAGCACCCGTGGTCTCTGTGTGCTGTTATCAAGTGCTGACATGCTTATGGAATCCATAGAGGTAATTACACATTTCTGCCTACCCTTACAGGAATTATTCAATAGCGGTGTTCGGCGTGGCTGACCCGCCGTGCTGTTCTGCAGCACGGGGAGGTGGTTTCAGCGGGTGACAGGAAATGCCTCGGAGAGCCTGTGCGTCACAGAGGGACTGTGTGCTGAAACACGCTGCAGAAGTTCACACCAATGCACAACTAAGTCTGGCAACATTATTAAACGAGTGGCATGTTTAATGCTGCTGAAATTAAGAAATCATTTCTTATTTCAGCAGCAGCCCTGCTGCTGCTGAGCTCAATCCCAGTGACAGAAACACCTGGGACCCTCAAGAACAGGGAATTAAAGATGTGAATTGCATGCTGTACTGGTGATGAGGACCAAATATAGATGAGAAAATGAAGTTATCACCTGGCCTCACTTTTTTATGACCCAGAAGTTGATTTCAAGGATCAGGGAGTGAGAAATGACTGTACTACTGGAACTACTGAAAAGTTTTGCTTATCTAAATTTCACTTCATCTAAATTCTGTCCCACAGAATAAAAACTAATTTTTTGTAGCACTGTCTATGTATGCGCAAGTTGTTAGCTACCTCCAAGCATGTTTTTACCTGAAGATTTTTGTAGTGAACAGTACTTCTGCAGTGACTTGTCTTTGCTGTCTCTTCATTTGTATAGAAGAGTCCACAGAGCTTGCAATAAAACCCAGTTCTAGGCACCACAAATTCCACACCTATTGAGAAATTCTGAATTGCATTAAAATGTCAGTTGAAACCCTTCCCCTCCATAATACTTGTTTTCAAAGTAAAAAGTTGCTGTTTAGTTAAATGACATAGATATGAAGACTGAATCCTCGATTCACTTCTCTGATTTCCCTAATTTCGCAGTTTTAAATCCTGTGCATTGCAAATACACCTTCCACTTCTCTCTTAGATATTATACATATCTTAAAAAGTACCTTCTTGTGCATAATACTGACTGGAAACTTCACTGCACAAACTCAAGAGCTAGAATAGCAATTAGCAGTAAAATTATCCTTAAGTTACACAGATGCTCTTTAGGATGTACATCTTCCAGGTGTTTTACTCGTGATCAGTAAGACAAATACTTTTGCTTATAGTGAAAGTATAAGCAATACTTTTATGACAAAGACTTTTAAATTACTAAGTATTTCTCAAATATAGTCCAAGGCAACTTATTTCATCTCATCAGTGACATTAACAGCTATCTTTTGGCATTCACGTGGAATGAAATTAGCAATGATCTATAATCAAAAGCCCATTTCTTTCAATAGCTACCCCTCTGTCATGTACCCGGTTCCTTCACTCTACTCACATCTGTTCTGAAAAATAAATACAGTAGGTAGCCTTAAAGTGACATCTTGTTGTAGGCTCTAGGTATTGCAGTGGGTGGTACTGCAGGCCGAGGGTGGCCTGGGTGTCCCAACGTACCCAAGGGGATGCTGAGCTCGGTGAAGACATCCTCTTGTTCCCAGCCTGGCAGAGAGTGCCTTCTTTTAGGCTCTACCTCCGGGTATTCCAGAGATCTCATTTCCAAGTACCTAGAATTTGCTTAACAAATGAATAAATGTATTGAATGAAAACAGTTTATTAGTTTAAAGAAACGTTAGTAAACTTCTTGGGAACGTTTTCTAGGTGGATCTATATATGAAGTAAAATCTGGAAAAAACGCTTTTCCATTTAAATCAGAGGCCTGCTCAGCACAACTCCCAACAGCTGTACTACACTGTGCAGTCACTCCTGTTTCTCCCAGCAGACCATTTTTCTATTTCTAATTTCACATTCATTATGTTTTTTCTTTTCATATTTTAATCTCTAAATAGATCTATAACACTATACGTGCCTCTGGCACCAGCATGGTCCGACTGCAGCTCTGTAACCACGTATGGTACTGCATGACCAGAGACAGAGCTGGGCTAACACAGGGGCTGCTGAGAAAGGGGGTGCAGCAGGACCTGCTGCCAGCAAGTCCCCACGCTGCCTAAGGAGGTGTGCGGGCAGAGCAAACCTTCCTCTTGTAGGACCCCTGCAGCATCACTGTCATCCTCTCCCCTGGAGCCACTCTTCTCCCATCCTCAGCTCTCCAAGGGACAGTTTCTGCTTTATGGCTCTTAGCCACTTGAAGATTTTGGTTCCTGGCCAGTAGGGATGGGATGGTTGGTCCCTGCTGACCAACATTAATGTACACAGGCTGGAGATTCAAGGCGTGGAAAACAGTGAATTGATTTGCTGAGGCAGGTAAAGCCAGTGAAAGGAACAGATGCTCTCCCTTCCCAACATGTGAATTGCTTTTATTCAAAAAAGAGAAATTTGTTATCACAGGGCAACAGAGTTACAGATTAACTGGTCTGATTCCTATTCTTCAGTTCTTACATCAAAGAATTAGTTCCCTTACCCTGACAACATTTCTATTGCATTGCAAATTTCATCTATATAAGGGATATATTTTCTCATAAAACAAATACATTTTTGCCCAAACCAAACCCTTCCTGCCTTTCAAGTCTGTAGTTCAAAGATCTGCAATTTCTGGCTATGAGAATGAATTTTTCTTCATTGTTTTAAATATGCCTATTACATGATTTAAAATAAAATAATATAAAATGCTGATAGGTTGGCTTTCAGATTAACTTTAACCCCATCCCAGCTTTCCAAATCTGCAGCAGAGATGCTGGAAAACCCACAAGCTTCAGTTAGGTCTTCTTAAGAGACCCAGAGTCTTTGTAGCAATTTAAGTTGATTTCTGGGCTCCTGAGCTGGCAGCTGCCTTTGCAGAAAGCCTAGAGCCTTGCACTACAGATCCCAGATATCAAGTGCATGGCAGAAACCTGGGAAGCACAAGATCCCCTGGAGCTTCCAGGCTCCCTGCTGGCAAGTTGGAAGCTGAGATGCTGAAAACTCCAAAGTAACTATGCTCTTGGGGTATGCTCTTTTGTCAGCCGGCTGCCCGTGAAGTGGGCAGCCCAGGGGAGCCAACCTTGCCATCCCCAGTCCGAGGGAGTTTGCATGGCAGTGTTATCTCCAAATATGCAAGCCTAGCAAGCTGTCTTCAGGCCAGACAGGTAAGTATTGTGAACTGAGCAATTTGCAAATCTGTCCTGGAGGAATAAGTCAGTTCAAAATCAGATGTTAAATGTTCCAGCATTTTCTGGTGAAAAATTGCACCCATAAAAATCTTTCAGCAACTTCTGTTCACAACCCCTTCTCCACCACACGGTCTCTGGTAGCAACAAAAAAGAGCATTCCTGGCCAACATGGTCTACGTTGTTTTCTACTTCACCTCATTATACACACTCCATTCGCTCAAGTTTCATTTGAAAGTGTGACAAGGAACTGAACTCATTTTCAGACACTCAAGATCCCTTTTTTCC
The DNA here is from genome assembly GCF_023638135.1 of Falco biarmicus. Classification (NCBI taxonomy): domain Eukaryota; kingdom Metazoa; phylum Chordata; class Aves; order Falconiformes; family Falconidae; genus Falco; species Falco biarmicus. Next base: position 23,067,360 of record NC_079296.1, read on the forward strand.
TGACAGCTAAAATATTAATAGGCAGCTATGATTACATTTATTGGCATTATCTCACAGCATGTCCTATCAGTTATATTAAAGGCAGCATGCGGTAGATAACAGGAGATGATAAGGCAAGTCCTGACAAAAGGCATGTATTTGCATGAACAGGGGCTGAGAAATAACAATCTGCAGATAATTTCCATGTTACTAATACTTCAGTACAGTGTGTAAGAATACCCACCTTGTCCAGGAGCCAGCCAGACATTACAGATACTTTTCTGTTGACCTTCAGAGACTGTCGCTCATTTCATTGACAATTCGAAATAAATTTAGCAGGGCACTGAAAGACTTCATCGAAACTCATGTGAACCTCGACACGACAATTATAGCAGCTTATGCCTTTCAGAAAGCTTGCAAGCTGCTTATCATATTTCCTTTACACTATTCAGCTAAGAGGCTCTAATGGTTTAGCTTGGCGAAAGGCACTGGGGTTCTTTTACTGAGCCGCTCCAAGGACAAGTCTTGATACTATTAGCAACATTTACTCTTGTTAGCGATAAATTTCAGTCTACTGTCAGAGAAAACATGCAAGGCTCCCTGTGGGCTGAAAAGAAAAAAAAACCAAAACAGTAGTTACCCTTGGCCTCTGGACTCTCTTGGCTTCCAGGTCTTGTTTCTTCACTAGTGTTTTTAACAAGCATTTCCATAACTTCTCTGCTCTCAGCTCCTTGTGATCCCATCTGTTTGTAATCATCTATAAATGTGTCAGGGAGCTGGAGAGTCTCTTCTTTCAGATGAACAGAAGGTATATGGTGATCTTCGAGCTCTAAACGAGTGTCGGAGCTCTTATCAATTTTTCCTTCCTTCTGCTGGGGATCAGACTCCTTAGCAGATTGGTCTTCTTGCAATTCCTCTGGCTTCTGCTCAGGGTCCAGATTTAGGCTTGATGCTTCAGTTACAGCATCATCATTATCATCATCCTCATCATCATCCCGACAGCCGCTAGAAGCTACACTGCCCTTTGCTGATCTGAAGTTTGTTTCTAAAGCTTTATGGGCAAATTTGTCTTCACTCCTGGTTAAGCAGCTGTGATCATTTTTCAGTTCTAACATGTTTGACATACAGAGACACATTTCTGAAGCAGTTTTATTTTTTTGATCAACTGGTACTATTTCTTCAAGCTCAGTTATATCAGGCTCCATGATTAAATCATCTTCTCCCACTTCATCTACTGTTACTAATTCCTCCATGTTAGCAGGATACCAGGTCTCACCCTCTACCTCACTTCCACTCTCCCAGTCTCGATCCTGTCACAAAGATGTAAAACATTTGAGACATCAGTGATTATAGATCATACTGTTAAAAGTAGGCTTTGAACATCAGTAACTGGGAAGAACTTCCATCTGGCTGTGCCTAACCCCTCTCATATTTTAGTTTCAAAGAACAACAGGCCTTGGTGTTGTGATTTTCAACTTTACGCACAAGGACAAGCAATCTCTTTTTACATAAACTTCATTTTGAGGAGATTCTGTAACAGCCTTGGGGATTACAGTCTCTCCAGCCTCCTGCTTCTTAGCTTTCTATAAGCAGTAGAACAAAGTACAACCTGTTATCCTTTATTATGCTACAGATGCTACTGTGTGTTCACCAAGGAAATGAATCTCTCCCTCTCTACCTCCATCCCAGGGTGGCAAGAAATAGGCAGCACAATGGCAAAACATTGAACCCCAGTCTAGCCACTGTGGCTTTCACTTCGCTGGACTAGGTCCTTTAAACTCCTGCTGTGACTGAGAAAACGTAGCTACCTTCTGCAGCCATTTCCTTCCACCAGCAAGAGCCCTCTGCCAGGGACTGTGTTGGTAGAGATTGGCCTAGACCTTAAGAAAAATCAGTTTTACAGTTATACTCCAAGGTACATAATCTGAAATACCTCATACATGCAGTTACAGACTTATAGGACTCAGGCATTAATATTGGACGTCAGAAGTATTAGAATTATAAGGTACATGTCACTTTTAAGACACACTTGCAGCTTAGATTTCAACTCCCAGACTCATTGAGTACACATAATCTATTAATAATCTGTATTCTCCTCCTATTTGGCCATTCCCACACTTCCCCTCCTTGAATCCTAAAAGAGCATAAAAACTCTGGGCGTTGACACTGTTCTTGCCAGGAGATCAGTTTTCTACAGCAGCAGATATCAATAGCTTCCATATCTGGCCATCAACCCATGACCCTACAGATATGAAGCTGGAGGAATTCCAAGGACATTGCTGTCCCCGACTGTGATGCTGCAGTAGGGGTGCTGTACAGATATAATTTAATTAAAACCAGAAACAATCAGAAGAGGCTGTTATCTATAGTCCATCTAAGGCCAATGTTCTGAAAAGTTTTCATCATTAGTCCCCTTCTTCTCCACTAACTGACCACATCTCCTATTTTGGGGCATGGTTCACAAAATTACACAGTTCACTTGGGCATACGTTACTTACAGTTGCCAGTGCCAGGGGCTATGTATGTACATGGGCAAAGAGCAACTAAAAAAAGAGTTCTGGAGACTTCAGGAAAAGCTAGCCCTTAAAGCAGAGGTCAAGAGTAGACAAGTTAATTTAGACAACCCCCTTCTTACAACCCCTTTACACGCCTTTCCGTGGGGGTTTAATATTTCAGCTGGGAGAATGTGCTACCAAGCCTGGGTTCTCACTCATTTGTCATGGAAGCTGCACCAACAATGCATCACCAACCTTCTCTTTTCTGGTGTTTTCAAAAATCTCTCCAGATTCTTTTCCTTGTTTATTAGCTGAAGGTGAGCTCTTCTCTGGAACTTGCTCCTCTTTTCCAAGCTAAAATAAATACAACATATACATGTATAGTAACACACAGTGGTGCTTTAGTATGTTTCTATTCTGGGTCTAGGGAAGCAAAGTCACTCACAAGGTCACATTCTAAGTTTATGCAAGTCAACCGGACTGTGGGAAAAGACCCAACACTTGGATTTCATTAGCAAAGCGGCACAAATAAGGATTAAGAAAAAGAAATTTAAACAAAATTAGAGAGATGTAATTTATATCATAGAATTGGCTAGAAGACAGGTGGGGGAGAATGTGAATTCGTTAAGATTTCCAGTCTCCACTCCTCTGTTCTCTACGCACATCTGTTATGTTGGCTCAGACACAGTAAGGAGAGCAGCAGTGTTAAAACTCCGCAAAAGACCTCAACTGTTTTGTTCATTGATGTAGGATCAGCTGAGAATGCAACTGCTTGCACGTTTCATACTTCAAAAGAGCAAAACCATAATACTACCTGGCACTTGGTAAAGAGCCACAAAGCAAAAGTGTGGATTCAAGGCATTAAAACCTATTTCCTCCTTTTAAAATAAATCATTAGCAGAGGTCCCTGGAGAGGTATGCCTTTAACAAAGTCACTTTAAAATAACTTGAAAAACATGCAAAGGAGTGTGCAGCGCTTGTGATTTAGGATGCTGTCTGACATTTCTCTCTTGACATCTGCTCCCAAGGAACCATCCATCATAGTGAAACACCAGCCAGAGGAGAAAGATGGCAAAAGGTGGTACCGACACACATATCTATGGCGTGACTTAGTGCTGCTGCCTGTTACAGAGACTAGCTGAGTGACAAGATACAGAGATTTCCACCAACCTTGCCTTTGAGAAGAACTAACACAAGGTCAACTAAAACCAACCACAGATGGCCTGGCAGCGCAGTCACGAGCTAGAGACAGACCCCCGGTCAGCAAAGCAGCCCTGCAGCCGCCTCTGCCAGCATCCCGGGGGGTGGCTGGCGGCAGTGTATCACCAGGGGGTCTGGGGGAGGCAAGGTGGCCAAAAGCCAGTAACAAGATCCCTGTAGGGTAGGGATGTAAGCATGGGCTGTACTGGGACTGAGCAAATGAGGCATATTAATCTGTTCCCCCTCCACTTTTTTTCCCAGTGGAGAATCCAACTCACAAATGCTGCCGCTTTACTGACTAGGAGCATTTCTCCAGAGATCCCATAATTTTACAGGTGAGCTGATTCAGTGTTCAGCCATGGGAAGATTCTTGCCAGCACTTTGAAGGGATTGGTGAGAATTATCCCTGCCACAGCTGAGGGTAAGGACATGGAATTAATAGAAACCAATTACTCTGCTGAGTTGACCAAAAGTAAAATGTTTCTCATTAAAAGTTCATTCCCCATTTTAGCTGTATAACAACCAGTTCCTTGTATTGTCCTACAAATATTGTGCGTCCCTGTAAAATACCCCTTAATTCCTAGGTAACTCCGTCCAAACCGCAGGCAGTGAAAGGAGGAGCTGGATGCAGAGGGAGCAGCTGTGAGATATTCTGCACAGATTTAGAAGAGACAGCAGCAGGGCAATTGCCCCTGCACACACAACCTGCATACAAACAGCAGACTGTCACTTGGTTTTGCTTTCAGTTGTCTGTCCTCTTCCCCTCACTGGTTACCCAGAGGTTTTGTACTTGACACAGAAAGACAATGTCCACGCACCCAGCACCGCAATGCTATACTAGATCTGCATGATCTGGGCAAAGACATGGACAAGATAATCTCCCAAGATCTCTGCTAGGACTTTATTCATGATTTTATCAAGGCAAAACACTGGATGTCACCAGCAACACACCCAGAATAACTGACCTAAAATATTACAGAAAATATATTATTTCAGCATTTACCGCCTTCTTACATACAGTTTGAAATCTCTATTTACCTCATTCTCAGCAGGTTTGGTTTCCTTCACATCGCTGCCTTCAGTAGCAGCATCTTCTTCTTGGTCTTTTTCAGTTTTCTTCACCTTATTCTTATCATTTTGTTTTTGCCTGGAGCCCTCAGATGCTTTGCTGTGCTTCTGTTCAGCCACCTCCTCCCTGGCAGTGTCCTCACTGTAAGAATGCCTGCGTTCCCTTAACTTTGCTTCTTCCTTTCTCTTAGATCTCCCAGGTAAATCCTGCACCTGCCTCTGAAACTTTTCAGATTTTGACTTGGAGGTTTTTCGGTAATAGTCATCTTCCCTGCTCTTGTAGCCAGATAAAGGGTGAAGGGAGCCAGGGGAACTACTCCGTAAGTATTTTTCTCTGTGCCCTCTGCCTCCTTCAATCCGTTCATCCAAATCAAACTTGTCCAGCTGTCGGGAATAATGTTTCCTCTCGTGTACCCATGTGTCAGTCCTGTCCCTCTTCTCATCCCCATTCTCTCGCCATTCTCTGCTGTCTCTTTCCTCTTCCCGTCGAGAATATGGGGACTGATCCCACGACTCTCTCCCATTTCCCCAGTCGGTCCTGCCAGTCCCCATTGGGCTGTGGGGTGAACTGCAGGAAGTAAAGCTGGGAGTGTGGGAACGGGGCGACAGGGAGCGGCTTATGGGGCTGCGAGAGCGGGGCCTCTCCGTGCCATACCTGCTGCAAAGAGAAAAGGCAGTTGTAACTAACTGGCTGACCCGCTGTGGCCTTCCAAGTTCTTGTACATTGGAAACACATGGGGACTGCCCTGGTGCCTGTGAACCCGAGATCCCAGGCTTTTCACGGACATGCACTGCACAGCTGCAAACACAGCGAACAGGAGAAGAGGCAGTGTCATGTCCACAGAGCTTAACTAAATCCCCACAGATCTGTCAAGAATACATTCATTCATTCTTAAAAGCATCTCACAGGGGTTTAGCATTAAAAGCTTATAATATGTTAATACCTTTACAATGACCCTAATGTCTGTACCCTTAATACCCACTCATCTCGGGCATCTCTGAGACAAAAATGACAAAGGTCACCTGCTTAAAAGAGACATTTTAGGACTGTGATTCCTCTCCATTTTTGCTGGAAGGTCCAGAAGTCAGGCAGATCAGATATATATCCAAGTATGTTTAATCTGAACGGGCTCTTTCCCTCTAGGTCTCACAGCACTCCCAGCCTTTACACTTTTTACTCAAGCGGGAGGGCAGGGGAACAGCTTCATTTGTGTGTTCTTCGCATGCCAGGCACACTTTCTGCGTCATCATCAGCAGAAAAGAGTTCATTTATGTTCATAACATATACAGTTTCAATCTGATCTCATTATCTAGACCCTGTACCTACTGTTGTACCCACTTACATTTTTACAGTGATTTGAGGTGAAATCCAAATTAAGAAAGCAAATAAGAGAAGGAAGCACACAATGCTTTTTCTGCCTGCAGGTTTACAGACTTATCCAGGTCCAAATTCCAAACTACGGAGAAACTTTACCTGTCCACTTCACGCAGCAGGTCCCTCTCCCTCTGTGAATGAATGTCCTGGATGATAGCAGCCACATTCTTACCTGGTTTCTGAATAATACAAAGACACTGCTTAGCATGCTGCACTACTCTCCAAGCTAATATAGGTGATTTGCCCTTCAAGAAACAGCATCCATGCATCATTCCGTTATTCTGCTACTGAGGAATATTTGGTTTCAGTGTTGTGGTTACACTCTTTCCTGCAGCTGGTATCAACAAAGCAGTAAAATGATACAAATGGAAAATTTGCTCTGTTACATTGTAGCACTGTCTCCTCATATTTGGCTGTGGCAACAGACTTTGAAAACTAGCTCATCCTTTACACATGCGCCACAGAGTATTTGCTAGGAATTGGATGTAAGAGGAAACAAATCAGACATTTTGTCTAGTATCTGAATTAAGTATGTTTAGCTGTCTCTCTCTGATCCTCTGGGAATGAACTGCCTTCTCTTCATCTGAGTTTAGCTCATTCTGGAGTATAGCTCTAAAAAACTGCTTAGACACAAGAGATTCAGAAAAGCTAAGTGCAAGAAAGATGCATACTGGAAGTGTTGATTACTTGAGATTCAAGGTCATTTACAAAAGATGCAGTACTCCAGGCTCAAGTGCATGCAGTTTATCAAAAACCTGGAGCATGCACAGCTGATCAACATAGTCATTCAGAAACTCAGAACAGTCTGCAGCGGTAAATAGCTCATGCATCTTCCCCCTTCCATATTGCACATTTGTTTGTTTGTCTGTTTTTGACAAAGAGAAAGGGCTTTTGCTGATGCAGAGAAAAAGAATTTCATGACATCAGAAACTGCCATTTCATGACATCAAAAGCAGGCTGAGAATCTTCCTGAGATCTAGGCAAACTACCACACTCTCCTGGCTAATTCCTGTTCTGCCTCTATGTTAAAGATGCACAGTCTCCACCACCTTACATCTGAACCTCTCACCATACCACACTAAGAAAGATTGCCCTGGTTTACAAACTTTTGGCAACTCATTTAACTCTCCTTAATCTATTACAGATGTACAGGAGAGAAAGAGACTTTTCCAAAGGTAAGACCAAATCATCTGAGTTACTTGGTTTTCCTCAATGTATGAAAGGCCCCTTAACCTCATAAACTGCAACATTACGATTCTTCTATAAAATAACTTTGTGCTGTGTTATGTAATACAATATGAAGCTTTTCAGCTCTGCATTGCCAGTTCCAGTCCAAGTCTCCATAAAAAAAGTACTCTCTTTGCATTACAAATGGCAGTATATAAGCATCCATAAATATGCTTACAAGAGCACTCATATTTGGACATCACTCAGGTGTCCAGATCAGAAATATCACACATACAGAAAGTCAAAAGACTATTGCTCTGTTCTGACTCAATGTAAAAAAACCTAGATAATCTTGCTTTTTAATTTAGGTCATTCACAAGAAAGAAAGAAAAAGAAATCAGTGTGATGTTTAGCCCTCTCATCACCGCTTAGTATGGAGATTGTACCGTGGCTCAAGCATGCAAGCAGTGAAAAGCATTGCTTCAGGCTTAACGCCTGACTAAAAGCATAGGACTGTCTTATTTTTGCTGACATGTTGTATCTTACACATGGTTGTGTTTCAGACCGTTGTTAGACAAAGCAACGTGGGGAGCCTGCCCAGAAGGAAGCTCAGAAGTGATTTTTGAAATAATGGTATGCAAGGACCAGAGAAAATGGGATCTCTTCCAAGAGTTATATTTCAGAAAAGAGCAAGCAGCTAAGTGTAAAAGATCGTTAACATACATCCATTAATTTACCCTTCCTAATTTCTTTTTCCATAGTATTAAAGCATTACTTAGAAATCAGTAATCAGCAAAGATTTTTAGATGTATTCTCCAGGACGTGCCATGGAAACTCAGGAAAACTGATCAGGAATGACTATCTTACCTTCAGCTGCAATTCCTTGTATCTTTTAGACATCCTAATAAGTAACTTGTCATCATTTATCATAGCAGGTTTTTCTTTGTAGTACTGTACCATGGCTTGGGCTGCTTCACTGTAAGCCATTTCCAGAAAGGCCTAGCACAAATGGGGAGAGCTTTAAAATCTACTACAAAATTAAAAATACAAAGTGTAAGAGAGAAAAAGGCAGCACAATAATTTTCATTTATAGTACGGAACTAGGTAGCTTTCCAGCTCTGGAGCTGAAATAGTAACACTCAGTCCATTCCTCAGCCTTCTTTTAACTGCAAATAATGGTTTCAATCCAGCTATTAAAGCCGATACACAACTTTAGAAGCCAGTTTAGTTAAAACCTAAATGTCTGGAATCTAATCTTGCTCAATATAAGATAGCATCACCTTTGCCTTGCTTCCTCACTGGTGCTTCTACACCATGGTCAGCTGCTGATGACAGGATGCAGAACTGCAACGTTGCAGCACGCACCAGTCCTGAGATTGTAATCTGTGTCTTGCAGAATTGCAAGAGAGCCAGATAAAAAGCAGATCAGAGCATGAACAGCCAGAAAAAAGCTCCCCCCCCCAAGTCTTAAAAACCTGAATGATATCAACTAGCACTTTTATTTACACAAAAATTGCATTAGAAGTGACTGCGGTTTAACTGGTTGAGGAATACCGCTCATAGCTGCGTAATGACTGCATTTTGAAACATTACAGTCTCAAAATTGCCCACTGGCTTGGATTCTACATCCACCTGTACTGTCTCATGCAGCTATGTGAGACAGTATTTTCAACTCTTCCCAGCCTACCACCACTGGTAGACTTCAGGTACCTTGAAGAAAGCCCTCTACTACAATCTGGTGCAGATTAAAAGGGAGGGAGGGAGGTGTCAGTGCCCCCTGTAAGGGGAGAGCCTTTACAATGGTCACCCAGTGCAGCCATGGCATGGGGGCTCTGCCACCAGCCTGGAACTGTAATTACACCATTGCAGGATCTGCCTCTGCTGTAACAACAGTTCAGCAGCGTAGGGCAGCCAAACCAGGCTAGAGTGCAAATCATTCTCCAAAACCCAGTTCAGCTCTACAAGTATGGGTAAGGAAGCAACAAAAACCTCCCAAACAGAACAAAAGAAGTCTGAAAGTAACCCTAACAAATGGCTGAGAGAAGAAGGCTAAGTTACTAACTTCTTTAAAAATTAATATTATTATTATTATTATTATTAAAAGTAAAGTTTTACAACATTTCATTGAGATTTCTGGGTTTTTTAACAAGAACTATGAGGCAGTAGTCATGGCTATGCCATCATCTCAAAAAAAAAAAAAAAAAAACGCCACCTTTTTTTTTTAAGGGCAGGCTTCCTTTATTTAAGTTTCTATTACAAAAAAAAGAGATTTTCCCCAAAGACTCAGTCTTCATATCAGTATGTCTTTATGCCAATAGATGTCAATACCAGTGACCACAAATACACAGTACCTGATTAGTGGATTTCATGAGGATATAGTTGGTGACCTTCCCAAATGGGAGGCCCAGGTTAATGACATCATTCTCTGTGCAGCTTCCCTCGGGGAGGTTGCAGATGTGAACAACTCGACCCAGTGTAGATTTCCTTTGGGGAAACTGGGGAAAAAAACAACTCAAAACAATGTTTTTATCTTAGATACTCCATCCACTAGATAAGACCTTACATTTCTGGAAAAAAAAATAAATGTTCTGTTCTGTGTACCTGTTAAGGACAAATATTCTTTTTTTAAAACCTTGGTTTTTAACATCTTGGTTTAGAAATACAAATGCAAAGGACAATGTTTAACTGCAGTGCAGCTTGCAATGGAGTCTCCATCCCTGGACATTAGAAAGTCCAGAGAGGATCTAGAGAAGAGATGCTCTCATTCAAACCGGATAAACGATACTGCTGCAGAAGCTAACTTTCCACCTCAAACATTATGGACTCCAGGGCTTCAGTTCCCAGGCATGTCACATCAGAGGGCTGGGCTGCCACAGACACAGGCCACTGCCCCTGTACTTTGCACCAGCAAGAGTTTGGAGGCCCCTCAGTGTTTGGATACAGAGGGTGCCCCTGCCACGGGGGTCTCAGCCCCTCCTGATGAGCTCCCTGTGGGGCCACTACCCATCTGGTACACCAGCACAACCCCTGTGGCTCCTCTGCCAAGCCAGATGGGCTTTCCCAGCCTGTCTGCATCTCTTGGTCCCACTGGGGGCTCTGTGCCTTCCCCGCACATGAAGGCACCATGCACTATTGCTGAGTAAAAGGCCCTTAGCAGACAGTTTGCAAGCAACACGCAAAAGATTAGTATTTTCAAGTATTCCATAAACACCCATTTACATGGTGCTGGTGGTGCCTGGAAATGGAAACAGATGCTCACTGCAGTCCCTGCTGAATTTGTGGATGTTAGAAATCAGTTTAGGTGACTATAGAGGCATTCCGGACAGCAGGGGCTGAATTTAAACCCTCCTTTTTTGCCCTGGTGGAACAGACCAGGCCAGGGGTAAAAGTGACCTCATTTAACTTGTGAGATGACACACAGCTGTACCTCAGGTTGGAAAACCTGCTACTCTCCCCTCTCATTGCAACAACACACAGTAGAAGGGACTTCTCACCTCAGGGGGGGCACGGGGACCACTGGACAGGCAGAGGCAGAGCTCCTGAACTGGGCTGGCACAGGCACACAGCACCAGTGTGGTAATCACTTCCGAAGGGTGGAAGTCTATTTTGGAGTGCTGGGGCAGTTCCCAAAGAGCCGCCTGTCTCCCTGACATGGAGAGCAGGCTCTCTACTACTTGTGCAAAGAGGCATCAGGGTATACTCAGAGAGGAACATAATTTACCCCAGCTAATGACACGCAAAACATTGCTCACACAGGATTAAGCCTTCCCAGACTACTTCCCTGTTTATGACCTCTGCTGTTGGGATTTTACTGAAGAAGTAACTTTACCTTCAGTTAAAATTGTTCCATTCAAGGGAAGATGCAAATCACATAGTCTTGTGGGATCAAGTTCACCAGAGCCATCACAAATGTTTGGCTTGTCATCAAGTTCACAAGTTACAGAGCTGATGTTATCTTATTTACACCTTCATCCCATTACCTTCCCTCCAGGCTTCACCACTTAACCATTTGTGTATTTTTGCTGCAGCAAGACCCTGTATTATATAGTGCTTTGCTATTCAGCTTGCATCTTACAGAGCCTGCCCAGGTGCGAAAGGTAAGTCAAAGACGTGCAAAAGTCCAGAAGTAAGATGTTTTCTCTAGCAGAAAAATAACAAAGACCTGATCCTGAAAAAGATGAAGCAACTCAACTCCACTTGAACAGAAAAGGAAGTGATGGCTGCATGCAACTGGCAAGGCAGCATGTAGCACACAACAGAAGAATACAACTACAGCTAGCAGAGGAAAAGGAAACTTTCCTGACAGCAAATGCAGTCCCAGTGTAGGAACACCCCAGGTCACCTGGCACCTTCTGTTTGTTCTGTTTGATCTGTTAAGAGATGGTATGTTAAGAGTCTATGGGACTAGAAAGACTTAGCTGTTTCCTACCTAGACTCCAGAGCCCATGTTTGGACACGTGCTCAGCGGTATTAAATCAAACAACTGTAAGATGTTACCATCTCCCCACAATTGGCAATGACTTAAATCAAAATGGTACGCTATAAATCTGCTGTAATTCATGATTAAGAATGGTCACATACTTGTACTAGAAGTCGACGGGCTGTACCAAGCAATAATTTTGTCAGCTGATTGAAGTTAAATTGGATCCATTCATTAAATAGAGCTGTAAATCACAGTCAGAAAAGGAACAGACACCTTCCATATCCACAGTCAGGAAGTTAGAGGAGCCGTTGTGTGTCAAGCGTTGAATGTAGTTTTCAATAAGACTGTAAGTTAACTTTGCAGCCAATGTCTACAGAGGTTTACCAAGGCAGCTGCACAACTACTACAAAAATAATTGGATGCACAGCAGCAAAATGCACCTCATACTGTTTGCCTATTATTTCACCAATCTAATTTGGTTATTTTTATTACAGCTTTTTTTTTACCTTTTTTTTGTTGGTTTTTTTTTTTTGTTTCTTGCTCTTCAAAATCTTTATCCCTTTCTTGAGCTTCACCTGAAATTTGTCTAAATAAGAAACTGACAGTCCCATCCCTCCAGTGCTAATGGCTCTCCATGCCCGAGCGAAGACTTGTAGCACTATATTTGCCTTTTGAAGAGGGATAGAGTTATTTGCAGATGGAAAGCACAGAGCAAGCTCTTCCAGAAATCTGAACACTTTGTTTATGATTACATGCAGGGTCAAGTATAATCTCGCACTGCTCAGTTAAATGGCAGCAGCTTAGTTGAAAGTGAATACTACCGTGCAAAGGTGTAATAAATTATAAGCCACCTGGGTTGCAGAGTGAATGACAGCTGGCAAACTCTGTCTTAACACCTCTAATATAGCTCGCTGTCCACTCAGTGAGCTTCTGAAGAAAAAGAGGATTTACAGTGTCCAGCAAAATCAAAGTTATTGTTTCTTTTATCTCTCATAGTACTGCAGGTCATTCAGATGGAGGATTTCTGCAGGCAGCTTAAATGATAAATAGTGACAGATTCTAAGGAGAAACGATACTGGTATTAACAGTAATTTCATTTGTTGTGAGGTTGACAGACATGATGAAAAGGAACATTCCTCTGCACCCGCTGCTACTCCACCTCTGACCTTGGAGGCAGCTGTCATGAGCAGCTCTGCTCTTTGCTCCCCTGCGCACACAGTGTCTGTGACAGGCAGAAGCTCAAATCCCTCCAAATAACCTCCTGCACAGCAAAACCACGCAGTAGAAAATTGGTTGGATTAAACAAATCTGGGTGACGATTCTGTGAGCAATGCCTGAGGCGAACTGGAGTGCACAGGGACACAATTCAACCTGGCTTTCCAAAGTGCCTGAGACCAAATCAGGATATATACACAAAAGCTAACAAGGTGAAAACTTGGAACGCCTGGATTACTGCTGCTATTCCATGAACGCCCTAACATGAGTCCTTGATGTTTCTAGCTGTAATCATAGCTTTCCGATATATGTTAAGCTTCATTTTAACTCCAACAACTTTGTATTTCCATTATGTATATGATTTGGTTTTATTTCCTTTTTTTCCCCCTTTTTTTTGTTGTTTGTTTTTCCTTTTAAAATCTTCCTGCTTTGTCAGTGTAAGAACCACTTTTAACGCTATCCTTTTTTTCTGGTATTTTTTGATTATTGGGCTAGGAATTCAAGTGGGCATTAGAGCGATATAACTGGGGACCGGCGTTGAATGTGGGGGTGTGGCACTTATAAACTTAAGTCATAGAAGCCTGTACACAAAAGCAAACTTGCTGAAAGGCTACCGGTGGCAGCAGATGATATAAATGGTACACTAAAATAAACTAAGAAAAATTTAGTACAATATAACGAATTGACCTGGGACCTCCAGGTGAGTAACAGCGAAGGTGCAGCCACTATCTTTGCCACTATTGCTATCTGGGAGAAGGACCCCAGCATGGGAGAGGCAGAAAGCAATTGCTACAAATAAATAACCAGAGAAATGGAAGGCTGCTTGCTGGGATCAATACTCAGAGTAAGTAAAAACTAATCCAAATATTCATTCCAAGCTGAAGCTGACTTCCCTGGGCTGAAAAGACTCAGAAAGCTGGGGGGAAATGTCAATGGGATATACACAAAACCATTTACCCTCCTCCCCAAATCCCTCTAAAAAGCAAACAACCTTAAGCACTGAAAAAAACCCCTAGAATCAGGTTCTGATTTGGCCAAAATCAAAAGCATAAAAGCACTGTGGAGAAGTTGAAATAACAGAGTGAACAATCAGATTGTTGTCTAAAATGAAGCCTTCATAGTTTTAATTCCAGTAAGTAGAAGTGGCTTCAACAAGAATCTTGACAAGGAGATCAGTTTGCTTAGGTACTCACTCTTACCCCTGATGGAGGAGAAGAAAATGTAGGACCTGGCTGGCCAAAGGATCTTGCTGACGTAGTGATAAAAGATGCGCCGACATTTGGTGGATAATCTAAATAATGGATTATACAGATTTCATGAAAATCTTGACTCATATTAATTGCATTAGTGTGCTCAGTAAGCAATGCCCCATTTACATAATTCATTTCATAGTCTCTACACCAAATTATAGACTGTTTCATTGTACTGTGAAAACAAGCCATTGTTTGGAAGAATAATAAATTCATACTTTGAAAGGCACAGTACTGGCTCTTAGCTTTTCTGTGCACAACCTTGGAAACTCGCACTGCATGTAAAATGTCCACTTTTCCCCCAGAGAGTGACTTCACTTTCAATTAAAAAAAAAAAAAAAAAAGTGTTTTTAACTATTGCACATACAACCATTCACCTTCGATACTAGATGGATTGAAAACTGCTGCATTATTTGGTGATAAATGCAATGTTCCATCTGCTGAGCTTAACACACATCGGACACCAATGCTGGAAAAGAAAGAAAAGAACTTTATGAACATGCATAAAGTGCCATAAATATTAAAGCTTAATTATTAGACAGTAAATACCCGGTGTAAAGCCACTGAAGTAAGGGATGGTCTGTTAGAAATTCAGTTGGAAGACTGTCTCTAAAATAATACTTACTTATCAGAAAAAGCCATACATTTTTGGATGTGAAGACTTCCCTTAATGTGCTGATCCCAGTCCTATGTTGAAACAAAGAGATTATGAGCATAGGAAATTCCTGAGACAAATTTACAAGAGATTGCTTCTCCATTCAGTTTACCTTATTCTAAAAACAATACTGAGACACTGAAGATCATGTTGTGCGATGCTGGAGCCAAGCACACTTTCATCCAATGCATTTACTGATTTGTTATTTGTAGGTAAAATTATCGTTTGCTTTACAAAAGGAGAGATTCTCTGTATTAGTTTTTAAATCCAGTATATTTCTATTAATTCAGTTACTTCACCCTAGCTGAAGAGCTCATCCTGCATGTGCTGAGCACCCTCAGCTGCTGCAGTGTCCATAAAGAAGGTGCTCAGCACACAGGGCAGCCAGGGCAGCGCTTATTCATTTCAATAGATTAGCAAAATCTGTGCAATCACATTTAGCTCTTTACACTTCTATGATCCAAATGAGGCAGTGTATTAAACGCTGACGAACAGATGAACCAAAACTCGCTGTGATGACATTTCCCCTGCCCTTTTTAAATGGTAATGAAGAAAATAAATGCCCAGCATGCCCTAGATGGGGGCTGCCTCAGACCAGCCTTGTAGCTGCAGTAACCACAGCAAATCCTTTTGCAAGCAGCTGCTCAAAGAGTAAAAGGGAAACATGAAAGAGCCAACGTATTCAAATATCCCAAAGCCCTGGGCCGTGTAAGTATCAGGGGCTATTTCATTTGCTGGACATCTTCCTTCCTATACACACGCTGTTGTAATGTTTTCGTCAGGCCACCATCAGCATGAAAACACATGCCTTTGTGGTTAGGTGCCAGTCCTGCGAGGCGATGGAAAAGATTGTGAGGACTTGTTGAGCAGGGCTCCCCAGGAGGCCAGAATAACCCCAGCCAGAGCCCACGAATGGCTGTGTGGCTCTGAAGGCCACGTAAGTGGCCTTCTTCAGACCTGACCTGTATAACATGACCTAGCACACAGGCTCTCTGGGCAACTGGGAAGCTGCTTCTCAAGGGTGGGGTTGGATTTGCAGCTCCCCTTGGCAGCATGAACAGAGAAGCGTGACCGTGGTCTGCACCACACGTGCTGAGCAGCTTCTTGCTTTCAGGACAAAGTTTCTGGGGACCCTGAGTTCTAAACTTTCCTTAGAGATTCTAGGAGGAGGAAGAGATTCCAACAGAGGAATTATTAAAATAGTTTTATCAAAATGCACTGTTTTGTTTAAGCAAACTGCTTCCACAAGGCTGTCACAGGAAGATGTTGGGATCAGAAATGCAAAGAGAAAGGGAGAGGCAGATGAAACTGCTGATGTGTGGTTACAATACTGGCTTGGAAAGCAGGGGATCGGCTTCAGGCTCCTCCTCCCCTCGCTTCGGGCCCATGAGATGAGCTGCGACCCCAGCTCAGACCTCACGTTTCTCACGCCAGCGCTGTAATCTCACCAACTTTCACAGCGAGATGCGGAACAAAACCAGATCTTGAAACCCCACTAATTGCCATGAAACAGATGGACGACACCCTACGCGAAACTATGGCCCTTTGTTTCCGCTTCTCTCGGGGCACCTCGGTGGCAATGGATGCTGGTAGCAAGGGGTGGCAGGAGCCGGCGGGCAGATCAATCGCCAGGCAGCCTGTTCAGGGGTCCAAACCGTGCCCTGGGGGCGCCTTAAAACCGCTCACCTTCAGATCGAAGATCTTCTTGTCACACAGGGTGCAGATGTGGGGGAAGTGGAGGGGGGCTGTGCTGCGGAGGTCGCCCAGCTGGTGCGGCGGCAGGGAGCGGGCGGGCAGGTCGGGCGCGCCGCCACTCCGCTCCTCTTTCTGCCTCATGCGAGGGCTGCTGAAGCTCTGCTTGCTGTGGTTGAGGCGGCCGAAGGCCGGGGGGGCAGCCGCGCTGAACTTTGTGTCAGGTGTCGGCTCTTCAGGGTTGTAGAGCTCGTTTCTTATTTCATACTGCTGCTGACTTGCTGACGACCACAGGCTGTCGCTGGGCACGAGGTCAGGCTTGTTTTGGCCGGGGAAATTAGGGATATTTTCCCACTGGTTGCTTGTACCGCTGCCATGCAAGACGGGGCCGGGATCTCCTTTCGGGTGGGAGCCTGTGTGCGGGTCGCTGGGGAAGGCCCGCGGTGCCCCATGCTGTGCTGCCGCCACCGCCCCATAGGCCTCCTTGGGAAAGGCGCCCGCCGCCGCCTCGTGCTGCAGCGGGCCGGGAGCCCCGAAGTGACCCTCATAGCGCGGCCCTGCTGCCGAGGAGGCTGCGTGGGCCCCGCTGCCGTGGAAGCCATGCTGGCTGGGCTGCTCCCCCTCCGAGGCGTACGTCTGAGGGGTGGCGGCAGCGGTGTTTTGCTTGTTGTACTCATAAAAGCCCCCCGCAGCAGCTGCAGCAGCGGAGGTGGAGGCACCCACCTTGTTAAGACCCACCACCACGGGTTGCTGACTGGAGCCGGAAGCCATGACGCCTCCGAAGGGGCTCATGACGATGGCGTTGGGAGTCTGGGCCTGGACGGGCCCCAGGCTGCCCCCCGGCGTGGCTAAGGCTGGGCTCTGGCCAGGAAAGGCAATGCCGCCGGAGGGGAACCCAGTGCCGGCGATGCCAGGTCCCTGCGGTGGCCCCGTGCTGTGGCCCTGCGGGGTGTTCATCACAGTGGGGTGCCTCAGCTGGTTGAAGAGCGGCTGGGACATGGCGACTTTGGAAAGCACCTGGTTGAGGACGGTGGCAGCGGCCGGGTTGTTGGTGACGGCAGTCTGAGCCAACTTCAGCCTGTGGAGCGTGAGCTGTGCCTGGAGCTGCGCCAGCTGCAGGCTCGCCGGCGAGGGGAGCAGGGGGCTCGGGGTGCCGACGGAGAACGGACTCTTCTCCAGAAGCTTGGCAGCGCTGCAAAGGATCAGAATCTGGGTTAGCCAAATTCATCCAACATCTACCCGTGCTCACCTCCCGCTAAAGCCTGGCATGGGATATGCAGCTGCTTCCGGAGATTTAGCTTATCTAAACCCAGAGAATGCAAGGTGGTGATTGAGAACGTAGCCATAACATGTCATCTTCCCTTCCACATCTGCTGCTTTCAATCAAAAAGCTACTAGGGAGACAACTACACCAAAGGTCTCGCTTTAAAACCCCCATTGCACCCCTCATCAACGTCTGGATCAGGCCTCTTCAGCTCATTTTAAGTACCTATAGGACTCACACCTCTAATGCAGACCAGAAAGAGAGGTGACACAAACCCTCCCACCACCATCTACATCGCCAAATCTACAAGTTTTCCTCTTTGCTGCATTTCTTGCAATCCCCAGCCTTTCTGTTGAGACTTCACCGCTCCTGACTGATTTTGCAACGTCACCATGACTCCCTTTTCCCAGAGAGCAAGGGGATGTGAAGAAAAGGGCATCAAATGGGACTGTAAAGCCAGCCCTATAGATACTTCACACCTAGCACATCTGGCTGAACAAAGCAAGATGAAATGCACCACGTGTTTTAATTGTTTACAGTTCTCGTTTAATTAACCTGCACGGCAGCCCGTTCTGTAACAAAGTATATCGTTTCCCTGTTGTACAGATGCAAATATAGAGGAGGGGAAAAAAAAGGGAATGACTTGCCAGAAGCTGGAGCAGCTACGAACAAAATGTCCCGAAGAGTTTTCACAGTTCATGGGAATGTAAGGCAAAATTTCTGCAGTGCCAGCTGGTGAAAATCAAGGTCTTTATACTTTCTAGAAATCAGAGGTGCATTAAGTGCTCTTCCTCAAGTCTTGTACATTAGATGGATAAATGATGACTAAATTGCCTGCCTGAATTCCAGAGTTGGGAAAATAGATTATATTTTCAGGCATATGGTGATTCCTGGCTTTGGAAGGCAGCTTTGGGACATCTCACCAGTTCACAGCACCACACAACACCACCACCAACCCTTCTTCCCCCCACCCCATCAAACCCTACAAACATAAACCAGAAAAAAAAAATCAAAATGGGTAAAGTCCAGCAAAGTTATAAGCAAGCAAAATGTCATAATGGAAAATACTAGGCAGCGCTAGCTTCCAGGCAGCTGCACCCATCCTGCTTCTACCAGCCCGCTGCTGTGCCCTTTCAGGGTGCCCTCTGCATCATCTGTGGCAAAGCCAGCCTGGTCCACATGTAGGTACACCGTCCCATGGCCACGCTCCCTTCTGTATGTCATGCTGCTTACGCTTGGATATCACCAGACATTTTCACACCCCTAGAAGAATAATGTTAGCCATCACTTTTTCCACCACCAGGAGCCTCTGCTCACAGACAGCAGAGCTACGCAGCACATTACAAATGGCTGTTCATTCTGAAAATGAGAGCAGAAAGCACTCGAATAACAGGGATGTGGTCCAAAGCTCAATTAATTTATATTGTAAAAATGTATTGAGTTTCAATTTAGGCCTTTCAAAGCAGCAGGAGCTATGCATCAACCGCCACACAACCCTCACTGTTAATAATTGGCCAATTTGCTAAACTGCATGGATGAAGTTGTAGTTAATGATAAATGTCTTGTCAGCATGCTACATTTGAAAACCACAAATTAGGAAAACATCTGCTTAAATCCAAAGTATGACTAAGAGAAAATGAATGGGTTTCATATTTAACGTTTAACTTCCACTAGCAACTGCAAGGCACATCTGTCTCCCAAAATACAAAACGCCGTTTGGATGAGTGCATCATTATGTAATGACAAGACTCCCTGCCAGCACAAGCTGACACCAGTGAGCTTCAGAGCTGAGGTGCCTTTTGTTTTCCTGTGTGGTTTCCATCGCTGACTCTCTGACTTGCACTCATAGCACACTTTGCTGTAAATTTGATTATGGATGAGAGTCAGGGTTCAAGTACAGTCAAAACAATATGGAAGCTGTCAGAAAACCCAGCCCGTGAGTCCTTGAGGACCCAGAAAAGCTACCGAGGAGCCCCGTGGGGTGCGAGGGGCTCAGCGAGCGGGGGATCCCGCACTGGCACGCATACTGTTGTCACTGCTGGGGAACATGGCAAAAACCTGTGCCCAGGCTGTATTGTGCCACCAGCATCTGCAGCATCCCAACTTATGATGTGCTGTGTGGGACATGCTGCAGTCTTAACAACTGATTCATTTTATAGCTGGTTATACGTTCAGTACGCTAAGTAAGCTGTAAAACTCTTAAAAATTAAGAGTTTTATAGAGCGTGCAAGTAAGAACAGCCTGGTGGTCTTAAAATAAAAAGAAAAGCCAGCAGCCAGAATATGAAGCTTTCAGGCTCAGGAGCCACAGATTACTCCTGTTCCCAGCAGTCCCATTCCACCGTGCGGCAAGCCTACATGGCAGCATGCATGTCCCAACAGCTGCAGCTGCTTCCCAACTCTGGTGGCTACCTGCTGGATGTGGGCACGGGCTCCCTCTCTCCAGTGAACCCACCTCACTTGACACTGCCACAAGCCCTGAAGCTCCCTCAGCCCCTCCCTGTTTTGACCAGCTTTGGAGCACTGTCTCTGAGAAGCCCCCAGCACATCAGTAGTGCCCTGCCAGAGCAACCCCCCGCTGGGCATGCCCGGGGCGCTTGCTGCTCCCTGGCTCTGCAGCAAGGGCAGCAGCGCCCTGCACAGCTGCATGGTGGGCTCCTCTGGCCATCTCAGGCCAACAGCTTTCAAGCCCTGCTGTGGAGCCAGGCAGCACCCTGCTCCCTGCACCTGCCAGCTCCATCCCTGGACCGCAAGTCAGCGGTGGGGTGGGCTGGGGGGCTGCAGGGAGCCTTACCTGCAGAAAAAACACGTAAGGAGAAGCTGCAGCCCCCAAGCCACTCACAAAGGGATGGAGTTAGTGAGAAGGGTCATTCCCACACACCAATAGGTTTGGGAATAGCCACAGCCTCCAAATCCATTTGCCTGTTAAGAATTTTCAGATTTCAGGGTGTTTCAGGTTGCAAGTTTTATCCTCCCACAGCAGAAACAGAATATTCTATCATCTAATCAAGGCAAAGAAGCAAGGGCATGTTCATGGGTCAGTGGGAAAAGCAAATACACAGATGGGAGGTTGGAAGAAGAGCTGTGTATAAAGCATCTTTTAGAGTGACACCCACATTTAAGGATTTCTGTTCTGTTATGAAATACAGGACGTAAGAGACACATGGGACCAGCATGCACAGCTTTGAAAGTTCCTTTCCCTCTTTCTGTTCTAGAACCATAATATTTATATCTTTGGTAACATCATTTTGAAAATAATCCTGCTACAGATTTACTAAACCATTGGAAACTGCACATGCAAAGTGAAGATAGCACTCTGCTAAGGCATTTTGTGGGGGCCACTGACCACTCGTACACATACACCTCCCACCCCATCTCATCCTCAGGTTACCAAAACACAGCCCCCATCTGCTCGTGGGGGGTCTCTGCCACAAGATGAGTCAAAGCAGCTGAATGAAGCTCTCATTCTCCATCAAGTGCCCAGGGAATTAGCCTGCGTCAGCCAAAGTTAGCTCTATCCTGTGCAAAACATTCCCAATTATAAGGTCAGTGATGTAAAAAGTAAACAGAAGTTGTCCTCTTTGTTTATTTATTTAATGTTAGTTGTACAGCAGGGCTATACCAGCAACCTCTTTGTACAACCAGGAGAGCCAGAAATGGTCTTGCTTTACTAAAATAATGACAGGCAGGAGCGCTGCCGTACAGTTTCCACAAAGAAATCCATAAACCAGGCAAGTTTTCACAGCTCTGGGAGGCAGGAGCTGAAGATGTGCGTCGACTACTGCAATACTCACAATGAGATTGCAAACACTGGCAAGCTATATTGCTAGAAATCAGTTCAGCCCATCTGTTACCCCTGTAATCTTTATTATGCTTTTAGCATCCAAGAACAGTGAGCAACACACAGTGGCAGAGGTGAAGTAATCTAGATGGCTGGATTATTTGAGTAATCCTGTCTACAAGAGCAATGAAAAGGCCGAACACAAAACACATCTATTAGAACAGACCGACAACCTAGAGCTTGATTTTCAAATGACAAAATTAAGGATTTTAAAGTGCTGCCCAGCACCTTTTAAAATTAAGAAATAACTAAAAAAAAGATCTGAACTAACAAAGTTATGACCTTAGCTGCAACTTTTTATTTAGGAAGTATTTATACTCACAAATCTTTGAAATGCTGCTTCCCTCCCCTGTGACACATTTGCCTTTACACGTAATCACATCTACTTGTCAAAATCTTTAAAAGATAAATTTTTAATCTTTTTTGTTCCAAAATGTGCACATTTTTTCCCAAGCTGTCTGTATTACTGTGTTGATTTCAGAATTAAAATGGCCAAAGATATTAAGATACCCAAGTATCCTAGATGTGACTACTCTGCGTTAGGATAGTATTAGACCTGAGACTGTATTTGCAGTAGTACACTGCTCTTTCATCCATTAGAGCTGTTTCTAAATCAGTTTTTCTAACAGTTAGAAAACTTTAAATTTTTAATTCAGAGCTCTTGAATACATCAAAGAGAACCATTTCCTAATTCTCCAAACACAAAATCAATTATAATCTGCTATGTGGAAGTGTGAACAGCCCTTCCCTGTAATGCATCATGTATTCAAAACACATGGGACTGCCTTCTCAAACTCCTCCAAAACAGTTGCCGCTGTACTAAAAGACAAATTTAAAAAGCCTTAAAAATAAACAAATTAATTGGTGTATGGATGGAGCTGGTAAGATATTTAGAGGTAAACCTAGTCTTCAAATAAAAATGCACCATTTGACAGTACTTCAGTGAGATTATGTTTGTATGTGACGACAGAATTCAGCTTCTTGAATTCAAGGGAACTGCAAAGCCACACTTCAAACACTGGTAGAAGTAAAGACAAAGTTCAGCAATCTCAATTATAGATATTCATTATTAGAATAATTTAAATTATATTTTATGCTATGCTATTTCGCTGACTCCATTAAGAATACAAAGTTTACGTTCATTTTTGCTTGCTGAATAAACTCAGCACTTTCATCAATAAAAAACTGGAGCGCTGGCTAAAAAATGGACACAGGAACTTTTTCCTAAACTCTAGACTGCATCTGGCTGATACTAAATGACTGTTTACTTTCTCTTTAGCTCCACAAGTACATAAGAAATATTTTCTTTGGCTTTTAGTAAAATTACTTTCTTGGTCAGAAAAGCTTGGAAAGTCTGCTGAATGGAGAAAACCCCTCCACCCTTATAATTTAAGCTCCAAAATCATCTGCCACCAAACTTTTTTTTTTGCTGAGTTCTAGTTAGAAATGACAAAAAAGAAGAGATCATGTTTCACAGTAAGTTCAGCTAATGATGGGGAGCACTAAAAACCTTAAGCTACTTTAATACATTTATAAGCTGCAAGTAAAACCCTTCTTATTCCAAATAACAGTTTTTAAAGCTCTCCATTATACTATTGAGGGAGTAAAATACAACATCAGCCAATATATACATGTGCTTTGCCAAGTGAGTTTTGCATACGTTTGACAATGCTAAACTCTATTATCTGGACAATCATCCAACCTAACAGCTGGAAGACGAAACGTAAAATGTTATCACAGAGCTGCTAAACTCAAGGTTTACAAAGCTAATAGGAGTTAAGTGCCTGCCTCCTACTGAGAGTCCTCTTTACTTATTTGAAACTTTCAGCCAAAATGTTCTCTGCATATAAACAAAGGCAGAGAAGTCGGGCAACTTCCACTGGGAAAGGGACACGATAAAGGGGCAAACACAGTCGCTGTGTCTTGGATAATGGTTGTCAGCACAAAAATAAAATGGGGAGCAATCTTAGGAGGATGGTTAGACCAGCTCCTGAGGTGAGATCAAGCTGAACTCAGCCACTCCTGATATATTTATTTAATCTGCTCTTAGGAACCTTCTTTGGTGGAGATTTCACAACCTCCAGGGACAACTGATTGTTCAACAACCCTCAGTCTTATAAAGCTCCTCTTAAAGCCTGTGGTGGCTCTCTGCTGACAGCACAAACCAGTCTCCCCATGCACACCAAGAAGGGCTTCTCTTACCTTCCTGCAAGCTGCTATCCAATCTTCTCTACAACCATCCCAGCTCCTTTCGCTGCACGTTTTGTGCATTGCACTTGTTCATAACGCCCAGTGTGATTGCTTTGCTTCGTAACAGCACAGCCCCGCGGTCCCCTGTTACATCCAGCCCCTGTCCAGCCGAGAGGCGTTGGTTGGGAGTGTTCTCTGAAGCTCAGCTGGTCTGACTTCCCACACAGGAAAGGCTAGCTCAATCCTTTCTTCTTTGGACTGTCCAATGGATTTATCATATCACCATTTCATACTGTCCTCATCAATGCTGCATCCAGGTTACGTCAGGTCCGGTTTGCCAGGGTTACTCTGGATTCCCATTCTGCCTCCAGAGCAATCATAAATCCTCTCCTCCTGGCGCTAGCTGCAGATTTAATGGGTGCTTTGTTCACCCAAATCATCAACAAAAGTGCCAAATAGACTAAAGATTGTTCCCAAGAAGGGAATCGCGATGCACCTTTCCATTTTCTCCCCAAACACCAGTAATTCAAGGACAACTTACCAACCTTGCAGCTCTGCTTTGTGTGCTGAAAAGACCATGCTATTTCCTCCTTGGTGGTCCCTTCTGCTAAAAAAAAGCAGCTGTCCTATTTGCAGTTGCAAGATAAAAAGGGTGGATCATCTCTGGTGAGACTGATTTCTTATAAACAATTCTTGCTTTATAGTTCTGGGAGAGCTGTTTGGAATTGTTTAAAATCTGATCTGGTTTCATTACAGCAACATTTGCTTCTGTTTGATTTAGCCGCTTTCAAATGCTGAATCCAGTGCCATAGACAACAGCCTGCACTTATGGCGCAAGAACAACAAAACCAGGTACCACCGAAGTCCGCACTGGCCATCACGCTTCCTCACCCCGTTATTCAGTATATATTTTACCCTGGAAATATGTTTCTTATGTTGCGTGGAACTCCAGATTGTATACTGGGCTTGTTTCTTTCTGCTTTCCCCCATGCAACAATAAATATTTAATTAGGCAAAGTTCAACTCCTTTCAAGTAAGGGACACAGTCCTGCAAAAGTACCACCTAAAGCCAAGGTTGTAAGTAATTTCCAGAAGTTGGAAAAGTTATTGCTTTGTTTCATGACATTTAAATCTTGTTCTGTTTTGATGATATGCCACAGTATGTCAGGGATGTATCTGAGGATTATTGTGCGCATACAAACACTGGTCTATACTTTAAATTTCAATAGGCAGCCATACAAATTCCCTTAGCTATATTGTAACCATCTATCTGCAACTGCTTCCCAAGGAAATGTAACTCTTTGTTCACTGAAATTAAAGAATTTCAAAATTGTATTTTTAAAAAAATAAAAATACTTTAAATGTATGCTAAAAACTGTCAGAAACAGCTATAGCACCAGATCAGTGCCCTCCGTAACATGTCGCAAAGGTCTAAGTTAGTAGAGAAATGGCATCACAGATTTATGGAGCTTCCAGGGCATGCTGTGCCCGTCTGGCAGTGCCACGCTGCCCGTGCCTGCCTCCCCAGCACCCTTCCTGCAACAGCCCTTATCATCTAGGCTTCAAATACCCTTTACAGTGCAAAATACCCAGGCTGGACTATCCCTGCCAACCAGCATCCCAGCAGGGCTCCTGCAAGAAGGGGTGTTAGGGGTCCCCAGCCACCCTGACAGCCACGGACCGCATGCAGAGGACAGTGCCAGGGTGCTGTGCGGCCATGTCCCCAGCCCCCGTCTGCTCCTGCCCGGGCAGCGATCGGCACAGCCC
The DNA here is from genome assembly GCF_023638135.1 of Falco biarmicus. Taxonomy (NCBI): domain Eukaryota; kingdom Metazoa; phylum Chordata; class Aves; order Falconiformes; family Falconidae; genus Falco; species Falco biarmicus. The sequence continues at coordinate 23,092,940 of NC_079296.1, forward strand.
TGGGGGCTTGCCTGGAGGCCGAGGGGCACAGGAGGCCTTTTGGGAGGGGAAAAGGAGAAGAAAAGGTGGTGTGGACAGTGATGCAAATCCATAGGGTGAGCAGGGAGGCCAGGACAGAGATTAGCGCTGGCAGAGCCAGGTAACCCCAGGGGAATGGGGCGAGCGACTCCAGCAAATGCACCCCTCCTTCGGGGACTGCGCCCGCTGCTGTGCCCCGTGCTTGCAGTGCTGCTCCCAGCCTCCCCTCAAAAATAAAAGAAATCTGGGGAGAATAAAGCTTATTATAACTTAAGGGAAAAAAAAAAAAAAAGAAAATACAGCCTTTAAAAAAAAAAACAACAAAAATGCCCCCCAAGTCAGAAACCTTTCAAAGGCTTTCTACATGAGCACATAGACAAATGCCCAACTGAAGAATAATCCTTGGCATATAACACTTACTAGAAAAGATATTACAGTAATATCTCACCGCACCTTCTGCTGATGTGCTTTCTGCACGGTATTGTTAACCACTACAAAAATAATAAGTTTGAGCATATCAATATCTCACACAGCCTGGAGGCACAGCCTTTTTCATTTGTGTGTCAAAAGTAGGAAGCATAATGTGGTAGGCAGATAATCCCTCATTTGAATAAACCCTTTCTATTTCACAGTACTATAAGACAATAGAAAAGCCCTTTTACAAAGGTAATTCTTCAGTTTGTAGACAGGAAAATGACATGTAACTGTGGAAAGGGTAAAGTACTAAGGAGGATTTTTACTTCTAAGTAGCTTCATTTGTGCTCAAAGAAAGGATTGCCATTTGTGGAAAAAATGAAAAATATTAAACTCACCTTTTTTATCCTTTTATTCTTAAATATTAGTCCCAATGATATATTTGAAAAGTTTAATGAAAAAGCACATTAGTAAACTAAGTCCCTAGGAGAACACTAGCCAGCATTCATAATGGCAACGGCACGGGCTACAGAAATGGTGCGCAAACCTTGAGCTCTTCTGTTTGCACCCGAGGTCAGCCGAAAAGCGGCAGCTGGTGACTAAAAGTCACCTGGGAGCATAACAATAATTTCATAATTTATCTATTATCACCACTTCCTCTAAAAGCTGTTTAAATGCTACGTCTTACTAACCACCATAGCACGGGAGTGCACAAGAAAAAACACTGGAATACCTTCTATCTAAAGTGGCCAATATAATTTCTCTTTATGGCTACTATTCTAAAGTAGGCAACATAAAGTTATAAATTAAAAAACAAAACCACACCCAACAACACAGCTTCACTTATTTTTTTTAATCAGATTTCTGATTAGAAAACCAGAACTTCTGCTGATTTCCTAACATATATATTAGATAACTATATTCTTAAGCCTATTTTTCATTTTCCTTTTATGTATATTTTAAAAGCACATAAATGTTATAAATTCTGATTGTTTACATACCTACACGCATTACCGGTATACCTAAATTATACATGAATCTTACAAAGCCCAGATCTAATTCAGCTGTTAGTGAAGTGTGCTCCAAAGCCTTTCCTGATTTCACTGTAGCAAGAGCAATGCTTCTGTATCCTTTTTTGGTTATATTTAATTTAATCATAGAACATCAAAGAAGATTGCTCTCTTTTCATGATCTGTTTGAAATCAGCCTTTAATACTAGGTCATAATATTCATACTGTTACATGGAAGTAATACGCAGTGTATTTTAGCCTAGAAGCTTTCATTATCTATTTTGCAACGAATGTTGCTCACTTTTTTCTTTAATGCACCCCAATTTCTATGCTAAAGAAATTTTAATGTGAACCTTGCAAAATATATAGGAGGTTTTATTTATTTTTCTTATGTTAAAGTGCAACAGTTAGTATGAATCAGACCTGAGCGTGTTCCTTCTGGCTGAAAACAGCCTGTGCCAGAACTGCTGGAACTCTTTAGCTTTGAGAAGTTTAATTTATTGTCTTGAATAATAAACTGCCATTCAATCAACCTTGTGAAACAAAACATAAAACAGGCCGGTGCTTAAATCTTGAACAGGGACCAAAAGAGTTTTTCCACAAAGGAAATAAAATCTGGAGAGGCATTTTATATTAAATAACGCCAATTATTTTGCTCTACCTTTTTGTCTGCCTTCAGTATTAATTAGGAGTAATTGACAGTGAATATGCTCCAAGCTCTGCATGGTAAAATTGATTAGTACACTAAGATGGAAAATAAGAATCAGTTTTTGATGAAAAATATTGGGTTTCAGAGCACTGCATGTGGCAGCTGTGAAGAAGGAAAAAGTGTGAAGATGTTAACCTGTCCACAACGCTCAGCTGGGCATTTGCCCAGTCCTGCTGACAAAACTGTCAATGCAGGCGGCCGGCCACTACGCTTTGGTTAAGCAGTGCGTTATTTCCTCTTAATTTTTACTTGCTGGTTTTGTCTGTTTTTACTGTACTGCACATGCTCTGCTCAGTAACTATAGTCTAGATGTCTAAGTAGTTTATACAACTAAGGACAAATAGGTTTTAATTCATTCTGCTGTTTGGCATAGTAGGTGTTACACCTTGTGTAACTGGTGTATCTTTCAATGTCAGAATGTTCTGGGACTCAGATTCAGTTTTCTGCATGAAAAGATGTCTAAGCAAGTTGTGACCACTATTGGTTGGTTCGGGTTTTTTTTTTTTAAAAATGTAATTATTTTCTTTCAATTTTTTTTTTATTTCCCAGGCTTTACTTCTAAAATTAAAAAGCTGTCTTGAGCTATAAAGTATCAGTTATTCAAAAAAATTCCCAAACACCCAAACCACCCCCACACACCCCCCCACAAGCCCCCATTAATAATGTTGCTCTGATTCTTTCTCTTTTTTTATTCCAAGGAACTCTATTCACAGTCTAATGACAGCATTTCCAGATTCAACTGTCTTTGAAATATTTTGGTATTTTACCTTCTTTCACATTCTGCAAATAATTCTTTGCCCACTGGCTGTAAACAACATTAATCTAATTCTGCTTTGTGTCTACTCACAAAGACTATGAGGCTTATTACAGGGTGGTTAACCATGGCAAATCAATAGGATACAATTTGGCGTGGAATGTCTTTTAAAGTATAAGAGCCCTGGTATTACGAAAAGCTAAGCGCGCTAAGAAGCTACTGCACAAACCAGATCGTATCGTTAACTTGAAATCCCAGTTAGCTGTTACCGCCAGAGCTGCACACGCCTGCCTTTTCCCTTCGCTACGGAAAGAGCTGTGCTTTACAGATCACTAAGGTACTCCGCTTGGCAGATTAGCGTCCCTCCTTGCTGGAGACAAGGGAGACAAGAGTTTCGGCGCGGCAGTGGGAAGACGCGGGTGACACGACATGATCTTACCTTCTTGCAACATATAGGGCTGCTGGGAGCAACCAGCCGGTGCGGAGGAAGCGCGGCCAGGAGCCGATGTCAGCGTTGTGCACATGCCTCCTGGTAACATCCCACTGACATTCTACCTGCTTTCTGTGCCCTGACTATTTACAAGCTTCCTTCCAGAAAGTCACAACCTTAGGAATGAAAAAAAAAAAACCAACCCACCCCAAATGGAGGACTGGAAGGCGGGTCACGTGGCTGCCAGGAGCCGGTCTTGTTGCATTACACGCAGCGAGTGTGGATGGCAAACAATATCGGTTGATGTTTATGCCATATGTTCTCCGTCTCTTCATGTATCGGCACCAAAATCCTGTTTCTGCACAGGGTAATGCCATGGGGTCCTACCAGGGAGAGGGTCACAGATTAATGAGGCAAACTGTGGCAAAAACACGGCACGCTAACGAAGACTGAGAGGGACTGACTTTTACAAAGCATATCCTCGCTCTGGGAGGCAACAAACATTACCCAGCTAAAGTTTTAACCGTTTCTTAAAACATGCACTCAAATATGTTGTGGTTTAGCCCCTGAGCAATTTGTCCATGTTCAGATTTCTCCTAAGGACAGTTGAGGTTTTGAGGAAAGACACTGTTGTTATTTGGGTTAATATTATTGCTCAGGTCAGCTATCTGCCTGCTCAGAAACAGTCAAGAGAAAGGAAATTCATTATTCAGCGCTAACCCATGTCCCAAATGGAAACGAGCGCTGACCTGCCCCCCAGGCTGTGCTGGGACTCCAAAGCAAGGGCAAGAGCAAAAGTAAACCCTTCCCATCCTTAACGCAGTATTTGATGACTTATCTCAGCAGGTCTCTTCACGTGTCTGATCCGTCCTTGTTAAACCAAAGCTTTTCAAGAACAAGTTTTGTACCTTTCTAAATGAAAATATTCTATGCTTTACATCTGGGTGGCAAAATTATGATCTTTCCTATATTTCACATTATTCAAAAATTAACATAGACATAAAAAATGCTATTTCCCAGTCCCTGCTTCTAACATACCATAGTGTATACGTCAAGTAAGAAATAAACGAGCTGTTATCCTGTGTCCAAAGATCAAAATAAGCCAAATATTCCTATTTGTGCCTAGGGTACATTAGCCCCTTCAGCCCATCAGACCACTCTCCTTACAGCTGTTTAGCTGGCCACTCCACTAACCACCTGGGATACAGTACGCGCTTGATAAACTTTCTTTTTGCAGTTAATAGCAGCAGTCTGGAAACGCCTGTATGTGACATGATCCTTTTATGGAGGATGCCGCTTCCAAAATTACTTTGCAGTAAGGGAAGCGACAAACTAAATCAGCCTGTGAATATGTACCTCTTACCTTTTAAAAAAATACATTATAATTCTGCGATACTTCACACTTGCTCAAAGTGGAGCCCAGAGGGGTCTCCATCCATGTTTTCTAATTTCTTTCTCGTCTTCTTTCTTCCTTCCTGTGCCATGTCAGAGCTCCCTCCCCACCTCTCCAAAGCAGAAAACTACTGTTGAAGTTTCTGGCTTTTCTCCAAATAAAAAAGCCCTATCTTTAGGAGATGGCTAAGACTGTGACTGAAAGGGGAAAGGCACCCAACAGGTGTTCCCTCACACATGCAACTCCCATCAGGAAACAGCGGAAAATTCAGGGGAAGGAGAAGGAATTAGTAAAACCTACGGGGCTTTTCTGCCGCCTGTCGCATCTCCCCCCTGCACAGGCGCCCTCACGCTCTCCTCTGCATCTGCATTGCATTAACCAGGACGAAGAAACACAAACCAACTTTCACTCGAATCTGAACTCTCCATTTCACGTCACCCTCAGGACAATCACGTGAAACACATATGGCAAGTTCAGCCTGGGAACCGCGTCGGGACCTTTCCGGCCAGGAGCAGAGCTAATCCTCACCGCTGCCCGCATATGGCTTGTGACTGAGCGCTGCAGGTTCCTCCCTGTTTGCAGCTGCCGGCCCCTCGGCACGGGCAGGGCTGGCCAACTGGACTGTGTCAGCAGATGGACTTGCATTTTTTCCACCGAGTCAGAGCAGGCCAACAACGAAGGAAAGCAAGGCAAGTAACACATGCGATTTGATTTCAGAAAATGCTACCTAACACGCAGGCTGTACGCTCCCTGGTCTCTCTAGAGAGGAAAAAGATTCACTCGCTCAGCTCTACCGTTTTCCCTAACCGGCATTTTCATCTGTCGTCAGATACTCATGTTTCGCTTCACACCCAGAGAAAGAAATTGCCCCAAAACAACAGCGTTCCAGGCAATCTGGCAAGTCTCATCCCTGTGGTGTGTCCTTGCCTCATCTATCTGCTGAGATGGGGAAAAAAGAAAGAAAAAAGAAAGAAAGAAGGAAGAGAAAAAACCCACCAGACAGACACAAGCAGCTACTCCTTTCCCTGTCTCCCTCCCTCTGAGGAAAGACCTGCCGGTCAGAATAAGTCAGTTAACATTTGCTATGATGCACCTTTCCAGTCTTTTTGCTACCTTAATTAAAAGTGATTAAAATACACGTTACTTTTGAAAGTGAATACACTTCAGAGAGAAACAGTGAAGCCTCTCAGCTGGTTAAATTTCAGATTTCATTGTTTTCAGATAGGAACAATGTGCTAGTCTCAATACCCACCTTGCAGGCACATGCGAGGTCTCCCAACTGCCTGACACCTTCGCTAAGGTAATATGATGCTTCCAGGGGCTGGTAAGACTAGAAAGGCTCATTGGAAGTCTCTGGGTATTAGTGGAGGTAAGGAAAAAAAAATAAAAATCATTCAGACCACTTGTATCACACACACAAAAAAAGCAAAGAAAGTAATGCAGCTGAGAGCAAATTTTAACTGAGCAGTTGGCACACGTGGAGAGAAATCGAGTCAAAGACAGTAATATACCCGATGAGGAGCTGGAAGTCCTGCTTTTCAGGAAATTTTGCTCTCTGACACTCTACTTGGGGGTTGTTTAGGCATGGCTTTCTAATTGAGAGGTCAACCTTTTCACAGATGTTGCCTAGCATAATCTCTGGACTCTGATATCTCTTAACACATTTAAAAATATATTTTTATTACAGCAAGCCCCAAGAAAACAAACCAGATTCTGTCCCTGTCTCTGGGGCTTCTGGATCACAGTATGCTGTTACAAAAAACACCAGTACATCATCTCAAAAACATCCTGAGAAGTCAGACGCATCAATGCAAGTCAAGCAGGGATGTGACAGATCAATTTGAATATTTAAACAGCAGAATTAAAAAAAGAATGGACAGAGATCTCCAGATATGGGAGCATCCCCACTTAGAGAAGATTATCAGATAAATGACATATCCTGGTGGCTGGATGAAACATGAGCCTGAAAATCTCCTGGCATAAACCACCATCTTCAGCGTGGGGATTGGAAGAAGCTTATCTCCATATTCCACAAAAATGAGCTTTATAGTCATGCTTTCTATAATACCCTAAAACACGAGACACTGGCAGACAGATAGACTTGTGGTTGGATCTACTGTAAGAACTGATGTAACAATCTAAGTTCTTTAAAAGAAGTTTGTTACATCCATCTCAACTTTTATAATGACATATGCAATAAAACAGAAGTGTTCTTCCCTCAAGAAAGAAGAGATAAAGAAGCTGTCATCACAGTTCATGCAGAAAACTTCACATGTATTTTTTCTGATTTTATTTGCAGCCAGTCACTCCTCCTGAACTCTCATCCTGCTCTGTATAGTAATATTCAAACAAATGATTAAAAAAAATCCAGCTACAATTCTTTTTGCAGCCACTATTACAGCCTGATTTTGCCAGGACAGCAAACCAGCTTCCTTACTGGGACTGGAATCAGTCAACTTCATCTACAGCTTCTTTATGACAGACAGGAGAAGTAAATATCTGTCTTACATGTCTGTATCTCAACTAATAAACAGAAATACTCCACAGAACTGTGATTCCAAAATTTTTGGGTGTCTACACATTGACATTTTTGGAGGACCACTAGCCAACTCATTCAAAGTTCATAAGTACTTTTTAGCGTAACAGCAAGAAACAGTGACAAACCTTACCATAGTCTTCCAGGATTATGGGTGCAGCTGCTGTTAGATAGTAAAACAGGCCTGTATCAGCATTTCTAACTTTTTTCTTAGTTGCTGAAGCGTCTGTAGAGAGTAAAGCTTCAGAGACTGGCAGCATCCAACCCAACTGCTGGTATAAACTATCCAGACTACAGCATAGCGCTGCTGCCAGGGTCAGGGTCACTCCTGCTCCCTGGCATCAAACCTGCTGGGATAAGCTGTAAAATCTGGTTTTGGGAGGGTCAAAGCACTCTCCGAGTACCACGGGATGAGATATCTGATACACCTACAGTCAGACTTGATCATTTAATGGTCCTTTCAAGCCCACAAAACCTCTGCTGAGCTGGGATGAGAAGCAAGCCAACCTCCGAATGCCCAGAAGGAAGCGTGCAGGATTTGCTCGTGTGTCCACCGTCCACGCTTGTTCTATAGCTAGTTCAACTACTGCACAAAATCAAATGCTTTAACACAAGTATTTTAGCTCCATAGAAAATACAATTTAGAGAAAATAGTTCAATTTTAAACAGGACCAGTAAGTCCCCAGTTGCCTATGTGTGCACCGTGGGCTGAAGACCTTTCACTGCTGCCTGCACTAGTGCCAGCTGGTTCCCATCTACAGGCAGAGGACAGTTACCTGCTTTAATGGTATTTTTCCTATTTTCTGTCATTTCTACTGGGTTTTGTATTTTCGTCCATAGTGAACGCAGTGGTTCATTATCACACAGGGAAACAATCTGGTGGATGGGACAGCAGCTGAAGATAGTGTAAGCGTTAAGCACAATTATAAAGAGACCTTGAGCAGTTTCCATAGGTGTCTTGTTTTTGAATTACCTGATTGGATTACCTGAAATCCTCCAGCACAACAGATCAGTCTTGAAGTCTCTCTCATCAGATTTAGTAAGTCTTCAGTTGGGTCTTCTGGCTGTAATCTGGCCTGTGGCCTCTGTGTCAGTAATACTTTCAGATGCTTTTACCCCTGATTTGACTATTGAAGGCAAAGCCTCCATTCACCATTGCAGTTTGGAAGAAAATGATACACACAACAAACTCTGCTGCCCACTCCAGCATTAGCATATGGGTAACTTAAAGAGGGCTACCTAGATGTCGTTGAGTAATTGATGTCCCTCAGTAATGAAGCATTTAGTTGGGTTTTGTCTCATTTGGCCATACATCCAGAAAAGAAGGACTGGTCAAGTAGGCTTTCACCAATACAGGCTGGCATTTATGGCAAGGCTTCTTGCCCTGCTCGGCTATTTTCACCTAATACAATGCACAGATTTTGTATGAATTAAAAGTATTGCAGAGCTACCATTAACCTGCAGCCCACTAAAGATGCATTAATTTTCTCCTCTAGGAATGAGTGTTGCTCAATACGCGGGGCTCCCACAGCCCAGCTCATCAGTAGCTTTGTTGGGAGCGTGCAGAGGTATGTAAAAAAGCACTTTCCCTGTCCTGTATGTCAGCCTTGGGGGGTGTGATGGAGACAGCCAGTCCCGAGTGCCATCTGCCCTGCTACATGTGAGCGTCACACTCTGCTGCCCCTTGGCATGCCTGGCTGGATTAGCCAATGTCAACAAGAAAGTTCCAACCTTCCCTTTATGGGCACATACGGGGCGTCCAACTCCGCGTGCACCACCGGGGAGGGACGGGACAGACACAGCACACGCTCGAGGCCTTGGGAAGCAATGTCAATCAATTTCTGACTCTTGAAACAGGATCAGAGGCCCTGGGAACAGAGCCAGCGCCTTCCTCTGGGGCACAGTCAGACACGCTGAGCAGATTTTGTCCTGAATAGAAGCTTCCCAATAGCAAGGCGTAAGACAGCCCAGCGTTTCGGTGCTGCCAGCCTTTCTGGTTCCTCATCTCTCATTCTCTCTAGGGTTTGCACAGCTGGCATGATGAGTACAGTGGCACCTGAGCATCCAAAAGTGATGCTGAGGAGGAAAGGCTCAATGATCTGCCCAGTTTGGAGCATCTCCAGGTTCTGTACGTGGTACATTTATCACCAGCACCATGAAGGCGGGAGACAGTAGGGAACAAACCCAGATTGTATCGCGTGTCTCCCCTGTCCATCACGTGCTATATTTGCTCTGGAGAAGGCTGCCGGCATGAAGCACAAGCCAGTCCTCTTGGCCTCCTGATCTCCAAGGAGGGAGGACAAGCACCATCAGGTCTATAAACAGATCATGCAGTGGAGAGGATAGACGTGTTTAAAATTAAGCTAAAGGCAGGCGCAAAGCTGCTCAAAGGTGGTAAATCTGGGGGCTGAGCAGAACATGAAAATGTCAACAAGAATGCAAGCAGCGTGGTTAGTTAGAATATATGTTCTTCCATCTGATACATACACCTTAAGAAAAGAAAGATACTTTTTTCACATAAAGCAGCTGAATGTCAATGTGAAATGTTGCATGAAAATCACAGGAATATGCCTGAGATTTAAATATCAATACTAAAAAATAGGATGAGCCATTTTAATAACATCTCCACACCGCTGCTCCCCAGGAAAACATGCTGATACTGGGCTGGGAAATCTGAGGAGCAGCTCATGTGATGCAGACTTCTGACATTCCCCGAGACGTGACTAAGCTTAAACAAGTGGCATTATCTGGTGCATTTGAAAGCAAGATGTGAACAACATGATAGTGGGGCTTTTTTTGGCACCACACAAAATGTTCCTGTTTGGATGGGGTTTGTGAAGTGAAGGATATTACGAACAAGTTAAAATTTGCCTGTAGCTTTCATGGTCTTGCCAGCCTGAACTTAGCTGTGAGTTAACAACGTGAACGTAAAGAGCAGTAGTTCTGTGAAAATGCCTATAATCGCGCTGACACCATATACCACGACAAAAATAACTATGAATCCTATTACAGAAAACACAACCTTAGCTCGAAATAGAGCCTAAAGTGCGCACTCTTAGTGAGTTTTGCAAGTTTTACATCACTACAAATACATTGATATTTAAAGTCTTCTGCTTCCAAATGTAGAATTAAATAGTGGGTCATCACAAATACTATTTTCCAATTGTGAAGCCGAACACATAACTGAGTTTTGTATTAACTAAAAAGTGAATAAAAGGAAAATTAAAATAAACATGCGATGTGAAGCCCAGATGCTGTTCCCACAATGTGTGTGCCCAGCTCAGGAACACCAAGCTCAAACAGCACCTAAGCTCCTGTGCAAGCACGCCCTAAAAGCGCACAGCGCACCGCCCAGAGCTCCTCCTGCACAGCAGTTTCTCTTACCCTTAGCACGGGATTAATTTTGGTCTACATTCATAGGGACTTCAGAAGAAAAACTTAAAAAACTAAACCCAAAGAATTTTTGACATTACAAATTAAAACTTTCCCTCCTAAGGAAATTAAAGCAAAAAGGTCACCACCCTGATTAAAAACAGGCCAGGTCTGAGCTCTGGGCATCAGGGTAACTCCTTTAACAACAACAATATCGTGACACCAGCTGACTCTTTATCGCCAAGTCCTTAAAACCTCACCTGTCTCAGCAGCAATTGCAGAGGTAGTAACTACCTTCCTAAATGTGATACAATCAGAAAGTTCATTATTTTCTTACTGGTGGGGTTTTGTTTGGTTTCGGGGCTTTTTGGCATTTCACTGTATTTCGACCATAAAATCAGAGGGAGCCCTCTCAATTTGTGGTTGAACTTATGCAGAGAAAAGAACTTCAGGTTCAAAAGCCTTACCTGCAACTACAAACCTGTTGTAACGCATTGTATCTTCTCATTAGTTATAGATGTTATTTAAAAGATTTTCAAAACATATATCGTGTGAAGTTAAACACAGCCTTTACAAATACAAACCAATGCATTTTTTCCATTTAAAGAAACTTGTCATTCGTAATCTTTCCTATCTAGACTTTTGCATTTAGCTCAGCAACTACTTGAGATGCTCACTGGCTGATACTGCCACCCAATGGTTTTTTAGTCATTAACAGCTTAAGAAAAAATAAATAATGAAAGCAGATGAAATGTGGAAACACCTCTACTTCTGCTATGGGAACAGAAAGTACCTGTGTAGGCAACTTCCACATAAGATAGCTTATGAAAAATTATATAAAATACACGTTAAAAATACTCATTTGACGAAGGGGGAAATGGAACAAGTTCTCAGAATTTCAGATGAAGATTCATACCAGCAATAAACACAGGTGAGCGATTCCAGTCAGATGGATACCATCTCCTGCACTCAGTACTCAGCCAGGCACTCCTGAAGATGTTCCCCAACTGCAGAAGAAGGGATCAAAAGCCACTTTCTCCTTCCCCTTGCACCCCAGTCCCTGATCAGTAACAGGAGCTGCCTCCAGGCAATTTTTTCCCCAGACATTTAAGAACCAACCCAGACCTTCAGAGGGGGAAACTCAGCGCCCAGTTTACACAGCAAGAAAATACTTATTCCCAGGTACCGTGACAGGCGCTGGGTATCGGATGGGGGGAGCTGTGTGGATAGTACCTCCCAAAAACTCTGCAGGCAGCCGTAAGCCCGGCTACACTTTAGCCCTACCTGACGTAAGGCAAACACCGACTGGCCCTCAAGAGTTTTTAATTCAGCGGAGAGAGAGATGGATCCAACAAGTTATCCTGTGACCTTTGAATATGTATCTATGTAGATAAAGCAAAAAGGCCCTCAAGAAGAGAGGCAAAAGGAATTAAAAGGCCAAGACTGAGGAGAGAAACAGAAAAATCTAGCTCCATTCCTGCACTCAAGTTCACGCGTGACTTCTTTGCCCGGGGTGGAGGGGACTCCACGATGGAGAAAGCGCTGTAAAGCTTCTTGTGAGGAAGAAGCTGGGGGGTTGTAGTCGCCAGCCTGGCGCACGCCTTGGGTTTGCCTGTACGTAACTGGGGGTCTCCCTGTTTCCCTTTCCAGTCCCAAGCAGTCCTAAAAATGTCTCGCCATCTTAGGCCGTGACATCCTGAGCACATCCATTGGCCCCATTCCCCTCACGCCCAGGGAGGGCCATACGGCTGCACGACAGCCCTCACCAGGACAAATCCCAACCAAACCCCAGCCTTGAACTGCTCCTCACTCAGGGCCAAACACCAGCGCCCATCAGCCACGTGGGACCAAATCCAGTGAGTTATAGTGAAACCTGTAGGGAGCAGGACTGCCACAAGAGAAACGGGTGATTATGTTTTTTTCTGAAAGGCCAAAAAAGGGCTACCTGCAGCAGAAACATGATACTGCATCATTATACAAGCTATATAAGGTCTCAATGATTTTACTTTAATGTAATAATTTAATTCACGAATTACTATCCAGTAACCAATTCTTTTTGTCATTTTGTTGTTAGCAAACAACCCTGACACTGCTGTATTTTCTCACTCTACATACGGGTATGATGAAAAACTTTCTCATCTGCATTTTCTGTGTCAGAAGCAGTAGTAAAATAATTCCCTTCAATATAGCAGCAAGTTATTTTCCACACGCAAATTATAAGTAGTAAAAAAATTCCTTTACGGAAAAAAATTTGTAAGTACTTTATTCTGTATTCACAGCAGTTTCAGACATCCACAAGGAAAACACTGGGATAACGGAGGGAGCACGAGGGCTACAACTGGTCTTATTGCTGTGCGGATGTGCAAGGCATCCTTCTCCCCAGACTGGTACCCGGTGAGTGAAGGTGGAACAGCCACTAGATGGGGATGTCTGGCTCGGAATGTAGGAAACCCGAGAGGCGCCCCAGTCACCCTCTGCCATACAGCCTTTTCAGAGTATTCGAAAGGAGGGAAAGAGGAAAAAGCGGAAAGAGCCCATGCGCTTGCCTTCTCCTTGTCTTTCTCTGGATTGAGTAAAAGACCAAGGAATTGATTCATATTGTGCAAGGGACAGATAAACAGTATGAGAGAAATATGTAGGCAGAATAATGGTATCAGGTCAATGTGCATATTCCCAAACTGACCTGAAAATAGTTTCAACAAATATCCAGACAAGACCAAACTGCTGGTGCATTCCCCCTGACCTCCTGGCAGGTTCTCACACTTCAGACCATCTCTCTTCTCTGACAAGGTATCTTTCGTGGCTTCTCCTGCTCTTGGTCCTCCTCTTGCCTGCTTGTCCTCTTTTCCACGCTGCTAACCTTCTGGGTCCTCTCCTCCCTCCTCCCGCATCTGGTGGTCAAATTTTGCTGCTTCTCTATCCATGTCTTTTTACTTTCAGGTTACAAATAGAACTTCAACATGCATCTCAATCGTCAACTAATGGGACACCCACCCCTTCGTAACGTTTGCATGACCCCCGCCCCTCCAACCCATGGCAGAGCTCCTGCCCAAATGTTCCCCCTCTTCAAATGGTTCTGTAGGTCCAGGAGCATGAAGCCCATGTTGTCACTCCTCACCTTCAAACTCTTCACAGCACTGGCAATGCTCTTTTCCCTCCCGCTTTATCAGCTTTGGGGCCCACTTGCTCACTTGTGCCTCTTCCTCCTCATGAGTGCAATGCCCTCTGCACTGAAATCTAAGGCCTCTTTTCCCTCCATCCTCAAATCTCTTCTTGTAATATTTCTCTTCTCCCCAGTGCCTGAAAGCAACTGCCCAAATAATCATAAAGAAGTAGGCAGTGGGGAACTACTCAGAGATACTTAAAATATTCTATATGTCATTTAAAAATTCTAGTATATGTCAAGAGAAGGATGCACACCGAAGTCAGACTTCTGTGTGCTCTTTGCATTTCATTGGTCGCAGCTTGTAATTGCAAAAGAATGTGATTACGCTTTCCCATAGATGTAGACAACCATACGTAGGAACAATACATATCTACACATAATTACTTTCTTTGAAAAAGCACATGACAAGTTCACAACAACTTTTCGTACGATTAAGACCAAACCCACAGAAGACACCTGGGGAACGCTGTTAGGAATACAGACAGATTTGGGGGTATTTCGAATAAACTGGGTCTTCCTTTTATTCCAGCTGAAAACTACTTACATAAAAACTTTTTAACTGGTATTTGTACACACTGGAAAAGACATCAAACCTTTTAAACTCTTCATTGACTGTTTTTCTTTGTCCCAAGTAAAAGATTACAAACAAAACATGCCTGTTTTTTGCTTTGAAAGTAGCTGGGCATCTCTTTTTAAAACACCATTATGTAAAAGTGAAAAATGGTAAAAAACTAAGAAAAATGGTTATTAAAAAAAAGTTTTCCTCAACGTGCAAAATCTTGGATTGATTTCTAAAGCTGTGTTTCAGAGATTACACATATTTGGTCAGGTTTTCAAACTCTGAGAAGGGAAAAAAAAATAGTTAACGTCCAATACATTTTGTCATGGCTTTCAACTTACTGTAAAGGTAAATATAAAAAGCACTGCAGGCTGTATTCTTGATCTACCATTCATCTTGGCCAAAGATAAAATATTTATTGATCTCATCAGTACAGACTCAGCCTCCACGGGGAATTTGCTGTGTAACATATTTGAGACCTGAGAAGATGCTGTTAAGGTTCACATAGGAGCCTCAGTGCATTTACAATACAAGATTCAGTCCAAAATTTGCACATCAACATATCACACCACAGTGATAGAAAAAAAATCCTTCAATATAATTAAAAATATATTTATGTAATGACCTCATTTTAATCCCCTTCTCAGACACATATTCAAAGTAAACTGCAAGACAAGGTCACCGTATAAACTGACCAAGACCCAGTTGGGATGACTTAAAATTGCTCCCCTAGCTTGTTTTCAACTGCAGGCACTGCTTGCAATTCTGAGTTTCATGTGTTTGCATTGGCAAACGTTCGGACAGGCTACTACAGACTCTCGCACGCCATGCCTCTGACTGTGAAGGGGCATTTCGCCATTTGCAAGGCACAGTGCTGCCCCATGCTCTGGTCCTGCTCAGTGCTCTGTGCAGCCAATTACGCTGTGGAATTCCCTCCCATCAGGCATGAAGAAAATAATTCAGCACATTATGCTTGAGCATACCAGTATCTGGGTGGGCACTCTGGTTTATTAAAAGAATAACTTACATGTGAGCATCAGAAAAGACTTCAGCTACAGCTCCATGAAAGATCCTGTGCAGAGATCTCTTGAGGAGCTATGGACAATACTCCCAAAAGGAAACCCGAGACCATCTTCGGAATTACAACATCATCCACTACAGCAAGGAAGCATAAAACAGCTCATTAGCAGCCCTATCGAGTGACAGACCTAAAGCCAGCTCCAAAGTTGCCCACACCTGTCTGCCTATAGCGCCTGCCAAAAAGCCAGATTCCACTGGGGAAAGAATCCTTGTCCCTCTTCTACATCTGGATCTTGCCACCCCAATACACTCCCGGGGAACGCATGTTTTAGAGCAGCAGGGTGCACAGCTAGGCAGAAAATATGAGCAGACGTTGTAAGACCCCTCCCCCCAAATGAATGAATTCCACACTCTGTTTCAAATGTGAAAACCGAAAATGTCATTAAAAGTATCCGTCAGTTTTAAGCAGCACTATTTTAAGTAGCACAACTTCAAGTAGTCCAGCAAAAGTTATACAGTGGTATTTCTAGTACATCTTGTTCACTTATAATGCATGAGACCTACTAGTACCTTAGGAACTCATTAACAGTAGGCACCCTGACACATTCCTTTGACAGACTAGGAGCAAACTGTATAAATAACATAATAGTTACTGCATAGTTTCACACTGAACTCCAATACCGCAGCGAAAAGCCTTAAGTATGATCAAGCTGAGCAGAACTCTTAAAAGCAAGCTAGAAAATCTATCTTTCCACACCAGCCTTTGTGACAATCTGAATACTTCATTAGTCTCCCAGGATCTGTTTTCCAGAAACAGTGGGGGTTTTTTAACATGCTTTATACAGAGGCCTCAGGAGTGATCTATCAAGAAATTTGATAATGAATTAGAAGAAATTAACAACTGACATGCACACACATATCCATCAGAGTTTCAGTGACTGATTTTCCCAGACTACAAAAAACACACCCACATCATACAACACTCCACAGAAGATGGGAACAGCCTCAGTTAGAAACCAGACATTGTTATCCTTGTGGAAATCTTCTCTAATTCTAGCAAACTGCTAGATAAATGATGATAAAGAGATGATTACACAATACAGTAGAAAGGGTAAGAGAAGAGAGATGCAATTTTTTCCCAACAATTTAATAAGAAATTTCACCTCTCCATAACGGTGTCTTGGAAGTGTGAAAAAGGACTGCTCTCTAATGCCAGCACTGTTTGTTTTCCTTCCTGATATAATTAGCATTATTACTATCAGGTTTTACTGCACCTTTACAGTAAAAGAAATAAACTTATATGCAACAGGGTTGTAGTAGTACGCAGTTGTAATAAGACCAGCACCACAGATCCTATACAGCAGAAGAATATTAAACAGCAGAAAATTAAAGCTCACTCTGCCAAAATGCCGCAAGGCACCACACCAAGTTATTTGCAAGCCAATGCATACAAATTTTTCAGAAGAAACTGCAATCTTGCAAGAAGCAAAAGGTAGAAGAATCCTTCCTGTTTCTTCCCTAAATGATTCATGCCCTTCCACTGCAAGAATATAAACATATGGGTGTGGACGTGGGGGTCTGTGCCTATATATTAAACTAAGTTTTAAGTTTTGATCCCAAATAACATTGCACCTAACTAGGTGAAGATGTGAAAAGAAGACTGGGGGCTTCTGTGCTTGGGAGAGAAAAGGATTTCACAACAGCCTGCATTCCCTGATCATTTCACTTCCCCATTGCCTAGAATTGCCTTAAAACCAATTCAAGGCTTTTCTAGGCTTAATTAAACCTTAAAAGAAATGCATGGTTTCAATGTAAAGAAAAGATGCATTAATGCTGGAGGACCATTTCATCTCTCTCTTAGATTACAAAGACCTGTCTAGCAAATGTTTGAAGTGCAATGCAGATCCCAAAGGGCAAGTTCGAACGGCAGCACCTGCGTCCGAACACCCCAATGGCCAGGCACCGCAGCGAGCTGGTGTGGGTTCAGCA
Source organism: Falco biarmicus (assembly GCF_023638135.1). NCBI lineage: Eukaryota > Metazoa > Chordata > Aves > Falconiformes > Falconidae > Falco > Falco biarmicus. The sequence goes on from NC_079296.1 coordinate 23,110,310, forward strand.
GCTGGCGCAGGCTGATGCACTTCCCAAATTTTGGAACAACCTTGCATTGGCAGGAGACAGGGCAGAGCCTAAAGAATCCTGCTGGCCTGGGAGTGGCACAGGGATTCAGTAATCCGAAGGGCTGTGTTCCTGGCTGGCGTGAAGGGACCTGCAGCTCCACTTGGAGGATGCCCATGCTAAGAAGCCCGGCCAGTTATGTACTAAGTAGAGATTTATATTGCAGTAACAAGTCACAAATCATGGCAAAACGTGTGTGAGAAGTTCAAAAGGCTCCTTGTTACACGTAGGAGGGCACTAACTAACGGAAGCTACTTTCTAGGCTTCCCCTCTCTGCTGTGGCATTGAAACGCTTTTAAACTATTTTCCACTCAGTGTCTTGCCTTTTGCCTTAAAAAACATGCAGAAATTTTAAGGAATCCCTACCTCTGGGAAAAAGTCTATTCCATAGCAAATCTGCTAAGCGATACCACCCACAGCAAGTCTGGGTTTTTTAAGATTAATTTCCTGCCTTATGAAGATAATAAAAGTCAGCTCCATTACAAACAGATGCAGGTTCTTCTAGCACTTGAGGGACAACATCTTTAAAGATACCCTGGGATCTGTAGCTGTAACCCCGTGTGGGAGAGCCCAGGGTTGTACCCAGCCGCTTGGTCACGCACAGGGTCCCAAAGTTAACACACCAGCTTCTGGCCTGCACCATCGCCCTGCCATTGCTGAAGCAAAACTTCAGACCCCACTGTCTGTCTGGGATAATAACTTAAATCCTAACCCATATCCCCCTCCAAAACAACATTACCAACCCAAAACATCTGTATATTTTTAAAGGTATTATGCATAACCAGGGTTCAGCTGCACAGTAGATGGCAGTAAATCTTCACTTGTCACCTTAGAGACCCTCCCACCTCCCTCCAGAATTTTAAAAAAATGTGAATACATTTATGGCATTTTCCAACACACTGTAGGAGTAAACTCATGCTCAGCTACGCTTGCCTTCGGCTTTCTCCTCAACTTTTTCCCTTGGTGGGCACATATACGATTCCATTATTTCACACACGGTTCCTTCTCAGAGCTCTTTTATTATGGAAAAGCAATGTGATGTACACACAGTTTAGCACTGTCAGATGAAGACTGGCTTATTTCAGTGTAATATAATCCAAAAACATATGAAACTTAAAACAGAGGATTCTTAATCACAGCTGTAAATGTGTTGACACATACAGGGTGAGGAAGGGAAAAAACATACTTGGTGTTGCTGACAGTATGTCAAACAGCATTACGAGAAAGAGAAGCAAGCTGCAGCATGTGATTTGGACGACCCTTTGTGACACAGAATTTTATCCTGATTTAGATTTTTCTCCCACAGAAAAGCACCCTCTTCCTGTCAAGCCTTTGCAAAGCTCTGAATCTCACTTAAGTTCTCAAATGCTCATCATTTAACCTCTCCTACCAAAGATGTCGTTTCAAACTTTAAAACGCTCCATGTCCCAGGTCTCAAAAGACACATTTGCCAAATGATTTTACACCTATGGATGTCAGTTCCTAGTAATTTATAAGACACATGAAGCCATAAAAGCTGAGCTATAAAAATGGTTTTCATAGAGGTTCTGACCCAGAACACAGATTGGTGGAAGTATTTCCAGTTCCCTGCCTGGCCTTTGGGTCAGGCCCAAAATGAACAAAGGTTTGCTAGACCAGCTTTTTGATCCAGTTTACTGTCAGTTAAGTGGCCATAATTCCAGCGAAACTGTACTCACGGCAGTGAGGAAGGCAGCCCTTTAACTGCCTTCTCTTCACACACTATTCAGTATAAAAATGAAGCCAAATACACTGTTATGGCCTGTTGTGTTTCAAAGACTTTCATAAAAAGCAGTGAGAAACCACAAAACAATCTCTCTTTACATTGGATGATACTAATTAAATCAAATTAATATTGTACTAACTCATAACAGCACACAGAAATCTGTTTTATATCACATCTTTCTGACGGACTGTATTCCAAAATAATTTTGGTGCCAGCTCTCACATTCCCAAAAGCGCCTTTAAAACTGCCTTGCAACCATCTGTAGAAGTCTTATAACTTGCATCCAGCACTTGAGCACTGGCCCTCTGGGAATTCTGGGCTAGCATTCAAGATCAGTACCCTGGCATCTGCACAGGACAGCGCGGAAGTGTGAAATCATCAGGACTCAAAACCCCACCAGAAATGTCTTCTGACCACGCTACATTTGTATGACCGTCAGTCAAACCGCCACTGCAAGTGTGTCCTCCAGAGCAGCCACTGAATGGCTTGCAAAAAGCAATTTGCCTGCAGCGTTGCAATTCCTCTGCATTGCTCCGGGGTGTTGGAGCAGTAAGACAGGGATTTACGCCAGGACTCGCAAACAATACTGCCCTTGTGCCCACTCTGCTCCAGCGTGGGACTTGCATGCAGTGAGTGAAAGTGCTTACAAACAATACAACTTCTCTTCAACTAAATGTTGTAGATTCATTTTTATCATAATTTTGAAGCACTCTGTACACATATTTGACCTTTTCTACTTTTTTAAAAGACCCACCAGGGAGTCCTAGCAGCCATTTAGTGCATGAACAGAAGGGAAAGAAAAAGTTCTCTATTAACATGGAATATTAGCTGCCATGCAGATGAGCTCTATGTAGTATCTGGTCAAGTTTGATTTGCTTGAACCCAGGAAAAAAGTTAAGAGGAATTATTAAGTGAAAGGGGAAAACTGCATTTTGACAACCCACCTGATAGCCAGGACAACCGCTGAAGGTCTCATAACAAGCAGTCTGTCTTTGGAGTGCTGAAAGGGCTGAGCCCACTTAAAGTTGTTATCAGTAGCATGCGTGCAGCAAAAGTGAACTCTAGAAATGTTCTGTTATAGACAGTTTTAAACACTGGAAGTTATTTTAGGGAGGGGAGGTTCTTAATACTTTTCAACGTACATAAAAATGAGCAACTGAAATTAGGGCAAATATCTCTTAGAAGCTGTAGAAATGGAATAGAAATAAAAAGCCCCTGTGATGAAATATGCACATATACATGGATGTCTTCACGTCAGTACAAACAACTACAGATGTAATACATACATTAAGAGAGACATATACAAAATTAAGATGACTACGTTCTTAAAAAGATTTTTATGACTTGGTGTAGCTGCAGACCACATAGCACTGGCTACCTCGGTCCTCCTAGATAGCTTCACCCATTTGGAGGGGCAATGCTCAGTAAAACTGTGATGTTCTCTGAAGGTCAGGGGACTTGCACCCTCACCATCTAAGCCTGCCCAATTTATGGTCTGAGCCGCTCATTACCACTGTGGTAGATACCCATGCCTTCTTTTCTTCCTTTAGATGTTCATAGCATTGCCAAAAGAAGAAAGAGGAGGAGTCTGCCTGAAGCCTACAAATTATGTGCTTAATAAGAAGTAGGGTGTGCAAAAGATCTCAAAATCTCTTGTGATTTCAAGAAGCTTAACAAGAATGTGGTTGTATCTGTGAAAGGTCTCAGAGCTCTGAATTAAAACTTACCTGTTTGGTCTCCCAATAGCAAATGCTTCACCACCTGACGCCCGGGGAAAGCCCACTGGCCTCACACCGCTTCACAACATCTCCATCCTCAGCAAAAGCACAGGCTCCTTGACACCGCTGGAGGAATTTCAGCCCAAGAGTCCCATTCAGCTCAATGTAAATTGCTTTAGGAGAAGCACAGAGGAACCTTGCTAATTGTGGTCTGATGTTTCACAGCTTAGGAACACTTATCCTCCTTCCCAAATGCCAATTTGAACATCCTAATAGGCCCGCAAATTTAAGATTCTGTCGTCAATTTTTTACAGAATCCCCTCACAAAACATTCCAGTATAGTCGAAATGGCATTACCACCCATGGTTAGAGCTGAACACTTGCCAAAGACAAAGCTATAATATACTGTAATTTTACAAAGTTAAAAATCAATCATGTGGTTATTTGCTTACCCACTAATTCTTCCAGGCCACTGAAGCATGTGTTTCATGTTCAGTGGGCTACTGATGGGTTTAAGCCAGTGGAATAACTCAAATAACCACTTCTGTTGCTTCCAGTAGTCCCCATTTACTAAGTGTCAATGAAGCTATGTAGTATGGTATTATATTTATACATTTATTTTATTTATTTAATTATTTATTTATTCATACATTATTTATTAAATTATTTATATAATTATTTAATAGTTTATAAAATTATTTATTTATTATTACAGCATTTGCTCCACCCTTACTGTAGAATAAAATGTTCAGGGAAAGAAAGCAAAAATCCCAGGAGTGATGTGTACCCGCTCTCACATTAGAGGAGCTAATCTTTCAGTATGAGCAAAATGAACTAGGTAAGTATCTCTTCACACTCCATTAAGTTATAAGCCTCCTTCACATCAAAGACAACATATGACAGCTGAGTCATATACAGTATTTATGTGATGACCACTTGCCCAGCACAAACACCCTTACAGAATCTAAAGATCTTTGGCCCAAGAGGGAACTATAGACAAGTCTCCAGCACTGCAATGGCGAACACACAAGATCCAGATGGGCTCACAGACTTGTGACCTTTATAATTACATGCCACCACGGGCAGCTTGCTAGCGTGTAGACAACCCTATTTATAGCAAAAAAAAAACCAAAACCCACTGCAAGCTAGCCCGTCTGAAAGTCTGGAAACCAGCATACCTGAACCATCAAATATCTCAGCATTCCTCACCTACTGCCTGTTTTGTTCTAGCGAGACAGACAAATCAGGATCATCCCCAGCCTGTCTTGCTTTTCATTCTGACACAGGTGTGGGTAACAGACAAGGATATGATGCCACAGCATGAGGAGCCAGTACTTAACGCTGACTACTGGTGATCAAGCTGTTCCCATCACTCTAAAACAAACAGAAACAGGATTTTAGCAAAAATCGTTGCTCATGAGCCAGAAATCAAAGCAGAGGAGGGAGCAAAGCAGTTGGAGATGATAAGAGATTATGAGAGATTTATACCACTTTTTACCACTTCTCCCTTTTTAATCCTTTCACTGCTTCCCTGCTGGATAAACACAATTCAGGTTTCCTGTCTCTACCTGGAAAACCGCTTGTTCAATCTTTTCCTCCGTTTGCAAGCTTTGGTTTAATCCTGACCCTCTGCATCATCTGCCTTTTCCACTCCTCTTCTCATAAGGCTGCACAAAATCACAGTTTTGTAAAGTTCAAGGCTGGACATGCCAGTGGTCCACCCTGCGTTGTCCTGTGTGCCACAGCCTGGGATGCTTCACCCAGCTATCCCGGCAACACACGTTTGCCTGAAAGCAAGACTTCCTGCAAAACACCACAGTCTTGAACTATGTTAGTCAAGAGAGGCAGAATTGATTCGGTTTATCTCCTTCTGATATGTTGCAGTGGCTTATTGCCCTTACTATTAAAACGGAATTTTATGCAAATTTAAATAGCCGTATCTGAACGTACTACTTTGGATTTGGCATTAAAAAGTGTTGCGTTAATAGGGGCCCAGCTTGCTACACAAACTAAGGTTACAGTCCTATTGTTACTTAAAACTGCAGTAATCTTTATGCCTCTAGTGAATAGCCTCTAGGTTTACTCCAAACTGTTAGTAAAAATGCTGAATAAGAGTGTTGCCAAGCCCCTGTGATATCACACTGAAAACATCCCTAGTTGAAGGAAATTTGCTACTGCCAATGGTTCTCAGACATTTCTAAGTTTTGGGGTGTTTAATCCAGTCAGGAGTTTCTGTACTGATAATGTGTTTTCTTCCTAAAAACCAAAAGACTGGGAGATAGGAAGCCACATACCTTTCTTCCAAACATGAAATCTTACTGTCTCTTTATCAACCTTTATCAAACAAAACTAAAGATCTTAAGAAAAAAATATTCACCACGCTCCTTCTAACAGAAGATTACGCTGACTGAAATAATTATAGTTCTACCCTCTAAGCTTTTGTTGTTTTAGTCTTTGCTAACTGTATTCACCTTAAAAATTCCTGTAATGTTGTCCCTTACTCATACCAGACTAACCAACACTACAGCTACACAGATCACCCCAGTCAGCATTTTCCAATGGTTAGCCCTTCTTCGCCAGTCTGGATTTACTCCTATATTCCATGATTTTTTTAAACTCTCAGGACAAAAATCTCAAGGAACTTCCAGATCCAACTCTTTGGATCCCTTGGTGCAGCTAACCAGACATTGATTTTTAGTGCAGTTCTACTAGGATAAACATTACCGTATCTTCATTAAATATTTACTTTGGACTACTGTAACAGCCTTGTTCAACACAATTAGGTTATCCTGCTCTTTTCCAAAAAGAAAATGAAGTATTTATTAGAAAGCGAGGTACTTATTGAACAGTTCTGCGAGGATTTTGCATCAATTCTAGCCCCTTTACAGTCCTTCTCTGGTACAGGGTCTCCCTCCTTTCTAACACCCTTCTCCTGAAACACCTAAATTTTTCCATTTACCGTGGATCTTACTCTTTTATTTTTAACTTCCCAGACAGAATGCCCCTGTGTTGGTTTTTGGTTATTGAGTGGGAAGAGTACAGCAGATATTTTGCAAGTGCTTCTTAACAAAATCCCAATTTAATTTATACCCTTCTAATTTTTTTCTTTTCAATCGACTTTGCCCTAAGATTTTCCCCAAAGTGATGAAATTCAGCCTTTCTGAAACACCACGTCAGTGTGTTACCAGTGTAAACCAGCATATGCCTCTTGGTTGGGAAGTAGGTCATGCTCGCTGGTCCCTAGGCAACCATCAAATCTCACTCCCTTGATCAATTCATCTGCATCCCTGTTTATGACGTCTGAAATGGATTCAGCTGGTATTGTGTGCTGTGTTTTCTTGTATTAAAAGATTATTATCTATTTTTAGCAATGCTAAGTGAGTTACTATTGGCTGCATCAGATCTCTGATATATTGAATGGTCCATTTTTAAATATTCCACAGCTATTTTCCTTCTCCTCCCACACACTGCCATACCACAGACTAGTTCCAACTGATCTCTGGTTTTATTTAATGGATTCTTCTCCAGAACTTGGTTATCAAATTATTCCTTATGCAGTCAAAACTCAGTGGATATGAGTTACTCATCAATTCTTGAATACTATAAAATACAGCATCATTTCTTTTTTTTATGCTCATCGTTTCTAAGAGTACGGCTGACCACATGGGCAGGGAGGGAAGTTACAGAGTATAGCCCATAGAAAACTACATTGCACCAGATGCACATAAACAAGCAGTGCATTTGGAAGTATGAGAAATGGATGGGCACCGTATAGCAAGGCAAGGACCAGAGAGCGTGATGGCAGAGCCCCAGCTTAGGCAGATGTAGATTTGCTTCCACTGGGGCTGGGTGAGCTCCCTTGCAAGAGTTGCACCTATTTCGCAAACCCACTGTTCAGTCAAGATAACCTGGCTTGCCACGGGTTCAAGTATCCTAACAGTTTCATCACCCTCATCACGCAAATAGCTCACCAAGATTTCAGCAATACACATTTCTTAAGTTCACTGAGAATATCAGTTCCCTCCTGCTGGTCTTCCACAGCCCATCAGTGCTGCGTGAGCAATTTCTCTCTCACATGTTTTGTAATAGGGGATCAATTTGTTCACAGCAAGCTGAGCATAGCTTGTACATTTGACTCAGTGATAGCACACAGTCTTGTAAATTAAATGTCGATTCAGTGCCTTCATATGTGCTTCTTATAATGTCCAGACAGGCTTTGCCTTTCAGTTTCTGAAGTACAGGCTGCTGCACACACAGAGCTCTATAGCTCCCTGGAACATGGCCCAGAGTTGTGCTTGGGCTTTACTATCAGGACAAATTTTGTTGGCTTGTAAAGAAACAGTTTGTAAGCTGCTGCATAGTTTTCTTCCTTTCTTCTGGCGATTATCTTTTGGTTGTAGATCAGAACTAGAACAACAGGATTTTATTTTTTTTTCTTAGCTACATCTAGAGACATCTCGTGCAGGTAAGAGTGGGAAGCAAAGAAGGTCCAATCTGCAAAGCTAAAATTAGATGAAGATGATGATGGGGAGACTAAAGCCAGCTACCAGAAATAATGTGTAAAGATAAATAACTTAAATATATCACACTGTTACATACTTAGAGTAACTGCATCTGTATGTTAAAAAAGGAGGCAAATAGAAAGATACTAAGCATACATTTTCCTATTGACACCATCCATATTTTGATTTAAAATTGGTGGAAAAGTAATATCCAACAAAATATGTGAAATGTAAAGGAAAATGAGAATAATGTATTTTTAAAAAAATGTTCTTGTAGATGAGAGATGGGTATGAAACAAAATTTTTCCTGTTCTTGGCTGGGAAAAAAGCATCACTTCCAGATATCTGTCTTGAAAGACACAGAGGAATAAGGAAAACTTTCTTCGTATTAATTAAAACTGGCATTCAGGCCCCAGTGCCTCAGAAGAGACAACCACGATACCCAAATACAACCACTGGCTGACCCTGGCCATCGCCTGCCCTGGCCCAGCTCGCGAGAGAAGGTAACACTTGGTCCAGAGAAGCAATGTTAAATGACGGCAACTTTCCTGACATGGGCTCGGCAAATGCATCAACAACACAGAAGTGAAGTAGATGTAGGTTAGATCTTCACTGGGGAAAGAAGGACAAATATATGACAGACTTTGTTCCTCACCTCAGTGAGATTGCTGCACCAATTGCAGCTTCTTTTAATACCAGCATCTTACATTAGCTCTCCCGAGCAGCAAGCCAAGAAGCCTAACAATAAAAGGCATTTAGGGAAGGCTGTTTTCATTCCTCCATATCCTACCAGTTCCAGGGACCAGGGGTTTGGGACTTTGACTTCACTGTGTGACTGGTGTTCACATAGCTGCAGCCTTAAAACCTGCTGGGCATGACCGCCTGCAGACACAGCAGATTTCCATCTGTCTTCATCATCAAGCTGTGGCTGTCAATCCCACCAGCTTCACGGGAAACCCTGGTGTTACCAATCAGCTTAGCCTACTGTGCACACGCCATACAGCTATAAACCATAAAATTATTGTTTTTACAAGGGCAGTGGATTTTAAATTGCCTGACCCCACCAATTCAAGACACACAAGGCTATTGGACCATGAGAAATACATATGTAAACAGATAAAACTATATGCAGCAGCGCCTTGGGATGTATCAGAACCCTGAACCTACAATATATATATAGGCACAAAAGAGAAAAGGTATTTTGTATTTCTTACAGGCTGATGTATACAAGAACTGTCTTCCGAGGAGCAGTTTGCCGCATGATCTCTAAAGCCAGCAGCAGCAGCCGCATTGTCTATGGGTACAGAGAGACAACAGGTGGGAGAAGCAGACGAGACAAGTTTTCTTTTAGGTGTATGAAGTTTGTATTTCATTCATGCTATTTGTGAAATGGAATAACATCAGCAAGTAGTCATGAGGCTGCAAGTTAGGAAATTACATCATATATTTGGCAATAGCTACAGGATATAAATAACCTGGAACATCAAACCTTTCACAGAAACAGATGCAAAAAGGGATTCACTTGCCCATGGGCAATTTGCAGTGTTTAACATTTACATGTGGATAGGCAAGCTGTTTTTAGCTTCCCAGGAGCCAAGACAGACCTAGCAGAACTGGATTGCACATACCCACATGAAGGGCAGCAGGTGATTGTTACAAGCTGCAGAGCATAGCAAAGAAGTTAATTCAGTACACTGAAAAAGCATGTATCCGAGAAAGAATGTAAGGAACCTTTTTCTTTCTCTCCATTCCCCTATTCAAAGTAGTTATAGGAAGAGAAATTATTCTGAGCACTACAATTTAGTATAAGTAATCCTTATCAAGGATTTTCTGTAGTCAGCCTTACAACAGGAACAGTACACCTCCCCTCTCCTCTTTGGGCTATTTTAAACCCATTTGTATGTAGTTCAACACCTAGAGCCTGATTCTGCAGAGATAAAAGCAAAGGAATAACTTTACTTCCACAACCTGTCTTACAAGTCCTTATTGGAGCAGATGTGCATACATGCTTTCAGAACAGGTCAAAGTGAAGCATTTGTGACCTACATGAAATTAAATTTATACAAACTAACATTTATTGTGTCTGCTGCTTTTATAATATAATGACAGCTCCGTGGATAAAGTCAGGCATGGATTACTAGGATCCACAGGGTATCGGACCACACACCTGTCAACAATTATTGGCATCCTATAGCGTTCATTAAATGGGACAGTATGGATGCACTTCTCCTGGGCACTGCAGTGAACAGGGTCAATCTAGCAGCACAGAGTCTTCAGAACAAGGAATCACGAGTATACAAACCTGTCTGTTAGGACAAACACTTGGTAAACCTTAATTCATAACAGAGAATGCAAATGAAACAAAAACACTAATTGGAAATACCCTCAGCACTTCCCCATGCTGAGTTTTAGAAATTTTCCTTCTTCCTTCCCACTCCCGCCATGGAATAAGCAACAGCCTCCATGTGTTGAACAAAGATGCAGCTGAATCCCACCCCTTCTGCAAACATCCTTGCTTGCATGGGGATCACTGCAGTGAAATTATAGATTCCAGGCAAAATACTTCACCCTGCCTTAGTGCCTAGCAGCTAGCACAAAACATACAGGTTTTGGTAGGTACTATGCAAACATACACAGGCATAATACTTGCTGTCCTGTTCCTCTCTGCTTTGCAACATCATAGGAGATTAATTGGGATTTACCACTAAAGGTCTGTATTGTTGGTCTTGCCTCTGCAAAATGAACCTTCGGTGTTTCAATCATCTGACTGAACTCCCGGAACAACAAGGTGCTTTAGTAATTTTTCCTTAATTATGGTTTACAGTTTTGGATTGTCGACTATTGACCTTAATGCACTTTTTACAGGTAAGCAAAGAGAGGGAAGGCACAGAAATCAAGCAAATCCTCCACAAGCAGGACCACAGCACTGGCATCCTCTTAAACAGGCTGGGTGAGCACGCATGCTTAACTAGCAGGAGGTGTACCCACACGACTTCAGTAAGCCTTCCACAAGTTAAATAAACAGTGCTCTGAAGGGAAGGTGTTCGTTCCTCCTTCAAGCTTATCTAGATACTGATTGAAGCAATGCACCAGGCAAATAACTGCAAGTTCTAGAAAGATCCCAGGAAATTAGGACTGCTTGTCTATTCTAAGGCTTGTTGCATTTCTGTCTTGCAGCTACAATTAATAACCATATGCAGAAGTTCTCAGATGCCTAATAGTTAATTGGAATCATGATCACATAAAAATAACTATCCTGCAGCATAAAAATAATCTAAATGCTGAGAAACAATTTAAAGCAAATGGCAGTCTCGCTGATTGAGATTTTACAGATGTTGCAGGGAAATTGCTTCCTTGCTTGTAGCACTGCCATAATTTTAGGACACAAATATAAACAAATGGTTAGTGTTACCCGTGAGCCTTTGCACACGGCTGCTGTAATCACTCCTCTCCTAGACTCTTCTTATTTTCCATAACGATTTTACCGATTTCGATCTGCCCCTCTTATTCATTCTCTCTTGCAGTGTGGGTAGTAAAATACAAATGTTATTTAAGTACAGAAATCCTTGAAGTAGATTTCACTGGGGTTAGAGGCTATTTTTAGCCCAGCTAGCACCGAGATGCACTGAAGTGTTTACTAGCTTGAACATAGGTCATAAAGTCTGCATTTGTCATTACCAAAGACCACCTGCAGTTTAGATAATTTATTATCAGTGACAACTGTTTATTACTCTCCAACAGGCAAATAAATTTAACCCTTCTCTATCAGACATAAAGCTTGAGTAAACACTACAGCAGTGACTTCTGTGGTGTCTCTCAAGTATGTCTTTTAATCCTTGTGCCTACAGAAACATACGGGAGAATTGCTGACCTCAGTTACCAGCTTGCTTTCCCTGCTGCTCAGGTATTCAAGTGGGAAGTGCCAATTACATAGGCAGAGCCACCCCCCCCGCACCAGGAAACCTCCCAGAAGCAGCAGATAACTTATCTGGAAAACAAAACAAAACAAACAAGCCCATCTGCAGAAGATAGTGGAAAGAAGGCAAGAACTCAGACCTGAGAGCTGGATACATTACTCAATATCCTCTGCTTCACATTTTATCAATTTCAATATCATTTCACCTTAAATTAAGCCTGCAGGTAATTGTAAATACCTGTGAAATATGCAGGTGTGAAATGCAAAGCCATTTATTTTGCACAGTATTTTCAAATATCTCCTTTACTGCCTTTATTACCTTTTATGTTTGTATTAGTTTCCTGTTGTCTGTCACCATGTCTCTATGTCCCTACCACAAACTCATGAGCAACTCCCTCACAAAGTCCCCTGGCACACCTCTCCCTTGTTGACTGCTTTGGGTAGGATGCTGAGGGAAGCTGTAAAGGGCAACAAGACCTTAAATCACCAGGTCTGGATAAACACAAGAATTTGATCATAGGTAGTGATTTACAGGATCAGGACTCAGTTGCTCTGTGGTGGGTCTTCTCTGCTCTATTAAACAGTGACTGCATTTCAGCCCAGAAAAGCTGCTCTACGGTTCAATCTAGTAATAATACAAAGGATGGAAGAAGGAATTGCATGTTTTTTCAAATCAAGCTAATTCTCCCTGGGAATGTTATTATATTTGCCCACCACACTATAAATATGATAAGCCTAAATTCATCATCACGCTTGGTTTCATTTATAATCAATAAATAAAGTTGATGGTCAACAAATAAAGACACATGAAGGTCATAATTTGGATTTTGGACTGCCTAGGTTGGGAACAATGCAAAATTTCTCTATGACTAATTACCACAAGAAATAAAACCAAGTCTGGTCTTCTTTATAAGCCTAATTAACAGAATTTGAGCTTCTGAAAGATAAAACAGATTCCTGTTTCAATTCTCTTCTTAATGAATTCATGTTAAATAAAGCCTAGATCATCTTGCATCTAAACCAGGCACACAGCCTCACCTGGAATTCATTCTCTAAGCACAGCAAACAAGTCTGAAATCTGACTTCCAAAACAGAACTATCACCTCATGCCTCACCAACTCCAGTTCACCGTGTAAATTATACTTGATAAATTCTCATTTCTTATTTACAAGGACACAATTCTTCAGTGATTACTGTCCAGAGAACCCAAGCTTAGTCTGTATCACTTGTCATGCTTAGATGAATACTCATGTAAATAATTTTACACTGTGAATTAATATCCACTATGTAAATAATGACCATGACCTCCTCAACTTCATTTCTTAGAATACTCAGGGCAATTAAAAACAACTATCCTGATGTTATACCAAAACTTGCTGAAGCCAGAGAAAGATTTCTATTTATTTCCATGGAAAATAATCAATTATTTTCATCATACACTTATGCCTTTAAAAGTCTCACCTCTGACCCCTGAGTCCTTAATTAATTTGCAATCAAAATATCCTGTGCAAAAGTACTGAGCATGACAAGGCTGGCTGGTCTCCTTGGGTTCCCTGCCAGCCTGGTGTAGCCTGCAGTCTCCAGGGGCAGGCTCCTGGTACGCTTCCTCCAGGGAGCAAACCTGGCCAAGCCCTGGCAGAGCGGGCTGCAGGCAGGGCTGGGCTGCCGAGTCCCCAGCAAAGAGCTGGGCAAAGCATGGCCGAGCCACGTGTTTGTGGAGGCAGGAACTTGAAGCACTGGGTGCAGCCCAGGCTCAGCTCCTGGCTCTGCGGCCAGAGGCTGGATGTCCTGGGAGCCCAGGCACACGCTGCCGAAGCCATCAGGGACCGCAGCTTCTCTGCGGAGAGCTCCTCCACATGCCGACACCTGAGCCAAAGGGCCAACGCAACTCAGAGAGCTCAGCTCCAACGCAGCGATGGATGCAGAGACAGTGCTTTTCTCAAGAAGGGAGCTCCTGCTTGCATCAGTTGAGAGGAATAAAAGACCAGTCAGAAATTTTAGATCTTAAATGCTTGCAAGAAAAAGCCCATTATTTCAGAATCAGACAATACAAGTTGCATTTTTCATAGAGGGACGCTGCTTTAAAAAACAAGCCGACACATACTGCACTGGCTTTATCTTCTAAATGATTTCACATTCTGTGCCAAATCTGGCACATTATAGTAATCTTGTCCTGGAATGGAAGGTGGGAGTAATTAACTATTACAGATATCCACACACATATGTACCTCTCAAAATAATGTGATGTTTGCACATATCAGTGGCTGGGACAATAAATATATTAACATCTTACTGTCTCCCTCTTCTATGGAGATTATAGTTCTTTACTCCTTGGCAAGCACTTTGGATTGTGCAACAACATAATGTGCATCATTCTCACTTTTGTGCTTTGGAGGTCTTGTGCCAGGTGTCAAGTTCGTTTAAAAAAAAATCTAAGTGAATTAAGTTTTAGGCTGTTGCATTCAATTGCTTATTGACACAGTTAAATATCTTCAAATCTGTGTTCCAATTCCAGCTTGAACTGAAGAAGACTTTGAAAAATAAGGATTTGTTCATAATTCTAGAATTAACTTCCACTTTTGAGCCACATTGAGCCCAAACTTCAGCCTGGTTGCACAAGTGATTTAGAAAAATACATGTAATTGAAATTAAGGATGCCAGATTTACTGCTGGGATATGCTGCTGCATTTCCACTGATCTCCATAGCATTCGTTAAGAGCGAAGGTCACTTTGCATTCCAGCACGTTTGAACAACCGGCTGAAGAGCAATGCCATAGGCTCTGGGGAGCTGCTGAACACTAACAGAGCTCAAGAGAGGTGAACAAGAGCAAGATGTCACTGCTGCCCTTGAGGTACATCTTTACAAAAAAGCAGGGGGACTTGCAGGAAAGACCGAGTGCTAACAGGCTTTCAGAGATCTGATTCATCAAGAGAAAAAACAGGGCACTTGGTGCTAATTTTTTCAGAACTTACTGACGGCTGCAACTTCTATTTAATCAGCACCATTACTTTCATTCATTACAACAAATATTTACTTACTGATGAACAAACCTTCTTTAATATTTGTCCACAACAGTCAGTTCTTCAGAGGAAGGCTAAAAGCCTCTCAGCCCTCGGATGAACATGCTAAAACACATCACGACAACCAATAGTAAGGAACTGAAACTGGCTGGTTAAAAATGACGTTCAACTGGCTGTCGGACGTCTCCTCAGACTATCCAGCTCTCATGATGTCTGAGAGACTAAAAGCCCTTTTGGCAATATGATCTTTGCACGTGTAGGGTAATCTGTATCTCCTGCATATCAAATTCCTGCCTCTCTTATCCCCCAGATGAATTTTTAAGCTTTTCACTTTCGCTCTACTAAAGATGAAGGGAGCCCCACGCTATGCAGGTGAACCTGCAGAGCCCCTGCTGCTTTTGGCATATGATCAGAACAATAGTTATTCCCACATGTTCATATAAAAAAGCAGTAAAATCTGCTGAAAGAAAAGCTTCTGTGGCGGAGGGGATGCTGTATTTTGCGAAACATGACAGCAGACGATCCCCCAAGCTTAGAAGGCTTATTCTGTCATGCAATGAAGCCCCAAATTTCATGACAGCCCAAGAAAAGCTACTGATTTTAGAGTCCTCAGAAAACTGAACACCCAAGGGAATGGAGCTCTCCAGCTCAAGTGCAGCGGAGCTATGGCTCTGCTATAATATACAGGGATTAAGCAGTGGGCTTACAATGCTCTTTCTGAAGATTAGTATAAGATTTCCTGCTTAGATAATGTAATCATATCATGAGTCTGTCCCATTTCTTCTAGTCATCAATATCTTTCTGCATTGCCATTAATAGATTTCTCATTTTCGGATTCCTAGGGAAGACATCCCATTGGGTTTTGGTGCAACGCCTTTTTCCCCACACAGGCTTGTTGTATAACTCGCTGGCTAACGTATCCACCAGGGAATGAAGCACAGAATTTATCTGACGTTCCTATGTTACTGCCCTGGAGCAGATGCTCCAGCACAGAAGATTTTCAGATTATCAAGAGGGGATATGAGGAATGTCACAGCCTCTGCTAGTCTATGTAGGGACATTTATCAAAAAGTCAGCTGGTATAAGACTGCTATGTTCTCCTCATGCAACAAAAGGTACTTTAAAAATGTTTTAAAGTAATTAGGTTGAAGCTTATTTTCCAAAATACAACAGAGTGACGATTTCATTCCCCCAGCTGATGAAATTGTTCCCTCGATGCTGAAACAGCCTCAGAAACCTAGGATTATTCTTCCTCTCAGTCTCCATGTATGCCATCACATATTTCCATTATACACACTGCTCACAAAGCACTCAAGAGGCCAGAATCACAGTTTTCTGCCCCAACAAAACATTAGGCTGTTTCTTGAGAGAAACAGGATTCTGTTGTCTTGAGGTCAAGAAAACTCCCTGCTCTGGTAGGGGGGAAATATCTGGGGTATGTCACTTTGATAAGCAACAGAACAATTAAAACACTGAAGAAGAAAGGTAACCCATCAGCCTGTGGAGTAGAAAAGATTCATGTTTTGTATCTCAAAATGCAAGGGGGGCAGAAAGTTGCACAAACACTAATGAAACTTCAGATTGCAGTCCCTTGGTTGTGAACAAGGAATTGCACCTTTCTTCTGACAACAGATACAACTGACACAAGAAACAGGAGTAAAATCTACAGGAGAAAATAAGCAGTACAGGAAAGCAGTCTGTAAAAGCTTCATTCCTAAAATACTTATGTATCTGGCATGGGTTAAGCACCAGAAAAGACGCATGAAGGAGAAAGGTTGTGATGGGCATTCATGTCGCCACAGCTCTGGAATGCTGCAGCGCATGTTTAAAGAAAGCCCTTCTGAGAATTGCAGGATCCACATGGCGTGGTGCACACATGGTGCACAGTACAGCATTATCTGAGGAGCAGATCGGAACAAGGAAAACATCTGCATCTCCTCCTGTTTACATGGCTACAATTTCTCCTTCGTGAGGGAATTAGGTGCCCCATCTGCATTAGCAGTAGCGCTAGCCAGTGCACAGTTTCCTTTGGAAGAGATTTTTCTCTAAGGACAAAAGCTGCTTTGAGAGTTGAACTTGAAGCTATTCTGCTCACAATGTGCTTCAGTGACATTAAAAAAAGAAAAAAATCAGCTCTGCTACGCTTTTTCTGAGTGTTAGCTTATTCAGGTAATATTTGCACTTTTTCAAATGTGTTTTCAGTGTCTGAAAGCCATCAGAAGGTGATGAACACAAGTTGTCATGCGTATATAAGTACCATAACAGACCTGAACAAAAATAACATTTAACCAATGAGCAGGCGCCCGCAGGACATATGCATGTGGGTTTACACATTTTGCTGTGCATGACTTGGCTGTGTAATACATATTTTGCATCAGCTTCTGCCCTGACTTTGTTCACATCAAACCCTTGTAAGAAGATCAACGAGCTCTTAGGAGGATATGAAATTACTGACACAACAGAAGCCACATAAGCCATGACTTAATTCAGCCAAGTGTCCTTAGCTGGCCACCTTTTCCTAGAGTCTTTCCAGCTTCCACAAAATTTCTGGAAAGCAAGAGACCAATATTTAAGAGTCAGCAGGGGTTTAGCTAGAGTTTTACACTATTTACTTCTATTTATCTTATTTTCCCTGTAAGGTTTCCATGTGACAGAAGAGTCATTTGCAACTGATACCACTGAGATGCATGACTTTGCATACATTACCCACTATGGTGCAGCATAAAGATATTTCAAGCTAGCTTAAAATAAACTGGCTTCAGCACAAGAAATGGGTCTAGATGTAACAACACAGAGCTCTGCCATGGCTTCATCTATCCCAACAAGGACCAAAAGCAACTGGCACAGCTTGCAGATACTTCAGGCTTGGACCAGCGCCCACCCCTGAGCTCAGCTTTGTGTGCAGGCTCCGTCGCTCCCACCCTATCTTTGAGCAGGCGTTTTATCCCATTTTAACAGCGCTTCTGCAGATGAAGTTTAAACTCCTGCTACCCATGTCCTCAGCATACAGCCACTTGTCGCCAGCCCTTGCAGCAACACCCACATCAACATCAAACAGGCAAATGAGCTGTGTTGATACAGCAACAGCAGCTGTGGCGTCTGCAGAGAGCGGGAGCCTAAACTCCTCCCTCGTACTTTATGGAGATGCTACGGAGCCCTGCGGAGACACTGCAGGGGAACAGCAGGCACCCTGCATCGCTGCCACACCAAGCACGGGTCACAGTATTTCTAAAAGTAAGGAATAAAGTCTTCATGTGCCTCAAAGGTGATTTACAATTAAGGGAGAAGGGGAAATGGGAGACAAATAAAGTATTTTTCTCCACACTTGTACAGCGCAGGAAATTGCCGTCTTAGGATATCTGGTCCTTCTAGGATATAAAAAAATGTAACAACTGGGAAAACAGCAAAATTATGACATAAGAATCAAAATGAAAATTAGGCACCTGAGAAACAAAAGCATTTTCAAAATTATACTAATAGTTTAAAATAGAAACATTTTAAAAAATGTTTCATAAAATATTCAATATCCTCTTCTTTTTGGCCAAATACACACTAAATGTTCTTAAAATTGCAAAAATCAGAGAAAGAGGATCAGACATGACATTCCTGATCATGTAGGAAGAAAGTACCTAAAACCCAAAGAGCTGAAAGACCAAACATTTAATATACTTTCAGAAAGCCAGCCCACACTCAATTGTTCATAACGTTTAGCTATCCACAGATTCGGGGATCTCTGGTTTTCTGCCTTTAAAGCACTTCCTAAATATCACCTCTGCACCACCTAAACAAACGATGCACTCGTATGCATAGCGCGTATTTTATGATCTGCTAGACCAGGATCTCCTGACACATGTTCATGAAAGAGAGCGTATGGAAGAGGTTTTCTTTCCACATGCAGAACTTAACTTAATTTTCAGTTGCTTCTGTATTTTAATATTTATTATAATGCTTCAGTTCAATTTCTATTCCACTCCCCCCCCCCACTCCAGAAAGGAATCTAGAAATACAAAGGGTAAGTCCAGCAAAAACTTGCAATTTATTACAGAGGCTTACTTGAAAGAAAAAACAGCCGCAATGGATTAATGTATTTCCTTTCCCACAGCTTTTTCACTTAAACCATAACTGCGCATATTTACTGCAATTCTTCCATCTGCCAGTGGCATTGTGCTGACACATCCAGTGCACCGGCTGCGGGGTCTGACGGCGAGGAGACGGGTCTCACCGCTGCTCCAAACTTTGTGATTAATATGGCATGAAGCCTGGTGAAAAGCCACCCTTACAGGCACTGCTGACTACTAACAGTGACCCAAATCCTTGTTATTCCAGCTGTTTATCCTAATTGTGAGTCAAGTCTAACAACAGCAAATGCTTACGAACAAAACCAAAACAAAAGCTTAACTCAAGGGGTATAACCAGATACACTCCTTTTTTTTTACAAGAAGTCCTGCACAGCCTGTGTAGTGGAAGAAGAAATAGCTAATGCAGGCATTTGCTTTTTCTTTTATAAAAACCAGTACAACCAAGGAGGAGGTACTTACCTTTTTACAAGGTCAAATTAGGTCTGCATCACTGTCACAGTTTATCCTTTGAACCCGATCCTTTCAGCAGGCTATATATATAAACACATACACTTTTGACGATACGGGAAGTGTCACTGATAGATAAGTTATGTAAATGACAGAACATACTATAATCACCTTTAAACTTAATCTTGGAGTCCCACAGGTCTCTGGAAGAGATCAACCAGCCGCATTGTCACTCCAGTGCCCCAAAGTGACAAATCCACTAACTGCAGCGATGTCACAGTAATTCTCCCAACAACTTGGTGACCTCTTCACAAATCTTTCTCCACTCTAACACTGGCCTGAATAAACCTACCTCCTTGAGTTGAAAAAAGTATGTAAAAGCCTGTAAGTTGCTTCCATGCAGTGCACTTCCAGAAAAGGTGACATTTTTCTTCTTGTTTGGGATGGCAGGTCTGGTTTTGGGGTGGTGGTGGTGTGTTGTGTGTTGTTTCTCAAATGTCACCCTTAATTGCTAGTAATTAAATTGACCACAATTCTAACAACGACTTCAGAAGCCCACCAGTTTCCACAGGGGCTTCACCCCTCTTTCACATTCCCTTTCTCTTTAACACTTCCTACATGAGTTATGGAGAGCCCCCAGTTGCGACTGGCTGAGTCAGGCAACCTCAGAACAAATTGTGGCCATCTTAGCATCTTGAAAAGGCCACTGAAACCCACATGTAAATCTTGGTTGCCTAGAAAGATGAAATAGAGAGGTACTCACTCTACTGGGAAAAAGCGCCAGACTGGCCACCAGGATCCTACTGATGCACCAAAGAGCAGCAACACAGCCAGGAAGGAATAGAGTAAACCCAAGTAGCTCCCACACAGCAGAGAACATCGACTCCTCCAGAGGTTAAGGTAATACAGTCTCCCTTTGCCAAGACCAATAACCAGGCTTGGTGATACAGATGCTTATTCACTGGGAATCCAGATCAGCCCTATCAGTTTGCTGTGCTGGAGTCACCAAAACCACCCAACCTCAGCTACTTCTAACAGGGTTTTACACTCAAAGCCATGGCCTGAACACAGACAGCCTTTCCCTATCCCCACGAAGCATCCAGGCAGGTGCCTTTTCCTTAGAGCTGACTATTACTGTTAATGTCCCACATCAATGCTCTTCATGTTATTTGGAAAAAAAATCCCACCGCCTTAATTCTCTGCTGTAAAGCTCATTCTTTTATATCTTAGCACAAAGAAGATTCCCATGTGCAGCGCACTAGTCTCATCTGTCATCCAGCTGTGAAAAAAACAAGTCTATGATCTTGATGAGCTAGAAGGGTAAGGAAACGACTTTTGCTCAAGAGTGTCAGGCAGGATGGCAATCCCATCAAGGAATCTCATAGAAATATCACCCATTGCTGTTCATAAACACAAGCCTGGTTTTGCTGTATTCAATTACAAGCAAAGAAGGATAATTAAGCAGTTCATGACATGGAATGGGTAAAGCATGTGCAATCTTATTTATGTTCCCTGCACCTGTGTTTTCTATGGTTTAGATTATAATACTGATCCTTTAAACTGCACTCGGGGAGTATCCCAGTTCATTCACATGAGAAAGAGTAATATGTTCTATTTTTAATCAACATGTAAACAAAAAAGGATGCAAGATATTGTAGAGCCTTACCAGCAGCCAAACATATATTGGCAAATTGCTATTAAATTGTTTACTATTGTCTCAAGGCAACCCCAGCGCTCCTGGAACCAGCCTGTGTGCCCAGTTCACTTGTCAGTGTTATTCCTCTCCTTTGTCCTCCCCATGTTTATTATCTCCTCTGTTGCGCTTCAGCTCGCATTATTCAATTCACAGTATTATAGGGACCTCTTGTAGCTCATCTTTCAAACTGGACCGTAACCTCTACCCGCGTAAGCCACAACTGCATTTTCCAACGCTTGGAGCAATGAAACCACACAATCCTTGCTAAAGCCCTCTAATCCTTAACAAAGTCTTTGAAGTAGAGGCAACCACTCCCGTTAGATGTGCACGGCGCCCATGGGAACGGCCCCGAGACCTCTCAGCCCCCCTGCAATCTAAGCCGTAGGGATACGGAGGGCAAAAGCTCCGGCGAGGAGGCTGGGGGCAGCCCCGTGCGCCGTGGGATGCCGGCAGCCTCGCCAGGGATGCCACCAGGGAGCAAGGGGCGAGCCGCCCTCATGCCGGGAGTCCCCTGCCACATGTGTACGGCCAGGTGGGTAATGCAGCAGGTTTACTGCAACTGCCCCCTCTTTTTCTGAGCACCGGCAGGCTGTTCCTGCCCTAAATAATCGTGGGAAAGACAGTGTCCTCACGCTTTTACTTAGTTGTTACATTTTTAATTAGTTATTGCAGTAAAACGGTAGATTATTGCATTGTCTGTAATTTCATCCTCTCTCTCTTCCAGTCTTTACTCTTCACAGATTGTACAGGAGTTACCAGATATTTCCCAGGTATTTTTGTTTTGTATAGCCCTTAAAAGTACTTGAAAAGAAAGCCCTGATAATCAGTTTGGATATAAAAACCAAAAGGAATCTAATACAAACTCTTTGTTTTTGAACAAGCCAGCTAGGTTCAAGCCTTCTAAACTAGTTTCAAAAAGAAAAAGAAGAAAATCACCATATAGGGAAGAAAGAAGAGATTGTACAGTATGTGTGTGTGTCTAGACAGGGGATTCATGATGTATGCGATGGCTCTGTATTTCCATTCCATTTTAAAGGGGACGAGTAATACACTACGGTATTTTTGTATGGCAAACACTTTCCCCTAAGGTAGAACAACAAAAGTGAGCTCCATAAAGGAAAAGTACAGCTATACAATCAAAAGAAAATTAAAACTTCTTTCAAGATATTTAAATGATAGGAAGGAAAACAATGTTTCTATCTTTACAGTTTTAAAATGCAACATTAAAAAACCTGAAATAGTTAATCATTAGTTGACTTCTGTATTATAATGTGGATTAACGATAACGAACAATATTTATGTAATATATCTGTTATACATCCCCCCCAAAATCTAATGCCAAACACATCAAAGAATTGTCCAACTGATATGAAAAGTTCGTATTGTTCAATCACTGTAGCATACTGACATTTAATTACAACTCTCATATATTATAATGCTTCTGCATTTGTTCCCTGTACTCTCTGGACAGCACAGAACGCTACTTACTGAGCTCAGTGCTGATTTCAAGAAAATTTACTTCATTGCCAGCGCTAGTATGAATGTATTACCTTCAAAGAAACAAATTCTGTAACATTTTAACTACTCTCACATACGGATGAAATGCCTTGTTCAAGAGATTGGTTGTTTTTTCCTTACTACTGTTCAACGGTCTTTCAACTCTGCTATACTTTTGTTACACTATGCGTCTTAGAAATATAATTTAAAATTACTTAGAAAATTGAATATTTGAAAATATTTGACTGAAAAGGATAAAAAAGTGCCAGTTGAAGCCAGGTGTTACTATATTTTAAAAACAAGTTTCTAATACAAACCATTTACTTTTAGAGCATTCACAAAGAACGAGATGGCTTTTAAATAAGATGTTTCTACTATAACAGCCAATGTCTAGGGAAATTTTCATTGCACTTTTCCCAACAAGCCACCAGTGCAGCAGCTGCAGCTGTACGTGCAAGCCAAGCCACTCAGAACAGGAATACCAAAATAAAAATTTCTTAAATGTTGAATAAATTGTCAGCAGTACAGTAATGGAAAATTATTCTTAAAGTTACAGCAACACTGATACTTTTGGCCAAGTAATTAGAAAAACTTCTGTTATAAACCGGGGGGTGGGTTGTTTTTAACTGTTACTCTTTCTTTTTTGTTCCCCTCTAGCTGATATTTTATTTCACAGAAAAAGCAGTGCATACCCAGTTTTAGATTACGAAAGATTACAGAGTGTTAAGACTGTCAGAAGAAAAAGTGAAGGCAAACTGCGAGACAGATTAACACAAATGTTCCGTCACTGGGATTTTCCTCCTATCACCTCATTTCATACATTTTTTTCCATTTAAAATACTCACTACTTCTTAAATCTAAAAGTAATCCTTCAAACGATCTTATCGGTGTCTTTATTTGAACTTAAGAAGTCACTAAGTCCAGGTCTATAGTTTCAGTATTTCACAGACTTCTCTGTTAAGAAGGACGTAACCAACCCAGCTGACACATTAACTCTATTGTAGTTCATGGCAATTTAAATATTTTCTTTTAAGAGAGTCACACAAGAGATGAAATTGAATATTTATTCTTAATAACTGCATCTGACTTCCAAAACAATCAAATCTTAAACCCAAGCATATAATTTCAGACTTATACTTGAGAAAACCAGCAGAAACTCAGCTGACCATAAAAACCATGAGCATCCTTAACTTTTGGGATTTAACACAAACATGAAACAACAAGAATTAACACACTCGGTTGCCTCTCAATCTGCACTGTATATCTTCCTTAATAGGCAGGGTTGTGGTTTTTTCAATACTAAAAACATCAAACACTGTTGATGATCTTTTAAGATTATGTACTATTGATGATTAGTGATTACAGAAAGCAGTCATTAATGTACTCACCTACTAGCTTCAAGAACACAATTACAATTATACCTGTCAACCTTTCAGTTTTTGTTTTCCTGCAAACTTTAACATTCCAGAAATAAAGATGACTGTAACCACATTTTTTCTTATGACAACTTTCTAAAATATATTGTGACATGTATTCCAAACCACATTATTTTTATATTAAAAAATTCTACACAAATTAATATGCAGCTAAATAGGTCGCTAATTTAAACTAACAATCTTTGAAATAGAAAGCAGAGCTTTTATAAGTTGCCCAGACAAGTTTAATTATTGCTATTCCTGAAATCCAGAAGTCTCAGAGCCAGGACATGGTAGCCCACTGTTGTTTCCCCCTTGCAAATGAAACAAATAAAATAACAGAAACCCAACAAACCTTTTTGACATGATACACAGGAACCTAAGACAGCTTTAATCAAATTAAACAACGCTAATAATTTGAAATTGTTGACAGAATTCACCAACAGCATATTTAGTTGAAAACAGAGACAGATAAATAATTAATATGAGGAAGCCTAGAAACAGTTTTCCTTTCACAAATTGTCCACAAAAATATTTCTTCTTCTTTTTACTAGCTAGCCAATTATCTAAGTAACTGTTTACTTACATTCTGTTAAAAGCTGACTGATAACAGGGCATACTTGGGCCGTTTGCACTGCACATTGATCAGAGGAAACACTTCCAGGCTCTACTGAAAACGCACAGGTATTTTTTAATACTCTTTTGAGCACAGAAGGAACTTCCCTTAAACCACCCAGTTGTGTGCTTAATGTTCTCTGCTTTGTTAGATATTCACACAAGTGAAATCAGCAGAAAGCAATTAACAAAAATAAAGGCATAGATTTGATGTGTTTGCTTACAAAATTCTGAGTGGACAGTAAAATGCAGTAAAATTACTCAAAGGATTATTTTTGTTGTTGTTGTTGGGGTTTTTTTTGGTTTGTGTTTTTTTTTTTTTATAAAAGCTAAAACTGGGCTAAATAGTCTCCTGAAGGTTATTTGTTGAAATTATTTCACAGTTTTCCAAAGGAGGACTGCATTCAAATTTTAGGGTCCAGATCCTCCAGTGAAAAATCTGCCCAAACACTGGGCTCCCACACAGCAGAGAAACTTGGCCCCCAAAGTCATTTATTTAGTCTATCAGAAATCAACTCCAGCGATAAGCTTCTAACGCTGGCTCTGGTAATTCCAGGTGTCCCCAAAGCCGTGTTAGCGTCACAGATGGAGAGGATTTTTACCCTTCCCCACATCCTGTTTTAAAAAGCAGATGTGGGGGCTCCTGGGACCCTGACAGACAACTCTTTGTTCCCACTGGATTGGAGGGCATCCAAGCATTCTCGCTACAGAAAACAGGGTTTCTGTGTCCCAGTTGTGCTACGAAGGAAACAAAATCACGAATTCCACGGGCTGCTTATGGGGGCACTTCTCAATGAGAGAGGCCAAGGTCACCAACACCTCCACAGTGGGTAACTCCTCATCTGTTGGTTTATTTTAAGGTCATTTTTGTTATTCTCTCAAGCCCCAAAAAATAAATTAACAAATTTCCATGAATGCAACAGCTCTAAGATTTAAGATCCATCAATGACAATTAATTGGGCTTGGGCTTCAAACTGTCCCATGCCAGTCATTCATAAAGGAGTATCTGAAATCACTAACTGAATGCAATGAAGTTATTTTCCTGCTCAACACAAGATTCCCATTCTTTTTTCAGTCATTTTATTGAGAAAGTCAGTATTTATGGATTCTGTGGGATGTTTAACCAAGCTTAAAACTGGACCTTAACATCTATTTTGCTTAGATACGACAGAGTATATGGAGGATTCCCTAGCGTGTTTCCCCAAGCAAAGAATCAGAAAAAGAACGGCTAATTCTAAAAAGGACATTTTCAAGCTCCAGCAGGACTAATGAATAACAAACAGAAAACGCTAAACCAGCTGCCTTTGGCAATTTTGCATGCAAACACAACTCTGAGAACGCTGAACAGGACTCTCTAAAACATTAATTGTTGGTACAAGCTCACTGTGATACACGATAAAGAGACAGAAAGGAACATGAAATGTATTCACATGTTCCCGGAAAGGAAGACTTCACGCTCCCTGCTGCTCTTTGGGGATAGAACATATTTATTGGTAAAATAGGATTTATAAAGCTACACGATTTGCTTAGTTGTATGCCTGTAACGTATACACACTGAGTAAAAAGGTACATGTAAAGAACTGTTTCAGAGCTAATTATTCCTAAGGAATATAATTCCTTCCTGATTTTATTAGTGTATCTTAACAATGGCTTCAGAGTATTTTTAAAAGATAAATATCATGTAGCATCAAGGTGATATTTGGCATATTGTGCAAATCAGTAAGTGCAATTATATATATTACATTTATAATAATATGAGTGCAAATCTTTAAGAAGAAATCTCATCTCTAACTGGAGAGGTAGAGAGGATCCGGCTAGGACCAAAGTAGCTTATTCTTTACTATAGTTCTTTTTTCTTCCTTTTTTTCCCCCTCTAAACTTTTTTCCTTTCTTTGTGACAGTGAATGACACTAAAAAAGATAAAAACTTCCACATGGCAACTCTATAGATCTGCAACCAGAACCCCCATACAATCCACTGTGACACAGAATGTACATTTTCTTAACAGGCAAATGTTTTCATACCTACTCATCTAGTCCTAGGAGTCTCTGGGGATTAATCTACACTTAAAATCCACAGGATTAGAAATCTGATTATAAGTCTATATTGCTGAATTTATAATTTTTATAAGAGCATTTAACAAACCTGTGTAGCTGGAAATACAGACTCCCAGAACAAGGAGTGACTGAATTGTGTGATTTGGATTTTTCAGTTCATACAAGTAGGACTGTATGTAGTTAATACAGGAGTGGCACTCATGGGGATGACTGCCACAAAACAAGTTATCATAACAGTAAATAATAAGATAGACTGTCAACATTTTCCTAAAGGGTATGAAGATCTTTGTCACTACAGGAAAAGCAGGGACATGATTAACCCACAGTTTATTCTTCAGTGTTAATTCCCGTTTTTCACCTGAGACTATAACTGAAAAACTTTATGTACTGATAAGAAGTACAGTATCAAGGAATATCTGTTCAGCTCTTTTAACTACTTTTTAATCTTACTCAATACCAACATGTAGCACTTGTTTTCATTTGCTACAGAAATATTCTGAGTCAAATTATCATTAGTCAGATTTCATAAAATTATTTCCAACCATTTTAAACCACTCCACACAGAATCCCGTGAGACTCATTTTGCAGATAATGAAAATGCAGATATACAGCACTAAGCACGCTGAAGATGTCCAGGGAAGACCTCATAAATGAGCTACTGGACTGCATGAACTGCCACTGTGATGTTTTCTCTGATTAAGAATTTGTATTGAAAGATGAAAGAATTTCAATTTTCCTTTGCTTAAAGCAGTACTTCCTCCTCATACAGAGATTTGCATCCGTTGCTTAATAATATTATATAGATGCAGGTGTCAAATAGTAGCTTCTGCCAGGCTTCACTAACGCAAGCTCAAATACATACTATTTGTCACCTTAATTTTGTTTTTCAGGTATGATTCCCCACTATTGCTGATTATACAACGATTGTTCATGTCGGTAGGCATGCCAACAAATGGCATACAAACCACTCAGCAACCACCAAACAAAAAGAAAATTCCATGTTTTCCATGAGGAAAATACTCCTGTAATACATTTTCCATGTTAAGATTAAGTAGAAGAGACAGAAGCAACTAAAAAATTATTAATAATTACATTTTATACAATCTGAATACACTAAAAAGCATTCATTTTCCCATTAATACGTAAATCCATGCATTTTCACTTCCTCCTTCAAAGCCCTATTTAAATTTTGAAAATGTGTCTTTAGACAGGGAACCATTTGCAGTTAAATGCCTATATTGAATAAATTGTTTCTTCTCTTTCCCTTTGCCCCCTCCCCTCCAGTAAAGGAAGAGCTGTTATGATACGAAAGAGACTGAAAACAGAGGAAGAACTACCACTTTGCCAAAACCAGTATTTATCCGTAGTGATACCGTAGCAGTAAGAAGCTATGCAGCACAACCTCTTAAGAGATTTTTTCTTTTGAGCAGATACTCATCATTTCTTCTGGAAGACTGTGCATTACTTATAGCTGCAGATTTCTTAATTCTCACAGAGTTACAGTTTGTTTACATTATTTTCTTCTACTTTTAAAGCCCACTATAAATAAAACCAATAAAAACATACGGTTTCTTAGTTATGTAATTCTTTATTATTAACCCACAGAGACAGTAGTAACTCTGCAGTTAAACTGCTTTGCTCTTTCAAAACTAGACAGTCCAAGAATTTGGGGCAGAGGGGCAATGCTGAGCCAAGACACGAAATGCTTAAACAAAAAAAAAAACATTTAACATAATGTGAGTGAATCTGGCTATTACCAAACTCCAACACAAACCAAGCACTCCTTTACGCATTCTAATGGTTTGCACAGAATTTGATGTGCTCCTATTAGATATTTTTAAGCTTCCTTCAACTCCTTATCTTACCTTTAAAAGGTGTATAATGCTGTTTATCTTACAGTAAATCTTTAAAAAACATGCACGTAACATTTCCCTTAAATGAAACACAATGTTAATTGCAGTACTCCTCCCTATAAAAAAGCAAAAAAAATTAACTGTTTAGTTAAAAATTTCCCAAATGCACCAGAAAAATATACTTGTCCTGAAAGTACACCTATTAAATAAAACTAAGAAATACATAAATGCGGAAGTTTATGAATCATTTAATACTTGCAAATTGTTTAAGCTTATGTAAGATTAATTTATGCTTTTAATACATCCCTGTTTAACAAAGCACTGTTGCAGGCAGCATGCTTTTCCATGGTTTTCTGGTCTCACTAGCAGTGTTCTCCCAAGTCTCATCCCGCACCCCTGCAGTTCACTGCGCCTTGCTAACAACTTTAATAAGCATCCTTAAAAATAGAAAAAGAAGTTTGTGACTTCTCCTATCTAGGCGTTTTAAATACCAGTGCTATCAAGCAGTCACCCCAGGACCCAGGAAGGATAAGGATATGTGGTCAACAAAGGAGAGAGGGAAAAAAGAGATAACTTCTTTGGTGCCCACCCCCTGACCCGACAAAATCCAGGGTTTGATATTGGTCTCCAGGTCAAAAATAGACTGTCTGCATCTGAAAGCAGCAGAGAACATTCCCATAGTTATCTCATTGTGAGTTGTTTTGTAAACCACATTAAGCACTTCATGTAATGGCATCCGTATCTGCTGTATCTCATTTGGGAACAACTCTGTATCATGTTTGAGAAAAAACAAGTTTGTCAAGGGCAACAGGAACAATTAAGAAAAAGAAATCCTACCTTGAAGTCCTTTCTCTTGTGTCTGTGCATTATGCTTTCAACACAAGTAGATGACTTCTTTAAAAATGCCACCACCAGCCCTTTCACAATAAGAATTCAAAGCAAAACACACAGACCTTCATCCGCCTTTGCTAACCAACACAATAATATTACACACTGGAGGCACAAAGGCTTCTAATGAGAGATCAAATAGCCACACACAGCACTAAGATACCCTGCGTTCTCCTTTTTGGAACCTAGGAAAGAAATGTCATTAACTTATATTATTCAATCTTACAACAAACCAGTACCACCAAGTTAAATGAATACGTTACCTTTTCTGATTCATTATCTTTACTTTTGAGCTTTTCCTCTGCTTATTGATAAAAATTCAGTAATTCCCCATGTTCTTGCTGAGCACTCACACCAGTTAGCAATATTCAAATGCATGCATTGTCCAAGCCAGTATAGTTTAAATCCCAGCCGGCCAGGAAGCCAGGCAGATAAGCACTGGCCTATGGAAAGTTTATCTTTTGAAAGGGAATGGGGTGCTTGGAAGAGAACTTAAGGGCAGGACACTCTGTAAATCAATGTAATGTTACAGTTTGTAGATTAACAATTGAGTAAATGCATTGACAACAAGATCATCTGCCAGGTTCCACTAGATGTTACTAATTACTTCTCAATTCATTTAAGCTGTTTTGAATAGGCAGGTATTGGACCGACATTTTCTTCATTAAGTTTTATAATTTCATAACAAAATTAAATAACCCCATTTCTGAGATTCATAATTTAATTAATAAAAAGGTGTAAAGCTTTTTAGCTGAGACATGGAGATTTCTTTGCAGAAGAGCAAAAAAAAGCTTTTTCCATTGCAAGGCTGTCTTGCATAAGAAACGTTTTTCTTTAAGGAAAATCTTTGCTTTTATTTAAAAATAATAAATTCTACAAACTGAGTATGATAGATTTTTTTAAAGACTATATAACATAAATTTCTACATTTTTTTTAAATTCAAGATCAGAAACCAAGTTTTAAAGACACCTTCCAAAGCTATAGTAATTTAAGAATTCCATACTGTGACTAGATCGCATTGTTGCATAAAGATATTTTCACTACTGAAAGCATAATTTTTCAAACTGTACAAGAAAAAAAATCTCCCATTTGCATTTTACTCAGAATTTTCACTGGAAGAAAATTCTACCAATAACCTTGATATTTAACAGAAAACTTTAGAAAATAATTAATATTTGACTTTCAAAACCTTCAGATATAGTGCGATTCAGCGTACAGAACAGGACAAAAATCCCTACCAGACCAGATGAAATTAGCATTATTCCATGAAATCTGTTCCTGAATGTGCATTTCCTCGTAATTCAAAGCCTTGTATCCAGAAATTTAAATAACTGAGTATTTCCAAGCCCGACTTAAAAAAAAATAAAAATAATTATATGTAAAACCAAAATTTCCTATATGTGCTCTGAAAAGTAATTCAAAATAGTACCATGGAGATTCACACATGCCTAAATAGCTTTCACATTATATATGTTTAGTTTAGAAGTGATAAAGAATTTGACCTGCCTGTCTCCAATCTGGGATTCTAACCCCAAAGGTACTTCCTTTGCCAGAAAAATAAACTCTCACTTTTAGAAGAGGGCTTTTGCAATGACACACAATCCTCTTGATGGGATACAGATGAAAACATGTATTTTCTTTCTGCGCTACATATATATACAAGAATGTGAAACAATTTTAAATAAGCCAGTATCTCTCAGAAAGTAATAGCTTCTTCAGATAATGATTTAAATCTCTGTGCTCAACATATCTAGAGAATAAACACAAAAATGGGACATATTTGCAATAGCCTTTGAGAGCAGATATACACTGAAATGGTAAGCAAGAATGAGCTACAATATGAATAAATGTGAGCCAGTGTTTTCTTTAACATCTCTAAATGGAAAATATTTAATTACAGTAAAATCGCACAACATACCACAGTATGCTATTACTGACTGATGGATAAACTTGAGTGATTAACCATTTTGCTTGTCCCATCCACACTGCAGTGTCCCATCACCCCCCGCAATCTACTCAGCAGTCTCTGCACAGAACAAGACTTCTGGATGGTTATCAGTTTGATCTTACCTATTATCAATGTGGGAGGGGAAAACAAGCAACAGAGTTTGATATCCTGTTCTATGATTTCTGCAAAAATCACTCTTTTTTATGTAAGTATAACAAAAGACTGACTGGACCATGCTACACAACTACTTCATAAAAACCTCCACCTTTAAACAGAAAAAGGGCAAGGTTAATACATACAGCCTGATGTTCGAAGACTAGAGTAAGTGATTTACGCAGAAGTGGTTTATGGTTTGCTCTGACTTTTTCTATAAAAGTTATGGTTTGACATAGCTGATTTAGATAACCACAGCTCCTAGGAAACAACGACAAAATACAGTACCACGTTACTGATTAACAAAAATTGCCTAATTGGGATTACTTAGAAACTGGGGGCTAAGGTGGAAATAAAAATATAATTAAGAACTTTAAAGGATCATTTGCAACATTAAAAAAAAATATCTTGTTTCTGAATTTTTGTAACCTACTGCTGCTAAAATGATTTTGTACTACAACTGAAAAATTACATGAAGGTTATTTTAACCGTATTACGCATAAAGGATTTACTTCTACACAGACAAATTGTACACCTACAGATAACTTTTTTCTCTTAAAATTAGAAGGTAATGGTAAATTCAGAAAAAGCATTAAGAGGAGTAAAGTCTTTTAAAAGCACTGTGTTTTGACCAACTGACTTTCTTACTGGCAGTACCACTTTAAACCATGGTGGAATTTTAAAAGCTGTTCCAATATATCAAAATCAAACTGAGAATATCTTAACAAATTTCTCAAGTTTCTATGACTAATAGTGTATCACAGAGTTGATAGTTATAGGCTAAATACAATCCTGACCTTTTGCGCTTACGACTACGAGACCTGCAGTCTCTGCGCTGAGCCAACATAAAATCTACGCTTACAGCAGCGCTCTGCACGCCAAAAATCCTTCAAGGCAGGATTTCAACTTGTTTTACAGTCTCTTCAAAACATAGGAAAGGGATCCCTACTCCTCCCTAGGAAGGTAACGTCTGTCATAGTCACTCCTTCCGTCACCAAAGTCAATTTTTTTTGGAGCAGAGACCGTACAGTGCTAGAAAGCCACTGCTAATAAAGCATTTTCAGCCCTTTGATAAATGTTACATTTCCAGAACATAAAGCTTCCTCTTTACCAGCTTGGAAAATCTCTGACCTCTTCCAGACAAACAAATGCTCAATTTCCATTCCCACCACCTTAAACCAAGTCAGCGAGCTGAACCGAGCAAAAACCTTTCCAAGGTACCAAATCTGCTGTGATTTTCTATGGCATTTCTTGCAAACAGGAAAAAGCAATGGATATTTCTTCTTTGTAATTTATATACAAGGTTTAGCTGTTGAGGAAGAAGCAGCCTATTCTTACAGAAAAAGCTTAAAACTAAAGAAAGTTTGGTAGAGTAGAAACTAGGGATCTGTCAGATTAGGACATGACAGGGCATCAGCAGGACTAGAAAGGTTTTGTGTGGGAGGAAGCCTGCAAGAAAAGTTGCTGAGCAGTAGGGGAGGAAAAAAGAGGGGCTGTGGAAGAAAGGCATGAAAATACCATCCTTTCAGGACTCTTTCCCTTCCTCCGTCCACTCTCCCAGCCCTTATTTCACTGGTGAGCCCATTTTCCATATACTCTTTGAAAAAGATGCAGAGAAAGAGGCAAAGAGGCTGTGTAAAACCGAGCATCACAGCCGTTCCCCTGGACTCGGGTAGGAATATTTAATGAAAAATGTAATTAGCTTTCTGCTGCTCCTCAGTTTCCAAAAGCCACTGTCATTAATTTTGTTTCACAGGACAAGCCGTAGAAATCAGGACAGCAAAGCACATTAATCACCAGCAACTCCGCAGCAAGCAAGGACAGCTTGAGTTGATAAATGAGCCTGGACTGAGGGACTATGACGAACGAATGCTCCTTGCAAGCAGCCAAACTGGAGATCATCAGGCAACTGTGAAATGAGACATGTGTATCATGTAAACCTCTCCTCCTCCTCCCCTACGAGGGGATGTTTTGACACTGAACTGTGGAATTCCCCAGAGACACGATAAATGAAAACCAAAACCAGCTACCAGCCAAGCCATGCCAGGCATGATAAAAACCAGATGAGGAAGTCACTGTGTACAACACCACCACAAACAAACATGGCACAACCATCAAAATGACAACTGGTTGGAAACCACTCTTCTTCCCAGTGTTTCTCGGCTCCTGTTCCAACCTTGCCTGAACACATACAGACAGGGCAGAAGGTGCCATGCCAGATCAGATCAACGAGCTCAGCGATCTGTGTCCTACCAATGGCAACCTATGGACAGCTGCTCTGTGGATGATGAGACAGACACAAGATACTAAACCCACTTTTAAATTTTCTCCTCCCTTCCAGAAGCAAGTTACTACCATGTATTTACGCCTCTTTTGCTATTCTTCTCTCCATCCCATGTTTCTGGGCTTAACCAAAGGGTATGAGAGCCTGAATAAGTGCCTACAAAACCTACTCTACAGGACAACTGCCAGAGGACTGAAACCTCCTACCCCAGCCCTAATCTCCCTTGAAGACTTCTTGGATGTGAGTTGAAGTGAGAAACCCTACACAGCTGGATCTCAGGATGCACAGGGAGCTTTCGTTCCCCATGTAGTCCTCAAATCCTGCCTCTGCGCAGCAAGGCTGCACCTGTCCCAGCACAGTACCCCTGGCGCCTTCAATTAATGCTGAGAAAATCCTGAGCTAAGTGCCTACTTAAATTTGATGGGTTTGCCATTCAAATGATGGTCTGTCAGCCTAATAAAAGCACAGTTAGTAAACAACATTATTGCACGAACACTGGCAGAATTACGAGCAACTGCAAGCTGCCATTAATTTGACCTTAGCCACTATGCCCACGCAACCAGTGATGCTAGTGCTGTGGTTTTATTTCAGATCAATGCAAACAACGACAAATAAACATTCCCATCGCTTCTCCAAAGAAATCTCCAAATCAAAACTACCCAGTGCTGCTAGAGAAATTTACAATTGAGCAGATGTAAACTACTTCATAGCCCTGAGGAAAATGGAACTCATTCACCAAAGCGTAGCTTGAGCTAAACTAATCCAAGTTGCGTATCTAGTTCTTGCAGAGCTTCGAGTAGCAATCAATCTTCCTGCGCTCACCAACAAGTGATTTGTTAATCTGAAGTTTTCATAGCGTACTAAAGAACATTTGGATTAACCAGCTATCGTCATAACAGCCTGATGAGCTTCTTAAAGTCTCTCAGTTACTTACTGGGTATGACAGAGTATACAGTGCAGTGGAACAAACAGGACAGTATGGATTACATCATGTTCTGCCATCTGGAAAACATTATAAGATAATCACTAATACTGTGAAGCCTCCTGAATCCGTTCTTCATTTATAACGTAACCATCTGAGCTCCAGAAAGAGTATCTGAAGGGTGATTTGTAAAATACACTACTGAAATCCTAAGTAGGATATTGTTTTTAATAAAAACCATATCTAAGTACAAATTTGAATTTCAGCTTATATCCTTAACCAATTATATATCAATGCAAATGTACACTGATAAGTTGTCTTGCTAAATCCATCCCTGCAGTGGATTAGTTAGCCCAGGGAAACCATACTGGGATAGAGCAAGGTGATTTGAAGATAACCCAGTGACTGCTGAGCAGCTTGTGTCAGGTATGCAGTGAGATTCAAAAGTGTGATGGTATTTGACAGCAACACCGAAATTTAAGGTCACTGCCCCAAACAGCTCAGCGAGTGGGTGGGACAGGCTGGCAGCGGACAGAGCCACTGCAGTCATGGGGGCTTATAGGTTATTGCTGTGCTGTATGTTATTGCTGTGCTATATGTTATTCCTGTGCTAGCAGAGGCAGAAAAAACTGCTCATGGTCAGCTGCTGAAAAGAAACACTGCCTGAAGAATGCACCGGAGAGCAACTCAGCAGCTAAACACTGGGTTTTGTATAGTCGCAGTTGCCTTTAGTATCACCCACTTTTCCCATCAGGAATGCCCAGCATCCTATGTTATTTCTGGCCCATGATGCGTGTGCGGCAGGGCTCGCTCTCACTTCCAAGAGAAGCCAGACATGCTCCTTGCCAGCAAGGGACTAGCACCACTTCTGACATGCGAAGCAAAGTTTATACAACAGCACTTAGATCCATTTCTGTGAAACTTGCTCCATGGCTGAAAGCCAACAAGGGTCAACAACACACAGCAGTTTAGTTTCACAGTGGATCCCCTTCACAGATCGCCCTGGGCTGATACATCCCACCATGCTCCTTGAGATATTTTTTTCCAGAAAGACAAAGCCAAGCCCTTCACAGGGCAACCTGCGGAATGCTCAGCAAATAAAACCTCTGGACTGGCTTTCCCAGGCAGCCATTCCCATTTTACTCTCAAGACTTCAGCATCCCTAAGGAGATATGCAACAGGGTTATTATCCACAGCTCAAGAAAACATACACATTTGTACACATGCACTCCCTATACAAAGCCATGCTCATATGACATTCTCAACTCTTCCACAATCCCCAACCCTCCAAACAGTCAGGTCAGGCTAACCTCGTCACAAATTTATTACAAATGTGGCAAAACCTATTGAAGGTTTTACCGATTTTTATCTGATCTTAAAGAAGCTGCTGTAAAAGTTAGGTCACTCCATGGGCCGCGTGATAACCTGGAATCTCAACTGACAGAAAAGCCAGGAGCTGGGGGGGAAGATGTGGAACAGTTCAAGTCTGTCTGTTTTTAAAATCACACCCTGAGAATATAAAGATAGTTTCCATCATGTCAATGCTTTCACCCAGACTGCCCCAGCAATGTAGTAAGAAACCAACTGACCTTTTGGACAATACAGTTTATCATATACATCATTGTCCTAACACCATTTTTACCCAATTCCCTGTTTAAAGGAGCACAGGTCTTTTTGGAGGACACAACAGCTGTGTGGGGGAC
This sequence comes from Falco biarmicus, assembly GCF_023638135.1. NCBI lineage: Eukaryota > Metazoa > Chordata > Aves > Falconiformes > Falconidae > Falco > Falco biarmicus. The sequence continues at coordinate 23,146,826 of NC_079296.1, forward strand.
CACGATGGAGTATTTATATGCTGGGAAAGGTTAGCAATATTAATAGCTAAAATTGTGAATGATTTCTAAAATAGGAATTCCTTAAATAAATAAAACTCTATATAAGTGCACACACACACACCCCCCAAAAAACCATGCGCACATAAAAATGTTGACACTATTACATACATCTGTATTACTAATGTTGACATAGGTGTTTTCTATTCCACCTGCATGACATGCTACACAAAGTTATCTCCTCTTGTTTTGTTATGAGATCACGACAGGAATCTTTGTATTACTTTTATATGTCTTAGTGAACACCCCTTCATGACCTGGCTCTTTAGTTTTATAACACACTTAAATAAATATATTTCATGTACCGTTCTTGGAAATAAAACCAAGGATGCTTCAAATTCTTCAAATAAAGTGCTATTAAAACTATTTCAAGCCACAATATGAAAAGAGCCAAAAATTTTTATAGTCTAGTTCTAAAACGGTACGTTTAGCTCAGCTAATCAATCTGTTCATGTAAACTCTGCAGCATTCAAATGTATAAATGCTCAACCTCCTAAAAAATGGATAGAGTTTCTAGTTCTCCAATTATTTAATCCAATCTACTGAAAAGGACAGTAGAGAATTTAAAATGTCTGCTTTAAAATAAGACAAAGCCAGTAACATATTTTTAAACAGGCGTAGCAATTACAACACAGTCCTTAAGCCACCTTGAGAAGAGCACTTTTAAGATAATCTAGAAGCACAATTAGCAATTCTACTAGATTTGCTTCGTACCCATAAAATTCTTCTTTCCCTTTCAGTATTCTTCAATCAATTTTAAAGTTAACTGCTGTGCTGATCTCCAGCTGATATTGAACAGATGAGCACTAGTAAATCAAAAGCTGTCCAAATCTCCTACTGTGGATTAACATATACATAATGGCTGCTTGCCCATGACTGGAAATCCTTCTGATAGCTTAATGCTGTCAGGTGCTCCATTTCCAACAGCCAAAACATAATGTAAGATTCCAGAGGACAAATTCTTCTGGCTCCATTTCAAGCACAGAAATATGTGAACACCGTTAAAACCCACTGCGTTTGTCAAGATGCTTGTGTCAAACGTGTTTCACTAATATGCAATAACTATGTCCATTTACAAAGACAAACATACAAAACCCAATCAGTGTTGAAAGCTAAAGAGCAGAAGTAGATGCAGAGAGCAGCAGCAGTTCTGCTGGTATGGTTAGTGCAGCATTTCTAATATTGGACTATAGTCTTCAGTTGCAGAAAAGAAAATCTATTAATATAATTAGCCTTATAAAAAACCCCACTGTCTCAGTGAACATCATGTTCGTATTTGAGTCTTAAAATGCAACTCTTCATTTCTGAAAGAATAAGGGGTCTTTTTCCTTACAAGACGTAAAATGCCCACATCAACCTCTGTGCTGACAAATTTTCAGTTTGAAGTCAAAAATGGGCAACAGGACAGGGCAGCGTGAACAGAGGGGCAGTGGCCAGCTGAGGCAGGAGGATTTACAGAAGAGATGGTTTGCCAAGGGTTTTCTGGAGAGGGCAGGCAGGGGCTGGAAGCTTGGAACAAATTAATGGGCAAACTGTTCCAAGCACCAAGATTGGCATGGGAAGATGTGTCCAAAAGACTGTGGCTCCAGGTTTGTGTTACTTAACATCACTGTCTAGCTATCTAACTAGACTGCCACTAAACCCCGTGAATAGCAACATGTTTCTCACCAGCAATACAAACACGCTGTCACCTAACACCCAAACCTATGAAGTCTCTGGTATTTCTGGTAAGCAGGAGAGGGAGTCAGATCAACAGCACGTGGGATTTGCCTGGGGAGACGTAACCACACTTAGTGCGGTCCCCAGGTACCAGCCACCCTAAAGCCAGTTTGCAGCAGACCGTTTACTTATTTAGTTGTCAAAGGCAGGACTCCATACAGACTCCCATACGTGTGCTCCAGGAACATGTGGATGCTGAAGGCAACGCCTTTCAAAACTTACCACTTCATCCAGCTTCAGGTACCTGACAACACACAAACGACCCAGCAGAGCCGAGCCTGATCACTGCTTGGCCAGACACTGGAAACTGCGGGGAAAGCTCTCCCAAGATCTCCGACACCACAGCTGCTCCCACTGACAAAAGCAAAGGAACCAGGAAAAGACTGAGACAGAAAACGCACGTATCTCCATTTTGTACTATGTTTAGGATGGACAGCCAGTCCCAGAAGACGATGCAAAGAAACACTGTGTTCTCTCAGGAGTGTCCTTTTCGCTGTGAAAGGGGTCAGCTGGGAAGCAGTCCCACCGCCTGTGCTTCAAATGGCTGACAGTCAAAGAAATTGAAGGACAGATGTCACAGGGGACAGAGATGGGCAGATGCCCTTTTCCCTTCGTACCTCTGGGTGCAACGCCGGGTGCGCAGCGCGGTGCTAAGGGCAGGTGCATTACCCGCTGCGCTGGGAGATGATGGTTTGGAGGAGGAAAGCACACCCTCTGCAGGCTGAAACTCGGAGACTGGAAAACATTTCTCTGCTCAAGCAGAGAGGGCTCAATTTAATTACAAAGGTGGTTGACGGGGAGTTTTCATAGATCCACTGAAATGCAGGAAGGAAAATTTAGTATCTCCAAATCAGCAGAGAAAAGGGACAAATCTATGGTTTATAAACAGTTCTACTGCACCTCCTGTGCTAGGGCCACAACACCCCTTCCACCCAAATGAAAGAAAAGGCTTATAAACAAAATAAAATAGGAACAAGTTTGCACAGAACATAAGATCTGAAGAAATGAAAGTGTAACAAAACATTTCAGTTATTATGTAACTTTCTGTTATTAAGGTCAAACGAAATTCATTGAATCCATTTTACTGTTTGGTGTTTGGGTTTTTTTAAGTGGACTTCCTCATCATATTTTCCAGAAGAAAAACATGGACCAGATATGCAAAACCATCATCTACTTGCTAATTTTTTAGCAGATCAAAATAGATTTTAAATACTTAGCACGAGGGTTCCATCACTGTATGTAACCACAGAACTACAAATTAAGCATAAAACTAATTAAACAAATATCAAGTAGCTAAAGTGTGTCCACAGAAAAGATTAATATAATTATAGCTCAGCAATTTGAGATGAGAATATTTTGAATAAGTAGGTAATTAAGTTAAGAGAAGCCTAAAGAAAGATTTCACACTCACATGCATATGCTGAAGCAGTTTAAAAATAGAGGGCAAGAACTGCCTGACTTCACCTTTTAATTTTAGCTGGGTGATGAGCTGGTCCCAAAGACAGAAAGGCACAGCAGGATTTTTTCTCAGCAAAGTGCCCTTCGTATTTTTATGCAAAGGAAATGCAGTATGTTCTATTAATATCCCGCTGTAGCCCTAGATAAGTCTAGGCACCCTTTCAATCAGGAAAAAGTTCTGGTTTGTTTCTGCAAATCACTTGTACTCTCAAAAACACATACGCAAGCTGGAGAACCTCACGACTGCCCCATCCACTTCCCAGGTGAATAACATCCACATAGCGAAAGACGCTTACTTACTTTTCCCATCAGTTCCCGCTTGCAATTACTAAAGTTGTAGTAAGTATGCTTCTTTCTGCTCACGAGGAAGGAAAATCAAATGACTTGAGTTTGAAACGAGATAAGTTTAACTTCAGTCTCATTTTAACTAATAGCTGGAAAAGAAAACTATACCAGCTAGACCAAGACTACATTGCAGAAAGGGGAGGAAGGAAAAGTTTCTTGACTTAATGCCGGCATAACGCCTAGGCTCTCCCAAAGAAGTTGGGGAGAACTACATAGGCTTTTCCCCACATAAAGAAAGATTAATTTTTCTTCTGGGCCTGGCTCCCCCACACGCTTCAGCTTCCTGCATATCTCTGACTTTTCCAACCCAAGCAGAAGCTTGCCCACAGCAGGTCCCAACCCATTCAACACTGCTTCGCTCTGGCAAATTCGCACAGCGGGGCAGGGCTGAAGCACTTCCTGGTCAATAGCATCCCATGGAGAACTCTCCTGTCCTTCAGGAAATGGTGGAAATGCAGGATAACCAGCATGCAGATTGCTCTCCAACATATTCTTCCCAAAGTGTCAGCTATCCAGGTGAAGATCAGATTCTCCCCAAAATCCTCAGCGGTCTCAAAAGCACCTTTTTAACTATGACTAATTTTGCTTGCTAGACGGTAACGGTTAAAACCTAGGCAGGAGTCTGAGTTAACCCTGCAGCGAAAACAAGCCTGCTAAACTCTCCTCTCATCCTCCGCAGTTGCGTTCCCTTCCTTGTATTTTAGAGCAACAACCAGCAATAAGGCTCTAGATTCATCCACCCCCTCTTATGTTTAGCCTTTAATTATAGTCATTTAGGCTCTGCCTGGCTCCACCTGTAAGCCTCTTACGTGTGTAAAAAACTGGTCATTGATTCACTCCAGCTACTTCTGTGAATAAGCACTTGCAAATTTTATTTGCCAGGGAGATGCAATGTGAGTTAACGGAAGCTTGCATTAAGATCCTGCCGGTCAGCAATTACTAGGCAGGGGTGCTCTGCCATTCTTATCTAATGAACTGTTTGCCCAAAAGCGTAGGAGTTCCATACTGTCCTCTTTGTGACCTGCTTCCCATCCATTCAGTTCTTGAGGAAATGAAGCAGAGCACAACACTTACGCAGGTGAACAGAGGAAGATGTATGTAGTTTGCTTACACCCATATAACTGGTATCTTTTCTTTTTAATCTGAACACTGTTTTGCATTTTCAATTACTGTATTTTTTTCCCACTATCCTATTCCAATACCAACTCATGCTAGAAGTTCCATATTGTTCTGAAAACTTTTTTCCATTATAATATACAGATGAAAGGTGTTGTCTTTCCTTGCTGCTGAAGCATGCTCTGAATTTCATTTGCACACACGTAATTAGCTCATTTACTCTTATCACTCCTAGCATTTCTAGTTTAAGTGTCAGGCTTAAAACTGGCCCAGGCATCAACAGCACTCTATTCCCACCACAGGAATGACATCTTCCACTTGACTTCTTCCATCAAATGAATTTAAAGCACTTGAAACTAAGGACTAAATTGTTGACTGATTCGGTTTCTTTTACTGAAAATCCCTTTATTTTAATCAGAGATGCCTCCTTGCAAGAAGGTTGGCAGCTGATATTTTTACTTTCTCCTGCTTAAGTTCAACACAAAGTTTGTAGGGCGAGATCATCACTCACTGTATCACTATTTATAGTTACTTGCTCTATCCTTATCCTAACAAGACCCTAATCAACAAAGTTTCTTGTCCTCCTAAATTAAAATTTAACATGAAGGAATTTTTGTTTGAAAGAGCTTTTAATATGAATGAACTTTCTGCTTTTCTTGCTCTAAAAAATAAATATATATATATAATTGTAAATAAGATCAAAAGACCACCACCAATTCTTCTTCCTTTCCTTTTCATAAATAGTTTAGATGATGCTTCTCTATCACCCTCCTGTGTAAAGAAACGATTAATGGGTTACAGGTATGAGAGGCTGGTTTTACGCAGCAGAGGATAAAGGTATACAATTTATCTTTCCCTCTTCTAGAAAGGGAAAAAAAAATCCCTTTGTAAGAGCTTACCATGTAGACACACCCTTCTAAACAGTCCCCTTGCCCCTTCAACAAAGTAAGACACCAGACTCCACCAAATGGCAAGTACATCCTTGGCAAAGCCGTTCAGATTTCAGAAGGAAACATATTCATTAATTGCTCAAACAAGCAGCCAAGCCTGAGTTTGCTTCCAGAGACCTTCCAGCAGGATCCAAAGCCCGGCGAACAATAGGAACCTCTCCTCTGGCTTTATTCGGCTGCCCACTGGGGCCCTAGTATATAAGAAGCATTCTCCAGGGTTATCAAAGATGCAAAATACAGTCACTATAGCACTGATTTTACTGCATGATTATACAGCAATGAGACTAAAGGGGATGTGGTCTCAAAGCAAGGCTTCCAGCTGGATCCAGAACATCGTTACCATCGAACCCTGGCACCCAGAAGAAACGCCTGCTGCTCTCACCACTCTCAACCCATGCAGTTCTGTTCTGACAGCAGCAGTCACTCCCGAATTCTGGTCACTCTGCCAGCTTCGCTACAGATAGATAAGTACAATTACCTCAGGGAATTTAAATTAAGAGTCTCACAGAGTGATATACAACTCTGCCATGTTTAAGCCTGAAGAAGCATTTTTTCTGCCTCCCTTGATGAATCTGTTATTTCTTAAGAGCAGGGGCTGGAGGTGGGGGGTGAGAAATGATGTACTCCAAGTCTCCTTGAATTACTGGAACGCTGAACCCCAGATCTGGGACGCATTTGTCACAAGTCACACACTCAGCCAGTCTCTGCCTTGACCACTGGGAGTCAACCTGCAAGCCCTTCTCCCACGCCGTGCTCCTTGTACAAACTGCCAACTTGGAAGGAAAAGTAGACACAGGGCTGCTTTGCTTCCAGTGAGGTCCCCCTGGCATCCAGCTAAGAGGTGAGAAACCTAAATATAACAAACTTAAAACTACAATTATTGTAGGGGAGCTTGCCAGAGCCGCTCTGAAGCTCCTAATAGTCTGTCGGGGATTTATGGATCAGCTGTGAAAATTTACTCACAGCTAAAACTTGCCAATCAAGTCTTCGGCTTTGGAACACTGCTACCAACTTTCATATAATACAGCTTGAAATTATAGAAGCGCCAAAGCAAAACAGTAGGTTTTAATGCATCAAAGAAGGACACACAAAAGAAAAATCTATCATATTAAACAGATCAATAAGAAATGGGGGGAGGGGTCTCTTTTCTGTGTGCTTGTATCTTTGTGTAAAAGTCTTATATTCTACAGAGCAGGAGGAGACTACAAACACAGCAATGCCAAGGACTGCCAAAATTCACAGTAAGAGACAGTATGTTGTACAGAAAAGGTTACAAATGGTTGTCTGGCAGTTTAGAGCAGATTCCTCCTGTAAATTATGCCAGCAATCCATAAAGTAATCTTAGTTGCTAATAGTTTATGTCCTTGCCATATGGATTCAGATAAAATGGGATCTTCATAAAATTTATAAAAGCTCCTTTGAGTATAGGGGAAATAACACAAAATTGTATGTTACTTTCATGTTATTCCTGTAGCAAATGTAACAACAACAAAACAAAACAAAACAACAACAACAAAACAAAACAAAACAACAACAACAAAACAAAACAAAACAACAACAACAAAACAAACCCAAAACCAAAAAAAACAAACCCTGAGAACTTACATGGAAAACAAAGCAAGTAGCCAACTTAGACAAGAGATGTAAGACCGTGCCTTTTTTCTCCCAAATGCTCAGCACAAATTGAAGACAGCAGTGATGGACACCTGTCAGTGCAGCACTGCACAGAGGAGTTGATGGGCTCTTTGTAAATCCCTCTCCATGCCCGACTCTACAAACCCCTGTAGCTAGTGAGGATTTCACACCCCAGAGTACTGGTTTTAAAACACGTCAGACCATTAATACGCTATTCAGAAGCACAAAGAGGCATGGATCCACACTTCCTCCCTGCACAGCTCCATGCTCTCTTTTAAAAGAGAAGTTTCAGTGCTGGAAGACAAGGTACCTTCCTATTATTTTCTTTGGCTTCTACTCTACCAGATCGCTCCTATCAGCAATCACTGCTCTTAACATTTCTGTGCAGGATGCCTAGTGACCTGGCCAAAAAATAAAGCCACCAAACCCAAGCAGTCAATAGTCATGAAACCTTGCAGACTTAGATGAAAGGATACGATCCTCTAAAGCCTTGAACACATAAATAATCTTCACGTGTATGAATACAGTTTTGCAAGATCAGTCTTAAAGTATATACACTACATCCAAAGAGGATTTTAAGTCTTTTTTACCCCTGACAAGCAAACTGGCTTGGCCACCTAACATATTTATGTAATATATGAGACATGTTACTTCATTCTGCATAGATATACTTTAGCCATCTAAACAAAATGGCTAAATTCCTTCAAGCCCTGATAAATTTCCATTTTACTGCTTTTTTTGGGGGGGGGGGGGAGGGGAAGGAAATTCAATCCTTTAATACTTTGCAACACAGAAAACCTACAAAACCTAGGTTGAACAGTAATGATTCCTTGTCTTTAGAAGTCTGATCTACCAAAGATCCACTGATAAGTGATTAACTTAAATTTTGCTGCCAGATTTGAAGTAGTTAGTTAGCACTTTTTAATTCACCAGAAGCTGGAAAAGGGAAGGTACATTCAAATAATATCCAAACCAGTGCAGAAAATACAAGAGTTGACTTTGATTCAAGTACAGCAGAACTTTTGCTCTTTTGTTTACACCACCTATGAACCTGTTTGCCCATGCTGCCAACAGAGGGATCTAAAAACACCATCCCTATCAACCACTATTCTTCTGTATTACTTACAAACATGTTCATTTCTAGACACATCAATGACCCTTTCCTAAGCGCAATGCACATCAGAGTAACCTGAGGCAAATGTCTTGAGCCACCTCAAAAAAGTCAACAGAAAGATGCCAGCAAAAGGGTAAGCACTGCCTGTACCGTGAGGAGAAGGTGTTGCTACAGGATAGAATAGTGACCTTGAATGAAGCAGTAAATAAAGAAGAGAGCCCAATGTTTGGTTGTCAGCTGGCAGGACAGTGGAAAGCTGTAGGTGACCTTACAAGAATGTGCCATGAGTGGGGCACAAATGGATGGCGCAGAGCACATGGATAGCAGCGGTGTAAATGTTAAGATGTGTTAATGGAAGAGTTTGGAAGATAAGAGGAGCCTAGGGCTGAAAAAAAATCTCACCTTAGTTTGTTAATATTTCTCTCTATGGTTTCAGGAGACAAAGAGTCATTTTTCCTCCAAATCCCATCCTCAGTTTGAATTACGCATAATCCTTGACAAAGAATGTTATGGGAGGGAGCAGAGGAAATCCCTGACAATCTCTGGAGTAGCATCCAGACTGCAAACCACACACATACATAGCGATGCCCAGGTCTGCAGAAAGTGGAGCAAACTTCTCTGCACCAGAAATTAATCTGCCCTCACTCTAGTTCCAGGTGAGTTCTAGTTCTAGTTCCATGAAGAAGGGTGAAAAAGACTATTCAAGCATTATACGGCATTTTGTTCTCAATAAGTATTTTGCAATTTTCTTTTACAGCTTTTTTAAAAAATGAGGCCAGAAAGAGTACAATAAAAGTTGGTCAGTGTAATGAACTGTTGTGTCATCAAACTAATAAAATTGCTCAGCACATCTTCCCCCAAGAGGAGAACATGTTAATCAGCAGAGACAGAACTAGTATTTCTTACTGCAGAAACAGACTGTGGTCAATTTACTGCTGCTTTTCAATTATACAATATGCAAAAGACCACAGAAGAGTATTTATTGTCTCAGTAAAGGAACCGCCAGCCATCAAGCCACTTGTTGCAGGGGTACTTACAGTCTATTTCTTAAAACAAAGATTCAAATGTAAGTAAAAAAGCAAAAGCAACTCCCACACATTTCCAAAGAAGTGGCCCTAGCTCACAGACACCATCACTCACGCCTCCTCCCCTTCAGGAAAAAAGCCACGACACGTAAAACTGTAGCTTTTGACATTATCAAATTCAAGACATTTTACATTGCCTGAATTCTAATACACTGCAGCCTACTGTACAGAACACTGCAAGTTCTATGGCAAGTTAAGGAAAGCTCAGACTAGATAACATCAGATGCTTTTGGTATCTCAAAAGCCAGTAAGCCAGGGAAGGGACCAGGTGATCAGAAATCAGCCAGGGAGTTTGCTTATAACCTGCCCACAATACCATTTTCTCTGTCCTTCCTGGCCAGCAGAAGACATTACTCGAGGGAACAGGAGTTAAACACTTCCTTATCCTGTCCCTGTCTTCTCCTAGTAAGAAAAATATCCAGAAGTGATGAAGCAGAATATTCTCCCATCCCTCTTAAAGCAGTCACCATCATTAACATTTCATGTAACACAGGCTTTGAAGTTAAAACCATGCAGGAGATGGACTACACTTCACAACCAGTATAGCTCAGATTCGTATCATCCCCAGAGTCAGGCAGGGCTCGTGGCATCTTTGGAGCATTCTGCAAAGGCTGGTGAGCCACCTGCATATCCTTAAACAACGGAGGTGATGGAGGACAAATCTGAACAGCATCATTTAGTGCACATGCACACGTGCACACACACCACAAATGCAGTAAGCCTGCAACAAAATAATTGTCTGTGCAGACATAAATACTGATCCTTTAAGAAAACAAGCCTTTGCCCCCTTCCTGCAACAGAATACCCAATGCTTTTATTTGGCATTTTTTCTAAATTGGCAAGAGACATTTGTAAAACAGGCTAGGCTGGAGTTGTCAGAACAAGACAGATATTAAACCTTTCTAAAACCCAAAGGGGCAGGTTTTCTGGTTTCACTCAGCGTGTCAAGCAACAGCTTCACTGTGACCAGTCATTAGCGTGACAAAAAGAAAGCAGCTGGACAATGAGGGGCAGAGGCTAAAAGAGCGATTACATCCTTAAGTCAACTATAAAATGTTACAAAGGATGAAGAGGGGGGAAAATGGGGTGAGTATATTGAGGAGAATAAGGTCAGTCTGATAAAGTGTCTAGCCGCAAATCAGATCAAAGAAGTTCGTTTAAACAATAAAAAAAAATCAAGACAGCTTACTCTTCAGAAAAAGCAGATTCTGTTTGAAGGGGTGTTTTAAAGTGACTAAAATTATTATTTCATGCAAACAGTCCATTTTTACTCTCCTAAATAAATTTCTGAAGTCCTCTATGAAGTACAAATATATCTCTGAAGATCTAGTTCCTCTCATTTTGACAGCCCCCAGAAAGGATCAGAACTAAAAGGTATTGAGTTTTTTACCCATCTTCATTTTCCCTTCCTCCAGGGGGGGTCAGAAGATTCTAGCATCATCACTACAGCTTAGCAGTAGCTCAGCAGGTGTCACACCTAGCTACTCAGCAGCATGCAGCTTTGAAGGGTCAAGGGCTGAATTAAGAGGAAAAACAAAAGAACACATTTCCCAGTCTTCCCATTGATGGGAACACTAGTATTAAATTTCCAATAAAAAAGCAACATCCAGGGAACTTCGTTTCAGTAAAGAGGACTCCATTGCCATGTGTTGTGGTCCAAAACCCACTTATTACATTGCTTCTTATAAAGTACATCTTATTTTACATCTTATCTAACTTTTTACTAAAGTTGATATCACTGCTGTTAACTCTCTCTCCACTAAAATATGTGAAAGAATTTTGACATTTCCAGGCAACTAAGAATTGATTGATAACTGATAACTCAAGCCAGATTACATGAGATGTTCGTATGCAAGGCATTCCTTCTAAATTCTTTTTTCTGACCCCTTTCCAGTCTGTACCTCTGTGCTCCCTCTTCAAGCCTCAAATTCAACTTTTTTTGTGTTTTTCTGCCAATAAGCTGTCAGGTTTTAAATGACAGTTTAAAAAACAAAACAAAACAAAAAAAACCCAAACCAACGCAAAAGAGTTCAAGACAAAGAAACCCACACTTTCAGGCATTTTTCTTTAAAACAGAAAGCATTCATATGATTAATGTATCTTTAAGCTCTGGGTCTCACCTGATATACAGCAGGCGTCACTGGTTTACATTTAAAAAAAGAAAAAAAGTGTTTCAAGTGAGAAATATTAAGAAAAGGAAATGTTAAGAGAAAGAGAACTTCTAATTACCTGACTTGAAGGTAATTATCATCGCTGATGCTATTTTTTGTAAGCAACTAAAACTTAAAACTGAAGCACCCCCTACAGTATTGCTGTCCCTGCCCTCCCATGCGCACACACATTTGGTACACACAGTTTAATGTGATTTTAACATCAGGTGAGGTCTAAGAAAAGCCTCAATAACTACACAGCAAGGAGCCAGACAACTCCAAGAAAACTGAGGTTCCCTCGATGTTAGTTTCATAAGATACAGAAACGGCGAATGGCAAACCAAGGAGGAGTTTCATAACACGGGTTTAGTTCCCACATTTTCTGGCAAGTCCCACACCGTGCAGGCTGATTTTCCAGCTCCTGCCCCTTATTTTGGTAAAGCTTCTCAGCTAAGACAGCTACAGCACTTTCTGTTTTGTTTTCATCTCCATTCAGGGCTGTTAAAAGTTATTACAACACAAACTCCATGAGTTTCCAGAGCTCTGTTGGCCAGGGAAGCAACACAGATTTTGGAGATGTACTTTAAAAGGCAAATAAATATGAAAAGCCTGGATCAGTAACAGTAAGAAGAGAAACAGTAAAACCAGTGTTTCTCCTAATATCCCCTTGTTAAGTATCAGTTTAGCCTTTGCCATATATGCCAAACTATTTGCCGTGACTAATGTATATAATGGGAGTACATTTCATATTTTATCCCTCCTGAGAGACCCTGACTTGGGGGGGGGGGGGGGGGGGGGGGCGCGGAAAGAAAGGAAAATGAAAAAGAAAATCCCACACTTTACATGAAATAAATGCACAAGGAAGCAAATCAAAAAGCATGTTTAACATAAGGGGTTTAAGTTTAAAAAAAAATAAAGTTGGAGGTTATTTTCCCCCACAAGTTGCCTCCTCGTTGCTATAGGAAATAAAGGACTCAAAGTATTCAGCACCAGCCTGCTTACTCCTGTCTGCCCCCAGAACCGGCACAAACTGATGATAACTCGGGCGCAGATGTTGGAAATTCCATCTTCCTTCCAGAAGAGCTCAAAATCTCCAGGGCACAACCCCTTATGAAAAAAAATATTTACTTTGGTTTTCCCCCCATTGTTTTAAGACGTCTTTATTCAATCTGTAAAACAAAAGTACACGCCTGTATCAACACAGGGAGTTAAAAACTGCTCCATCCCAGTGGACAGATATTACCCATGACAAACCATTAGAACTGGAAGCACGCAACCAACCATCAAAACATACAAAGAGATTGCATTTCAATACAATTAAGTCTCCTACAATTATGGAGTTTACTTGCAGCATGTTTTAAGCGAGGACTATCAGAGAAAGCACTCTCTGTGCAACATCTTGATAGTTAGCCCACAGTCACCACTCGGCCCCTTCTCTCAGTTATTTCCAGCAAGTTGCTCCAGCAGACTGCCATGAATCACACACCTGGGATTATTAATAGGAGTCTGGGCGCTCTCATGCTGCTTGGGCACTCCAGTCGTGGAACAGCAGGTGCGAAAAGTTCTCACACACAGAGCTGTCATCTACAAATTACATTTTGCAACATAGTTGCAAATTATAAACAAAATCTCCAAATCATAAATAAACATTTTCTCCTAAGAGCAGAAGGGGGGAGGGGGGCGCGGGTGAGCAAATAAACCAGTAGTTCCAAAAACACATTAAAACCTTTCTGTGCAGAACAGATACTTGAGGTCTCTTCAGAGATTTCCCACACCTGTTTCACCCGCTGGTACTACAGACCCTACCCTGCATTCCCACTCCTTCCACACAACCGCAGTACAAACCAGTTACGAACACTAACCAGCACCATTACAACCGTCCTTCTTCTTCTCAGTCTTCTGCTTTATTTCATTAGCAAGCACATGTTTTTGCAAGTCATCCTCTCTAGTCTGTAAATTCAGGTTTCCCTTCTCCACCAACTTTCCATTCTCAGCTCTACAACTGAAGGACTTTGAATGCAATAACGCTTTTACTTTTGGAAAATACAAAGTATTTTCCCGTCAAACATCACAACAACCTGCATAGATAGAAAGCTTTAACTGCTCAGTAAATCTTACGATTGGACCTTTATTATCAACTGAAACGACGTCACTCGGAGGAAAATACAACATGTAGAAAGCATATTTCAATTTATATCTTACTGTATTTGGGTACTATCAGCAGGGAATTTCAAACTAGGGATTCAGTTATATTTTAATATTAAAATTACATTACAAATGTTAGAAGAGAGGCATTTAAAGAACATGGTACCTGCTACCTGCTTTGCATGAGTTAGCCAATGTAGCTGCTACCAAAACCATTTCAGATCTCCGGTTTTGCTAAATTTTAATCCTTGTTCAATACTCAGTATTCACAGTGAAAGTTTACCAGCTGCTCACATAGGAAGCAATTTTTTTAAATTATATTGGTCTTCACCTAACATCTGCAAAAATTTCTGCCAAAAGTACTAAGGGGGAGAGAGAAGGAATCCATAGAACTTTTAAAGTTTAAGTGGTATAATGAAAAATAGCGGTGTTAAAACAGAGAGATCCAGTTCAACACCACACAATATTCTGCCCTACATGGCTCTCAATTAGCATTCTGCGACTGCACATTTGCTATTGCAGCTCACAAAGCAAAAAGATGGCAATTGTTAAAAACAAAACGGAACCCACAAAAAAACAAAACCAAAAAAAACCAGCAAAGAAAATTAAAATGTTTGGGAAAAGAAGTCAGTGTTTTCTTTCCTAGTAATGAAACTGCAACATCATTTTGTAGAAGACTCACTGCTTTCCTTTCCATCCTATTTTGCCAGTCATGATACCTGTTCTAGCATATTAGAAATAAATTCAGAAGAGCCACTTAAGATATTCCCTAACATCTCCCTTCCTAACAATCACCAAATACCCAATTCAGCTTACAAAGCACCAAGTTATTAGCAGTAAAGCAAAATATAATTTGCCTGCATTTCCAATTAAATGACGCATGGAGATATACTAACCATCAGGTAAACACAGAGGCACACACCAAATTATGCCACACGGTTACAAAACTGTACGATCGAGTTGCAGGACCTTAGATGGAGATGTTCCACATTTGCCATTCTGTGTCACATTACCATGACAAAAAAACAGTCAGAACATGGCACCCCTCTCAAATCTTTCCCTTAAAGATAGGCTCAAAAGGAAACCATGTCAAGATTTCCTACTTATAATTCGCTAGCAGGCATGACTGGCAAAACCATGATGCCTTTGTACGTAGTATGCGCCGCATGAGAAATACAACCATGAAGCAGTCTCGGCAGCTTTGCCGATCTGACTGGCAATACACATCCACATGAAATCTTGATAAATGTGAAAAAATACGGGCCATCCTTAGAGACTAGTTTAAAATTTAAGACTGATCTTGAGTAGGTATAAATTACCTTCTGGTTGCAAAATCATTCATATGTAGCACTGCAGCTGCCCAGCGGACTTAGGAAGTGACCATTAATGTTTCAGTTTCAATGCAAACTCCCAAGTCTATATTTCCAATTAGGAATAAAAACGTGGATAACAGAAACCATTAAAGTTTTCACAACGAAGTCACAAAACATGATTTAAAAGCAAACAGACAAAAGGAAAACCAAGCATCGAGAAATGCACGGGCCATGCTCTGCAGCAACTTTAAAAGTCCGCTTCCATACAGACTTGTAAAAGACAACATGGTTCCCAACTTAAAACAACGTTCACGCTCAGTTTGCTGTAATGTTCAAGCATACATGCACACATGTATTTATATACATGCACATCTGTGTTTTGCAAGCATAATGGAGAGAGCTGACAGCGTCTCCTCCGTTAGTTACGCGGTTGGGTTTTGTTGACAAAGCAGTAAAGGATGCCCAAGCCAGCGCCCTTGCTGCGGGGCTCGTGGCCGGGCAGCAGCGCCAGCCCAGCGGCAGGGCCACCGCTCCCGGTGCTGTGTCACACCGGCGCCCTGCCTGGCGGCCAGCGCGGCCTCGGCCCGGCTGCTGGCCTGGGACAGAATGTCAAAAGCGTTCCCCAACCTATGCCGCTGCGCTGCGCCTGGCCTCCTGCTCGCCAAGCTCTGGCAGCAAACCTTAAAGTAATAGAAGGCAATTACAATGGCCCCGCAACCGGGCGTTCGCCAGGAGATTTACGGCTCTGTTAAAAGCCCCCATCTCTTTGAACATGTTTCAAATTGGGAAAAATAAGATAGGGTGCATCTTGAACCAGCACGGATCCACTTGTTTCCCTGACGCTCCCCGCGCGAGCTATGGAGCGCTCGGTTTGCCTTCCAGCTTCCCAGAAAAGTTATGGTGGGCACCACTACATCTGTGCAGCAAATGCACTTTTCCCCTCTTCCCGCACGGAAAGGAACAGCAAAACGCCGCCCGCCCCGCTGCCCTCCTCCAGGAGCCCTCCACCTTTCCCGCACAGGTCACTTTTCCCGTGAGAGCTCGGCGGCGATGCGGCGGCCCGCAGGCCGGGGGACGGCGGGGCACGGCGGGCACCCCCGAAGGGCGAAGGAAACTTTCCCGAGCGAGCGGCGCGGCCCCGGCCCCGGCGAGATGCGGTGCCAGGCCAGCCCTGGGGAAAGCGGCACGGGCGGCCCTGCGGGCAGAACGCCCGCGCCGGGGAGCGGGGCCGGGGCCGGTCCTCGGGGAGAGATAGGTGCCCCGCATCAGCGGGGCGAGGCTCAGCCCGCCGGGCACCGTCCGCCAAGGGGCCGGGGCGCCCCGCCG
This sequence comes from Falco biarmicus, assembly GCF_023638135.1. Classification (NCBI taxonomy): domain Eukaryota; kingdom Metazoa; phylum Chordata; class Aves; order Falconiformes; family Falconidae; genus Falco; species Falco biarmicus. The sequence continues at coordinate 23,163,239 of NC_079296.1, forward strand.
CCCGCCCGGCTGTCAGTCTGCCCGCGGGGGAGGGAAGGGGGGCACCGCCGCCGGGGAGGGAGAGACACCCGCGCCCGCCCGCCCTCCCGGCCCGGCCCGGCGGAACGAGGGCGGCTCTTACTTGTGGAGGAGCTGGGGCAGGCTGGGCGGCGGCGGCATCCCTCGGCCGGAGCCGCGGCTGGCGGCCCCGCTGCGGGCATCGCTCTCCGGCGGGTCAGCGCCGCGGGGGACCGGGGCCTGGCTCATGGCAGCGGCGGGGACCATGCGGGGAGGCCCCGGCGGCGGGAGGCGCGGCTGGCCGCGCAGCCCTCCGCAGCGGCGGCAGGGCGGGAGGGCGGGGGCAGAGGACCGGCCCTGGAGGCAACCGCGCTCCCCCCGCCGCCCCCCCCCCGCCGGGCTGCGGCCGGGCTGGCGGCGGCGGGCCGGGCAGCGTCCTGCGGCTGAGCCCGCCCTGCGGGAGGGCTGCCGCTACCGGCCGGGGGCGGCCGGCGCCGCACGGGAGCCTCGGCGGGGCCGGAGGGGCGGGCGGCACCCCCAGCCCCCCCCGCCGCGGGCCGCGCCTCTGCCGCCGGCCCCACCTGGGCGCCGGGCCCGCTGCCTCCCGCCGCCGGCACCTGCCCGGCGGAACGGACCCCCGCCCGGGGGGGGAGGGCCGGGGGGAGACCCCCGGGGGGCGGCCGGCACAAGCGGCTCGGTGCCGGGGGCGGCCCGGGGCGCACCTGGCCGTACCCGGGGCTCGGCCTGGGGGCAGCAGGGGAGGCACAGGCGGCACCGGCCAGCTGGCTTGGGCCGTGGCTGACAAGCACCGACCCCTTCTCCTTCCCAAGGGCAGGGGGCAAAGCGTGCGCACCACGTTAATCCCCCGCCGGTGACACCTCTGCAGAAATGTTATTAGTCATTTATCAGACATAGGCTCTGTCAGCCGATAGGAACGGGGAAGGAGAGCGTGCCCCTGCCCTGGCCGACAATACAAATCCCCTCGAGTAACAGAGCGACCCCAGTCTGGGCCCAACCAAAGAACCTGCTTTTAATAAAGGGTTGCCAGTCTTGGGCTCCCCCTTCCAAAGACGTGCCTTGGTGGGGTCAAGACCTACCCAGCAAGGCTTTGCCCGTGGGACTAAGGGTTGGAATCGCCCCACGATGACACCATGTGACAAAAAGGTTTTACCTGCACAGGTTTTGGGAGGACATTTCAGAGGACTGGTGGAACAGAATTCGCACTGCTCGTGGCAAACAAGCAACACCAAAAACGTTCCTTCCAGGTCTTCTTGCTTCCTTTCTAACACGCTTTGTTAGAGAGGGCTGAGTCAAAGACCATTTCGATACTCACTCCTGCACTGCCTCTGTATGCCATGCATCCTCCACCCAGCACACACACATACGCACACACATGCATGCACGCACCAAGGAAAGCAGAAACATCCCGGCTTCTTTGAAAAATTAATCCTAATTCAGGGGAAAGATTAATATTGGATGAGGGTCAGGTTCCCCTCCCCTCTGCACCTGGCATAGTCATTTACAAGTTATGTAGCCTTGTAAATGGGTACAAAATACTACCACCAGTGACTGGAAAATTTTAAGTTACTTGCATTTATCACGTACTTTGCACTTTGCAGATGGGGAGCACTAACCAGGTGCAAGGGCAGCAGAGAATCTGGCCACATGTTGGTTGCACAGCTACTTAGTAGTAACGCAACACCAAACCCACTTTCTAAAAACAAATGGCAGTCAGTACTCGTTTAGACACATCAACTTACACACACTGTTTTCTGAGAAAGACAAACAACAGAGGTTCACATCCTTTCCACCAAGGAAGAAAATTTTGCAATATTGTTTTCTGGTTCAGCGAAGGCCAAGGGGTGGTCAGCGCTGTTTCGCTAACAGATGGGTGATATTCCAGCAAAGGAAAGGTAGGATCTGGCAGACAGGTGAGGCAATCCATGGAAACAAAAAGTTTAGTATGCGGTGCTATCTTTGCCTGAGGTTTAAAGTGAGTCTCAGGTGCCGACTGATCATCTACAGAAAAAAGTGGCTTTGTGTGAATTTCCTTCTTATCACAGGGGCGGAGAAAGCCCTTGAGAGACCAAGCGCCAGACACTTTCTGCTGCCTGTAATTATTTGAGGAAGTGAAAGATGGTGACTCATGGCTCAGAGGGCAGCAAGAACACAGCTATGACACTAATGCACGGCCCTGGATTAGAAGGTGGATAGTCACAAGAACGTGTTACTTCACACAGACAGTTGTATTACATCAGTTGTAAAAATGGATCAAGTGTGTTGTACTAGGCACTACTATTTCTGCATTTAATACATACAGTGTACAACTTGGCATTCAGACTCAGCAGGGGGTCTTAAAATTCTGCAAAGATTTTCTCCGTTCACTTTCTTTAAAGCCCCAGTCCTTATCCTCATGTCTGCTTTTTGTCGAGATTTTTTTTTCTCTCTTTCTGTCATACCATAGTGTTTGGCTTGGCATGATCAGGTGTGGCTGGAGCTCTGCCCCCTCGTCCCCAGCCGGTCCCTGCCTTACCAGAACACATTAGCACAAGGCTCACTAGGATGACCAGGTTATTTCACTGGTTGTCCCACGTGGAAATAAATGGGTGGGTATATTACTGCTTGAGAACAAGCACAGACTGACTACAGGTTCATGGACTCTCTTATTCAAGAAATCAACATAAACAGTTCTCTGTCCAAGCCTTATGGTATTTCTGGAGCGCTGCCATAAGAGAGGAAGAACAGTATCTGGGCCAAACAATGTCATTTTAGGGTCTGGATTTTGGAGTAGAACAGAACAAGTGCAAACTGGTGTACAAGTTCCTATTCTCCGAATACGGAATGTGGTTACTTAGGCACGCGGAGAAATCGTGTCTATAGGTCTTTTCCCTCGGCTAGAGTTGCGTTCTATGTTAGTGTAACTGTCAGCCAAGGGTGATTTCGGCAATGGACCTGGCAAAACACTGACCTTCCCATTGCTTATGTCCACCTTATTAAATGTCTATGATTTTAGATTAAAAATGTTCATTTTTTCAACATATCTATGCCATGTGTGTCAATGAGCACTCATGCAAAAAACACTCCTAGCTAATAATCTCAGCTGAGATTAACACATTCACTGCATTTCCAAATATGATAAAAAGCAACCCCCTTTTTTTACAATGCCTTTTTTGGTTTGCCAGTTGTAGGAGTCTGCATGCCAAAACCGAAATCCTGATCCAAGTGCTGTTCTAACTTGTAGGACATAAATAAGAAACAGCTCTTTGGTATACATGGAGTCACAGCCAGAATGTTTACTTTTTAGGAGGGCAGATTAACAAAGGTATGGACAGAAACCAGGAAAAAAAAAGCAGAAAAAGTAGAGAAAGTAAGAAGTAGAAAAGTGATGGAGCCAGGCACACACAGAATACTGTGTCCCCAAATAGTTCAGCATCAAATAACAAAAATAGCCATAACTTCATTGCTTTAAGAGCTCAATTAACCATAGAGTTACGCAGTAGCAAGGAAACACATCTAAGAATAAAAGATTATATCAAGTCAATATGCCGACTAGTCTAAGACCTTTCTTTGATTCATGTCCGAACCTGTCTGTTTCTCTGTAACCCGAAATTTAATCTTTTGTGAAGAATTCAATACACTAAATCTAATCCCCTGTGAAATTAATATACAACCAACCCTCCATTATCAGGGGAAACGGGTTGAAAAACTGGAAGATGTAAAACGTAGATAATACAAATACTTCTGTGCCAGAGTGGGCCTGTTCACAAGCCTTGTGCCCCAGTGTGAATGTCCTGCTCAGTTAAGCTGCAAAGTGCAGAACCCATTCAGGTACTGCTGCACGTGTAACTTACTCCCAAACTGGGTAAGGCACCCAGAAATAATAGAGAATAAACTCTGTCTTTTACTGTTACTACAGTGCACAGGAATTTTAATTCCTGTTTATAAAGTGTGATCTAGATAGTGATCTAGATAGTGTTGTAATGGTTCCACAAGCAGCAATTAAATAGTCATTAAAATACAAAAATGATTTCATGAAGAATAAGATGTCAGCTCTTAAACAGGACTGAAGTAACACAAGTATCCAGTTGCAGGAATAAAAGACTTCATCTAGGAAGAATGGCAACATCATACTCCTTAACACACTGCGGAGGGAGGCAGGAAAGCACTCTCTTACTCGACTTCTAAAACTAACGCAAGAAAATACCTACAAATTCCAGAAAAAAAGATGGAAAACACTTCACATGTGGCAGATTATGACTATTAACACATTAGCTTTTCCCCAGTTATGCTGAACTCTCTTTCTGGAGCTCACTGAGCGTGCCTGCTTGTTGTTCTCTCCGATCATTGTTTGGATAGAGAAGCTGAAGACTGAAGCAGAAATTTCCAGTGCCTGGGTGTATGAAATCTGCCTTCTGGGTAAGTCTCTATTCACTTTATGAGCTTTTGCTATCAGCTGCTCCTGAAAAATACTTCAGTCAGCACCCTTTTTCACTTGTTCCTTCTTGGTGATTTTCTTTTCACTGGATGTGAATGGAAACAGGTGGACACAACTGGCAGGTTCTTGCTTTGCTTTTTCCTGCACCTGCATGGGCTCCACTGCCCATGACTGCATGTAAGTGGCATGGTGGTGTTCAGAAATACTCAGGGTACATTTACAAAGGACCAGGTAAAATTTAGCTCAGGGCCCCAGGTTGCTTTATAATCAAACAAAAAAGATTGTCTGACATTTGAAAGGACCAGAAAGTTTCCTAATGGTTTGAAAGGAAAATACACGGGACATCTCGTGCTTTAAAAGTATTTGGCTATTTATAGGGAAACAGCATCACCTGAAGAATTTGAGTAAACACATTAGGTTGGAAGCAGGCTAATCACGCCATGAACAATCAGAAAATGAAACTTTTGAACGATGCACCAAGACAGACAGCCTTGTTTCAGATCGGTGAAAGGAGAGAGACAAAACGCAGGAGCTGGACTGACCACTGCAGTGATGATCATGCATCTTTAAGATTCAAGCAGATCACGATGCAAAAGGATAACCTTTGGAGACAAGTTAGCAGAGACTCATCCATGGACAGCCAAGACTTTCAAATATACTGGGGCAGCCAGCTAATGAAAGGCAAGTACTGCAGAATTTTAGCCCTGATGCAGAACGATGTGGAATAAATTAATGTCGTCCTTCTGCAACTACTGTGAAAACCTGTACACTTCCTCAGCACCTCAAGCCGGTGACAGTATAATCCTCAATTCACATATTGTAAATTTAGAAAAGGTTGGAATGCGTAACTGATCATACCTAGGATATTTACACATACTGTTTGATCCCAAAATACTGGCTTATGTCATTAATGGCTTGTGTCATGCTCCTTTCTAGCTTTAGAAATGGCAAATGTTTATAGTTTTAACTACATTAGCCAACTGCTTAAAGAAAAGCAAAAAGGAATCAAAAGGAAGCATAATGGGCACAGTAAAAAACTCATGTTAAATTACTCTGAGGAACAACTGTGCTTTAAAAAAAATCCTTGGCGTTACTTTCAGCTCTCGAGATAACCAAAACATGCATGTTAATAACGCAGCTTATCTTTCCATGCCTTCACTACTGCATACTTCAATTCACATCATGGCATAACTGGTCTGTTTCCAGTCATCCTCACTTCTGGTTCTCATCCTTCATGACCCCAGAAGCACAAGAGAATTTATAATAATTGCTTATTTATTTGTTTACCCCATCCCTTTCTAACACATGTGCATTTATATTGGGGATTTTTTCTCTCATCCCTGAAGCTGTGGATAATAACAAGTACCCTTTTACTATTAGTGAATATAACTATAATTAATACATTTATTACAGATTCTACCTCAGTCATTTTTAATTTTTAAGCATATTAGACTAGAAATATTATCCAGCCCTTAAAAAGCTTAATTTTCCAAGCCTTTCAATACTAAATCTTCTTTATGTGCCTGCAAGTTCTATGGACAAGCAAGTTCTATGCATAGCTGGAGGCAAAGTCTAAACTTTAATGTTTCCGCCCCCCCCCCCCCCCCCCCCGGAAAAACACTGATTGATGCAAAACTGCCAAGTGCCATTCGATACAGGTGAATAGTACCGATGCTCAAGGACAAACTGAACATAATTTAAATGCAAAGTAGGGCCTTTTAAATTTTTGTATGAAGACAACTGATTTCTAAAAGTATGCTTAAGTAGTACAGCACCAAACACTGCACATCTTATGTACCTATAACTGATGTTTGGCCATGGTGATTTTATCATCTTGCAGAGTTGGGCCTTATTAACCAAGCAAAATATTAATTTCATCGTTAAAATCCTGCAAGTCATTTTGGTATCGAACCAAACCCCTTTTCACTTAGAGATGCACTTGATTATCAATAGTTCTTGTATACTGCTACTGAGGCTGAACACCAGCACGGACTAAGCTGAGCATTTACAGCATCTGGGTTTTAAAACAAGAAAGAAGAGTGGGTAGCTATCAAGAAAACCTTGTATTTCTTTAAGAAGTACAGTCCATGGGGGTTTTGTGCTTGGCATGCTGTCTCCAACACAAAATCAAGATTTATTTTTCTATTATTATTCTTCTGATGAAAAATTTTCTTAGAACCACATATTGGAAACATCTGGCAACCAATGGAGTTACCATACCTAAGTTCTGCTTTGCTGTCCTTAGAGGTCAGCATGTGAGGGGCAACAGGAAAAGAGAAATATCACTGAAAGCAGCCAGGGACAAGAGACTTATCTCTGCCAGGAAGGCTGGTCTGGACTAAAATGACTGACACACGCTGATCTGGTCTATGACAAACAGATCTATTCCTGGGACCTCTCACTTGAGAAAGATGTTCTGCAGGACTGAGTTTTTGACAGGCCACTTGTCCAAGGCCCTTCTGCTGGTACGACCTGCCTAGGTGCTCTGACTGTGGAAAGGTGCAAAGCTCATGTAGAGTGAACGCCAGAGCTACATTGCCTCCTGATGGACTGAGGGAGAGCTCCTTCCCCTTGTCTGCTGACAAATTGCACAGCTGTGGTGTTACATGTCAGCACTTGCACTGCGGATCTCCAGAGACAAACCAGGAATGTTCTGCATGCCAGACAGTGCCGCTGAGCCACTACATTGAGACAACCTTCTTGAGGGAACTGTGGACCCTGAGTGAACAAGAAGGGAATCCACTGACATTCTGACCCACAGCCATGTAACAAAAAGCTGCCTACTGCAGCGAGGCAAGCTCTGCAGCTGAAAGATGTCTTGCAAGAATGTGCTAAATCCATGCAGCATTTGCAGCATAGATACTACACTGATTTCAAACAACTCACGCGGCATTTAGATAGGGTAGGTGAGACTATATGTCCCTGAAGTCTGAGGTATGCTTTCATCAATGTTCATGGAGAGCCTGAAGTTATTTGATGATGTTTATCATCAGCTGGAATGCTTCCAGTGGAAAACATGATCTTGCTGACCTGGAATCTAACTCAGCTCCTGTGATCTATATATTCAGAGTAAGAGTCAACAGACAAATTCACATTGACATTTAATGCAGAGAAGCAAAGGACTCTGAAGTTACCTGAAATGATCTGCTCACCTGTTAAGGTCATCTTCTAAAATTAGCTTTTCAGTTCAGAACCTATAGTTCTTACTTGTTTCACTGAATGACCACAGCTGCTAACCTTTTGCCAGGTCCTTTCCCTTTAGAAAAGCTAAAAGGGCTTTTGAAGTCATATTTCTACTAAGAATCTGAAGAACATCCATTGGCTTGTAGAAATAGATTTTGCAAATAATTATCATAGGAACTGAAAAATGACAAAGCAGTCTTGAGAGACAGACAATTATAGAGTGGAACGCCCCCCCGCCCTGAAACATTATTGTAACCATGGAGGAAAAAGGTAACCATTATTATCTCTAATGACAGAGTAGTTTATTGTAATATCTGGCATCTAAGACAGGGAAACAATAAGAATAAAAAAACCCTTTGAATTGAACTCTGGAGGGCTTCTCCTTTGTTACTTCCCACTGTACTAGCGAGTTTACCTCTTCCTTTATCAGCATCTTGTGATAAAAGGCATAGAAGAGAAACAGCAAGGACAAATATTGGGATAATAAGAAACTTGAAGAGCAATATCTCAGTCATAGGTAACACAGCAAAAGCTTCACCACCTCAGCACATATTCTTAACAGAATACTAGTGACACACTACAGATGAGGCTCCAAGATGATGGCTGCACAGCTTCTTGGAAAACTTTACTCACAGCTGGTATGAGTAGTTTGCTGTCAGACTAGAAAGGTCTAGTCTGACATTTGGGAATCGGTAAGGGTTAAGTCATTTTCCTATATTGTTATTCAACAGTCTGGGTAACAGAACAGACCACACATTTGAAATCTGGGGGGTGGGGGGGGGGTGGGGGGGGGGGGTGTAAGGTGCCGTAGGCAAACTGGAGCAGAGAAAGAGTTTTCAGAAATATTTGGAGAGATCAGAGAAACAGTCTGAAAAACAGGATTCAATAGAGCAAGAACAGCTGCTAAGTCCTGTACTTAGGAAGGGAAAATATTGTCTGGGAAAGTACAGGATGGGGAATGACTAGACGGATAACAGTTGTTCTGAATAGGGCTTGGGGAGTATTACAGAGGATCAGAATTGAACATGAGTCAACAATATCATGCTGTCTCAAAGAAGGCATCCATCAACCTGAGCTGCACAAATAGGAGTTTCATCTGACGTAATTCCCTATTTTTTCTTGGTGGTGATAAGGCCTCAGTAAGAATGCTGCATCCAGGCTGGCAGTTGCACTTTAAGTAGGAAGTGGATTGAGCAATTCAGAAGAAAGGATAGGACTGATCAAAAAGCCTACAAAAGGAGAGCCATAAAAAAAGGAAGATGGAAAGAGTATTGTTCAGTCTGCAAAGGAGAAGACTGACGGCAGAAAATAACCTTTAAAGAAGAATGGAATAAATTGTTTTTGATATCCAGGGTGAATAAGATGGAAGAAAGCAGACTTAAAATCACAGCAACAGAAGTTCAGATTAAACCTCCTAATGGCAAATAAGAGAGTATGCCAAATTTTGAAACCTCTGACTCTAGCAGTTTTAAAAATAGGTTGCACAAAACATCTATCAGGAATGATTTAAACATGATCCACCTTTGGGGCAGGAGGAGGGATTAGATCACTCCTAGATGTCCCATTTTCCATGATTACAGGAGCAAGCATACTCTGTGGTCGCAATGAAATACACAAAATCCCTTAGAAAGCAAGAAGTGCAAAAAGTTGATGTAACTTGTGTAGTTTGCAGGCTCCAGCAATTTTTCACATTCCTTACAAGTCCATGGTTCAGGAGGTTTTAAGATTGCCAACATTTTACGTTAACAAATGGCAGGACCATGCATCTGAAGAGGGTCTTGAAAGTGATGAATAAATATAGTCAAAGTAGGAAAGAAGAAAAGGCTGTTTTATCAGGGACAGAGACAAAAGCAGAGATCACACAAACATTTTAAATATTTGTATTTGTACTTAGAAAGAATGTAAGTCATAGAGCATCTCTGAAAACCACATCCCTCTCCCAGACACAGAAGCCACTGCAGGCACAGGCCCTTAACAGACAGCAAGATTTCACACATAGAATATGTCTTAAACTCAGCTCCATGCAGGAAGCCCTGAACCAGAGCCTAAGGAAAGCTTAGTTTAATTGATGCATTTTTAAGTTCAAATATATTAAATACTTTAGCTAATAGGCAGTATCTGTCCAAGTAAGAGCTCTGAAGAAGCCATATCTCCACACACAAAATATAAAATAAATACTGTCAGGTCAAGATGCTTGTCACTTAAAAACTGGCTGAAGAGAGTCAGATGCTTTAATCCCCTCATAAACCCAGTCCCTTTTCCCTCCGCTGTTAAAAAAAGATGTGTGATGAAATTGTGGCTAGTAATCCCGGGGTGAAAGAAGTGGCATAAAACCCACCCATCAGTCACAATCCACAAAGCTCTTACTTGGACTGCCCTTGGCTGTCATAACACATCATTACTAATCTTCCAAACATTACACACATACAATCTGGAATGCAAGAACTACCATACAGTCCATAAACAGACTGAAGCAAAGCCATCGGATTAGTTCAGTCTCAGGATTCAAGGAAAAACAAAACCACCCTTCAGTCAGGGAAAGTCCTCACCTGAAATCACTTATGAAATTAATTCTGATTTCCAGAAATGCCCAGTTATAAAACTGGGAAAACAGCAGTCTCTTCAAACCAAACAACACACAATCCATTTTAGGCACTGAAAGCTCCCTTAGCTTGTGTAGTTTACAAGCAAATTGTAAGTAAAGTTTTTCAGTTTAGAACCAAGCATGCAGCTCTCTTCGGTACAAATGGGTGACAGGAGTTTGCTCAGCATGGCTTATATGATACACCCTATGTGCCTTGGCATCAGCAAGTGCACACAAGTCACTCACGGACCCCTTCTACAAGTCCCTAAATGCAAAAGGCATATGGAATTTGTAGGCAGCAGGAACTAAGGCTGCTCATCTCACGCTGGCTGCAGCACACAAAGCTGCAGGCACCTGATATCCCAGGGAGCTGGGAATGGGGTAAGGAGGTACAATCACTCATCCTGGCCCAGCTACCTAAGGTTCAGTGAAGTCATCACTAGAGGCATGACAAAATTAAGGCAATGAGCTCCCCAGAAATTCTGCTTCACTCGCACTGATCATGATGCTCAAACAGTGTATTAAACATTGCAGTCTGTTAGCATACATTTATCCTCTGCTCCTCAGCTGTATTTTCCAAGAAATCTCTTCTGCTCTGTTCTTGATGCAGACAGGAAAAGCCAAAAGCCCTATTTAACTTCTGATTGATTTTTCATTAACTTAAACATGTGGGGCTTGCAGCCATTATCACAGCCTGCAGGACAACATTTGTTAGATATGTTAAAGTAAGCTGGCACCGGCCTCACTAGGTAGCCTCAGGCAACCCAGAAAAATGTCAGTAAACTTTTACTTAGCAACAGAAACCTCTCCAAAGAGAAGATCCAAAATTTCTCAGAAATTGGTGGCTCCTTCTCTCTGTCCTCTGTGACTAGAAGCTTGGAAAACATTGCAATCTCCGTGTTTAATTTCCTTAAATTCCATCTTTTTTTCCTGCAAGTTTTTCTGCCTTACTAGTGCTACGTAAAAAAGTTTTCCTGAGTCATCTGAACAATCTCCTGCTTTTTTTCACATATGACAGCAACTGACATCATCTACCTGGACTTGGCAAACCATTTGACACAGTCCCACATGACATCATTGTCTCTAAACTGGAGAGACATGGATCTGACAGATGGAGCACTCAGTGGGTAAGGAATTGGCTGGACAGTTGCACTTAAAGTGTTGCAGTCAATGGCTCAATGTCCAAGTGAAGACCAGTAATGAGTGGCATTTCTCAGGGGTCCCCATGCTGACCAGTGCAGTTTAACATCTTTGTCAGTGACAGGGATACCAGGAATGAGTGCACCCTCAGCCAGTTTGCTGACAACATGAAAGGTGAGTAGTGAAGTTGACATGCTGGAGGGAAGAGATGCCATCCAGAGACACCTTGACAACAGGCTTGAGAAGTGGGCTTGCGCAAACCTCATGAAGTTCAACAAGGCCAAGCGCAAGGTCCTGCACCTGGGTCAGGGCAATCAAAGCACAAATACAGGCTGGGCAGAGAATGGATTGAAAATGGCCCTGAGGAGAAAGACCTGTTGGTGGACAAGAAGCTCAACACGACCTGGCAGCATGCACTTGCAGCCCAGAAAGCCAACCATACCCTGGGCTGCATCAAAAGAAGGGTGACCAGCAGGTCAAGGGAGGTGATTCTTCTCTTCCATCCAGCTCTCATGAGACCCCATCTGAAATACTGGGTTCAGCTCTGGGGTCCCCAACGTAAGAAGGACATGGACCTGTTGGAGCAAGTCCAGAGGAGGCCACAAAGATGACCAGAGGGCTAGAGCTCCTCTCCTAGGAAGACAGGCTGAGAGAGTTCAGGTAGTTCAGCCTGGAGAAGAGAAGGCTCTGGGGAGACCTTATAGCAGCCTCCCAGTACCTAGCAGGGTCCTACAAGAAAGCTGGAGAGGGACTTTTTACAGAGGCCTGTAGGGATAGGGTTTTAAACTGAAAGAGGGTAGATTTAGATGAGATATTAGAAAGAAATTCTTCACTGTGAGGGTGGTGAGGGTGGAGCAGGCTGCCCAGAGAAGCTGTGGATGCCCCTAGAAGTGTTCAGGACCAGGTTGGATGGGGCTTGGAGCAACCTGGTCTAGTGGAAGGTGTCCCTGCTCACAGCAGGGGGGTTGGGACTAGAAGATCTTTAAGGTACCTTCAAACCCAAACCATTCTACCATTCTATGACTTGGCTGAGCCATTAGTGATTTAGCTGGTGGTGATCTATATCCAGCCTGTGCTGAGTATGTTCAGCTGAAAGCTGCTAACACTCACTGTGGTTTCCCAAATCACAGCTGCTGCTGCTGGTTAAGGCAACACAAGGCACAGGGACTGCAGGCCCATCCCCTGCTGACAGGAGCAGCCTTCTTGCTGGGCCCTCTGAAATGGAGGCGCGCTGCACCAGGATGGGGAGAGGTGGTGGAAAGATGCAGATTTTGCACCTTATTGGCTGGAGCACTGAAGGAGGAAAGCAGAACTGTGAGCCAGAGGGGAGGCAGCAATGGCTAAAAATGGACAGAACTTAGGAGGTGAAGGGTGAAGGAGGACAAGGACTGGCTTAATTTCCAGGATGGGGTTTCCTGGGCACCTCTTGGCAAAGCAGTAGCAACTAACCAACCAACCAACCTTAACCAACCTGTAGGTAAGGAACCTCAGCTCTTCAGAGCCTCAAGAGACATTCAGTACTCATCCCCAAGGCCCCTGGCCTGAGCAGTGGTGAAGCACTGCAGCAAAAACACCATCCTGGATCTGGGATTCAACACAAAAAAGCAATTCCAACAGAAGACCCCAGAGAGACATAGGGATGTGTATGTATTTGAAACCAGGACAGATGGTTAAGGCTCCATCCCACAAGGCACTGCTCAGCTCCCGTAGCTTACAGAGCCTTCCTGACAGCATTAAAAACACTGCTAGAGCTTACAAGAGGTTAAAGCAGCCAGAAGAACCCAGCACAGTGGGTCTGAGGGTAAAGCACTCACCAGGAGCCTTCATCACCTCCAGGAAATGTCCCCAGTTACAGACAGGTCTGCCATTCCCTGGGCAGTGAGAACAGACCCCCTTTTCCAAGGGAGTATCCACATAAAGATATGTCTGGATAACAGCACATAATAAATGGTACTGTAAATTGCTTAACAGTACCTTACAGTTCCACTGAGGTATCTGCTTCATTATTCCAGCTGATGGACAGTTTATGCTCTGAAACGTGAGGACTGGTGGCCCCTGACATTTTATTCAAGCTAATCTGACTGCAGATGCTGTTCTTATAATCTGAAATGCCTAATCATCATTTTCAAAACTTTTTAAAATTGTCTTGACAGCATCCTACAACTGTAAGCACCACAGGTTAAGTAGAAATTATTATTTGTTTTACCTTAGCAGCTCATAACTCGCTTCTGAAAAGAGCCCTGAACTGTGAGGCTGCATGGAGAACCTTTCTCACTTTTCCCACTTCAAGCAATCCCATTACAATATCTGGATCCCATTCTGTATATGGCCCTGAGTGACTTGCCCTGAGCCGTTCAAGAAATCTGTGGTAAACCTGGGTATTGAAACTAGGTCTCCCAACGGCTCATCCAGAGCTTATTTAAGTCAACAGAAGTATCTCCAATTGATTTCAATTAACTTTTGAGCATGTTCTGAGTCTCGGGGCACTGCCCTTGCTGTGACAGCATGCTTTTTATACTGCTCATTTTATACACCTATCAGATTTCTTCCAACAATTCTTTCCAAATTAAATTGCCGTAGGGTGTAAGGGAACATTTGAGAGAGATGAGGGACTGCAAGCTATCCTATTCTCATTGAAAATCAATGTGACTTGGATAGTCATCTGCAAATTTGTGCTGTTTCAAATTTTCCCCTTAATCAAGCCGATCTTTCTGCAATACCTTTCCCCATTTTTGTCTCTTTTATGTGGATCACTTGTGCTGTCTTTTTTCAAATGCATAATGGGAAGATGGCAGGAGATCCCAGCATAGCTGGACACTAGACATTGCTGAGACACTGATGCACAATAAATCTATCTCAAAGAGTACAGTCCCAGAAAAAGGACTTATTAAAAATTAATGAAATTGGTTATTAGTTTAGTTGATATGTGCTCCTCCAGTTTTATGCTCTAATGCCAGTAGTACACAAAAAAGCTGGAGTGCTGCCATGACAAAATAGGCCTATCATTTTCCAGTGGCTTTAATATGGGTCAAAACAGTTAATCAGCCAATGTTAATTTATTTCAGTATTCCCTGGAGAAACCCGGGTTGACTTTAACACAGAACTCCTTCTAGCTATTTAAACAAAAAAGAAATGGAAGGACATCCGCTGTGATTTATTTTCTCTGGATGATCAGTGGAGAAATTGGATACGCATGACACACATTCATTTAGTCCTCACTTCCCTTTGATGATTAGGGCTGAATTTTCATTCTGGTGTATGGGGATTTGTGTGTGTCACTCCAAACAACAAGTGTCATACATCTAAGTCCAAATGTATCTTTCCAAGAGTGAAGTTCAGAGACACAATACTCCAGTGTAAGTGGACAAACCAGACTATTATAATTGCATGCAAGCAATATTTATGCTCTAAAGTTGAAGCTTAAGCCTCACAGGGGCTTGAGTGAATTTGTAAGATCCTTTCCCTAGCTTTGGTAAAAAAACCCACATTGTAAAGATGTGCAGGCATCAACTTAATTAAATCTATAACAATTGATTAGCCATTTCAAAACATCTGTCACTTGGTTCTTTGTACACTACTGCAAATAACCTCAATAATGAGGTGTGAGCAGTCGTTCTACTGTGTGAGCATTGCAGCCTCAGCAGAGGAAGGCTGAAGAGGCATAGCTGTAGCTCAAACCGATTGCAGTGAAATGCTAGGCTGGTGTAGCCAAGTGATGGAATTTCATTTTTTTATAACAATCATTTGTTGATTAATATAACCTTTTTACAGACCATGAAAAATCAGACAGAAACATGAGCAACAGTTTTTCAGAAACAGTCCCTTTACCCTTCAGGACTACCTGACATTCACTAAAAGAATTCACCAAACAAAAGCTAACAGAAGGATGAGAAAAAGGTTTATAATGGATTATAAAGCTTTGTGATCACTGCTGGAAACCCCAGAGGTGATTTGAAAGGCTACTACTATGGCGTAATGTTTTCCACTTTTCAACAGTCCCAATGTCAAGTGATACAAGCAATAAAGCTCTCCCTCCCCTTCCCCTGTAAGACTATTCCATACATCACATTGTGAGCAAGTTTTATTTTTAGACTGTGATGAACATCTCACAGGATCAGGCCAGTAGCAAGGCACCAAGCACGTGGTAGTGATACATCACATGTATTCAAGAACAACTGCCTTCCACCACTACAGCACTGAAACAACCACAGAATTAAAAATACAGCACAATTGCACTGCTGTTTAAAACCCAAAGGAATATAATCTTGACTAAATAATTGCACTGCACTCAGATACTAAACATCTGGTGGACCTATTTTAAAAATAGATGCGTGCCATCCCCTGGACAGGTCTCGGCACTAGAGTAGGGATTCAATTCCAAGGAATCAGATGCGAGCGCTCACAACCACACACGCACACTGTGAGAATGGGAAAGACTGACCTTGCATGGCGGAGCTGTGTCCAGCAAAAGCCAGGTGGCAACAGCAAGCAACCAAAGCTCTACTTCGAGGAGGCAGCAGCCACAGAGCTGCCTCTGCTTCATTTGCAGATAGCTGTCCCTGATCCAGCTCAGGAGAGGGTGCTAATACACTCAGTGTCTGAAACACTTCAGTCTTCTTTGTACATATATTGTATGCATAAATGTCGAGAAGGGAAAAAAAATAAGCAATAGAAATATAACTTTTTGGTATCCAAGGTTTATGTCTGGCCATTTAAGAAAACAGAGCAATTCTACTATGCCGGAGCAATGCTATAGCTTTGTTTCAGCTGGGAAGCTTAAAACGAATTGCTTGAGGGAAGTGAGAAAAGAGCAAAGGTTTTTAATAGGCATTGGCATGCAGAAGAGTGAAATAGAGAAAACATTTTCTCCTGTTACTCCTCAGCAGAGTTCAGATTTCCTAATTTCAGGCATTAGTGTTCCAAAACCTTTGCAGTGGAAGCTCCAGAGGACTCCTGGGCCAACAGGAGACCCAAGCTGCAAAAAGTTAAGTCTGATAATCCTCACACAAAATTTCCATGCTGGAGTATTTAACATTGTAATTTCCAGCACACATGGATAAACCCCTGCTGGAAGGGTAACACAAAACAAACCCGTTCCCGCTGGATGGGCTGTTTCAGCTCTGGTTCCACATAATAGATTGCATAATACACTGAGGAAAGCTGTTTTTTCAGCATCTTCACTGAATACTCTAGAAGAATTTCAGTGGAAACCGTAATGCTAACAATATCCTATGCACAAAGACAATTGATGAGCAGGCCTACAAATTCCTGACAAACACCCCATCCAGCTGGAAGTGTGGCTATTCTTCCCTCAGGTTTTTATCAACCCATATTTACCCACCCACCTCCCAGACAGTTTTCCTGACAGGCTAAGCAGCAGGTGAGTGATCTTTTCCTCTGTCACCATCCCAGCTCAAGGACTACAAGACAAGACTTTCGCTGCTATAAACGGGACTCCTTTAAATGAACAATAAACAACTAGTCTTAAAACCTTTTTGAATCATCTATGATAAGATTTGTCATTAGGGCAGTTTGTAGTACTGTTGGAAGGGAATCAAATTTTGGTGGAAAGAAGGTTAAAACAAACAGAACAACCAAGTCCCAGACCCTAAGCTGTCTCAGATATACTCCAACAGGGATCCCACCAATGAACATGATTTATGGACCATGGATACAGTTAAAGCCTCACTATAGAGAAATGTTAACTGCCGTGAGTTATATTTGGCTTTAAAAGTGTGTTTTAAGGAGCTGGTCTTTTAGGTCATACAATATATGTGCAAATTTGGAAACAATTTAGCCTACACAGTGTTGGTTTTGATTTCTTACTCTCTTTCTCTGCAAATTCTACAATTAGATGGGTAAGATGGCACATTTTGTATGGATTATTACACTGATAGGGGTTGAAAGCACTTGGCCTACAGCCTTGTATCTCACTGCATGCCCAAGGCTTCTGATAATCCTTCAGAAATACATTGTGCATCAAATCTTGTTGCTTCATTAGAGGCATACTTTCTCAGTCTGCTTTCCAAAAGTCTTTCAGGACATCCAGCAGTTACGGGGTAAGCCACTCACAGGTGGTGAGGGACTGATAAACCAGAACTGAACTAGACTTTACTGGCAAAACTCATGCATGTTTGCCTGCAGCTGATTGTTTAGCGCAACTGTTTTCCCTGTTTGGGGTTCCTTCCCTAAAAACCTATCACCCAAATCAACATGTGGAAATTACAGAAGAGTTGAGCTTCCAACAGAACATTTAGACATTTCTTCCACAGCATTTACTGTGTGCTTTTATACCTAGTCTCCATTCTGTGGACACCAATAATTCTGTGGAAGGCATTTCTTCTGCCTTCTTAAGTATTTGTAAATGCTAAAATGTTGCCATACCATTTTCCCAGGTACCAATAACAACTGTAGATCAAATCTGCACAGGATATGTAATTGATACAATTAATATAGTAAAAATTGTTACTAAAAATTAAGTGTGGACTTACACAGGAAGTATCCTGGAGAATTTATCTCAAAACTGACTGCTGTAAGATATTTCAGTTTCTTACAAAAGCCACCTATAACCAGTCCTTACACATCAATCTCACTGAAAGATGAGACAAGATGAAGGATCAGCTCATGCAGCAGAGTGAACCCATCACTACAAACATCTTTGGAAATTGGTATGTTTTAGCAATCTCTCACCCAACTTGCAGTTAGGTCTCTCATTTATGAACGAGCACCTGAAGAACTGTCCTTCCCACTTCTGTTCTCAAAAAGGGACTGTATTTTTCCTAAATCCCAAATTTGCACAGAGAAAACACAAATTGAATCGTGGTATTTTCAAGGGTTTGTATAAAGAAGCATGAAAAATAGGTATTTTTCCGATTCTTTGTTAGGACAGGATTGTTATTTGAATATCTCATCTGAACTTTTCTTAAGTAAAATTATTTAAGAATTCATTTAACTCATTGTAACAGTACTAGTATTAAAAAAAAAAAAAATTAAAAATAAGCTCCTGTACTTTTGAGCCCTTAACACATGTAGTACAGACAGCAGAATTAACTGACTGTGCGTCCCAGGAAGTTCAACTTATGTCTCTATCACAGGTCACAGCATCAGCTTTTATACCCTTATCCAGGCATAATGCCACTCTCTTTTGCAGAAAAGTGACAGGAAAGCAGCTGTCAGCATTACAACCACATGTGACAATTTCCAATAAATTTCAAAATTAAATGAGCTGCTTTCCAGTGATTCTTTGATGTCATCTAATTTTCTGCCAGTTGGTAAAGTCAGAAGTATCAAAGCAATCTGAATGTTATGGTTCTAAACTTTTCTTCCCTACAAGGAACAAACCATTTTCTGCTTCAGACTTTGAGGGATTATTCAGACAGAGGAACTATTATAACAACAATGAAGGGAATGTTTGAGTTTTGTATCTACTTATAAACCAATCTCCGTTCTTGAAACTGAGATCACTTAAGCTGTGGTATACACTGAGAACTGATCAAAAGTTGCCCAATCTCAAAGGCTCATTAACACTTCAAGACTAATAAAAGCACCAGGAAAACAGCTGAATTAAACATTTTATTAGTCACCCCACCACCAAGCCCCCTTTTCCTCACAATGAGTTCACATACAGTCTATTAATAATTTTCTTTTCCTCTGGGTCACTCCATAATAAGAAGTCCCATTAAAGTCACAAAAAGAGAGGCTTAAGGGTTTTTTAAGCAGGAAAAACTGAGGCTATATCTATGGTGCCTCCAATGGGAGGGCCAAGGCTCCCTTCATGGCAGATCCACTCACAGATCACACTGTGGTTCTACAAGTGCTTGTGAATGTAGGCTTTGGACCACATGTGAGGGGGTAGCACAGCATCCAACTCTGTGCAGCTGCTTTGTGTGCCAAGGTGGGCAAGCATGGGAACTCAGATACCTGTCACTGCTCTAAGACCAACTTTTTGGTGCAGCATAGGCAGGACCACATCTCACAGTAGCAGTCTCATCTGTTAATAGACAACCACAGTTGAGTATAGGCAGGCTCTGATCTTTAAAAGAGGCTAGACTCTTCTCAAGGAGTGAGAGCAGGTATTTGCATTTGCAGTTATCCTTCAGCTTCAACTTCTTCAGCTGCTTCACATACAGACAGGACTGCTTGGACCCACAAGACAGACCTCTGAACGCTGCAGCCAAAACAGGTGCAAAAACATGTACTTGAAACCAGCCAAGTGAAAAAAAGCTGAAAACTAACAACCCTTTGGAACTATTGGGCTAAACATATTGTGCACAGAATTTGCATAGCACTAGTCAATTTTTCTTTGTCAGAGGAAAAGATCTAGAATCACAAGAGAGTTACTTTTTTCCAGGCATCCTACATCTCCTCTGTCATCAGATGTGTTTTGATTACTTCCCATGCTTAGGGATTTCCCATTCTCCCTCACTGCTGATCAAATCCATTAAATCTCATTCCATCATTCCCTCCACTAGCTCAGTATCACCTCTTCCAAAGAGTGAATGCAGATCTCATGATGCTCTCCTCCATTTTTTAGCCCTACATGATGGAGTTGTACCACTGCATGGGAATTTCAGGTTTCAATTAAAAACTCCTAGCTTTCCTGGATGTGCACAATCGCTTTGAAGTATGGTTTGCACGCACCTTTAAAGGCCAAAAGGGAAGCATCAAGCCAAAAGGACCTACTGCCTTCTATATAAGCCCCAAAATTTTCATACACTCTCACTTTTTTTTCTTTGTTGTTGTTACACTTCACTCCTCATATTGTAACAACACTGGCAATACTGCAGAAGTCCCCTCCCTGCAGAGCTGCCCAGGCACCCGTATATCCCTATGATGACTGCCAACAGCAGTAAACAAGCCTTCCAGTCTTACACTCATGCTAAAGATGTAGGTGTTTACTGAAAAGCTTCCCAAAGATTCCCCAAGTGCTTGCAGAGATCTTTACTGCTGCGAGCTGTTACATAAAGTCTTTCGTATCTATGCACTTAATCCAAAGCCCAATAAACTCAGCAGAAAAATTCCCATTAATCTCAGAAATTTTGGATCAAGTTCTACAGTTACTAACACTATGTTGGTTTATAGAGGTAAACCTTCACATCTGTTTGGCTTCTGACACTTATATCACTACCATGTATTTTTATTTCAGGCCAGGAACAAAATGGAATGATCCAAGACAAATTTACTTGGCTTTCTGTTTCTGTTTTATCAAAGCTTCCATTTGTCTCAACGATGTTTAAGTGCATCTGCATCTAACATTTTCAGATCTATGTTCAATTAATCTGATTTCAGGCATCACCTGCCTTTTTTGGTGCAAATCAGGAAGTGTCCCATTCATAGTTTGAAAAACTAGCCCACTCATTAACTTTAGGCATAAGGTATTCTTCAAGTATCAGCTACATGTGTGAAGGAAGTTCCTACTATCGCATTCTTAATGTTACTGTAAAGGGATCCCTCCTCCTTGCATGGCATCTCAGACCTGTGGGTGCATAACATACTGGAGAATTACCCTAGGAAAGTGAGGACTGAGCCACCGTGGTCTCAGCAGTGAAGGTCAAAGACCCAGGCTCCAGACCTTGACCTTGGCTGACTGTGCAGCAGTGCCAACATACCCGGAAAGAGGAGAGTGGGGGGAAGGGTCAGCAGACATTGGAGACAGATGGCCTAATTCATCATCCACCAGAAATAAAAAAAAAAAGCTGTTCCAAGCATTACACATACAGCAATGATTGTAAATTCCACAACTGTGGAGACCTGCCAAGCCATTATACGCATACCCATACTGCAGTTACTGCCCATAGCTCCTGAAAGGTGAAGTCAGGAGAGACTACATAGCATAAAGGGTGATCAGCTCTCAGGAAATTCGTGCATAAAATGATTATCCAAGCCCTGGTGGCATGAAAAGCATGTAGAAGTTAGGGACTGACAATATTACAGTTTATTCATAAACAATACATTTATGCAATGCATAGCTAAGTTACCACGGATGTGATTCTAGATATTATGTACCTAATTAGTTTCTTTCAACACTGGTTATTTTTTTTTTTAATTTTGCTCTTACATAGTTTCCCAATTGGAGCTGCTTGATTGTGTGTCCTGCTAAATAAAGTTCTCTAGTCACCAAGCAGAGTACCTCATAGGAACTGGCAATGCTGGTGACGCCACCGGGGAGGGATGGCATGCAAACCAGAAGCAGGTTTCCCCAGACCACATTCTTCGGTTTCTCTGCAAAGAGAATGAAGGAGCATCCTGGATCCTGCCCTGGCTTTTTTCACACCTAGAAATTCACAGAGAGCAAGGAAACAGAGTGGCATCAGTAATGCTGTCTGTAGCTCAGGCTGAGTGCTCCAAGTGGTTTTGTGAGCACAGCTCTCCTACAGAGACAACAGCAGCCATTGAGTTGCTGAGTGTCACAAAGCAAGTGCCAGAGAGCTTGATCATGGCCTTTGTCCAGCTCTTTAGCTCTCTTTCTACACAGGCCAATATCTATGTACTACACAACAAAAGAGTTATTAATACAACCTCCACAATCAGCCAGTGTAAAAAGCCACACATAGATCCTAGGGCTCCATTCAGGGGTCCTTAGGAGTGCATGGCATAAATAACTCCGCAAATTCCTGTCACCAATCTGAAGCTGCAACCCCCTGAGCAGGTCCTTCCTTTTTATTGCCGGGTGACCTTGGAAGGATCAGATAGGAGAAGGGACTTGCTCTGTGCAAGTAGGTTCAATAAGCAAACACACTTGACAATCCAAGTGTCCTTATCCGACGGCCAGTCTCCAAGTTCGTGATTCTGGGTTGTTGGTGTTATGTCAGAGAACCAGCACAACAAAGCCTTCTGCTACCTCAGAGCCCCAGGGGCTCCCACGGTGAAGCCACTCCTCTTGAATCAGATGGTCAAGATAAAAACAACACCCTGAACGCCTGGCTGGCCTGGGAGCCTCCTCTCCAATTTTATTGTGCCAGCTGTATCCATCCATGCTTTCCCCTTGTCTCGCTGCACATTCCAGAAATTGGCCCAAGCCGCCTCACTCAGCAACTCAAAAACAAGGAGGAATTCAACAAACAAAGCAGAAGTGTACTGTGCTGAGTACTGCTAGCTGATCCCCGTTCTGACAGGGAACATTTTACTCACTGAAGAGCTACTCTAGATCCAGAGACTGCCTCAGCCTCCTGAGGAAGGGGGAGAAGAGGAAGAACTAAAAAGCAGAAAACAAGCTAGCATTCTCCAGTTTTCCCTGCTTACTCCAGCTACCCACCTGACTATTACTTCATGAAAATGAAGTCATCCTCCTCCACCCAGTTTGTGGTCTCCCTGCTTTACCTTTACACTGGACACAGAGAACATTTACACGATCTACCTTGAGCATCTAATTTAAGTGTGATTCTCTTACGGCTTGGACTCTGATGTCTTATGTAGCAGATGGAGATGTCTCCCCCAGGTCATTAGGGGTTCATGTGACCCACACCTGTACAACTCCAGTCATTTTACTTCCTCACTTCTTCTGAAGGAGCACAGCTGTTTGGGTTCCCTTCTTTTATTCACCCTGAATTTTGCAAGAGACCTTTTACAGACTTAATCTAGATGCAAAGACCATTGTGCATGAAAGCTTTTCTGTATATTCCGTAAGTACAATTGTGAACACATCTTTTAGTGTCCTTATTAAACTAGAGATTTCAATGTTGCCATACTTCCGAGTAGTGCATCCCTCTACTTACCTAAGTACCCATCTGAACCCCTTTAGCATCAGAGCCAACTTACAAGCCTCAGCAAAATTATTTTTGTGGGATAAAAGAGGATTCATGAAGGCAAAGGGAGGCCTAGTGATTTAAAACTTGGGCTCAGAAGCACTACCTGGTCCACCAGAGCATTTTTCTCTTGGAAATTTTTTCTCTGAATGAACTGGAGAAAAAAAAATTCCCAATAACGTCCAGGATGCAGCGCCCATCAAGGAAGATCAGCTTGAATGTCATCCTCAGTCTGTGTCACCTTCAGTATGACTCACAGAAAAACCTGGGGGCCAAAAACACTGGGGCACTGACTGAAAAGCAGTCAAAGAATTATCATGCATAAAACAAAGAGGGTTGGCAAAAGACTTTTTTGAAAGGTGCTACAACCACAACGGTGATGGAATACTTAGCATCTTTGCAAGATAAATAATCAACACCACAACCCATCAAATACCCTAAAATGGTTATCTAGTGGCAAATCTACAGCACAGTATTGTAGGCAAGTGCAACTATGAAAAAAATATCAGGACTCCAGAACTGTCCCTCCCCTGTGTTTTTGAGCCTTTTATAAAAAACAAAATTTAAAAAAGGTGTTTTTTAAAACAGGTATTAGATACCCCCACTGCGCACAAGAACTATGTGTAAATATCTCCTCTACATTACAGTGCTTTTATCACCTCAGTAAGCAAAACCCATGCTGTTCAGTCCCAAATCAGACAAAATATTGAATATAGCACTAGGGTGAAGCAGAAAAGAATATTTCCTTCATATATGTTTTTATATATTCTAAATATATTCATATGTATTCCATATTATTAATATATTTAAATATGCAGTATTATACATAATATACATAGATATTAAAAAAATTATAAATCTCCCTAGCTGTTACAGCAGCTACATAGAGACCCTTAGAGTTTTGGTTTCTGCAGTATCTGTCAGTCTGCAGGTAATTACAAAGCCGTGAGAATGCACTCAGTGCTGTGAACTACAGCTGTACTTGAGGATTCCAGCTACTCAATATTTACAAGTTTGAATTCTAAAACTGACCAGAAATTTCTTCACAAGCTCCAACTTCCCCTCAGTGTAAACAAGGGGGTGAAGTATTTTCCCCAGCACTATGAGGGCCTGCATCCAGCTGGGCAGACGCTGCTTGGGAACAATGGAAGTCATGGATGCATTTTTATCCTTAAAAGTAAAAAAAACTGAGCTCCATCCAGAGAGACAGAGGCAGATTTTCATTGTGCTCAAAGCTCCAACAGCATCTGCCTACAACCTTTAGCAATATCAACAGCAATTAGGCGTTGCACTTCTGACTCAAATACATGCTCTGTCTGGAATGCCTATTTAAAGCATAGTATACACAGATGCTGTATCACTGAGGTCCTGTAACCCAACAAACATCTTGCCAATACATCCTCTTGGGCATAGCTGCAGGACTGGATTCTAAATGCTGATCCTACGCGATGTAAATCTCATTTCTAGAATGGTGGTAACTATCAGGCATCAGAACCTGAGAACAGGCATGTCATTTCTCATCTTTACATTTCCACCCAGAGGAATAAAGCTATTCAAATGCAAGCCACGACTACGGTAAGAAATTGCCAGTTCTTCTTTGCCTTAGCAAATAGAAGGTTGGAGGTATTTCAGAAAAATAATGTAATTCTCCTAGAAGTGAAGTGCAACATGAAACAGCTGCTGATCCAGTACCACTGAAAACTGATGCTGGGCTCAGCATTGTTACAAACGCTATTGGGCTAAACTATCCTCTCTGAACACAGTTAACACGTAGCTCAAAATGCAGCAACACAGGAATCCATGGACTACTGAGCAATGATTTTGTCCATCATTATTACTGCATTACATAAGAAACATTTGTCTTAGACAAAATATGTAGGCAGAAAACTAAAATTAAAAAGCTGAACTTGAGGCAATCAAGGTTAGCAAAAACAAGAGATGCCCTCTCGTGGTTACCGTCAAAAGGTAGCAAACGAAAGACAAACTGAGAAGGGAAAAGTAAAAGACTCACTAAAGGAAGAGTAAGGCAGAATAACTAGAAACAAGGATCTCAGCCTAACTGGCTTCTCTTTGCACTTCACCTGACTGTAAGAAGGAGAAGAGAGACATCATGCCAGGACAGAGGTGAAAAATGCCTCCAGTTAAAATAACGCCCAAATATACTTGTAATTGCACTAAAAGGAAATGCTATGTATTTGGGTTTTTTTAAAACCAAATCCATGTTTTTATAACCCCCTTTGAAAAATAAGATAGTATCACCAGTGAAATGAACTTAAGTGCACGTGTGAAAAGATTTAGGTCTTGTTATTGGGAATGCTTTTACTGACTACTAGGGAAATACTGTAAGCATCCACTATGTCTAATGAGGAATGAGAGTAGATGCTGGAAATACAGGCCTTCCAGGCTCTAAGGTTACCTTTCCCTAGGAAAAAGTAGGAAATAATATCTGAAGACACTCAGCCTGTAAAATCAGCAGGGTTCCACTAACAGTCAACAAAAAAAATTGCCATTCCTCCCCCAGGTTAAGAGCTGTTGTGTATTAGAACCTGGTGCTCCAAAAGCAGAGCAGCTGTTCTTTAGAAGTGCTCATGTGCCTATGGATAAATACACTCAGACAGGACCAGCCCAGAGGACGCCAGCAGCTGCCAACTTCAACAGTCAGGGTAACTCACTTTGTGCCTCCAGTATGAGGGAAGAATTTTAACACAAGCTCGTCCCCTCTATTCTGTTCATCCTTGCCTTGAGAGTGATCACCTCCCACACCCATAGGTTCAGCTGTAAAGAGAGAACGATTACTTCATTCACTAGAAAGTATTACTGGCCATTTCTTATAGAGGAATTTCTTATACTTTTGGGACAATTTTTCACCTTTTTTTTTCCTACTGTACCTGTATGATTTTTATATTTATTTTTTTTTTTTCACAAAAACATATGCATTCATTTTCCTGGAACAGCAGAGTTCTACCCAATAAGAACATTTTAGCAAATAAAAATCGGAAAGGTTTTTATAACTTTTTAAATGAAGAGTGTAATTTCCTACCATTTACTTATGTTCTTGTCCATGTAAAACTACTTATAGTTTGTATTTCTCTATTTGCCCAGGATCCTCATGACCATTACAACAGTCCCTGGAATTAGGAAAACTTCATATAAAAGCTTTCATTTTACCCTCAACTTTAACAATATGTTAAAGTTTTCTTTCTACATTTAGTCCGGTTTGGCTCCATCTCCTGCTCAGAGTTACAAACTACATCTTGTAATATTTATGCAAGATTAAAAACGCAAAACTTGGAAGTGCAATATTAACATCCATACTAATATTACACGGTACTTGAAGAATGCTTGCTAGAGATGAAAACTATATGAATGATTCAGCTGATAAGTTTCACGTATTGAGAATTATGAAAATGAACAGTTGAACACCTGTATCGTTCAGCAGTTACGTTAACACTGGTATTTCCCAGGTGACTTTCAAGCTTGCAGTAGAAAACACAGCCCCAGGTAGACAGCCAAAACCCAGTTGTGTTTCCCTGGAAGGACAAGCATGACAATAAAAATGAAAATTAAGTGGTAACATTCTCAAATTTCATGTTTCTGGATCATACCACCTGTGATTTTTTTTTTCCAGTGCACGAGGGCAGTAGAAGCTATACTCCTGATACTGACCCAGAATACAACCACCAGCCTTGTATTGCCCTGTTTCTGAGAAACAGCTACTAGAGCCACTATGCAGATCCTGCAGCCTATTATGTCTAAGCCCAGGCGCCCTGGGCATAAAAACTAGGCACACCGTGTGGCACCCAGGATTTCTACAATTTCTGGGACATCCTACAGTTCAGAACAAGTGTACGGTTTCACTGAATTCTGCCTTAAACTTCCAGGGGGAAAAAACAGTACACTGTGTCCTTGAGTTTCTTCACAGGTAACTCTCGACAAACATTATTTTTAAGACTCTAGGATGAATTTAAAGCACTGGCAGATAGAAAAGGCAACTTGTAAAGTAGGACATTGAGTGGACCAGATATAAACCATCACAAAAAACCCACAACACACACACACACCTGGGGGGGGCTATCACTCCGATCACTGCATTTTGCAACAGCTGCATCACATCCTCAGATTTATGCAGCGATCTGATGCAAATTATTAGGGGACAGACAGTAAAGAAAACTTTTCTGTTATTCCTGACATTAACCATGGCCAAAACAAGGTTGGGAAAAACCAGAAACCTCCTTTAGGTTGTACATACTGTCATTTTTTCAAAACAATTCTTTCTCCTCTGTACAAGGTCTTCCCTTAAAACAACCAAGGGAGATAATTCTGTTTTTCCTGTTTTCATCACTTCTCTCACACACAATTTATCTTCCACTACAGTGAGCTGGTATGGAGTTTGCTAAATAACCTACCTTACTCCACCCCTCTTTGAGGCCCTCTTCAATTCTAACTTTATCTTCTAACATAACAACCTAAGCTTGCTGTAGGGCATCCGCAGCACTACACAAAGGCTGTGCTTTGACACCTGGAAATTATTTGAGCCTTCCCCATTCCAGTCCCATGCATGCCAGCATTACTGGTAAAGCACTCACTCAGTGAACCACATTGAAGAATTGACGGCACTAAGATTTTCACTCCTGCAGTAGGTGGCTGCACAAGAGAGGCATCACAGCACTGAGAATGAGTGTGTGGGATGGAGTATCCTCACAGGAAAACAAGGTGTCAACTTAGAAAGTAACCTCTTTAGAAGTGCCACTTCTAAAGGACAGAATGTTTAGTAGACATTTAGTTTTAAACAAAAAATAAACCCCACCCTCCCAAACTTACCTTGAAGAGGGATTCCGACCATCTTGATAATGCCTAAGTTTTGTGCAAGTAGTTCTAAACCTTGGTCTTTAGCAGACAAGAAATTGAAGTGATAGCTAAAGGCTTGTCTATTCACCCTGCGTGGTATTCAGTTGTGTTTCCAATAATTTGCTAGCTACCTGTTTTCCCACTGTGCTTGAAATGCTAGACTCAACTCACAGGAAAATTCTTAACACAGCTGAAATTCAAGTTATTCAGCTGCATTTAGGCTCTATTATGCTGAGCACTGTACAAAAAACCCCACCTCTGCTCTACTAATCTACTTCCACTTTAACAAGATTATTTGATAAAATTCATTATCAGCCTTAGACGGATTTAGTGACACTTCTTAATAAGCACTGTAATTAGCTTCATGGCCTATGAACTACTTATCTCTTCCAAAATTCAAACTATCAACTGTCAAGTTGATGCCTTAGCAGTGGCAAGCCTGAGTCAGCTGGGAGTGCAGCCTGCTACTACCACAGACAAGTTATGTATCTGCCAGGCACAGATTACCGACACTTTAAGTGTGTCCTTACATGCACTGGATCAAAGAATATGAAACCAGTAACCTGAAGTCTGAATCTGTGGCTATGTTCTTCAGGTCCTTCCTCTGGACTTTGAACATACTTGTTTCACCTGTAATTCAGGAATGCTTTGCTCTGTAGCCACCCTAAATGCATATTCAGAGCTCTGTATGCAAAGGACAAATTTTAATTCCTCAGGGTTTTGAAATACAAAGTCTATTCGCCTGCTAAAAATGTTGGGAGCACTGGGGTTACTTTGGCTTCAACAGTTTCAGGTTTTGTACCCTACTCTCTCTTCACTGAGGAAAGTCTACTATGAAGCTAGTGACTCCCTAGGACTATAGAAAGCTTTGTTACATCACATAAAACATCCTCCTCCTCCTGGCTTAAGACTTACTGCAGGCAGCATCTCCTACACAGTTCATACCAGCTTTAGTATTCTTCTCTTACCCCGCTGTGTGCAGCAACTGTACGTACTTCTCAGCTCAGGAGATCTTTAATCAGTTCACACCCTTCTTCCCTGCACTTCCTGAAGTTAGTGGGGAGCAAGGCTGCTTGCAGATGAAAACCTATTACAGAGCTTTATTCTTCTGCTTTGCTGAGAGTGCCCTACAGAGTAAATGCAATATACTAAGTTTACTGTTTCTTGCTGTACAATTTAACATTACATAAGGTACTTTGAAGGTTATTTTATTTTTACATATATATGCTATTGTAAAAACAAGATCAGTTGTTGCTGCAACTGCTTTGATATCTAAGAAATATATGGCTCATAGTAAAACCTTAGGTTTTCCAGAATACCACATAAATTATTCAATACCACTTTGCCAAAAGGCTAGACAATATGAAGAGATTCACATTTTGACTGGTGACTGCCACTTGGCTCAAGTTATGTTGGTGTCTCAGGCTAAAGGGACACAATGGAGGAATTTTTACACTGGTCAGGGGAAAAAAAAAAGGCGGGGGGGGGGAGGGGGGGAATTGTGGACTGATTTGTCTTGTTACAGTTCCGTGGTGTTTTCAGACTTCTCCGTATCTTCTGATAATTACATTTTTTTCAGCTCAATAATCAGAATGCTATGTATTTGGACAAGCACAGATTTGGCGTGGTTTTCTGCTAGCATTGGAAATGTGCAAAAAAACCCCCACAACGTTGAAACAACAAAGGGGGAGTGGGGTGGGGGAGAAGTAAGAATGACTTGAAAGAATTGCTTTGTCTTATATTTCTGAAATATGCAGCTCCTACATGACCAAACAGTGTTTACTCCATCTCAGTGGAAACCTCTAAAGAGAGACAATATAAACAAAAAATTCAATGTATACCCGTTACAGCGATAAAACCAATCATTTTAATTGAAGCCATTAAAAAAAACCATGTGAGGCAATATAAATGATAAAGTTATACTTAAGAAGGAATAGCTAGCACTTTCTGAAAAGCTTTAAAACAGCAACAGACACTTTACAAAAGATTTGAGGGAGAGAGTAAAACTTCCGAACTACGGGTACTGTAGAAAGGTAACATTAACAATTATCTTATAAAATACAGCAACAGAGACAAAATGGATACTCAAGCTTCTTGAAACTAAGCCTTCTGGGGTCTTGGTTAAAACGTATGTTCAAAAACTATTTTAAACAAGGACTAAATACTTGTATTTTAAAATTTACAGGTCCCTAGCAATAAACATAGCACTATACGCATCTTCCAAACAAGCAGTAAGTACAGTTTTGTTTAGCCATGCGTAGTGTCATCTTCTACAAAGTCTTTGGCCATTTCTGCTGTGATCACATCAATATGACTAACCTGGTGGAAAAAAAGAAGTATACAATCATTACAGTATTCCCTGCAGAACAAAACAGACTTATTTCTGAAGGCTCCAGCAGTCAGCAACAGGCCTATAAGCAATTTCTAATTTCCTTTAAAGAACATGACAAGGGACATCTATAGATATCACAATTCTTTTGGGGGAAGGAGAAAACTTTTACACAAGACTGTAATATAACTAGAAATCTATGACTGAAATAAGATTGATTCACTTTGAACTCTTAAGCCTCAAATGCACGACTTGATAAGGTTCTCAGTAAATGTTGTTAACTAAAACATTGTTTACCTTGTTTCTGAATTTTACACCATAGAACTTGTCAGCTGACTCAAGCAGTTCAGGTCTAAATGTTGTTGTAATAAACTGAGCATGTTCAGCTAGTTCCATAATCATATCTAAAAAAGAACACAGGAATTATTCATTAATGTAATCTTCTCAATAACACAGGACACGTTTTAATATGAGACAGGCAAAGAGTTTGCTATTCCTTATTCAAAATGAGATTTTGGTCAATAAAAAAACCCACACCCACAAATCAATAAAAGGATCCATACCAGGTTTTTATCTATTATAATTAGTTTCACTATCAACTCTGACAAATGCAGCCACTCAGCAAAATCAGTGGGTTATCAGAACTCTGAAGAAAGACAGAGTAAGTAATTTTCCAACAACGCAATGAGTCAGAAGTTACTTTTAAAAAAAATCAAACTACACTTCAAAACAGGACTATCTCTACCACACTGAAGTGTAGTAGACACCCCCTTTAGACGCAGTAGATAACACAGCTTCTACCTAAAATCAAGTTCAGGAAAGCTTCAGGAAACACAATGTTAAATTCTAACACACATGTTGGGATATTCAAAAATGTGCTTTTATGATTAAAAGCTTTTGTCTTAAACATCAGGGATGAGAAGACAGACTATCACCTTCAACCACAATGAAGATAAATAAAGGCAGACAGTTACCCGAAACAGCTTTTCTGTGCTGAGCATCCAAGGCTTGGTCAATTTCATCAAACAAGTAAAATGGAGCTGGATCAC
The DNA here is from genome assembly GCF_023638135.1 of Falco biarmicus. NCBI lineage: Eukaryota > Metazoa > Chordata > Aves > Falconiformes > Falconidae > Falco > Falco biarmicus. The sequence continues at coordinate 23,194,548 of NC_079296.1, forward strand.
ATTTCTGGATAGCAAATATCAGGGCTAGGGCCACTAAAGATTTCTGTCCACCTGAAAGTTGCTGCATTTCTCTCATTTCACCCTGCTTTCCTGTGAACGATACCTAAGAAAACAATGCCACAGTAAAATGATTTCAAAATATTAAATCACAACATCACTTGCTATTAAGTAAACAGGACCAAGTAAAACACTGTTTTTATAAAAAATAATTAAAAGATAATCTAGGAGTACTGAAACACAAATAATTTTCTTTACCCTTATGCCAACTCCAGTGAATTGGTCTACAGATGGAACACTGCTCTGGGATCCAGATCCCCTTTCACTCTCGGTGCTGCCTTCACCTTCATCCTGGGACTGACTGCCCTCCACATCTCCCTTCTTCATCACTAATGTAGCCTTGCCACCAGGGACTAACTTCTGGAATACTTCACTGAAATTTTTTGACACCTGAAAAAGAAAGTCAATACACCAGGTCATTTTCACATAGTGAAATCAAATGAAGCAAAGCTGTTGTCTGTTGGTTTTTTTGTTTTGTTGGGGTTTTTTTTTGGTTGGTGTGTTTGGTTTTTTTTTTTTGGTTTTTTTTTTTTTTTTTTAACACAACCACACTAAGTATCTGCTTCAAACTGGAGATCCCCATTCATGTGATAAACATGCTATACAGAGCCACCTAAAACACCTAAGCCAACTGTTCTTGTAGTGTGAATATATTCACAAATTTTTTTCAAGGAAATGATAGAACTAAAACATAAAAAAAAGCAGCAAAAGCAAGTATGATTTATTTCAGTAAACTTCAGATGAGATCTCAGCTAAGCAAATGACCTTTTAAGAGAAGACTTTGCACACTTCACAATGAAAACCTTTTGTTAACATTAGGAATTACTTTCACCAAATCTGGAAAACTGATTTGGTGAAGTTTTTTTACTAGACATTTCCCAGTTTGTACGTAGTACAAAGATTCACCAGAAAGGAAGTCTTTTAAGAGGTTTAAAGCAAAGCTAGAGTTGTAATAACAACCAAGATCAGCACCTATTTAAAATGCTAGTCTATTTCTTTGTCAGTATTTAAAAAAAACCAAAACCCACAAACCTCAATATACTGTCTTCTGTTATTATAGAATAGATGTACTTAGTATCTGCTTCTTCCCATATAGCTGCTACATAATGGGACAATTTGATTTCAGTACCAGTGTCTTTACAATTGTTGCCACTTTGTTACCTGCTTGAAAGTCAGCTGAATGGCCTCATATTTCCTGAGCTCAAGGACATTCATCAGCTCCATGATGGATTTGTAGCCCCTGTCCAGTTCCTCTTGTCTTTTTATCAGTTTTTCCTTCTGCTCTGAGAAATTCACAAACTGATCTAAAGCTTTTTTATTAACATGACTGTATTTCTTCAGTTCCGTATTGCACTGCTCCAGTTTGCGGAATAACTGTAAATGGAAAATAATACTGTATTAAAGCGGTTTGCAATTCCAGCCACATTTGACACTCAAGACACTAATATTTCAGGTCGTGAAACCAATCACACTTATTACCTGCTTTAAACTTAAAGTCTGATATTTTTCAAAAGCCTCCTGTGGAAGTGAACCCAACTCCCGAATTTTCTTCATACATTCCTCTTTCTTCTTAAGGAGCATGCCTTGCCTGTTAGTCATTTTTTCAAGTTCTTTTGTATCATGGTTAATGGCATCCATATGCTCCTTCTCCATGTTCTTCCAGCGTTCCATGCTCTTTTGAAGCTCTTTAATTCCTGCTTCTGTTTTGTCAATAGAATTATCCAGATCTGAGATAGGGTGAAAGCACAAAACCCAAAGTGGTAAGACTTACGTGCCTGCATAAAATCAGCAATTACCCAATGAAGTATTTATGAAACAAAAAGATAATCTAAAGAAAGATCTATTAAGTAGTAGAAAGTTAATAAGCTGAAAATCCTTCTCTCTTCTTCCCCATGAGTATATGAATTAAAACAACCCTAACATATATACTAAGGTCGTTTTGTTAAAAGTTTAGAAAGAGAAGCAAAAAAAAAGTTTGAGCCATACAGCTGGTATTTCCTATTTGACAGCAACTTGGTTCTAGATAGGTTAGACAAAATTCAAGAACAACTAAACAAGATCACGCTTGTATGAATATTGCTTCAAAAGTACTATGCTCTGAAGCCAGAAGTCTGTTATAACCAACACATCCTTATTGGTATTACAGTGTCAGTTGTGGATGCTTTCTTTTATGTATAACATGCACAAAATCTTGTTTCACTTGTCTTTTGAAGTTCAAAAAAAATCCATTACACACCAACTACTATAGTGTATTTGAAACTAACGATTACTTCTCATATTATAGTCTATTTCTCAACCAAAATATGGTATATGTGAACTCCCAAAACCATGGAGAACTTTCTTTCCAAAAACCGATGCTACCAACCATCTGACCGTGCCAGTGTATCTTTCACTCGTTTGTTGATAGCCTCAAGTTCCGATGTCGTGGCAGTAAGAACTGTGCCACCTTCTGTTTCTCGAAGCTCATTCAGTTCCTATCAGACAAAGGAAATGCCACTAAGCTTCAGCATGGAGGGCAACAAAAGTGTAAGTCAGACAAACAAGTTATCTTCTGCTACTCTACATATAACCGCATTAAATATTTTAGTAAAGGTTTAGAGAATAGTCAGTTTTCAAACAAATCTGTAATTACAATGGTCCTGTTTATACATACACTGTGAATTTAGAGTAAGATTTGTCAAAAGTTACATGCCTAAAATACTGTGCTGAAATTTAAGTAAGACACTTCGCTGTATAAAGGGAAGCAAAACCCACCACAGATAATGCAGGGTAATGAGTATTTATCAAATTACTAACACATGAAAGCCCTGGAAATAAGTCAGAAACAGACGGCAAAAGTAAATTTAAGAGAAAATCTTTACTTGTTCCACTTGGTCCAAGCGTTTTCTTAGATTCTCATTGAGATATGTTTCAACTCTTGTGATAATGCCTTCTAGTTTAATCCTCTCATTCAAAAGCTGTCTGTTTTCCTGGAGACAAAAAAAAAATATTTATGTTAATTGCCCTGGCTGACTCCTAAACAACTATTTTTTTACCTTGTTAAAAAAAAAAAAAAGACAAAAAGACCCCACTTCACACAATTCTGAGCATTAAAATATCACACAATTTTTCAGACTGTTGCTTTAATTTTAACAGGTAGAAGGAACCAAATGGTAAGCATTTTTGCAGCCATCTACTGTAAAAGTCAACCATACAAATCAGCAGATTTCTTAAACTGTATAGCACCTGAATTCAATTCTTAAACCCAGAAGAGCTTTAGAGAGTCTACTTACAAGGTAGTGGTTTTCTAACAATATGGGCATCTACTACGTGCTTAAAGGCATTGTTTTACTTTCCCACACTGTACATCATTCCTTTCAGGTAACTACTTGTACTTAGTATTGTACGTCCAACTGCAGCAGCAAGGAAACTGATTATTCCAACAGAAATAGCCATAATTCTCACACAATACAGCTGGTAAAATTCACCCAGCATTTGAGAAAAGCATGCAAATACACCTTGCAGATAAAAAAACTCTAAACATGCCTGCCTACTGCTGATGAAACTACTTTAATAACATTATATTCATATGTGACTTTTCATACAAAAGGACAAAAATAAGTTTATTGGAAAGGTACCACATTTAATAGCAAGACGTTTTCATTTCCTTACTTGCTGTAGTTGTCGAATTTCATCATTAAGAGCATCCACACGTTTCTGATCTTCAAGACTGAGTTGAGACAACAAATCAGTCCCCAGTTCTGCTTTTAATGATTCTCTAGTTGACTCCATAGCATGTAAACTTGCCTCCAAGCTCTGCAAACTGCGTTGCTATGGAACAGATATTACACAATCATTCAAACAATCTGTAGATTTGTATGAATTTAACTTTTCTGTTTACATGAACATATTTGTGTATCATATCTCTATTTTATCTCTTCCTATTTCATATTACGATGTTAACCACAGAGGAATGCAAGTTTATCAGTAATATTAATAAAACATTTAATATAAAGCCAGTAACAGCTTTCAATATCCCCATACTATACCTTAGGCATAAATGTCTTTTCAGATTGCTGCCTTTTCTCCTTCAGCATTTTCATCTCTGACAAAATACTGTCTCGAGAGGCTTTGAACTTCCTCTGCTGTGTCTCAATTTGCTGCATTTGGTTCATTAGCTGGTCAATCTCATTATTAATCCATACTGTGGGCTAAGGAATACTTTGTCCTTGTTTTAAAAGGCATTTTATACCTACTAGTACCTTCCACATTTTATTCCATTTGGCATGTTCCTGCAAAACCAAACTATTCATTTGTACAGGAGAAATCAAGAACCATCAAAAAAAGTAACTTGAGAACCCTTATCAACACCAAAAACAAACAAGGAAAGGTCCATTTAACTGTAAATTTTACAACACAGCACTCTGAACACAGGGATATGTCTGAATATGTAAGAAAAATTCAGATCTTACAAAATACAGAAAAGCAGGTGTTCTATTTAAAAAAAAAAAAAAGACATTAGAACAATACAATTATCCCTTACCCAGTTCTGAGGCAAACAGTGTAACTGGTTTGTGGCAATTTTGATGTAGTGGCTTAGGTCATGGTGCAGAGCTTGTGCAAGATTCCACTTTGATTTATGTTCAATTACTAACAGCATGTTACTCCCACTACAATGCATATTTTAACATGACATCAACTTAAATGCCCTAAAAATTAATTCCCCTAAGCAGAGGTTACAGTAAAACGTTTCACTATATACTTATAAACATTTCAGGAAAACCAAATGAGCTACGGAACAGGAAGTTAGCAGGAATGTGTACTTTACTTTCAGAGTAACTGAAGTTTGCTTGTGTTATGTTCTAAAAGTTGCTGTCAGACTGCTGTAATAGCTCTTTAATTACAGTCACTGTTCTACCACAGCTGAAGGGTATGCCACAGAGCACCCTACTTGCATCCTCTGCAGATGCCGCCTCAAAAAGAAACCCAGGGCTAAAGACTTCAGCTTAAATAATAGCAAGAAAGATTTTTCAATTCCAAAATAGTAGTCCTGGTTAAAAATTAAGTTATACTAAAACCAAAGGGTCTAACGGGTAATTGGTGAATTTAACTACAAGCAGCAAGAATTCCAGCTGCCATTCCTAGTTACAAAAAACCGGGTACCTGTACAACATGCACTGGGACTAGTTAAATTACTTTCTGCACAAATCCTTTTAATATCATACACCTACGTATCTGTAGGTTAAAAAAAGACCCAAGGAAGGAGAAAATGAATAAACACTTAATTGTAGATACACAAAATGCATCCTGTACATTGCCTACAGGTAACAAACAAGAAAGGTGAAAGACACTCATTATTGCTGAGGCACATAAAGCCAGGTGGCAAATTCGGTCTATGTTTAACAGACCATTTTGACGTTCTTCTACTGACTTACCAAGACATAGGTACATACTTTTAAAGTTCTGTTAATCAGCTGTGGATCTAAGCATAGGCTTCAGTCTTCTGCTTATCTGCTGCCCCAAAAATGTCTCTAATGCACTGCTGCAGGCCAAAAAACAACTGGGTTCAGTTCAAAGGACAGAACGACATAGATAATGGAGAAGAAAATTGTATAAGCCTCCCTTGCTCCTGAATTCTAGATATTGGATCTCGAAAGGACACTGTAGCATTAAAGGGGTTAGAGAAAAAGGTGAGAGTTACTTGAATTTTGTACAATGAGACTGGAAGACCAAACTGTCAAGCAACTTGAAGCTTAATGATATTATAATCGTCTCCATCTCCTCCCCACAGCAGAAGTGGACCATGTAACACACCAATTCAGGACACAAGTACTAAAAATATAATACAAGTCAGAAGAAACAGTGAAGATTAACACAGATAACAAGAATATCTGGTTATACCAGTTACTACACAAACTCTAGAAGGAATAGAAAGCCTCATAATGTGGGGTTTAGCCTCATCTCTAAGCTGTAAAGGTCAAGACAAAATTTTAACAGGGACAGATTACTAAAGCTCCTTTTTCCTGAGGTCTACAGAGCCAGCCACTCTCTGAAGTGACCTACTGGACAAGGTGTGCTTCAATTACTATTTTCCAGTCAGGTCTTCCCAGTATGGAAGTTCTACCAAAAAATTAACAGTAGTATACAAACTATTTCTTAACTAGCTGCATTGATCTAAAAATATTTTTTTTTAAAAAAGAATACAATTCAGGCATTTAAACAATGGGTATATTTTAAAATCTGTTTTCAGTGGCTGTACACCAATTTTCACATGCAGGGTTTTTGTTTATTTCTGTTTTACCATTAAATTCTTTGTTATTAAAACCTCTACAGTAACATATAAAACCAGGTTGCATAAGCAATGGTCAAAATGCCACAGCTAATATGTAACATTGACAAGTTAGTCTCCTGTTTCTTTTCTTACTGCAATCACAAAACAAAAGCTTTGTCACCACACAACCTTTCCCCAGGAACAACAAAAGGATATTTTCAATGTTTCTCCGTAAGTTTTCATTGAGCTTTGCTTCAAGTTCACCAAGTTCTTCTTCTGCCTTTCTAACATCTTTTTGCAATTCAAGTCGAGACTTCCTTGTGTCGTAATAACCTCCAGTCAAAGCACCACGATGGCTGACTTGATCACCTAAGAACATAACAGAATGAGATGAACAAAACTGCATGCCATATGCTCTCCATTAATGTTCAGAGCAGTTTCTACAACACAACTTAACAGACTAACTAGAATATTTAAACTAACCTACAGAAGCACTGCAACATTATCAGGAATCACATATGTATATTTACAGTAACTAGGGAAATGTTTATTTCTGTATTCAACGTAAAGTGCATTTCCTTTCTCAAGAACAACAAAGACTGCTATGGTCTCCTTCAAGCATTAGCTGAGATTTTTTTTTGTTTCTGATTAACAGCTGAAACCACGCAGCTTAAAGGGAAAAAAAAATACATTAATGAAAAATGCAATACTTAGCACTACCCATTTAAGAAACAAAATCTTAGATCTTCTGAGGGAGAAAACAAAAGAGAAGCTGAGTAATTAGCAGCATCTGTGGCTCGTAGAGTATACTGTTACTGAAAAAATTAATCATTTCCTCCTCAGACATCCTTAGGAATTTTGTCAGATTGACTTTAAGAAACAAAAAGACAACAATAAGCCTGAAGGGAATCTGTCCTCCAAGAAAAGACAAATGACAAGAGTTATGTATTATTTCAGAGAACATAACCTGTAAATATGTCTGGTACACAGATGAATTCACCTTGCACTTTTCAGTCATTAAGGCCATAAACTAATGTTTAGGGTGTGAATCTAAGTTTGTGGAAAAACACCATAAATACTCCATGAAAACATCCTGTTAAACTGGATGAATCAAATAATCTACTTTACAATTCTCAGGATGGAGACACACAGCTACCAACTTTTAGATCAAACAAAAATTCAACAGTTCGCGAAGAAATCCTGTATTTTTAAGCACTAGACTTAACTGAAGTGCAACTTTGTACATCTCTGTCAAGTACACTATTATTTAAAATAATCTTATTTTGACAATACTAACAGACCATGTTTAATGAGCTTCACATTCCAGGGATCCTATTTTTACAGTAAGTAATTTATAAGAATCCAATATTTACCTTCCAGAGTAATACAATCCATAGTGAAAGCTCTGGCCAGCTGGGTAGACACTTCCATGCTACGACAAATTAGAGTCTTTCCAAAAACATGTTTGAAAGCTTTGTCAAATCTTGGATTGTATCTCAGTTTACTGATCATAGGAATTGCATCCTGAAGCGACAGTTATTTTAATAAGAACATATTGATATAAATACAGCAAGTATATTGCAACTACTTCATATGCAGAATTCAAGAGTGCCTTGGAAAAAAACTACCATCAAGAGTAAAACCAGAATACACTCTACCCTCGTAACAAGAATTTCTAAAAGTTTAGCATATCTCAAAATTCACCGAATATTAACGTTGGCTTCACAATCAATAAACTCCTAGAATGAAGACTTCTGGAGCTGTGTATATCGTTATTTACATACAGGATGTCAAACCCTGAACTCAAAGCACAATATTGTGAACGATACTTGAAGTAAACAGCTGTCAGTTGGTAGAAGGATGACACACTGACTGAACGTTCCCAAGACAAACACATAAACACTCTACGGAAATCAAGTACAAGATTTTGCAATTCTAGCTTTTAACAGCTAGGCTTGAGTCTTAAGGCAACTTAAGAGTCTGCCAGGAATCTCACCCAAGTATTAAACTGCTACTGAAACAAGCTGACTAATTATCATATATTTGCATTATAATTTTTTTCCTCAAAAAAAATTTTATTCTTTTCTGCAGAAAGCAGGATGCAAACATTAACAGTTTTACTAGTAAAGCCCCCCCCCCCCCCCAAATAAGCATGCAAGGAGTCCTGTTTATTTCTATTTATTGTTTCCTATGTTTATCTGAAGAAAAAAAAGAGAAAAAACTAATTTTAACGAACTTATTCTACCATGATTATTGCAGGAAGAAGTTAACATTCACACCATTAGGTCACTACTAAAATTTCAAGTAAGAACATAGGCTTTCTTGAAATGTATTTCAGAACTATTTTTTAAGTGGTTGTCACTGAACATTTATTTATGCATTTTTAAACATAAAGGCACAACTCATTTCCAGTAACTTTGAGAAACTGTTTGCAGCGGTAACATGGCTCTTTAGCTTTTGTCCATGGCAGCACTTCAACTTAAAGAATTACAATTCAGTAATCCAGGCAATTATTACCAGTTTACAATAAAATTGTATCAACTATTTACTTGTAAGGTGAAGGCAAATACCTGGTAGGAGAATATCTTCCTGTAGCAGGTTTTTTATGCTGAGACACATACATTAGAAGTAGTATTTAACTGCAGACATTCAACAGCAAAGGAAGTGGTGGGCCATAAGCAATATACACAAACAATTCAGAGTATGAGACTTTGTAATTATGAAGTAGAGGAAGGCTCAACAGGAACTCCAACTCACGTTAGTCTCAGGATAAGCAGTATCTCTAACATCCAGCTTGTTCAGAGGGAGGAAAGTGACTTCTCCAGGAAGGTTCATTTTGTTAAATTCCATTAGGATCTTTGTACTGACCTCATCAGAATCCACAATGTGATAAAACAACCTAATTAACAAGTCCAACAAATAAGCAAAACTTTATTGTGCTAAAAGGACTAGCTTATCTGCACAGGAACAGTAAGCATGCAGGTACCACTAAATAATGTTATCAATATAAAACTGCGTCACATTTTCTGTTCAAGTCTCTGCCTCAGAATACGCAAGTAGATACACTCCATTCACTTTCATTAAAATGGGATCAGCCAAGAATTTTGTATTCCACCTTCCAGTCACAAAAGCAGCTCAATGTGCATTCAGTGTTATTGTATACACAGCCTTTTTTGGTTCAGCTGCAAACCTGTGCCTTCCATACCGTTTCAATATACCATGTTCAGCCCCCTGCATGGATTCACAAGGTTGTGTCTCTGTACACAACCAGAGACCACACCTATCTGCCTGTGCATGACTGGGAGCAAGCATCAGAGGGACTGAAATAAGTCATCTTTCTTTTGCAAACTGAACTACAGTACGCTTGTTTCTGCTTTTTTCCAAACTAGGTGGGAGGGGGCACAACAGGGTTCAGAGACCTGTGAAGTACTTTGAAGAGACAGCCTTGTTCACAGACGCACAAATGTTTCAGATGAGGGACTAGATCAAATTGTGGTAGCAATCAACATTTTTATGTGACAGTTTGCAAGATCACCCCTGTCCTCTTTCCTGCCCTTATGCCACTATCTACATTTCATTAGAAAAAGAATTTGTATGACTACTCACAAATTTGAACAGGGGAGTGATCACACAAAAAGATAATCTAAATTAATTTGAAGTATCAGATGCTGCAAGAAGTGCTGTATCACCCAGCAGGCACTTAGTTCTAGAACACACATTACACAGACTCATTAACACTCAACACCTTTTCAGATAGCTTTTAAACAGTAGTTTTTGACAGTTTAGAGACCATCGCCACCCATGTGATTTTCTAGCATTAAGTGAAATAATTCTTATTGTTACCATTAAAACATCACATTGCTTACTGTAGAATTCTCCACACTGGAAGATGCCATTCACTTTATTCGATATAGCTCAGCCTCACCACCAATCCTGGTGTCAGGAGTGTGGGTCTGGGTCTGTCGTTTTGTTTTGTTTTGGGTGGGGTGGATGTCTTTGTGTGGTTTTGGTTTAGGGTTTTTTTTAGACAAGATCAAGGGCAGCTAGGATTAATTTTGAAATAGTCAAAATTCTTCTTAGTTCCTTCTCAAAGGAGTAGCAGTTTGATCATGCTGTATAGAAGGCACTTTGACAAAGAAAGGGTGAGAACTCAAGTTCAAAAGAACAAAACTTTCAGTAACAGGCACCAACAAATAAATTGTAACACTCAGCTGCTTTAACTTAAGTAAAAATAAAGAGCACATAATTACCTGTTGCCTGCAGTAACTTCAACACAGGTGTAGAAAGCTGGTTCACATTCAAAGTTATTCATCACAATGCCATGATAGCCATTTAGAACATGCTGGTTTATGCCTTTTCGACGGAAGTGCTCCAAAACTTTGTTTATGCTGTCTATACCATTCAAAATGGCCTGTTAAAATATAACTCATTATTGTACTGCAATTAAGATTTACAAGTATACCAATTTTACCTTTAACTTTGTGAAAAGGTCACCTTTTTTGCCAAGTTCCTGCTAACTAACCTACAGCTCTAACAGAACATACCTAAATATTTGAGTCTGCCACTTTTAAGGTTCTTAGGTGTTTGGTTTTTTTTTAAAAAAAAGCAAAAATATGTCAGAAGAAATTTTAAAGTATTCTATTTCTACCTGGTCTCCTTACCTCTCCTCTATTAACTTGAGCTTACAAAACTGATTTCCAAGTAGTTCTAGAGCTATAAATAATTGAAGGATTTACCTTGCAAATATTATTTTTCCATCTTAATTATGACACTTCTTTTGGTTATGGTCTTACTGTAACGGCTGTATCTTTCAGATATGACTACAACTTGTCCTTTAAGAATGAAAAGAAAAACCTCCACATGGAATTCTCAAATACAGGGTATCTTACCTTTCCTGTTGCTGCTCTGAGAAGCTGCTGTTTCTTTTCTAAATCCTCCCGCTTTGCTGCAAGAGCTTGTTGTTCTGCATTCTCTTCTCTCCATAAGTAACTACAGAAGAAAAAAATTTGAAGTATTTTCAGTGTGAATGAAGTTTGAAAATGTTTTAAAATTATTATTGTTCTCAAAGACTGATAATTTTAGCAGGAAGGCAAAGTGCAGAGTTCATACATGGCTATATTTAAAAAAACATACCTAACAAGCCATGTTAACAACTACACAGTTGGGGTCCTTCACATTAAGTGAGATTCAGACATATTTCAATTAATTACTAACTTTCTTTCGCTCTGTAGTTCATCCTTTTTATTTTTCACTTCATAGTATTTTCTGTCCAGTTCTTCAACACGAGCCTTCACTTCATTAAGATCCTGGTCCAGTTTCTAACACAAAAAAGAAGAACAGTAAGAAACTACAAGTCTCTACGTACAAAACTTTCTTTTATTCAATACCAAATACTTAAAATTCAGAAACAATTCCTACAAGTGTTTTAACCGATTTACAACAAATTGTAGAAACACTTAAAATACATACATCTTTAAGGGAGCAGTAGTAAGGTAAAATTTATCAAGTAGACTGCAAGGCAGGCACTGACTTGAAATGTGCACCTGATTATTACAGTGAAATGGCTCACTAAGTCACGGTAAGAAACTGAATCAAACTCTTAACTACCATACACATAACTAAGGGTAATCATGCTCTGAAGCAACATTTGTGATAAGAACACACACACCAGTCTTGTATATCATGCCATACTGCTGTTAGTCTGTCATGGTTTCAGCTGGGATTAAGTTAATTTTCTTCTTAGTAGCTAGTACAGTGCTCTATTTTGGCTCTGAAAAATCTTAGCCTGTTCTCCAGCAGTACTCATACTTTAACACGGCTGCTATCAACAGCATGCTTGTAAGCCAATGTGCAGACATGATCCCCTTGCTCACTGAACACTTGCCATTTTCAAAGCAAGGGCTTTGAAAAGCACTTTTCAGGGCTAGCACTCAGATAATGGTTTTATAGTTACCTATAACTATACTAGTTACAGTTAGAGAACTAGCTGTGTTCCCAAAACACAGCCAAGTTTTTGCAATCTAACTTTGCAAGCTATCCATCACATTCACCCAAGACACCCCGCTTCTGAACAAAAAGCTATACAACTCCTAGCCTAAGCATAAATCAACCCTCCTTTAATGAGAAACAGGAAACCAAGACATGTTTTTAAAAGGAATCAAAGGCCATCTCAAAATTTAACCTCTTCAATGCTACGTAATTCCTATTGAGCAGTAGAATACACTTAGTCAGCAGTAAAAGTAATTTCTTTCATTCACCAATCCAGAGAATCATTACTTTGCTAACATTGGCCCCATCCAAGCAGTATTTTAGTAGAACACCATTGCCTTTGTATAACTACATTTCTAGACTTTGTCAAACTGATGCTCAGATTCAGTAGATATATCACACAACAACCAAGAACACTGTCTATCAGCACATGCAGGGTAGCAGGACTGGCACTGCATGCTCTCCCACTAATCCAGAGGTTTTCACTCCTGTAGCTCCTAGCAGGAGTGGTAGTTTTTGATTATACTGCTGTATTTGCAGTGTAAGAGCTGTTTCTGAATGGAAATTGAAAATCTAAAAAAAGTTATGCAAATAATACTGACACAGATTAATCTTCTAACATGGACAGGTATGAAACTTCTAACCATCTGTAAGTGTGATGCAAAGGTACAGTGCTTGCAGAACAGTTTAAAAGATCCTCTGTTTAGGGCAAGTAAGAGAAGAGTGAAAGCCACCAAACACAGACCTCAGTAATATCTAACGAATTGTTAGCTACATGAAATACCTATGTTGAACACAGCCAAGAGCAAGGCAGACCTACATCTCCTCCTGATAACTCGGGCCAAACACTCTGCAGAAATGTCATGGTTTAACCCAGCCAGCCACTAAGCACCACACAGCTGCTTACCCACTCCCCCACCACCACAGAGGGATGGGGAAGAGATTCAGGAAAAAAGGTAAAATTTATGAGTTGAGAGAAGACCAATATGAAGAAACTGAAGTGTCCTTGACTTAGTATAAACATTACTTTCCAACAACTAAAACATCAGTGTGTTATCAACATTCTCATACTAGACACAGAACACAGCACTGTACCAGCTACTGAGAAGAAAACTAACTCTATCCCAGCTGAAACCAGGACAGGAAAGTACTAGAAGGGAAGTCAAAATACATAATGAAGTCAGATGTAGTGCTAGAGGGAGTTTATCTGCAGATGCTTTCGATAACATGTTTTTCAGAAGACCACACCCAAAAAGAACCCTTTCTTATAAACAGGCACTGAAGTTTAACTGCCCAAGATTGTTTAACCCTTCTCTCAAAAATACTGAGAAATAATAAGCTAAAAACTTACACTGTATTGTTCCAAGTTTTTCTCCTTATTTGCCTCTGTATCCTCTAAATCCTTGTGTATAGCTGCAATCTGCCGTTTCTTGTCATTGATGGCTTGATCTAAAGACTTCAGTTCTTTTTTTATCCACTTATCCCTTTCTTCTTTGGAAGTAAACTGGCTTCCTCGACCTTGTTTTGCATAAAGATCTGTCCTTTCCTGTGTAGCCTGTGCAAGCCTATTTTGAGAAGGGAAAGACATGCTGTATTGTACAGAAATCTTGAATTTATTAAGGGCAAGCATTAAGAATTACCATGAGAGATTTTGGAAAACATCAAACCAGGCTCAAAAATAAGCCCTAAATCAGTAACAAAGACGACGATCATGTTATAAACCATGAAGTCACTCAGAAGACTTCACAAGAAGTAATAATAGCCCACAAGTGGTTAAGCTCAAAAATTAATTTCACTGAATACTGTTCCCACCACCCACCCCCAACATAAAGGAGGTTTTTACAGATCATCTGTAAGTACATATAGCTACTCCATCCTCAAACAGCAAGCACAACTCAGTTAATTGCACACTTGGATAGTACTGATAGTATCCTGGTTAGTTTTATTTCAGGTTTTGGGTTTTTTTTAAATGCTTTGACTCCCCATTGCAGAATGCCACAGACCTAGCAATTCCCCTCTCTTCTTTTTCTTTTACACTGTTGAATTTCGGCTCCGTTTCTGCTAATTCTTTCTGCTTCTCCTCAATTTTCTCAAGAAGCTTTTGCCTCTCTTTTAACAGTCTTTTCTGGAAATCAAACAAAGCAGTATTTAAAAGTCAGGTATTATCATAACTGTATTACTAGATAAATACAGACTTCTAAAGAATAATTTAATTGTAAGATTGCAAGATGCCATTGCTTATCCAATACTATGCAGTTGCAACACTTAACAGAAGTGAATTCAGTTCCAATCAGGACAGCAAAGAGATGAAACGAAGCATTCTCAAGAAGCTAAACTATGCAAGCGAAGAACATCTGCATGGGCCAAACAAGCAGGTTCAAGTTAGTGTTACAAACAAACCCCTCCTTCCCAATACCTGTAGCAATTAAGATCAAGAATTATAGGTGCCTGTTCTTGCAACATGCAGAACAATAAATAAAGGATCATAACACAGGTGTCTAGGGGATGTAAACACAGACATCACAAAAACCTAAGAAAATAACGAAAGGCCACATAGTCCAAAGCAAAAACTTCACCGTACAAGTATACTACCATCTGCCAATGACATTTTAAAGACTTCACCGCTGTTACGTACCCTTTGTTCACTGTTGCCAGCTAATTCATCCTGCAGGTCTTTAGCCTTTAGCTCCAATTTAGTCCTCTGTTTAATCTGCTCCTGTCTTTCAGCACTAAGTTGTTCCTTCTCTTCTTTCATAGCCGAAATCTTTGTCTTCAGTTCTCGAACTTGTCGTTCTATTTCCTATGCAAATTTAATTATGTAGTACCTTAAACACTGCATACACATTTCAGTATCTATCAAAACTCACAAGATTATTATTATGCAGATCAAGATACAATGAAACTGTGAAAACCTTCTGTTTCCCAACAGGATGAAAACATTTAATACAATTTAACACTGTTTTAGAACCACCTCCACCCCCCACCCTGCAAAAAAACAAACCCCACAAAGCAAAACAGACCTCTGGACAGTGCCTTGTTAAGAAGTATTTTTACCTCCATTTTATCTCTAGCATCTTGCTGGGCATCTCTCAGCTGCCTAGATTTCTCTCCACTTGTCTCTCGTTTGGCAGAAAGCTGTACAGAAACATCACCAATAGCTTAAGTAGCAAGATTCTGGTTTAGAAGTAGTTCCAGAAAGAAAATAATCTGTTAGATTAGTGAAGAACATTGACAGGATTCTATCAAGGAATGCAAGGACATGTCTGAAAAAAGCAAATAAACTGCTCATGAGATCATGTTATATTTTGTATTAGCCAAGACATTTTACCTCATCAAGCTTAGCTCGTGTTTCATTAAGCTCCTGATTATAAATGGTGTATTCTAACGCTCTCCTCATTTTATCCCATTTCTGATACTGAGCCAGCTCTTCTTTCTCCTCTTCTAGGGTATGCAGTCGCTCTTCAATGTATTTCAACAACTCATTGATCTTCTCTCGCTTGCCCTCTTAGAAAAGATGACAAACAATGTAATACATTCCCTCATCTTTAAAGCTAATGAATCTCCTCCAGTGATTAACAATTTGTCAACAGTTATGAAATGTGAAAAGCAGAACCTGTGTCCAGAAGTTCCCCAAAAAAACCAACCATCCTTATAGCAGAACTGTTGATACTAGCTATGTAAAGCAACACAAGCAGATACTCTCTTGGCTCAGAAGCTTAAAATAATTACAGACTATACTACATAAACTTTACTGTTTGCATAGCAGTAGGTATCCTGATTTTCTGATAGCTGCCAGCTAACATTCATGTTTTGAACAGCACAAACATCCCTTTTAGTCTAGCTAAAAAGTTTAATTACTCAAAGCACACATTAAGTCACTTATTAAACCTTTTCAGACATTTAAAATTCAAGGAGGAGATACTGATGACAAACAGTTGAAGGAGGAATGCAAAATAATCCAAGGAACTGGTAAGGCTAACAGAATACAGACACGGTGACTCTGAAGAGTCAATGGTGTGGAACTAGGATAAGGAAAACATTTGCAGATTCACTAATTGCTGAGAAAAACTACCTGAAAGGAACCTATCCTCATTATAATATAATAATAGCAAAAGTAACTCCCCTTGAAGCAGAAACTTTGAAAAGGTAGCCCCACCCCACCTCTGGAGCATGTGTATTGTATGTAGTATTATGTGAAAAATCTTAGCCAATCATGTACAATGACTAAATTCCCTGTTTGTTAAACTGTATATAAACCTCCTAAACCCAGGAAAAGTTATGCTAGCTTGGTGGATTTACCATCTAGCACCCATCTCTGCACAGACATGAAATAAATCTCAACTGTGTGTTGACTGGCTTTTTTTGCACATCAAGTGAATCTGATTTTTGGGACAACAGTATGATATGCTCGATATCATTTGACATACCACAAAAAAATCTAGCAATTAGCTTTATTCAAAAAGCCATAAACCTGTGTTGTGGTTTGTTTTTTTCTTTTACTGTGGCATAAAACATTCATTTCTTAAAACTGTTTTTACCTGTTTCTTTCATTAGCGAAATACTCTCTTCTTTACGTTCATCATACACTCTGGTACCAGCTACTTCTCTTAGTAACTTCAGCCTTTGAGAGTCAGGAGCTGTGGCCATCTGGTTGATCTAAAAATTCAGTATCTATTATTTCAATAGCCTGCTCTGGATGTATGGCTAACCACAACAGATCAAAGATTGCACTTCTTTTGCTGTGCCTGCTTGCCTGAGGTTTTGGCAGGAAGATTCAGATCCCTAGTATATAAGATAGTGGCTTTTTTATTATTTTTTTAGACTATTACTTCAGCACAGCCAGTATTCTGCTTGAAATGAATTTTGTTTTTTCAAATGCTACCAGTTATTACTAAAACTCAAGATACCAGTATTACATGAACTGAAGAAATCATCATCCACTCAAAATTATGTTTAGACAAACTCAAACTTGAGCTTTTAAGTCCTGGTGCTAAATCAATTTAAAAACCTCCATAAAACCACACCAAAATGTAGGGGTTATAAATCTTAGAATAATTCAGGTCATGGAACACTCATTAATCCAACATTAAGTCAGTCATAGAATTAAACTAGACATAAAAATGCACTTTCTGCCAATATTCATTTTAATGGCTGCATCCTTTTATAAAGGTAACTGTTTCTAATTTGTATTGTATTAAAACCTGTAAGCTGCTTGGGTCTTGAAGACCAGTTAATACAAGCCATGATATGAACCCCTTCCCTGCTGTGTGTTCACTTCTGGTACTTCCACATTTCCATTCATCCTCCACGAAGAGTATTTTTAGTCTCTTAAAAAAACAGCATAGGGATTATGTTTGCTTTGCATTTAAGTATACAGAAAAGCACGTGATTGCAAAAATTACCATGAAAAAAATATTTTCTAGAAATCAACATTACAGACTTTAAAACTTTTTTCTTAAAATTTACATAAACTACTAAAACAGTAATATTTGCAAAAAGCAGCATCTACAAGAACTGCTTCAAACCAAAATGGATTTAGATTTTAGGTTACTTCTGCAAAAATTGAAATAAGTTTGGCATTCAGAAAGCATGATACTCTTGACAGTGATTTCTTCCACTTTGTGGAAAAGAATCTTACCTTTCCTTGTTTGACAATATAGTAGGGATTACTGCGAGAAAATCCAGCACTTTCAAGAAGATTCATTACATCATTTTTCCTGAAATGTTATTGTGAATCTATTAAAAACACTTACAGCAAAAGTGACAACTGTAAAAATTCTGTAAAGTATCACAACTATACATCACATACTATAATCAGTGTGCAATGCAAGCTCTGTTTGAAGAAGCTTCTTCATTTGACAATAGCTAATCCTAAAATTAAATGAGAGAAAAATGAAAACTACCTAAAATACTACAGCATTGGAAAGAGATTAAGAAAGAAGCATCTCAAAGCAAAGAGGTAGCAAATACAGGTAAAGATATCACAAGGAAGGATAAGAAACAACTTAAGGTCTGGTAACTCTTCTGTTCAAGAGCTCTGAAAGAAATACTCTAGAAGCAGTTAAACATCATGGTAATGAAAGGATTAAACTGCAAATTTAAAGTCTGCTGTCTATTGCACAAGGACTGATGTCCTTGCTGTCTAACTACCAGCGCTCAGTATTATACAATTGCATTTATTTCAGGCTAGAGATGCAAGTGTTAAGTTTGACTGGAGAATTTTACAGAAATACTACTAGTCTCATCCAGCTAAGTAAAAGAAGTACCTACGTCACCATTTTCTTGTCTAAGAAATATTGGTCCTTCTTCGCTCCAATGACTCTCCGAAGTGAGACTTCCTCTTTATCAATCTTAAGAAAACAAAAGCCAGTAAATTTAACTGCTTGCAGTAGGTATGTATAACTACTCCAGAATTCACAGATTCAAAAAGCAGTTACTATACTGAAGATTTCTACAATACTGAGATGACTAGAGTCTGAAGCATTCATCTGTTTCCAAAGTAGCGTATTCAACTTACCGGTAACCTGTTGTCCGAATTGTCAAAAATAATTTCCACAAATGCTGAAATAACACGAGGACCTGTACCTTCCTAAGAAAGGAGATGTTTTGGTTAGGTAATTCCCATCTTAGACTGATTTTGAGCTCACTCATCTCCTCTTTTCCCTGACAAACCCACTTCCCCTTTCCTCCCAAGGATTTAAGTATCAAAAGCATCTATGTAAGACCCAGCATACATTTTTATTTCTGAAAATCCTGGATACACATTCACCAGTGCGCATTACCAGCGTAACATATTATTTTGTATATAAATTCCCTTTTGCCAAAGGGAAACAGAAGATGTTTAAGGATGTTTTTAAAGTAATTGACTTAAAATATCCACAGCCCAGCAATTTACCATTTTTGCAGTAACATTCAAATGCCTTAGCTTGTTCTTTAGTCTTGTTATACACCTTCACTTACATGCAACAAAGCCAGTCTCTGCTCTGGGCGAAGATGACTAAACTCATCACTGAGGACAAACTGAATTGCTGCAATAAAACAGTAAAGAAACAGAAGATCTTTCCTTTAGGGAGATATGCAGCAGTTTCTTTAACTCAAAACACAGTTTTACTGTTGTTTAGTACATCATTGCTAATATCTTACAATGTTTCTTCATTAAAAACCTTAATTTGCTGGATCTTCATCACTCAGCATGCTGTACACCAGAACTTCTCTGAAGTTTCATTATTGCCACCTTTCTACGTAGCATCAATAACACTACACAAGTAGGGATTCATGAGCTTTCTTCTACAAATACATAGCACCCAGACTGGGTTAAAAACATTGCTAAAATACTTAGTACTGGGCAATTTATAAAGACTACCATCACAAATGCCACTGACACCTTTCACTAGCACCTCCTCTCCTTCATTGATGCTCCTACCCCACAAAATCCCCCTCATAACCATATGTTAAAAAATTGTATAAAGCTGTGCCATACTGCTATAGAATCAGCTTAGAATTTAGCCACTAAGATTGTCTAAAGCAACTGCAAATACTACTATCAGCTTTGAAGGTGCATGACTTTTAGAATCGGTCTCCTCCTGTAAATACTTCTTTGCCATTTAAGAGTCTCAGAAGGCTCTCAGTAAGAGAGCCTGAATACTAAGGGAAAACCTGAAGGTAAGTATTAACAAAGTGCATCGAGATCTGCCTTTCATCACTGTCAAGTAATTACCAACCTGCCACTCCTTGTTGAGGAGGAACGTTTGGTAAACCAACTTCCAGCAAAACCAAAGAAACCTGGTACAATCAGTACCTCCACATTATTATGTTAAGAAATCCAAGCTTACCATAAAAAAAGTTGCTTTTTCCAGATCCGTTTCTTCCCACTGAAAATTAAAACAAAGTATAACCTCAAGTTGACATAAACACTCCAATGTACATTATACATCACACAGAAATGTTCAAGAACAGAACCCAAATAACACAGCCAAACAAAACCTCAAGGGAATGAGACAACGTTAGTAGATGCATCACTTAAGTCATTGCCCGAGAACAAGAGAATAGTTCTTTTCCCACTCAAACACATTACAATGACTTACAAACTCCATCCAACACTACTGCACAATGAGAATAATGGGTAAACCAATCCTATTTATTCTCATCCTTTTATTTTTAATATTGATTCTCCTGGTGAGGTAAGAACAGTAGACCTAAATCCAGTTCTTCTGGTCCCAGCATCAATTTTTTATATTTAACCAAAGGAAATCACTTGCCTGTACATTCAGGTTGACTGTATGAACTTCAGGTAGTATACAAACTTCTTAAATACTCCACTTGCTAATTCAGCAATGTTTTGTTTTAAAAAGACCAGAAGAAGTGCCATTTCTATTTAAAAAATAAAGGTATAAGAATACCACACTATGCTAGCGTACAGTAATCTGTGTTTATTCTGATGTGTATCAGCAAGGCTCAGTGTCTTATCTTTAAGACCAGCACATACTGTATTAATTTCAAAACTGCTTGCCTTCCAGCTGCAATGAGCATCCCAGGCTTTCCACTGCTTCCTGCCTATATGCCCTCCAGTTTCAACTCATCCCCAAAATTACTTGGGACTGCTATGCGGTCTTTATACAGGCAAAACAATAGCAAAGTTGGATTTTCCCCCCTCCCCCCACCCCTTTTTAAACACTTATACCTGAATAAAGTTTTAGCTCCTGCTGAAGTGACACTACATAATAGGACATGCTATTCAAGTCATATGCACATTTTTTCCAGTCTCAGAGTAAAATCCTGGCTACTAAGTTTTTATGTCCAAAACTGACAGTTTTCTGACAGGTCAGCAGTCTCAAAGTTGCTGCACAATCACTAAAATCAATGCAAATGAAAAGGCACGACCAGGCATCCATGCGCAAAAATAGGAAGAGGTGTGAGATGGACAACAACATACTGTCAGATTAGGTGTTATTTATGAAAACTACACTTTGAAACTTATATTACACTTTTTGTCAGTTCACATTCCAGAGATTCATTCCTCCAAAGCTGAAAGAAAGAGGATCGTCTTCTCTGCAGCAGTTTATAATAGCTAGTGTGCTTAGATATAAAAAATGATCACACCTGCACACACACACAAAAAAAAGAACCCCATACAAATTCTCTGCTGCTGTTCCTGCAAGGACAGTCTTTAAAGGGGGTCTGGCTGATACAGAGATTTGCACGTATGAAGGCGTTTACAGACCTCACTCAACTTCTAAAAACTCAAGACATACTACTGTCACAGTAAAACCGAACGTTAGCATTACTTTGCTCTAAGTGCAATACATCTTGTGGAATGTTACAGACAACTGTAAGAAAGTTTCCAAAACAGAAAATATAGTCATCAAATGTAGGCAGAACGTTAAAAACTGTAAAGGACTCTAATGTGAACATCATCTGAAATAACAATGCACTCTAGTTAGTGTTAAAAGACAAGTATCTGAACTTACCGATGACATTGTGTTTTGAGCTGAATGGGTCCACGATGGTTTGGTCCCTGTAGCTTCGAAAGCCCTGGATGATTACCTAATGAGAAGAGTGAGTTACTTCAGCAACATTCTCAGTGTTCTTGAACTGTAAGATTTTACAGAATAGAATTGTAGAATCACTGAGGTTGGAAAAGACCTTTGAGATCATCAAATCCAACCATGAACCCAATGCACTCAATCCCCTCATCCAGATCACTGACAAAGATATTAAACAGAACTCCATTAAAGTGAACTCCATTCACCACCACTCTTTGGGCTCAGCCACCCATCTAGTTTTTTACCCAGCGTAGAGCGCACCTGTCTGAGCCATGAGCAGCCAGTTTCTCCAGTAGATGCTGTGGAAAGACTGTCAAAGGCTTTACTAAAGTCTAGGTAGACACCATGCACAGCCTTTCTGTCATCCACTAAGAGGGTCACCTTGTCATAGAAAGTGATCAGGTTTGTCAAGCAGGATCAGTCTTTCATAAAGCCATGCTGCCTGGGCCTCATCCCCCAGTTGTCCTGTGCATGCCCTGTGATGACGCTCAGCATGATCTGCTCCATAACCTTCTTCGGCACCAAGGTTAGGCTGACAGGCATTTAGTTCTGCAGATCCTCCTTCCCACCCTTCTTGTAGTAGATGGGTGTCCCATTAGCTAACCACCAATCTTCTGGAACCTCCCCAGTTAGCCAGAACTGTTGATAAATGATGGACAGTGGCTTGGCCAGCTCCTCTGTCAGCTCCCTCAGCACTGCTGAGTGGATCCCATCCAGCCTCATAGACTTTTGCACATCTAAGTGGAGCAGCAGGTCACTAACCATTTCCTCCTGGACTTCCAGGACTTCACTCTGCTCCTGCTCATCCCAATCTTCCAGCTCAGGGGGCTGAGTACCCGGGGGGAAGCTGGTCTTGCTATTAAGGACTGAGGCAAAGAAAGCATTAAGTACCTCAGCCTTTTCCTGAGCCTTTGAGGCAATATTTCTTGGCCCTCTTTTTGTTTCTAATGTAATTGTAAATACATTTTTTGGTTATCTTTTACAGCAGTGGCCAGCCTGGGTTTTATAGCTGGGCTTTCACCTCTCTAATCTCCCTGCATAACCTCATGACATCCCTATAGCCCTCCAGAGTTGCCTGTCCCTTCTTCCAAATGTGGTAAACTCTCCTTTTCCTCAAGTTCCAGCCAAAGTTCTCTGTTCAGCCAGGCTGTTCTCCCTCACTGGCTTGTCTTTCATCACATGGGGACAGCTTGCTCTTGTGCCTTTAAGACTACCTTCTTGAATAAGGCCCAGGCTTCCTGGACCCCTTGGCCCTTCAGGACTTTGTTTTGTTTATATTGATATTTACATCAAATTTTATGATGTTTATTATAATATTTACATCAATTATAATATACTTGGTTTCCCTCACCCTTCCCGCACACACTTCAACCTTGCAGCTCAAGATCAGCAACTTATATCGTAAAACTTGCCCTTCACCTAAGCATCACTTTTGGGACAGACTGTTCCCCCCACATCACAAGAGATGTTGATACTTATCTAGGCCAAAGCATGGTGAACAAGAGTTCTGAGAGTCTATCTGCAACAAACTACACAAGAAGATACATGCATTTGCATCATATTACATACAGGAAATAAAACCCTAATATAACAAGCACTTATCCTAGCAGTGCCAGATTTATATTCAATTTTTATAATGCAATCCACACACAGTTTAAAAAATTTTATTTGCAAATTCTCCTAGCAGAGCAACTGCAGACTACAAAAGCTATACCAGACTACCTATTATACATGCAATACAGTCTTTTTTGGTTTAGTTTTTTTTTTATTTTAGTGTGGAACCTAAAGGGAAAAGTAAAAAAAAAAAGCAAACTATCTTTGATTTAGCATATTCACTTCCTAAATAGACAAATACAAACCTATACAATTAACTTCAGGAACTATACAGGAAACAGCCATCTAGAAGCAGTATGTCAAATTTAAACTATTCAATTTCAGTAGATTTGAGGTTTGCCAGGCCAAGTAACACACAAGGTACACCTTGTCAATATTCTTATGCTTCAGTTCTGCACAGCAGTGAAACTGATCCAAACTCCATCGTACATACTCCAGAATTAAACAATCTTTTCTAAACACTACAACTGTACTGAAAGACTATACAGTAGCTTTGCTTTGCTCGGTAAGACATCAGAGAGACAGCAGCCATCTGAAAAGTTTTGATGTTTGAAATCTTTCAGCAAGAATGCTTACAAAAAGACTAGAGTTTAATCACTACCTACTTTGGCCAGCTATTCCCCAACAGAAGCAAGATATTGTTAAAATAATGCCAATGTTTCACCATGATAGCTATCATAACCTAAGAATTACTTGTTAGGAAGACAGCAAAACATCTTACAAGGTACTTATTATTACTATGAAGTTTACAGTGTGAAGTTATTTCCACTTTGTTTGCAAGGTCTATTATCCCATCACCATCTTCTGTTTTTCTGAACATGCCATCCCTTCTCTCACATTGATACAAGAATTACTTACTCTAAAGAAAACAAGAAAGAATTTGAAAAACAGAGGATGTTAATCAACCCTTACAGTGAGCAAGACATGGCCTTAGGAGAAGGAATAGATACCACAAATACAACAAGCTAGGAAATAACTTGATAAGCTCAAGAAGAAACAAAGGGGTAAGGAGTCTACAAACAGAAAATTACTGGAACTATGAATGAACTATCCTAACAAGCATACTAAAAGATTCACTCTCAAGCAAATAAAGCCCCCATCCACAGAACTTGCATGGTGAAAAAAATACTGTATCTTTAAATGGAGATGAGGTTCCCAAGAACCAGTGAGAATTAATGTGACATAATATAAACAATTATTCAAAATGTATAAAATGTTTTAGCATGTGTTAAGAGATGTGCTAGCTTTGTGGATTTACCACCTAGCACCCATTACAAAGACAGGAAACAAGTATCCCAACTCTGTGTGTGGATCAGTCAGCTCTTGCACATCGGGTGAAGAGCCCAGATCTGGGATAACAACATCTTCAAGTATTAAAATAACCCACGTTCCAGAAGATGAGCATAATACTTGGTATCTGAAAAGCACATACAGAACTTCAGAAAAAAGCCTTCATCCACCCTGCATATTCTGAAACCTCTTAACTACTTTATTGCCTTCTATAGCCTTGGATCAAGACTTACATTTTAATCTCCAAACTCCAGGAATTATTTCTGGGAAGCAACAAAATAAAGGATATTAGTGGAATCTAATTCACCCTCATCTGTTTTATTCTCATGTTCATACGTTGCTACACTCTCTTCTTTAGCTCCTAAAACAGCATTGGTCATTAAGCACCTAAATTTCTTTTTTCCCGGATGCAATTAATTTCACCTGTTCCGACTTAATTTGGACTTCTGTCTGATTCCATGTATCTTCACTACTGTTTACTTTTGTGCAATTCGAATCTGGAGAACAAGAATTCTTATTCAAAGACTTTAAAGCTATGCGTGCACCAGCAATGATAGACTAATGTACTAAAATAGGATCAAAAGGCATCTGAAATACGCCCTAGTCAGCCAGACAGTTGATGAAAACCTGATTTCTATGTAGAACATGCACTTTCAAACAATAATAAAAGTATTCTTCTTAATAAAGATACCAGTACGGTGTCTGAAAGTCAGGTCAATTTTGAGCTCACCGAGAAATGAGAATCCTACCAGGCTTTGTATGAACGTGCACAGGCAGTGGTACTAAGGCAGCCATAAAAATTAAACCATACTGTGCAATATGACTGCAAGGATATACCAGAGAAGTAACATTAAAGACCGCCTCAGTCATAAAACCTGTTTGGAAAAGGTCCATACAAGGACCTTCTTTTTAACTGAACGTTAGCTGTAGATTACTTGTCAAGAATGACTTATAATAGGTTAAATGGTCCATGCCCGGAGGCTTAAGGCATCAACACAATACAAGCCGTAACTGTTGTTTCTACCGGTGGTTCGGGCAGCCAGAACCAGATTGCATTGAAACCCCAAATACAATCACATTACCTCACTGAACAAAAATCAGATTTAAAAAAAAAAGAAGTAAAAAATAAGAGAACCCACAACTTTAACACCTGAAAGATGCCGCCTGACTACTAAGGACTACCCTTTGTTTGGGTACAAGCCCCGCGCGGGTGCGAGCCTCCGGGCTGTGGGTCACCCACTGCCTGGGGGGCCGGGACAGCAGGGCTGCTCCCTCCAAAGGGTCCCCACAGAGTCCGCGGACAAGTCCCGGGTCCAAGAGGGCCTCCCCCCAACGCCACTTCACACCTGCAATGAATGAAACCAGTCGGGGGAACCGGGGGAGGAAAGGCACCCGCCAGCCGACACGGCGGACTTACTCCGTGGCTGGGCCGGGTGGGTTTCCCCTCAGCGAGGCCCGCGGTCGCCCCCCCGGGAGAACAGCGAACCAAGCAAAGGCCTTCGGAACTGCCACCAGCCAGCGGGCCTCTTGCTGCGGGCCGGGACCTAGCTCTGCCGCTCACCGGAGGCTGAAGACCCTCTCAGAGCCGGCATGGGGCAGGGCAGAGCAGACCGGGCCAAAGAGCCCCCGCCAGGCGCAGGCCGCACCGCACAAGGCGGGCAGTTTGGACCCCGCCAGCTTACCTGCTTGATGTACATGTCTGGGTGAGAATAGGAGAGGCGCCTGCGCCGGTGCTTCCTGCCGTCGCTCAGCCCGCTCTCACCGTCTCTCCCTGCTACGAGTGCTCGGCGCGACCCCGGGTGTCCCCCGCCCCTTCAGCCTCTGCTGACTTCCCAGCACCGCGCCCCGCTCACCCCTCACGCAAACAAAATGGCGGCGGAGCCTCCCCCATCCCGACCCGGCGCGAACCATTCAGCACGACATGGAGGGGCAGGAGCAGAGCAGCAAACACGCCCTTGCTCAGCCGAAGAAGGGGCACCGCAAAGGACAGTAGGGGTCCTCCTTTCTTTCATACTCTAAAGTGCTTCACGGGCCCTTTCGAAGATGCTCTCAAGCGGAGAGGCGGGTGACAGTGCCCCCCCTCGCGGTGGTGGTCCCCCCAGGGAGTTGGGAAAAGTGGTTTCTCCCCCTGAGGCGCAGTTTGGGCGCCAAAGGCAAGTGTGAGCCGAGCGGGGGAAAGCGGCGCCTCGCGGCTGCAGGGGGCGCTGCGGGGCCGGGGGCGGTTTGACCCCGGCAGCCTACGCAGTGCCCAGGCCTCTCCTGGGCTGTCTTTTATTGGAGGATCATACAAAAAAAAAAATTAAAAAAAACCCACAAACAAACAAAACAAAACAAAACAAAAAAAAAACAGAAAGAGGAATTAGCAGCCTAAGCGCCTGCAGCTGGGCCCTAGCGCGCCCCCTCACCCCCAGTGCGCCCGTAGCCTGGCCATCCCGCCAGGCTGCAGGCTCCTAGCTGCGCAGGGCTGAGAGCATAAGGCCATTGGGCATTCCAGGCCCTTCTCCAATTTTTAGCTTATTCAGATCCCGTTTTGCTCCTTGCCGAGCCCAGCCCCTCCAGCGAGACAAGATGAAGCCATGTCCGGCAGGGCCAAGCATCCTTTGGGTGCAAGGTGCCATGGCATGGGGCCCAGGTGCCCTCTCAGGCCTCGATGCCTCAGAGCTGAGCTCTGTGTCCACTGCAAAAAGCCTGGGCAAAGCCAAATGTGTGCCCGCAGTGAGCTAAGTAATAGGAATGGTGTGAAATATTCTCAGGAAAATGGAAATACTAGCTTGAGTCTGTACCCACTCTTTTATCTCCCAGAGTGCCACTATTCAGTTCCCCTGAGAGGCTGTCAAACACACAAAACAAGCAAAATGAAGGAAGAAAAACAATTTTCTTTTAATCTCTTTCAGTTACAGTAATTTCAGGTGTTATTGTGACAACAGCAGGGGCATGACGTCTCAGAGAAAACACAATTTTCAGTTTGATAGTACTCCTTAAACAATGCAGCTGCAGCCAATGCTTCTATACATGTGATACAATTCCTGTACTGATCCTCTTAACAGTAATAAAAATCAGATTTAAACAGAATGGTCTAGTTCCTACTTCTCCTAGAATAAATAATAGGTGGATAAATTACTTTCATTGCTTAATGGGAAAATCTCCCCAGTCCCAAGCATTCTTAACCACCATGTAATGAAATGATTTTACTAAAGGACCATCAGGAAGTTATTGTTACAGATATCACCTGCACCTTTAAAGAAACGGTTCATTGTTTCTTCAGAAAGCACAGTGCTTAATAAACTAAAGCAATTAATGATTGTTCCACAAACGCATTCAGAATTAAAATTTCCTGCCTGGCTGTTCTGCTTTTACATTTAAATAGCTCAGTTCAATGGTACTTGGGGGAAAACATGTCTCCATTTGCATTTTCAAAATCCTTTTCATTTTAGGATATCAGGGAATTTAAAATCTTTACATGGGTCTCACAACATCTTTCTGGGATGGGTTTGTGTAATGGAATTTACTCTTTTTCTGGGGCTAAGTGAATTACAGATGCCAGTACTCTGGCTCCCAGCAGCCTGCCCCATCCAATGGGACTCACTGGCATGGGGGAAAAGAGAGTTTAGAAAAGAAAGGGAAGTCGAATTCCCCGGTTTTCCTCACAGTACACTTAAAACATCCTATATTTGGTTGAAATAATTATTTAGATTTGGTTTTGTGTAAATATTTGCATATAAGTAAATTGCATAGATTTACACATTCTAGGTAAACTCGGTAATTTTCAAAATCACCCTGTGAAGCACTCAGGCAGGAGAAAACAGCAATATGTTTTATGCATTTGAGACCCCATTGGCACTGCACAGCAGGCCGTGCAGTCTGACCTCTGCTGAAACACTGTATTGGGTTTGTGTGGCCAGGTTTTGGTAGCACGGGGGCTACAGGGGTGGCTTCTATGAGAAGCTACTAGAAGCTTCCCCTGTGTCTCCAAGACGGACTCGCCACTGGCCAAGGCTGAGCCCATCAGCAATGGTGGTAGCACCTCTGGGATAACATATTTAAGAAGGAAAAAACAATGTGCAACAAAAATATTGTAGGGGAAGAGAGAAGTGGGAATATGTGAGAGGAACAGCTCTGCAGCCCTCCAGGCCAGTGCAGGAGGAGGCCGGAGGGGCTCTAGGCGCTGGAGCAGGGATTCCCTGGCAGCCTGGGTTGAAGCCCATGGCAGGGCAGGCTGTGCCCTCAGCCCATGGAGGCCCACGGTGGAGCAGACCCCCCCTCAGCCCGTGGAGGCCCACGGTGGCGCAGATCCCCCCCTCAGCCCGTGGAGGCCCACCGTGGAGCAGATCCCCCCCCCGCAGCCCGGGCAGGGCCCACCCCCGGAGCACAGGGTGCCCGCAGGGGGCTGTGACCCGCGGGCAGCCCGCAGCGAGCAGCTCCTGGCCGGGCCTGTGGCCCCGCGGGGGGGCCGGGCTGGAGCCGGCTGGGCCTGAGGGGCTGCGCCGCGGGGGGACCCACACCGGGGCAGGGCAGAGTGTGAGGAGCCCCCTGAGGGGGCAGGAGCGGCAGGGACAGCGTGTGAGGGACTGACCCAGCCCCAGCCCCTGCGCCGCTCAGGGAGGACGGGAGACACGGGGAGTGAAGTTGGGCCGGGGAAGAAGGGAGGGCTGGGGGGAAGGTGTTTATAAATTTTGGTTTTATTTCTTATTATCCTGAGAATGCTAATACATTAAACTAATTTCCCCAAGTGGGGTCTGTTTTGCCCAGACGTTAACAGCTGAGTGCTCTCCCTGCCCTTATCTCCATCCACGAGCCATTCCTTATATTTTCTCTCCTCTGTCCAGTTGAGGAGGGGAGTGACAGAGCGGCTTTGGTGGGCACCTGGCATTCAGCCAAGGTTAAACCACCACAAACCATCTAGAGGTTTTGCCACAAGAAATAGCTGGGATATCTCCTCACTAACATTCTTCTCCTGCTAAAGACCACAGGTGGAGGGACCGCCCTGAGTTAATCATCCCTGTTTCTCAGGGCAGTAATAAGCATCTATTGTTTTTAATTTAACAGGTTCTCAAGTCATTCCTCTTCCTCTTCTGCTTTTAGTACAGGATGCCTTGAGTCATGTTTTTGAGCTTTGCTTTATAGTTCAGAAACTTACTTTCACTTAATCACAGACTACCAGGGCAAGGATTTAACTCCTCCCCCAAAGAGGGGGTTCAGAGTCATGGGGTGGCCATCAGCTGAGGAAAATTTTGCCTTTTCTCTTGTCTGCTGCACTGACATTGTTGTGCCTGGATGCACCAATTCTTCTTCAAAACGCTGGCTTGAGTCAAAGATCTAAGAGCCAAGATCCTACAACCTGCTGGTCCACATCTGGTGCCCCAGAGGGCCTGCTGTTGTTGAGGTACCAAGAAGTGCATCACCCTTTGTATTATGAACAGGCACAAATAAGGATCTAGGATCTTTTTTATCCCCAGGTGTTTGTTCCCTCTTGAGGACCTTGGATATACAGCATACTTCTGCAGTTTGGAGATGACTTACGTGTGCATACAGATGTGCAGAGACACCGGGTTATCTTTATTCATAGGAATAAAATCTATCTTACTGATATTTCATCAACAAACACTCCTACCAGTGTGATGTGCTTGCAAAAATAGGAACTGTATTCATTAAGGATTAAGCGGCAAATGATTGTCTAGTTCAAAGAGTGTTTCAAAAACAGGCCCCTGCATACAGGTTTTGTCACATAGCTTTTAGAGATTTGCATTTGAGGGAGTGGAGGGGTGGGGTAGGTATTGTATTTTTTGTTATTCTTTTGGTTTTGTAGTCCATGGTGAAAATATGCACCCAACCCAAGGGTGATGCATGTCGTTTTTATTCTGTCAAGCTGTGGTGGCTGTAGGAGGGCAGAAAGCTGGCAGCTAGTAAACCAGTGCAGTTTATTCAGAACCTGCAAGCATATAGTCAGTGCTTGGTACGCATGGAGCTCACCTCGCTTCAGTAGGTGCTGCAGGCTTTTTTCTATGGCCCTGTTTTATAAGTACTGTTTTTCTATAAATAGGCTAGAATTAAAAATAAGCATTAGAAAGGAGAAAGTGGGAACACTGCTTTAATTCGTCTAGGCTTCATCGGCATAAAAATGTAACAGGCATTTCTTTCATGAAGCTTAATGGGAATATATAGATAGGATTTCAAGTCCGTAGTATTTTCTTCTCTCTTCTGAGTAAGATTTCTCTTAGAAAAAACATTAAACATATTGTGGGGGGAAAAGGTGCTTTAAGTGTATTATTAACCTCTTTATTACCACTTTCATTGGTGAACCAGCATGTGTATAAACTGCTTTCATTCATGAATGGTTGCAATCACTGATGTATTTACTGCCTTTTCTAAATGACTGTAGAAACCAGTAGGCTCATCACATCAATCAGTTGTGCTTCATCACTTGAAATCGGTAGGGGAGGCAGAGCACTGCTGGGGACACTTCTCCTTAGTGTTGGTGTCCCAGCAGAGTCTCAGGAGCAAACCAGGGAACCAGGCTTTGGTTGAAACTTTGGTTAGGCCCTGCAGAAAATGGTGTTTACTGGCACTCTGAACACACAACAGGTATGATGTTCTAATTTCAGCTTGTTAAGCAGAGGTGTTGAGAAAATATCTCACCCAAGGTCAAGCAGTGTAGCTGTGGGACAGCCAAGAAGAGCTCTCCTTCTAAACTAGCCATGTCAAACTCAAATCCTAAGGCAGCAAGGGCATAGTGCATCTTTCTCTAACCTTTGAATTCAGTGGAGTTTCTAGCAGGTCAAGTGAGAAAAAACAGCCCTCCACAGACTTGGGCATGCACATCTTTCTCAGTGTATTCAACCCACCAGGCTTTTGAGAAATAAGGAGCACTTACTCTGAAAAACATGCAAGCCAACCACACATGGGTTTCCTTCCTAAGAAAACTTTTTCTCTTGAGCACTATTACCAAGCTCTTTTGGTCTTAAAGCCCTGTAGTCGCCCCTGTCACCTTGCAATGCAGGAGTCTGACCCCTCACCAAAACCTGCAGAAATGCCTGTATCCTTGCAGTGAGCAACTGCCTGTCCAAAAATGCAGAACAGGAAGCCCTAAGCCTGCTAGACCCTTAAAAAGCTCTGTTTGATAAGGGGTGGATGTAGTTACAGGTTCAGATGCTGGTTGTACAGCATTATTCCGTGATATCTGTGTTGCAATGTGCAATGGTGGGCACCCATTCCCACCACCTACAGACCCTTTTCTTGCTCTTTTTTGTCTCTGGTGCGGATGTTGCAGCAGACACCCCTGTTCCCTGCCTGCAACCACAGTGGGCCCTGATGGGTGCCGGGGTGATATGGTGTAAGGGGTAATAGGCCGTAAGACATCCATATACCTATGTACAAAGTGCAAACATGCAATCAGTGGTGATAATGGCACTTGTTGCTGTGATGTGGGAGCGATCCTGTGCCACTGGCCACAGCTCCTTTGAGGCAAGGAGAGCAGAGCAGTAGCTGCTCTGCCATTCCTGCCAGCCCAGCTCCAGGAGGCAGCCAGGCAGTGGGTAGCCGTATTCCTCCGCTGCCTGGCACCGTGTGTGCGGATCATTAGGTCTTCTCTGTGAGGCAGCTGCCATGCCTTTTATAAGCTGCTGGGAGTGGAAGGACAGCCACCCTGTCAGGCCCCAGGAGACCTGCCAAGCTCTCCTGTTATTTCCTCACGGTGGGTGCTCTGCTGACCGTGAAAAGCACCCGAGTCTTTCTTTGCTTTATCTTTTCTGACTCTGTTCACTTTAAACAACTCAAAACAGCCAGGCAGTTTCTTTTTAAAAATACAAAAAAAAGTTTCTCTTGATCTTTATAGTCCTTTGAACGTGTAAAGGTAAATAATTATTGTTGACTGTTAAGTATTCATCCATAAACCCATTAATCCAACAACATTTTAAGAAAGGTAACATGCTTGTCAAGAAGAGAGTGGCAGGGTAAAACGACGGCGTAAAATGAACAATAGAAAAAGGTTCCTTTTAAAAAGGATGCATTTCATGATGAATGAATCTGCTACAGGTTTATTAAGGGAAAGCAGTTGTTATGCTCATCATCTTTCAGCAGAGCCTCTCTATAAATAAAGCGTGGTTGTGGTTGAATTAATTCCACTTGGTTCACTAATTTTATAAAGCAAGCCATTGCATACACACGAAACAAATTACACGCCTGGGTGACAGGGCAGGGCCATGCTGGCAGCTCTGCCGGCAGGCGGCGTGGGCCAGGCTAGCTCCTGCCACGGGGCAGGAGGGGCCACATCCTGCGGAGGGGGGAAACCGTCCATATTTTTCTTTGCTCTGATGCAACAAAGGGCTTTGTTGCATTTGGAAATTTTGTTAAAGAAACCATTGCTCAGCGGGTTTTCTTTTCTAACCCCCCGACATAGGGAAGGGTCTCCACAGTGGGCTGTTTATAGGGTCAGCTGTATTGGAGGACACCCCCAGGTGCACCCTCAGACCTGTTCTTGGATGGATCAGGTGTGAAGGAGAAGCGAATCAGGGACCCTGGACCCCACAAAGCTGTTGCATCTGACAGCTGCCCCAGTAGTGAGGGTGAGAGCCCACAGCACACCTTAGCTTTGGTGGGGGCTGCCCTGGAGCAGAGCAGGGTTGGCGCCAGCTCACAGGCATTGGGGCAGGGGGTGGCTGCATGACATTCCCAGGGGGGCACTTGGCCATCCACTAGCAGGGCTTGGAGACAGTCCTGGGAGGACAGGATCAACTGGTTCTTGTCAAAATCAATCATCAGTGAGGGTGATTTCTGAAGACCTGCCTAATCCCAAACTCCAGGTGAAAGATCACCAGTTCAGACAGCAGTGCAAGCCTGGGAGATCAGGAGGTGAATTAAAAACAGTCAATTTTACTTCCAAAGAATGTCCTCATGTTCAAGTGAGCAGTAAATGCCATCTCAGCAGTAATAGAGCCACACAGACATAAATATATGTATCCCATCTGCAGGACTGGCTGCCTGCTCTGAAGCTGCATCTGCAGAAAGACTGATTTTTTTCTATTATAACAGAGTGGGTGAGGGACGAAGGGGAAGCAGCAGTGCCTGTCCCAGCCTCAGAGGTGTTGCTGGTTGGATGATATCATTGACCAAAGGAATATTTTGCAACCCATTCCCAGCAGTGTCAAGACACAGACTAACTGAGGGCCAGAGACTCCCTGGGGGAATTAGTGGGTAGATGTAGAGAAGTCTCTGAATGTCTGAGCTTGGCACACATGGCTAGCCAGTCTGTGGGGCAAGAGGCAGAGAGAGCCCATGTGGGCCTGTGACCAAAGCTGCCTCATTTTGGGACAGCTTCTTCAGTCTTTGTGGCCAGTACAGACAAAATTATGTTTGACAGAGATGCCAGACTAGACATCTGATTTCCACAGAGCATCCTGAAATACTGAGAAATCCTTTTCCTCCTGCCTCTGCTCCTCATTAGCACCCTGGAAGGAGGTGACTGCAATAAATTTGTAATTAGATTAGAACAAAAATCATTATTTTGGCTGGCCACATTCACCCAACAAAGTAATACACATCCAAACCAAAGACTCGCATCAGAACCCTTTGCCTGATTTTACTCTCTCTTTGAGCCATCTGTCTGCAGCCTCTAGATCCACAAACAAATGTGATTTTCTAACCAGGGCACCAAAACCAGCCCCAGGAAAAGGCAGACTCCTTTCTGGGAGGCATTTTCACACTAAGGCAGGTGAGCTGCTGACCTTATGGCATCTGACCGACTTTCACAAGATGCAGCAACTTCACCTGACACCGGGTGGCCTCCTCTAAGCGTGAAATTTCCTCCTGCCCTTTGAAGATCAAAAGAAAGCAAAGATAACTTCCAGCGATTTTATCATGGAAACTACAAACCACTGCCCCAGGGATTATCTTGGACCTCCCTCCCTGTTAGCTCTCAGCATTTCTCAGGTTCTTCCCAGGCGGAGCCCAGAGGCAGCAGGACATCCTCCTCTTATCACACCCTAGCTGGCAGGCTTCACCAGTGCAGCTTGTCACAGTCCGGTCCAGATAATGGACATCTCTTTTATATTTCCAGCCCTGCGAGGAAACGTCTCACCATTTATTCTACATGTTCTCCCCTTGCCCTGGCCAGCTGTGCCTGCTGTCTCCGCTGGCATCCCCAGTTCCATCCTGGACGGGGCCTGAAGAGAAGGAAATGGAAAGAGAAACCAAGATGGGAACACTGTCTGAAGCCTGCTGGCAGCCTCTCCTGCTGCCCGCAGACATCCCTGACTTGTTCTGACCACCTTTCCCCAGGATCCTGCAAGCTGGAACATCAAGCAGGGCAGTAGCCAGTAATGCAGAAGCCTTCTGCTTCCCCCTTCTTACCATGCACACAGCCGAGGCATATCCCCATCATATGTCACATTCAAGTCACATTTCCAGTCCAAAAAAGATCCTCACAGCTGGGTTTGGTAATCAGAACTGCCAGGAGCCACTTTAGCACTTAACAGTGCAGGGAACAACATACCTTCTCCTTCTCCCCAGTGGTGGCCCCTGATCAATTCTCGCCAGCATATCCGCCTGCATATGTCATGTTGACTGCCAGAAAACCAGCTGCTCTTCACAGCTGGATTTAGTAAACTGAACCATGTCAATGCTTTAGCACTCGGTAGCACACACATTTCTTGCCACCCACCCAGGGCTCCCATCGCCTGCTTCCTGGCAGAATGGCTGCTCTACCCTGTGGTGGTTGTCTGAAAGTGCTGCCCGATTGGTTTTGTTTTCAACCAAGTAAAACATTATACCCTGGGGGGGGGGGAGGAGATCCCCCCCCTTCCCCCGAAAACAGCAAACCCTCTTGTAATATGGAACATATGGCATTACAAGCGCAGTACAATAAATGCATCATGGTAACGAGATTTTGTGCTTAGGATAGCCTTTGTCCGTGGGTCTAATGTGCGTTGCAAACATTTGAGAAGCTTTATGCCTTTCTCAGAATGAGATCAATATCATTATCCCTGATGCAAGGCAGGGAGCAAAGACATAAGGAGGATAAGCCTGTGAGAAAAATTTAGCGAGAAATTCAAGTTCACTCTAGCAGTAAAATGCTTCTTGCGTGAGCAAAGCTACATCAGCAAAGGTCTGCTTTTTACCAACAGAGCAGAAACATCCTTTGCAAGGAGAAATGAGCTGTGCTGTGGAAAACACATTTTTGCTGCTACAATTCTTTTCTATATACTCAAGGGATCCATCTGGTCAGCTTGGTCAGTCCAGGTCTCACTCACTTCCTTTATGCCATTGAGAAATGTGACTGTGCCAGCAGGAGCACACAAAGCAGCTGCATTGCTTGCCCTGGAAAGCCAAGGGCAGAGCCCACAATCAATCCCAGACTGCCTGACCCCCTGGGCTCTCCGTTAGCCACAGTAATTGTTCAGGGCAACATGGGCATTGCTAGGGAGACCTTGGGTTGAAAGCATCCTGAGGAGGTGAATTACACAGAGTTCTGCTCCATCCCTGTTAGAAATCTGCTTCATGTTGGCCAGCCCCTCAGGGCCCAGCCGGATGGCAGTTAATGGTCATGCTGGAATTCGTGTCAATTGATTTTCCAGTTAACTTGACTTAACATGATTGGAGGCATCAGAGCAGAGAGGATATACCCGTTGTTCCAGTTTGAGTCCTGTAGACCTCATACTCCAATGCAGCAGTCAGTTTAGTTCCAATTAGAACAAACAGTTTCTTAAAATAAAGATTTAACAGGAAGATTCATCCAGGGCCTGATCCAAAGACCATTGTGTTCAGGAGCCGTCCTCCCCACTGAAGGCAATAGTCTTTGGATCAGGGCCTGGAGGCAGCTCACAATGTATGGGCAATTTAATAACAAGAGATGACTCACTATCAAATGCCGTCTGCTTTACAAAGGAATCTCAGAAATGGAGTATCTGTGTGACAGAAATAAACCACTATTCACACACATAGACACAGAAAAAAAAAATGGGGGGGGGAGGGAGAGTCCATGAAAAACTACATTGTTGTTTCACTTGGGAGACTTAAGCCTGGTCCATGGGAGTAATTTTACTAACATAAGTACCTCAGTAAAACCAAATCTGGAAAAATGGTTATGCCAAAGGGGTTTGAGGTCTTTATCAGTTTGCCTGTCATTTCTGAGCATCTAAGAGTCCCGGCAGATCAGACACCTTTATGTGCTGCCGGTCCTGAAATCCAAGTCATGACTGCAGCAAGCATGGGCTGAGGCTGGGGCAGGGAACCCTACATCATATAGCTGTAGGATTTATACTACAGGTGTTTCCCACGTCCACTCATGTACAGCATGTCTAATGGATCCCATGGATCCTATGCATGCTTTTCTCCTAGAGCTGCTTTCCACCCATGGTCTCCCTAACGTGGGTCCTATTCTGGTTTATGCAAAAAAACCCCAAGAGAAGTATGAGTGCTAGGGCAGTGCTGTCCCTAGGGGGCTTTGGAGCTTCTTTCAACCTTTCTAGTTACCACGATCACCCCTGGTCTCGAGTTACCGGCTTTCTGGGTTTGTTTGATGTTTGTACAGCTCCTAGCACAACAGGCCCTGCTAGGATTCCCAGGAGCTACGAATAATAGCCAGTGACTTCCATGGGGTAGGTTAGTACTTGAAAGGGATATCTAGGGGCCATAAATCCTCTTTAATAACTAGTCAAAGCTGGGAGAAGTGCTGAGAATTTCAGCTATAACCACAGAAGCCATTTCTCTTGATAAACTTTACGTTTCCTGCAAGTGTTCATAGGTGGAATGCATAGGGATGCATCACTGCTGCTGATAGAAAAACAAACCCATTTGGTAAGCCTTACTTAGATGTCAGAGTACTTTGAATTTTAAAGCTGAAATAAACAGGCTGAAACGACCCCACAGTTTATAATGCAATGGTAAAACAAAGTAGGACTTTACAACTGAGGCCCCAGTATCAGAACTTCATTTGATTTTCTCTGATGACTCAACCTATTTCACAAGCTATTTTCATATTCCTTATTTAGAGAACTTACTCATGTCTCGGTAAAAGCCTACGATGTGATAAAGCCAAGGAACCGTAATGTGTGGTACTGGTAACACCTCCCACGCCAAAAAAAATCCTACTTCCATATTTATGTGGCTCTGCAAATTGGTTCCTGCCTTTTTCTCCCCAGAGAGTGAGCTGGCAGCGTGTCTCCTCTCCAATTAGCATGAAGTCATGAAAAATGGAGATAGGGGGTCAAACTCACTATGCCTGGAGCCTCACTTACTTTTGCCGTGTTACAGGCACACTTGGACCTTTGACTTCCCAGCTAGGCAAGTGTTGTTTTGAGCACACACAGAGCAATGCCTGCAGAATACCTTGTTCATTCACACTCTGTCTCCTGAAAAAAGAAGCTCATCACCAGAAGGCAAGATGCTAAGAAGACCTACCTACCTTGTGTTGCTCAGGGACTGGGGATGGCCACTTCAATATTAACTCCCCATGGAGCAGGTGAATTTTTACCTGGATTATCCCGGTCAGGATGTAATTTCTGCCTTTTGGAAAGTCCTTTAATCAGAGAAGCAGGTGAAGCCTTTGTAACCAGTATAGGTTGCAAAACACATCAACAAATGTATGGACTAAAAGAACACATAGGGACACTTAAGGACAACACCCACCCATCCACCCCCACCCCAGATCTCTTCACAATCTGATTTGCAACCATGCAAAGACATGTATTTTTTTGTGGCAGTTTTTTGAAGAGTTTGTCTTGGAGGCAAAAGGAAAGGCAGCATGTGCAAAGTAGACAGGGGCTGAGCAGCAGCACTCATGCTTGCAACATGACTGCTCTTTGCAAGCCTAAAAGAAAGGGACCAAAAGCTATGTGGCACAAGCCCTGTTCAGTCCCACACCAGGGTCTGAAGCAGCTCCTGACTGATGCCAAGGAGTTCAGGCTGTAAGGGTGCACCATCAGGAGCGTTAATGGAGATGCTCACATTCCAGCACAGCCCTGAACCAGCACTTTGATGGGCAGCAGAACCTGCAAAATCCTCTTTTCTGTGATGGTTCTTCTCTGGGTTCAGGTATCATATGGGATAAACTCTAATCAAAGCTTTGCCTAAGGGTACAGCATTCCTGGCATCTTTCCCTTGCTCATCTTTTCTGCTGTCTGAAAGCATCTGGCTATAGCCTTCCTCTTGGTGTTACAGCTACATAGATCTACTTCCCATCAAAACTTTTTTTCTGAGATCCCTATTCCAGGGTTAGCTGGCAGATGGACACAGGCACATGGAACCAGCCAGTTCAGCTATAAAATAACCCCCTAAATCTTCTACCCTGCCCAGTCTGGTGAATTTGCTCAAATAAGCTACAAAACACTGTCAGGGCTGTTCCTTTCTGTAAGGATGGAGGTAACTACTGTGTGCTGGTGTGTGGAAGCAAAAAACCAGGGTTCCTGCCCTGCCCATGAGGGTTCAGACTCACATACCCCCATCTCCCAGGTAGGTGCCATCCTGATTTGTCACACTCACCTTCACACACTGGTGCTTAGGTCCTCAGCTCCTCCCTGCCCATAGGAGCAGGGTGGCCAGAGAGGGAGGAGAGCATATACTCTCACCCAGAGCCCTGCAGTCAGATGGCTGTGATATCCCCTCAGAGAGGTGGGATCTGCTGAAGTGGCCAAGGGGGGAGCTGAGCTGGGGGCAGAGGTCTTACGTTAGCACTGAAACAGCAAAGCAGGCACCAGCACGAGCATGGGAGCACATCCCACTATCCTGGATGCTGGGTCTTCCTCCTGTGGGTTGGGACCAGCCAAGCAGAGGGGAATGGTGCCCTGGGCAGGAGCGCAAACCTCAGGCTCCTGTGCACAGGCATGACAACTCCTCTTCAGGCTCCCGCAGGGCTCTGGCCCTCCATCCTCACTGAATCCCACCCCAGCATCTCTGCCAACGCTATCCACCAACACGCTGTGCTAAAGCTTGGGATCAGAGCCCCACTCCAAAACTAGAGCAGCTGCCTTCCCTCTCTGCTAAATACTCAGCTCCTCCACCTGGCCTGTGATCTTTTCCAGCTGCTGTGGTCAAATTTGCCAAAGCCAGCAGTCCCTCCCTTAACCCCTTCAGCCCACTGCCTTATGCTCTTCAGGTTCCCGTGGCAAACATCACCGGCTCTGCAGGGGGTTTCAGCTTCCTTATACTTGAGAAACTAAGCTGGTCCTTCCCCCAGGAGTTTTATGCTGCTTTAACAAGCATCTTTGGCTGCTCTGTTTCTGTCAAGGCTGTAGGCCTCCATGCTCAGGATGCAACCACTCTCACTAAGCCTAGCAGCCTTTCTGCCTGGGTGCTTGTGGAAGCTGAGAGCACTTTCCAGAGTTCCCCAAGGGGAGCAGTCAGATCTTTCAGAAAATTAATTGAGCTGCTCTTACTAGATCACCTGCTTCACCTCCCTGGCTGCTGGTTCCCATGTTCAGGTTTTCCAGAGCCCAGGCAGGGCTGCTGCCAGGTCCCTGACACAGGGAAGAAATCCAAGGCTCATCTCCAATGAAAGCTTCTCACCTGTCATATTTGCTTCCCTGGGGGTAAGAAGCTACACATTGATAAGCCCCACAGGGCACAGAGACTTGGTAACCAGACATCTACCATAAATTTTGACTCGATAACTTGGAAACACAGATTATAAATGTGCTGCAGTGATGAGCCAGAAAGAGCTTAAAACTCCCAGCCAAAAAGGAGTATGAAATAGTTCAGAGGTGCTGGCACTTGAAATTATTTTTTTCATTAAAAAAAAAATGTGGAAAAGATGAGCATTACACACATGCCCAGGTCCCTAGCATGCCACAGGCCACCCATGGGTGTCACACCAAGGCATGCAACATCCCATGGCATGTGCTTAGGAGGGAAGTGGGGGCCGTGCCTAGTTCAGATTTTCATCTTCAGCAACATGGCAGATCTCATGTAAAAGGTGCGTGAATCAAAACAGAAGTGCCTACAGGCTGCTGGGAAGTGACACCACCGTGACTCATATCATCCTGTTTAAAACAATCCTCCCCCTCACCTTCTGCCCTCCATAGAGATGCACCTTGGACAGTTCCAGCACAGAGCCCACTGTTACTTACCCCCCTCTTCAACCTCCTTAACACCATTTTTGGGCCATGGTGTTTTTCTCAGGTGACCTCTCCCATCACCAAGCTCTGCTGGAGCACTTTTGCAGCTCACCCCAAGTACAACAAACAACTTTCTTTTCCTGACTTTTCCTTTATTATTTTGTACACGCCATAAAAACCATTGCAGGTTTTCTTTCACATTCACGAGATCTCCTGGAAATTATTGCCATTTCCCATACATATTAAAAAAAAAAATAAAAAGGTCAACAGACAAAGAGACCTGCTCATTCTGAGCTCCCTGCAGACACAGAAGCCCATAAGAGCGAGAGAGAAACCAGTTTTCACAGACAAAGGCTGGCTAGGTGACCACACATGCTAAGCAAGCCACGTAACACTGAACAAGACCACTTGACCACACACGATACACATTGGGAACACTTGGGAAGGGGTAGTGGAAGAGTTGCCTTGGAGCTGAGCTTGTCAGGGTTGGTTTTTTTTTTTGGTGTAAAATCCAGCAGTTACAGTGTTATCTGATGGGAAGTAATTCTGATGAGGGTTGTGGACACATTCAAGTATTCTAGGGCTGTTCTTCTCTAACAGATGGGAGGATAATAGCTCAGCAGGGTAGCCTGATGGCTTCCGCTAAGTCCCCTGCTTTAGCTAAAAGCACATCCAGTACAAAGGCAAATGCAGAAGCACAGGAAATGCCACACCTGAATGGATCCATGGTCTGGTTTGGTATCCAGTTACACTGTGGTCAACTCCTGACACTTGGGAGACTGGAGGAGAGGGGATTTTCACCTGGTTGTGCAACAGTGTCCTGGGAAAGGATCTCCCTCCCTCACCCCAGCCCTTTGCTCCCTGAAACATGACACAGGAGAGGAAAGGAGAAAAGCCAGAGAGAAAGCAGAACAGATACTCACTCCCACCACCTCTGCAGTTGCAAAGGTCGTGCTTTTTGTTTTGCTTTCTTCCCTGCTGCTGCTGTTTATTGCTTGAAACTTTAAATAAGGGTCTTTTCAAAAATAAAAAGGGAAGGATATGGGAACTGAGAACATACTAAATGGATTTCTCATTGCTCCCCAGGGATCTGAAAATACAGTAGTGGGTGCACACTCTGTGGATAAAAACCTAAAAAAGCACTTTTTTTAAAAAAGGACAATAAAAGTTCAAAAAACCTGCCACATTTAGAGCACTTGTGTCTTACAGTCACAGCATATGGGATGTATGACCCATGACAACCATTCCATCCCAGACTAAGTCGAGGTTTCTCTATTGCACGTTCATGAAATGTTCTTCTTGGGGTCACAGTTCAGATCAGAGGACCACACCAGCTCCAGTCTCCCAGGGTGTTCAGCAGGACGAAGATGCTGTCATTGGGTTGAGTTTCAGCTGGTGGACAGGAGAGTGGATGGGCACAGAACTCAGCACTGAGGTAGGAAAGGCAAAGCATGAGCCTTCAAAGTTTTTGCCCAACGTCAGTTCTTCCGCAAAGAAAGACGCAGCTTCTCGTTTGCACGAGGCGACGGCGGGGCTGGGAGTGGAAGACAAGATCTCAGACTCATATTGTAGCAACTGGCCCATGAAGCCAAAGTTTGGTGAGATCAGGCTCCGGCGCTGCTTGATGTAGTCAAAGGCTTCCTCCAGGCACAGCTTCTTTGTCTTCATGAGATATGCCATGCAGATGGTGGGAGAGCGTGAAATCCCTGCTTCACAGTGCACCAGGATCTTTCCCCCCGTTCGTCTGACATAATCTAGGGGAAAAAAAGTCATTGTAGACATCAGTTGTCATTGGGGATGGAGAGCACACTGCAACATGCACCCAGCACTGGAGGTGGAGCGTGGCACACAGCCAGTCCACCAGCAAGGAGAGGTTTGCTCTTCTGTTGGCTACTAAGGGTAACAGATTAAAAAAGAAGGGGGACAAAACCCAGCCTGAGATGGAGCAGAGCTGCAGATGACAAGAGGTTTCAGAATCTGTGGATCCCAATTTGGTTCTTTCTGTATTTTTCAGGAAAGTCCTTCCCTGTCTCATTCCCATGTGTGTATTTCTCTTTGGAACAGCTGATTTTGCAGGGCATTGTGAGACAGATCAGGTATCTGGGCAATGCTTGTGTTTGCTGTACCTGCATTTCTCTGTCTGTGGCTCAAAGTTCTGACCCAAGCCTAGCCTGGCTAACCCTCCCAACGTCAGGTCTTTCAAAAGCTACAGACTGCTTTCTCATCAGCTTTGCTAGGAAAACCAGAACTTTTCTTTTCTATAAAGTCCCGACCTAACTCCCTGCTTGGCCAGTAAGCAGCAACTGGCAGCAGTACCAGGAGTTGAGCCCTTGGTGGGTACCCTTGGGTGGAGAGGCTGAGCTCACTCCCTGGGGCCTCACCACAAAGCACACAAGAACTGGTAGGCAGTTGCTAATTACAGCCTGGTCAAAGGATGCTTGGACTTAAGTCAGGATATAAAAGGCTTATGCAAAGCACCCATTTTACACAACAGGAGCCACTGTGGTTACTCACACAACACAATGATTGTTATTAGATTAAAGAGAATGTGCTTAAAATAAGTCCTTTCCACACAAAAATACAGTTCAAAAATAGATGTTCTCTGCTTTATTGACTTGAGCAATATGTTCAAGCTCCAATTTATGGGTAACTGCGCTGAGTGTAGCGCTCAGTGAAACAACACAGAGCTGAGCAAGTTATCATTTGCCTGTCTTCAATTGTCTGCCGGGGGACTGGTGCCACCATGACCAGTTAAATATAACTACTGCACAAAATAAGACGTGGATTTGAGTCATCCCCAGCATTTACACCACACACCCAATTTAAAAGAAAGTGAAAACTAAAGTCATCCTCAAAATCTGGGAAATTGTCAAATGACTCAACTACTATCTGAAGGGGTTGGGGATAGGACAGAAGAGTGCTGTGAACTACCATTTTCCCCAAAAGCTGTAAGAAGCCTCTTATGGGGTAGGGTTCAGAGAGCACCCTCAGGTGAAGTGTTTGTAATTTTGCCTGCACTGTTGAAGGACTCAAACTCAGCTGAGCAATGTCAGCTGGTCTGTAACTGGAGTTACGTTTTGTTTCTCTCACAAATGTTCCTGGAGAGTAACAGCACTGATTTCAACACCATCTCCACCCAGGCTCAAGCTATTCCACCCCACTAACCCACCCTGTGCCTCTCAGGCAGGAGCCTCTCCCTTGCGCTGCCTGGCCCAGCTGGTGTGCTGCTCACCTACCCAAGAAGGTTTGGGAGGGGATGGCCTCCTCGTTTTTTATGTATTGGGGTATTTGATTCAAGGGTGAGATAGCCAGCATGATCAAAAGGAGTTATGGAAAGAGCTCTGTGATAAGGGGAGACACTGGATTTCTAAGACCCTGACTTCAGGATATTGCCTTGCTGTCCTGAGATAAGCTGACTCTGCTTCACCTGGCTTTTACAGGGTCTGCCATGCAAGTCCAAGGAACCAATGTTGTTTTTTCCTTTACAAGAATCAATAGACTTTGGTGTTATTCAATCACGCTTCTTCACTCCCTGTCATGCTGAAGTTACACCTATACTTGCTTTGAAGAGAAAATAAAGCTGACCAGCTCACTGCCCTGTCTGCCTGACAGCAGTCAAGAGGAGGATTTTCCTTCCCTAGCCTTCCAGCCTGGACAGAGGGACAGAGACCTTGCTCCTCCTACCTTCCTCACAGAAATCCCTCTGCCAGGAGAGATGCTGGGGAAGGAAGGGAGCTTAAACTTTTGCTGTGACATCTAGGAACATAAAATAATGTGTCCTTCCCACCAACATGTATTTTAAAATAAATTAAAAGACATGAAGATTTGGATGTTTGTTAATTTGGACCTACCGATGAAGTCAATGGCTTCCTGGAAGTGTGAGCTGATGTCTGCCGTGTGACTGTCCTCCACTGGGATCCACTTGTAGCAATACTGGTCTTTGAAGGACTCAGAGCTTTTCCTGGAGACATTAAGCAGGGCTGTGATGTGCAGGTTGGCAAGAAACTCGCACTTGGAAGCGTGATAGGCACTGCCAAGGTAGAGAAAAGGCAGGATTTCAACTGGACCACCCTGGAAGAGAAGGAACAGAAACATGTAACTCCT
The DNA here is from genome assembly GCF_023638135.1 of Falco biarmicus. Taxonomy (NCBI): domain Eukaryota; kingdom Metazoa; phylum Chordata; class Aves; order Falconiformes; family Falconidae; genus Falco; species Falco biarmicus. The sequence continues at coordinate 23,239,436 of NC_079296.1, forward strand.
TTTCAAGGGCATTTGAGTCCTGATACTTGAGAGAGGGGCAAGGGAGCCTGTGTGGACGCCCGCTCCCTCCATCCCTGGTGTTTTTGGACCCCATTGCTGCCAGTCAGTGAACCACTGCAATGGCAAAGCCCACACAGGAAAGGTTTTCATTTTCTTGTCCACATCTGTGAGGTACAAAGTCAGATTCAGCCCACTTGCATGCAGGATATCCCTGGCTTTCTTTAAAGCGCTGCCCCCTTGGGGTGCACCTGAAGTGTTTTCATATGTGAGGCCTGCCCCCTCTGAGGCTTTTCTGAAATATGGGTGAGGTGGCGAGCTGTAGCTGAGCAGGGAGGAAGAGGATGGAGGAAGAGGCTGCTCTAGCTTAGCCCAGGGCTCAGCCCCTACACTCACATCTCCAGAGGTGAAGCAAAGCAAAAAAATTGGAACAAGGCTCCCCATCTCCCCACACCTCCCTAGGGTGCAGCACCCTCTGCGTCATCTGCCCCAAAATGTCATCTCGGTTCCTCCTTCCTCAGCACAAACAAAGGCTGGGTGACAAGACCGCAAAAGAAAAAAAAAAGTCACCACCTGACACAAGGGTTTTGGAGACCGCAGGTAACTTTCCATGATGCGCAAGAGCTGCTACCAGCCCCCAGCTGTGAGCTGCATGCCCACGCACAGGGGACAGCCAGGACCGCCTGGCGTGGGAGGCGCTCCCAGGGGGGCAGAGGGGCATCGCTCGGGGGCTCCCCCAGCGCCAGGGAACGTGCATCCTGGCGGAAGCACCCGACCGCAGGTGACATCTCAGGGCACACGTGTTCCCTGGGCCAGGCAGGCACAAGATGACTTCCCCTGTGGAAACCCCGCTCCCCCTGCCCAAAGGTGGCTGTCGAGAGATGCCGCCTCTTCTCAAAGTGGCCCCACAGCCCCAGCCCCCTCCGCCAGTTTCCTTCCTCATGGTTCACACTGCCTGACTGTGTGATAAAGACGGGTCACAAGTACAGTTTTAGGGCCAGATAGGGTGGGTTTCCTTCTTCTGTTGCCTAATTTTGGAGCCAGGCAAGAGGTGATGCTGACCAGCAGCACACACAGGGCCCCTTGTTCGACACACAGGCTGCCAGCCAGGACTGCGACAGCTTATTGACGGTCTGTGCAGCATGAGGGCCACCAGCACCCTGCCAGCTTCTAACAAAGTCCAGTGGCAGGAGGGAGAAGACCCAAGGGGAAAGGTCACCCACCACAGCTGGGACACACACCTGGTCGTAAGCGGGTTTGTGGTTGGCACACTGCTTCTCACAGTGGCCGGCGAGGTTCCTCTCTGCCTCGGTCCTCTCTGGGGAAATGAGTTTTCCATCCACGCAGCACTCAGGATATTGCGAGTTAAAGGTTTCATATCCCCCTAGGGAAGGGCAAGAAAACAAAACAAAACACCTAACATTAGTATTTGCACTTCCAAAAACTGGTTTAATTAAATGTGGTAGAGAAATGAAGCTCCAGTGCTTGCAACACAGTGGGGTAGTGCTGGTGCTGCACAGCGATGGGCCCCAGGGGGGTTAGTGCATGATAGCGCTCGCCTGGGGAAATGGGTCTGTCTAAAAGGCTTTGGGCACCTGAAGAAAAACCTCTGATACCACTGACAATTATTAACTTGCCAAAAGCCAGTGGATCCAGATTAAAACTGCTAGCAAATGTAATTCTGTTGAGTCTGGCAACCATTAACCCCAGCCCAGTACAGCAGCAATTAAACTCCCTCCCCCAGGTTTTATGTAAGCACTATTTCCAGTGTTTGAGACTCAGATATCTGTACGCCAGAGTCATCTTCTCTAAATCTGTCATTACTATATAGGCTGTGACAACATAAGAAATATTTTATTTGCATTTTTGAATGGACAAACCAAGAGTGGGATGCTTGCAACTGTCATTAATCACCACAATGCACAAGACAGCGAGGTAACGAAGACAACCCCACTGAAACCATTCTATTAAATAACAGCTATAAAACTTAATGAAATCCTGTGACAGCATTTGACAACTGAATAGCCCCACATGAGCTATTCTGCATGGTTAAGTACTGCATTTGTTTCATTCAGTGCGCTGCTAATGAAAAGGAATTAATCCTATTATTACATTGTTACTCAAAGTTTGTCGTCAGCTAAATCGTTGCCTGTTTCCAGGCTGAGAATACACTGCAGAGGAGCACACAATCTCCAAAATGAACATGAATAAGTCAGGTAGCAGAAGCAGCCTGGAAATGTATGTGGTGTGCCACATGTCTGCCACCTGTGCTTTTTCAGAACAGAAAGGCACCGTGAAAGCTCTTGAACAGCTAGATTCAATAATCCTGAGCACCGCCTTCAAGTAAACAAGGCTCAGAAAGCAAACGCTCCAATGCGATTCATTCACCTGCAACTGTTTCGCCCTGATAAGCGGTGTTGGTGTGGGTGCCCTGGTGCAAGGGTTTCGAAACAAAGGAAGCGCCGAAGATCTGAGCGGCCACAGGGCCCCCGCCACCCTCGCTGCCAGGGCTGCCTGGTACAGCTACCACTGACATTTCAGCCCTGTAATGCCGGTGTCGCATTTGTTTGTGGTGTTTGAGCAGATGTATGCTCAAATTCATGACGTGCTACTGTCACCCACTCAGTCCTACCGTGGGGTCCTCATGTTGCAAGTGGCTGGCACAATCCAAAGCTCACTGAACATGATGAAAGTCTGTTTTCCATGACGGAGGGCAGGAGGGTGACTTTGCAGTCAACTGGCACAGGGTACCTGCACCTTTCCTCCTACTCCCCAGCCACATTCAGCCAGCTCACCCCAGAGCTCGCAGCACGAGGCAGTGGGATAAGCAGCCAAGTGACCATGGAGACCATAAGGGGGATTAATAAAACGGATATCCCCAACAACTGGGTTGATAAATTGATATCCCCAACAACTTGCAGTCTGAAAAGCCAACACACACAAGCAACTCTCCAGACTCCTCTGCTCTCCTCATCTCCAACTGCCCTTTGTGGTGTGGGCTTCTAAATCCTCATTTTGCGTAGCTGACTTTAGCTCCCCTTTGCCCCCCAACCACTGCCATCACATAGGAAAAAGATGTCCAGTTTATATAAATAGCCACTATCCCCATTTACGTCCTGTGTTGGTTTTACTCTTGAATGAACGCAGAAATCCACAGGAGCCAAATCAGCATGTGTGTTCAGACAGACATGCATGTCTCATGTCTCTGGGGCAGCTAACACATGCAGCTGCTGAATGGTTAATTACAAGCCTTAGGGATCAGGATATTTGCAGACCATTCTTAAAGTGAGTCACCTCCTCATCCCATCCTCCAGCAATCTCCTCTCTTCCCCCTCCCCACTCAACCTAGCTTCCCTGAGGTCATTTCTGCAAATACTGGATTGCTCATCACAGAGAGCTGTGCTGCGCTTCGGTTTCAATCAATAAATAATAGAATCCTTGTCAGCACCCAGGGAGGATTATTTTATATTTCTGCAAGCTCTCCCCCCACCACACAAGCACTCTCTCCATGCTGGGGCTGAGCTCACCCAGAATGAAACTGCACCTACACAGATGAAAGATAAGACACACGAAACCCTTGGAAGCCAGAAAACAAGGGAAGGAATGGGGCCTGGCATGCAACTTGGCTTGCGACGGCTCTGCACTAGCCACCCTACCTGGGGCCAGATCCCCAGGAGGCTTGGTGACCTGTTCATATCCTACCTCTGCAGCTTCTGAGGCGAGACCGACCACCTTAACCCTTAAGTAGCCAACACCTCCTCCCAGCTCCCCCACATCCAGGGAGAGCAGGAGTATAAGGGGGAACCTCAAGGAGCTTTTTTTCCTGGTGGTTTTACAGCCCATTATTTACAAAGTGGGTGCTACAGACCCCCAAAGAACCCTTTCTCCTGGCCAGTGCCCAGTGCTTCAGGGTGATTTATATCCCCAACGTGTCAGAGATCTTCCCCTAGACTGCAACAGCTTCCTGGGGGTCCATGGCCCCAGTGAATCAGCAGTGCTGCCCACTGAGTCACCAGCTCCTCTGGCCACACCAGATCTGAAACAGAGCTGCCGACTTCATGGGCCTGATCCTGCCACCCTGAGACCATCCAACAAAGGGGAACAGCAGCAGAAAACCGAGGAAGCTTTCCCATCCATTAAGGAGCTATCTTTTTTTAAGCCTCAAATAGTCAGGCTTTTAAGATAAGACACTTTGCAACACACAAAAGGTACAAAGCAAAGCCTACCTCAGCCCCCCACCCCAGATAAACTGCCCACAGCCACAGTCACCACTTCAAAGCTTGGGGCTGCTACATAGAGGAGGGAAGGACGATCTTGTGGCTGAACGAGCGGGCTGAGAGTCAGCAGAGCTTAATTCAGCCCCTGGTTGGCCACAGACTTCCCAGCGTGCCCTTGCAGATGTTTCTTCAACTCTGCTTTAATGAGGACCCCAAAGATTTGGTTGGCCCCCCACAATGCAGGTATCCCTGCCTCGCAGCAGCGCTAGCGCCGCTTTTGGGGCGCCTGCCCGACTCCCAGGCAGGCTGGGGGTGCCCGCACAGAGCCAGGCTGGGGGCAAACCGCCCTGGGGGTCCCCCCTCGGCACCGGGCGGTACCCGGGCGGGAGGTGCCTCTGCCCCGGCGAGGATGCCCTGCGGGCACTGCTCGTTAGCAGGCAGAAACTGGGCACATCAGGACAAAACTAGCGTGATGGAAGGCTTAATAAAAGTGAATTAACCCTGGCCGATGAGGGCACGGGGGCAGAGTTTATTCAAGAGACACCGCCTGGTTTTCTCCTGCATTTATAGCCTGAGGCTATGGCGAGGGAGGGTGTGCAGAGACCCCTACTGCGGCGTGGCCCCGGCAGCCGGGTGTGCGGGGTTGGGGAGGGAGCCCCCGGGCCGGGCACTGCCCCCTCCGCGGGGGCGCACGATGGGGCTGAGAAAACAGGGAGGGCAAACGGACAAAGGCACTGCTAGGAGAAAGGAGGGGAGGACAGGGGAAGGGCGGGCTGCTCTTTTTTAAATCGTTTTATTATCCCCGGGTTACACGGAAGGAAAACAAAGAACCGTAATTAAACGGCTGTATAAAATACTCGTCCCGCGACAAGCCCCGGAGTTTCGGCTGCGGGTTTCCCCTACCGGTCCCGGTATGCCCGGCGACGGGGGGAGCCTCTCCGCCCCGGGAGGAGCGGCGGGTACCCAGCCCCGGGGTCAGGGCCGCCCCGTGTCACCACCGGGCGGAGAGCAAGAAACGGTGGCCTCGGCTCTCTCTCATCTGTCAGGCCCATTTCGTTTTCCACGCAGCCCCGGTCTCTCTGCCCCCCCTCTCCCTTTGACTATCTGCAACTTCTGCTCTTCTTCCCTAATATTCTTTGCGTTCCATCAGCCTCTTAAACGCGCGGCGGGGGTGAGCGGAAAGGCATTTCGGCTCAGCCCGCAGAGTCTATCCGGGATTTATTTCCAGTGGGTGGAAAAGAAACGAAATCCCGGCGTTACCTCCCTGTCCTCCACCAATAATCAGGTTAACTGAGGGACGCTGGTGGCGGACGGGAGCGCCGCCGGCCGCCGCCACCGGGAGGCTTTGAGGGTCGATCCGCGCCGCTTCCCCCAACCCCGGCCCCCCTTGCCCGCCGCCCCTCTCACCTTTCAGGAAGCAGACCCTGGCCCCGGCCTCCGGCAGGCTGGAGAGCAGGGCGTTGAGGACGATCTGGGCCGTGCTGTCCTTCTTCAGCTTCTGCCAGTGCCCCGTGCCCTGGTCCAGCACCACCACGGCCGCCAGCCGGGCGGCCCCCGCCGCCCCCTCGCCGCCCAGCAGCAGCCGGGCGCGGGCTGCCGCATCGGGTACCACGAAGTGGAGCGGCACGGCCCCGCCACGGGCCCGCCGCATCACCACCGAGTTGAGGTTGACGTTGAGCGAGCCGCGGAGGCAAGAGGCCGAGTAGGACAGGTAGGGCCGGCAGTCCAGCACCAGGCAGCGGGAGGGCTCCTTCCGCAGGAGCTTCCTCAGCTGGCGGCAGTCGAGGGACGTGACTTTCATGCCGGCCGTGGGTCACGCCCAGCCGCAGCCGGGGCAGGAGCGGGAAGAGCGGCAGGAAGGCGCCCGCCGGGGATGCCGGGGGTAGCGCGGAGCCGCGGGGGCTCGGCCGGCGGCGGCGCGAGAGGGACGGAGGCACCGCGGCGAGCCCGGGCAGGGAATCCCGGCCGCCGCCACCGGGCATTTATATGAATGGGAGGCCGGGCCCTGACGACACTGCCCATATAAGGGGAGTGACGCGCCCGCCTTCCAAACATGGGCATTCCCCGCCCCGCGCCGGCCGGCGCCCCGCCCCCTGGCGGGGATCCCCTCCCTCCCCGGCAGCGGGCGGGGGCCGCGGCCGCGCAGGCAGCGTTAGTCAGGCTCGGAGGCAGAGGAAGCTGAAAAACGCCGCAAAAATTCTCCAGTCATCGGCCTGAGGCTCATCCCAGCATCACCGCGCCCCCCCCAGCCAGCGAGGAGAGCCGGGAAGCGCGCCGGGGGCGGGGGTGCAGCGCTGGGGCAGGTTTCACACGCCAGGTTGCAAAGGGGGTTTCAGTTCCCACTAATCTCCCCCTCGCTGTGTACGCCCTCACCCCCGGCAAAGCCTGAGCGCGGGCAGGGCTGCCTGCCAGGGCACTGCCACCCAGGGGACGGGGGCTGCCTGCTTCTAGATCCCCTCGGCAGGAGCCGGGTCACCTCCCCGGGCCGCAGTTTGCATCGGCCGAGTGACAGGCGTGGACTGCCTGGGGAACATCCCCGAGGATGTGGGTACCTGGCCCCCAGCCTCGCAGCAAAGGAGCAAACGATCAGTAACTTGGGACAAAACAAGAGGTGCTATTTCTGCAGAACTAATGAATGCTCTGGAGAGGAGGGTGTCAGGGATGGGAGCATCCCTGCAACAGAAAAATTGCTGCCATGGCTCTTTTGGGGGGTCGTCTTGTGTCCCTTTCCTTGCAGAAGACTTCTAAGCTGTAAGACTGTGCCTCAAGGTCCTGCGAGAGTTACACTACAAAGCTCAGTCTGTGCCAGTGTCCAGAACTCACGACGACAACAAGACGCACAGGAATTAGGAAATTTGGCACTTGCCCTTTCCTTGTAGATAAGTTTTGCAAAGTGACCAAAATGAGAACTGGAAATTCCTGGAAGAAGTTAGGCAAAAGGATGAGCTTCAGCCAAGCTCATTACAGTTCGGACAGATTACAGTGGAGCTGTCTAAGAGTAGGGTGTCATTTATTCTGATGGTGCCCTGAAAGTATGTTCACCTCAATAGCAGGCAGGAAGTGCCATCCCTGCCACGGATTGCCTGCAGCTGAAACAGAAGCATGAACGAGACACTGCGAAGAAAATGTTCAAGCTGATTGAAAGAATGGCAGCTACTGGTTTTGAAGCACCTCTTCCTCCTCTTCCTCTTTGAACCCCTCTGCAGCCCCTGGCTGGCTCCTTCCAACCTGGCTCCCCTCCTCTGAGTCAGTCAGGGTACGAGACGGAACAAAAATAGGAGTAGCTTGTGGGTAGGGGCAGATGTTCGCTGAGTGTCTTAGCGTGGGTGTTTGTCTTCAGCTGGCCACCGCCGTCATGGCAGCCCAGCTCCTTCCCTGCTTCTGCACCGCCCTGGGAGGCAGCTGGGCATTGCCAGAGCTGCATGGCTGGGTTAGACGTCCCCATGTGCCAGCACAGTCCCTGCCAGAACTGGATCTCCACCACGAGCATTGCCACAGCTGTACCGAAAACCTTCACATCATCCCATGTGCGGGCCAAGTCTTCCCCTTTATTTTTCACTAGGTGGGGAATCTAGCACAGGCAGGGGCACAGTGACTTGTTCCCGCTCACACAGGAAACCTCCGCACCGCCTGGACACAACCTGCCTTTCCTGCCTCCCAGCCCCCAGCTTCAGGAGCCGCTTCTTCCTCCCTGAGAAGTAGCCTGGCTCCCTCGGGGCTTGGCCCCCAGTAACAGCCCAGCTGGAGAACTGGTCCCAGTGCGGCACAGAGAGGGGAAGAGGGACTGTAGGCAGATGCTAGCATGCTCCCCTCCTGGGAGGAAGGAGGGGGCCAGTGCAGCCGCAGGAGAGCATCATTTCCTCTCAGGAAACCCAAGTGAAATGTGAAGGGGTGGGAAAGAGCTTTTTGTCCCCCCAACTCCTGGCTGAAGTGCTAGGCTGGAGGAGAGGGCAAATCATACCAGCCCAGAAAATAAACTCTCAGGGGAATACCTGCAGTTTGGCCTGTACTGGCAGTGGGGTGTATATATCACTGACCTGACCGGCAGCTGACCTTCCTTCTTTTACACACCTAATGCTGAGCATCCAAACAACTGCCTTTCAGTAGATTACAGCTCTGCTTTTGTTTCTTAATGGAGTGAGTCATGACCACCTTTTTATTAGAAGAAAATAACAAGGCTAACAGCAGCTGTACTAATGCTTCCTCTGCTGCAGGGTGCTGGATGCAGAGTGTCCCTGACTTCTCTGCCCACCAGCGAAATGACTTGGTTGTACTTTGAAACAGATGAGCAATCAGGGCTGATGCTGTCAGGGCTGTGGGATGGACACGGATGCTTTTCCTTGCTGGAGCAGCTCCTTCGTTTGTCAGGTGCTCCCAGCCAGAAGGGAGAAAGGGGCTCGATTCCTGTAAGTGGAGGTGGTTGAGCAACTTAAACCTTCTGCTTTAGGTAGGAAACTCCCCTCCTCCCTGCAGCACTTTACATCATTCCCTCTTAGGTTCTGCTGCATCTTTCTGCTCCTCCTCCCGCTTCCCCTTGATAATCTCCCAGGCTTGTTTGTCCTTTGTCTCAGGCTTTTATCAGGGCTTTCAGATCAGCTGTTCCTTTCCTTTTCTTCCAGGCTGTATTTCCCCTAACCTAACTCATTCTTCCCTTCTCCCCTCCCCACCTCCTCCGGGCGCTTTGTTTCTGCCTGTTCTTGGTGCTGTAAAGGGAAACTTTCTCGCTGCAGCTGGGGACACTGATGTACACCCCCTCACCCCCATGTAAAAGCTCCCAGGGTACAGCATCCATGGGACAGTATCCAGCAGGCATTGCTCAAGAGCAAAATGAATGGCATTTTTGTTAGGATTTACTTCCACATTTACTTCAGCCTAAATATAGCTGTATTTTTCATGGGGTGAACGTATGCCTGTTGGAGACAATAAAACCCAAAAGAAGCTTTAACAAGGGGCTTGGGTGAATAAATGAATGTAATTTCTTGGGAGGCAAAAGCAACAAGATGAGCCAGGTTTGTAGGGCTCGAGTTGCCTGAGCTGAGATGAGGAATGCCCTGTGCTGGGTCCTACAAATGGGCTTGTCGCCCCGAAGAGTTAACCCCAAACCTCAGCTGGACAAAGGTAAGAGAAAACCAGCTCTCTCACTGCTTGAAAGGAGACTGAGGGGAAGGCAGATCAAGGGTCACTCAGGAGATATGTCAGGGAGATGGTACAGAGTAACCTAAATGCTGTAGAGTCCTAGGGCTGGGGCTTAGGCTGCATCATATCCCTGCCAGGGCACAGTCCTGAACCTACATCCTCTGGTTGGTTGTGAAACGCAAGAAATTCCTCAGACGAACAAAGCATAGCACAAGACAGCAGAGAAGATGGGTTGACATTTCTTTAATGTTATTAAGATTTCCATAACATCAGCTCCTAATTCTGGAGTGGCTGATGTCAAAACACTTACAGCACAAGCAGTGAGATAAGTTTGTGCTGGTAAATGGGGAGCTGGAAGACAGGTTAATTTATGCCCAGGGCTAAAGGGCAGCTGAGCAGTGGCAAAGGATATTGTCATGCTGAGACCCCATCGGTGTCATGACTTGGTCACTCTGGAGACAAAGTCTAACAAAACAGATTGGAACATTAGCCTTGTTGCAAATTTCTCTCTTTCATCAGAGCAACCCGTTGCTAAAAGCTGATTCTAGAGGGTGAAAAGCACTATCAGACAGATTCTGCAGCATGACCCCCCTTTCCCCTTGCAGCCCCATAGGTATGATCTGATGTTACGCTGGAATCTTTTTTTCTTCCCCCAGAAAGCTAAAAGAAAGGTAGTAACTGCTTGGGTATTTTGATTAAAGAAGAGTTCATACAGGTTTTGCTTTAAATCGATATTCAGTAACAAATCCATAATCATAAGTGACTATTCCCAAAGAATTAGAAAAAAATGCATGCCACAACCTATACAACTGGGAAGAACCAACTGAATTTTGGTTTATTGTGGCCCCAGTGTCTCTCAGACCTGGTTTATATTCCCAGGTCTGCTGTCGTAAAATAGATTTAAGCTAAACGGTGCGTTGGCTTGAATGGGAGTTGCCTGCGCTCAGCACTTCTGAAAATCAGGCTGAAAGGGAATCTCAGATTTACGTCTGATTTTTACCTGACTCATGCCTACGTGACTCCAGCAACTGCTGCAAGCTGCTGTCAGCTGCTGTCAGGAGCAAAAGAGGAATAAACCAAACCTCCTGTCTCCTTTTAGAAGTCACTGTTCTTTCTGTTCCATTAGCTGATGACTTACTCCTGTGTACAGATGGACAAGCAATTTTTAAAACAGGGATTCCAGCTATCTGCACAATCAAGTTTCAGTTTCTCTGCTTGTCTGACATGGCCCAGAGCATCATGAGCCATATTGACGGAGCACTTGCCAGACCCAGTTATGAATGTAAAGAACCCATGTTCCCATTTGCAGCCACATACTATCCCTGGGGTAGCTGCAGTAATTGCTTACATGGGAAAATGATTTGTGTAGTTAGCTGCCTTTAATGTGAGACAAAGCCCTTTTGTTCCTTTATCAACTTGCCAGTTCTCATTTGTTCTTTCCTCTTCCTGCTGCCATTTCCCCGCACGCATTTCTTGCCTTACTCATCCCATCTCTTCCCTTTTCCCGGATGTATTTCCCAGGAATCCGCTCCTATTCCGCACCAGTAGATCTGCCCTTGCTACAACAGCCATCGTCAGTCCGGCTCGGTTTTCACTCGCATCTCCCAGCTTATTCCTGCCCATCGGTACCCAGCCAGCCTCTCATGCTGCAAATCCTAGTCCTTGTGTGTGGTTACTGCTTCTTTAGACTGTGGGGAGCCATCAAATGACATAAAACATCCTTACATGTGCGTTTAATTGGCTATTAGGACAAGCGTATCTTGGAGAAACACTGGTTACTTTGGTCCAGATCTTCTGGAAGCTAAGTTTGATCATTGCTGCATCTGATTCCCTCTGCCTTGGTCTGTCTGACTGACTCATCTCTTTAAGCACCAGGTTGTTGCCTAGAGGGTATAGTCACATAAATATAATCCACTGCACAGTGCGTGTTACTATGCCCACTTCACAGAGAATGAGTACAGCTCCTGGGTACAGAAATGACTTTTTTAAGCTCAAAATGGAGCAGCTCATGCTTTTAGCTGAGAATGTTTTGGAACCATTTCAGTGGGCTACACAGATATAAGCAAACAAAAAATCAACACATTCAATAAAAAAACATTACACCTCTGTTTTCTACAGCATTGCCAGTAGCAAAAAAAAAAACCCTTCACCCCATAGCCCATGCTTGTTTTCAGGGGTCCCCAGGCATGGTACAGGCAGGGTGAGCAGTGGGTCACGATGCAGACTATGAACTCCCTCTCTTGGCATTGCACATCCCATGCCCAAAAAGCTCTTTATCCCATCTTTGCAAAGAACAGAAAAAGTAGATCTAGGCTTCAGTCTGCCCTCTGGATATCACCCTAAATGGTATTTCTGGATGGTGTTTGGGTCTGTCGCAGAGTATCTAGAAAGCAGCTGTGGGGAAAGGGGGAAGTGGCTGGGGTCGGTGGGCAGGGGGAGGCTGTGGTGACAGCAGATGTGCCACCCAGAGCTGTGGAGGGGAAGGAGATAAACCAGACCTCTTTCACCAGCTGTAACACGAGGGGTAATGGGCTTAAAGCAAAGGAAGGCACATCTGCTGTAGGTGGAGGGAAGCTTCTCAGCAGCAGAGCGTGGGTGCTGGGGTTGCTGGCCACAGCAGGCTGCGGTTCTCCACCGCTGAGGGCTCCAAGAACAGGCTGAACAAAAGCCTGTCTGGGAAGACAGAGTCAGTTCTGCCCTGGCACAGGGGTGGGCTGGATGACCTTTCAAGGGGTCTTCCTACAAATCCTTGTGTTACAGGCTTGTGGGGTCACGTTCAGACACACAAGTTGGTGACTTGGTAACTACCCTAAAATGTGTTAAATGACAATGTAACCTGAATTAATAACTTGATTAATTTCTTTATTTTTACCGAGTGTCCTTTCAGCTGAAGTTGCTCTATGGTTACTTCAAGTGTTGTCTTCCTCCCCTGACATCTGAATCATCCAGAGAAGAAAAAAATAATTTGAATTAAATATTTTTTCCCAAAACAAACCTAGCAAAATAAACTTGTAAAAAGGAAATACTTTACATCTTTTATGTTTCTTTCTCCTAGGCTCCTACTTACTTAACCCCATTTAAACTTTGTATCAGCTTATGACATCCGGTGAAAGTACACTACAGCTTATTAAAATTTAAAGCTGTTACTACAAGGGAAAACACTGAAAGCTCTTTTATGGATTAGCCATGTCGGCAGGATGTGGCTTCGACATTGTGTCCTTTTGACAGCATAGCCCACTTGAGCATCTTTGTAAAATAAAACTTCCCCATCACTTTCAGCCCATTATAGTTTTCATTCTGTGCACCAAACCCTTCCATACCAGTAGGACTACATTCCTCCCCTGTATTTCACAGGCAAAGTAAGAGGGTATCATATGTTAATCCCAAAAAACACATAGCTATATTTAAACTGAAGTAAATGTGGAAGTAGATGCTAACAAAAATGCTGTTAATTTAAAAATAGGAGAGTTAAAAAAATTGGATGATACCTGCCATGTGTTTGCTCACCTTTGTCCTCTAGGAAGGGCATGATCTGAGACCAGCAGGGCCTGAATGATGATTTGTATGGATATTATCAAACACAAAGGCTTCTTTTGAGTCAATGCTGTATTGGAAACTCTTCCCAATACAATGCTGCTGCTTATAGTACAAGTCTTCACCAGGGTTTCCTACTGGCAGAAAAGAGCCCGTGGGGTGACATAGCTGATTTCCTCTGAGATATGGCAAACGGTCTGTTGTACAGGAACTCTTGCAACAGAAATTGCCTTGCTGCTTGGTTTGCAGGCTGCACCCCCAGCAAGCCCTCATAGGTACAGACAAGGTTGTCTTTTATTTAGCTGGTGTTCCTGGGAAAGGGTGGTCTCCTCTGAGAAAGAGGCCATTCCTATCTGGGCTTACTTTCAAAGGAGCTCCTTCAGCTGATGCTTTGGCTTACAGAGGCGCATGCAGGCCTTGGGTCCCCATCTGCTCCCTCAGCTGCAGGTGCCTTTAATTTCACTTCCTATGACTTCCTCCCTGAGGGCGTGGGGGCCTGGAGGGGGCTGGTGCATCAAATTTAAAAGGGGGATTTCCAGGTTTATTAAGACTCTTGTTTAATTAAAAAGAAAAAAATTACAAGCCAGGCCCTTTCCCTAGTCCTTCCCAAGTTAAGCCTGGGAAATGCCCCTTCTGACAGGGACTGCTCATGGTGGAGGACCTCTAGGGCTACCTTATTATAGCCTGTGGCTACCAGATGGTCCCATTCTACAGTCCTGATACAGTGAGTGACAGACAGTCCTCCAGAGCAGGAGGACAATGCTAACTCTATAAACTGCTGCTCACTCCATCCCTCCCACACTTAGTGGGTTCTGCTTCACTTTCCTTTGCTAAGATATTCATAGAAAGGTCCCAGCTGAGCCAGAGGTTGTCTAGCGGGAGGGGCTGGACCATCCTGCACCATTCCTTCCTCCAGCTCCGAGGTGTGGAGTGTAACCTCTGGCTGAAGATCAGCACGAGGCCATCACATTTCACGCTACTGCAGATGTTTGCTGCGTAAATGTGTGCTCAGGGTCTTACAAAACATGGCTTTTGGGCTATAAGCTTTGGCAGTCTATTATACATGAACTGTGAGCTGGGGCTTCAGTCATACAGCATCACGCTGCTCTCTGCCTACATGCAGGAAAATCTAGAAATCCAGGGGAAGAAAGCATGCATCAGTATAACCTCACATCCCATCGGCGTGCAATGAAGAGGGCATTCAGGCTGGTCTGGAAGCATCTGTGTAGGCAGAAGTTGACTCATAGGGAAAAAGGGGTGGGAAGGAAGGGGGGCTGAGCTGGGAAACAATTTGTCACTTGCCAGAACATTTGTCCAACATCCCTTGTGGTGATACTGGAAGCCCAGTTTGGGAGGGGGTGGTGAAGTGACCCTCCATGACTGATGCTCGGCTCTCATTCCCACCACCCTCCTCCTCCAGAAGTGCAGTACAGACATGCGCGTGTCCTGCTCTGCACCCCTGGGATGTCTCAGGAGCCCCCTGAGAAGCAGCACTCTGGGAAGCTGTGCCCTAGCGGGAGTGTGGTTTGAGGGACAGCTTCCCAATCAGGAAGGCTGGTCGCTGGGACACGCCACCCCCCAGACCTTAGCGGTGCTACTTTGGGAATCGGGACGTCTGACACACACTCCACTGGCTGAATCATGGACAGCTTTTGGTTGTGTGCAGTATGTCTATTTATCTACCAGGAAGGGGGAAAATATTTATTTGGACTGATTTTGAAAAATCCTGGGCACCTGAACCCATAGGGCTTAGAGATCCACAAAACAGCTTTGCCTTTAGAAATTGTTCCACCAGGGGATGTCAGTCCTAGAGAAACTGATCCCTGTGCAGCCATGGTGTTCCTGTCGTACCACTTGAGCCTACAGACAACAAGCTGCTGAAGCTGCTGCTCCATTTTTATCCCAAGAACCCTAGGAACTGACAACCCATAAAGAACAACTAAAGCTTTTCCAGGAATAAAACACATTTGTGGTATTGCCTGCCTGCTTCTGGGGCTGTGCCTGGCACTGCAATGAGCTATGAATGCATGGAGAAAGGGGGTCTCTTTTCTGTACCTATATCACCAGGATGGCAGCAGCACTCCCTGTGCATCATGTGCTGCTAGCTATCCAGAAATACCATCAGACCATATAGGTGTCCCACCAAGAAGCACACACATGGTGTGATGCCTCTGAACACAAACCTCCAGAGGTAGGGAGGGAAGGCAGCCAGGGATGTGGAAAGGTCAGAGCTTCCCAGGGGTTCCCTCCATCCGCTCCCTTCTTGTGGTGGGATGGCAAAGGAACAGGAAAGTCATAGCCACGGAAGTACAGCAGCAGGATGAGACAGGCCTGGAGAGTCACAACTTGGCATGTATTTCCCATACGGTGGCACCATGTGGTGACTCTACCTTGCCACAAGGTTGGTGTGACAAGACTGCCTGTGCATTTTCTACTGATGTGTTTAAAGAGGGGAGAAACCAACCTGACTACAGCAGGGAGACCACTGGAGAGCTATTCGCGCATTTTGGCAATACCCCAACATCATTCCCAAAGGCAGGTTAAGTATCTGCTCCCCTTTCCCAAGGCCTGGCCAAGCCCTCTCCTGAAGGTGGCCTGGAGCCGCACAGAGCTCCTTGCAGGGGCCACGAGCAGAGGTGTGAGTCCTCCCTGCCTAGGGCAGACCTACAGTAAGTTTGGGACAAGGAAGATTTCCCTGTGGGATCGCACTCTGTTTGACACAGGTTAGACCATCGTTTCCAGAGGGCTGAGCTTGACCTCTTTGTCTCTTTGACTTTGGACCTTCTTTGCCCTTTCCATGCTGCAGCTTTAAGCCCAGAGAGATGTGACGGTGTGTCTGCTTCATGCTGGCCGTCCATCCTGGCGTGGCGTAGGCGGCTCTATTTTAAGATAATTCCCAGGTAAAAAAAAAACCAACATCCCAGGTGAGAGGTAGATGCATCTGCTTCTGCTGCTCTTGCTGCGGGGACAGAAACCTCAAAAGGGAGATGGCGTGGAGAGCAGGGGGCAATCCCTTCCCGCAATTAACACTCACCTTTCTACTATTTAGATAGGCCCCAGGGGCTGGGGCTGGAAGGTGTTGTGAGGCTCAGCCTCCTCCCTACAGGCTTACTCCTTAACAAGAGGGCATTGTCCGTGCCTGTGGGAAGCCTGGCCTCATGATGCTGAGCAGGACAAAGGCTTGATTTACCCGGTGAAAGAGCTGGAAACGGGAAGGGGCCGGAGGCAGCCAAAGCCCTGCTCTCCCTGTCTAAGAGACTTTGAATTTTGATGCCATAGGGTGACCAGCTGTGGGCACAAGTGACTGGGGCTCGAGGCTGCCTGCCTTCAGCAGGAAGCGCCCTGGGACAGTGTGGAAGTGGGAGGTGTTGGAGCCTCATTGCTCCCATCCTCTCCGTTTCCCATAGCATAAATAAACAAAAGAAGCATTCCAGATACTTCGCAGCCAGACACCAATAGTCATTTTGCATTTCACTTGACATTTCACTTAATGCCTCCTTCATTGCACATTCACCGTAGTGCACAAGAGTTAAAAATGGGGCCTGATGTTTGGAAAAGCCACCTGTGATGGTTTAGATTGGATATTAGGAAAAATTTCTTTACGGAAAGGGTGGTCAAGCATCGGAACAGGCCACCCAGGGAGGTGGTGGAATCACCATCCCTGGAAGTGTTCAGAAAATGTGTAGATGCTTAGGGACATGGCTTAGCGATGGGCTTGGCGGATCTTGGTCAATGATTGGACCTGATGATTTTAAAGGTCTTTTCCAACCTGAATGATTCTATGGTTCTGTGATAATGGTCTGCCTGTTTCAGAGGACAACACACAGTTTGTTACTCTTTCCAAATGGTTTCTGTACTCCAAAACCTCCTGCCTCCTGCCACGCAGTGAGATAACCAAGACAGGAATTACAGGGGACACTAAAACATCCCTCTGAATGCAGGTAAGGACCTGCAGCAAGAGAGGAGGGATCCCATGCCCAAAGCCATCAGATACCTGTGACCAAACACAGGACTGTCTCTTCCAGGACAAGCCATGCCAGTCAGTGACAGCAGCAAGACTCTTTGACTGCCCTCCTGGAGGACAGAAAGGACCCCTTGCTCCACCACCTTTGACTTAAAAGAGTCAAAAAGGATCCATATGAAGAAAATAAGGGGAAAATTGTGGCATTGTCTGAGGGAAGGTGGGAACAGATCACTTTGAACATCTTCAGAGAGGGCGTAGCTCAGGGCAGGCAGTGATGGGGACCATGCAGGCATCTCACCCGGAGCGAGTCTCAAAACTGTTGTGAGAAAAGCCTTCCTCCAGCTGTCAATGGGGCAGCTTTCTAGCTCTCCAGATGATGACTTGGGCAGGTTGATCCTGCCATCCTCCAGGCTGCTGTCTCTGGACACAGACACACAGACATGCAAAAAACGTCCCACAGCCAAAAGAAAAAAATCCCACCGCAAATCCAAATGCCAAAGCACTTAATTTGGGCCAGGTTTTAGCACCCACTGTTTTTCACAGCAGGTAATTTTATCCATTTATGCAGCTTCCATTTTTGCCTGCAAATTCAGGACTTGGGTAGAAAGCATTTCTCCAGTCTGGTCATGACTGGCAGGATCATTAGAATACATATTTATTGCTGTGTATTGTAGCTGTCAGCCTAAATCAGATCATTTTGGACACCCTGGGAGAAGCTGCAGTGAGTGTCTGTCACATTGGCTACCATGCAGACGTGGTGCAGGGAGGCAGGAGGTGATGTGACATGCTGAGCTCAGTGCAGAAGGAGGTGGCCGCACAGCCAGAAATAAACCCTGTCTTGTGGTGGACGCTCATTAAATACTTTGCTGCAAATGATTCCCTCCTCCCCTTCCAGGCAATTCAGGCACCCACGTCAGCTGGAAACTAGATGAATGATTGACATGAGTTTTGACCCTGAGATCTGGTATTGTGAGGCATTATGAGTGCATTGCTGTCACATCAAATACCATCCCATTAACTGTTCGGTAAGCACAGGTCAGTGGGAGACGAAGCCCATCAGCAAGCAGTGACAGTGTTGATATCTCCTTGCTGTTACATGCTAATAGCTCCAGCTTGTAACTTTAGTCTCATTACCACACTGCAAAAACATCCATCCAGGTATGGGAATTCTCTCTTTCAGCTCCTTTTTTCTTCTCTTTTTAGATCAGAGTTCAAGAAAGGATACAGAAGTAGAGAGAGATTTGATGTCAGATTTTGGTTACAGCAGGCTTTTGTGTATGTGATTAATTGCAAGGTTGTTTTAGCTGAAACATGCATCACAAAGAATTTATAGAAACAACTGTAATTAAACTCATATTGAGGCATTTTCTCTTGCTTTCACACAGAACTGGATTGCATCTGTACAGCAAGCTGTCAGCCAGCTTATTCTGCAGAAATGAAAAAGATGCTCTTGCTGTGGGCCTGACTTATGAAAGTTCCTCCTAACAATGCAATCCCAGCTTGAATAGCTTACATAGTGCCTATTCCTGAAAAGGGATTTTTCTATTTCTGTTTCTTCCTTCAGTGGGGGATTCCCTCTTAATTAGCTGCAGAAGAAACATTGCAACAGAATTGGAGGCTGAAAGGGATGAGAGTGTGGAGGTCAATTATTTCAAGAAAGAAGAGTTATTCCTCACCAGCCGCTGCAAAATATTTTGTCCAGCACTTCCCTGGAGAAGATAAGTTGCAATTCTATGTAAAATTCTGCAGAATTACTAGAATTTGAACTTGAAATGCTCTCAGCCATCTGGCCTGCTTCCACTGCACATGGTGGATGAGACCAGCACAAAAAGGCAGCAATGGGAAGCAAAAGCCAACCAAGTTCACGTGAAAAATGGGACTCACATTTTCAGTAGCAAGGCTGATTTAACCACTGGAACAAACTACCAAAGGAAGTGGTGGAGTTTCCTTCTCTTGATGTCTCCAAATAAAAAGAAATGCTCTGGTCAAGTGGTCGTTACAGGGTTTGGCTCAGGAATTGCTGGATCAGATCGTCACGCCTTAAAACCGATGAAAGCACTTGCACGATGTGAAGATGCAGGGATCACATGGCTGTCCCATGTTCAGACACGCTGCTTGAAACCTATTAGCAACTCCCTGTATTGTAGCTACAAATAAGCCGTATTTGTAATGGTTCAGACTGGCCCTTTTATCGCTGTGACACGAGTAGGCAGGAGGGTGCATCCTTTGATGGGTAAGCGAGTGCGCTCTCCTGGGAAAGCAGCTATTTTACAGGTATATAAGTGTTTAAAAGCTGACAAGGACGTCTTCCTGCGCGTTTGCAGCACCAACCCTAAACTAAATCAATAGTTTTAAGATAAACTCACAACGTGTCATCAAAGCAACTGGTATTTGCAACAGCAAGTGAAAAAAAGGTGTATGGGAAGGGAACACCATGCTTTCACACTGAATCCACGCAGAGATCAAAGTGCTTACAGAATGGGAATAGAGAAGGAAAAAGATGCCATCCTGCAGAGCTGGGGGGGAGCAGAGGTGCCTTGGGTGATCAAGTGAGGGGCTGGAGGCAGGGATCCCTGATCCCCAGGCCAGGGTCTGCACCAAGCAGCACAGTGGGACGGTGTCACTAGCCCTCTTCTAGGAGGGAGCCGATCTCCCCAGCCCTCATGGTGGGAATGGCGGTCCCCGAAGCCACCGCTCAGTCAGGATCCAACTCACTATGGCCACTGTCACCTCAAAGGACAATGCTCACACACAGCTGACCCAACAGACTTGAAAAATGCTTCCAGTCTCAGCATGTCTGAACAACGGAGGATTTGTCCGTGGTGGGTCCCTATCAGCATGGTTCCCCTTGGTCTGCTGCGGTAGGTAGACCTGGGGCTCTGCAGCCCCAGGGCCCAGGCACAAGGAGTGCAGCTCAGACCCTTGGGCAATACAGAAAAACAGGAAGAAAGCCGGGTATTTATACCTGTGGTGGCTACAGCCCACTCGACAATAGCAGCTGTTAAAACAGTCTTCGAAGTACAGCCCTGCTTCGGCCCAGACCAGGGACCACCTTGCCCTTATGGGGAGATCATGCTCTTCAACTTCGCATCTGGTGTGAAGAGCATTCAGATGTGAGAGTCTGCAAGTCTCCTGCGTTTCCATGCATAGAGAGATCACCAGTGCACTATTAACCGACTCTGGATTAATTGTCCATTTCTTCAAATGATTTGGGTTGACACAACGTAAGATCCTTCAGCAAGTTGTCCTCCACTGAGTAGGAGAAGCTCTGCCATACTAGAGACAAACAGAAAGCTCAACAGGGTTACTTACACTTGCACTTCCAATTAAGCCTTAGCCAGCAAGTGGGATAAAGGGGTAACTTTGCTTTGACCAGTACTCTCCCAAAGGTCAGCAGTGTGCCTTGTGCCTTGGAGATCCCTGAGCAGGTGGATAGGATGGATGTGGTGAACCCCAGGTGGGCCTGCCATTGACCTCCTCATCAGAGGGATGGTACAGCCTGTCACCTCGGGCAGCTGCCATGCTCACACCCCCATGCTGGCAGCAGAACACCTCCATGGCCCTGCTTCCTTCATCTCTCTTCAACGGCCAACCTCCGCACCGGCATCCTGGGAGAGGTAATGCACACGCTGAATCTGCCCAGAATGGAAGCACATGGCCCCTGCCCCAGGGCCACCACGCTCTGTGTCACCTGGCCGGTCAGCAGCAGAGCTTGTGACTTGCTGCAGCTGCACGCTGAGTACGGGGGGGAAACATGTCCCCGAGGGGAGCAGCATGCGGGTCCAGTTCAGGCTGTGACTGATACTTCAGTTACCTTTGATTTCACTCAAGCAAATTCAGAAGGATTTAATTGTTCATCAAGTGCTCAGCATTGCTTCAAGAGCTGTATCAGCCTCCCAGGCCATATCTGGGCTTGTTTGCAAACACCAACCCTTCCCACTTTAACCCAGGGTGCCTGTCAGCAGGGGAGACGTGCCCTCCTGGGCAGGGGAAATGCTTCGCTTTCCCCAAGGCTGCAGCTTGCAGGAAGGCTGGAGGTCGAACAGTATATACAGGTCATGCTTCCCGCATTTCTTCCCCATGTGCAGGAGGAGAGACAAATGCACTCTGCCATCCGCTGGGGAAGAACCGGAGTAGCTCAGCCTGCAGAGATCCAGGGTGCTCACACCACGGGAAGCCCTAGCAGGGCATGAGAGCAGAGGCAGCAGCCTCAAGCACAAATACTTGAATTGGCTAAACATGCTTGGGAAGATTTCTTCAGCATGTAGTCTGTACCGGGCCTCATCGAGAGCGGGGTCTCAAGTGTGCTAATGAAAACTGTCTCCAAACAAAGGCAATCTCCAGGACATCTCCCTGCCGAGGGTTCCCTGGACCGCCTCCCCACGTGCTGCTGCACAGCCCACCTAACTAGCTGCTCTCCTGCTCCCCACTATAGACCATCGAGCAATTGCTTGCCCAGTGTAACAGCAGCAAGACATTACCATGGATGTGGGCATCTTCTGATGCAATTTAATTGCTGGAAACAATGCGGAAGTTTTCCCTATAAATTCAGGGAGTTTCCAGGGATCACATGCATTTTAGAGCTCTCCAGCGGGCTCTCCTTACAGTTTGTGAGCACAGAATGAAACACTGCAAGTAGTGGAAAGAGAGGCAGAGAGGCAGTGCCAGAGATAACGAGATAAGAAAAGCAGGGTGTCATCATCCACCTGATCCTGCAATCGTTATCTTGGATGGCAATTCCCATTACTTTCATCAGGATCTCAGGCAAGAGCAGGAATGCCGGATCTGGCCCAGCGTGTGTGATGATATCAGTGGTTCATTGTCACAGAGCTGGAAATTACTGCCAGCATGTTAACATCCCCTGCCACCCACGCTTTTATTCTATAACATCACACGCTCTGGGAAGTGCTTGCTGCTGCTGCACTGCTCGAAACACCATGGCCATAAAGCTTTGGTGACGGGTCCCCAGCTTTGGATTTCCTCCTGCCATTCAAGCCACTTTGAGCTCCTACCAAACCAAGCTATAGGGCCCATGTGTGCCAAAAGCCCACGGCAGGTTCAGCAGCCAGAGGCGTGGGGAGGGGAGATTAGTCAGCAGGCAGAGTGGCTGGGCTCCCCAGCCTGCTGATTTGTTTGTCTGATTTCAAGCGTGATGCAATCCGACAGCGGCACAAGGTTGCAGGGGTTTCATTATACACCCACTTGCCACCTACATTTTGTGCCCCTGACCTGCTGAGGTGCAGCACACCTGCAGCACCGACAAACATCAGCAGGTTTGGGAGCATTTGACACCCACAGCTGTATCTCTTGGTGCTATGCAGATCTGTAGTCAGACAGTCAGATTGCACTTTTTTATAAAAAATAAGAAGCAGGAAAGAGCTTGCATCTTCTATCACTGTTCATACCTGGGCTTTATATCTCTCAAGGCAGAGGAGAATTGGTTCTTGCTCTCCCTCCCCTGAGGGGTCACAGCGCTTGCTGGGAAGTGACCCGCGGGACCAGGCTCTGGTTGTGTGTGCACATGGGACACACACACACAGAGGATGAGCCTGTGCATCACCGGTTTTGCTGTTGCAGCTCAGACCTTGAAACGTTCCACACACCTATTTATTGTCAGGGACTGCCAGCCCCTCGGCTCCTGGGATTTTGCCTCTGTTTCCAGTGAGAAGAGCTGTGGTACCATGGCTGGTGCAGACACAGGATTCCCAGCGAGCATGGTGAGCGTGGCAGGGAGCCGTGCATGCTGCTCCCCTCCCCAGCTTTCAGCAATGCTCCCGGTGACTCTGCAGCAAGCAGGTAGCTCTCAACAACAAAGTGAGGAGGAAAGGACATAGCCTGATTGAATTTGCTTGTGGTCAACAGCAAACTTGACCTCTCACGACTACTCTTCATATGGTAATCTACCCTTACTTTTCTCCCCCGCCCTCCCTGAGGTGGACTCTCTCCTGGATCTGATAAGAGCCTCACCCTCATTAGGACAATTAATTAGCTGGAGAAACACAGCACTAAAGAACCCAAAACCCAAATAAGCTTTACATACCCTTCCAGTGATTCTGGTGTCAGGCTTTGCTGAGACTCGTGTTTTTCTGCTGTGCATGTGACTCTCCACTGCTGCTCCCCTCCCCTGCCCGCTGATCCTCCATGGATATACCTAAAAACAAGGGTGAGAAGTGATATTGCTTTAGGCCTTCTCATTAAAGCACAGTTGAAAGGGCAGAGCAATGCCCATCAAAGCCATGTCCCTCCAAGGAGCTCTCCCTCCCAAAGCTGCGTGCAGAACTGAGAAGTTTTGGGCCCCTTTGCACTACAGTTGTAGCTCTGCTGGGCGCTCTGCTGGGCAGCACTGGGACCAGTAAGCACAGCCTGCCCGTCTCCCAGGTGGTCTAGCCTTCTGTGTGCCCCAGTTTTGTAAAGAATGAAATCAGGGGAGTGAAACCACAGATGAGTCAACACTTACTAGCCTTATAGGACCCAGGGGAGGTGAACTGAGGACTTGACCCTGAAAGCAGATATGACAGGGCAAACAAGTGGCTGCCTTGGCAGAGCAAGGGGCAGGCTGGCAGGGGACAACTCCAT
Organism: Falco biarmicus; assembly: GCF_023638135.1. Lineage (NCBI taxonomy): Eukaryota > Metazoa > Chordata > Aves > Falconiformes > Falconidae > Falco > Falco biarmicus. Next base: position 23,262,860 of record NC_079296.1, read on the forward strand.
CACCTGGAGACTGGCAGACTGAGATGAATGGAACACTGGCTCTTGGAGCTGGAAGAATGTGGTAGGTCAACAGAACCTGGAAATAAGTACAAAGCCATGGGTGGCCTTTCAAATTTGGCACCCAAAATGAACAACAAAGCAAAGTCAACAAGCTCCTGGGGGTACCTGGTTTCCAGGCAGCTGGGTCTACAAACTCATACTGCACTCAAAGGCACTCTAAGATGCTAATTCAGCTCAGTGCTGTGCGAACACTGCAGGGTTCGGGTAGCGAAAGGTTCTGGAAACTGAATCCCACCATGTGCTTTGCAGCAGGAGGAAGCAAACCCACAGCTGCAGCTCTCGGTCTGCCAGGGTCTTGGAGGGGCACCTCGCACTGCCCCTCCATGTGCACATGATGGCAGGGTGCCTGGGCAGGGTGGATGGGGGACATGGAGCGGCAGTTCTCCACCAAATCCTGCCTACCACCTAAAGATATTCTGCTATCCATGCAGCTCCAGGTCCAAGAGCCATCCTGCAGTTGCAAATCCTGCCGTGCAGCATGTGGCTGCTCAGCTCCCTCCTCACCCTCAGCAGGAGCACAGCCAGCAGCGTGCTGTTCAATAACCCAGAGGAGGATTACAGCCACTTCAGAGGAGGTTTTCCCTGGAGACTCACAGTAGACTGAATTCGTTATACGTTTCCCGTTCGGTGAGTCCTTGGTGCTCTTCCACGCTGAGAGGTTACGGCCACCCCCTGACCACAGTGCTGCCAGCAGCCCAAAATCCAAAGATGAGTTGGTCTCATGTGAACTACCCCAAGGACCCCACTTGCTGGGGTGCTGATGGAGGGATCAGGTGGGGACAGACCCCCCACAGACAGGGAGGTGCAGGAGGGACATGGCTGGCTTTTTCCCACTGGCAGCTGATGTCCTGTTTCCTGTTTCAAGGCTGTTTTAATACCCCTGAGGCAAACTAGAAAGGGGGATGATGTTTCAGCCCACATCCCTGTGTACATGGGAAGCCCTAATTCATGCCAGTGCTGCACTGAATGATGCCCTTCCTCCACATCCCAGTCGCTCCATGGCTGCTGGTGGGCTTTGGCAGCTGCTTCTTGCAGTGGGGGCTTCCTCCCTTCTGTGCCCCCGCGTTACCCCCACGCACGGCGCCGAGGGCGGGCAGCCAGGTCCGTGAGCTGCAAACACTCACCCTGGCCCGCCGTGCTGCCCCGTGGCTCTAATTGGCAGCAGATGAAGCCAGACTATTTCCTGAGAGACAAGAGTTTTAACAATCCCTAAAGCCTCTTAGGCAGCAGCAATATCCTAAATGGGAGCTTTATTCCCCGCACCGCTCAACAGAGCCTGTATTCAGACATGAAATGCTGAAATACTCACCCAGGAGCCCTGCTTGGGATGGAAAGCTTCCCCGCAGGCCTGGGGTGTTCCGGATCACCCCCGGGGAACCGCGGAAAGCACTCTCATGCTGATGAGCTGTAAGGGCCAGGGGGAACGGGATGCCCCAGACCAGAAAGCTCCGTGCTGGATTCAGAGCCCCCCTCAAGCTCTGGATCCCAAACCCTGCTGAGCCTCCCTGCTCACAGGGCCACCAGCTTTGGTGTCCCGACCCATCTCCTGCGCAGGGAGGCAGTGGCACATGGACATGCCTAGTGCTGGTGGTGAAACCCAAGAGTGCACCCTTGGTGCACCAGGACATTTTGCTTTCTGGGAAGCCAGAGGCTTCCCTACAGTTGCAAACCAGGAAGAGGGAAGTCAAAGCACTCTACTTATACCCCATCTCGTGCACAGGAGCAGAGGGCATGTTGTTGATGGGGGCAGCAGGAATGAATCTGGGTTCGCTGCAGCTACCTCCTCCCAGCTTCGTGTACCTCCCGGCCAGGGATGCACAGCCCCTGCCGCCGAAGGGCAAGGGAGCCAGCAGCTGCCAAGGGCTCACGTGAGCTCACAGCATTCCTCTAGAAGCTCCTCTAATCTCAGTGACCTGAGTGGGCGGATGGCAGCCAGCTGCCATCACTGCATCCTAAGCAGACCTCGCTGCAAAGCCAAGGCAGTGTTACCACTGGGGGAGTTAAAAGGGGGGGGGGGGGGGGGATGGGGGGGTGGAGGAGGGGAAAAAATAAAAGAAAGAAAAAAAAGTTGCCTGGCCAGTCTAACTGCATTTAGTTGATCTGATTTCAGGCGTCTGCTAAGACACAGCATCCCTCTTTATCATAATCAGCTTACTGCACAAGGACAGCGTTAACTAGGCTTTACTGGATTAAACCCTGCCAACTAATTCATAGTACCTACCCAACCAGCACAAGTGAGCTGAGTCTCTGTGCTTTGTTTAAAACTTTTTGGCTGTCATTTAAAAAAGGGTAGCACCTGTGGAAGGTGGAAGGGTACAAAGGCTCTATTGATCTGTCAGCATTACAAGCAATCCCACAATGAAAAAGCATGGGGAAATAAAAAGGGTCATGGTTCAAGTGCAGGCAGAGTAAGAGCTGAAAAAGCACTGAGCACAAACTGTGTCTTGACAGGTTCCCTCTCATACAAACTGCTCAAGGCTCTATCTGAAATCAGCTGCAATATGGCTTAGCATCAGCTGAAAAATTCAGACTAAACTGGAATTGCAGATAAAACACATTAAACCAGCCTGGAGGTTCTAATATAGATGGGTATGTTGAGGGGCTAGGGGGTAAAGTAATGCAATATTTACTTTAAAAGTCCCAAAGAGCAAATGATAACTGCAGTGGAGCCACATCATATAATACTGGTGTAAGCAAAAGTGGAATTTCACCAGTTCTACAAAAGGAAATGTTAAAATAAAGCTATGGTTACAGAAAACCCATAAGAGAAATCCTTGCACTGGAGTATGGTTGGAAACCCTCAGCATCCATGACAACACTCTGGGGCAAACACAAGTCCCTCTGCCCCCTGGGCCACGGGGCATCACACATGCTGTAACTTCTCATCTAAGACTCGTCTATCTGGAGTCCCTATAAAGCGCAAGACATCTGATATGAATATTTAAGGTGCTCCCTGTGAATGTGATTTCTCTATAAAGAACTGCTCCACATTACAGTAAACTTCTGCTGGTCATTTCTCCAAGGACTCCTAGGACCATTTGAGATAAGTTTCCAAACAGGACCAGCCATTCCTAAGTGCTAGGAATCCTTGCTTAGAAGAAAACCAACACATCCTAATCCAGATGCCTTCCTACCATGATACACATGAGTAATATCTCATCCATCCTCCTCAGGGAAGCAGTGGACAGATCGTGAAGCAGAAGGGGCTGCAGCCTTACCAGCAAGTTGTTCAGAGCCGTGATGAACTCCACTGCCCAGCCCTCCCATCATCACATCTCCACCTGTACATGGTGTTTTACCCCCAGTACTCTTGTTGCTGCAGGGTTCTGGGACCCTGTATTTAAACACAAAATCCCAGGAACCCAGCTGGCAGGATCTGACTCAGAGTTTTTGATTAGCTTGTGAGGTGCTCTCCAAGCCCAGCTCCTGTGGTTCTACAGGTTACCTCAGAGCAGCTGCTTTGCTTAAAGATGAATGCAAACCATGTCCCCTGAAGGTGTCGACATAAGAAGGAAACAAGATTCCCAGTGTATTCTCTTTGCATGGAAATCCCACACTGGGGGACAAGGAGAAGTGGGTTGACTCAGGATTTTTGCATGTTTGAGGTTGGCAGAGCCGATATTTGTGCATTGACACATTAGATAATCAAACACAGAGTCAGGTGTTGGCTTCTCCTTCCTCCATTCAGTCCTCCACCTCCTAAAACAGGGGATGACCTTTGATTTCCCAGTGACACCCGCATCCTTATATAAAGATAGGAGCCGCTCCTCACTGGGGTGGACAAGGAGCTACTGCAGCTGCCCTGGGTTGGCTATGGCTCCTACCCACACGCTGTAACACAATACCTGGTGACTCCTCTTCGATGGGCCCTGCTCCCTATACCACAGAAGTCCCCAGATCCTGGAAAAGAGAAGCGGATGTAGATGAGCTAGAGCAAACCAGCAAAAATATAGGCCCAGGAATGTATTAACCTACTCTAAGGACCTGCAAGATGGCAAAAGGCTTCCTGCATCAGCCATCCCTCTTTAGCCAGCTGAGCCCTTACAGTGGTCAGTGGTGCTTGCCTTGGTCCAGGCACCCCCCAGAAGGGGGTGTAGGAAATAGTAAATGAAGGACCATGACCAGGCGTTAAGCCCGACACTGTACCGACTGCATTAACCCAAACTGGCAAGTTGCACATTCCTGGCTGAATCCCTTGGCAAGGGTTGCCAGCCGGCCGGCTCGAGGACCGAGCGTTTATCATCCAGCTTCCACTCTGTTTGGTGGGACTCTGTCCTGGCAGATAAAGCACATTTGCTGCCACCTCCCTGTTTATGCTGCTGCTTAATTTGCACATGAGCAATGTGTTGAGGTAAAGCCTCCAACTGCTTCCCTTAGCAGCAGCCAAGCAGCCTTTGCTGTGGTTGAAAGGAACAGGGAGGGGATGTGACAGGGCTGGAGCAGGAGGTGGAAGGCACCAACCCCAAATATTTTTTCTCTCCCACCCACTCATGCTACTGCTGGCACGTTTATTCCTGCAAGCACTGATGCCTTATGACTCAAGCAACACAAAACAGACCTGGCTCCTCTGTAACACCCACATCAAGGACTCCCTCCTACAGGAAAGCCAGTCCATGTGTTAGGCCTTTACAACAACACTCCTCTCTCAGTCCTTGAGTCCTCAAATGCGTCACTGACACCTCTGCTGCCAGCATGGGCAGTGGGGTCTTATCAGCTGGGGCAAAGCAGCTGCGGGGGAGTTGGTCCTGACACCCCCAGGAGGATGCATCCTGCTCTCCAGCCCTCCTGCAGCAGCAGCAAAGGGCTACGGTACAACCAGCTCTCGGTAGCCTGCAAAACTATACCTGGGAGGCTTCCAGGACTTAGGACACAGTGACGGGGAGCTGCAGGGCAGGCAGCATAAAGGTCCAAACAATTAATTTTTTTCCCTCTCTCACTTGCCAGTTATAGTCTTCTTCCCACTCTGCATCTCAGTTTCCCCATCCGTACAAAGGGGCCAGTGATGCTCAGAGCACAAACCACGCTGTGTTGGCAAAGTGCTTCTTCTGGAAAGCTCGAGCACAGCACAGGAGACAGTTAACTGCGCTTCAAAAGTTGTACATGATACTCAGTGCTTAATGTGCATGGAAAATGTGGACTTTTTGTACTGGGGCACTGTAAAGTCACACCCTGCTGACAGATCTCCTGTATGCACTGGTACTACAGAGGTGTGGGAAGGATTCATCACCTAGACATGCAAGAGGCTGTGGATTGTTATGATTAATCTTTCTCTGTTATATGCAGGTACTAAGGGACTCTAGCCTTTGGCCAGACTGGCAGGAAGCCAGATACTGGATAAACACAGACCCAAAAGACCATTTCTGTCTCAAGGCATTTATAACTTCAGATGCTCAACAGGAATCTTATATGCAGCAGTGGAAAATCCAAAAGGAAGGTGTAGTAGTTACATGTGAATGTGGGAAATGTTGTGAGCTATTGCCAAGTCAGCTTTGCATACTGCGGTGAAGAATCTGGGGGGGGATAAAGCTAATGATAGTTTGTAATGACTATGTAGGAAGCATTCAGCATCCATCCGAAGCTGGGGCTATGTACTCCAGGATTCCCAGGGTATTCAGAATATAAAGCACTAGGTCACCCTTCAGTGAACCCTGGTTAACATCTACCTCTTGCAGAACATGCTCAGCCAGGCCATCTGCCCTCCCACCACGCCAGGCAGCCCTGAGCTAAGCACAGAGCCACCCTTGCCACCCAGGAGGCTGCTGACGGAGAAGGCAGACACCTCAAGGGGCAGCTTTGCAGCTGCACTGATTTAACAGCTGGCTGCTTCCCCCCAGCCCCGGCACAGTGCAAATACAGAGCCACCCCCTGCACAGCGGAGCAGAATGAACCGAACTCTTCTTAGCCCACACGACATAGCAGATGGACAAAGATGTGCCCTACACGCCCCTGCCAGCTCCAGTTCACACCAGCAGCACGTGAACCACACTGGTAAACCAGACAGCTACCTACCAGAAATAAATATTATGCACAGCCGTGAAACTGTACGGATGGAAAGCTCCTGTTTCCTCTGTGGCACTGTCTGGGATCGTTCCAGCAGCAGACACACCAGAGATCAGTTGTTGTTAGGTTGGTTTTAGTGTACACTCTTCAAAAAATCCCTTAATTACATCCTAAATTAGACTATAGATCGGAGGGCTTAAAACCAGGAAAATTCAAACCACTTTTGCTTCTCAGTTGAAGAGGAACTCTTGAAAATCTCTTAGACTATAAAAAAAACCATCCCAGAAACAGTGTCCACCTTTCACCCTCTGTTTCCTTGCATGGCATTTCAGGTGTTCAGGTACTGATTCCCTCTCCTGTTGTACGGGGCTTTCCCAGGACTGAGCAGGCAAGCTCAAAATCCAGTCAATCACTGGTCTGAGCTTTCCAAAATTTCTTACAAGGCAATGATTCATGAGAATAATTCTTTTACCTGGTGAATAATCTTTGCAGGGAAGATAGACTGGCTGTCAGGAGACCTGTGCTTTGCTCCTGAATCTGCTTGTGACTTGGTATAATTTTCATCTTCCTGTCAGCAAGTCACTTTTTACTTCTCCACTTCTGTTATGTTTCCTTAATTTTTCTTTTTAGGTGGGTAAAATCGTCTCATGCTATCTCCTCCATAATGGGGCTGGGCTGTGGTTCCTGGAAACTGCTGCGCTGTTTTCCCTTTTCAAATGAAAGGGGGAACTGGGACTGCAATTTAATGTCCCTCCCTTTAAAATGTCACAAAGCCTCTTAATTTGCCTCCTTTGAGGGTGCTATTTTTGTATCATAAAATAATCTAGTGAGAGGATAAGTCAGTAAAAGTTATTACTAAACTCAGAGGGATGTGGTGCTGTAATGGCTCAGAAAGGCTGTGTCAGATCATTTGTCCCCAGAGCAAGGGACCGAACCTCTTCTGAGTGAAGATTTTAGCAGTGCTCTGAACATCCTCTGTTCAGAGGAAACCCTGTTCATTAATATCTTACACAACATAAAAGCCTTTTGCTTTTCTTTTGGTGGGGTGGAGAACAAAAGTTATTCCAGTTACATAAGCAGGATCCCAAGATAGCTATTTTTTCCATAAGGAAATATGTGAGTTGAAGGCTTTTATTTTTAATACAGAAGGAGCTGTATTGGACTATCTAACAGAATACAACATGAAAACAGCCACCCTGGGAGACACCAAAGATCTCTTTTACCCAGTATCCCGTCTCCAGCGGTTGCCCACAGCAGATGCCTAAGGGAAAAGTGTGAGGCTGAGCAGGTGGCAAAGCTTACCCAGCGCGCTCTCCCCTTCTGTGGCCAAAAGGTTTCCCAAGCCAGAGATGCTGTGCTTACAGCTAAACACCCTGGATAGATTTTTTTTTTTTTTTTTTTTTTTTGTCCTGCACCTATATCCCTGCAGGCCCTGGGCTGGTGTGATGCATCTTGCAGGAGGCAGGAGCATGAAGGCTGAGATTCTGTGCGAGCCCAGGACCACTCCTCCCATCCCTGAGATGCTGTTCAGCCTCTGCTGTGATAAATGCCCCTCTCACATCTGTCCCCACCTTCTGACCTGAGCAAGTGTCCAATAACCATAAATCATCTGAGATCTCCCTTCCTGAGGGCCTCCCCCTTCAGCCACTACCTTCAATAGCGACTGAAATAGGTCAATGCAGAGAAACTAATGAAAATCCCTCCCTTCATTAACAGTTGCTTACGATCTTGGCTCATCCTGAGTCATGACATAACTCTACCTGGTAACCCACATATTGTACACAGGATATGTTTGCGCTGCAATCAAAGAAATAATTATTGAGATGTTTACTGCAACCAGACATTATATAATACTTGTGGCTAGTCTTACTGGCTACATTGGTCACATAATTTAATATCTCCATGCTGATAACATAAGAGTAACAGGAAACAAACAAGCAAAAAAAAGTGCAGAAATCCAGTCAACAAAAACCCCTTCAAACGAGTTTGCACTGACGTTGCTTTTCTGCCTCATAACTTCCTCCTGTATATCTCACCAGAGAATCTGGAGCATTCCCTGGGACCATCTCTGACCAGATCGCCAAAACATTCAGGCACAGAGAGCCAGAACAGGCTGTCTGCTCAGGGTTTTGAGAGCACTTGACTTTTTCAGGTTAAGAATATGATACAGAAATTTTAGCCATGGGCTGAGTTCCCAAGAAGCCATGTCATTAGGGTGGGATCCTTCTGCCCATGCCTGTTCGTTATTTAGGACTTTGGTCTTTCCCAGTTACCTAAGCCCCTAAGCTAAGGTACCTCCAAAGAATGCCTTAAACTATCTTAAGATGGCAGATAAGAGGATCAGGGCTTTTATAGGTGCTTCTGCCCTTTAACTACAGGAAGAATTATACAACTAGTTTACTCTTCATGTTTGGGCGATTAATACCAGGTGAGAGGAATTTCATTACTAGGCACTCACATTTGTGTGCTAAATGTGACTTAAATACTGAGGAGTTCTGCTTCCAGTTAACAGGACTTTGGTTTTAAGCTGCTGTTGGAAATAGCCCTCTAAACACGTGTTAACTGTGTCTGCAAGGCGGGATGGGAGGCAGCAGAGCAACGTTCCCTCCCTAGCTCTGCCCAGGAGCTCTGTGTGTATTTCAGCAAACTGCGTGAACACCTGATGCCTTATGTACGTCCTCACGCAGCACCGAGCTTCCTCTCTCCAGCTCGGTCACTAGCAGGTGGCAAGTCCTCACCAGGAAGGGTTTCTGCAGGGAGTCCTGCTGCAACTGCTGGCCACGCTACAGGAGCTCTGACCGAGCACACAGCTTCTCAGAACACCTCAGGAGGTCTCTCAAGGCCTCAAACCCCACTCAAAGCAAGGATAATTTTGTAGTTTTGGGGGTCTTCTACAGCTAAGTTTTGAGTATCGATGGCAATTGCACAGCCCCTCCAGACCCCCGTCCTGGTGCCTGACCACCCGCGCTGCACAGGACACCTGCATCTGCTCCAGAGGCTGCCCTGATGCGCGCAGCTCTGCCTCAGTGATGCTTGGCCACCATCAGCTCCCTGAATAAGACCATTCCATATCCCTCTGTTTAAACACCTAATTATATCAAGGCCTACATGATGAGTGAAAAGCGTTGGGCAGATTGAAAGCATCATGTTCCATCTTTTGCCCATCAGAGCACCCTGTGAAAACACTCTACCTGCTAATTATGGGTACGCACACGGGCCCGCTGGGTTTGGTTTTGCCACGTTATTACAATGTTGTACCTGGCAGGGTGAGCCTAGAGGTCAGGGCTGCTGATCGGTAAACAGGAACAAAACTCGGAAATCTTGAAGACAACTGTAAAGCGGAGTTTTTCCACTCAAAGTTTGATCTATTATTGTAATGAATGTTGCATCCTGCAACAGGAAGGTAGAAAAATAACAGGAAGGATTCCAAGGAGAAGAGGACAAACCTGCAGTCAGAGCGAGCTGGGCAAAGAAAGTCTTTGCAAGCTTCATCAGCTTTGACTGAAAAACAGCTTTCAGCTCAGCCTGCATAATATGATTTGTGCACTGTTCAGAGCAATCATTAGACGAGGTAGTTATCTGACTCTGCTATGGATTATGCTACAGGTGCAAGGTCTGGAATCCTACATAATTGCTGCATAGATCTAGATTTAGCTTATCATCATTTTTTACGTTAGCTTTCAAAAGAACAGAAAGAGCTTTGCAATTGCCCTGCGCTTAGCTGTGAAGCCAGAGTCACCCTCTCAGCGATCCCCGGTCAGGGCATTATTGCCAGGCTGCAGGCTGGCAAGCCCCGAGAAAGGGATGCACAGCTCACAGGGACGGGCAGCGCTGCATTCAGGTACAACAACTGGGCAGCCAGGTCCAGTAGCCTGAAGAAGAAAATAAGCCAAGAAACAGATAAGGACCACTTACTGGCTACTCCTCTGAGTACACATGGGGCACCTTCCCCTCGGGAAGTCTCCTGACCCCCTTATGACCAGACCCAGGTGGAAAGTGGTGGACGGAGAGGCGAAAGGGTTTGCCTGAGGTTGTGCAGAAGGAGGTAGTGGCAGGGATGGTACCGCACCTATATCGTGCGAGCCCCTGTCCCAGGCTTTAGCCACAAACACATCCACATGATGTAGTTAGGCTGTCTTGGCAAGGGGAGATGAGTTTTGTTTAGGAGCTTCTAGGAAAGCCATGCCCTTGAGGCTTGCTTAGGGAAGTAAATCCCAGGAAGTTACTTTACAGCAGCCTGCGCTGGTGCTGCTTGCAGCCCCTGCAAGGGACACACGTCCCTGGCGCTCAGCCAGGCTCTCCGGCCATGCCCCAGCTTTGCCAGCACTGCCCCGGCACAGCTCAGTACCCACAGCCGTGCCAAATCCTGCCCGCTGCTGCTCGGGGCAGTGTGTCACAGCATCCCACTAACCATGGCTCACCTGGCCTGGCAGAGTGACCCACACCAGTCTAATCTGTAAGTTGTTCAAGCCTAACGCAATCCCCACTGGGACGGCTAGTAATTAACGCTGCACTAACCACTGTCGGGGTGGGGTGCAGGGTGGAACAACTGGGTGAACAAATAAAACCAGGACACTGAAACCAGGCTGGTGCCCTTCTAGCCATGTCACCTCTGCAGGCAGTAGCCTGCTTTCCCCATCGGGATCCATGGGCACCCCGAGATCGCAGCCCTGATGGGGGTGGCTCACGCGAGCTGGGCACGCTGATGTGCAGGAGGGCTGACGCGGTGCAATGCAGATAAACACTGTGGTGCTGCGCCTTTTAGCGGGGACCAGCCTCAGCAGCCAACAAGGGGGAGCAGTGGAGGTTATTGCTGTGGCCCCGCTGCTGGGTTTGCTCTTACCTGGTGGGAGTGAAGCATCCGCTGCCCAGCTGAGCTTTGTGCTCTGAGTTTAGGTGATTCCCTGATCCTCTGACAGCGATGGCGTACACTTCACCCAGGCTCTTTCAAAGGGATTCCCCGTTTTGCTCCATATACATGGGAGAAATCAGGCACACAAGATTTTTTTTTTGTCATTGTTGTATAACCCATCCACCTTTAGGACAATATTTTTGTCTCTTTTTTTAGGAAGGAGGGTGAAAAACCTCTACTCAGGGGCAATCAGGACTATCTTCCCTCAGGAAATCCTCTGATTAGAGGCTGAAATTTCATATTCGTTTACTTGTCTGATTATTTGCTGTGACGTAACGAGGACTTAACCTTTGCTGCAGGGAGGAGACTTCCCCAAGAAGCCAACCAGCTCTTCTGCCTTGAAATATGTATCACCTGTTACCAGATGTAAGGCCTGAATCCAGCTGGAGACTTTTTCCAGGTCTTTTTTCCAGGCAGAAATCCCTGCCTCACTAGGCTTACAATTTAGGACAAAAAGACAACAGATGGATACAGACAGACAGGTGCCTTAGGAAGTACCAAGGGGCACTAAGAATCACTAGGCTAGTTGTAGAGCGTTAGAGGCACCTTGGGAGAGAAGTCATGTACTCTAGTTTAAGGGGTTAACAACCGAGTAATGGGATTGCCAGCTGAGGCAGGCAGGACCTGGCATCCTAGGCGGGAGACAGAGATGAGGGAGGGTGGGGGTGCACCCCAAGAACGAGCCTGAGCAGTCTGTGTTCCATGTGGTAAAGAAAGCAGCAGGGGAAGGAGTCACAGAGAAGACTGGTGTGATGAAAGCAGTGGGCTCTGACCCACTCCCTGGCAGCAGCATCAGCATCATTTGCAACCAGCTTTGTATATTTTCTTGCTCTGGGAGAGCCAACAGCCCATCCACCAGAGACTGAAATTACTTGGTAGCCTCTTCAGTGACTGACCACTTTGTCTTTTCCAGTGTCACTGAGAGTGGGAGAGCCAGGGGCAGCAGGGACCTGAGTAAATCTGTTTCTTTTCTCAACAAGGTAAATCCATCACATTTCTGCAACAAACTGCAGTCAGGCCAAAATCTTCTTGGGGAGCACAAACCCCATCCCAGCCAGACTGATGGCTGCTGTGTTGGCAGGACTCTGAGCCTGCCCTTCTTCATCCCTTGCTCACCTAGTCCTCCTCTCCCTCCCCATCCTGCCAGGAGAGCAGCTTGGCTCCTCGCCATGCCCTGCCTGCTCAGTGCTGGAGGAGAGCTGACTCTGCGCAGGAGCCGCTGTGATGAGCTGAGCGCTCGTTTCCATTTTCACTGCAGATAAGGTCTCTCACAAAGCAGCATTAAACATGGCAACAGGCATATATTAAATGACTTTAAGTTCATCTTACATGTAGAGGCCTAAGGAGCCTCTTGTTTCCTCCGTAAATAATTAGGGGGAGTTTGCTGACATCTCACTTGGCTGCTCATGGCTGCAGCGGGAACTGCTCCTGCATTTCCACCCCAGAGCGCTCGGGGCATGGGGAGCAGAGAGCCAGAAGGGCTCAGAGGCATCACTTAGCACAACAGTATTTGCAAAGACAAAGCCAGGTTTCCTGTTGCTGTGGCAGTTCAGAAAGTGTTTGACTTATGGGAGGAAGGGGAAGGAGACCTACCCTTTCTGCCCTCCACAGCCACCCAGCTGGGCTTTGAAGGGACAGGGCTGTGACGTGTTGCGATGTACCAGGCGGGTACCTGTGGGTGCAGGGAAGCCACGTATGATCAGCCTGGCCGCAGAGGACCTGCTGCAGTGCATGTGCCCGGACAGCTTGCCATGGCTTGCTGTGCAGAGGAGCCAGCCCCACTGCTTGCTAAGGGAGCAGGACAACCCTCTCCCCAGTCTGGGTTATGCTGTTACCACCAGCACGAACCCACCCCTCTGCCACCCCTCCGTGCCACACTCACCTTAACTCTGCCTGTTTCCCAGGCCCTTGCAGAAGTTACGAGGAAGGGAGCATTTGAGTGTCCAAAGCACCCCCCTCACACAAAGCCCCCCTTGGCTCGCTCGTCCCTGTGCTGATCAGCTGTCACATTTACGTGGGGCATTTGTCGGTAACGATCCATCAGCTCGTCTCTGCTCAGCTCACCCAGACACCTGCTCCATGGCTCTCTGCAACCAGTGATGGTGAAAAGCCAAATCAATGCCCCATAGAAACATCCAAAACTGCATTCCCATCCATCCACTGCCCCAAACCCTCTCCCCCTCCCCTCTGTTTTCAGAAAGGGAACATTTTAAAGACTGATTCTCTTACAAGGAGCCCTGAGCAGGAGCAGGGAACAGGTCATACTCATCAGAGTTTCCCTGGCTTGGCTGCCATTCCCTAGCCAAACACACATCCATGGGCACTTGTAAACAGCTCAGAGATATCTGGAAATGCTGAATGTCAATGAATTGATGCTGGTCAGTTTGATGGCCAAGTGTACTGGAAAAAGAGCTTCAGCACATGTTTTGGCTTTTAGGTGTTCCCTTCATGTTTGTAGACGCTTTGACATTTAAATCAGGTTTTCCACTGGCTATGTAGAGCTTATTTCCCCCCCCTCAAATTACATTAAAAAAAAAAAATAAAACCCCTTTTCACTTTAAAGACAACAAAGTTCACCTTTTCAACCTTGCCAGGAAATCAGATATAAATGACCTGAGATGCAGCCTGGTTGCCAGTTAAGGCTGTCAGCAGATGTCACTTGCAACAGAATATTGCCTTGGTTCACAGGCTATCATGTCACCTGTCTTACACATCCCCTGCTTTACTGACACCACTGTGGTTTTCTGAGGGGCAGAGTAATGTATGCAGGACCTTGTGTAGGTGCTGGGCAAAAAGCAGTGGTGGTTCATCAGTGCTGGCTCTTCCCCTGCTGCTGCTCCTCAGGCAATACCAGAAGCTGCTGTTGGCAGTTGAGCAGCCCATTTCTTCTTCAAAAGCCCGTATTTTAGGAGTCCCAAAATGCAGAGGATTGGGGAGGGAGGCTGGGGGTGTCAACTCAGCCTTGAGAGCCTGAGAAAAACAGAGATGTCAGAGAAGACCAGGAGAAATGATCATGTTAGAAGGAATGTGGTGCTGGCACCAAATTTGTGTTTGTGTGCACCAAACTGTTCCCTCTGAATCCAAAACCACGGTGGGATGGGAGAGCCTGGGTTTATACCATAGGGCACACAGCTTCCCAAATGACTAAGTCTTTCTGATTACAATTTGTCGTCTTGTAAAAGGAAAAATATTTCTAGATTACCTACAGAATTAGTTATTGTCCTGTTGCTGCTCCAGCAATAAATTTTTTGTGAAGTAAGCAACAGCCCTGAGCAGCAGCTCTGAGAGCCTGGAGCAGAAATCAAAACAAAATATCATCAAGAAGAGTACTCAGTTCTTTAAAGCACTAATGTTGCTCCCTGGGGAAGAGTATTCTCCTGTAATGAAAACCGTATTGCTTACGTTTTTATGGCTGCATAACTCATTTTGTTTGAGGTTAACTCACCTCTGATGCCTGTATGATGGGAGGGAGTAGAAATACTTCCTCCCCAGAATGAGAGTTGGCTGCAGACATTCCTAAAGCGGTTGGTTGTTTTCTGTACTGCTGGTCAGGATTTGCCTGAGATCATGGCAGAGAAATGAAGCCCTGGGCAGGTGAGAATGCTCCACGGCATCTCTGCACAAGCTCTGCTGTTTTACACCTCCTGCATTGAGACACCAAGGCTTCATGGTCCTTAGCCCACAGGTACTACCACAAATTTCAAGGATTCACCAAGGAACAGAAGTCCCCATGGGAAGTCCTAACAGCTGTGGTGCTATCACGACCTCCTGCCCATACAAACACCTGCTCCTTTAATGAAAAAGCAAATCTCTTCTTGTTGAGCAAGAAAACCCTTTGGCTGCAGTTTCCAAAGAGCAGGCTCTGAAGATTGGTGGTGAAAGGCTGGAGGTGGATCCAGCAGCACTTCGAGAGGGCCAGACATGGACAGCAGCAGCTAAGAAGTATCATCGTGTCTTAAACAAAAGTTTGATATACAGAACCATCAAAACCCAGCACACCCCTTTCTCTTACACCTCCTCTCCCTTCCTGTACACTCAATGTAAGGTCAGAAAAGTTGGAGGACATCTAAGATAACCCGTTGGATGTCCTCTGAATTCCTTCTTTCATTCAAAAAACCAATCCGTACTGGTAACGTGCACTGATGATGCAAGTGACAAGCTGCCGTTTTGAGCAACCTATACATTTTGCTAGAAAATCTAGCAAATTTCCAAACACTGCCCTGGAGGCTCTTGTGCAGCCCTTGACAAAAGAGGCAGGGCATGTTCTTACATTGTCTGAAGACTCCAGGGCTATGGAAACATATGAAAAGCGATATGTTAGCAAAACATTGCGCCATTCACACATTAGGGGCCAGGCTAGCTGGCTAGCACCTACTCAGGGCCGGGTCACGCAGAAATAGTCCACCCTGTGCTCCAGCAAGTTCTTGCCAAACCCCAGCCACCCCACTGCAATGGCATGAAGATTTCAGTGAGAAGATGGGCTTCCTTGCCACTGTCGAGCAAGATTCTGCACTGAAAACTTCCACCCAGGCAGGGAACTGTAAATGAACTATGGGAACACGGTGATTTTTATAGCAGGGAGTTGTACCTGTGTCGGGGACCCGCTGCCCCTAGGGCAGCCAACCTGTCTAGTCGATGTAGCCAGGCATCCTGTCTGACAGTGCCCCATAACAGATGCCTAGGGAACACGTAAATGCCAGGAAAGCCTGTAGTGACACTTCCCCAGAAAAAACAGGGACTTCCTGGACCAAAGATACTATCTCGGTATTCAATAGTTCTCAGCGGATTTTTCATTCACCGCTGTGTGCAAGACAAATAGTGTGAAAAAGCATCTTCTATTGTTCTACAAACTGCTACTTGGTGTTTTAATCTGATTGTCCCTAGTATAATGACTGCTCCCTCATTGCCATCCCCGTGCCACCCCAGACGTGACAGGCCCTGGAGCCCTATCTGAGCTGGTTGGACCTCAGCTACCTGGCCCTTTGTACAGTAGCTGCTCTGAGCATTCTCCTTACCTTCACCAGTTCTGCTGTAAGTCAACAAATGACACACCAAAACCTTCATAACTGTGGTGTATCTCAGCAGCAAGGGGAGAGATGGCTCCAGGAGTGACTCAGGCCCAAGGTGACAGTGGCTTCCCAGGGCTCCTTCTGTTGTGTTACAAGTCAGGATTGCCCTGGCCAGTCCCCTTACAAGAAAACTGGACTTAAATATAGAAGGTGGTAAACAGACGGACCAGGAGAAATGCTTCTTTGTCCTTCTGTGTTCTGAAAGCTGGCAGACTGTGGAAGAAGCCCCCCCAGGAAGTCAAGGGAGGACCATGGCTGGTATTGTCTTGCACCAGGTGCACAAAGCAGGAGGGAATATGCTATAGATCAACGCTTCTCAAACAGTTTTTGCTAAGGCTGTGCACTAAATTCTGTATTGCCACATACACCACTGAATACCGAGAATGTTTGTCTATGACAACTGCAAATGAGGTCTCTGATAGTGACACTCACGAAGGTCAAACTCTAAAAAGACCTACCAATTTTCTACCATTATGACTGAAAGAGTCAGATCAAGTCACCAATGTCTGAAATTATAGATGGCCCCAAGCATCACCCACAAGAGAAGAGCCCTGCCTGTTGTAGCTATGGCAATACATGATTCAGATGCAGGTAACCATCTTTTGTTTCTTCTGACTTTGGTCAGGCCATAAAAACATTGAGTCAGGTTTGAAATCAGCATAACCTCTTGCCGTCTTTTTTTAGTGAGTGGAGATACAATCACTCAGCACCAGAATGATGACACAGAAATCTGCAAACAATCGAAAATGCAATAATAAATTGATACTGGAGCCACCTCCTAAAACTGATAACTGCTTAGTCATTTCTCTCTCCACCTCCTACGATCAGCCCCACCGCTGCTATCCCTTCCATGGCTTCTTTCCCTGGGACATCCCTAACATGATCTAAAAACACCTGGCTGTGCTCTCAGGAAACTGCAGTAACAGGGGAGAGCATGTCTTGTTGCTGAGCCCACTGTGCGTATGCAAGTGTTATTTTTAAACTGTTGTGCAAAAGGATGCGGTTCCTACCATCTAGAGCGTGTCTGAGCTTCTGTGAGACAAGGCTTTGCCTTTCAAAAGGCAGAAAATGCGGCATGTGCTGTGGCTGTTGCTGTGGCAATACCCATGTGCAGTGAATGCTGTAGCATTAAGTCACATTAAATAATCACACAGCTACAACACAAATTAAACT
Source organism: Falco biarmicus (assembly GCF_023638135.1). Lineage (NCBI taxonomy): Eukaryota > Metazoa > Chordata > Aves > Falconiformes > Falconidae > Falco > Falco biarmicus. The sequence goes on from NC_079296.1 coordinate 23,280,074, forward strand.
AGCCCTGAGCAGATGTTACTTAGACGGCAGACGTGTTCTTAAACTAAATGTTATCTTGCCAATATTGCTATGAGGAGGCCGAGTATGCTGTCAATCTCAGTTTGCCAGAGACTGACCTAGCTGCTCGCTCTCCTGCTCTGCGTGGCTGGGGGACACGCCACCAGCTGAATCATCTAGACCCAGAAGAACGGGGCTTCTGCTTGTGCTAGCACGGAGGACCTGACTGTGCTCCCCATGCTCATCCTGTTGTGTCAGTAGACAAAGTTGGGGCACCCACATTTACAGGCTTGAACTTTATGGATGGGGAGGAAAAGGATGAAGGGAGTGAAGGTGCAACAGGCACAGATGTTACAACACAGAAAATGAGGCATGGACACATTGTTTGCGCTGTTCCCCTCCCAGGGAATGCCATATTGCGAATCTGCAGCGAGCGCTGACCTCCATCTCATGGCACATGCGCTATACTGCTTGGTTCTCTGCACAGGTCATGATTCCCCTATTGCCTCTGGAGCACAGCTTGCAGAGGGGACCAAGACTGCTCAGTGTCTTGTCTGCACAGACCTGGAAGCATCCTGAGCAGCCGAGGATGGATCCTCTCTGGGGGTGAGTGGCTCTGGCTGAGCTACTGCTGCATCGGGCTGTTAGAGCAAGGGGCCTGCTGGGATAGATGGAGAAAGAGGACACGTTCCCTCTTTGGAGGCATTTGGAGGCTTGTTTGTAAGCCAGCCATTGCCCTTTGGATGTTCTGTCTCCTTAGGCTTCAAGCCTAGCCACCCACCCTGCGTCTCCATCACACAGACACTGACAAGGCAACTTGTATCAAAGAGGGCATGGTAAACCCTGGCAGCTATTTGTCCCCTAGACCCCACTGCTCATGCCCTGCTCATTCCTGCAGCAAACTTGCTGATGTAAGGACCCCCACCACCACTACAGAAACACAGGTGATGTCAGTCCATGGCTTTGTTCATCATGAAAAATCAGCATATGTGAAAAGTAGTCACTTCTATTAAAGACGTGAAAATGTAGTTTTGGCAACTTTGGATGGCTTTCCAATGACTTTGGCAGGTGGCAGCTCCCACTGAAGGATGCAAACAAATTTTCAGAGGAGCTCAAGTCCATCTGAGACACAAAGGGGCCCTTCTCTCACCTACACATGCCCATTTCAGAGCCTTGGCTGAGTGCCTTTGCTCATTACCTCTTCTCACTGCCCTGCAAAGGCAGACCGTTGCCGAAACCAGAGATTGTTTCCTCTCCTCAGGTTTCAATGTAATTTTGGAATATGTTCCTGCTGGGAAGGATAAATCCTAATCTGCCTCCAACAAGAATCTTCACTACAAAAAACGGGGGTTTTGGTTCAGTCCAGGGTACGGATGGATACAGGGCCCAACAGTGAAACTAGAATGAAACTGCTGCTGATCCAAGGTCTTTTGACCCCTCTCACCCCTTCCTGACTTTCTTGAATGAGGGAGAACACTCACTTTGAAACCCGCCAAGTTGCTTTTTGTGGGGAAAAAAATAAATCCCCCCTCCCCCCAACTATGTCAGTATCAGTGAAGGAAGTTTAAGTGTTAAGTTTTAACAATCTCATTTAGATTCATTTTCTTTTAACTTTAAAATGCTTTTCCTGCATTGATGTATTTTTACTGTGAGAGAGCGCTCTCTTCATATTTCCAGTTTATTTAAAAAAATACTTAATTCTCCCAATCTTTAATTTTTTTTTTCCATGAAAAGGAGATTTAAATTAGATTGCAATTAAATTTATTGCTGGTTAAAACAAAAGCAGATGTCAATGGAATGGAATCTGGTTTCTCTTTATCCCTACTCTAAACCATCTCATCAGAAGAAACCAAGGGAGCAAAACACATCAAGAATAGCTACCTGCAGAATATAGTCGGGCACATATTGTAGGAAATCAAGTGGCACCTCAGCCCAGGAAATCAAATGTGAGTAAGCAGCTGAGATTATCTATGAAAACAGGAATCCCCCAACAATATGCATACTGAGTTCTGTCAGTGGAGGATGATTAGCTGGAGATTTTGTTCACAGGCTGGCTGCCTCCAGCATTACTGTGAGTGCGTCTCCTGGCAGCTGACAATCCTCTGGGGTTTTCTGCCTTCATGGCAGGCGGTACAGAGCATCACAGTGCTCTGTTAACTATCCACACTCGACACTCATGGGCTTACCCAGACCCTTCCCTCCCAGAGCAGGACGCTGGTAGCTTCCTCAGTCCCCTCTCTCGCAGCGATCCTCCCATGTGAGCTCCATTTCATTTCAACCAGAAGCGTTTGGATTCGTGGGAGATGTCAAACCCCGATGTGGCCAGCCAGCTCCTTACCTTTAGGACATGCCTTGCTCTTGCTTTGCACATATCAGATGAAACCATCTATAATTCTCCCTGCAAAGGTCACCCAGTTGCACAGGCACTGCCTGAAGTGTGGGGACGGGGTGGGAGGGCGGGTGTTGTACCAATAAGGAAGGGAAACTCTTCCACAAAGGAAAAGCACTGGGCTCAAGACCTTGCACCCCTGACACTTCCTTCCCCAAGCTCACAAACATCTTCCTGTCACAGCGTTACTGGTCTCTCACCAGCTCTGCTCTCTTTCCTCTGAAATACTCCCATGGTGTCCCTACCCAGCCATCTTATCTTGAATGGCATCTAAAAGCTCTTCCCTTCCCCTTCCCTTTCTCCTTCCCCTTCCCCTCAGCCTCTTCATTTCCAACACCACCTACTCTCTAACTTTGCATTTTCTCTGCTTAGCATGGGGATTCTCGGAGATGCCACACAATACATGACATGTCTTCACAGTGTGTGAGAGCCCAAAGGTGCCTCTGGTGTCACAGCTACGCAAGCAGGTGCTGGGATAAGGCACCAAGAACCAAACAAGTCGATCACCCATGTGTGTATATGCCTGTTGGTTTGCATCTTTGCTTAGTATTTTACAGGGAAAAAAGCAAACAGGCTGCCCCTTGCTAATGGTTCCTAAAAAGAGGCTTAAATCACCACCTGAGCCTGTCTCCTTCGCACCAGCACAGGCATTAGGTCATCAGCCTTGTCCTGCCAGTAATGGTTAACTGCCCACGAGCCCCTGCCAAAACAGGTTGGGGAGCTTTAGGAGCTAAATCCTCCACCAGGGTTTCAAACTAGTTTCACAAGACAGTTCAAAGCCTCAGCAGCTGGAACAGTGATACAGTGTCATGTGCTGCAGATGAAGTGCTAATACTTGTCCATAATGGATTTCCTGGGATGTGTTTCACGTTTCCTCCACCTGTTGCCCCTCTCTCATGGAGTCCTCCCTTCCCTGGGCTTTTGTGGGGGTTTTTGTGGGAGTTACATCATAACTCAAGATGTCTGTTTGTGGGGAAGCAGAGCTTGGTTGACCTCGCTTTTTCACCTTATCTTCTTGTCTCATCCCGATACGAGAGCTCAGCAGTTCCCAGGAGTGGGAGGCATGGTCTGGGGAGAAGGAAAACAGCCACAGCCTCCTCTAAGGCTGTTAAGCTACCCAGCTAATTAATGATTGCTGATCACGTTCTTAAAAGAAGTACAGTTAAAGGAGGACACACAGCATATATTTTCTTTGCCTTAAGAGATGGTTGTAAATTAATTTACATATCACAAAGAGGGATTATTTGGCTTGATATGTTATATAATTACCCAGACCAGCCGGTGGGGTAAATCACACCCAAAATTGAGCTCCTGCTCCACTGCACAGATGGGATCTCTCTCCCCATACCCACACGATCAGTCTTGGTCCTGATGTTTTTCTATGTACACAAAGTGGGTATCTTAAATGACATGACCTTCCTGCCAAATACATATGACCTGCTAAAAGTTTACACTTGCAAGGAGAGCAGAATAAAGGTCTGTACCGTATCTAAACAGGAATCCTTCCAAGCATGTGCTCTCAGACAGGCTTGGGGGTGTGGAAGAAAGGTTAAATGGTAGGAACTCAGGAAACCTGGGTCCTCTATTCTGCTTGGGCCACAAATTTCCCAAGAAAGTTTGGCTCCTGACCTCAATTTTTTCCCCTAAGAGCGCGAAAAGGTATCTGATGCTTTGTCCAAAGTGCCCATGTACCACTAAAAACTGTCTGGGATCCTAGGTCCTTAGATTAACTCAGAGTTTGGTACCTGAAACCATATGTAGTCACTTCAGACCAGATTAAAAACCAAACACACACATGTAAGTGATGTGACAAAGCATGTCTCTGGTCAAGTAAGGATCTAAACCCAGGGCTCTAGTTAATGGCCAACTTATTTCTAAAAGGGTCTGTCTGTGCCTACATTTCCCAAGCTATCAAGTGGTGTGAAAAGGACTCTGCCCTCTGACAGGCACGAAGCCAAGCTACACACGCTCAGATATTGCACTGATGTGTCCAGGACCAGGCACTGGTAGCAGTAACAAGAATCACAAATTAGTAATTAAAACTACTTTTAATAGCATAGTAAGCCACAGTACAAGCAGGGCCAAATCTCTTCCAAGTTCAGCTCCGTCACGGCCTGGGTTGCAGTAAGGGCTGCAATAGGAAGGCTTTGGGGACAATTCATTACGGCAGCCAGCAGTGAAATGCAAACAGAACTGGCTCCCACATCAGAGCTGAAGGCCAGCAGACTGCCGGATCACTTAGTCTGACCTCCTGCATGGTGTCAGCTTTAATCTGTCACCCAGTGTTTCCTCTCAAGCCTCACAGCTTGAGACTGACTAAAGCACAACCTCCAGAAAGTCTCAGCTTAATCGGCTGAAGGAGACCCTGCCACCGGCCCCAAAGGTCAGCCCCCCTTCCTGCGGGCGGGGAGGAGGCCTGGCTCAGGTCACCGCACTTGTCACTTGTCACCGGAGGTGGAGGAGGAGGCGAGTGCCTCCACTTTCCAGAGGAAGTCCCACGCTGGGTTTTGCAGCCCGGCTCACATCAGCACCTACGTCGTCTTTGTCACGGCGATGGCAGGGGAGATCCGCCAGCCAGGCGTGTGCAGAAGGCTCCCGACCACAGCATCCCGCATCCCGCAGCATCCCGCATCCCGCAGCATCCCGCAGCGTGGTCAAGGCAGCAGCGTGGCCAAGGCAGCACGGCTGGGACTGGTCCAGGAGGATGCACCCACTGCGTCAGACCCTGCGGCTGGTGGAGGGAAACCACATACAGCCCCCGTGAGAGAGGGGCAAGGAAGGCTGCACGCTTCTGTGGCAGGAAAGTGGTCTGTATGATACCACTGACTGATGGGGGGGCTGAGGAATCCGCCTGCCTTTCCTGGCAGCTCAGCACCCCCCTTGCCAGCTCACTGCCTCCCCCTTTGGTTCCCCATCCCCAAAGCACTTTGCTGGGGCAGCTGCAAGCGGTGGTGGGGTCTTGCCCTGAAGCTGATCTGGGTTTGCACACACAAAATTCCATCCAAACCCAAACCAAAGCCTAGGTTTTTTTAGCAGGGCTATGTTCAACCCCAATGGCACAACAGAGGGTGAAATGACATGCCATGGTGGAGCTGCTGCGACCAAAAGTGGGAAATGCTCTTCCCCTTCCCACCCCTGCTCATCCCTCTCCCTATCGCTGCTCCTGGGAGAAGTTCCCATCCATCCTTTGTGCTGGCTTTGGGGCTCCTAAGACCTGTTTCAGCTCATTAATCCAGCAGCAAATGATCTGTTTTGACTTGCTAGGTTCTTTCTCTCACTGAGACACTCTGTGAACCCAGGTTAAACCACTCTTCGTAACGTCCTAAAAGAACCCTCCAGTGATTTCAGTGGTTGGGTTCACAGCACAGGCCACCCATGGCTGCCCTGTGTGGGGCAGGGGGACAGCACGCAGCGGGTGGGCAGGATGAGAGCAGGGCTCAGGGCGGGGGGACCCTCTCAAACCAGCTTCATCTCCAAAGGAAAACAGTGGAAACAGCAGCTGGACACAGCACCAGCTGTAATAATTCCAAACAAGGCTGCATGTTCTGCAGTAAATAAGGTGTGTTTGTTTTTTAACAACAGAATAAAACCAGCCAGACCTAGAAGAGCACAGACACAGCAAAGCAACCTGATTCCTAAAAGCCTGCTTAAATTATTCCTAAATGTGTGCATTTAGGTGCTGCATGTGGCTCTCCTGGTAAGTCAGTGATTCTGTCGCTATTTGACCCTAGGGACCTTTGCCAACCTCCAAATTTTCACCAAAACAGACCCCTTTTTCACTTCTAAGTCACTTCTGTGAAAGATCAGAGTCAATGGCGAAAATGCCTGAAAACCTTAATGTTTGAGAGTGGGGTTAAATAATTTGACAAAATTATCTACAGGGAGACTTGCAATGCTGGGAGAAAAGAGGCCCTACATTTTCCACAGTTCCCAATGCAACAGTAACATACAGTTTTTCAGAAAGGTCAAGGATAAAGTTCAGACTGACAGTTCAATAACTGACCAGGCCCAGTGCTCTTCACAGCTTGCTCCAGCGGTGAAGTAGTACTGCACACACAGCTGGCATTTGTGCCCTGGCTGTTTTGCACAGAGGAAGCACCAACTGCCCCGATTTCCCTGCTCTGGTGCCCACAGATACCCTGTGGCCCAGCTCGGTTGCCAGAGCAATTACGTCTCCTAATCATCTGATCATCTCTCTGCGTTATTTCTGGAGAGCTAAATGTACTCAGCCTTTATGACACATTCACCTGGTTGTCGTATCTCTGCTTGCCCCAGCAGAGCACGTGGCACATACCTGCACTGGAGCACTGCTAGCAGGAAGGCCTGGGCATGGGACCACCCTGGGGGTACCACGCTGGGATGCCCACCGATGCACATTTCAATCTGCTGTAGGTGCCTCCAGGCATTTGGTTTCTGAAAAAAAGGCTAAAATTAGCTGTCCAGGTGAAAACCCTATTTTTCCACAGATCTTGGTAGTTGATTCTTACTTTGGCTTCTTCTGCACTACAGGGGTCCGTTTGCCCTCGTCCCCCAAACACCACAATGCTTTCTCCATTATGAAGCTGAAACCCCTCTGCGAAACCCTGGTGTTAAGTGCGCTTTAGTTCCATTGATAATTACTGAATAATTAAAAGATAAACCTAAAGAATGTTGAGTACTTCTTTCTCCTTCCTCTCCCTCCCAATTTTACAACACATTGATAAGATAATTAGCAATCATTTAACATCTGATTTTTGTGTTTATTGTTGCTGTTGCTGTAATATTTTTGCCTTTTAAAATTCCAGTACTTGGCTTTTCAAAAGGTTGTGTGGGAGAGAAGTCTGCATCCTTGCCAGGGCCCCAAGGATACGCTTTATATCTGGACTACTTAAAATCTCCCTAGCTGTCAGGGCTTCTGTTGCAGCTTCCATAATTTCTGTTTTGTCATTGTGTATGACCTTAGTCCAGAAATGTCACTTTAAGACAAGAGTGGTACCGCTTTCTTTCTTTTCCTGTTGGAAAACTTTGTTTAGTAACTTTACTTCAAAGGTATCTTTCTGCATTTGAGAAGTGTGAACTGGGACCAAATTTCCTACATGAGTCAGACCAGAAAATTTCACCAAGTGGCTAATAACAAAATAAGAAGAGAGGATATAGGATGCACATTGCTGTGACTTTGAGGAGCTCCTGTTTGCGCTTTATTCTAAACACTGGGAAACAGGTTTCCAAGTGCCTGGGCACTGCAGCAACAGCACTCTTCACCCTGCTGCTGCAGAGCATGCCTGGAGTGGTGCTGAACATGATTTGCTGTTCTGAAGGTGCCTTAATGCAAAACAAGAGTATGTTGAGAATCAGCATCTATATATACACCAGACATCAACAGCAAACGCAAGTGTTCAGGCATGATCCTGTCTGAATTCTGTGCTGGGGTGCCCACCTGTCAGTGTCATACTTAGATCATCTGATGACTCACTGAGGTCTTCTTCACACAACAATACCAACTGTCTTTAAGCTCTGTGACGGTCTTTGCTGACGCAGCCACTGCCCAGATGTCTTGGAGACAGACTGCATCGCAGAAAAGCTGCAGAAACTCCAACACCCCCCCTCAAAAACCTGACTGAAAGTCATCTAAAAGCTTGGTACAAGCACAGAGCCTTCCCAGGAATCCGTTCAGGACAGCAATCCTTCTCAGGAGGATTACACTAAACCACTTACTCAGCTATACCAGACTTCATGGCACAGCGCTGTGCTAATCCTCAGAAGACAAACACCTCATGCGATGGGAAGTCACTGTGGTGTAAGTACTCGCATGTAATAAAACCTGCAGTGAAATGATGCTACCAATGCGTTCGTTACAAAGTCCTGTTATGGGGATCAGTCCTACCGCTGCCGCTCAGGTAGACCTGTTAACTAAGGGGGTCGACTTACATTTGAACAAGCTGCCATCAGACACCCGCAGAAGACCAGCTCAGGAACTTTTTGTTTTTGAAACAGATCCTTCTCTATCTATGCATGGCCAGCATTCACAGAAGTCCTCCACTGCTGTCACTTATTGGCATGTGACGATCTGAAGAGTCCCAGCTATGATGTCCCCAGTGGCGCTGCCCAGGTGATGCAGAGATCCAGTCCCTCTTCATCGTAGTGGGGAGGACTCATGCTGTTCCCCCAGCCAAGCCTGAAAAATCTCACCTTTCATTTTATTATTCAAAACATTTTCAGTTTTGCGGAGGAGGGTTTGCTGATATTTCAGAAATGAGAAGACAACTGCTTCGTGATCTTGTAACTAGGGAGCAAACGAGAGCTTGTTAGAAAATGGGAAAGGATTGCGGGGGAGTTGCACTTTTCCCACCTAACTCCTGTGGTTTTTTGCATTACAATTCAGTAGCTTAAACAAGGCTTCTACTAAAGATCTTGTGATGTATTTTCCAGGAAGCCCATTTTCTCGGGAGTCATAGCAATACCTAAGACCCTCAAGAGTTAATACCAAAAGTAAAAGCACGGGTTTCTAGTTCATAGGACTAAAAAATGTGGGGACTAGGAAGCCTCAAAATTTAGAGCCAGGTCACCCATCAAAAACAACGCACCCTGAAATCTCAGCTTTTTGTTGTTGTTTTTGGAGGGTGTAGCTAAGGGCTTTTTATTGCTTGTGCTTTAACTCCCAAGCACAGTGAGCAGTGTTACTGTGAGTACTAATCAGTTTCCCTGCATGCTGCCTTGGGAAAGAAAACCAGAAATGGTTGTCCCATGTGGGATAAATCAGCATGTACCTCTAAAGATAATGCTTCCTGGTCCGTATATTGTAAGGCCAGACACAAGCATAAAATTCCTGTAGCCATTCTGGCCGAGCTGCGGTTGAGGTATCCAAGTGCTAGCAGACCAGAGAGCCTGCCCACTTCTCCTGCTAACATCAGTGCTTTGCCTGAGCAGCAGTCACAGGGCTCTTTCTCAGGCAGTGGCATCTCCTCCAGGGAAATCCCACTCAACTCTGTATCCTGTTCCTTGCCAAGTGCTGGGTTTTGCTTTGCAGTCCCTCCATCAGCTGAGGGGCCAGCACTTTTGCTGGACCCATTTGGTCTCTTTCAGCTGGGCATAAGGCAGAGTAACAAATAAATATGCAGATGACATTTTGTGCTAGAATTTAGAGTCTCCTTTCCTCCCCCTTCTCTCAGCATTTTGTATGGAGAAAAGCTGTCAAAGATAGGTACTAGAATCTGGTCACTCCATCCAGCATGTATGGCTCTTTTCTGTTGTAATATTGCTACATTTCATCTACTCAGGGGCTTTGGAAGAACAGGGTGCCTAAAATACTTATTTACACTTGTGGAGCAACAAAAATAAAGTTAAAACCCCAGCTGTAGACAGTTCTCTATGAAGTTTGCTATTGATGCTGCATGTGCTCTTTGCTAGGGAGTTATTTTCCTCTTAAGGGAAGTGTAAGAGAAGCACAAGGCCTGTTAAAGAAACCTTTTGTATCCAACTGTTAAATTGTCTGGGATTTCTCCTAGTGACAAAGCTGCACTAGACTGGTTACAAACTCCATTATAAGGAGACAATTGTGAAGAGTCACCTTGAAAGTAATTAATCTTATCTAAGTCTTTAATTGTAAATGCATGAAATTATAATATGTGAAGCTTAAGGGCGCTTAATTTGCTGCTGAATATTGGTAATAGGCTAGGATTTTTGTCACCTTACTGATCTGTGTTTACACAACACCACCGAGCAGACAGGCTTAAGGAAAGGATCACATTTCCTTTGATAAGGGATATGCCAACTATCTCCTAACAGCCTGACAACAGGGAGGAAGGGAATGAACTTGCTCCCTTCGATTCAGAGGTGTGGGCTGTGCACAGGTCTCCATCCCATTTAAGACAGAAGATTTGCAGGCAATATCCTCCTCTCTGATCTTCTCCCTCAAGAATATCTGGAGGGTGAGAGCCCATCCGAGCAGAGGAGACATGGGTGCCATCTTTTCCTTAGCCCTGGCCACACCTAGCCGTGTTCCTCCCTTCCTCCAGAAGGCAAGCGTATAGGGAATTAATCACTTTTTCCTCATAGCATTACCTCTTTCCCAGCTGTTTCCCAAACTGACTCGCTTTCCAGCCACACCAATGCTAGTGTTGGCTCGAAGGAGGGAGCAAGACCACAGCAACCCTGACTTACATCCACATGCAGTTGCTGTGATGCTGCATGTCCCGTTGCTGTGTCTGTTAAGGCTGTGCCCATTTCAGGTACCCAGATGCCCCAGGACAGATATGAGGAGCTCCTCAGGAGGAAGGGTCTCATTGCCTTACGTGCTTGCATGAGCCAAGTACACTGCAAGCGGCCCAGAAATACACAACAGAAGCCATCGTTGCTCTGGCTAGCAAACTACGTGCAGAGAGCCAGCCAGTCATTTTTAACTGAACAGTGGGGAGGACCTGCAGTGTAAGCCCATTCATCCACACACACATTCTCCCTCTCCCCCCTCCCTCTCCCAAGAATGTAAATGCCACATCTTTTGTATTTCTTAAAATATCCCTTGTTAACATAATGAAGCCATTGACAGTAACCTCAAGTCAGCATCCTACTGCAGTTCTGACAGTTCAGCAGCATCCTCACTGCTCCAAGGAATTGGAAAACACAAGCAGTGCGGAAAACACAAACATCAATGTGCAAAACAAACACATCTGATGTATCAAAGCAGCAAAAAAAGCCTCCAGAGGCTGCAGGGAAAGCACCAATTTGTTGGGGAGAGCAAACCCAGGGGACATAATGAGCTGGTGAGGCATGGTTCAGCTTCTGGGGATTCAGAAGGTAATTAAAGAAGGCAGAAGTCAGCAGAACAGCATATTACACCGTGACTTTGTTAAAGTCATCAGCACTTACCCCCTACTGAGAAGTCTTCTTTCCCTCTCCCCCCGCCCCCGGCACATTTTATTACCAAAACCCAGGGTGATATCACATAAATAGAGAAGTTAATTTTTAAACTTTTTCAAAATGCAACTTGGAATCTTAGACTTTCTGTGCGGGAAATGCATAGAGGAAATAAAAGAAAATCAAGTAAGAAGGTTCTGAGTCAGACAGTGAAATGAAGTGAAACTTCAGCTGCAAAACTTCATGGATTTGTATGGCTGGGGGAGCCCACAGCAGCATTTTGGTCTCTTGCCAGCATAGGCAGCAGCACGAAACCCACCACCATAGGGTTAGATCAGTTCGTATCGGCCACAAGCTCTGCTGAAAGCAGACCTGATACCTGGCGACTATACAGCTCTGTCCTGAGTTCAAAACAAGTGTTTATTTTAAACATCAATAAAACAAATACCTGTCTACAGTTGCTTGCCACAATATACCGATTGGAATGGAATATACCCGACACTGAAGAGTACACAAGGCTAAAGGGATGCTTTCAAGCTAGTATGGTTGTATACTTCCACATTTTAAGGTCCTTGGAGATGGAGCTTTGGTAGGAGACCTGTTCTCTCTCATTTGCTTTTTCATTTTCACTCATAGCTAAATATCCTGGCCAAAACTGGACAAAAGCCCATCGTTATGAGAAGGAGTGATGTCATGGCATTTCTGAGCAGGCAGGGTACTTGGGCATTGCAGCAGTGTGTTGCCATTACTGCAGTAACCAGAATATTAGGAGACTTTTCCAGAACGATGCAATAAAGAGAACAGCAGGCTTCCCTATGCTGCTTTCCAAGGCCAGCACCACATGGCCCAATACATCATCCCAGATGAGGCCAGACCCTCTTTGCAAGCCTACACTTCCAGAAAAAAGATCAAAGCTGTGGGAGTACTTTTATATATAGACAGAACTGCCTCACTCCATTCTGCTGCATGAGAGAGGGTCTTTGTTGGAGAATTGCTTTTATGTCAAGAGAGTAACCTTCCACTGCCTCCACCCCATTCCCAGCCACGCTGACCTTCGTTACACCTTGACTCTTTCAGCCCATCTGGCTATAAATTAGGACAGACAGGTTACACCCTTTTCTTTTCCTGCAACGCACACGAACATCTCAGCAGTGCTGTTGGCACATAAAAGCTTTTGCCCTTTCTGTTTCCCTCCCTAGATAATGAGCCATCTATTAAGGAGGCAAATGCAGTTTTAGCTGGTGATATCTTATGTAATTATGTGGGTGAACAACACAGACAGAGAGAACAGAAGGTGGTGGAAACCAAGAAAAGCCAAACAGGCAGAATTTCCAGAGCCTCCAAGAACTGTAATGTCACCAGGGCTCTTCCCCTTTCCACCACTCCAAAAAAAGGTTTGCTCCCCACAACTCCAAAGCAGTTTTCTCCTGCACCTGTACCGTATCAGAATAATTTTAAATGATCCTCAAAGTCCAGCCTATCCCACCAGCGTCACATTCTCACATCAACCAGCTTAGGACAGCTGGACATCAACCAGTCCAGTCTTAGACCTCAAATCCCAGAGGAACAGGGGCTTGTCTGAGATCTATGTGTCTCATCAATCTCCCACTCTTAACTGTCAGCCAAATAATAACTTTCCACTCACTTGATTTCTTTGGTATAATGTCCACCATGTGTTTGCGTGCTGTTCCTTAGCTTGTGCCTATATTCACCTGGATTTCCAGATGCACTCTGGTCAAAACTGGTGCGACCAAGGCTTCCACCCTTACTCGGCCAGGAAATATTGCAGAGGCAGTCTTCTGAACAGGAAAACAGTAATCCTGGTAACAAACACAGAACAAGCGTATAAGAAACACAAGAAGTTACAACATTTTTCAGAGCTAGGGAAGTACGAATAGAATGAACATTCACAGTTGGCAGCTGGATTTGGGTCCCAAACATTGCTTTGCCTCAGTGCAGAACTGTGATTTGCTCTAGATGTGGGTGCAAATTTACCCCAAGTCTTATATTTCTGAGGGTAACTGTAAGTTTGGCCTCGGGATGAAAAGAAAAGGTTTTGGGTTAAGTTTTGGGCAAACTGCTACTGATCTTAACACTTTGTTATTTTTACTCCACTTACTCATCCATCCCTACCCTAAAACTGACATAAGCTTGGCTCGCAGTCCACTCCTGTGAGATCCACTTGTAGCTGCCAGCCCTGCATGCACACACACATTAAATCTTACCTAATGAATAATTACCAGGGGCCTGGGACATTTCATTCGCCTGATAACAGCACACACCTCGGGGAATGAAATAACGTTTCGAGGCTGGACACAAATGCACGTAACACAGAGATGTCACAGTTTACCCTACATGACAGTCATTGCAAAGCCCAGACACAACATGAGGAAACAGGTAGGAGAAAAAGTGTCCTATGGGGCTGTACTCTGTGTATTAACCTGGGAACAGGCATTTTTTCCTTGGAAGATTTTATAATTTAGGACAACAGTGCATAGATGAGATGAAGTATTGCTATCCTCACCTCACAGATTGGAAATAGATGCACAGAGATGAGAAATTATTTGCACAAGATTGCGCAAGAACTCGGTGGCAGAGCCACAGACCCTTCCTCCTTTGCACCCATTTCTCGACGCTTTAACTACAACATTTTCCCTCTTTCTAGTTGTGTGTGAACCAAAGAAAGTTCAGAGTGGGGAGTTTTGCACAGCAGGAGCACCCAGACTTTCAAACGGAAGCTGGAAATCCTGCATGGATGTGCTGTCTTAGGTCTGGGGCTATGTCCTGGGGCACCCAGCCCCAAGAAAATAGGTGCTTTCCTGGGATGTTCACTCCAGAGAGCTGTTACACTGCCTCCTCTTCTGCAGCAGGAGCGGATACGATCACCTGCCCATTACATAGCCACAGCCTTTACATCCAGTCTGGCTGTCTTCCTCGTTTTTATTTCATGGTGCTGAAAAATATTTGGCTGATGGCACTGGACTCCACTTACCAACATGCTGGAGTGATGCGACCTCTCCTTCACCTCGCCCAGCCAATGCAGGTGCACCAGGATGTCCTGGGACCAGCTTGAGGGCTAGGGAGGCAGTTTGGTTTCCATTGTACACTCCCGTAACAGCCTCTCAGACAAAAATGCAAAGAAAAGGCTGCCAAGTGGAAGAGGGCAGGGAGGCAGGCGCACACTTGTCTAACCGGATTTGCAGTGACCCCGCGTTGCTCACCCACAGGCCAACAAGCACTCTGCTGCTGGTACAGGGTTGGTTTCCCTCCTGCCAAATGGACCTAGTCTTGTGCTGGTAACAGATTTGCATCCAGTAACACGCTGTAGTCTTTGCTTCTAATTTCTTGCATGGCTGACTCCTTCGCCCACCGTGTTAGAAGGCAATCTGAGTGCAAAATGTGAAAAAGCATCATGCAGGAGGCAGAATGATACTGGGGAAAATAGCACAGGATCCTGTTAATAAAGACTACATGGGAAGGAGCATTCAGAGAAGGTACTGAATTAATGTTATGGACAGCTTTAACTTTGGATGCAATGTAAATAGGTACACAGAATACAGCAGTGAATATGTTTTCCAATCTCTAAAAGGCATAGTCTATAAATAGACTTAAGTCTACTAAAATATCTTTTAAGACCCATGAAAGCATTCAGTAAAGACATCAAATCGTATTTATCCCTCAAACTCATCACAAAATGGCTACAGCCTTTCCCTTTTTTTCTCCCCCCTTTGAAAAACAATAGGAAACAAACTGGTTTATCTTCCCGTACCTGCTGTAAATACCTCTATGGCAAGGTAATTGCTAAGTGCATTGTGTTGAACAATTCGTTACTTTGTTAGAGGAACATTTGTCATGCCTTTTGGAGATGGCAGAAGATAATTGTCCTGTGACCTTTGGAAAATGAAATCAGTGGCATTACTCAGAAGCCAAAGTCGAGAAGTTTAAAAACAGATTTAAGAAGGGTTCCCATGCCTCCTGAAAAAGACACAATCTGCACTCCCACCGAAGCCAAGCTAGCCTGTTCCAGCTCTTTTAGACCATTAATGATTTGTGCCTAACTAGCACTCAGGGTAGGTGATTCACCCATGCAAGCGCTGCAGGGCTCCCTGTCCTGTGCACAGCCCAGCTCTCCTCATTGCAGCAGTACAGGACACAACACCGTGGGCTGCCCGTACTGGAGAGAAGATCATGAGCTCGATTGTGTGCTACAAACAAAAGGAGAGCCATTATCAGACGCTGCCTTGCCAGGCTGCATAAAAAAAACGCCTCTGCAAATTGCATAATGCCCCTGGATGTTCCCAGCAGTGCCATGGCAGGCCCACGGGGCTGGCGCTCGGACAGGGAGGAAGCTGGATCTCCTCCCTCCCTCCCTCCCAGCATGGGAAAGCTCAGGAGAGCTGTTGTGCAGGCAATCCCCCCCCTCACTTATCTCCTGGGAAAGAGCTGTGCGGCTCTGGAGTGACGTCTGATGCACAGAGTTGTGGTCACGGATCAGAGGGAGCCTGGCACGGCAGCAAGATGCAGCACCGAGCTTTGGGGAGCACTGGGCAGGGGAAACAGGAGAGATGCCACATTCATTCTCCTTGTGTGTCTACCACGTCCCTGTCCCTCAGCCTGCGCTCGTCTTGTTCACTGAGACAGCGTACCCCAGTACGATCAGTCCCTCTGTATTACGATGGGAAACTGACTGAAGGATAGGCAAGCACTAAATACAAAGCCTGTGTCGACTGAAGACCCTGTCTCACACTCGGCATGGAAGAGGGGTCGTCTAACAACACAGTAAGGCCGATGCGATACCTTGTTCTTTGCTGTTCAGGAGTCGGATGACTGTGCCTGCACCAAGGAGGGACGGGAAGGAAAGCACAGCTTGGGCAGAGGGAGGGGGCTGCTCAGCTGCCTCAGAGGGACTGTCAAAATGCAGCGTGTGGCTGAAATCTCCAAGGGGCACAAAATTCCCAACGGAATGCCAAATGCCAACATTACCAGCCAATGCTGAGTGGGCAAGATTTCACCATGAGCGACTGTGACTGTGATAAGCAGTGTGTGTGACCTACCTGGCTTCATCTCACTTGCCTGACAGTCCATATGCTTGGAATGCCTCCTTCTTCTTCTCCTCCTCCTCCTCCTCCTCCTCCTCCTCCTCCTCCTCTGCTGTTACTGGTGGCACCAGGGATTTATGAGGCAGCAGGGAGCATTTCCTAATATTGGTTGGGTGTAACTTTCCAGCATGACTGATGGTGCTATTAAATGTGGCAAAGGGAAGAGCACAAGTGGGAAGGCAAGAGAGAGTACTTCAAACCCTGAAGATGAACGATAAGTGATATTAAATAGTTCTATGTATGCAAAATAAATGTTTGAAGCTTGCAAGGCTATTGTTACAGACATTGCTGGCTTATTAGAAAAGGGGAAAGCTATTTGGAAAAGCGGTGCCTATGTAGAAAAAATGATATCTATGTAAACAAGACAGAAAGGAGCTGGGACTTAATGGAGTTAGAGTTGCAGGAGAGTTTTAAATTAAAGACTAAGGGTAAGGGAGAGGTATGGAAGAACACACAGTTTGGATGAAGCTGTCAGATCTCTCTGTTAAGAAAAAGGATAGGACAGAAGGCAATGAAGATAAGTGGTAGCTAGCCCACAACCACATTTAAAACCCTCTCTGTACAAATGGCAGCGATCTGAAAATAAAGGAAGATGAACTAGAATGTCTGGCTGCAAATAGGGATATTGACAACACACGTATCTGGGAAACTTTCTAGAAAGAACTAATTAGTAAAATACTATTATACCAGGTTTAAACAGTATAAATGTCATAACAGTTCATGCCAGGGAGGGAAAGACAATTAAGTGACTCAAGTTCTCAGAAGATCTACATAGATTGAATGTACCAAATTAAATGTTTACCTTTAAAAAGGAGAATCACATAAAAGTGAGGAAATTTCTTGAAATCAGCAGCTAAAACCAGTAAAGCACTTGTTGATGATATAAGATTGTTTAAAGACACTCTACAGCAGGCTCAGCATCAAAGAGAAAATATTCAAAGGAAAAGAAAAAGTAAGCCAACATGATTAAACCATGTAACACTTCTGAGATGTAAAAATTCTTAAAAAAATAGGGAGTAAAGAAAGATGGAAAAGAACATAAAGTCTGACAAAGTGGATGTGAAACTACAATAAAGTACAAGAAAATGAAAAGCAACTTGCTAAATGTGTAAAACGTAATGATAAGACTTTTCCTAGCACAGCAAAAGCGGGAGGCTGCCAGAGAGCTCGTGGGGTCCACGGATGATCCATATGTAAAAGGAGCACTTGAGAGAGACAGGCCATAGTAGAAAATCAAAACTAACTCATTGTGTTAGTGTTCCCGGTGGAACTCCCACGCTGGATCACTCATTACGGAGGATCAGTCTTTGGGGGTAGTTTCATGACATCTTCAACAGGACCAGGCTGAGGCCTCCCTTCTCCTTGGTCAGGGTCTCCTGCCCCGTTCCTTGTGTCAGCGCTGGTCATTGCCTAATCGCATGGTGAGCCAGCTCAGGCAGTGAAGGCAGACCAAGGGTATGGGTGATACTGCACGCAGCCTGGGATGCCAGGTAGCAGAGAGAGGCTCCAGCAGCAGGGACTCCCTGCCTTGGTGTCATGAATTACCAGCTTTCCCAGGGAGAAGTTTGATGTGGGACTTCCAAGACTGGGGGATGCAGAAGGAAAAGCCGTCAGCTGGAAGCTCAGCCCAGCACACAACAAAAATACATTCTGAAGGAGCTGTGGGAGAGGCTGAGACCTTGGATATTAATCTAAATATGTTTCTGGGTCTTCTCCTTGCCAGAAAATGAGCATGTGTTGGAGGAACCCTAGGACTATGCCATAGACACATCTGGGTCCCCTGCTGCACCCAGGAGCCAACTGCTCACCCCGCTGAGCGCAGAGCCAGCGCAGCCCATCAGGTTCCTCACCACACTGGGTCTGGGGAGCACCCAGCTGGCAAGGAGGGGTGATGTCTTGAGGATGCCAATATGACATTTCTGAGCTGTGTGGTTCAGAGACAAAGCGGGTGGATGTCAGTCAGCCCGCTGAGGCGATTCATGGCAGCTGCTAAGGGCTGGTATTCTTTACCTGACACAGAACTGACACAAAGCAAAACATTCACTCCATGCCTCATTGAACTCCTACATAAATAAGGAGAAGACCCACCTCATGAGGTTGCTTCAAGAATTGATATGGCCAAAGCTTTGAGATTCTTAAATGCAGGCACAAATTATTTAAACAGCTTTTAAGCAGTTCTCTTTAAATGTGAAACAGACATGGTTACGTCAAGGTCCTTTCAATTGGATATGTGACCAAGATGAAAGTGAGGGTCTGGAGCTGATCATCTTCAAAGTGGAAGCACCTGGGGTGGCTGCTCTGTGAGGATGCCAAGCACTGCACAGGCACTGGAAATTCAAAACATTCCAGCTGGTGATTTGTTACACCAATCTTTTTCATCTAAGCTAGATCAGGCTGTGAATCAACATGGCACAGACTTCCTGCGATGGACAGAACCATGCTGCAGTCATTTAAAGCAGAGACATGCAAAAGTTGTATCCTTTTCCTTTCTGAGCATTTCTGCTTATCCAATAATTAAGCAATTTAAAGCTCCCAGTTTTCCCATAAACATTTGCCACGAGCAGTTACGTTTAGCCATGTCTCGGCAGGTCTTAGTTCCATGAGCAGATTTTTTATGATAATTTCTGTTTTTTTCACGGTAGCTCTCCAAGACTGTATTTGGAACCACGTTGTGCTATCTGAGGGAGAGAGACTTTGTACTTTTTCCAGACACAAGAATAGCTTTCTCTGAAACCAAGCACAGCCAGAAATGCAAATAAATGACTGTCACAGTATCTGACATGGTAACACTAATTAAAACAAAATTAAATGAAGATAACGAGTCTTTGATGATTGCCTCTTTTCCTTAAATTTGGTAATTTGGAATTTCCTAGCCACGTGGATCTTCCAAAATGAATATTCAAGTGTTCCTTTTCCTCTCCAAGTGTCAGCATGCTCTATCTGAGGGCACTAGAGACTTTTCAGGGAGGTGTGGTTGGAAACACTGTCTCCTATCTGTCCCAGCCAAGCTCCTGAGTCACGCTGGTACAGAGGGCAGGAGAGGTCGGTGTTCGGATTCTTCTGAGTGAAGCTGGAAATCTTGGCAAATGCTTTGGATGTGCTTGGTGCTTTACTCCTAACATCCCTCCTGAAACATCACACAGTCCAGGCATGCCATATGGCCCAACAAACAAGCTTAAGGTTTAGGTTGTTGCTGCTTTTTCAATCAGACCTTAGGTCACCATCCATTAGGCCTTAGGCACTTTGAAGCTCATGCATGTAATTAAATCCAGTTAAATAAAAGATAAAATCCATCTTGTCTTTATACTGTCTTGAATGCTGACCTGAAATAAGCCGATGTTGTGTTTGCACTTTTCAGCACTCCACAGTGGAGATCAAACACATCCCATTTCTCATGTTGGGATTAATAAGTGACTCCCAGCTAATTGAACCTCTCAGCTTCCATGATACCAACACATCCAACACTCTCATTTCCAAATATTTTAGCCACTTTTGTGGTTGCCATTACTGTGGTCTCTGGTCAGCGTCATAGTCTTGAATGCATATATACCCATCACATCTCTGTGACTGACAGCTGCTCTTTTACCAACAGTACAGATGGACATCTCTGGGCCAGAGAACAGAACATGTCCCACGCTATGACAGACACCTTCCAGCTCCTTGGAGCTCAGCAGGCAGCACAATCACTGCACCAACTTTTCTCTCCCGTTTTGTTTCAAAAGGCACAGGCCAAATCCCACCGGCATCTACAAGCATCTTACCATGGACTTCACAGACCTTCTACTGACTTCAGCAAACTTGGCTCGAACGTAATTGCTCCTGCCAGCCTTCCTGTGCTCCTGGACTTCGCAGGGCAACTGCTAAGGACAGAAATAAATCCTTTGTTTACTCTGGTAACTGGAGAGCTGCTTTAACCTCTGGCTAAAAACAGGTGCCTTTTCCTATCAGGTTTATGAGTCACTCATCCCAGGAAAGACTAGTGAACTTGGAAAGCCCAGGGCTCACTGAACAACAGGAAAGGATGACTTTTTAATTGAGTGGTGGCAAATTTCATCATCTGGTTTTCCTGGGTGGCTTTTTTCTTTTTATGTTATGTTAAGTCATTGGTTTAACACAGCTCAGGCTTGTTCCTCGCAAATTCCTTTTCTGTGTGGTATTTCAGCATCATATCCAGTTTGGGATGGAAAACACTACTGGTGTTAGACTCTTACGGGAAACAGCAGGTGTAATGTGTGACTACATAAAGAGTACAGGCAATTAATACATCTGTAATAGATTTTGTGCTTGGTCTAGAATAGTCAGACCTTTTAGCACAGGGACTTGTATTTCTTTTTTGCTTTTTTTTTTCTTTTTCTCCTTTTTTTCCTTTCTTCCTTTCTTTTTTTTTTTTTTTTATGTGAAGTCAAAGTGCTCACTTTCTACAGAGCTGTTTTCAGAGAAAACCACATTGCTTCTCACATACTGTCTGGCCAGGAACAGCTAAGGAATTCTTAAAAGGTGACCTTCAAAGGTGACTTCTTTTTGAAGAATTAAAAAAACCCAACCTGCAATACCTTTCCTCTCCAATATTAACACTAGAAATTCAGGTCTTATCACCCTGTTTTTCCACAACTGAAGAGTTATGACAACATCCTGAGAAGCTGCTCTGGGGGTATTTCTCCACTGTACAGTTAACTCATATTCTGATCCAAATTAAAATCAGTGGCTCTTGTAATACACAGAGGACAAACCTCTGACTGGACCAGGGTGTGCTCCCAGTCCAGACCAGCTTACCTGGCTGGCTGTAGAGGGCAGAACCTGGGACTGGACCTTACCTGTTTTGCACTGTGACTGCAGACAGGAAAATGAAATAAAAATCACTTGAATTGTGGTGGTTCTCCAGTGCATGTTCTTTAGCTCTCCTATGGCAGCCAAGGGGCTGCAAAAAAATCGTACAGCCTTTAAACACCAGAAAAGTCTGGCTTGGTGACCAGATACACACAGATTAGCACAGCATCAGCAAGGTCATAGGAGTACAGGCAGATCTGTGCTTGTAATTGGGCTGGGTCAACTATGCAGTGAAAACAAAGCTTGGTAGGGGAACTGATTTTTGTGTAAAATCTCTGATAGTTTTGCTAGCACCTCACTAAGTTAAGCAGAAGTCACCTGGTCTCTGCGTGGCAGAGATGTTCAAAAGAGCCCTCTCCTCATGTCTGTGTCCTTTGTGGAAGATCAGTGCATAAATGGTGAAGAGAAGGCTTGACATTCTTGGCACTGCAAACGAAGCAGATAACTGTATCTTTGGTGTAATGGAGGAAAACATATATAAACCCTCCTCAACAGAGCTATACAGAGGAACATGTGCAAAGTATCTCCCCCTTGACAAAAATCAAAGGCTTTCTACATTGTTTGATATAATAAACCACAAATATTTCCAGTTCCTGCCTATACCCACCCTGTTCCCTGTACCCCCTGCCCTGCACCGCTTTAGGTTGCTTTGAATGACACTGGCACTACTTACAAAACCAGCAGAAAGTAAATTACCCACATGTATTATTGCAGGGTTAATTTTTAACCTCTTCCAGCTGCACAGTCAGCTGGCTTGGTGAGACTGTTCCTGCAACCAGTGATCAAGTGACAGCTTTCCATTCCTGTCATGCATGGTTTGGAGGATTCCGAACAGAGTGCTGCAGAGTTGCACCACATCCTGAGCCCACACCACGACCAAAGAACAGGGCCAAAGGGCTGCAGAAGCCACATGTGCCCAGAAGGCTGCAGGGATGGACATAAGAGAGAAGATGAGATGAGTGAGACACATGCATCTGAGAAAAGTGATGTTAATTTGGGTCACTATGAGACTTAGAGGTCTACAGGAAGGGTATCAGTATCACAGCCAGTGCTTATTCACCGTGACCAGCACTGTGTCAACAGGCCTATGGGGAGCAGAGCACTGGCCAATATCTGTCCACAAGCTCTCGGGGGGCCACAGACCACAGACTTGGTGGAGCAGACAGCAGCACACACTATATACTCGCTCCTTGCTGTCAAAGAGAGGATCTGCAAAGCATAACTAAACCCTGGTGGGCTACCTACCTGAACCAGTTGTTGCTTGGCTCCCGCAGGGACCCACAGCCTCACAGCTGTAGCAGCACAGAGACTGCCACCCACCCAGCTAGGGAGAGGCATGGGGATGAGCATCACGTGGGGCCCCACAACATGGGGCGAGCCCAGACTGAAAGGTTCCTGCTCCTCTCTGCCACATCCTGCAGCTGCAGTGCCCAGCCATATGCTCCAGCTGAACCAGCTTGCTAGCCCCCTGAGACACCCAGCTCAGAAAAATGTGAAATAAAGAATACAGAAAAATATAAAATAAAAGAGATGAGCAGATCATTTCTAGCATAGCAAATTTAACCTACTCATCCAAAGCATTCAAGGAGCACCAGAGCCATTGTAAATGGTGGGAGAAGGTGGCAAGGAGCAGGATTGTGGGGGAAATAAGATTTTCTCTCTGGTGATGGGTAGCCACTAAAATGCCTTGCACCATGGCAAGAGCGAGACCTTCGGGCTACGTTGAGGGAACGGCTGCTTGAAACTGCAGATGTCCAAGCTGAAGCAAGACAGGGAGTGTCTGCCTGGCTCCTTCCTTCAGCAGTACCCTGTGTGTCCACGGCCACAGGGCTGCACCAGGACTAGTGCTGGCATGGGGCAGAACAGTCCTACACCAGAGGCAACTGCCTGTGTGGTTATGGCAGGAGTCTAACAGCAACAAGAAAGAAAGATTTACATCTTGCTGAGAAACGTACTATAAAGTCTGCGAAGCTCTGTCAAGCCTCTTCCTGGAGCTACATCCAAGGACTTTTCAATTGAAAAGCTATTTTCTGCTTTTAAATTGAAGAAAAGGTATGACCAGCTCTGTGAAACACCCCTAACTGAGGAAAGCCCCAAGTGCAAATACTTTCCTATAGGCATAGTTTGGAATAGAATAGGATCAGAAAGGCATATGAAAAAACAACCAGGTTGGTGATGCCTGCACAGGCACCGAAGCCTCAGCCTCCAGCCCCGCTTCCAGTGGCCAAGCTTATGCATGAGAGTAACCCTCCCAGCTAGATAAGGCTGCAAGGGGAGATTTTAGCAATTAACCTGCCTAAACAACAGTCCCAGCACCGCTAGCCCAAACTGTGTGAGAAGTCAAGAGCAAAATTCAGTAGAGTGGGTGAAACACAAGTGGTGAGGGAACCATGCTCAGACATAAAAGTGACTATCTACTTAAAAATAATTATTCTGATCTCAGCTGTCCTTAATACCACTAGTAAGAAAGCTGGTTATGTTAGGCTTTTACTAAAAAAAAAAAAAAAAAGTACTACTATTACTGAAAATACCTCTACCTCTGTGACAATCCAATCAAGGCTTCTCAACTGTCCCCCACACTCCTGAGCCCTACAGGATTAGACCACCTTTAGGGCAGCCAGTGCAACATGCTATGCAAGCACAAACACAATTATTTCTAGTTGTCTGCTTTGGGACCACTGTACTGAGAAGGCAGATCAGCCTGCTCTGAGTCTGTCCACCACAGACGACGTAAATCAGGTGTGAGAATCCACTTCTGCTTCCATCACCCTCCCTGTTAAGCCAGCACCATCTCTCCTAATGGCAGAGAAAAGGGTACTGGTCAAAAGCGGGGTGAAAGACAATTTTTCTGCCCTGTCAGCATTACAGGTTGGAAGCACCAGAGAATGGGAAGGTGATGGTTTGGTATGTTTTCATAGCAGAGAGGGGAAGCATGTCAATAATACAGAAAAATGTGCCCTGTAGCTCTCATGGTACCAGTGCTATATCATGTGTGCACTTCTGGGCCACCTAATAATAGCAGAATATTGGTAAACAGAGGGCTGGGACTAGGGTGAAGAGTGAGTGGGGAAAACGATGACGACAAAGGAAAAGCTGTTAGGGGAGGAGGCAGGAATATGAGAATATTAGGAGCACATAGTTAGCTCCACTATCAGCAAGGTGAAGGACATAAGTGGGCAGGCTGGCCAAGGTGACAGCCTGGCTGCAGTGGGGTGGGTACGGAGTGTTCATCACAAGGGAGGGGATACGTCAGGTGAGGGATTGCAGTCTGCTGGGACGCAATGGCTTTTGTTTCTACACTGCTCAGTTTAACCCATATCAGCCCAAAACAGTGCAGCCCCATGCACCCATCAGCTGCTGGGCTGCAATGCAGACCAACCTGATGCTCTGTGGTCCAGCCTCCAGCGGACAGAGAGAGAGAAAACAGTTTTCTCACTGTCACATGCCACCCTCTGCCCCCAACTCTGCATGATAGCCAGGGCCAGGCTTTTACACATATTGATTTAATGGGATTCTCCACCGTTTGCAGGATCTGGTCCTTCAGAGGTCCGCAGGGTGAGGCCATGACATAAGGCAGGACTTTGCAGTGAGAAAGAGAAAATCAGTGATGGGGAATCCGCTTCCCCCCACCCCGCCCCCAACGCAGGAGAAGCAGCATGCCCTCTCTGCATGGCTGTAAGTGCTTCTTCCTAGGAAGTAAATTGCTAGTAAATAAACCAACACGTATCTCAAGGCTTGGTTTGGTTTTTCCCAATCTTGTCAAGTGCTTGGCAGCTATGAAAAGGGATGGGAAGATATAGTTTTGGTAAGGAGTTAATGAAACTTCGTAGTTCTTGTTTACGTGTCAGGCTTTGAGAAGCCAGAACGGAGCCCAGGCTGTGTCCAGCCATCAGCTGGCCACGAGCAAGCTGTGACTTAACCACCACAGGGGAGAGTGAGCTGGAAAAAATCCCTCATGGATTCCCAAAACAGCTACTGGCTGATCTGGTCCTGAGGTGACTAATAACAAATTGGACTGATTTGACACTCTGTGGCTTTACTGGAAAGTTAACTTTTTTCTTTTTTTTGTCATCCCCACAGCATAAAAAAGCTCCTTCCCCTTGCTGGGTTCCAGGGAAACACAGAGGAAGCTCAAATAAAGTAACAATTTACTTTGATGCTGTAAATGTTACAGCAATGCTTATTTGGGAATTGGGAAATTTCATTTGGTCTGTGCTAAAATGTCCTAACTAAATTGTGTTCAGATCTAGCATCAATAAGAGGCCCCACAATAAAGAGGGCCAAGAGCAGAGAACAAAAACACACATTGAAAAAGAGAAGTTTAAGCCAGTCTCTCTTAAAACATAGTATGAGCTGGGCCTCAGCGCACCTTGCTCTTGTTCAGTTTTGCTAATTATCCTTCCTGGGTCAGTTCGTTGTTTGCTTGGCTTTAAAATATTATTTCCCTGGTCTCTGGTTGAAACTTACTACGCCTGCTCTCCAGGCTTCTCAGAAGCATTATCAGCCTTCAAAACCTCCTGCATTCCTCCTTCGTGCTCCTGTTCCTGCATCCCATCATCCTCGCCAGCCCAGAGGTATCAATTAGAGGATGATCCCAGGGCACTCACACAATGCCATCAAAAAGCCACTGTGTCACCTCCTCACACCACTTCCTCAGCACTCGTTCCTATGATTCCCATGTTGCTGGAAGGGAGAGGCATGAAAACAAACGTGACCTGTGCTTCTCCAGGACACAGTCCCAGCAGCTCTTTCTGTCAAATTAGCAAAAGGAACTGGCAGAAAGGAGCCTGTTATTCTGGTTCTGCTGACCACCTGATGACAGAAGCAATTAATCCCAAATGAAAATAAAAATGTTATGAAATGCATAAGTCAGTTGTCCTTAAAAAAAAATTGCAAGCAGAAAACTGCATTTTTCTTTCCTTAGTAACAAGTTTGGAAACAGAAATAAATTTGTCAGTTGAATCATCTGGAGGTGCTTAGTCTGCAGGTTTCTCGAAACAACACACAGGATGAGATTTTTAAAAGTTGGAGAAGGATATAACCAAGTTGTCCCCTTCTTCCCCTTTTCTAAGCATCCTTACTTGCATTATCAGCAGAGGTACAGAAAACATAACAGAGGGAATTCAAGAAGCTCATAAATGTTACTTTTTTCTATCAAGTTCTGAGTTTTCCAACATGAGACTTTTCAAGTGGGATGAAGAGAAATTTCTATGTTTTTCTTAAGAAACAAATAAACAAAGAAGCCACCCACAAAGCGTAACACCAGAAGTCATCCAAGTCGTGGTTTCAAAGTGAGCATTTCGCGTAAACCTAATGTCTAGTTTTGTGAAATTGCTCCTGAGAAAAGCTCTAAGCCTCAAATGTAACTTCTTCAGACCTGAAGTTCTAAGGATTCATACTGCTTTGGGGCATTTGCATTTTCCTCCTCCCTCACTTCTTACTTTGCTACAACAAACATTTCAGGGAAGTGTTTAAGTGCAAGTAAAAATCTGCTTGCAGTGCTGACTTTAATTTTCAAGTACACAGTATTGAATAGGGAGGGCAGGAGAATCTGTCTTGATTTTTTTGTGGCTTTGTCCTGAATCACAAAGACCAGATGGGTAATTTCAAGCAGAATGACTTTTATATCTGAACGGGAAACACACAGAACAAATGACAGCAAAAGTCAAGCCTCCTGTGTAGCAGGTACCTTCTACGGCACTCCTCAGAATGAAACATGAAAAGCACCCCTGCCCCTGCAGACCTCTCAGGGATGGACAGCTTCAAAGCACTGCAACACCTTTTTAGAAGACGCTTCATTTACACCGAATTTATAAAACTGTCTATTCCTTCACAGATGATAAAGGATGGATGCACAGTGAAAAGCAAAGCTCTTTTTCACTCTGTTAGTAGAAACGTGGCCAATTCTTTTCTTACTGTGCAGAGACTCTTGTGTGCATGTACTTTGTGTGCAAATAAGACAGTGCAACATTATTCTGACTTGGTCTTTATCTCTTGCCAAATGGCTGTAACAAAGAATAAACATTTCTGAGTGTATCTTGCTCCGCTCTTGAGTACTTCTTCCCATCCCTTTGCTATGACTTACTTAAACAATTATTTCGACACTTATACAATCCTGATGCGAACTGACTCACCTATACTGATTAAACCATTGCAAAGGGATTATCTCCATTTAATCCTTGTTGTCCTATAGATACAAATTAGAGCAGCATTTGAAATGCACACAAGTGCTCTCAACCTTTGTGTTTAACTTCGTCTTCTTGCTTTTGACTGTCTGTGGCCTCCCTTGCCTTGCCGAATATGTTCCTATTGCTTCTTTTTCCCAAACTCAGACATCACACCCACACCTATACAAGTAATCTCTTCTTGAACTGTGCCACTCCATATTCCCTTCTCCATCTGTGTTTGCTCTTTGACCAGCTCTACAGACTCCACCACCCTTTCAATGTGCAAATACCCCTGCGTATCTCACACACTGAACCCCGGCTGGGTTTGTGCATATCCCTTCAGCATAGCCTGAAGAGCATCCCCGCTCCACAAGCTGCTGCTCTGCTGAACACCCACTCCAGTCAGGGCATAGAGAGGAAACAATCAGCCCACAATGGCAAGGCCTCTTCTGAGTTAAAATTTCTTGCAAATTTACATATTTAGGAAATAGAGACAAGCTTGAAGCTGTATGACATGGCCCCCTCTTCTGTAGCTCTTCCTCTTTAATGTGTTATATGTCATGTATTAGCTTACAAACTCTTTGCTCCTATTATTTGCCCGTAATAAATTTCCACATGCTTACTGGGTATATCTGAAGGATGTAAGCTGCACAACAGCATCCTTGTGATTGCTTGAAACCATCGGGTCTAATGCTCCCAGACTTCTCTAAGCCTGGAAGTAAACAACCTCTCTATGGCACCACCCCATGCTCCACCCACCAACTCTACTTTCCAAAAATAATGGGCAGTGAGTGAAAATGAAAGGGTTAATTTCTCTCTGTCTCTGGTTAACCTTTC
This sequence comes from Falco biarmicus, assembly GCF_023638135.1. Classification (NCBI taxonomy): domain Eukaryota; kingdom Metazoa; phylum Chordata; class Aves; order Falconiformes; family Falconidae; genus Falco; species Falco biarmicus. The sequence continues at coordinate 23,308,222 of NC_079296.1, forward strand.
CAGGCTATTCAGTTTCCTTTCAGACTCCAGCCCATCAGAGGCATGCAAGTTGAGGGATAGAATTACGCACTGGGCATGTTTCCTGTACTTAGTGGGTGGATAGAGCACAACTTCCGTACTAATAATGTCAAGGTAATTAGGACATCCTGCAAAACCTGTAACAGGGAAGAAATAACTATTGTTTATTGTCATTTTCCATTGTTGAGGTGTTGGGCTCCCCTCACAACTCTTCTTGTCTTTCGTTTTGAGCCCATCTCTACATTTGCAGAGACACAACTGAGCCAAATACAAGAACCCCAGGATTTGCAATATGGACTTGGGTTAAAATCTTTTTCTTTTTTTTCCAGCCCCACCAGTCCTCCCAGCCCTGTCTAAGGGCCTGTAGCAATCAGTGAAACCAGCACCTCTGTCCCTCACATAAGCCTCTGAGCCACCGGGCTGCAGAAGCCCATCTCTGGCTCAGCAGTGAATTAGTTTATGCAGTGTGACACACTTCCAACAAGATGGATCAAGAGCACCTCTCACACACCTCCTTCTTCCACAAAGCAGACTCTAGTCTGATGGTTAGGAGAACCCTTGGGCAGATGAGGCAGAGCTCTAGAAAGGCATCTCCCCTCTTGAGAAGAGCCCAGTGTGCAACAGCTGCTTACTGGAGTCACTTCTGGCTCTGCTGGGAAGAAATGCTTCTTGTTCAGCCTTCAAAAGAAAAGGCACCAGCACGGACCTTCAAGCATCATGAAGCCCAGCAGCCTCCTCCCAGGCCACAGGAGCCACAGAATGGGGTAAGATTTAAATAATTATGCTCAGTGTTTCGTACTGGCTCCCTTAAAAAGCTCCTTTCTTTGATGTATGCTTTGGTGGATGCCATCTAGAGGAGTGGAGCTCTTCTTTTGCCCTTTGGGAAGCCAGATTTTGGAGAGAAGCAACACACTTTCCTTGGGGCCAGTGAACGTAGCTGGAAAAAATGTAAACAAGCTGGTAACTGAACCTTTTTTTAGATCTCTGTTTCACAAGATTTTTAGCAGCAGACAACTAACGCTACAGGTTTGCTATGAGCTGCCTCTCCCCTCACTAAAAATATACCAAGGATGATACAGTTGCATGGGCACAATACTGGGAACCAGTTGGACGTGCAGCCCAGGGCTGCACATTCACTGAGGGGGATGGATGAGAAATGAGACAACTGCGAGGCAACACGCAAGCCTCTCAAAAAGAAAAAAGATCCTTCGCTGGTCTTTTCGGGTTGCAGCCATCGCAGCCTGCGCCTGCACACAGATGCCAGCACCACCTGTCCCATATCAGAGGGAGCACCTCCATGGTCAGGTGCAGACAGCTCAGCCTGGCTGGAGAGCTGGGGCCTGCTGGGCTCCAAAGCCATTTAGATGCATTAGCAAGGACCATCTCTTAAGCCTTGGCGAGGGAACGTGACTGTGCAGACATACTCTTGACTGGGGCCGCTAGGTACTAATTCGTGCGTGTGCTGCCCAGCTAAACGGGCTTTATGTCCATAATGGAACACAGATAATGATCTGTTACATTATTGCTCTTCCCTTTCTAAGGTTTCCTGGCTGCTGGCTGCTGATGTTCATAAGCACTTCAAGGAAACCAACACTGACTTTTCCTCAGGTGGAGGTTTTCAGGATGCTGTGTGTCTCTTGTTTGCTCTGCCAAACATATTTCCGAGAGTCATGGTTTTGCATACATTGCAAGCACAGCCTGCATCAATATCCTGGGGGGAATTGTGATTCTAATTAATGACGGAGTCCTCCTAAAGGTGTCTCTATTAAGCTTGTACATAAGGGTATTCTGCTAGGAAATTTCCCTTCCCTCTCACATGGCACAAGCTGTTGCCATCTGCAAAAGATATTGACAACAATGCTGAGCCTAAATTGTTAAGTGTACTGCTGCTGGGCTTGTGGGGAGATCCACATGTTGTACAAGCCCTGTCTGAAGGGGCTTGTGTGTAATGAAATTCTGCACTTGCTTTTCAGAACTGCCAGGTTTTCACACTGCACTTGCGACTGTCATCAAATTCAGCCTGTAAAAGAAAACTATGCATTTCAGATGTGAGGGAGAGGCAGAGAAAACGGATCTCAGGTCCTGAAATAATTAAAGATGATTCTGAAAGAGTTTGAAAAAATGAAATTGTGAAAGTAAGTTACAGCATAAGTCAACAGAAGACTGCTAGCAATCAGGTGGTCATGGTTGTCTGTAACAATACTTTTAACCCTATAAAATAACACCTGTGTCTGAAGGCTGCTCTCCACTCAAAATTTACTAGCATAATCATACTGCTAAGAACACGCTCTGTTTGGACACACTTCTTTCGAAATAAGAATGTTCATATAGGCTGGAAATATGGGTGTAACATAAAGTATAATTATTCTGGTAAACTTCCCTTCCCTAAGGAAAAAAACCACCTTGTCTGGTTCATTGTGTGCACTGATTTTAGAAGCAACAACTGACCCACAGATGAAAGAGCACACCCACCCAAAAGACAGGTCCCACAGCCCACGTGCTTCCCTATCTGCCAGGCTAGAGTCAAAAAGCTGAGACTTACAGAAAAATCCACCTTTCCACAAAAGTCTGGAAGGAGGAGGTTGGTGGCTGAAGTGACTAAGTAACAGCAATGCCTTTGGTCTAGCTCACTGTTTCCTCTTCACTGCTACAACGTGGGAACGAAGCTGTGGGATAACTGGGGGTGGGAGAGCTGCAATGGTTGGTCTGGGCAGTGCCTTTCCCTCAGAGACTGGGAATTTCGTACACAAAGCAGCCTGTGCCTCTCAGCCTCCTGGAGGAGTGTGGGCCAGCAGAGGTTAACAATTGACCCTAACCCTTCTGTGTGGGAGTGGGTTGAACTGAGGCAGAGGCAGCAGAAATTCCTGCTGACGGGTCCAGAAGGGTCACCTAGTGATAGGCTTCAGCTCTACCCAAACTCTGAAGAATGTCCCCGCTTGCCAGTCTCGCTAGGCCACTGAAAAGGTGGGGATTTCATGGGACTGCTCAGCTGCAGGACTTTCCACTCGGTTTTCTTCTGAAAAGGAAGATCCCAGCCACTGGACTTGGACACTGTAATCCTGAAGGTCGTCCTGTGAGCAGCCCATGAGCATTCCCTGCCTCAGCGCTTTGCTCAACCCAGCCTGCAGTGACACAGGTTTTATGGGTTTCAACCACTTCCTTCGCAACGCTGCCTCAGATATCCCATGAGGAATGCCATTTCCTTTTGCTAAGCTTTTCATGCCATTCCTAGTCATGCCCAAGTAGCTATTCTCCTGTCTGACTTACTCAGCCTTTGAAGACACACAGCTCCGAAGAGATGCAGGTGCTAGAAAGTGCTCTTAGGAGTCCAGCATTAGGACATGGACAGTTAACTGCTGCAGGCCTTCAAGTCCTGAGCAAATCCTCTAGTGACTATTAACAGCAATGAAAGAAATTCTGCCTTTTGCCCTAGAGACTCTCTGGTATTTTTGAAAGCAAGCAGAGCTGCCAGGCCAGAGTCAGTTCTGCTCATTGACTGCCTTCTGTTCCTCTTCCTCCCTCGGTCAGCTTTCTAACAGAGACAAGCAGCTGCCCAAGCCTCGGAGTTCTTCAGATGTTGATCTAAACAGTGCCCAGAGCTGTGTCTGCCCACAGGAACTTGGTGATGTCAGATAGGTATAAGGAAGAGCTCCTGGTGGAGGGAGTTTGAAGCAGCTCTGCTGTCTGCCCACAGCTGCTGGAAAACAGTGGGGCAGGACACAGTGGGCAAAAGCCTACAAAATAATACTAGTCAGAGTCACTTTGAAGAAAATGTTGTGAATTTACCAGTTCAAACTCTTCAGGAGAGAGATGTATCACCAGAGCCACACAGCAGGCTACAGACATCACCCAGCTCTCAGGGAGGAAGCAAATTCCTTTCACAATGTGGTGCTGTGCAACCAGCACATCTGTATCTGGGCACAAGCATCATGTCAGGAAAGAGCATCCAGAAGGGATCACTGGTGACAAGCAAAGACACTGAGACACCTTGCAAAGACCCTTCTTTAGAGACCATCTCACATTTTGCATGGTTTTATAAAATCCTGAATGGAGCATGTTGCCTCACATGATGCTGTCTGATGGAGAAGAGCAGCTGGAGCACTCAGAAACTACATGGGGGCCTCACTGTGTGGCTGAGGCCAGTGTAGATAACCTGTGCTGGAGTTCCACTGCCAGATGGCATTGGGACTTTCATCAGGCAATCAAAGGTCACAAAATACACGTACATATTTTAAAACAATCATTTGACACTCTCAGAATAGAGGTGAAGAGTCTTCTTTACACACTTACTACAGCTTTGCATACCGCCAGGTGGTAAGAAAACCTTAAAAGTGCTCTCCTCATAAAAGCAACCACAGAAGAAATATTTCTGATCTCAGTTATCAGTCCGCAAACATCACAGAGTTCAGACATTGCTTATGAGACACCCTGGGTGTCAGGAGTGAGGTAAGTCTACCAATTCCACTAAATCATGCCTCCTGGTTCTTCAAAGAAAACAGCAGTTGCCCTAAAGACACATTGCTCACTTTCATTGGCATTTTTCATGAAGAAGAGAAGCAGAGCCATTCCCCATCAGGTGACCCTGTAAGGGACATCCTGTACAGCCATGCTAACAGACCCCTACCCAAGCTCAGCAGACACCTTGAATGATCATGAACGCCACAGGTGCCTCATCCCAGGTCCAAGTGCTTCGAGGATACAGCAGATGGCAGAGATTCTCCCTGCAGCTCTGAAGTCACGTCTGCACTGAAAAGCAGTGTCAGCTGTTCTTTTTCCTTCCTTCCCCCTAAAACAATCCTTCGACCTGACTCTCAGGCAGCCCCACTCCCCTCGGGACCCAGGGATGTCCCAGGGCCACCTAGCCAGCCTGCCTGAGAAACACACAGCAGCACCCGGAGCGCGAAAACCAGCGCAGGCATCGTCCCTAAAAGCACAAACCTCTCCCCACCAAACCCTTCACCCGAGGTCGCACTGCCAGCTCTGCTCCTGACGTACACCTTGCCTCGGCACGGCTGCCAAAGGCCTCTTGAATTAAGTCGGCCAATAAGTTTAGTGATACCTGGAGGTTGCGTTTCATATGCCTCTGCTCCCAAAAGAAAAAAGCTAACAGGGGAGCTGTCGTGGCTTTGACTAACTTTTGTTTTGAGTTTCGTAGTTCCTTTGAATGAGAAGCAAGAAGTGAAACCTTAGGGTGAGGGTGCAGTGTAAATCCCCAGATAGATCTAATCAGATGAAGACTAGAGTCTTTGTTCAGCTCCATAACGTGGCTTGACCTACACCAAAGCAGGACCTTAGTGAGAGGGAAGACTTTGCAAACAACTCCAAGCATGAAACCCAGCCAGCACTTGGAGGTAGGACGGCTGTGACATGCATAGAAGGAGAACCAGTGCTAACACGGACCAGTAGCTTTCATTAAAGGATCTGGTTTTGTGATCAGCTAAAGCCAGTCTGAGTCCGCTTCCTCCTTGCCATACATTGCCACCAGCTCTCCCATGTGGGCACTGGTCATCACAGCGTCAGGTGCATTGCCAGACTGGCCGGCTGATCTGGATCAAAACCAAAATCCTGAAAAGTCTTCGGACAGGTAGGAGCTAATCCTTCTCCCCATCCCAAGTGCCAGCACCAACAAGGGAAGTGGCAGGAAGCTGCAGCCAGATGTTCAGGGGAGGACAGGACTGCTTCTTTCAGCCACAGTGCAAACCTGAAGCATAAATCCATGCACCTAGCACTCTAGAGAAATCACGTAATTCGTAACAGCTAGGTAGAGTACATGCCCCGTGTCCCACTGAGTATGCTTAACTCAGAGGTGAACTTTCATGTGAAACATTAGAAGATGACAGAGGAAACCAAAAACTGAACTGCAGTAGGAACATAATAGTACCGCCTGTAAGGCGACAAGTCTGAACGCTGACCTTCTTTACTGAAAGTTCATTCTGCATCCATCACACAGAATAATCAAAATAGATATTTGCTTCATGAATTGCAAACCAACCTGCTTTGTGTGCACTGAGGATCCCCAGCGTTGATACAAATTGAGAAAAAATTCCAAAGTGGAATGGTTTACTTTAAAAAATTAACCAAGTCAATATTACTGGGGGGTTAATATTATATATATACACACATATATATAAATACAAATATACATAAAAAATAAGCAAATCAGTACACTACACAATTCCTTCTAGCCTCACGTGGGTAAAGACCATTAAATTTTAGTGGAAGAAGTTCTGTGACAGCAGATTTTTCCTTTATAGCAAACACTATGGTGGATGTCAGTGCAGGCAGTTCTATAAAGCTGGGCTGATGTGAAGCTCTGACGATCCTAGGAATGAGTTTCTGAGATTATGGATTTGTGAATGCCTAATTTTGGAGAAGGTGGGAGTGGTACCCTTATTCCACTCATCTGAGCAATGTCAAATAATCTCGTGAGTGTTCTGTACTTCTGAAAAGAATTACCAGCCTCAAGTTGGTCCGCCTTGGTTCACCGGTCACCAGAAACTGGCCACAGAAGACTGTAGCTTAAAGCTACAAGTTGAAACGAGACATGTATTTGCTTCCCAAATGAGCAGTTCATCCTCTTTAGAAGGGAAATCTGCAAAGGAAACACAACAGCTACTTCCTCCTGCATTTTGAAATCATAAAGAAACACCGTAAGCACTCAGTTTAGAGGCTTGAGCCTGATGTCTTCTACTTATGGGGTTCCCTGTCCAGCAACACAAGTACCAGCTGAACGTGGGGTGTTCTTTTAGCAGATACCTCAACCCTGATGGAACGATGTCTCCCAGCAGAGACTTCGCCATTCAGACATTTCCCCCCAAGCCTCCAGCACAGACGCCAGCCAGTACAAAGGGCACAGGCGGTTCCTGGCAGTGTGGAAATGCAGCTCCCAACTGCCAAGTCATGGGAGAGTGACTTGAAACGGCCAGCTTTGCTTGTCCCTAGGGCCACAATTTCCTCACTGCAGCATGGGGATGAGACTGCTTTTGCCAAACCTCTCTCCAGAGAGACAAGGTAACAGTTCAACTTTCACCCGTTGTCCGGTTCACCCCATCCAGAAGACTCACTGGACTGGCAAAAAACAATGGCGTGATATTACTTACTTGCATTATAACCCATCACACATTTAAGAATTTGGCCTCTTGATTTGTAGATTTTTTTGCATTTTCATTTGAAAGGATTTTAGTGCAATTTGGAATCTGTGCTTTCTCAAGCAGTGGAAAAGCAAAAGGCTCAAAGCTTTAGTCCAGGCCTGTCTCCAGGCCAGAACTTGGTGAGGAAACCACTGACAGGACCCAGTATTTCCAGTTTTTCAGATCTAAATGCTGAGAACAAACCTTCCTTCCTTCCTCCCCAGTGTTACATGAACTTTCATACAGCTGCTTCAGCAGGCACAAAGGTGGCGACAGCTGAATTGCAGATTTGTCTGTGTCACTCCTGCATCACCTGTGCCTGCATTAACCACGGTAAGTCTGGACTCCTCATATCTGGATTTTCTAAATGAAAACAAGGATGTACTTTAAAAAAAATAAATCAAAACCAATGAAGTCAGAAGTCATTGAGCGTAGCACAAAGATAAGCAAGACAAAATTCTCTCTAAAAGCATGTTTTGAGGCTGAACGGTAGTGGATCACTTCTGTGTTATAAACCAGATAACGGGATCACAAATGGGGTTGCTTCTGAAAGTGATCAAAGTTCTTGCCATGGAAGAGAAGTACTGTACGCTGATTTTGCCAGGAACATTGAGTCAATCTGGTCTGCAACACCAAGAGAGCCAGGAAATCTCCCCTGGTCTTACCGACCTCCCCAAATCATCACTTGAGGTAGCAACATGGTAAATGAAGGAGTGATTTGGTGTCACCCAATGAATCTGGTAGAAGTTTATTTAGGAGGCACTTACTCACAAGTAGGCTATGTCAGAGCAAGTCTGTTAGAGCCAGTTATTTGGAAGTTACTAAGAAAGTCACTGAGCTGATGCAGAGAAGGGCTGATATTTGGGCAGATTCTCTCTGTTTAGCAAAGAGAGATACAGAAGACTTGGCCTGGCAGCAGCTTTTTCTATATAATAACATCACAGCAACAAGAAATGCATGCTGTTTTCCAGCACTGAATTTCTAATTCTGGCATCTTGCTTCCCTCAAACAATTTTTGTTGTGTATGTAGCTGCACTAAAGCATTATTACCTTTTGAAAGCCTGGTTTGCAGCTTTCTGTGCTAGTCGAACACAAGCAGTGTTTTGGCTTTGTAAAGAGTAGTATATTATTGCTCCATCGTGGGGGAAAATCAAGAAATCAAAGAGGAGTTACAGAGAGAGAAAAGGAGGAAATATAAGTCTGTAGCTTGTTATGGACTCGATGGAGATGCTCTGCAGTTTTTGTCAGTAGCCCTACAGCTCTTATATAATATTTTTGGGCAATGGCCAGCTCAGACTCAGAGAACTGTTTTGATCAACGTTTTTTTTTGGAAAGTAGGAGAGGATTTGAATATATCTGATATCTATGGGTAATGGAACGAATAAGATGATGCAGTCAAAGCTGCAGCCCACATACACGGCTTCTAAATGTAATCCTTGAGAAAGGGATGTTATCAGCAACTCTTCCCTGGCTATGTATGGTTAAGAGTACAACTGAATGCTGTGATGGTTAAGAATCCTAAAACATACCCAGGGCACCCCTACACAGGGAGATAATACTTTGCATTAATCAGCTGCCCAGCACCACTGGAGGAGTCTCACCTGTACCCAGCAGAGAGGCACAGTTTGCAGAGGGGGAAGGGAATAAGCATTGTGTTATAGAAAAAATTCCTCTTACTAGAACAGCAGTATAGTCACAAGAAGCTTTGCAGCCCTCCTACTTAAAAACGAAACAGAAGCAACCCACTCACCTAATCAGCATAGTTACGCTAGTACCACATCTCCCTGCCACCTACAACAGGACACTAGGCTGGGTCAGAGAAGTACCCTCCCCCCAGGGAGACCTGTGATTTGACAAGCCAAACAAAGTATTTGGAAATTACTGGACAGCATGAATCCTGAGCTAAATGTATGCCACCCACCAGAGACAAAAATACCCCAGCATTACACAATACCTACAGCATTATTTATGGTGTACATATTTACCTAGGGGTAAAAGGGAATTTCTTCTATTGTGAAATATTTTTCTTGCTTCGAAGTTACCACTGTTCCAGTAAATGCTGAAAAGCCACTGGAGATGCCTCTGTTGATGCTCTACACTGTTAAACCTGCTCTGGTGTGGTAGCTGTCAGTGTGTGTAAAGGTGGTTACTCCCTTTGCCTGTCCATTCAGGCAAACCAAGCACACGGCACTGTAATTTTGGGCTTGTTGAGCAAATAACTGATTTGAATAGCCTGAAATCTGTCTCAAATGGCTGCCGCATCAGCATCAAATTATACTACTTCTATGATTGCAGGATACACCTAAAGCAACCAGCTGCTTTCTTGGATGGTCCCTTTCAACTGCACCTTCAAATCAATCCAGTGCACTTGCTGTCATTTCAGCTCCCACATTTGAAGCTGGTGTGCTGATATGTGTGTAGGGATGCAGTGTCATCAGTGACTCCTTGGCCCCTAAAAGTACCAGCTGACATCTGGAAAGAGAAAGGTACTCCTGGTGGCATTAAACCTTGAGACTACATCATGTGAACAAGAACAGCATCATAAACCCCTTTGTGCCTGTCTGGGGACTTGCGATTTCAATTTTTCATTTATGAGCTATGGCCAAATTTAGTTTCAACCTATGACATTCCTCTGTCATATTTGTTCCCATCTATATTCTTGGTTCATCCTAAATTAGCCTATGGCCCAATCTAGACTGTAACAGTCAAGGACACAATTACAACTTGTGTTGCAATCAGGTCTGGGAACAAATTATTTCCGTTTTGTGGTGTTGATGGGAACTGTGCCCATGAAAACTTGAACCCAGAGAAAGCCAGATGGTCCCATCAACTCCCTTGATAGCACAGAGGAGCAGTGCTGGCAGAGCTGCTTTTGCACTGTTTTGGTGGAGTATTATGAGAGCAAATTTCTTTCTCCATCCTTTAACTCAAGCTCACATACATTTTTGGTGGGAGGTACATCTGGCTCTCAAACTTATTGTTTCTCTGAGTGACAGTTGGCAGAGTTTGGCGGGTGATTTTCATGACAAAAAGGCTTTTGTTTGGTGCCCCTTTCTAGCTAGCAGATGAGAAGCAAAGACACACAGTAATATTCAATGAACACAGCACAGCTCTTTCCAGGAATATTCTCTTTTTTAGCCTTTGCTGCAACAAAAATAGCTTTTCCACTGAAGTATATATATAAATATATATATATATAAATTGGTGTTACTCCTCCAGAATAAACATAGATATTTTATATTTTAGCCTATCTACTGGGAAGATTATTCAATGTGAACAGGCACCCCCAGAAGAACTCAGAAATGAACTGAACAGATTGAACTCAAGTCTCAACCTCAGATTCCCCTAACCAGTCTAGGCAAATTCAGCTCAGGTCTGAATCTTACAAATGTGAACCCAACAAACTTCCCCATACTGCTCTGAAATAGAGAACAACTGCCTGCATTGTATAAAATTATTTCAGTCTTGCATAGAAACCTGTTTGCCCAAGGTTACAAGAATATTCTGGCAGAGGCAAGAATAAAAACCTTGATTTTCTCCCAGTCTACCCTTTAGGCAACTGAAACCAAGCAAGTACCCTGGGGAAGGAGACAGGCAAGCACCGTGCCAAATTAGGAATAGAAGGGGAAGAAAATTAGATATTGTGACAGTACAAGTACTCTCTTCCTTATGGGAACTGTATCTCTAAGGCCCCTCCAACAGATGCTGGAGCTCAAAGAAAAGGCTGATCTTTGTTCTTGTACCTCGGAAGCACTGGGACCCCACAGACAAGCCGTAAAACCAGATCACCAACATTTCCCATCCCTTCATTAACATCCCAGGAGAGTTCACATCTGACACCAATTACTCCACTCATTCCAGATGGTTTTCAAATACATATCAGCAAATATTTAAGGTGTGTTTTCCCTTTTTAGCAACTGCTTTTCTCTACGGCTGAAAGAGATGCCCATTAATGAATGGATGAGCGAGGAACTCAACAGAGGAGTCAGAGGAGTGTGTGTAATTTGCTCCCACATATCGCTTCACAAATTGCTTCAAGACTTTAACTGTGAAACGATTCCTCAGCACATTAAACTGCACTAAAGCAAAGCACAGTTCCAGGCTTTAGCTCCCCATTGGCGTCCCCTTGGGTCTCCCAGCCTGCCAGCCCCAGCAGCTGGCAGCCACCCCCCCAGGTTCTTCCATCATCTCTGGCTGGTGGCACCGCAGTGACTCCCCGTGCCTCCTTCCTTTGATTGCTGTACCCAGCTGTGATACAGGCTGTACTAAAGGGGCTTCGTCAGAAGGCCAGGTGAACAGAAGACGGCCTTCTCACCTTTCAAACCCAGGAAGGCAGGCTGCCCCCATGGCACACCTGGCTCTGCACTTCTGGGACAACCCAGCCATCAACTACAATCCACGAATCTTACTTTATGGTGGGGCCCTTGTGTGGCACCAGGCTGACTCCGCTGCCACCGCAGTCTGGAAGATTACTTTTTATTTTACCTCCCACTGAGAAAAGCTCCAAGAAATGACCAAGTAGCACCTGGCTGCTGAGAGGATGAGCAGGCTGGTAAACCTTAATAATACTGTGCTCACTCAGAAGCAGCCTTTGACAGAGGACTGACAGGCACTGACAGCACACTGGTTTTCTGAGTCTGAGTTTGGGAGAGGCTGAAGGTATGCATTGGGAGGAAACAAGTGTCTAAGTGTGGAGAAGGCATATGAACTGTCAGATACCATGCTGTCAGGTGAGTAATCAAGACTGTCCAGGGCTTGCCTGGATTACCACCGTTGCAGCAGTGTCTAGAAACACTGGTCATGGGCTGAGCTGCTCCACACTCCTCAACATGGTGCAAACACAGAGCAAAGATTGTCCTTATGCGAAAAGCTTAGCAGAGGAAACCCCAACCCACAGCACCACCAAACCCACTCACCTCCAGTTACTGTCAATGCACTGGCTTATTCAGGTTAGGAAAAAAAAAAAAAATCTATCTGTAAAAGCCTGTTGGGATCTTCAGACAAGACCCAGAGCCCCTCCTACATGGCATCTGCAAGAAAAAATAGGTTATATTGCGTTGGCCTCTGAGGAAAAGTCCTCATAATAAAGCCTGGGTCTGCTTAACTTCGCAGGCATTAATACTGACAAGAGTTCAAGGTTCATCAGTCAAGCTAATTTGTTGAACATTACCCTGCTGTTGCTTATCTGGGATAATCTTTCCTGCTGGAGCAGGGCAGCAGCAGGCTAACATACTCGGTGCCCCTTTGCACAATCTAGTTATACCTTCCAGCCAGTGCTCCTGCTCTGTTACAGCATCTCAGTTTAAAGGTGGCCACAAGGACAGAAAAACATGTATCGGTGTGTCCTTTTCCTTTCTTTTTCATGATGTGCCAAGGAGACAAAGAAGCCTCCTGTCATGACAAATACTGTACCTGTGCAGTTTCAGCAGCAGTACCAGAGGGCTATCATGGTAGGGTAAAACAGAGGGTTTAGGAGCAAAATGATTTTGAAAAGCCTCTGTGAAACTTGTTCTTGATAACGCTGATTTTAATTTATTTTCCCAATACACTCTTGGGAGAAAAAGTTGTGTGGGAGATATGCCTGCCTCTTCCATCAGGAGCTGAGAAAACTTTTACTCATCGATTCACTTGTGAAATCCTCCAGCAAAACCAACTGCCTGAAACCTTTCATAAACACAGAACGTGCAATATTAGAAGGAATCCAAAAATAACCCTTCCCTTGACAAAACCTTCAATGAAGGCAGAGTAAATTGTGAGACCAGACTGCTTTAGCAGGGAACTATCAATGGAATGGAGCAGAGGAAGGACTAAGGGACTGCATGTTTGCTGAAGCATATGGTTACCAATTTGCTGGACATATGTTGTATTCCCCACAGGGCACAGAAGGACTTTTGGATTAAAGGGTGTAAATCATTGGTTATCACCACAGAATTAAGTACTATTCTCAATCTATAGAGTCTAAATATACACCTTTTTCCTCCCCAGACATTTCTTCCTCTAGCTGCAGCTCAGAAAAATCTACCAATCACACTCTACATTGCTTTTAAGAAAGAAAATAAAAATACCTGTTCACACAGGCTTCCTTCCCTTTATAAGGATTGGGGTGGGAGGGCGGGCATGGAGGGACAGAAAAGGGCAGGGAGAAAGTAGAAAGATAGAAAAATGTCTTGGGGACATTTTGTCCCATAATTTCCAGAGGGAGCCATTGATCACAGATGTGTTTTTACACCACAGCAGCACCTAATTATTTTTCAGGACTGTTGCAATACATGTTTAGGAATCTCTGAATAATAGAACCATATGGTAACATTGTCAGAAGGAGAAAATAGGAACCCAGTAGGATGGGGGGGAGAAGGCATTAAAATGCACTGGCTGTAAATAGAAAACTATTTGTCAAACAAAGACTGAGGAAAAAGCAGGAATGTCATTTATTGAAGATAAAGATTTTCTTTGCATTCTTTGAAGAAGATTACAAGAGCCTTGTTCTTTGTTTCCCAGCCTTTTTTTTTTACAATAATTCCCAGAACATCTGTCCTGTGAGACTGGGTACAGTGCTGTCACAAAATTTTTGGAAGACTGAAGAGGAGCTTGGACAGTTACTTTACACCAGGGCAAGAGACCTGGACATGACATGCATGGGTTGTTCTGGATGTGCCATCGGCTGTGTGAGGTCTGATGCTTCTGTGAAAACTTCTCCTGGTGTCCTGAAAGGTGCTGAAACAGGTACAGAAATATGGGAGGCTTTCCAGTGGAAGCTTTTCACTCGGGACAGTCTGTCTGGGCAGAGGTTGTCCAGGCATTCCTGGTGTCTCCAGCTTCACAACCATATGAACACAGACTTGAGGCACCCACACTTTTTGCTGAAGAAGTTAAGCCAGGACCTACTGAAAGGCTTGGCTCTCACGGGCACACCGAAAGAGCTCCTTTTAGGCTTAAGAACTTCCACCTCTGCCTGGAGTATCTCACAGAGAAACAGATGTGTGCAATGGCTAACACATATGGGAGGGGGTAGTCTGATATGTCCATGATTGTGTCAACTCTATTTTACATACCCTATAGTTACAGTTCACCCAGAGCACAGGACCTTCCGATGCTCCACACTTGCAGATGTGAGACATCCCAAATATCCAAAGTCCTCAAAATCCTCCTGGATAAAATGCTTGCTTAGAAAGAAGAGAGCTGCCTGAGGAAAACCCATGCCTGATAACTAGTAGGACTGTGCTGGAACTTCACCACAGCTGAGCTCCCTTCCTCCAACTTAATCTACATCCTTATTGGAAAGTGGGCAGGTCAGAGTTCAGCTTCAAAAGCAGCCTGGGCACTAATCTGCCTCACCAGATGGACAAGAAAATACACGCTAGAAGCACATGTGCACTGGCACAAGGACTCCTTGTCTAAGGGGTTACAGGATTGAGAGCCAAGGTAAATTTCCAGGATAAACCTACAACGCAGCACCAAACACAGGAGAGACACACACACGCAAGAGGAAGCTTTTTCTACCACGCAGCTTGAGGTGAAATGACTCCACATGCTACTCATCTGTGTGGGCGTTGCAGTGCAGGAAATCCACACAGCTGAAATCAAGACATCAGAAGGTGACTGGGGCTGTGCAGGGTGGTGGAAGGAGCCTCTCCTGAACAAAAGGATGCCACTGCAGTGATCACAACGTCCCCAGCATGAGGCAGGGGCAGCTATAATTGTGCGAAGTGCTCTTTATTCATTACCATTCCCTGAAGCTGTTCTTGATTGTGCCTCTCAAAAAAAACCTTCAGGGCCACTTCTTTCTTGTCCTCAGCAAGACGCAATTTCCTCTCTCCTCCTGGAGAGTACATTTAGTCATTCTGCAAGGGACCAACAAGTTTAACTGGCCCAATGAGCTAATTTTAGATCGTAATTCCTGACTTCACATTCACTTCAAATACACTTTATGAACAAGAAATACAAATGCTAGCAATTTGAGTCACATTTTTCCAAGGGGTCCAGAAATCCTCATTGCAGCTATGTTCTTTTGCATATATAAAGTCACAAATGATAATTGTCAATTATCTGCCTAATGTGCAGAGAGCACCAGGTAGCCTGATCTCCAGAGGGCATTCACTGCGATTACAGCCCATTGCAGGAACAAAATTGGAAACTGCTTCCCACGCACAGGCCTATAACATCAGTGAAAGGTTGGAAAGGGCAAGGAAATATGATGACCTGTCTTCCTCCCCTCAAAACCCCCCAAACCTAAAGAACCCAAACACAAGTCAAAAAACCTAAGTACCTAGCTTTTGACAAAACCAAAAATTACTGTCTATTAAAAAATAACTACAGATGACGTTAAGATATGTTGCCATCATCCTTGCTTAAATAAGTAAGTTTCAAAGAAGTAAGAACAAACTCTCTGTGCTTCTTTTATTTTCTGTAGCCAGCTATAAAGGAACTAGTCTAGGCACAGGTAGTAGTCTCCCTACACACAAGGAAACTCTCTACAGGCTGGTTTACTCTTCTAAGACTCAGCTTACTGTTGATGATTAAAGCAGCGTCATGTTTTGCATTGAACGTAAATCCCTCCGGATTGCCTCAGGTGCCAGCTAAGGAAGGTAGTGACCGTGTGTTAGCCAGGCCTAGACTCAACTGTTTCTCCCCCTCAAGACCCAGACCTATCGTTCTTACAAACACTTTCCAATTTGACATTTTCTGCTTTTGCTTACCATTGCCAGCTTACTCTCCCTGTCCCTTGTCTTTCTTTAGCAACTACCATTTCCTAGATTTCTCTTTTTCACAACGGTTTTGGGCTATGTTCTTCCCAGATTCTAGAAGTCTGCCCAACCCAAACCTCAATGTTAACTTCTGCCCAGGTTTTTAATTCTCCTAAATCAATTTGTGTTGTTTTTTGTCAACATTGGTTGTCACAAAACTGCTTCTATCTTGCCATGATCAACTTTTAGGTATTTTGTTAATCTTTTTTGCTCAGGGCAGAAGAGGAACATTTTACATTTCCAGCTTGGCACCAGAAGAGCCCGGCACGCTGCTCAAGGGCCATTGCATTGCACAGGAAATACATTCCCTATAAACATTCCTAAATGATAGAGTGAAAGTTGCAGGTGACAAACCAAACTCTTGTTTTCTTAGTGATTCATAAAGGATTTGCTTCTACAACAGACACGCAACATAACAATAATTACATGCCTAAATCCTCAACAGATGACACCACTGAGAAAGACTTCCCAGATGCATTTATCAGAAAAAGGTTCAAGTGATAGCTTCTGCTGCTGCTGTGTTTATATACCTGACCTAGAGACACTGCTTCCAAACTAAGATCAGAGTTTCGGTTTTCATGGCTCATTTCACCATTGACTTTTCACTTATTATTTAATGAGGGGATCACAGCAAGAGGGTGTTTTCTATGAATGACCATGGGAAGAAGAAGACCCAGAGCATCCTATAAAAAAAAAAAACCCAAAAGTGAATAAAGACTTGTTGCTTCAGACACAATGGGGCTATAAAAAACCAACACTGTAGAATGTATGAAGAGAAATTCATTGGGTATTTCATCTTCTTTAGGTTTCCCTATCTGCTTGCAGATCTATCTCTGAATGGTCAATATACACAAAATTGCTTTAAACTGTGCGGCTACAACACAAACACCTTAGATAAAATGTAAGGCTTCCTGAATGGACAGTAAGCCAGTCAGGGGAAGCTCTATTAATGATGATATGAATTTGACAACACTCATTTCTTAAAATCATGAAGATGACAAGTGGATTCAATCAATTCAGCCTGTAATCTTCTATTAACTGTCGTTGGCCTACACCAGCTATCAAAAATTTCTGGGCAAGAATAGCCTTCAAAGAGCTGAGGCTGAGCGTAAACGCTCCCTTGGGATGATGGTCCTGGAGTCCAATCATCCCTGAACCCACTCTTGTCCAGAACCTTTTGTGGTCCAAGAAGATAATTTGAGGCTCAACTCTAAAAAATGGCCACACAAAACTCTGTAGATGGGATGTATTTTCAGTCTTTGCCGTAAACCTAGTGAGTGATGGGTACGCAGCAACAGGTTCACATTTCCATCAGGTCAGCTCCACTTAGCATCCTTTCACAGACTTTTTTGTTACACTACTAACTAACCTGACAGAGGCTAACATAGAATGAAGCAAGGTGACATGACTGAAAAGCTTGAGAGATATTAAACCAAGTACATTGCAATGAAATTCATACCACTAACTCTTTTCCTTCCCCATTTTCTTTTTTCTAGAGGAGGGCACAGGTGGGGAAAAATGTGGTATTCAAAACCAGAAAAGGCCTTAGAAGCAAATTATGTGAATCCCTTAGTCCAGTAACTTGAAAGCTGGCCTTTGTTTTGGAAAGGTTCCAGCAGTGCCAGTAAGCTGAGAGAGAGGGGAAGAGAGGACCTCGGTCCTAACCAGGGCCTTTCCCATGCTGGTGGCATAGGCATGGCCACTGTCCGGTGGAGAAACCCCACAGCTGACTCAGCGAGCTAGGCAACGCTTATTAGTTACAACCTTCATTTTCTTCTCTTTATTCTAAACCTGAATCTGCTCTCTTCCCAGAACAAGGTCAGAGCTGAGACCTTCCCTTCCTTTCACTTCTTTCCCTGACCCCTATTTTGAATATTGCTGTTAAAATATGATAGCCTAAAAAGCCCTCTTCATTTGTACCCATAAAGCCATCCATATTTTGGGGCACCAGAAGGAAAATGATCCCCTGCCTCTGACACAGGTCACCCAGTGCCATGACTCTCCATTTCTTTCTTGGCTCCTTGGCATCCTTGGGTGCTTTATACCATGTGATGCAACCGAAGAACACCAGTTATGATAGATTTCTGTTTTAAATTACTCCAATTTTCTTAGTAGCCCTTTTGATGAGGAATTGCTAATTCCTTCCATCTTAGTGTCATAATGATACTGTCTCCCTGAAAGAAAGAAACAAAGGAAAGACAGGAAGGATGGAAAGAAAGAAAAAAAAAACAACCCACAAACAACTTGTTTAGCACTACCACTAAGATGTACCTCAAAACTACAGGAATGTTCACAAACTCCTGCACAAAAACCTAGCTATGATTACCCCAAACAAAGCAATTAATAACAATAAGGGGTAAAATTACAATCAAGTTTCCACAGATTCCATAGGAACCGCAGTGCCATTGCATTAGTATCTTGGTAAAGAAACAGTAGACATCTATTTAAAATGGATTAATTCTTCCACAGAAATACTCTAATGAAATGTCCATAAAATTAGAAAGTAATTAACGTAAGTGTGATACCACTACTTTTTTACTTTTATATAAATGGGGTCTACAATATCCGTTGAGATGCAGAAAATATCAGATTTTGCAATGAGCAAACCTCATTTTTCTCTCTTTATGAAGTGATTTTTTTAACTCAAGATAACAGTGTCTTTCTACTTCTTGCTTTTTAGTTAAATTAAAGTTATCACACATGCCTTTAACAACCTGACTTGCCCTGGGCTTTACATGTCTCTTTTGAGGTTTCATCTCAACCTGCTTCCCCACCCCTGATACTTCTGACTCTTTCTGCAGTGTAAAAATATGTCTTTTTTGGCAATAGCTGTTGGGAACATCTTCTGGTGTTTATATTGTTTATCCACCTCTTTCAGCCTTGACTCAGCTCTGTGACACCTACTATTATCTGTCCCATCATTTCTAATTCATGCCTTATAGCATTATGATGTGTTTTCCCTTCCACACCGATGGACAGATATGGTTTGAAAGAGAGAAGTGACAGAAAATAAAGGGCTTCCATACTGACATCACATCAGCTGGGTTGCTCCACAATAACACACACTTTTCATCAGAACCCCAACAAAACCAGAGGACACCACCCTTCCCCAAAAATATCAGCTTATCTTTAGCTGGATATCCTTAATCACCATTTGTTAATTCACTCAATTCCCACTCAGTGCTGTTCTACTCACATTTTTGTATTTGTGAAGCTTTAGTGGTTAAAGTTGAGCCATTTCTCTATAAAATGTCTATAAAACATCAGCTTTAAAAAGGTGTTTATATGTAAGGACCTGTATTCCCATTTAACTGCACTTGTTATCAGAAGGCGCACACCCTGCAGATGTGCCCACAGGGACAGGTGCAGCCACACTGGTACAGATGCTGCACATTGACTGGGTGCAAATGTATGACCCACACACACACTCTGGCCTTCAAGCCCTCCTGGGACAGCATCACCCAGCGTGGATGTCATCCCTCAGAGCTGGAGGCTTTAGGGGTAATTGACCTAATCAAAGAACACAACAAATAGCTACAGTGAGATGTTTGACTGAACCTACCCAGGCCAGTCACTGTCCTTGGTGGTTTCATGGTTTTTGGCAGAAATCTCATGAATACCCACGTTGGAGTGGCTGCTGCCAGAAGCCAGACTCACTCAATAGGTTCTGCCTCAAGGAACAGCAAGGCACTAACACAAAGAGTTTCTTTACATGAGAGATGAGTAGATAGCAGGTGGTACTTAACAGACCTGAAATGAGTAGTGAGAGAGTAGGATGTGATAAAAAGGCATTATTTAAGGGCACAGAAGAGACGAATCAGATCATTGACAACAGCAACCTGAGGACAGATAGCCTGCCCAGGAAATACCAACAGGAAACCAACATTTCATGTTGTTACCTACTATTGTCCTGCAATCACCTTATGGCCTCACCTCACTGCCATCAGCAGCGAAGTACGCAGCTATTAGCACTGCTGCTAGCTCAGCAGTTTCCCGCTTCAGTGCGACAAGTACTTCGTGCTCTGATCATAACTCAGCAAGGAGGTATGTTGCTCCCACCAACGCTTCTGATTAAGAGGTCTTTCACAGTTCTCCTGGATATCCTATCTGTGAAAGATATCCTGGATATCATACCCACAGATATAACATTGGAAGAATTCCTGATACAAATCAAATAAAGTCGTGGTGACCAACAAAGCAAGCCTGAAGACATCACCCCCACTTCTTGCTGGCTTACAACTCTGGGAAGATAAATCCCTGGCTTTTCCCGTGAACTGCAGCAGCGGCAGCCTCCCAAAGCTAGGGACAACAGTGGAGAGGAAGAGTGGCAATGGCCAGTCCACCCTCACATGGGCTGCAGACCCCTGTGAGAGCAGGTCTGTGATGGGGGATGTTTCTGACCTCCTGTCTCACCCAGGGCATGGTTGGCGAGCACCACCACAAGCCTACTTTCCTCAGCTTGACCTGAGTTGATATTTCAGCCACACATTTGTGTTCTGCTCCATGTCTGGGGACCTGCTTGCTGTTTTGGAAATTTGAGGGCAAGGGAACCAGCAGCCTTTGGATACTGGTCAGCAGTACCAATTCATACACCCAGACAACTGGACTGATCCAAGATAGACCATGTTTGGGTAAGGGAAAGCTGTAGGGAATCAGCCTTGCTTAGCAGCAGGTGATGTAATGTCTCTGGAAAGCAAGATGGGCAGAGAGCTCTGATGCATCCTCTCTCTGTCACAAGAACTGGGGATGGAGGATATTGATACAAACGTGGGAAAAAGCAGAACAGAGGGAGGAAGGAACAAGCAGACGGGGAGGAGGAGGTGCTGAAAACCGGCAGGGGAACAGCTCTTTCTGGGAGAAAGTAGAAAGGGTTTTGCATTGAGGAAAGCTGTCACCAGTTATTTTTGCACAGATTTTAAAGTTCACTGAACCCAGCTCTGGAAGTTGCATGTTGTGTTTTTGGCTGGCAATATCAACATACCATATGGAGAAGCCTCAGTTTGAGCTTTACAATATTGTTTGGATTCGATACTGACGTATTTTCATTACTGAACCTGCCTTGAATTGTATGTTCTTTTCTTTTGATGTACGATGGATGAAACAAACCCATAAAACAAAGAATAAAAAACTAAAAATAACAAAAGAAATGCACAGGGAAATTCCTGTATTTTGAATTAGACCCGAAATACATTGACTTGAGCATCCCGTCTTTAACAGCATCTACCAGACACAGTAGATTCCAGACAAGAGGAAGAGACAAGAGATACTATACTACTGTAGGTATCATGGATGCTGTTTCTCCATCTGTTTGTCCCATTATTATTGGACTGCTTCCCTGTTTTAGGGATTTGCTGAACTAGTGGGGTAAAGGGGGGGAATAGTCTAAAGATAGTCCTTACATTTACTGGTATAATAAGAAATGAAGGTGAACAGCTCCCACCTTCTACAGTCTGAGAAGATCCCTAGCAGAAAATAATCTGGAACAAAAACTTGGAACAGATAAGAGCATAGAGGCTGAAGGGACTGAAACATACACAGGAGAACCAGAGGTCCCAGACACACAGGAGCTGAAACCACTTTCTAGTTTCTCTTCTGGTAAAGCTTTTCTCTTGCAATGTTTTATTCTTCTGCTGAAATTGTGCCACATGTACTTCGAAAAGCTCAGGGCTTTTGTCACTCCAGACCACTGATCACAGCTGCCAAAGGCAAGACTGTCAGTTAATTAAATGCCATGCAGCTAACCTGTTGACCTGATCACAGTGCTTGGCATTGATGCCTGGGGACCTGATTTAAGGTGATGAGAACAACCATAGCCTTTCAAGTCAGCCCAGCTAATGCTGAACGGAGCTACTGAGAAAGTGCAGAAAAAGTCAGAGGGTAGGTACAAGCCACCAGCCATGAGAATCACTGCCAAGAGAAAAGGGCAGTTTACTTTGCAGACCTGGCATGCTGTAAGGATATCGGTTAATTACATGAGGAATATGAGAATCCCAGGAAGCATCCTCTGAGCTGCACAGAGGAACTGCAGGAACATGGGGAAGTCTAAGGGAGACCAGCTTCATGAAGCCAAACCCAGTATTTAGGTATCAAAACCTGGGTGGTGGTGGTGTGTGTTGTTATTGGTCCTGGGGGTTTTGTTTGTTTTTTTTTTTTTAATAAAATATTAAGATTGCAAACATTTTAGAACATGAATACTGTTAGACTACATTCTTGTTGTGTTTAACACCTTGTGTCCTCATCCTGGATAGGGTGTCTCAATGCTACCCTAATATGAAATCCAACAGTACCCAGCAAACACCCTGGGCTAGATTTGAACCCGAGGGCTGCGCAGCTCAAGATTATGCATTTTGTAAACCTCTCTTCGGCCAGCCACTGAACTATCCCTAGTTGATACTTTTGCTACAACGTGCATTTTAATGAACTATACCTTCCTCTGCTAATTACCATCAGCAGCGTGAAATCAAGCAGTAGTAAAAAGCCCTCCTACGCATCTCTCCCTCCTCATCACAGCCCATGCTGCACCAAACTGCAGATTTGCATTTTCAGACTGCTTGCCTGAAATGTAATTGAAGACATACAGATCATCTGTTTACAGTAACAAATTACAGTTATTTCAGTGAAGCTTTCATGACAATTTCACTCCTAACACTGCTATTTTTGATATGCAGTTAAAACACAAGAAAGATGATGGTGAGATGAAAGGAAACGGTGAGACTTTGCAGAAAGCCTGCAAAGACATTAGACAAAGAAGGAACACTGTAATATTCTTTGCTAAATATAAGATAGATAAAGACCAGAAAAGGTATACTGAAGAGTGTCTTTTTTTCCTTCCTGGAGCTCCAGATAAGGAAGTTACAGCGACATGATGGCAGCACTTTACTGTGTGATACTACATAGCTGGTGTGGGCTGTGATGCTGAAGGCAGAAGAACCCTGCTAGACATGATTCTGCTCCAAAACCTCTCAAGCATCCCTCCAGCAGCAACTCCTGTATTCCCTTCCCTAGGCGAGGCTGTTCTTTAGCCATTCTACACGCTACAGAGTACATCCATCTCCCAGGTAGCTGCAGGAGCCATGCAACACAACTCCAAATTGCTGCTTGATTCAATTCATAAGGGTTTCTACTACTGGTTGTGGCCTGCGGCCTGCCTTTATTAGAACCTGGTGACATGGGGTGCCCAGTACTCTGCTGCAGGGCCAGAAACATGAGAACCTTTGTCACCAGTCTCCTGTCACCACAACTTGCAGAAATCATTGCACCAGTAAAGATTTAGAAAGCAAAGGGACAGAAAAAAAAAAAAAGACAGCAAAAGGACAGCAAAGGGACTTATTCCATTATGTCAGAATCAAGACTCCCAGGAGAAACAGCTTGCCGATTACACTGAGCACTGGCAGAGAAACTTAAGAGACCAGTGACCAGCGTCAAACCAGGTCTCCGATCTTGCTGTAGATGTTCACTGGAGGCAAAAAGCAAAGGGAAAAGGCATAGACTCATTTTTAATTTGCACTGAAGGTCACCATTAAAAACTGAAACTATACCTTAGGGAGAAAAAACCCCAACAAACCGACAACCCAAACCACTGCCCTTGATAATACCACGGGTGTCACTCACTCAGACTTCGGTTGACATGACTGATATCCAGCTAGCCTGCTTGCTGCTCAGTTCCTAATGCTCTGCTGGCACTTCTGAGAAATTTTTCCGTCTCTGCTTGTGCTGGCATTGGAGCCAGTGGGAAAGAGGAAAAAAAAATCTGCTGCTGAAAACTGAACACTATCACCGTGTCCTCATTTCTACTTGTAAGAGCATTTGTGCAACACTAACCCAGCTCTGTCACCTCACAGTCTTTACAGGTATTTATTACCACAAGCACTGCTGAGGTATGCAGCAGCTATATTCCCACCATGGAGCAGACTGAACCACTGAGGGATCAGATAACTTGCCTAAAGACACCTGGGGTAACTCATGTCTGCTAAACCCAGGCACAGTACTATGCCACCTTCTGAGTGGCTCAGCTGAACCCTGTTTCTCTGTTTTCCCCCATGCTTTCAGAGTATTCACCAGTTTATTCTCAGTTTTAAAAGAAATTCAAACAAATACTCATTTGCACAAAGAACAGTTTTTCTATCAGAAATCACATCTGAGCAAATTAAATCTTGACAATATTAAAAGTCATTCTGGAACCCAAATTCTCCTTGAATTTCACTAAATGCTTGGTTTAAGTTCTTAAAAAATAGACCATAGTCCAAGTCCTATCAATAGATTACTGTTGTTAGCGAAATTCTCTCCCCCCGCCCCCCATCACATAGGGAAGATTATAAAGCAGTGATGAAATTATGCAGATTAACAGGATATAGCAAGTATTACTCAATTGCTCTGACCTTATCGAAGTAGCCCAGTTATTTTTACAAAGCTGTCGGTCAAGCAGAGACAGATAGAAAAGATGGTTGACATTGAACACGTGCATAATTATCAAATACATTAAGATACTGAATATACATATAAATTAGAATTTTTGCAGAGATACAGTTATAACGAACAACAGAAAGTTTTGGTGAAAAAGAAACAGTGGTCTGACAGGACAGAAAAGCGGCATCTCCAAGCAGAAGGCAGTCCTGAAGGAAAGATACTGAATTCTGACACCTGTATTAGAAAGATACAACATCACATTTTTCCTTTTCAAGGAACAACAGGTTATATGCAGATGAGATGTAAGCAGAAAATTTCTATCACAGGCCTGGAGTTTTCCCATTTACAAGACAGATGAATTTACAGAGGAAATTCAGGTCACCAAGAGAGTAAAGCATCTTTGCAAAACTGACTTCATAATTTTCATATTGATAGATTTCAGTTATATTTTTTAAACTTCTTTTACCCCATCTCTGACCTTCTGGTGAAAAATGAAATACTGATTTTCAGGAGAAACAGGTAGGTCAACCCCCTGCTACGCTTTCCCAAACCCACTCAGTGCATGGGAGGAAGGATGGTTCTGTGGTTATGTCAACTGAGACTCAGATTCTGTTCCCAGCTTCCTCTGTGACTGTGGGTGCCTAAGAGCTATAGATCATGCCTCTGATAAAAGAGACGCTGTAGAGGAATGTCATTCACCAGTGTGTGTGCGAGTATGCTCAGATAGTGGAGCATTAGTCTACAACAAAATCTCTAACGTGCAAGCTGTCCGCATGTTCTGTAGGTATAGCTACCACTATATTTCAGTGGTATATTATAAATACTATATCGAGTATTTGAGTTCAAGCCATAAAATTTATGCCAGATCTCAGACAGCCCTCATACTCAGGTGTGCTGTTGCAAAGATAGGGTCAATGCACACAATGGGGTACAATGTGGGTTGTACCATTCTGCCACAATTAGTTCCAAAGTTTTCATTGGGCCTTCATACAGGATTTTACTTTTAAAAAAAAAAAATTCTCAAGTGAAGAGAGTGTCAAATGGAGGTACCAGCCTCGCAGACAAGGCATCACTTTCTATAGCCAACGATGTCCATTAGAAACGCAGGAAGCAAAAGGCTGTGAAGCCTATATTGCTTCAACTGGTTTTTACCTCTGTTGCCTACAGGCATTTTAGTTTCCTATCTCTCACCTATTTATATTGTGTCTGTGAGCTGGTGGCAAGCTCTGCTATCTGTCATGCTGAAGCTGAAAAGAAATCAGAGATTCTCCTACAACAAATAAGTTGAAGTAGACAAAGCCTTAAGATGAGCTGGCACCTGACAGAGCCAGAAAACTCCCCTTTCTCTGCCGCTAGAAGAGTTCTGCTCCAGTCCACCAGAGTTCAGCAGGAAGACAATGCGCGATGCATTACATGTAGGTGCGTATGGGAAGCAGAGTTCAGAGTTTCACAGTGCATTTTGCAAGTGCTTTTCTATGCATGTGTAATATTATTTACCTCAGCTGTTTAAAACCTTTCATTCAGGGCTCTGCTCACTAGAGTACTTCAAATGACACAAGAGAAATTTAATTAAAGCTTCATAAGTATTTCTATAAAGAAAGCTAAATGAATTATATGCAAGCAAAAGGAACCAAACCTGACATCTCTATGAGCTGAACTCCCTGGTTTACTTACAAAGCAGTCCAAGGGCAAACACAAAGCCAATTTTCCTCCTACACAATATACATCAACCTGAGGAACATTCTAGGAAAGGCAGAAAAGAATGCACTCATTCATTTTTTTTAAGACTACAAGCTAAGGAGGTACAACTGGTGAGGAAAAAAGAAAATTAAAACTCTATATGAGGCAGAATTTGCCTATTACAGGCTTGATAAAGGCCATTGAATTATTTTAAATTATCTTTGTAAGAACCAAAACAAACAAAAAAACCCAAAACCAAGAGATATTCAAAAAAAGGCTTTCTAATATGAAAGGATACACACTCCTACCTATCCTGCCCTTAGATACTTCCTTCAAGAAGGGTGATAAAGAACAGCACAAAGAAAACTTACAATACTGCTAGAGCCATACGAACCTTCCCAGTAGCAGGAATGCTTCAACCTCCAGATACATTAGGAGGAAAGTGACATTTATAGCCCTATTGAAAACAGAAATAAAGAAAAGCAATGAAGTAGACCAGTTGTTTCCCCTGTCTTCCTTCCTCTCTAGCCTCCCCCTAACTCATATACCCTCCAGGAAGAAAGATTTGACTCTCCTTTGACTTTTCAGAACAGCTGGTCTGTATCTGACAAATGAGATACCCAGAAGAGGAAGTTTAGGAGTGATTGAGCTGCTGAAGAGACACAGCTGACCTCAGGGCATCACCTCCCCTCTACTGGAGAAACTCAACCCTTCCTAAATGCCAAAGTTGAGGCACTTCCCCACAGCAGTTCAGGGAAGTCTCTGTTTTGCAGGATGTATACTGCTAATACTTCTCATCATTGCTCAGATCCCATTCCCTGTTTCATTTGAGGAATGCAAGGACAACCCAGCCACTGCTGCTTTGACCATTACACCACTGATAACTGTTGTGAGCCTTACACGCACGGGGCTATGACTTTAGGTGGAAATTTTAGAGTTGTTTCTAAATAGCAGTATTTTCTTACTTCCTTACAAGACGTGTCAGTTGCTTAGTTATTTAAGCTGTGTCAGGTTTCTCCTAAGCAAAGGGAAGAAAGAATTTCAGATCAGAACAAGAGCTGATGCATTTCAAACCAGATTAATAAAAAACGCTTTCATGTCAAGTGTTGCAATGAGTGTGGCGAGCCCCACCATTCTGCACAGCCAAGAAAGGCTTTCAGAGCTAACAGAGTAATACTGATAGCAGGCTATCCACAACATTGTTCCACATTAGCAGCAGCGCAAAATGAGAGCTATGATAAATGCCAGGGCAAGCAGAAGGACACTGTGTTCATTAAGGGTTGCTGATGGTAGTTAAAACCTGTCAGCAGAATGCTGCACACATTCGTTAAGCAGCTCAGTTCAAATAGCAAACACAAAACACTACGGGAATTGCGCATTCCTCAAGTCATTTCCAAAGCACTGGCCTCAGCTAAGACCAGGGCACCAAAACCTACTAATGAATGAGCAGATGGGTCTTTGAACGATGCTCCGCACTCATTGTCAAAGGTGGTGTAGGGTCTGCAGCAATACTTGTCAGAAACGTTGCCCAGCAGACTGAATGACAAAGGACAATGCTTTATTACTGACAGCAGCGGCTTTTTTTAAGAGCCCTTAAGCTTCTTGAAATGGTACCCAAAGCCCATAGATTTTCCAAAGAAGCTACTCTCTGGAATGCCTCATCTTGAAGCTCCCAAACATAAATCTGCCTCCATTGTCCCTGCATCCAACTGGACAGCTTGGACATCATTGCATCAAGTCATTGAAGTCCATACCCAGCTCCTGTTAGAGGTGAGCTTGAAGTGGCAAAAAATTATATCTTCACGCTGCTATAAACTGGCATAGTCAGATGCAAGATCTAAGCCCTGTCTATTTCCAGCAGATGTGTGAAAAAGGTAGCTTGAGAGAGTTAAGTGGTGGCAGTCTTTTAGTTCAAGCATGTGCCGCCATAACATACCATGAAATTATCACCTAGCAATGACTTAATCTGTGACCTGAGAAGTATCCTCTTTCCCAGGAGGGGGAAGCAATACTGCCCAATCAAAGGCTGTCACTCACAAACCAAGTGTAATTAGCCAGAGGCATGGTGCTGCTGATAATAACTATAATGAATTCCAAGCAGAGACACCTTTCCTGGCAGGCTGCTGTTTGGGCTTGAAAAACAGTTACAGAATAAATAAAACAAAAACAGAAGCCATCACATTAGCTACTGATTTTTCACCTCCTACTCAAGCACTCCGTAGAGATCCACTCTGGGCTCTGTCAAAAGCAAGCAATTACTCTCAATCAGAGATATCTGGCATGGAAGGAGCGACTTAGTGCATTCCTTGGGGTGGGTGGGTATTTTTACACTAATTCAGATAATGGAACTGGCTTGCCGAGTGGGAGAGAACTACTCATTTCCAAGACTACCTCCCAGCCCCTCTTCCACTCCATTCCTTGATTTTTAACATACTCCCACTGCTTTATGACTGGTGCATTACACATAGCTAGCTCCTGAGGTGACGACTCGACTCCTGGGTAATAGGAGAGAATTGCTCACATTCCAATGTTGGGCGAGTTGATTTTCTTTTTGTTTCCTGTCCCCCCCCCCCCCCCTTTTTTTATTTTATTGCATATAACAACATATATAGTACACTGCACTGCAGCAAACCCACATTCTTTCCCCCACCTCCCCTCAAATCATCACAATTTAGAAAGGTAACTGAGAATGCCAGGAACAAAGAAATCACACAGTGGTGTGTTGCAGAAAGATCTGGCCACAGCTTGTGCTCAGCTTTGCACAGCTGGTCTCAGAAGGCACCAGACTGGTGACCAGTTCTCTCAGCCAAAACCAGGACAGGAAAAGGACTGATGTCTGACTTCAGACTGACATCTCTGGCCAGGGCTCCAAGCCCATATCCCAGGCTGATGTCTCCTCTGGGCATGTGCTAACTTCTCCTCATTTTGCTAAGCCAGCATTTGTATTTCTGGTCCCTTTCACTTGTTGTCAGAGGATAAAGTGAGTCAAGAGAAAGCCTGTGCTGGCAAGCCAGGACCATTCCAGGCACATTCCAGGCGTACTGCTGGTACAGGCAGCTTATTCCAAAAGTCAAGACCTAGAAACCTCCTTCCCACTTCCAGCTACTTCAAATCTGTTACTCCCTGCTTGGGTCCATTAAATTGTGTGCAAAGTGATGTATCTCTACAGTCTTGTAAGAATTTGATGGTGTTTGTAAAAAGATTTTTTTGTTATGAAGTAATAAAGAGTAGTGCTGTACAAAAAGTAACTGATTTGCTGACAAGTTCTTTTTGTAATCTTGTTAGTACAATCCGGGAAAAGAAATACAAGGGAAATATTTTAACGTTATTCCTTAATAAGGCACTCCCCCGTTGAGCATAGTAGGTCAATGATGCTGTCAGTTATGCCATGTTATCTCTGTCAGCCTCATAGCCTAGATGGCATAGAGGTGCTTTCCTGGAAGATAATTTACTGGACCTATTTTTATTTAACCCAAAGGTTTCACTTCCTTCCACTTTTGAGCAGACATTTTCCAGAACAGAATTAAAGAAGTATTTACCACAGATCATTGAACAACAGTATTAGCGAAATCTCTTTCTAGCTTTAACTGTGCTAGACAGCTGGCAACTGTGCATGTCTGTGGCATCTGGGTAGAGATGTTTTCAGGGGCTGCTACTAGCAGTACACTGCAGCATGAGCCTGCAATGTAACAGCATTGGGGTTTTTAGTACAGAGGATCTCTTGCAAAAAAGCATGTCCCTTGCCAGCATAACGTTGCCTGCTGTATACCAACTGCATAAGAGCAAATGAATTACAGTGGCAAATCCAAATCTCAGGGAAAACTTGTCAGCAGATTTCCCCTATGGGACACATAACATGGTCTTCAAACACATTATCACTAGTAGCAGACAGCTAGAAGTCAAACAGCAGTTAAAAACCCTTTGACTTTGAAAAAAGCAGCAGCACCTTACAAATGAGTATTGTTCAACACCTGTTACATTTCTATCACTTTATTTTCTCCCCCATTATGAATCACACTGATTTTCCTGATATAATGCACACACCAAGCAGGTAAGGTGGCTGGCCAAAGAAAGCAAATTTTAGTTCTGTATAATTCCACAACGAAGGTAATTAGTCACATCTTTGCTCTCATCATTTAAAACAATGCAGAAGAAAGGAAGGACCTACCTAGCACTGAAAGTTTATTTAGATTAAAATAGGTGAGGCTTAAAGATAATAATAATCTTTGAACAATTTGGTGTTCAAACTTAATCCAGAATAAATGCAGGACTGCTGTGATTTACCTTCTTCAAAGATTTGCCTTCCGAATAAATGAAGTTAAACTGAAGAAGGTACAATTTCTCTCAAATATGAAATTATTATTAAACATTAAATTACCATGGAATATTGTGCAGATAAATCCTCAGATTTTCAGAAAAAACCACAACTCTTTATGATGAAAAAGAGAGGAACAGTTATTTCTGAGGTAGCTTGTCAGAACCAACGTGCAAGAGCAGGAGAAAAGGAAGGAAATATAATGGAGAAGGAGAAAAGATTTTAAATTTGGCTATGCGTAAGAAAACAAAAATGACTCACTTCTCTCAAGCTAAACTATGTTGAGTTTTTCTTTCTTCTCTAAAATTAGGCTTCCAATCCAGAGTCAGACCTGCATTAGCATCACAACACAGAGTCACTCAGCTGACTGACGCAGACATACTGAGGTTCTCCAGCTGAAGAACTTAATCTTTTCTCTATTAAAACCAGAAACAGTCTTCCTTTCTTCTCCCCCTCCCCCCACAACATATTTCTCCTCTCAGAAATATCAACAGCTTTAAAATGGTGTAGTCTAGGTGTCGTAACATAGAAATCAAATTATATTCTTGGACAATAACTAAACCTCAGCCTGAAAACAAATATTACCTTCTGTGACAGGCTGATTCATTTAAAGTTAAAAACCTTTTTTACCCCTTTGTGCAACTTCCCATGAGTAAAGTAGAAGCCTATCCCGTGAACTGTGGTCATGGGAAAAAGCTTCTGTTAAAGTACTGTGATGCCTGAACACTGCACACCAGTTTCAGATTGAAAGATTAAGAAATAATCCCCATTGCACAAGTGCTCCTGGAACTACTGAAGCCTGAAAGTTAGCTGTGAAAGGCTAATGAATATTGAAGGTACTAATAAAAACAGTATTTTGTAACTCACTTCAAGAAGTTCTGACCACAGTAGTTGCCATGATATGTCATCTTATGTGTATTTCAAATGAAGAGGATTTAAATGAAAAAATGCAACCAATTGCGTATCTCACCGCTGATTAACCAGCAGTTTGTCTCTTAACCCACTATTAATAACCAAAGAGTAGCTCTTTGTCATGCTAGCAGATGAGAGCACTTTTCCATTAAAAAGTCACTTGCCCATAAATCAGAGCTTATCAAAAGCAACCTTTGACGTGCACAAGCAGAGGAGTTAGAGAGGAACTCGGCAAGTGAGCAGCAGGCTGAACAAGTGCACAGAAGCATGCTCTGTGCTGGACCGAATGTGCGCACCACAGAGATTCAGCACAGCTAATGACATCTTTTCTTGCCAGGCATTAAGATCCCATTAACTGGTGAATCATTCTACCATCTGCAAAAAAAGCAGGTCCTTCCTCCCCTCCCCCCTCACTCAGGACAAGTAAAGGGGAAGCCTGAAAACAACTTTCAGCTCTTTTAATTTGTCCTTATGAGCAGTTTCATTGTCTCCCTTGGTGATCTCATTGGTGATACCTCCAGTTCTCTCCCAATGAGATTTTACTACAGCATAACATAACACACAGAGACCAACAGGTTTCCAAGCTGCCATACATTACACCAGCATTCAAAATGACAACCAGAACCGACACCTTTGAAGACAGCTGCATATATAAATAGATGGTTTCATGTGCTTTGCCATTAAGCAAAGCAGCATCCATTTTAGAGCTAGGATTGAAGAAATACAAAATATTGCAACAGAACATTACGTTGGGAGAATAAAATAGAACTGAATGTAGCTACCTGTTAAGCCCCTAGTGATCTTGCAATTTCCAAAGACCACAGGAATCTTCTGTCAGGCCAGATACAAAGGAGGGAAGTTTTGTCTGCAAGTCAGTGTCTGCCACACTAGTTTTACTTAGCAGTTTGATGCTCTGATGCCATACAAAAACACAGACAAAGAAGGAACTCACATCTCCTATCTATCTCAAGCTGCCAGTTGGTAACCACGTGCCAGGAACTGCTTCTCTTCCTTGTTCCAAGGAGGCCAATTAGTCACTCATCAGGATGGCCAGACCCAGGATTGTTACAGTACTGAGTTACTGGTTCAAAAATTACTGTGAATGTGGTTCCCCAAGAACTTCCTCAGTAGCAGTTCGCATCCCACATTGTTCCCACCAGAGCTGGCACGGCTATTTGGACACCCACACTGGCAACCAGACCGGACAACTGATCCAGATGCAAAAAAAAAAGGTATTTTTTGCTGTGCTAGCATCATGGGGAACCTGGCATGAAAGCTGGTTAACATGACCTCAGCATTGCTGTAAAAAGCAAAACCACAGCCAAATGATCTGTTTTAGCAAGGAAGTTGTTTGATTTTGGTTGGTTTTTTTAAAAAAAGCTAATCTTCAGAATAGTTTAAGCTGCAATTCAAACTCTGCGTTAGGCAGTATGTCCTCCCTCACCATCTTTTTTCTTTTTTTTCAACCTCTCATCTGGCTTCCAGATCAAAATATGACTGCCACTAATGGTCTTGAAATCAGCTTAGGGAAAAAAAACAACCCACCAACCAACCAATTCAGACAGTCTAACTGATTTCACAGGCGTTTAGAGAGCCTTTTCCAGACTTACAAACAACAGCCCATAACATGCCATTGCCCCTCAAGTTACCTTTAAATCTCTAAACCCTAGTGTTGCTCCCTCCCCATGCCTGGTCAAGAACAAAGGAAGATGGAGCCAGTTCGAACACCCTCCCATCCTAGTCTGTTGTTCACGTTCAGGCTCCAATTTCTATCAAGATAAAGATATGGGGTTAACAACCCGAACCATTCTATGACTCTACAATTCTAAGAGGAGAGCACCTCTTAGCACAGTGCTTAATACCTAGTTTCTCTAGTCGTTTCCCTTAAGTTCCATATTTAAATAAACAAGAATTGAAACAGGAGAAAGGGGAGGCTCGGGTTGCAGCTGCACCAGTTTCAAGGGCTTCATGCTGAATTGAACACAACACTGGTAAAATTGTTGGTAGCTGCTTGATGCACCTCAAGGATCATGTCTGTCTCAAGAATGACTTCTGCAGACCTTGTATTTTTGAGACTTTGTTTTTCTGTATAGATACAACAACTAACTTAGCAAACTGTAGATACTGTTCAGCTAATGTGCAAGCTTACCCATGCTTCATTATGGCATGAAGCATCTAATCTCGCCTTCATTTCACACTATAAAAAATGCATCCGTGGGTTTTTTGTTTTGGCTTTAAAGAGAGCATCATTAAGTGCTGTGCCAAGAAACCTGATTAAGACACTATTTTAACTTGTAAATTCTTCTAAAACAAACATTCAATTGACAACCTCAAGTACATGACAAATTAACTCCTTTAAAAAAGAACATTTTAAAATCAAAGAGGTAAACCTTCTACTCCGCAAGAAGAAAAAATTACTGATTTGTTAAGACTAGTTTGATACACATTCACTCAACAAAGAAACACAGATTGTCACAGCTGTCTTAAGCAGCAATTACAAATGAGTTATTCAGAAGTAATATCCACTCCTTGATAGGAATTATTTGAGTTATTTTACTACCATCAAGTACGACAGCAGTGCACTGACAGTCTCCTGATTGTTCCCCAACGACCCTGGCAGCTGAAAGTGGCAACTTTGAGCCTTCTGACAAAAAGCTCCTGAGAGCAGGCAGTACTGAGAGCAGGCAGTACTGGGCTACAGTGAGCTATGCTCAGAGAAAAATGACATCCTAAAAATTTACTGAACTCTCCAGGAACCTGGGGGTTCCTTTTTTTTTTTTTTTTCCTCCCCCCTTCTTTTTTTCTTCTTTCTATTCCCTTATTCTAAGTTTCCATAGATAATCCACGAATAATTTATGCAGTGATTTAAGTTCCCTTTCTTGATCACCACTTCTATATTTCATCACGAGTGCTGCCAGCAGCAGCTGCTCGGGCAACTTAGATGATGCAGTTTGTGCTCTCCGATGGGGTGAGTACCTCAGCACTGCACTTTATGGCAGTCACTGCTGAAGAAGCCTCTGTGTCATTGGTGTGCCACGGACATCACCTTTCCACCGGATTCCTCTTTCCTTCCCTGCCATATCCTCAATTACCTTCAGCTTGTATGCTCACTCTTCTAGTTTCCAAACACTGTCCTCACTGTGGCCACAACAACAGTCGGAGGAATTTAGGGGGGGGAGCAGACATTGCACCATTCTCTCTGCATGTCTGTGCTTCCCTCAAATCACTACTTTGTTAACTGCATAGCAGCTAAGCTAATGCCTCAGTATTAGACTCATGGGATATTAGAATTATAGAGGGGGAAAAGGATATGAGTAGCAAGAGGAAGTGTTAATATGGTGTGTTCAAAGCAGGTCTTTCTGTCGCTTGCATCAGGTAGGTGTCAGTAACCCACAAGATTTTTCATTTGAAAAGAAACAAACAAAAAAACCCCGTATTTTTTTTTAAATTAAAAAACTGTAAACACCACCACAGGGAGCAAACAATCAACTCTGCACAAGTGTATGTGGCGGCTCTCCCTCTGGGAAAAGTTTTATTTTTCTCTTTGTGATTTATCCATCAGTCAGCCCTCCGCATCCTCCCCACTCTTCAGCGGCTGCCAGTTCGCAGAGTTCTGCGATGTGATCGTCACTGATGCAGCTCACGAGGCTTTGTAATGCCACCTTAATTTTCCACTCTGACCAATTCTCTCCCCCTTATACTTCCCACAGGGCAAGAATTTGAAAGAAACAAAAGAGGAGTCAGTCACCTAACTTCACATTTGCAATGACTTGCTGCAGCCCAAGCTGAATCAGAGCCTTTCGAAATTGAGTCATTTCGTCTAGTTTGCTCTAATGTGATAAGCTAGATGGGATAGAAATTCTATATATTATTACACAGAATTATTTCAAAACATGGAGCTAAGATAAAAGCAGAGTCCAGGGAGGGCTAATCTGTGCCTGCCAGCCCACACTTTAATCACATGCCGATTACTTTGTTAGTCATCTCTTCATCAGTGCTCTCAACCCACTCCTGCTCCTCCTGCAGTAAACTTTAATTAACCAAAGAAACACTGGAGTTACTCACTAAGAACAGAGAAACAGAAAAAAATGGAGGAGCTGAATGCCTCTCATCATAGGTGAGAGTGAATCAGTTTGGAGGTAAAGTCAACTCTTTAAACCAAAGCAGCAGGAACACCTGTCTGTGAGGAAACATTTTGAAACAATCCAAAAGGAAGATTTTTGTACCATTGCATTTCCACGTTTCTTTCCTTGGCGTGTGTTTTGGGATAGCAGCTGTTTTTTTACAGTAAATTAAACCAAGAAAAAAGCAAATAGAACACCACATGAGTCACCTGCGTGGAGAGTTCACTAAAATCACTGCTTTTCATCTGCTGTGCATTATCCTTACTCTGATGGGACAATTGTTAGCTAAAAGCCAAAACCAAGCAAGTCACATAATAGCAATGTTTGTACTTTAGGCTGAGCCTTCAGTTCTTTCTAATTTTAGTGAGCTAGCGCCACCCCTACATGTCATGCTGATTACCACAACAGTAACAGCATCTGTCATGCTACCAGCAAGTAACATCTGAGGTGTTATGGTTTTGTTATGCTCTTAGGGATAATAATTAACCATTGATAGAAAGGAAACCACTACAGTAAAGGATGATCCCACTGTACAACTAGCTGAACAAGTTGTCATGACTTGCCAAAGAGAATCCATGACAGGCCGAAGGTGTTATCCTCCTGGATCTCCATCCCCGCACCAGCACTAGCACTCTTCCCTGCCACATCAAGCCAAGCAGCATGAGATCTGAAAGATGATTAAAGGAAAACAAGGCCTTGGCTCTTCAGCTGGGCACATTTCCATATCGATTCTGGAGTGCCGAAAACCTACTAGATAACTTTAACTGTTAGGTAAGTATTGGAGAAACAGCAAGAGTCTGGCAAGTTCCAGACTCTACTGGGTTTTACAGTCACAGCCAGTGCTCTGAGTCACATGCAAGAGCTGCGCTTCGGCCGAAGGCTGCCTATTAGCCTTGCATGCTCATAAGTGATTCTGCATAGCATCCTGCACCCAGCATGCACCTGCCACATTTGCATAATTTGCAGTATTAGAGTAGAAAGAGGATTATGAAAACAATGACTGAGGCAATACTCAGCTCCAAATGGATATGCTGCTACTATCCGGCCATAACAGGCTGCTGACAGAACGAGCTTTGGATAGATTTGTCACTTCCTTGGCCTCATTGTCCCTTCATTCTTCTCCTAACCTCTGTATTACTCCTTTAATGCCTCTCCTCTTTCTTCCCACTTCTCACCATGATCTGCATTTTGCCTATCTATAGCGCTCTGCCACCGCACCACTCTCTCCTTTTCTCCCACACACGATGTGATGATGAGATGCCTCTCTTCCTGCCAGCATCTCTGTTTCAGCCACAACAGGCCAAGATCAAATACACCAGATCCTGCTTTTGACAGCGACAACTGGTAGATACCTGAGAAAGACAGTAAGAATCAGCCTCTTCCACTTGTGGAACCTCTCCACTTCTTCTGCCCCTCACCTTGCTGCCAGTCAGCACTTGCTCTCATGCCTGATCATGTGAGGATACAAAAGATCCTAATAACTAGGTTTGAGAGGAACAACAGCAAAGCTTTACAAGAGCTCGCCATCTGGACAGTGCTTGGTATAAAGCTGTCACTCAGTGCCACATTCACATGCCAAGTCAGATCTATCATTAGAGAGATGCCTGTACGCATCTCCGTACATTCACAGCTGAAGCAGGGCAAATCTCAAAGAATTAATCGCCATTTTTACACGCTTTCTTTCATCTCAGGCAACGCTATAGAAGCAGTGTCCCTGATCTGGCACTTTAAGATGCTATTGCTGCATCCCAAACAGCAAAACAAGCACCAGAGATAATGAGGGATTGCTCCTCCCGAGCACTCTGCGAGAGGCAGGAAATTCTTTCTCACCATTAAGGCTCCTGTTCCCCTGAAACAATTTCAATTTTGCAGCAGCAACCTGCTATCTCCCTCCCCTAATCAAAACCCCACAGCGGTAAGTGCACTTAGCCACCTCTGTATCTCACAGTCTAGAAAAAGAACGACTGTTGTGTTGGCACAGGAAGGATATGCAGGCAGCCGTGCACAAACTTGCTGACCTGGCACACTATTCAGCTGTAATGCAGAACTATTTTCCCATGCAACTCATTGTTAGCATATAATTGCAAACACTGTAGAAAAGGCTAAGGGATTTGGAGAGAGGTTATGGGAAGCAGAGCATGATCTGGAATGCTCTTCTGCAGTCCAGAGAGCAGTCGGGGAAAGACAGCAAAGGCTGCCTGGACAAATAGGGAAGGCTGAGAAAAACTAGCACTGCGCAACAACTCATATTCAAGCACAAATAAGACTGGATTGCCACAGAAATCAAGTTTCATAGCACTCTCATGCCCATTATAAAAGGTATATAAATCACATCAGTAATATCAGAGTAATAAATCATGTAAGTATTGCATGACTGGATTTGCGGGGGGAAGCAAAAGGAAAACTCAGCACGGTGTTTGCAGGAGGCTGAACTCCCTGACTACAAAGGGGTGCCTTTGGAGCTGAAGGGGCTCATGTTTTCTTGAGTGCTCACTTTGATTACTAACATGCAGATATGCAATTTAAGCATGTAAATACAAGCATGTAAATCAAATGTGAATCAAATTCAAAACTGAATTTCAGGAAATTCACATACCAATGTAAAACGAGCAGAGTATAAATAACTGCTAATTTGTCGTCGAGTTCAGACCCTCTTTGATGCGAAGTTTTCAACTCACATATAGATATGTCTTACATTTGATTTATACTGAGGTCTCATCTCTTCTAGATTGCACAGAGGAGTTTTGATAGTTGAGTAATTACTCACACATTAAAAAAAATAGACTTCATCATGCCTTCTGTCATGGTGTGTTACAACTTTTAAGCCCAAGTCACTGATAAATGCTGTACCTAGTATGCCTGTAACTGCAGAAACAGAAGAAAAGCTGTATTCCTTATCTGTTCCCTTTCATACACTTGTATACTCTGGTAAGTGTTCTAAAATAATAATACAACCATCAAAGAGGTAGATCAGACAGGAATTTCAAAAGCCCCAGCTCCTCCCCTGTGCAAGAAGATCTTCCAGTCCCTAAGTTCTGCTCATTCCTCTTTGTGCTTGTTTGAAGCCCCACTCATTCCTGGAACTCTGATCTTCTCTTTAGCTAGCATGAGACTTCTTAATAAGGACTGAGGTTCTTTCCCTAAATCTAAGACAGCTTAAATCACTATAAGGTCTGCTGATGGTGGAAATCTGCATCTAGACATTTGTACCCGCCAGCTGGTAGAGAAGCTCCTCTAACACTATGTAGAGGTGTTTTTTTTTAAAAAAAGACTTAACCAAGCTCCACAGTCCCTTTGTTACAAATAAACATCATGCTTCACTATACCATCTTGCCCATCACAATCCCCTTCTTTTCAGCTCAGTGGGATCCTTGAGTCCCTTCTGGTACCCAATTCCTACCAGGAGCTGTAACTTACCATGTCACCCAGCTGGAAACCTACTTAAAATTTTAAAAAATAAAAATATATGCTTCTCAACAGCACTCTCTTGATTACCTAATTGATTTTTAGAAATTAGCAATAATGCTAAAACACCCAGCAGTCTAATTATCAGCTGCTTTTCATTTATACTCCCATTAAATTCACAGCTGCTTTACAAAGTGACAGGCTGCTGTATGAAGACTGTCTTGCATGCTCTCACTCAAGCCCCTTCCATTTATTCCATAGAGAATGACGACACAAATAACTCAATGCCTGCTCGGTACTTGGCAGATGCCATCGCATATGACACTATTCAAAAAGTAAACAGCAAGAATGATGTGACGTTCTAAAGGAAAAAACCAGGACATTTTCTTCTTCTCAAGCTAATAAAACATTTAATTTTCAAGTATCCGCTAATCTCTCTTCACTAGCCAAAGGAATTTTACTTTGAGCCAATCTGCCAGCTTACCTGTCCTATAACAAACCATAGCTGAAAAGTGGATAGGTGTGAACACAGCAACTGCTGTTGAGGGCTGGGGGCAGAAGAACTGACAAGCAAGGTGTTTGCATGACTGGCAGACTCTAGATAGGACCCTAAGGTGTCAAAGTCCCATCTTCCAAAACCCACCCAGCTGGGTTCCTTGGCAGGAACACCTCAAAAAGAAGAAAGAACCTGCAATTACATTTTGTTGGCTTTGAAACGTGCTAAATTGACTGAATATGTGTCAGCTTTGCACAGTGGGATGTTTCAGCATCTTTAAAATGTATTTGCAGGTGTATTTCTAATTTGCCAGGGTATTCTCATGCCAAGCATGCAGGCACTTAACTGACAACACAAATCTAGACCAAAAACAATTCTGCATCATCTCAGCTAAGAGCTTGAGTAGTTTTGCTAGACAGAACTAGGCTGATTTCAGGCTGGTCGTTACAAGGAAGCGCACAGGAATGTATTATACCCATGCATCACATTAAGAACAGCCTTGGTGTAACTCAATCTGCCAGTGCTTTGGCCCCCAAACTATTGTTGCCTGTAAGGTGGTCCATCAAAACTGATGCAGTTTGTACACACACGTTCCTGTCCACTAAGATGCAGGCTGGGATCTGTACCTGTTTCAGGTGCAGCAAAAGCCTCCCATTGTAAAATTTTACCTACTATGTGTTCCAGCTGGAATCATCCAGATGACCTAAGGATAAATAGTCTAAATAATGAACAGATACCCTGAGGCATTTCATTTTCCATGATCAACTAATCACACTCCACCCAATAGCTTAATTCAGTGTCTCCAGCAAAAGTGAGAAGCACAACTGAGACATCTTGAAGTAATTACATTTTCACAGCAACAAATTTTATCACTGTATAAAATGAAGTTATTTCTATCCATTCACATTACCCATAACTAAAAAATCAGGAAAAATACAGAACATGTGAGATGCTGGTTTTAGAGCAGTCATCAAAGGCCAAACACAACCTTTGGACTCAGCTGATATATGTCTATTCCTGATTTAAAACAGCAAGAAACAGCAAGACAATGGGATATTTGGGCCATATTTGGTTTAAAAGTTCTATTAAACAGACTCCTCAAAGCCAGTCACAGGATAGAGAACAAAACTTATAAGCTAAAACATTAAACATGCTCAATTGCTGGAGACATTG
Source organism: Falco biarmicus (assembly GCF_023638135.1). Lineage (NCBI taxonomy): Eukaryota > Metazoa > Chordata > Aves > Falconiformes > Falconidae > Falco > Falco biarmicus. Next base: position 23,348,625 of record NC_079296.1, read on the forward strand.
ATTGTATTTAAAGAGAAAAGCTTGTCATGAAATAATGAATATGAAGAAAAGGTGCTGAACTCCAGCAGGATACGAAGTAATACACAAAACCAGTTTGGCAGTATCAGTTGACATGAGAGGTCACAATCCCATATTTTAGTCTTTTAAAAGTTGTAAAAAAGCATCATAATTTTAGATCAGAGCTCCTGCACTGACAGCAATTCTCCCTGTATGTTCATCTGAAGCAGAAGTTGCTACATTTTGCGCACAAAGACCCTTGGACAGGTGCAGTTGATAAACCACAAAACAACCCCAAAGTAAAGATGCAGCCTTAAGTACTAATTTATAGTAAATGCCACAACCTGTGCTGGAAGGAGGGAGAAAGAGAATTTGCACTTGTTATTTTAGGGGTTGAGTCAGCCAAATAGCCAACAAAACCACCCTGAAACCATGATTTTTGTAAAAACTTTTTTACTAACTCATTTTTGTCTTATAAATGTTATTTTCTAAGACCAATTAAAAAATGACATAATAAAATAGGGAAAAGCATAATAAATCTAATAGCCTTGCAGAAATTTGCGATAGGATCTGAATGCCTTGGTTCATGTTTTAGAAAAAATCAGATGTCAAGTTTGGATTCAGCCTAGAATTTTGCAGGGTTTTTTTATTATGGGGTAATGAAACTGTGAATAATGTACTCATTTTAAGTTCTGTTACCAAGTCTATCAAAAACTCTCTTATAACTACCTTCAGTCAACATATACGCCTTACCAATGATATAAACCTGATCCACAAAGCAGACCAAAAGCACATTTTTACAAAATAATTTGGGGTCATTTTTACTATAAATGATGTTCCCTCTCTTGCACAGCTATGAACATTTGCGTGGCTTATTTTTGAAGGGGTAAGGAACAGGTGATGGAACTAGATTCAATGATTCTGTTGACTGCAAAACCAAGATTTTTTATTTATTGGTTTATAAGTGAGTGCTCTTGGACTTTTTCTGATAAATGCTTCACTAGCTGAGTTACAGCACATGCAGGATTAGTCATGGCTGTACGAGTGTCTCAAGGTTTCATTTACAGCTTCAGATTTACCTGATGTACGTTAATTTCTTCCGTAAGCTGAAACTCCCTGAAGCTGTGTGCTTCAGAAGCTCCTGGCGCTGTTATCTCCTCCCTGTCACCGCACACTCCACCTGCACAACACGAGGGCCAGGCTGTGACGGCACAGAAGGCAGACGATGCCCGCCGGCACCTTAGGGAAGAGGCTCACAGCTTGTACATCAACATATGTTAAGTGGGCCACAACGGACCAGAGCATGCGTCATGCTGACTTGATACTATTTTAAGCAGCAATGGCTAAACTAAATGACTTAGACGAGCGACCAAGCACCCTCCTTTCATTATATGCTCCAGTGGAGAAGTCTGACTGTCCGGCAGCACTTCTGTGCGTGTTGGCTTCTACCCTGTTGTATTCCCAGCCTGCAGATGGGCAGCAAGGACAAGAGGTAAGTAACTTTGCCCAGGGTTAAACTGCAAATCCCTGACAGAATAAAATCCCTATCAATAATACCACAAGCCTCCAGATTTTAAGTCACCTTCTCCATGTAATCCCTAAAAATCCTCTGTTTGGAAGATCTGATCTAGCAAACCTCTTCCACGAGAGGTTTCAGTAACTGCCTGTGTTGGATCACCAAAAAACCACCGGGCATCTGATCTCAGCTACCTTTCCTCACAAGTTTGAGCAGTCTGAACGCGGGTGCATGCATGAGTTAGCTGTGTGGCCTCTGTTTTGAGAGGCTTGCATGAAGCAGGAGATCATCAAACCTGACCATGCAAGCAACAGCATGGCACCAGAAACACAGGATTCCTCAATGGCTCAGGTGCACAGCTAGCCTTTGAAGCCTGAAGGTACCCAGCTTTACTGCACTTTACATCCAGCTTTCACATACACCTTAAACATGGCACTGTTTAGACATGGAGAGCCCTTCCACTGGTGCCCATATGTTTACGCTACCTGTGAGAACGATGCTGCTTTCTCAATGAGCAGCTCCCTTTCTGCCCAAGGGACCTGTCCTCAGCCAAGTGAACCACTTGAGTTACCTCAGATAGAAGTATAGACTTAATCGAAAAACATTCGAAACCAGAAAATTGTAAAGTAAAAATTATTCAAAGTGCACTTAAATGGTATGTTGTTAATAGAACAGCCCCTAAACAAACTTACAACCTCCATTAAATAAATTTTTCCACAAAAGCAAATCATGGTGAAGCAGATAGTGAAGTGTAAATGACGGCACTTAGGTGCTCTATTCTGGCTTGTGTTGTTTACAGCTTGGAAGGCAAATAGAAAAGCCAATTTGCCTAATGAAAACAAACAGTTCCACAAGACTATTGTGTTTCTTGTGAATATCCACTTCATTTAGTTTAGCATGTCCATGTGGTATATACTATACATTGACTCAATTTTGCTTTTCTTCCTGCAGCAGAACTCAAACTGTTAACTCTCATCTGTAGGTTAAACCACGCCTAATTTCCTTCCTTCAATTATTCTATATTCTCCTTCCTCCCTTCCTGTTTCTGTGTTAAGGATACTGACATCTACTTACAACAAAATTTTCCTCCTCACTTTCAACGATTTCTCCAATCAACAAATTGCTGTAGAAGGTTCTTAACTGGTCTTACTAGAGACACAGAATCCCTTAGTATCTTGTAAATGCAAGCATACTACCTGAAAGCTTGACCAGCTCCAAAAGAGAAGTGAATCAATATCTACTGAACACTCTGTACTAAAATCACTTATATTAATACAACTGATGATTGGACTAGTCCACAAAGACTTATCCAGTGATTTAGAATTTCAAAAACAATAGTGTTTCCCTGCTCAGATCTATACAGATGCTCCAAAGAAGTCTAGAAGGACTAGAAGCCAGTAGGTTTCACTAAAAAAAAGGATTAATGTAGATGATCCAATATTTCAACCACTCTGTACCACAGTCCCTGAGAACAGCTCCCTCAAGGTTAGCCTTAAAATTATATCACAGCCTAATTTGGCCTTGTTTTACATTAGTCTGAAATCATGTCTATATTTTATTGAACTTTGATTCTGTTACTGGTTTTACATATTATCCAGATTAAATTTTTAAGATCGTTTCATGGTTTGAAAAGCATCATCATCTACTGGTAGGGAGTTTTTAGTGCAGTGGGAAATGGAATTAGGAAAGATCTACTGACTTAATTGAAGACGCCACTAAAAGCTTTGTCAACTGCAAATATCCTGCCCTTCCAATTTCAGCAGTGATCCTGGGAGAACAGTGTGGAGCAAACTACTCTGCACGCACACAGCAACTCTGCTGTGGAGAAGCCTGTGCTACAGAATGGGCCTGCCTATGTACATCAGAGCCAGGGGTGCATTTACTGCCTTTAGACCTGCTAACATTACCAATATGAGTTTCAGATGCGTGATAATTCGATATAATAATTGTGCTATGTTGTGCCTGCTCTCTGGCGCCAAAGGAAACATCATCTCTGGAAAAAACCCATAATTCAACACCACAAGAACCTCTACCTTCTCCACTGCTGCAGTGTATATTCAAATCCCCAAAGTGACTGAAAAAAGCAGAAATGTACTATGAAAACTCATCTAGAAATGCAAATAGTATTTCCTATGCTTGCTATTCTGATTTATCAGGCAGTTACCATCTTCATTCTATTACAATAAAAGGGAGGTGGAGAGCCCAAATGAATGCCCTAAATCTAGAAATATTAACACCATGAGTGTTAGTGAAACAAGCCTGCTTGGAAATATTTCCAAAAAAAGGCAGAAGAAAAAAACGCTATATTTGAGTTTTGCTACTATGTTTTCTCCCTGTGGTTTAAGATATCAGTGTCATGACTCACTCCGGGGATTGAATTGCTCCCTGGGTTACATGACCTCCTCATACCAGCTTTGTTCCTCATACAAGTAAAAATTGGTCATCCACAAACACTGAATGAAGAAGCTTCCTTATTAGTCATATCTGGATCTACAAAACTAATACCAGAAAATGATGTTTAAACAAGCCCACTGCCACTTCAGGTATGTGACCCTCCAACATTTCAATGCTAAATAGTTTTGTTAGGTGTGGGAGGGAGGCTAGAAAAAGGGAAAAAAGTTAGACATCTAAGACATCTCTTTGTGGCTCTAGATAAAGTCTGTGGATCAGCGCTGCTTGCAGCAGTTTGGATTCATATTTAGCTTTTCACGTTTATTTGCTTGACTGGCAAATCCCAAGGAGATTTTGAGGCTGATGCTTAAAAAAAAGTAAACATAAAAACCCATGGAGACTTCAAACTCAGAAGGCTCAGCTCTCAGCTACACTTTAGCCAATTAGCTGTCCATCCCTACTGTAAAATATGTGCCTTCCCATATTAAACTAAAAACTACACATCAAGTCCTCCCACCGAACACAGGAAGAACAGGTGGTTTGTCTACACATGCTCTTGCCCACACCTCTCCTGGAAAAGTTCAGTATATTACCAACACGGCATGACACGAAAAACTCAAGAGGCAAGCAGGCTGCATCTCAGTAATTAGTGAGCTTATAGGGTTAGGTGCCTAATTCAAATGATACTGCAATAATTTCAACTAATACCCATCACAATGGTCATTGACAGTAAATATCATCTTGCTCCCACTTATATCAGTTGCTTTTTGTTTTAAGCTCTCCCCACTGGTAACAGCACAGCGTTGAATGCCACTGAACAGCATATTTTATTCTATCACCAGATTATGTGAATAGGTGACCAAGATGAGGACAAACATCCCCATAATTTCAGGGGACCCAATCAGAATCCATAACCTAACCCTCCGTCAACACAGTATCAAGCTAAGTTCCAAACACTCCTGCAGCTCTAGAGCTTTGGAAAGACTTTGGATCTGTAACTACACTGAAGAACTGAAACCTTCTCACAAAGGAAGTATAGCATGGGGAATCAAAATCCTCATGCAAAAAACCTCCAGCATATGAAACAGCACAATGTATCAACTATACCTTTTCTCCTTTGTAAGAGAAGGATGTAGATAGCACTCCACTTAAGAAGAGTAAGATGAAATTGCTAAAAAACTTCAGAGAAAAAATAAAAACCCCACCCAACCAAAAACCTCCACAGATTTTTAGCAGATACACAATGAGTAAAAATTGTCCCAGAGCCCAAACATGGTGTTGATACCTCTGCATGAATAAGAATCATACAATTAGACTTCCAAACCTCCTATATCTTACTATACCCTTGGCAACCTGTAATCTTGGTTTCCCCAACACATTAAGATGGATATCACATTTTTTTATATGCAATTTAGCATTTAAAGAAATATCAAGCAGTAGCTCCACATTTTTTTCCTTCAAGTAACAGATAAATAGAAACATTGGTAAAGAGAGTTCACACTGTCCATCTGATACACTCTTCTTTTATTAGTAGCCTCTGCAAAGTGCCATTTGCTGGCCAAGGATCCAAACTGACTTCATCTGGAGACAGCTGCAATGACATGCAAGGCAATTACTGTAAGAGACATTTCAGTTTCATTTTCAGAGGAAACATCTGTAGAAGGACTTTCAGTTTCTCTAAGAATTGGTTCAGACAGTACTCTGATTACCAGGAACAGGATGCTAAACCACGTGAAAGCAGACTCACTGCTCAAGTAGTGACTAACATGATGTAGAAGGGAACATTTAACAAGTTCATTCACGCAACAGGATGGGTGGTTGCCATCTCTCACCGCTACGTGTATACTCCAGAAATTCTCTCACTTAAGGAAAATGTGCCTAAAAGTCTGTCAGTACAATGAAGGATGGAAAAGTTTGGAAGCGATGCACATATTTTGCATTTTATGCAAACTGTACATGTTTATATTGGTAAAGAAAGCATATTGATGCATGTGAATTCTGCAGCTACTATAGCATGGTTAATGTTTTTAAAGGTTCATGTACAGTGCAGTTAGCAAAAATAACCTTATCATAGTTCAGCATTAAAAATGTTAACTGTGGGCAACTTCTAGGTTCGTAGGACATGGCACAATGAAGTCAGAGAGTCCTCGATACTGCTCTGATGCCAGACATTCACAATCTGGTTCTGCAACAGCAGAACTCGCTATTTGCCATGGACTCCTCACATTATGTTTTAAAGAAAGAATTCTTAATTTGCGTACTGGCTTTCATCTGATATTAATCAATACTCTGTCACGGCATTTTTAAAGTATTCATTTCTACTACAACATAAGGTAGCTTTATTATCCCTTGTTCTCCGAGACAGCAAAGAAACTGAGATACTGAGGTCCACAGGTGTCCGAGTGACTAATTAAAGTTCTGATGTTGTTAACTTCAGAAGAGGAAGCAAATAATCAGAACCCTCTTTACAAATAAGTACCACTGTCTCAAATCGCTTCTTTCTATTTTTGACCAACCCCCCAAAAACCACTCATATGGCCTAAGGAACACTGATCAGGAGTAGCAGCTGTCCCAAGCCAAGATGCTATGATTTTTCAAAACCTAGGAATGTATGACAGTTCCTAAAAGCAATCTAACCAATGCCCACTGGAAGCAAAATCATCTCCAGCTGAATCAGAGCTTCTTTGGTCAGTTTTCAATGACAAGTCCCACAGGGCAATTAGCTCTTAAGTTCACACTCTGAGCTTTCTTTTATTCCATACACAGGTCTACCTCACTCACACTGTCTAGATACTACTACACAGGAGAGTAAATCCGGATCCTTATAGGGGTGTTCTTGCAAAGTTCTGTTCCTCTTCTTTCAGCTCACTTTCCCTTAAAATTCAGCAGACAGAGATACAGGACCTACAAACAACAGCCTGTTTTTAACTACACATCCTTGATTACTGTAAATCCTGTGTTCTGAATAGTGCTTAGACCAGGAGCGTGCAGCTCCCATGTGGGTGGACCACCAAGACTGACGGCCAGCACCAAGCTGCAGCTGCAGGGCACAGCAGAGCGGCCACCCAGCTCTTTGTGGGCGACTGCTAACTGGCTGCCACAAACCCCAGCCAGCGTGTGGCACGTGGCTGGCAGAAACCCGGTCCCAAGGGAAACGTACACAGGCATCACTGCTGTCAGCTGCACCTAATATCCCCCTCCTCCTTCAATGTACTCATGACACAAGTTTCCCTCTCCTTTTGCATGCAATACCCTCCCTTCTGTCTACCCTCACTTCCGCAGGACTTAGGTCTCCTCTCCCCCACAGCAACCCCACAATCCATCACAGCAGTCCTCCTTGTTCCTTACTTCCCAGATCCCTCCCCACACACAGACACAGAATACCCCCACGCTGTTCCCATATTAACCTCAAGTTCCTGCTTCCCCAGCCTCCCACACTGCTGGCTCGCTGCATTAAGCTCCTTTCCTAGTGCTCCCAGGCTCCTCTGCCCTCTGCCATGGCCCTTGCTCCCTCCTTTCCAAACTCCTCTCATCCTCTCTACTTTCCTGCCCTTCAAACCCCTTCTGCACCTAAGGAGTCTCAACAACAGACTTCCCGGCATCCCAAGAAGAAGAACCAGCATCTCTAGCTGCCACCTTCTGAAGTCCCCAGGCCCCCAGCACTGACATGCTCCCTGACGCAGATGGCAGAACACCTCAGAGAAAGAAGTCACACCTTGACTTGGCATATTGCTCTCAAATGAAGACTCACATTAAGGTGAAAATACCATCTGACAAACTGTATGTTGTGTAGGCCTGATTAAGACCCATCAAACGGACCTGCTGCTTGTGCCAATAAAAGTAAATGATCACACTGGCAGGTTGTCATTTCCCACATAAGTCGGCGTTTTGTCAACTCTCACAAGCTGTCAGTTGCAGGGCAATGGAAATCCAAGAGCCTCAGACCCTTCTGAAGTGGATGACGTCCTAATGAACGCAAGCTTTCAGTCCATTCTTCCTAGTTCTGACCTTTTCTCCTTATCTCCGTGCTGCCCCAGCCTGGCTCTTATTCCTCATCCAGTTCTGGTTCACTTTTCCTCCTCAGTTTTAGTCAAGGTGCCTTTTGCACACATTGGGCATAATTACCGTGATCATTCAGAGCACAGACCATGTTTGAGCTCTCAGTTTCTTTGCTTAGTACCACAATCCACTTGATGGTTTGATCTTTGAGCTCTTTGGTTTGAGCTCTCAGTTTCTTTGCTTAGTACCACAATCCATACTGACTACCAGAGCTGTAGAGAGTTAAATTACATTCAGAAACGTGCACATGCTGACCTAACTGACTTCACTTCCACACAGACTTCTGGTATGTCAAAACATTACAATTAGGGCAAAATCAGGGGAGCAGAACAGCAAACAGTGAAGCCTTAAAACAACAACTCCCCTAAGAAGTTTTGTGCCTGTGCTTTAAAACAAACAGGCACTTGAACCTCTCAACAGAACAGCTGTGTATTTTAATCATGTGCCTGGTCAATCAGCATTTATATCTATAACCTGATTTTATGTGCCAGATTGCTGAGGCTTTCCAAAGTCCAGCCAAAGCCAAACAGACAGTGCAGAAAAAAAATCAGCCTATAGAAATAAATTTTGCAGGAGCAACAACCTAAAAATGCCTCATAATGGGAAATACCACATAATCGCAAATATGGATGAAGTTGGGAGCTCTGAACATGATGACAAATGGTAAATAAATTTTAAATATAAAGCCAGTTTTGCTTAGAGGCACAGGTCAACTGAAAGTAAAAAACCCCACCATCTTCAGGAAAACAACCCTCAAAACTGAAGCAGTAATACAGTATTTTCTTGGTGGTTTGATCTTTGATCCAAATGAATACACCAATGACTTCCAAGTCTGACATACTGCCCTACCAACAGGGCAATGCCTGCCAGGCAGGCACCCTACCAGAAAAGCCTCAAAAAATCCAGTGTCTCCATTTGGCCTAGACTGGGATGGCAATTTCTGTCATGAGGACAGACTCTTTTGCTTGCAGAAGCCAAATTTTTGCTAGTGACCAGGTGTGTGTGCTGAACACAACAATCCATCCATCCAAAGCTGAAAAACAGGGACATTTAAACCATTTAGATATAATAACGCCTTTATAGCATCAGTTGCTGCTGAGCACTCCGATCTCTGCCCCTTAGCTGCTTCAGGATTTAACATTAAGAAACGCAGCATATCGCTGATTTAAGTGTACTTACTCATCATAAATCATACATGTTTCAAGAGACTCTATAGTCCCAGCTGTCTTCAAAAATAGCTTCAGATATACGTTCCCATTAACTCTAGCTATAAAAATAACGCAGCCGACCGTAAAAAAAGAGGCATAGTTGTGGATCTACCACAAAGTAAGTTTCCTGCGTTGCTAGTTAAAACGTGGCTACTGATACAGACATCTTGTGCAGCACCACCACCACCTCCTGGACAAGGCAAGCACGGCTGCAGGATGAGCCAGCGTCCCTTCCAACCGCCTTACAGACAGGGAGCCCCTTCACAAGCCCCGAGGCATGCCCGGCTGTACTCATTACCGGAAACCCTGTCCAACAAGCTGTGCCATTCACCACAGAGGGTCACCGCTCCTGCTACACTAACTGCTGCCCCGCAGCACCAGCGCAGCGAGAAAGTCTCCAGTTACACCACTTTCCCCTAGTTGTTCCCCAAGTACAGTCACGTGGACCAGACTGCTTCCCACTAGGAATCACAGCTGAAAGCCTCAATGCTAATGGCAACAGTTTGGCTTAGGTAAAAGCTCACCGAGTTGCCTGTTCTTGCTGTTACTGAGTTAGGGAAACAAATTCTACAGCATTTGTGCCCAAGTAATGTCTTAAATTTACATGTCTTCATTTGGCAATAAACTACACTATAATTCTGTGTATCACGTATGATTGTAAAGGAGAAATTCACACAAATGTGGGTACCACTATGCTTGTTTAATCACAACGCAGAGCTGGGCCACCACCTCAGTGAGTGGCAGAGAACAAAGTGACGCAGCACAGCTTATATACACGTACCAAATCATTAGTCGATGTCCGAAGTATTTACAAGTTTCTTTAGAAGTCAATTCTGCGAAACCGTCACCTGGCCCTGTCCCAGTTGCTTCATCTATTGGGTTCCAGCTGCCTCAGTTCCAAGGTCCTCCTCAGATCATGACCTTCTTTCTGCCTGCTTTAACTCACACAATCCTTCAAGCACACTTTTATAGAAGTAAAATATCTCCTTGTGCTTGCTCCTACTGACGCAACCCCTGAAATACTCTCCTTTTTGCTGTTCTTGCTTTTGGAGATAGCTAGACATTGCATGCCTCCTCAGTCCTTCTCTGTCACTTCAGTCCTGCAGATATGGCCTACATTTCTTGTTCTGAGATGCAAAGCTGAAGTTGGTTGTACTAATGTGCATTTAACTCATAGGTGCGTTCACAAAACCATTAGGATTGCTCTGTATTACTAAATTTGTGCATCTTTTCAACAGTCGCTGAGCTGTCCAGAAAGCATTATCAGAAAATGTTTTCTGCATCTATTTCTAGATTATTAATAAAAATAATAAAAATGTTACTGTTATTATCTCCATTGTTACACTTGGTCTCATCAACCAGTCTGTGAACAGCATCCACTAATTTCTGTATTTGAATTATCAGCTCATACACCAAGAAACAGAAACGTGTTTTATCTTCAGTCAGGATATCATCTGAGGGGACAAACCAGGTGTCCCAGAACAGGGCAGATGTATTATTGCCCCCTTAATACATCAACAAACCCAAAGTGTCAGAGCGAGGCCACCCTCCCGCGAGGCGCTGCGTGCTAACGCCAAGGGACGGGATGTCTGCGGCAGACACCAATCCTCCTGGAAACCTTAAGGAATATTTTGGGTGCCTGCTTAATTTGCCTGGCTCAGAAGGCTCCAGGCCAAATTTATTACTGGAGTTCCACCAGGAAGTGTTTTTTTCTTCTTGTGACAGGCTTGAAAAAGCCACTGAGCTTTCCGACCCTCTTTCCTCTCCTGCTGTAGGCCCAAGTATCACAACTTGCTCTCTTCCACCCCGGCTAGCAGCGAGCCTTGCCTGGCTCAGTTCCAGAAGATGTCTGGTGTTGCCCAGAACAGGAGACAGGAGCAAGCGCACCTACCGGGCGCCCGCAGCCGCGGTCCCCCCGAGCTCCCCCGCGGCACCCAGCACCCAGGCACCAGGGACGGGACATGGCAGCGCTGGGCACAGCGCGGGGCGCCCTGCGCCGGGGAGGGAGACCTCCACACCGGCTGCAGCCTCTGCCGCTGCCCACCCTGTCGGGGCAGCCGCGGGCAAGGCCGGGCCGGGCCAGCCTCCCCGGGTCTCGCTGCAGGGAACCCCGGGCCGCCGGCCTGAGGCGGCGCCGCGGCGCTCTCCTCTCACGGGGCTCGCAGCGGGAGGTGGGAACCGTCGGGTCCGAGGCCCGGCGACCGCGGGCCGCGCAGGCCCAGCCCCAGCCCCGAGCTCAGCCCCAGGCCCAGGCCCAGCCCCAGGCTCAGCGCCAGGCCCCTGCCCCGGCCCCCGCGCCCACCCCGACGACGGCCGCTCCCCCCGGCACGTGACGCGAGGCGGCGGGCGCGTTGCTGGGGCCGACCAGCGCCGCGCGCTGGCAGCACGTGACCGGCGGGGCGCTCTCGCGAGCGCCGGCCCCGCCCCTCCCCCCGGCTGCGGCGAAGGAGACGGAAGCGGCCGCGGCCCGACGGGACCCAGAGCGGAGGCGCGTCCCCCCCCCCCCTCCCCCGCTCGCCCCCGGCCCGGGCCCTGCACGCCCGCCGAGGTGAGAACCGGCGGTTGCTCGCCGCGTCCGCGCTCCACGGCCCGGCCCGGCCCGGCCCGCTCCGCTCCGCTCGGAGGCAGCCCTGGCCTAGGCCGAGGCTGAGGCCTGAGCCTGGGCCTGGCCGCCGGCGCGGGCCCTCGCCCGGGGCCCGGCTCCCAGCCGCGCCCCGAGCCCTCTCCTGAGGGGCGGGTGGGCCCTGGGCCGCTCCGTGCCGGCCGGGTGGCGCCTGGCGTCACCCCGGGAGGGGCCGGTGCCCAGTGCCGCCGAGGGTTTCTCTGCCGTAAGCGCGAACGGCTGGGGCGGGCGGCGGGGGCAGGCCGCGGTGCGCGGGCGCTTTGCGGGGTGCAGGTAATCTCGGGGCTGGCTGGAGACCCCGCGGGTTACCTGCGGTGCGTTCTCCCTGTGCGCGCAGGCAGGCACGTGTTCCAGCTTTCGCTTGTAGAAGTAGCTTGGGAGTAGCCGAACGGTGCAGAAATCGAGGTAAGTGGCTCTCTGTGGCCAAACAGCCCGTTACTGAAGTTTAGCGAGTTGTGTTTTTAATATTTTGGTAATAGCTTGTCTTGCTGTTTATCGGTTTCACTTTACTTGCACCACGAGAGGTCATTAAAAATCAGCGAGCTTATTTTTGATGCATTTTGTGTGTGTTTGTTTCTTGCAGATGTCAGAAGACCTCGCTAAGCAGTTAGCTAGCTACAAAGCTCAGCTTCAGCAAGTTGAGGCTGCCTTATCTGGGAATGCAGAGAATGAAGATTTACTAAAACTGAAGAAAGACTTACAGGTGAGAGAGAACTTGAGGGTATGAGTAGCTGAAACTTTAGGGTTGTTAGGAAGTATTTAATATTTCCCAAATATTTGCGTTGCAGCAAAAGTATATACTTAGTGGGTTTGTTACTTTCTTTTTGCATACTTTTGATACAATTATGGTAGGGTTGGTTTGAAAAAAAAACCAGCGTGGCCTGTTTTAAACCTGTCTTGTAGATTAGTATAAAAGATGTATTAATTTATATAGCAAAATCTTCAACTTTAGATTTATTTAGATTTTTAGAGTGATGAAAGATATGCCAGTGCTGTCTTTACTGTCTCTCTTTATTTTCTTTTTAAGCATTTATCAGAAAGTCATCATTTTTTGCTGCTTTTATTATGCTGAAGCCTGATGGTTGGGCTTAACATGGTGCCTTTCTGCTTATTTTTGAGATATCAAATCATTTGATCCAGAATCTGTTTATTCATGACATGCATTTGCAATGATAAAAGCTTCAGACTATAGTTTGTATTCCATGTGTATCTAAGCCTTGATTGTGTTAAGGTTTTTATATGAGAAAGGAAAAGAGTAGTATTCTTTGTTTGCCACCTGTAGTTTTTCAAACATCTGAGAGCATATCATGTTCTTAAGAGCTAAGAAACTTGTCTGGGTCTTAGCGTCTTGTTCAGTGACAGGAAGGCCACCAGCCTAATTTTAAGTCAATAAGTGGTCTTTTAGATTCTTGTGCATATGAAGACACATTGGCATATAAAAAAACCTAGCAGTACTGTTAAAATTTGTCATGAGAGTGCAAGATGCTGCTTCATTTCTGTTGTGGATTGCTTTAGCCATCAGGTCTAAAAATATGTAAAACTACCCGGTACAAGATTCAGTAACCACTAATCTGTGGAAGTAACAGCAATAAAAATGATGCTTCAACCAAAATGAGTAGTGCCTCAAATCGGTGATCTTTAGAATTCTTTTTAAATTACAACGGCTTTGTGCCCACAAGGCACTTTATAGATCATCTTAATGTCCTTTGTTGTACACTGTTAAAAGCATGTGTATATTTTTATATTTTTAAAATGCACAGCAAAACCCATATGGGATGATATTTCCGATACCAACACGACCTCGGCTTTGATATGCAGAGATCATTGATGTGAAAGGACAACTTGCAAACTTTTTAATAAAAGCTTTCTGCACAGAATGGGGAAGATCTTTACACTTTCGTCCCCAAAAGGTTTGCTATCCATATGTTCCAACTTGAAAATGACATAATGTTTTGCAGACTTAATATATGCCAACCAAACTATTGTAAAAATGGGTTTGATGCTTCAGTGTTCCAACTCAGCAGCTTTTTGTCTATTCAAAAAGATTGTTACTGTGTAATTGAAACATTTTTTTTTTCTGTCTTAAATAGTGATGCACTGGTGCATTTCATACACTTGGCTTATTCTTGAGTAATAAGATTGAAATAAATATTAGAAGAAATTTTTTTAAGTACTTAGCTTTTCACTTTTTGTTTCACTGAAGCACTTCTAGGACAGTGTCTGTGCACCCAAGAACCAAACTTACCTTTTGTATCAAGAATTGATGGCAGCTGTCATCTTTTGTAATTGGAGATAATAACTGTGGGCATTGTGTTCTGGAGTGTAGAGCTCTGTCTGGCTTTGTAAAGACCAGCTGGTCAGGAAAAATCTTGGCAAACTCTAACTAGTATTCTCTGCAGGTCACACCTTCGTGTCACAGGGATGTGGCAGCGAGCCATATTGTTGAACCCATTTGGCTGTACTGAGCTGCTATGGTAGTCTAAGTTGTGCTCAGAAATTTTCTTTGAATGAGCCAGTCTGTTAAAGACTTTAGAACTATCTCGTGGGTTGTAATAAAAATGTTTCTGTCTTGTGTGCTTAGCACTATGATAGATGGATATCAGATGAAGATTTTTGCCAAAAGTTTGCTATTGTGTAGCCTGGTGTGTAAGTGACTTCATCAAATTCAAAGAATCCTTGGTAGACTTGTCTGAATTTGTTCACATTTGAGTTCTACAATAAGACATCTGTGAATTTGGCAAGAATAAGTCAATAGTTTCATATAACTAGTAGTCTGCGTAACTGAAACGCTCACTTTAAGGTAGCTTGTGCCTGGTGTGATGTATTTGATCTGCTGAGATAAGATACATATTTCAAACCACAATGCCTCTTGGATTTGTGGAATACAGCTATTTATGTGTTGAGGAATAGTGTGGGATTTTCCATCTGGGAGGAAAAATCAGGCTAATGCTCTGTGTTCTGCGCAGAGCTCTCAAATTAGGTAACTTGATAACTAAAATCTGTTCTGGTTTAGCTGTAGTGTTATGGAAATTGGAGACCAAATTAGTAGAAGTAACTGTAGGCATGTTTCTGTGCTTACAGTCGCTAGTGATTGCGCTTACAGTTGCACTTGTTTTAGAGGAGCTGCTAGTTAACAAAGAGCAGAACTTTGGTTAGGAAAGTGTTGGAAATTAAGAGCTGCAACAGAAACAAACTGTTAGGCCATTCATGCCAGTTGTATAGTTTATCAGATAAAAATGCATGCAAGTTTATATTGTATTAACTTCTTATTCTTGAACTGCTTATGATCCTTTAGGTTCTTGAGGAATGAAGAACAGCTGCTTTACTGTAAAGCTTTTTATTTTTTTACTGCTTTACTGTTTTCCGAAGCTAGTCGTTGTATACACCCATAGCTGAACTAGGATGTGAAGCTGGGAGGAAAGTTCAGGCTCCACCGAGCCTCAGCTGAACATTGTTTGTCTGTAACCCTCCCCTAATATAAATATTCACTGTTACTTAGTAGAGTGACAATGGTTCATGCTGAGATACTCAAAGAACTGAAGAATTTTTCTTCAAGGATTGCAGAGTTGCTTTGCCTTATACAGAAATTTTAAATGGCCTCTTAGGTGCTGGCTCCTTTGACTTTTAACACTAGTGAAAACCAGTGGTCTTGATTGTACAGAATAAGAATATAATATTGACAGGATGTTGGGGAGGGGCTTTTGCATGCTTCTGTCTGTGAATGGGTAATACTTAAAGGAAATGGAAAAATTTGTTACTTTGTTACTTGTCTTGTAGGACTAGCAAGGGAAGGCCTGACCCGAAATGTTAAGGTCAGGGAATGTAGAGAAAAACAAATGCTTACATCAAAATGACTTAAGGAACTCAATTTCTTTAGCATGCACCTGAATGCTCTCTGTAAATGAGAGGGCTATACAAAGTGGCAGTCTTGCAAGGTACTTTCCACCCTGGCTCTGGGTGCTTCAGTTCAGCCAATCCACATGCTTTTGAGTAAACTGAAAAAATGTTTTATCACTTAGAAATGCTGCAGTCATACTTGTAGTTGTGTGTTTGAAAGATTACTGTATATAATATAGCCAGCCATTCCCAAAGGGGAAAGAATAGAAGGAACAGCCAGCTACGCAGAGAAGTGTTGTGTTCTTTCACATTTTGCCTTCAGAGCACTGTCCTGCTGAATACTTGCTCTGCTGCCACATGTGTGGTTTGCGGTCAACAGCCAACATCACATGTAGCCATGTGTAGTCACACCGTTGATTTTTCCTTTGTTTTTTATTGAGACGGTCTAGCTGTGCCTTTGTGTCTATAGATAAACAATTAATCTAGGAAAAAAATGCTATAATAAGAATAGGCTGCATTTTGAAAATTTGAGGGGGGAATCAACAATACTGCGATACAGTGAGGACCGTACATCTTTTTATCTACGTTGGCAATGAGTAAGTTTAGTTAAATGATTAAAAAAACCAAACTTAGTCCACTCTATATCAGCTATGAATTTAATATAGTAACTTGATAACTTAAAAAAAAAATAATGAAACTAGTGAGCTTGGGGTAAAAATATGCATGGTAACAGAGTTTGAATAATTGTTCTTTGTGGGTTTTTTGTCTTTTTATAGGAAGTCATAGAATTAACCAAAGATCTCCTTTCAACGCAACCTTCGGAAACTCTTGCAAGTTCTGACAGTTCTGCTTCTGCTCTGCCCAGTCACTCCTGGAAGGTTGGGGATAGGTGTATGGCAATATGGAGTGAGGATGGACAGTAAGTGTAGAAAACTTCTCTAACAGTTACATGAAATAGTTCAATGGTAAGAGACTTTCATTCAGTTTGAACTGCCACTAGGGTGTCTAAAACAAAAAATAAATTAGGAAATAAATCTGATATTAGGTATTCTTGTACTGTCTGTATTAAAGATCAGTATTTTAGATAAAAAGAAAAAAGATGTGGAGTCATTTTTTAGAAATGCCTTATTTGTCACTAACTTTATAAAAGTAGGGTAGCTTTGGTAAATTACTATTTGTTAATGTAAAAAATGGCAGACTTTCATGAACTGATCTGTCAGGGCGGTCTTTTTGTAAAGGTTTCAGGATGTGTAATTCATAATTTGTCATTGCATTCATGCATATGTAATTGATTACTATTAAGAAGAATCCTTGCTGTATCTCCATTTGTGCCTCTAACCGGAAATCAGTTTTAACTGGAAATGCTGGGTTTGGCTATGAAATAACTAGCCATGTAATGTAATGATAGAACAAATCAACCTTTTGGATTGGACCCTGTTACATTAGCCTGGGAAGCTCTGGGAACCCAAGCAGTTCATTCTGATTTCATAATACTTGAAATAAACATTCTAAAATTCCTTTCCATACTGCAAAACATATAACTGTTGCAGCTTTTTAAAAATTACTATTTACGCAGGACTAATATGCCAATCATTGCCACTTTGAGACGAGCTCTGTTGTTCAGCAAATGTGGTTCTATTAACAATATAGTAACCACATAGAGAGATACTGGTATAGCTGTTGATGTCTTGGGTAGAAAACAAACCTAAAAGTGAGCAGTTTCTCTGTCACAGATTATTAATGACTAAAATGCTTTTGTGTAAGAAAAATTGAATCTTACCGTCTTAGGTCACCGCTGGGTCCTTCTTGCTCTGATCACTGGGTTAGAGGATCAGGGCTTGGGGAAGAATGTCCACTGAAGTGGATCTTATTGGACTTAATTGTATTGTGCTTTTTTTTTTTTTTTTTTACGCCCCTGCTTCTTTTGCAACATTCCTTAACTGCCCAGTGTCACATGAAGAGCTAGCCAGAGATTAATACTTTTTACCTCATGCAGTTTGGGTTTCCACGTATTTTCATCTAGCTCAACTCAAGATGGTGTTAGCCCACTGAAATTGCACAAGAAATTGATTTAGTGTTAACTGAAGCATTGTCTATGAAACATCTCATCTTATTCCTCTGTTTGCTTTAGATGTATCCTTTTGCTCCAAATTTAGACTCTTGTCTCTTACTCTTTCCCATTACGAGGTCAGTTTGACCAAAATTTCTGCTAAAATTCCAGAACTGTTATTTTAAATTACTAAGAAAGCTTTTAATTTTGCAAGTGTTGAAGAGAGAATACTTTGAAAGCTTTGGGTTTTCTTAATTCTTTTTCATATGGAGAAAAATGGAACTAAAGCTTTGCTCTTGTGAGGTGACATTTTCTGAAACTCCTCAGTGAATACAGTATTTTGTTGGTGTGAGTGGTTTTTTTTTCAGTCTCATGACCTGACAGAACTAGAACCAAATGAGGATAGCTGATTAGATTTGCCCCAGCGTTAATCATTAGTCTTGGTAATTGTGACGCTATTGCTTCTTGATGCTAGAGGTCAAATACAGCAGATTCCAGACTTTGTACAGGTGTCCCTTTTGACCTTAAGAAAATGATCTTTTGGTTTGATTTGTGTATCGTCCCTGAAGGCCGGTATTTGAAAATATTTTACTTAATGCCATTAGCTGGCTGACAGTTTAGGTGTTGAAGGGCTGAGTATTAAAGCTTTACTCACATGCTTACAGCCATGATATCTTTACAGGTGTTATGAAGCTGAGATTGAAGAAATAGATGAGGAGAATGGAACAGCTGCGGTCACATTTGCTGGATATGGCAATGCTGAAGTTACGCCTCTGTTCAACCTCAAGCCTGTGGAAGAGGGAAGAAAAGCAAAAGAGGACAGTGGCAACAAACCCATGTCCAAGTAAGTAATACACAGGCAGAAGTCTGAACGCTTTGGGGGGTGTTTTTTTCCTCTCCCAGGTATAAAAATAGGTTAATGAAATAGAACATCTTTTTTTGAGATTTTACATCTCTTTAACACGTTCAAATATTTGCTTGAAAAAGGATCTTAAATCAATCTAGCATGTAATTTTTGGTAGATCATTGTGGCTGGTATCATGTGTGTTATGTATCCTGGCAAGATAACATCATAGGCTTTGGGTTTACTCAGGTGATGCCATTTCAAGATATCAAGTATGTAAGAGGTAGATTAAAAAAAGTTAGTACTTTTTCGTTGACAGCAGAGAGCCTACAGGTTTCAGGACAGATCTAGTGGAGGATCTGTGATCTGGCAAACTATGATCTGGTGTAAGAAGAAAGACTTCTGCTTCTGCCCCATCCCTGTGTTAGGATAGCTGTGTTGACCCCATCGCAGGGGAGATATGCTTTACTCAATATCCTGCTGTGTCTAATACAGAAGGGTATTTTTATAGACTGAAAACATTTTAATGGGGGGTGGGGAGAAGGTGGTACAGTTTTGGAGTTTGTTGTAGGCAAGGATTCCTTCCTTAAGAGATCGTTGTGAGGGATGCAGCATTGTGGCTTGGGTCGACTGCTTGAACCTTCCTTATCTTTACCGAAGCAACTTATCTTTGTTCTTTTCCTTCCATCCCTATCCAATGCTTGGTAGCATGAGAGCCCTGCAGACCTCCAAAAAAGTTTGGGCTTTTCTCTCTAATGGGCAATTTTAAATTTTCTAAACCCTAGATGTTTCTGCAGTGTAGAAGTGCTGATAGGTACACTTTCAGTTTCAGAAGGGAATTGCATGTAGTCCCATGGGTTGTTGCATTTGGCATGGTCTTAATCGGGTAGCAGTGGTGGTTGTTCTTATGTTCAAATATATAAATAAGCAAGATAGTGCTTATGCATGGAAAGACTAGTTTGCTCTTTTTTTCTAGAAGTGGAGAATATTTACAAGCTTTGTTTTCTGTCATTTACTTTTGGAAAACTTCTGTGCATGTCTGTCTTACAGGGGATTTAGTTTCTTACAGGAAAAGGCACAAGTATAAAATGTCTCTTTTCCTTCTCTCCAGAAAAGAGATGATAGCCCAGCAACGAGAGTATAAAAAGAAGAAAGCTTTGAAAAAAGCTCAGAGAATTAAAGAACTTGAACAGGAACGAGAGGACCAGAAAGTCAAGTGGCAACAGTTTAACAACAGAGCCTATTCTAAGAACAAAAAAGGCCAGGTTGGTTTGGTTTTGTCAGTATGTGAATAACAGGGTGTAGACTTCTATGCAGTACTTCGGGAGAGAGGAGGAAGTGGTTTTTAAAGGGGGTTCATCCTTGGGCTTCTGAAGTGTGCAGTTTGGTATTCTGTAAACTTAAAAGGCCTGGTTTTGTACTGGGTGACTTTGGAGGAGTGCTCTTTTAAGAGACTGAGCTTGCACTTAGCTTGGAGAGCTGGGCTCACTGTCAGCTGCCAGGTGGTGTTTGTTGGAGCTTAGAACCTGAGGGTCTGTCTAAACCTCCAAGCCTGACTTGTGTTTGTGACCTGGCAGACAGGGTGCCAAGTAATTGTCCTGGAATAGTAAGCATAATGCAGAAGGGTAGCAAGGACATTTTAAAGCCTTATTTCATTTTTATCGTGGCTTGACAGCTGCCAGACATAGTGGTAAAACTTCAGTCTTCCTTATGAACAATTGTTAGAGATCAACTTATGAAAGAATTTTATTCATTATTGGCCTGACCCAAGGACCTGAGTACCATGATGACATGCAGTACTTAGATGCCAGGAAGTTCCCAGCTCTGTTGTCTCACTTGCTGATAACACGCCACGGATGGGCTAGCCTTTAGAAAGTGTGCCCATCTATAGAGTAAGAAGCTGAGACTACTGAAGCCCTTCAAATGATAATGATTGCTTGTTTTTTTAAGAGCCAGTTAGTAGTTACTCAGAAATGGTGTTTTCTGTTTCATTTGCAGGTAAAAAGGAGTATTTTTGCTTCCCCTGAGAGTGTAACTGGCAAGGTTGGAGTTGGAACATGCGGAATTGCAGACAAACCTATGACACAGTATCAAGATACCTCTAAATATAATGTCAGGCATTTGATGCCTCAGTAACGGGGGAAAAAGGTGGAACTTCATCTCTGCAGGGCTTTACACTTATCTTTTTATCATTATATTTTTCTAAAAGTAAATTATTTGTTGGCACATAGTGAGTAGTCCATTTTGTCACCATCACTTTGGCTTCAGCTGATACAAGCCTTAAATCTCCAGCTACTGATTTGACCCCCCCATCGTTAAACTTTTTGTAGTTGCATTAAAATACATTCTGCAGGTAAATGCTTTCATGAACTGCTGTTGCCTGTTATTCTGAAAGCAGCAGTTATCTGCAGCTTTGACCTTCCATTCATATTAGCAGTGAAGGTTTTTTTTTTTTGTTTTGTTTTTTCCTTAAGAAAAGTGGTGGTATAAAACTGGCACTGTAACAGCCTCCCTCGTTTCTGTAGTCACAGTGCTGCCTGCTGTCTTGGTGACAAGCTCAGCATTACAGAGCTGCTGCAGCTCTGGGAGAGAGAGCTAGATGCCATCGTAGCTCATATGTCACATGGAATTGCTAAGGAAGTTGCAATGACTCCCTTACAAACCCACTGAAGATAGATTTGTACAGCTGTAAATGAGAGCAGAACAGGGCCAATAGGATCTTTATTACTAATGATTCATGTGCTAGGAACAATAAATCTGACTTGAATTCCTGTCTGAATTTCCTGTGCTAGAAGTTAAGCAGAGGAGATCCTGGTTTTGGAGTTTTTGTTGTTTTTTTTAAAATAAAGTTTAAATAGGAACTTATTGAAAGGTTATTGAAATGTAACCAGTCATAGGACAAGGTATCTAGACTCCCAGTTCCAAAGTAGAGAACTGTACTTAAGAATATCCACCCCTCCCGAAGGATCAGAGAGTTGGAGAACATAAATGGTTGTGCTTTGGAAAGGAGCCATCATTTCCCCACTTGTAGATCTTGTAGGTTTGGTACGGTCACAGACCTGGAATATGCAGTAACAGCTGGTGTCTGGGCCTCTTCCATCCTGTCAAGTAGAACTGCAGCACAGCAGGTACAAATGCCTAGATCCCACTTAGTTGTGAGTGAGTAAAGGTTAGTCTGAAGTCTTTGTCCTTAAGTAATTGACTGGCTCCAGTGTTCATTGTATCTTCAGCTGTATTACAGTGCTGCTGAACCCCTTCAATTTTATTCAGGAAACCATGTGTAAAAGCTCTCGCTTTTCTTGTATTTTATGTGATTTGCTTTCCTCTGTTACTTGTCTCTCACTTACGGTAGTGGTGCCATCTCTGAACCCGTAACGTGTTTAAAAAAGTTAATGGGTAGCCCTGTATACAATGTAGATATTATTTTTGTAAAATCTAGGGCTGAGTTAATGGACAAGAGTACATCAGCTATTTCCCTCCTTAAATAATTAAAGGGTGTTTCTTGTCCATTAACCCTGACCATTATTTCCCTGTATATTATGTTAATGTAGCTCATTTTGTAATTTGTTAACTAGATCAGGTCACGTCAGCAATTGTTGATGCACTGATTGGTGGAAATGTCCATCAGTTACCTGAGTCACAACTCAAGCTAAACTCTACAACTGGTAGTTTAGAATCCATACATAGAAAAAAGTTCTCCCTATAATGGGAGAAGGTGATTTTTATGAATACAAAGTGTGTTAATTTCAGTTTTGTATGTTTAACTTTTATTAAATAAAGTGTTTAAAATCTGCTGGATATATTTGACAAAGTGTAAGTGTATGTGGTGGTGGGGGGGGAACAGCAAACGATCAGGAAAGCACTAAGTATACAATCTGCTGCACGGCAAAAGCGAATCAGGAGCACTTCACACTTCCTGCAAGATGAAGTAATGTTGCCCAATTCCTAAACTTCACTAGTAGCAGGAAAGGGGTTACATTTTCTGTAGAAAAGCTTGTAACTTAAAATAATCTGACCACTGCTTTTCAGAAAGGGTGTTTGTAGTGTGGACTGTACCCTACAGAGACACATCTCAGCCGTGATGTTAACCAGGTAGTAGTCCTGCTACGTGGACAGCTAACTCATTAAGGAAGGTCACTTCTCTTCCACTGTATCGCTGCTGTGATACAGCTGTAGTGTATCCCTTTCACTATCCAGAAAAAAGTTCAGACTTCTTGAAAACACACAGAACTGGAGTTTCCAGGAAGCCATGAGCTCTTCCTTAACAACACCTGTTCTTTTTGAAAAAACAAAAGTCTTTGGAGAAAGACAATTAATCCATACCTGATACATACTATGTGTGCTCATCTGTTTGATGGATTCCTTGTTCACTAGTCCTGAAGAGAACTTAAGGTACGGTGAGTCACCAGAATGCAACAGGTGCGGGAGCCTCCCTCATGATAATGTCCAGTCCAGCCCAAGTTAAAACTAGTTGGTCTCATGGACTTCTTTTTGCTGAGCCTTTCCAAAAAGATTTAGCAAAACCAGTATATTTCCTTTGACGAACTTACTGTTCACCTCTCTTAAAACACGGGCTGGCTAATGAATTTTGTGGTAACTCTTCCATTGGGCACTGCAAAGAAATACTGACTGTTAGTTTTTATACCCTTTGTCCTTAAATGCCTTACCTGGAATGCACAGGGACCCTGCAATACCACTGTGGCTGGGGTGGTCTGATCTATGGAAGAGACAGCATTTCAAAGACAGCTTGTATAAATAAAAAAAACCCCAACCACCAATACTTCAATCTTGGCCACACAACCATTCCTTGTGGCACTTCCTTGTGGTGGTGGTTTTTTTTTTTTTTAAATCCTGTTTCCTCATCTGCAGGATGGGGCCAGTTCATGTGCAGTCTGGCTTTGGGGCACTGCCTTCATAAAGTGTTTTGGACTTTATTCACATTGGACTTCTATTCACATGGGAAAAAATAAATCACGAGCAAAGCAATGCTGGTAATTTGCAAAACAGACAAACAAAATTTGCAAATGCTGAAGTGACCTGAAATGTGCACGGCTGTTTTGGCACTAGTTTGTTGAGGTTTTTTCATAATTTATTTTCCAGTTTTATTAGCTGATCTAAACAAGAAACCTGGTTTTTCAACACTCATGCTCTCCATTCACTTCTGGGCCTCTCAGCAGGCAGAGTAAGTACCTGCCCCAGTGCTAGCAAATCCTACTGTAAAGCAGAAATACTGAAATGACAGTTACGTGTAAAGGAGTGCAAAACTACTCAGCTAGAGCCATTGGGGAAAAGATACTTCTCAGAGAACAGTATCCTCACGATGCAAAATGACCAGCATGGGCTACATATTTCCTCTTGAAACTAAGTTACTACAGGAAATGTTTACCTAGTACAGCCTCAAACTACAAAGTGTGATCTATTGCGGAAATTAAACCAGCACAAATCTGACTCAAAAATCTGGGACCGCTTCAGTCAGTTTAAGTATTTAGAAGAGTAAGTTTTGATGGTTGCGGCAATCCATTTGTCTTTTGCTTTCCCTTATGCCAGAGTGAGAGTGGTGTGTTGCTTATTTCTGTAGGTGCTTGGTCTCAGAGGTTTGTAAGTACAAAAAAAGGACTTTAACTTAGAAGACTGCAATTCAACACAGATGTTTAGAAATCAGAAACGATAGCAAAATTCTGTACTTCCCATCGCTGTCCCACTTGCCCGAATCAGCTCTGTGGCAGCGTTTTGTGAAACAGCCACCACTTGCATGTCTTGCAACGGTTAGACTACGCGTGAAATGATGGAAAATGTTCTTGGGCCAGGCCCCAGAGAAGGATGGCTACCTTGCAGCTGGTGCTCCTCTGCTTTGCAGTTTGTCCAATCTTTGTCTATGCTGTAAAATGCTTCACTTAGATTGCAAAATAAGGAGGGTCATCAGGACTATGGTAAACATCCGTGCCACATACCCATGGCTAGCAACCTGTTAACGTACGACCTGATTAAGCAATTTCACTGACATGTCAAGACTATGGCCTTTGAGCTGAAGGCTCTGCTACACAGAAGCACATTTTTACCTTTCGTAAAGCAATGACCTTTCTGTGCTGAAGTCACCTTGCAACAATTCCTTGGTCTGTATGGATGTGCAAAGCTTTCCCATGATGGATGCTGACGGAAAATCTCTCTCACCTAGGCTGAAAGGTGGTGTTACTTCCCAAAGAGACATTCTCTGTGAGGAACACAAGCGATGCTAAGTCTAGCTTTACATTTTTAGCTGACCTGCTGAAGCTGGTATTCCTCAGGGCAACGAGTGCTATTTTGTACAGTTGTCCACCACTCCAGGAAAGTAAAAAGCTTTTGTACTTCCCCATCAAGCCTTCCAGGAGGAGATCCAAAACAATGAATTGTTTTGAGACAAGCATTTTTGAAAACTGATTAAATGGAAAGAATTTCCCAGCTTTAGCTAAACTGAGCAGTAGCTAGAGTACTGATAGCCCAAGTCAAATTATGAACTAGGGCCGTGTACATTCTCATAACGTTAAGCCCACCATAAAATGTTTTAAATTCCTTCATGTTCTATCCTGCTTTGCTGCAGTGTCCCTCAAGATGAGTATCAATCCTTGCTGAAACACAGCCCTGCTGCAACATTCATGACCTTGATGAGACCTTATGGAAGGGGTGAGTTTGGCCCAAAGCTGATTGCACATGCACAGCGTGGCTTTCTGGCTCACTAGCATTTCCTTCAGTGGAAATCACAGGGAGTGGAGGGAGGTAAGAACAGATGAACGCTAATTCTGCCGTCTCTCAAACCACCCCTGTAACTATCACATTGTGGAGGAGGCATGCTAGAGCTATTGCTTGCTGGAAGGCAACAAGAAATGCCAGTGTCCTCCAGCCCCATACAGCCATCTGTATGACTAAACATCCCAGAGGACCTTACTGCAGAAAATCCCCACCTGGGAGCATCCCCTGAGGTGAGGTTAGCATCGTTACTGGTGCTTAGAGCCACTTACTCATTATTCCTCTTTGCCCAATTTCTCTGAATCACCGCACTTCCAGTGCGTGAATGTGTTTCGCAGCCTCAAAAGCACTGGCTGGGGCCACGCTGCGCTCTCCGGGAACACACGGAAGCAGCCTGCCTTTCCTTGACTTGCTGAAGACCAACATTAGTCCTCTGCAGCACTTTGTCCCCTCTGATTAAATGCTATCTCACAATAAAACTTCAGTGCATGACTGTAGCACAGCAGACTACAAGGAAAGATGTGGAATGACTTGTTAAAGGCCAAACTAACCAGCTCACCCCACCAGCTTGCTCTGGGCCTCAGCGGGGTACTACAAACTAAAAGGCTGATTTTTTTTCCAGTGTGGTAAAAGTAAGTTAAACTATTACCCATAGCCCTTACAGCATGGTCAACATTGAAGATCTTGCCAAAAGAAAATGACATTTCACACCTTTGGCCAGTGGACATCAGGCCAGTGGCACACAGCAACTCAACTGTTCAGCTCCGTCAGCTCCGTGCAAGCGCACACCTCGTAGGATATAACTACCCTTCCCCGAGGCAGCTCAGCAATTCCTGACCCTTGACATTATAAGGGCCCTCAACACAAGCCTCCCTCCTTGTGAGACAATTCTAGTTTTAGTCAAACACAGCAACAGCCCGAACAGAAACCCTGAATACTACATATTTAGCACAACAGCCATAGCACCAATACCCAGAGACCCCTTAATTCTGCTTCTGCCTAATAATTAAAGGGATGAGTCCTCTTTTCAGGAGGAAATGAGCAGAGAAGCTGGGGTCAGTGCTGATGTATTACCCAGTTAAACAACCTGCCTTTCTGTAACAGGTCGCTCCAAAGGAAAACATTGTGTACACAGACAACCACTCTCCTCTGCTGTGTTCATCCTCCCAAACATCACTCAGATCTACTGGCCAATTTCAAGCAAATTTGACAGCACATTAGTATTTTCTAGGTATTTTGTGCAGACTGGTGAACAGAGAGGAAGAAGGACATACTCCTCTTCCCCGAGGGTCCCACAGGACAATTCAGAGACTGTATCACAGATGCAGAGGAGTTTCAGTCACCATCAGGTCACAGAATTTATCACTCACCGGAGTATCTGTCCACAGGACAAAGCTTCAGGAAAAAACATCAGACTTCACTCTGTTATTTACAGACTCCTCTTTCATTGTTATCACCTCCCTAACCTCAGAATGAAGTCCTGGTTTTTAACATTCTCTTCCAGGAAGTGACCCCAGCTTCTCTTTCCAATGACGCATGGCTTGCGCCAGAAAACGTGCAACAAGAAAAGTTTATGATCCTGGGGGAGAAACAAAACAAAACAAACAAACAAAAAAATAACAGCCATCTCCATTTAGTGCACATGACAGATCCCATTTCCACTGAAGCCAAACATTTCATCCATCTCAACAGGGCAACACAGAAACACAGACTACAAACGAAGCAGCAAGTACAAGAGAACAAAGAGCAGAAAAGCAGGAGGCTGGAGCTTACAGGCCAGAAACAGATGGTAGCAAACAAACAAAAGGAAAACACAACCACAAGACCCAGAAAATGATAGGTCTGTATAGCTAACCCCTTTTCTATTGACCTACAGACTTCTTGAGACAGACAGACTTCTTGAGACCACCTTTGTCACTGCCATGCCCCTAATGGAACAGACATTACAGTGACCTTGAAGTGACAATGCACCACAGGATAACATGACAAATGCAGCCAGATAGTCACCTCCACCTTGTCGCCAGACATGAGATGACATACTGTAATATGCTTGTGTCAAAAGAAGGAAAATGCTAGGTGTTCTTCTGAATGGGTTTGTCCATAGCAAAAGGGCCCACCAGGGACCTAAGTTACAGAGGGAGGGCTTGACAGAATGAGCTTATGAAAGAACTGTGCATGCATGTCTCTCTACTGTGTGGGCAAGATGCCTAAGGAAAGTACATCCAATTCTGTTTGTACAAGAAAAGTCACTGTATTCTTGTAAAATTAAGCAGAAAATAGATATAGGACTCGTGTTACTCTACAAACAAAAAATAAAGCAAAACCACAATGGCACCCATAAAGCAAACCATGAAAAAAACCCCTCACATAACTTTGCAACGATGAAAGGAAAACATGATTCCACGCTATTCTGTGCTCAAATTACTATGTGGCAAGAATAAGTTATCATTCTGGATGAAACTAGAGTTAATGTGATGGGCAGAACCTAGGGCCATAGAGGAGAAGACTGGGAGTTAATTTTTCACTTTACTCTCTACTTGCAGAGAAGTAAAACGAGGCCTGGGCAGCAGCACAAATCCCACACAGCTGTGCATTAAAAAACACTAGAGTTGGGAAGCCAAGCAGCAGCGTGGTTTCAGCGTCTTTATCCTTATGATGAATGAAAGTAACTTTTTTTGTAAGGGCAGTATAGACAAAACAGTCAGCTTCTGTGAGCACTTTTCTGGGGGAAAACCAGTAAATTTGACTTGCTCTATTGGATCTCTTAGAGTTCGGTAGTGTGAGAGACTATCTCAGGTTCCAAGGGTTAAGAAAGACTTGACCCTCAAGGGTTTGGAGCTGCACCTTTGGATACTCACTTTGTTTTTCAAGATTTCAGGGTGGCTAGTAGAAACTTTGATGGTACTTTGAAAAGTAACATAACCATAAAGCAGATCTGGCACACAGGACTACTAATGAGCATCTAACTGATGTCCTGCATAACCATATGAATTGGCCTGTACAAACATCCAAAAGTAATTTACAGCATCTTCTCTGAGCAAGTTAGTCACCTTGAACATTTTGATGCAACAGACCAGACCAGCCAAAGGGAGATGTGAGGAGTGTGTGACAGACTGTGCGAGGTGCAAGCACGTAGAAAAGGCCAGAGTCCACAATGCAGTAATAGAACAGTGCAGAACAACCTCAAAAAGCCAGAGAAATGTTTCTGTCATGTAAGAAACTATCCAAACTCTAGCTGAAATCTGCTAAGACCTGCCACAAAGAACACCCCAGCACCAGAACACCAACCCCATGTCTTCAGCTGTTATTATAAAGCCTCTTAATTTTGTTTCATCGCTGGTCATCTTCCTGGCTGGACCACTGCACTGAGTGGTCAGGCAAGTGGCTGCTCATCTCCTGCTTCACTTCCCACATTGTATTTGCACTTGGTATCAAGACCCCTTCAAGTCCACAATGCTAGAAAAAGGCAGGAGATACCAAACTGGCCCTGGAGTGTACAAACAAACATTTCAGACACGTTTATTCCAACCATAGACATGTCACTATTTTATACTGACTAGGAAAGCAAAGCCATCCCCCATGCCCCCCTTGAACTTCAGTATTCCTCAGCTGTGATATTTCTTTCCCAAGTGGCCATTTAAAACAAACAGGAATAGCAGGAAGGAGGAGATGCTAGGACAGTGACAGAAAAAGGGTCATAAATAAATAAACCCCACTAGTATCCCACTGCTCAGTACCAGTGCTATCTGTGGTCAACACTTTCAAGGAGAATAATAATGAATAAATAAATAAGGTCTTGCTAGATCTAAAGTTTCCCACTTTCTACCACTCAGAAGACTGTCCCAAACCTTGTGTCATCCAGAGATTACACGGACCTCACACATAAATTGAAACAGCATTTCTTCTTTGAAAACTCTTGAGTTCCATTTGTTAACCTAGAGCCCAATTCAGTCTGTGGCAGACTCCTGCTCCTGCCAGGTCATCTCCCAGAAGGAAGCAAAACAGATGTTCCGAGCCACTGGATTACATACACACAAGTGAAAACAGATTTACCAACAGCAACCTGATCCAGACTTAGTAAGCAAATTAATTTAAAAAACCCAAAACACACAGAAATTGTTCATTACAGCCACAGAAACATAATTTCTCTACTCAAGCATGTGTGTTGTGCCTCTTACAGGGGATGACACATTTTGGGGAGAGTGGGGGAAACGATATTTAAACACAGGCAACTTATTGTAACGCAAAAGTCTACAGCAGACTTGCTCGGGATCTTCTCATCACAGGATCGAAGGGCACAAGAAGAACAGTTCAGCTAAAGTGATACGAATGACCAAGATGGAAGAACACGACTCATTTCAGATACAGAAATGTTTAATGGCGTTAAAGTGCTACTTTAATGGGGACCATATGCTAACATTTAAACACAATTCCACTGCACTGCTAAATATGGTTGTCTTTATTTTTTTTATTTTACCTCTTTTTGCCCAACCTTACCTAAAACAATAAAATAAAATCTAAAGGACTGAAATTAACAACCCATTCAAATCAGCAATAAGTTATGAATTTTATAAAGCATTTTTTCCTTTTTTTTTTCTTAGTAATGAGGGGTAGTTAAATTACTTAAGGATATACAAAGTTTCAAACAATGCCATAGGTGAGGACTCTATTAAGGTTTTTAAAACTTGGAAAACAAAATAATCCTGGCCATTAAAAAGACAAAAATAAAAAAAGCAAAGCCCTCAAAGTGCAGGTTAGAATGCTCATCTCTTGAGAAAATTAGAAAACATTTGCTATAATAGCTCTTAACAGCACCTGCAAAGATAAGGTGGCAAGGCCCTTGGGAACAGGACGTGCAGTCAAAATGTTACATTAACATGAGAGACGTGCTGAGCTTAACTAGGTTAACTACTGGACTGGAACTTCAAAAGTCAAAGGGAATGATTCTAAAAAGAAAACCGAAGAAACCCCCACCGAACCTGGCCTCTTCCAGCTAGCACAGCCTTCATCCATTGTGTGCATGGCAAAAAGCATCTTTGCATTTCATTGGGTCAAGTGCTTCATCAAAACGGAGATCCTTTCATGGCATAAATTCATATAAAAGACATCTAAGGTTTTGTATGGACAAGCTCTAAAAAGACGCATCAGACTTGGGGTGTTTTCCCTCCCAACACATTTACAAATGTTTATCAAAAAATCTCTTCAAATAAAAAGGTCATAGTGGCTCAGTATCTGGGCATGACTTTCTGGCATATCACCTCTCATATGTGCTGGTTTCTTTCTGTCCTCAGCTGGTTGTGTGTGTGCATATGAGCACGCATCTACAGGAAGATCTGCTGTCAGTGTCACCGCCCGAGGCGTGACACAGCCCATGATGTGCTGGTAGATTACAAGTGTGTACCTCTTGCTTTAGCCACGCATCAGAGGTACTTGCTTTTTAAATGATGTCCAACAGAAAGCTGAGCTGAATGGTGTTCTTCCCTGAACATCTCTCCTTTGCTGCCCCGCTCTCTCTCTCTGGGCACAGAATGAGACCTTAATCATTATCAACATCGTTATTCTTAGGCTACGTAAGCCTTCTTAGATTTCCTAGTACATTATGACAGCATTGGATTGTGATAAACTGTAGGACATGGTCCTTTTAGGACCACAGAAGCTCTTCAGAAGGGCCTAAAATAGGTTGTTCAACCTGAATGCAATATAGGAAATTCTGACATTTCTCAGATCTCATGACAGAAAGAGAGGGATGAGTTTCTAGTATCCTCTTTCAAACAAATAAATTCAAAACAAAGTGTTTCATCACTAAGGTCTAGATCCAGGTCCCACAGAAACAAATGGATTTCACTGACTTCAAAGGGACTAGTATTTGGTCTAACTTTTTGCCAGCAGGAATTGGGATTGGTAACATGACCAAATGAACACATGTGGGTTTCTGTGGAGGCTTCCTTTACCCAAAAAGCTTTATATACAGGTCTCTCCAGGACTAGCTGTCAATATATCATTTCTGAAAGAGGATACTGGCATCTAGGACCCAGTTTGATCACCCCAGTGAAATCATTCGCCCTGCACTGTTGTCTCACTTGGTTCTAGGAAGCAAACGAGAGCTTGACACTGGCGCTGGAGTAACCCTCGTCACTCCCAATACTCTGCAAGCTGCTGTGATCATCAATGTCACTGATGCTGGTTGTGCTGATATTGTCCACTTCTCCATGGGAGAACTCTGTGCTTTCAACGTCCACTTCAATCTCTTCTAAAAAGGAAAATGACAGAATTGCACACAGGTTAGCACCACAGACCCAGCTGTTCCCTTCAAGCCAGTGAGCTGCTGGGACTCCCCCAGTCACAGATGAAGCAGCAGTCTGGCAGGAAGGCTTTCAGTGTTCTCCTGGAACAGGATGGGCTACAAAGACTAGATGCCAGCTTGGAGTGTTGCTTAGGGACTTGGCAAAAGGGTCTGACTCCTCCAGCATGCAGGCCACACTAACAGCATAGGTTGGCCAGCCCACACACTGAACTTGTTCCACTGCATCCTTCTTTGGAGCTCTACTACCCCAGTTTTGAAAACAAAACCGAACAGATAAAACAGAGGGCAACAGAGAAAACTGAGCATAAGTTACCCTGAAACATGCTACTTGCTTGATATTACATTGATGAAACCGGATCACTTATATAGGTATGCATTACATATGCATTACCATGGGAATCTGGATTACTCGATTACTCTCAAAGATGCTCCGTGGACTTCCGAAGATAAATCTTATTTTTAAGAAAGACCTAGAAAGCAGAGATCTAGTTAACCAGATATCTTCGTTCCCATAGAATTTAAAAAAAAAAAAATATCCTGGAAAATTCCTAAACTACAGACACACACCCAAACTGTACAGCATTTTGGGGTCTGTCAGTAAATATCAAACCATCTACTGTGCCTAAACATCTCTCCACAGCACAGGTACTTAAAAAAAGAAAGTTATCTGAATTCAGTTAACCATTCAGATCATCTCTGTCCAGAGGAGATGAACTTTATGGAAAGATTGGAGAAAAAAAAAAAAAGGTGGGTACGCATAGAATGACTCTGGGCATTTTAAGAGGCAGTTTGCTTGGTACCTTGGTTATACTGTGGCCCAAATACAGAATCAGAAGCTGGATGCTGCTTTGCAATATCCATTCCAGTACCACTAATGTCTTCTTAGATTTTCCTCTGTGTTGCTGAGAGATTCAGTAGACCAAAGAGCACAATGGGTATCTCAACTTTACCGTCAGGTATTTAGCTATCATCTTGTCATCACATTATCTTTATTAACTAATGCTCTGGCATTTTAGAGAACTTTTCAGAGAAACAGGTCACTTTAAATGCCACAGAAATCAGCTCAAGTTGACAATAACAACACTCCTTCCAGACTTAATGAGAACTCATGCAAAATACAAAACTCTTTGTATATAAATATCTGTGTCTGTGTGCGTGCATATGCCTGTGTGTGAGCAAAAATCTGTAGCCTAAATACCAAAGGCCATAAGAAGGGGGTAACTGAGGGACAAAAAATGGATGAATAGTCCTGGGGATTCAGTGCTAGTTCAGTGACACTCACCTCGCTCCGAGTCTGAGTGATCCGAGGAAATGGTAGATCCAATGCTGTCCATTCGTATTCGCTCTATCTCCTGAGGACCCTGTAGCTGTTCCAGTCTTCTCTTTAGGAATCTTTGTTCTCGTTCCAGGTTCTCAAGCTGGTGTTGGCTTCTCCTGTCAGCCTCTTCAAGTTTCTGACATGGTCAAATATGACTCAAGAATTAGTTTCACCCTTTTCTCCTTCCGTCCCACTTCCACTGCCCATCCACCTGCTTTGTGCAGACCTTCCCAAGTCCCAGAACAATTTAAGCTGCAAAAGAGCCCTGAACCAAGCTGCCTTGCAGTCTCCAAGAACAATGTCATGTCCTCATGTCTTTTCCATCTCTAAAGTCCTGATAAATCATACACATTAGTATAAAAAGTCTCTGAGGACAGAGCATCTCCTGGGGAAATGATTTGTATTGTAGCATTTTGTGGGTCATTCCACGCGGGTTCGGCCACTTGCATTACCGAATCAGTCCACGAAGGGGCCTCAATTCCCTTAACCAAACCATTTCAGGGTTTGTTATGATCCACTGTAACATAAAAACGTGCCCTGGGAGTTCTGTGTTCCTTGCTGCATGGTTTAGTAGGATTTCTCAGAAACAGTTTTCTATTCAGCAAGCAATTTACATAACCTACTACAGATTTCTTTGATCACAGCTGGGAAATCTACCAGGGCACTGTTCTTTGTTTCCTACGACAAGCACATTGCATAAGGAGTCATTTCAGGCTAACTCTGTCCCTTTGGCAGTGCTTTTTCTCCTTCACCACCCATCCTCCCTCCCGCTATCCTGACCTGCAACAAAGTATTTCAGCCTCTTCCAGATAGGGACAATGCTGCATTTTCTTTTCATGCTTCACTTTGCCAAAAGTTAATCTAGAAGAGCGCTGGCAGGTTCATACATGAAACCCCAGCAAACAAACTCCGTCTCACACTTTTGTGGTTTGTGCTAATGCTTCAGCAGTGGAAACTAACTAGCACACCAGAAAAAAAAGCTGCATTTCCCATCAAAATGCAGTCATTCAATAGTAGGTATGTTTTTCTTTAGAGAGACGCAGCTGTCAACAAACTACCACAACAGAGAACAAGACCCCTGCTCCCTAGATCAATCATTTCCGTAGTTAACAGACTTCATTATGGACTCTTCTAACAATGTGCCTTATAGCGATGATAAATGATTAACCAAGGGGGCAAGGCTTGCTCGCCTTTTTTTTTTTTTTTTTTTTTTTAAATAAAAAAAAGGGTGTTAGTCTCCTTCAACAGAGTTACCTCTAGGCAGCAAGAGTGAGCGACCGACTTCCCAACAGCCCAGACTGAAAGCAGCAGGGAAAAGCATCTTACCTTGATATGTGCTTTGGCTTTGTTGAGCAGCCCAAGCGTTGTGTGCCTGGTGCAGTCTGGTCCTAGAGGTATCAGAACTTTTAAGCGTTCTAGACACAGGCGGAGGTGAGCTCGGCTGCAAGAGGAGAAAAGGAGGATCAGAGCTAATCTTTCAGAAAGGGAATGTCATTTCCTTCTCTACTTCCCCCCTACAAGGCAGCTTTCATGTTTCCCTCTTTCCACACATCACAAAATTCCCCACAGGTACCAGAACAGACTGGCACTAAACTATTTACATTGCAAACAGCTGCTCACCAATACTTGCATTATTGCTAACCTCTGACAGACACTGTTTATTTTCTTGCTGTCTGAACTGATAATCTGACTCATCAGGATGAACTTTGTGCAGAGGCAAGGCACACAGGCAAACGGTACAAGTATCTCGTGGGTCTCCTCTCTCTCTCAGCTATTTACTGTCGGTTTTGCTGAGTTTTGTATGACTGCTACCCCCTGCACACTTGTGTGTTGCTGGCTTGGGGACATTTGCTATGAACTGATCTAAGCACCGCCTTTTTGCACAAAATTAAGATGACCAGTGAGAAAAGCAGTCAGCCCAAAACATCCAAACAATCGCTGCTGGCAGTTAAAGGAGCTAGAGGGATGGTAGTTACCAAGCATTGCACTTTTACTCCTTCCTGGGCCCAGGTCTGAAATGCTGCTGGGGGTGCAAGGTCTGCGGGAACAAGAGAACCCAAGACCTTCCCTGGGCAGGCTTCTGACCTTGGCTCACATCTACAAAGACATGCTCAAGCACAACAGTATTGGTGATGATTATGAGCCACTTTCTGCAGAATATGGAAACACGTTCTGGGGAAAATGGTTCAGGCAGCAGCGGAAAAGCATGTCAACCTCAGGCTGCACAGGAAAACTGTTCCCACTGTCTCCTCCTCTGTATCACGTATGCAGCAATGAACAGCAGATTTATGGAAAACTATCAAGTGTGGGTTGCCTTTTCCCCTCCCTCTCTCTTTCCCAGACATTAATGATTTATGTCCAAACTTGTCATCCCAATCAATAACACAATGACATCAGCTCCACCATTCACATGCAAGAAACAGTGGTGCAAAAGAGTCCTGAAAGCCTATCCCAGCCCCTGCTCACGCATAAAGAAACTGAATCTTAGCCTGATCCATCTCAATGCAGGGGAAGAGGGTGAAGAGAAAAAAAAAGAAAAAAAAAAAAAGAGCACGGACAGTTCATTTCCATTTGTTTTTCAAATTCACTATTGCACCCAGTTTGAAAGGGGTGGGGGAGAGGAGTCTGTAATCAGGCAATTATGTCAGTGACAAGCAAGGATGATTAAGGGTGGAAGGGTCAGGGGTTTTGCTGATGAACTGTCAGCACAGGGGAATGTTCACTAGCAGTGCTGTAGCTGTGAGCTCCTCACTGTTTCTATTATAAATCTCTTTATGAAGGGTCCATCATTCTGTCTCAAGAACAGCCACAGGACCACATATGACCAGCAAGGCCCTTGAAAAACACATGTTTTTCATTAAATATTAACAACTGGAGGGGTGGGGAAAGGGAAATCATAATCCAAATAATAATCACATCAATGTCGTCATTTACTTCTCAGCTTGCTCTAGGGCAAACCATGCTGCCATTAAACCCACATGGCTGACATGGGGGCTTTTTCTGCCTGGAAGCCCGTTTTCAACACAGAGATTGATCAACAGGAGTTCTGTGCACCCACTACAGGGGTTTACTCAACATCCCATGATGACCTGTAGGGCTAGCAATGAAAAAGCATCGCTGGTTCATGCTGGCACTGTAGTTCATGCCATCCCACAGCAGACTGGACACTGACTTCTTGCAGCTAGAGAAAGGAAGAGGAGGAGGAAGACCTTGTGGTTTAAGACATTCTGGGGTTTGAGCCCATTTTTGGCCATACCACACATTTCCTGAATGGCCACAGGGGCAATTCAGCAAGTCAGAGCTGTCAAGAGCACAGCCGTCATGCTGCAGCACAGAGCAGCATGTGTCTCTTTACAGCACGAGGACGAGCACCAGCCGTACGCTTCACCCACAGGATCAGTCCATGTTAAAAATGCAGCTCAAGCAGAGCTAAAGATGCATGCACAGATCAGGGGGCTGAGGAGCCTGGCCAGTTCCACCTGACAGGGGACTTGCTTCATTGCACCTGCTACAGGTAAGGACTGCAGGCTCCTCTCTGCCCTGCTGGGCAAGCACAGCTCCCAGCTCATGGTGGAAACAGAATTATTTGTGCAACAGAAAACAAAAAGTTTGGGGAATAAACATCCAATCACTGTCAAACATATCACAGGTCACTCCTGAGCGCCCAGCAAAATGCACAACACATCTACTGCCTGAGCTTTGGGCTGAGTCTTAGCACTGGAGGTTTTACCAGGAACCAGGGAAGGTGCTGCACCAGGAACTGCAATTCCTGGAACCAGCGATCAGCTTTGGGCAGCACGGAGCACTGGCTGGACTGCTGAGACAGTGGTTAAAAAAACGGCACTGATCTGCTACATCAAAAGCTAGGTTACATGCAGACTCAATGAGATCAACTGTGTTAAGCACCTGAAAGCTATACGCAAAGATCCAGCCATGTAGTAAAACTCTGGACACTGAAACACATCCTGTTGTGCCCCAGGACCACGGTGGACTGAAGAAGGTTACTGCGCTCTGCAGGCCCTGACAAGGGCAGGGAGAGGACAAAGCAGTCAGAGGGTCTGCTCTCATAAGGACACTGGAAAAGCTGGCAGTTCCAGTTTCTTAGCACATGTGGCCCCAAAGGGGACATTACCCTGTTCTGGACCCCCACATTGGCTCTCGAAGCCCAGAAGATTAGCCCAGGCTCACACAGACAGTTTTCAGAGAAGCCACTCCCAGCGGTGGCTCTGCTGGACAGTGGCCAAAGGCTGTGGCCCACAGTAGGGGTGATGGCCTCTGCCAGCACACCAGGCATCAGGAGGGGACACCTGCCTGTAACAGAGGGTGTGAGCATGAGCTGATAAGCTCACAACGGCACATAGCACAGCTCAGGCAATGAGCATGCTGCAAGGGCAGGTGGTGGTGGCTGAGCTGAGGCAGGTTTGGAAGAGGTTTGGCCAAAGCTATCACTTCCTGCTGCCGTTGGATTTTCCCCTTATTTTGCAGTCAGAGCTGAGCTACGCTGAGTTTTGACGCCACTGCAAACGTAAATGCATTTGCACCTCCAACCACAGCCTAACTGAGGGAAATGCACAGAGCTTTACTTAGCATACAGCAGCGGGCAAGCCTCGGTGTGCACGTTGGTGCAGATGGGTGACAGCCAGGCCCTTCAGCCCCAGCAGTCACCTCCTGCTGCTGGGGATGACACTGCTGGAGCCACTCGGGAGCTCCCTGGCCCAGTACAGCTGGGATAGCAAAGAGCAACCAAGGCTGCAAACTGTCCTGGCACATAAGCATGTTGCTTTTCTTCAGAGAGACAAAAACATACAGTTTCCCCAGCTCTCTCTCCCCTCTGCAGTGTTCAGTACATTGCCTCTTTATCTTCAAAATCTAACCCGGTCAGAGACCCTGACCTCTCTCAACTTCCAAGAGCCCGAGCAGACCACGCTGGGTTCTTAAACCACAGACCATGCAGGCAGGTCTGAAACCCAGCAATTAAACTCCAGAGCTCAAAAGTATCACAGCAAACTTAGCTGACAGACCATCCCAGAGAGAAAGCAATCACAGACATATTAATCTTCCTTATCAAGTCCTGGAGCTGTAATCCCACAGGTCAGGCCGTGCAACGAATGTCTTTTCCGCTTGTTTACCTGGACTCCGTTGCAATGTGGCTTCGACAATGCTGCAGGCTCTTGTATTCAACGAAAATACCAGTATTGTGCAGGCTCCAGACAGAGCCAGACGGCTTTCCATGTAAACCACTGGATTATGCCAATATTTGACGCATCTGCCAATATCTGGAAAAACAAGTCTAAATGCCCATATTGTTATATAACAGAGAAACAACTTGGGCTTGGCGCTAAGGGCTGCTGCCTCTCGCTGCCTTGATCCTGGGGAAGACAGAGGATGACAGAAGGAGAATTCCTGTTTCAGCCAAGGCCAAAGCCTTCGTACACTAGCTGCGAGGGAGACGGGAGAAGCTGGAGCCCTTTCTCCTTCCTGTGGCACCGGAAAAAATCAGGCTCTCACAGCAGCATCCTGAGCACACTGTAGGTGCTGGACGTGCTGAAGAAGGAATTCATGGAGGATTTGAAAGGAAAGGGCTCTGCTCTTCCCCAAGAGATCAGCCCGGTGCCCCATTTCTGCTCAGCCTGATGGGGGGGAAGACGACGCATGTTTGAGATCCCCATGAGGGGCATCAGGGTGGCCAGAAAAGGAGCAAAGCACCCGAGATGCACCACAAAGAGCTGAGGACAACCTTTTTATCTTGTTCCACTTGGCAATTCTGGCTAGGACAGAGCCCCTCTGCCACTTCTGCTTCCTCCCCTGTGCAGGGCCAGGAGGAGCCTAGAAAGCAAATTCCTCTGGGATGTGGGGGGCAAGCTGAGCAAGGATGCCCTCTCTACTCTGTCAGGAACTACTGTGGGAAAAGGTACATCAGATCCTACACAGATGGGCCACAGAGTGAAGCAGAAGAGGGATGAGTAAGCTCAGCAGCCCATAGCCCTCCCAGATGATCCACAACAAGCTATAGGTAGCTACATGTGGAAGAATGGGGTGCTGGCCCCTAAAATGGCAGCCCCACTGCTGCCCACCAGGCACATGCTGTTCTACCCCCTTTCCCTTTGTGCCTGTGCGAGAGCTTCTAACTGTATTTGGATTGTCTACTTTTGCCCTCCGAGCTGCCTCCTGGCCCTCTGGTCCTGAGCCTCTATCAGAGAGGAGCCTGGCCCCTGCTCTGTGCAGCCCCTCCTTGCACTTGGCTCTGCCTGGCTGCAGAGGGCTGTACTTTCACAGCCTGCTCTCCTCTCCAGCTCCCAATGACATCATCCACTCTGATTATATAAAGCATGGGGAGGAAGCCTTTATTTATGCGTGCTTTTTGCTCACAGCTTCAGCTGTCTCACTGTACAGCACGCACCGAAATCCCACTGCAGGAACTGGGCTCTGTTTTGCCTAGATCAAAACTGCAGTGCAGAAAAAGGTGTGCGTGCAAAAAAAAATTTCCCCATTTCCATCCCTCACTCCTCTGAGGACATTTTTGAGGGGTTTGGGTAGGAATCAACCTACCCCACTACTCTGCACCACAGCAAGCTGGGCACAAAGTCACCAGCCTCCTCCCTGCCTGGGAAGTCCCCAGAGAGCCGAGGGACCTGTGGTGGCAGCTCCAAGCCTTGTGTCTGCTGGTCACAAAGCAGCCAGAAACCAACCTACCTCCAGCACCTGTGGAGCCCCCTGCGAGGGCCAGCCCAGGGCTGCAAGGCCACCAGCAGTTTCCCTCCCTGGGCCCTGGTGGGTTCAGCCAAACCCGTGTGCACCTGTGCTGAGTGGGCGACTCCCCCCCCCCCCCCCCCCCCCCCCCCCCCCCCCCCCCGCTCGGGTCCATCCTCCTCTTGTGACTGCTGCAGCAATGGCTGCGGGCACAGCCCTCAAGGAGCCATCCCTGAATGTAAACATCCCTGGAGAGACTGCAGAGCTTCGTCGCTAGGACAGCCTTTGGGCTTGTGGGGTTTTTTTCCATGGGCAGAAGCAATGGAAACTGAGAAACAAACTTTGCTGAGGAGTCAGTCACACATACGTGCACGCTCAGCTCTGAAGCAGCAGGTTTAACAGATTCAGCACTACCCCCTAGTCAGACACTGCTGATCAAGGCCCAAACATCTGCAAAATACACACATGCCACAGACACACACACACTTTCTTCCCATCTTTAAAAGATCAAGCCTCCCTCCCAGCAGGAAATGACCAACTCGCCTCCAGCAGCATTTCAAAATGCCAAATTCTGATTTTTGTATGTTGAAAGCAGGGAGCATCTGAGGGAAAAGAAAAGCATTTCCTGGATATTTTTGTAGGATGCCTGCAGGTCTATAGGGCTTGAATTCAACAGTGGATTTAAGCATGTGCTCAACATTAGGAATATGCTTAAGCCCCACTGAGGCCAAATCAAACACTTCATCTCCAGAAGATGTTAAAAAACCAGAACCAAACCAAATGAAGCATCAAAAGAACCAGGAGAAGGAAGATCCTAACATGGAAAATGACATTATCATCCTTCCCCTCTGCCCTCCTCCTCTTCCCTCTACACCTTTTCAAAGTTGAATCTAATTTAACCCTGAAATCAGAAACCGCCAACTTTTGTTTGGATTTCAGAGCTAATAGATTGCTTAAAAAATTCAGGAGGGATCACTGGTTAAAGAAAGCAATTCCTGGAGAAACGCAAGTGACCCCACATCAATAATTCACTGGACGAGAATGATTCTGAGATAAAAGTAATGAGAAACACATGCAAAAGCCACAGGGCAGGGAAAATGGGGGACAACATGGTTTCCTTCTAAAAGCAATTCACAGGTCAGAGGCATGCTGATCTCTAACAGCCATTGTAAGACTTGATGTTTTTTCCTTGCTCTCATCTCTAACCCCCAGCCCAGTCCTCTCTGCAACAGTATCTGCCCCCCGCTTTGCTGAACACTCGCCTTCAGTGAAGGAAGAGGTTTTGCCAAGCACCTGGATCAGGAATGGGGAGGCAGCTGGGGACTGGGGGCCGAGCCGTGCTTTCCTTGCTGCAGAGCGTTATGCAATTGCTGCAAGCCCTCCAGCCACGCACAATAAAGTTGCGGTGGCATCTATCCAGCCTGCAATAAACACACTCACACCTGCTCACCCCAATTCCACAGGACACCAGAGATGAGACACATGTTTTAGAAGGAAATCTGGCTCAGAAATACGCAGTTAAAAGTTAATATTCTCCACCTGAGCTGTGAAATCATTCAGAACAAGCCTTGCTTTCTGATTTTAAATCAGGTCTCTTCTCACGATTATTTGTTTTCCTGCATTTGCTCCCAGTTGAAGGGGATACTTGCTCATTTGCTTCTTTGTTTCCAGTTGATTTCTACCGATGGCTCCCTGGCATGTAGCAGTATTTGTATTCCAAATGCTAATAAAACGTACCATGAAAAAGTAATTGATAAAAAGGCCTTTAGATCACATTTTTTTAAGCCTTTCTACTGTTTAAAATAAACGAACAAAAATTTAGGACAAACAAGACAAAGATGTGACAATGTATTATAAATAGGAATTTAAATGAGCAAGAGTTCTATAGGCAACATTTCCAGCCTGATCTTAACTGTATCAGATCTGTCTGTAAAAGTTAAAAATGAACATGCACCCAACTGTATTCTCAAATCATGGGCAGATGGAAAACAAACCACAAATTAAGAGACCTATGACTAAACAATAGTAAGAACAATAATAGTAACAAGAGCAAAAACCCAAGGCAATGCAGCTTTTCCAAGTCACATATCAATGCACCTGCCTGGTGACAAGCTGCGTAACAGGGAGATAACGGGTAGCACAGTGCTCAGGACAGCAGCATCCTGATTCAAGCCTATAAGCAGACAGGAAATACAAACAGCAATGTATCAATGCACTCTGCAACAGCAGCGTTTTGTCCAAAGGCCACCACAGTCACAAAACCAAGACAAGGTACACTGGGAAAGGAAGCGTCTTACCAAACAACTGAAATATGTGGGAAAACCCCTTCACAACTGCAAAAGAAGCTGCAAGTCTTAAGGTAAGCATAAAGCAAGGATTTTTAAGTTAAAATACACTGCCCGCTATCTGCATCGTAAACTTTGAAAGAGGCTGCCCTACAAACCCTGCCCTGACTGTCCCTGAGCCCTGCATGGCCTTCTACCACAGAGCTAGCACGTGGCCAAATGAACCCCTGTAGGCACACAGAAATTATTTCTACCTCCAACTCTTCTAGACAGGAAGACTTGTCACTGATTTAAACTCTGGAAGAGCTTCAGGCCCTTAGCAAACAGAGGCTGCAAGACCAACAAAGCCTGCACCAAGTGGTCTGTTGCCACCCCTGGTCCATTCCAGCATGAGTCTTTCTAGGCTACTACTGCAGTCTGGGGAGAGACATGCTCTCCCCACCTCTCTCCATGTCACACAACTGTCAAGGTC
This sequence comes from Falco biarmicus, assembly GCF_023638135.1. NCBI lineage: Eukaryota > Metazoa > Chordata > Aves > Falconiformes > Falconidae > Falco > Falco biarmicus. The sequence continues at coordinate 23,390,942 of NC_079296.1, forward strand.
TCTCCCTTTCCTGAGATCCTTCTAGGTATAAACCTGAACATTATTGAGAGGGCTCTCCCTATTTTGTTAAGATTTTGAAGGCAAATGAATTACTTCAAGGATTTCCAAAATCAAAAAAGGCTAAGAGAAGGATGGAGGGAAGGGAAATCAGGCCAGCCTCAAATCCCTTAGTGTAATATGGGGGATCTGACTGATTGGCTTTCCTGCAGCACAGGAGTCTCCTGGGCTGCAATATGGAGGGATAATAGACACTTCTAGCTGCAACTCCCAAAGGCTGATCAGTCTGTTCACACTGTGCAGACCTTCAGTGTAAACCATGTTGTTCAGAGGGTGAAGGGGTTGGCCTACAAACACCTCGAGTTATATGGACACATGAGAGAGCTTCTACTTTTAGGATTCAAGGCCACAGCACTGTAGACATGGCTATAAACAGGACACTTCTGGAACTCAGGGTCCTACTCTCATCTCAGAAGGCACTTCAGGCGAGTAGGATTGCTCTCACCTCACGCTGAGCCTCTATTAGCTTTCTTTTCACTCTGTTCTCTGACCAGCACTGCAAAGGCTGGACTGTTTGCTCAACTTTGCTATCACCAGCTGTCACCCTTCAGCCTGCCCAGGTTTTTTGTTTCTGTCCTCTTCTCTGACAGTCTACTGGATTGGAAAACTTGGAACAAGAATACAGTTGCCAAACACACGGATGTTTAAACAGAATCCCGTGTCTGCACTCAGAAATCCTAAATCAAGCAGATCCCAAACGAATAGACTACAGCAACATTATGATTCTGAAGCTGAAGTGATCTATCTGGGGCTATTTTTACTCACACAATAACTTCTGGGCCTTTGGGTCCTATTCGTTGCATATCTTGAAGTTTTTCCTCTTTGAACTAGAGGGCTAGAATACAGAAGCTTCATATAAAGGCATAAAATAATAACAATAAAAAAGAGACCATTTGTAATCCCATGACTTCCAAACCTAGGATGCTTAAAGGGATGGCAAAAAAATCTGAATACTAATGCTCATAGTAATAAAAATGATACCATTTTGGAAGGTGCCTCCTCCAGAATGAACTTGCAGCTGTTTGGTAACATCACTGCGCATCCTTTCCTAACCTCTTTGATCTTCAGAGGCACCAATGAGACAGACTACTTCAACTCAGTAGAAAAAGATCAAATATAACAGCCTGTACTTCACAATGAAAAGGTGATGAGAGCAGTATAGGTGGTCATCTGCCCAGCAGAGGAATGGAGTCAATCAATGCCTGGCATTTTCTCTCACCCCTTCATTTTCATCCAGATCTAGCACTGAGCTCTCAGTGCCCACTCATCAGTTTCTTTTCCCTTCTCCCAGCCCCTCTATGCCTTTCTTTGAAAGCAATTTGGACAGTTGTTAAGAGATGTCAAATAGCAACAGATGCTCTGGAGCAGAGTCTAATATTATTTATCAAAGTTAATCCTCCCTAAAATTATATATTGAGGATCTACTGTTATTGATCTTGGCCATTAGTCATGAAGCATTTTAATCCCTGGTGAATGTAATTAACTGAACTTTACTGCAGCACAGTACACGATATTACCAGCTAAACTCCTTTTAGGCTGAGCTGTGCTTACAACAGCATGCTAAACCCTATAGCCATCACAGGCCATAAATGCTGTACGTCACATTCTCCTTCTGACTTTAAAACACAGCCTAGTTGCCACCAATATGGTCACATCCAGGTGCCTCTTGCTCAAGATCATGTGGCACCAACTTCTCAATCATGCTCACTGTTGACCATTCAGGTATCACAGTTTTGCTACCCTGGCAGTAAGATAGGGTTACAATCCTGCATTTGACTATCAGGAAGCATGTAAAGCAAGTTGTAAACATCAACGTGCAACCCAGGCCAGTTAATTATAAAGTCCCGACTAGCCTAGTCTAATAAAAACTCCATCTTTGTTAAAAGGTGGTTAAAAATAGACCTGCTCTTTAAATAGCCAATGGTGTCCTGTGCCCTCATTCTCACTAATACCATTATAATTATCCTTCTAGGGATGTGCAGTGTGCTCACAGCCGCAAAGTCTGGTGACGCTGCTCCAACCAGCGCAGCATCCTCCTCCACACCACCAACATACCAGCAAAGCAGCTGTGCCATTCATCAGAAACCTGCCTCACTGAAAAGGCAGTAACCTGCTTTGCTGTGACCTATGGATTTTCAGCTTTACTGTTAGAATTAGGTCACTGGCAAAGATAGCCAAGATTTTCCAAACTCGCCAGCTATTCTTGATTATTCTGTTCAGAGGTTTCCTGGCTAAGCACCATGCCTTTGAAAAGAAATGAGGAGCTATTTCAGGCTCCTGCAAGGCTTCTGCAGTCACACACTGAGAAGCAGGGATGCTCTCACCCCATGACCCTTAACTGCCTCTAAACTGCCAGGCAATGAGAAGAACTCTCCAGTTCAGATCTACTACCACCGAGTCCTTGCAGTCTCTCCAGGAGAAATCAAAGGTGGTGCGCACCAGGAAACAGATGAATTAGCACGGATCTGCAGAGGCCCTGGAAGGCCACCTGTCTGCACTGAGACTGGAAGAACCCAAGGTATCAGGCAACTTCCCACCAGGCATCTGGAGAGTGCCCCTGGACTGGTCTCCTGGCTACAGCAGAAAAGCTACCCATGGTCCACAGCGTGTCATAGCAGTGAAGGCACAGGCAGTACCTCAAATCAGAGCCTCTCTTTCTTCATAATACTACTGAAAGAGACCCTGGACTTTCGTGCCTACTAAATACAGTCATGTTTTAAACTAGTCATGTCACTTAACCAGTGAAAAGAAGCAAGCACATGCTTCGTTAAACATTCGTCCATCAGCAAAAGAGTAAAGGACGCTACCAACTTGTTATTTGGGAAAACTTATTTCCTGTTTTCAAAATAATGAGCAGGGAATATGCCGATACCAAGAATACATTCTGATTTGGCACCATGTTACTTTTGCCATTAACATGATTTTTTAAATTATACAGATAAGCTATAGCTACTAAAACATATTTTTACTGTTCACTAAGTTAGGACAGAGTTTTCCACCCCATATATTTCTTTTCCAAAGCTATATTCCAGTTTCCTCACCTCATGGAAGAGAATCATAATTTCTAATGAAAAAATATTCTAAGTATGTGACCATCTGGAATACTTGTTTACACAAAATCTTTTATGCCAGAAGGAAAGCACGTGCTCTTCATCTAATACCTCTTCATACTGTCAGAAATATTTAAGGAGTCATCAAATATCTACTGTACCTTTCAGGTATAGAGGGCATGCATCTGGAACAGAGGAAGCAGTGCATGTAATTTCACCTTGTAAAATTATTTTAAATTTAACCTCAAACTTCCCAGGAAAAAGGACTTGTCAGCCAAGGTCGCTATCAGATGTAATTTTGGATAAAAGCACTAGGAAGGAGAACTTAAGAGATCCTAGCACTATTTTTCCTATGGGATACGGATTTTTGCACACAAAGAACAGTAATACTGTATTTCAAAGTCTAGGTGTTAGCTAACTTTAAGTGACAAACAGTTTTAACTCAAGTTAACTATACATGTTACTCAGCAGGGGAACCTGAACAGAGAAGCGTACCTCCCAGCACTGACAGCAGATGAGTCACCTGTTTTCATACATAGGGAGGTACCAGGAAAGAAACGATTTTTTGAAAGGAAGTACCACAGAATGTGAAAACACACCTTGCGTCTGCTTAACTGGTGTGATGTGCTAATACAAACTCATTGTCAATACAGTTCTCCCAAGAAGGAGCAGGGTTTATCACCTAGAAAATTAAAACAATGTAAACTTCAGCAGAAAAAAACCACCACCACCAAAACAAATTCCCTGTCTTGCCCTCCTTTATCTACCCTTGACACCTTCCTTGCATTTTCTTTCTCTTCTCCAGGCACGTGTGAAGGCCAAGAGATGTAAGACAGCTCAAACCTCAAACAAGGAAAAAGCTTGGAAACCATTTCCTTGGGCAGGAAGCAAGACAAAATGTATCCATAAGATATGAAAATTGCTGGACTTTTCTAGGCTCAACTACAAAACTCCTAGTGCTTCCAACAGGGCTCAAAAAGCCATTCTATTAAGCACAGGACATTCTACCTAGTCAACTTGTGATCAGCTGGAGATGATCATTATAACCCCTGCCTGGGTCAGCAATGCCAGGAACGGATATGACTTTAATTTCCCCAAATCAAGAACAGCTGTAGTTGAGTAAACTAGCATTTGTGGAAGGATTAGCTGCCTTACGCTAGCTCCGTATTCTCCCAGCAGGAAAAGGGTTAGGATCCCACCGGGAACAAACCAGACACTGAAAGGTTCATGGTTTGTTTTGGAAAGAAAAATAATATTTAAAAAAAAAAAAAAGTGAGAGGAGCTGGAACACCTAGTCCTCTGGTTTGGTGTTTCCATTTTTTTGGTTTCTATTGGCTGAACTATCAGGACAATATTAAGAAAATAATCACACAAGCTTACAGAAGTACCTACAGTGGCACTGCATTATAAACACAATCACACCCATCCTTCCCTGTTATTTTGTGGTGCTCATGTCACTCACAGGGCCTCACTAATTTAGGCAAGATAAATTACTGCTTCATTACCAGGCATTTTCTATACAGCATCCCATCGCAGGATCACTCCTGGTCGGTTTCAAAAGTCACTGATGTTAAAAAGAACAATAAATAAACCCCAAGAAAAACAACAACAAAAAGGATAGCTTTCACTGCAAACCATTCACCTGGGGAGAGGCTGCAGTGGGTTTGCTCATCATGAGAGACAAATGGCAAACCAGAAGCACAGTTCTCTTGACTTTCCTAGTGTTGTGCTAGCCAAGAGCTCGCAGAGTTTGCATGTGCTTTCAGGAAGGACGAAGCAGCAACCAAATGGAGCTGACATTTCAACTCACGCCACAAGCAAGAAAGGGTTATGCAGCAGGCAAGACCTTTAAGTGAGAGTCAGGAGACCTGTCTGCAGACAGCTTGCATGACCTCAGGTAAATCCCTTGAGGAACTGAAGCATGCACCGCTTATCCACAAAATGGAGCTAATCCTAATTCCTTCACAGAGTACTGCACAGCTAAATCCACTCTTGGTTTTCAGGTGCTCATGTAGCTCAGCAATGACACTGGTATGTTAAGTGCCTAAAGAGCAGGACACTTTGGGAAGCTAATTCATTCAGCTTTCTCTGCTAGTTAACAATGCCCAGAGTACAAGATGACCATATTTCTCAAAATGGATCAATAACCCCTCACTGCTCCCCCATATATGCAGCAAAACCTACCTGAGGTCTCCTTTTACCTCTGTCCCAAGAAATTCCCAAGATGGAATCTCAGCAAAGTTCAAAGGAGTTTAGTCAGAACCAAGATGAAGGCTGTATTGTTGACTTTGCAACCAGGCAGTCATAAAGCTTTTTATTTCTTTAAAACCTTCAGTTTCTGATGTCCTACTCTTAATCCCATGCATCCAAAAGATGGTGATTTTGGTGCCATTAAAAAAAAAATACACATAGTCGCTCAGACATCACATGATTTTAAAAAGCAAACATAAACACCTATATAGGATTCTTCCCCTTCTTTCTGTTTTTTAAATACATACGTTACACTGGCTCATACACTGGTTTTACAGGGGGGATAGAAAATGCTTAACTCCAGGTGCTGGGATTTGAGAATCACAGAAAATCACAAGAATTGCAGTGGAGATTACAAAAGCTGGCAAGATTAATAATATTTTTCACTTTAAATATCAAATTTATTTAACAAATGCTCCTTAAAAAAAAAAAAAAGCCTTTAAGAAACTAACGCAATTTGCTTTCCCTGGATGGCTGAGGGGAAGTACAAGGCAGCATTGTCTGCACAGACCTGAGAGCCAGCTTGGAGGGCTTATGGGAGTCCCCTACTTCTGTATAACAGCCTTCCACTCTGACTACTGCTACCCATTTACAATGTGCCCAACCCACACTATAACCCCCTTCCCACTCTGCTCTTTCCCCATCAAGTGTATTTTTCTCAGAGATCACTAAAAAAAAACCCTAAACCACAATGCAAAGAAACTCAAGAGACACTCATGACTCCAGGGGGCCTTTGCATGTTTTCCTAAAGTATACGACACCAGATGTAAGATTCCTCTTCTTCTCCCCCTTTGCAATCCCTTCACTGAAACACATCCCCATATGTGCTTTTTCCAGTGAACACCAAGCCTGTAAGCTGCTTTTCCAAGCCAAGAAATGTTTAAAAGAGGTCAGGCCACAGAGAACAGGCTCTGCGCATTTCCTAAGAGGGTCATATTACGTAGAATATCCACTGGAGATGAAGTGTTCCCATCCGGTTTCCCACTTCTTTTGGCATCAAAGTTGCTTTGGTGGGTAGGTGAAGTGGCAAACACATGCATTGGGAAAAAGAAAGATGAATTTATTTTTTTTCCCCTTATTTGCTTATCTCAGCCAGAATTTCTCAGCATACTTCTAGGGTCTAACAGACTGATTCTTGCTATGAAAGCCAATTACTATATTCAGCATTTGGGACTCTCCCCTTCACAAACACAGAGGCACTCGACTTTGGACAGCTTTTTTTTCCCTCCCCTAGAACAATGCTGACATAATTTTCTTCTTAGTTAGACATTAGGAAAAACTTCCTAGTGTTAACAACAATTAATCAGGGCAATAGGTTGCACTGCTTATCCTGCCTTGGGGCGAGGGGACAGACCAAACGAGTGCTGCAGGCCCCTCTCAGCCCCATCTTCAGCAGCTTCACAGAACTCCACATCAGTCTGGAGAGTGCAGTTTCTTGCCCACCTTTAGGGCACAGGGCCCGAGCCAGCTGCAGGGATAGAGTGCCAAGCCTCTGGAAAGCAAGGGGGAATTTTGCCCCTCTGAGCTTCAGCCTTGGTGACAGAACAAAAGATCTGTTCCAGAGTGGCAGCTGTAGCTGCTGCATGCAGTGGAAAGGGGAATTAATGACACACATGTGGGAGCAGGTAGGCAAGGTAAAAGGGAGGATCCTAAGGCATCTGCAAGACAGTTTCCACTTGCAGAATGAGACAATCCCCTGCTGTGCGGGTTGGCAAGAAAAGGACAGGAGCAAAGCAAACAACAGGAGGGGTTTGCAGGGAAGAGTAACTGCCACCCCAAGCTGCTGAAACCAGTTACAACCCAATCACCCCAGCAAGCTTCTCTGTATGCAGTTATGCAGCTGCAAACATGGAAAAGAGCAGCCAGCTCTGAGAAGCACCAGGATCCAGTCTATGAGAAACACTGGAAACAAACACAGATCAAAGGGAAGCACCAAACTGTATACACAGCTGGGACTGTCTTCCCGTGTTAAAAAAGAGAGGGGCATGTCGATTTTAACTGCAAGCTCTTTGTGTGTGCTTGCATATAACTCTGTGCATCTGAGCAAACGTGAGCACTCACCTCACTTTGGCCCCTTGATGTTACCAAAGTGTAGCTAATGACTGGTATTTTCCAAGCTGTGTGGAAGATTCCCATACAGCTGGGCAAATTCTGACTGAGCAACCCACAACTCAATCCAGCCCAGGGAACAAGGCCAAATAGGTGGGAATGAAAGACATGAGAGATCCAAAGCAACCTCTTTTCAGCCTCTGATTTCTACAATAAACTTGCTACAACAACTCCCCTTTCAGAATAACTCATTTGAAGAATTTCACTGAGTTTCCAGAAGGAGCAGAACACTTCCCATCTAAGGACTGGACTTTGCCCATGTGGAATTACAGTGAATTACCCCAAGTGTTCAACAGGTTGTGCCTTTAAGCAGCATTGGAAACTCCCTCCTGAGAGGACAACTGGAGGACACATCACTCAGCACTTTCAGGGAGAGCCAGAGCGATCCCTCCTGCACAATCCAGCTCTGAGTGGAAAGAGAAGAGGAACACACTGCAGTAGCAGACGGAAATGCTGGTTGTGGCCTGTTCTCGGGTCCTGAGACACTCTCGGCTGACCAGGCTCTTCTTCAAGGCTAGGGACAGCAGCAGTGAGCTCCTCAGGACTGATCTCACCTCTGAACCCTCCTCTTCTGTTCCTTTTCTCTCTTGGGCTGCTCACAGGGAGATCTACTCATACACAAATAAGCAGCAAAATTGAGTCTGGCATCAACTTTCCTTTTCCTTTCCACATATGCCCTCTGATGGGTGTGTGGCTTTGCCAGCCTTTGCCCTTTCTCTACAAACAAATACACTCACTTGCATGAAGAGCGGTGTCTATCAAATGTCCTCCTTTTGTTGTTCACTGTCCTGGACAGTAAGTCGTCTGGTACAGGAACCCTTGGCACCGCTCTCCAAATGCCTAGGCATAACTACAGCACAGGGAGGAGCAACAACGGCCCAAGTGAAGGAGCAAGTAGCAAGTATTCATCTGAGAGTTACTAGGAGCTGTGCTTCTAAATCATTCAAATGCTTTTGGATATTCCACTCTAGCTCAGCAACCAGTCAACTTGAGACAGCAGCCTGCATTTGACTTTATAAGCATGACTAAGTTTTGTGCAGCTGTTTACTACCTACCACGATAAAGACCACACCCTTATCATACAAACTGTTATCAGCCTGGACCATGCGTGAATCCACTGATGCCATTAAAAGTCTATTTCTATGAAAGTAACGCAGCATTTCAAACTCATGTCCTGTTTTCACTGGAGGTTTCAAGTGCGTAAGCATTTTTGCATTAGTTTGTTATGCCTTCTTTTTTCCGTCAGCCCTTTCTGGGCAGAAACCCTTGCACAGGCGGTTACAAGATCACTGCGTAACTGCTACATCCCCTTGCCTGCCCCACCTTCTGTGGGCTGAACATGCTCATTTGCCATGCATGGCAATCCCTTCTTCATCGTGAGCCTTAAGGTACTCTACTTAGTAAACTCCTGGGCAAAAATTCAGAGCAAAAAGCATCCATCCTTTGCAAAAGCTTTTCATTTTTCCCCTAAATAAGTCATGTTTCTTTATGAATGCACTCTCAAAGATAAATAATTAACAGGCAAGAGGGACAGAAAATCTTATTACAGAGCTAATGGAAAGTGATGCTCAGGCAGCAGTGTACACATACCTTCAAAAGACAGCCCTTATTTTTTTTTAATGGAACATCGGGCAGAAGACCTGACTCATCCCATTGCTCTGGGATCCAGGGATTCATCTGCATTCCTCCAGACTTGAACAAATTCAAAACCTTTATAGGAGATTCAACCTGCCTCTGATAGACACAAGTGCCACTTCTGAAAAAAGGGGATACTCCAGTTTTGCAGAGGCACTGTAAGGATTAACCAAAGAGCAAACACCAAGAGTGCTAGGTAGAAATTATCTGTATTTCTACACAAATTCAAACTCCTAAGGCACACAGAAAGGGAAGCAGGTATATGATACCATCTACTGCTATGTTCTGCCATGGCCCTGACTTAGCCCTGTCCACGTTACCCGATGGTTTCACGGGTGGAGAATTCCTGCCCCTTGGTTGCACATTGCCCATTTAATTGTTTTATGGTTATCACATGCACTGCTTGGGAGGAAGCCTGCCTGGTCTGTTTGCCCACAGCTTTGCAAACTGCTTGGGGTGATCAGCACCATTTGCAGTCAGGGAACAACCACAGCAACTGTGAGATGAAGCCCTTTGCTTTCATTTTCCAGACAAGGCTATGAATGCCTGCATTACCCACCACAGCACCCAAAACAAGGGGCTAGGCCACACTGCCTAGCCCCACCAGCCACCCACAGCAGCAAAGGTACCTTCACTTTGTGCCCTTTTTCTCTTCTCCAATGGGAAAAGGTACAACAGTGCCAAGACAGTGTCATGCAGCACAGCCTGGCCCTGGGCAACACTGACAGGGAGGATGTCAAAGGGGACACAAGGAGTAAGCATCAAGTTCTAAAGGAATCCCAGGTGGGACAGGGAAAAACTTTTGTGATGGAGAGAAAAAGCAAGCAACTGGCTGGAGATGTGGATCAATGAAGCGAAGGAGTGGGTCAACGCAAACTTGTTTCCGCATGCCTATTAGTCCAGGCACTGGATCCATGTATGTTTCTGCTCCACAGCTGTTAAATAGGGGTGTTTCACTCTTCCCATTCTCCCTCCTTGGCATATCATAAGGTTCCAGGTTCTCAAAGTTGTGATACTCTAGTAAAAATGGGCCACATACAGAAAGGAGAAGGAGGAAGTTTCTTGCCTGTATTTCCTATCCTACGCTGTATTTCCTCTGGTTATCACAGGTCTGCATGGGCTATGTTGCTATAGCACCCCCAATGCATGTGCCAGATCTAGATCAGCACATATAACTCCAGCTTCTGCCCCAAGAGTAAAAAGTCTTGAAACTTGTAGTTAACAGGTAATCTGTCTCAAAAATTATATTCCTATTACCTCATCTTCTCTAAGGCAGAAACTCCCCAAGTGGCTTTCAGCTAGTAATGCTTTCAGGCCCATGAGCAACGTTAAATCACTTGATCAAGAAAAGTTATTGCATTAGAATTTCTGGCTCTCGGCACTTCAAACAGCACCCCAGGAAAGGGGGGGGGGGGGGGGGGGGGGGGAAGGGCCAAACCCCCCACCCCCCGCAAAGTCTCCAGAAATGAATTTGGGAGAGATATGACAAGGGCAGAGCCCTGACATGACTGAAAACTGAGCCAGGAATGCTGAATGCTTGACTTCCTACTTGGGGCCAGATTCTTCCCTCGTCCAAGCTCACTGATTACAGAGGGAATTTATCCATTCTTTTATTTTTTTTCAGGACAGCCATAAATATACAGAACCTGAGAGGGTTGAGCCTCAAAGTAAACTGCAGTAACACACCTAAGTAGAAATCTGAGGATGCAAGGAAGAGATTCAAGAACCAAAGCTGGCAACTGATGCACTCCAAATCAGATACCATCTAAGTACATAGGACTGCTTTCATTACACATCCACAGCAGCTACCAGACCCCCTCCTGGCTCCCTGAAAGCAGTAAATAACCAGTAACACACCATTTGATACCTCTTCTATTCATAGCTCTGGAAATCTTAAGTACAGGATGCTGAATAAAGGAACTCAGCCAGTAAGTGGGGAGGCCTGACTGCAGAGTGTTTCTTTCCAAGATGGGGGTTTCCTCTAAAGTTTTCCTTCTGGGAGGCAAGACGATGAAAGGATTCTTAGCATCAGATCATTATGTCAGGGCCAAGCAGACTGCACTGACAGTTTTCTACACTATGGGAGAAAAACACATCAGACAGCGTCCCTAAAACACATCTTAAGTTGAGAAGGGCTTTGTGATAAGTATCTGTTTCTGAAAACTGCCTTATAACAGTGATTTTATTGTGCAACATTGTTGAGACAAAAACATTTTGCTTTGTGACAGTTTATCCAAAACAGTAGTATTGTTCTTTTTCTTCTTCTTTCTCCAACTGCTATTGGATTCATAAGGGAGGTGCAGAGATCTGGGAGCAGAAAAGAAGGCAGGCAGGCATTCATTCTTCACTGTATCAGTTTGAATAAAAAACCAACTATCATATTGAAACTATCAATTCCAATACAAGCAGTACTAAAGAACTCCCAACAAAGTGAGGATCATTTTGTTTCCTTTGAATTTTGGCATGGAGACTAACTGTCCCTTTTCAGCAGCTTTACTCAGAGTTCAAAATGTTCTGCTGCCCAGCCAACGTGAAACAAAGCCTTTGTAGACTTTCAGTTGTAAGTGAATCGAAACGCTACTTCTGCACGAGGAGGCACTTCGCATGAACAAGTGTGGTGGTGTCAGCCAGAGACCAATCCCAGTTTTATGGCATCTGACTGGCAAGTTCCCAGAGCAATGCAAAGAAATAAGTGCAATATAGCAAAAGGCAGACTTACACTAAATGACAATGACTGAGCCTGAACATATCCAGAAAGAACACCTCTCCGAGAGCTTTACTGCACAAACTACAGGCTTTACTCTCTCCACGTTAAGCAAAAACAGGCACAGCAGCATAGTAAGTTATCCAGATCTAAACCAGAGGAACATGCTTCAGCCCTGCTGAAAATCGTTAGACCCAGCAGAAAATGGAGACATCTGTCATACAAGCAACAGTTGAAGACAGCTAGCTACCTCCAGCTCTTTTTCTGTACTGGCCATGGAGACAAGGAGTGTTTAGCTACAATTCCCACAAGGAGCAAGTTGGATCAGTGCATGCTCTGACCTTTGGATGTGTCAAAGAAAGATACATGGACACTGACTGCTGCAGGGAACATCACAGGTTCCAAGTTTTATTAATGAGGAAAACAATATGTACTGTCAATGTTTGCTACATGAAGTTAACATGAAAACAAAGCCTACTCCAAAGACCAAATGAAATTTACTGGAATAGTTTCTTGTTCCAGCTCTCCTGATGAATAGCACTGAACTCAACACCACATTGATTAGTTGGTTCAAGACAAACACTGACCAGATTGCCTTGGCAAGTACACATAGCGCTACAAAAAGCACAATCATCCAGATCTATTCAGAGTAGCAAGGATTCACTACACCTTCATTTCCCTTCCCGCTACCTTTCTCAGCCTAGACAGCATGTCTGCACTATTTAAATGCCCTTTGTTAACTGCTTTCCCCTCCCTCTTCTCTTGCATTTTGCAAAAGAAAGTTCTGTTCTAAAGAAACAGAACCAAACTGTGCAATTGCTGCAGAGCCTCAAAAGGCCCCATGTTTTAGTGCAAGCTGACCCAGGTCATGGTTTTCTCCTAAATGTTCAGTAGAGTTTTTCCTTTATCTCACCTGCTACCTCAAATATGCAACCTAGCATAACAGCTCTTTGTGAGAAACTGTTTTGGAGAAACACTATTGCAATAAAGTCATGTTAAAGAGAGAATGGGTGGGGAATCACAGGAGATACGACGGGGATTCCTGGTAACAGTCAGAAAGGCTGAAAAACACAGTACTTGACCATTGCTATCTGTTCTTCATTTTGCTTCTGATCATCTCAAAAGTTATCAGAGAAAAAGGATCTTACACCACTCTGTGCTTTTACACTAAACACAACTCTTTAGCAACTTGGTTTAGAAGGAGTTTTGTATCCTTTAGATTTCGTCCATTTTCATTTCAATTTTTTTTTTTTGCAGAGCCACAAATTCTGTGAGATCTTCAGATCTTCAGAAAATTCTAATTTCAGTGATCCTCCCACGGTCTCTTTCCCTCCTTGAGTCTATCTATTCTTTGAACTAAATTATTGTTACCATAAGAAAAATCTGCCCTAATAACTCATTCTTTACGCATTTATTCAGCTTTGTCTTCCTTCTGCTGTATTACAATGCAATCATCACCAAAACCAAATGGATCAATCTAGGATATACAGAAAACCATATATTTTTTAACCTCATCAACAGCTTTACAAACATCTATCGTGTTCTATCAGGAGATACAACTTTTCTGACAGACACCACCACCATATTGGCCTAACAGAACTGCCACTTCACAGAGCAGCAGGAAAGTTATCTCAGTGCTGTGTACCTTCTCTTAATACCACACTGACGACATCCTTCCAAAACTGGTATGTGTCCAAAACGTTCACAGACAACAGTTAATTCTGATATCCGTATATCACACATCTCTTAACTTCAGCCTGAATTTTATTTATTATCCTTTTTTGAGGAAAATATTACGCTAGCAAAGTTCATCTTTCAGCCACTTTTCAGTCACTTTATCATGTTTTCTTTTAAAAAATGATGGGGTGTTGCTTAAGTTTTTTGGTAGGTGTGTTAAAAGACTAAAAAGTTCTGGTTTAGTTACACCTTGCAGCAGATGAGAAGCAGAATACTGGTTTCTTGTTTAAATGCAAGCTATGACTCATTCTGGGCAGAGATAAACTGAAACACATACCCATTAAATAAAAAACACAAACAATTTTCCAACATGAGGATTAGTGACAGATAATAACTATAAATTAACTTTAATCTTTTATAAATCAAACAAAGCCCCTTATATAAATGTCACTGCAATCTTTTCAGATTAAAAAAACCCAAACAAATCAAAGCAGAAAGTCACTTAAATATTACAGCTAATATTTGGTACCAAATCAAACTGCTCCTTAGCAGAACCACTGGAGTGTTCATGAAATATTTCAAGACTAAATAAAGGAGTGGAGCTTAAAACATTGTTTTAATTTTTTTCAGTGTATTTTTAGTTACTTTTTTACATCAAAGGGGTACAAGATTCTTAATCTTGATACTTTGAAACATCATCAGCTCCGCAATATTTAGTTCAAGTTAAATTGCATATTCAAAAAGGAGGAGAAGAACATTTTGGTTTTCTAGTATTCTCTTGCTACTGCTTGAAAGAAACTGTGTAATTGTTGAATGGGTTAAAACAAAATTTAACTGAACATAAGGCGGCTGCTGTTCACAGACGAGAACGGAAAACCCAGAGTCAGAGACCTAATAGTGGACAATTTTGAAAATTATACTGTATGTCAATAATGGAGATAACAGTGAGATTCAAAAGGAATAATCTCAAATAATAGGGAAAATGAGCACCTGCCAGCCACAAAGCTATTAGTATCACGGCTTTTATCTTTGCAACAGTTAAGTCTGGAGACACTGACAACCTTAACGACACAGCAAATAAAACATGGTGAAAATCTAACTGGGAAGCAATCCCCTTCACTCAGAAAACACTGCTGTGGAGTTTGAAAATAAATGCTTCTGGTATGAAACTCACTGTCCAAATCGTCGGTAACAAACACTGCAAACCTAGCATAGTCACTACAGGGTCTAGCTGGGTCTGCAGATGTGCATAGCTGATCAGGCCATAGTACCTGCATTAAGACACAAACAATCCCAAACCAGAAGCAGCAGGCTCCCTATCAAAGATCCCAGATAAAGCATTTTTTTCTGTACAGACCACCCAATGTCATCCAGTGTGTGCCCTTCCCAGAAGGATGAAAACCAAGGGCTTGTAAAACCATGTCTGAGACTCAGACCTGGAATACAGTGCCTCAGAATGGGAAGCCCTGGAGGAAAGACCTTGCTGAGAAGGCTGATGGTTAGGAGTCTCCAATCTGGAGCAGGTAGGGACTAGGGAGAATAAATGAGATGGAAGGAGAGGATGAGTGAGCTATCACATCAACTGGGAATGCAAAGACAAATTCTGTAGCAAGCAAACGGCTTGTCAACATTCAGAAGAAGGTGGCGTAAGGGGAAGCACAGGTAGCAATGCTCCTCTCACTAGTAATGTGTACATATCTCAAAGGGCTAGTCAATCCTCATGATATCCCCACCCAAGGTAGCATTACTGCCCTCAGTTAAAGACAGGGAATCAGGGCAGAAGCTTCCTCGACTCACACAAATAGCCAGTATCAGGCATATCCTAAACCCATCAATACTTGCCAGTCCTTAGCTGGACAATAAGTATGTAACGCTAGCTGCTGAGATCTCACCCACAGAGAGTTTGAAACTTTACTGCCTGCTCCACAAGCCTGAGGGTAGAAAAAGATGGTCACATATCCATGCAAACCTGGCCAACGTGAGAAGACCAGTTGGTACAGGGAAAGATGGAGACAGCTCTGCTTTAAGGCTGTACTGAGGGCAAGCAGTGTTTGCAGTAACAATTAGATATGCAAACAAGCACATTGAAAATTAGTGATGGTTTACTGTTGTCATGGAGAAAAAAGCACCATCCGTTCTGGATCAGTCCCAAGCACTGCATTTTCTTTCCCTCATTAGTAAATAAAACTGTAGAGCGCACTGGAAAACCCAGGAGCCAAAACTTTTCAACACAGCTCAACCTGGGACTGGAAAGGTTGAGACTCAGGGAGCAACATAACCCAAATAAAAAAAATGTCCCTGCATCACCCCAGAAAGACACGACCATGACAACTCTGTAGATCCTCAAAGCTACCAGGAGGTAAAAGCACAGCCTCGAAGAAAACACCCACACCATGCAAAGGCAAAGCTGCTTCCCAGCACTGCTGCTGCCAGGGGGAGGCAGGTATGGGGGAAACTTGGGGGCAACGTGATGCATGAGGTACTCTGCTCTGATTCCCTTGAAGCTACACGGGAAGATCTTGCCTGAAGGGTAATACACACTTGGCTTGAAGCCTCCTTGTATCTTTGGCCATCCTTGTAGTCCTTCCTTGTTAAATGATGGCTGCTAAGAGGAGGTGATCAAACTATTTGATTTGAAAACTCAGTTTTCCCATCCTGGGGGTTTCTTCATAGGAGTAGCTGGCCAGAGCACTGCCTTTGTTCCATCAGCTACAAAATACACAGACACCACCAACCCCAGCCCCCCTAAAATCCCACAGAAGAGCCAAGATAAGGTTGTGTCAGGGTTTTCATTATAAACTTAACTACAGCATCCTGAATGGAAGGTGATAATCTGATCTGTGTGTGAACTAGCTCCCCTGTCTCAATGGTATTTATCTTACTTTAACTCCTGTTACAAAAGGGTTGAGTCATATAGAAGAGCTAGCCAAGCAACAAAACTGCAAGGCTTGCTAAAACTTCAGATTCAAGGATAAACAGGCACAATCCTAAAACAGGTTAGAAGACAGTCTCCACAGGAGCGCTGCTAGCCAGACCTCTGAGCCTCTAGACAATGGCATTTTCTTCTGTGCTGCAGACTATCAGAGCCCAGCAGCGGGGTGGGAGGGAGAGGGTGTACAGCACAGGGCTCTGCCCTTTGGATCATGGTAACACGTATTACCCAGGGCCCAAGAAACCTGATCCCGTAGCAACCTCATGTATGGAAAGTGCCCCAATCAGATTTCACTGTGTCAGGAGAAGAACAGTATTTACTCCGCATACAGATTAGTCCAAAACTGGGTCACTTCTTGCCTTTTCAGAGAGAGAAAAAAACCCAACCAAAAACAAAGCTTCTTTTCCAGATCTTTTTGTGTCTTCCCCCCGCCCCCCCCGCCCCCCCCCCCGAACTTATAGAACTACGTGATGCAGTGTGGTCTTTCACAGCTCTCTAAGCTGATCAAACGGCACCTGCATGTGTAAGGTTAAAGCACATTACACTCACTAGGCTTGCATTTCTTAGAATTCAGCTCATTAGCTACTTACCGGTTCTTTTCTAGTTCATTGTGCGTAGACCTGGAAGATAAACAAAAATTTGGATTAGCCACCTTTGACCTTTCAGCACCAAAGTTCAATTGCTGCAAGCTGTACACAGCTCCAGCTGTGTATCACAGCATAAAGACGACCAACACCATACATTAAACTCTATAGCTATAACTTCAGCCTCCCTGCTGAATAGCAATTCCTCCCCTCCGTTATCTACCTGCTATGTGCAAAGCTGGTACGCTTACTAGTGCTACAGAAAAAGTTTCCTAGAAACTTCAACACACAAAAAATCCCGAGGAGAGGCAATGACTACAAGAGACCAGAGTCAGCCATTTCCAGACTACTTCTGGCCCTGCTACCAACCCATTACAGGACTGCAGTTAGGTTTCTTTGTGCTTTGGTTTCTCCGTTCACCCTGTAAAAATATTGGTATCATCTGCTAACACAGGAGCTCATGGAGTATTAATTTATGCACCTCAAATCCACAGGAACCTTCCAGAAGAACTGGCTCTGTAAGGACAACCCCTGAAGCCTTTCAGCGGTCATGTGCTAGATTTAACAGACTTAGTAGAACCAGATATGCCTAGCACTTGGGCACAAAACAGGATGGCCAGTACTGCCATGTTTGCAAACATTGGTGGCACTTCCAGGATGCCGGAAAACCCTCAGGGACTGAAACAGCATCACCACAGCACCAGCTTGCAGCAAAGCAAGTGACCCATAAAGTGGCACTGTGACCACTTGACAAAGGAGGGAGCTTTGTCTTTATACCTGCCCACCACACCGAGCACACTGCCAGCACTCCCTCATTCAGAGCTCGCAGCTTGAAAATGAGACTAACTAGAAACAAAAGGGAAACAGGCAAGTTCATTCTCCTTGCCTCTGTGATGACAGCACAAGTGGCAAAAAAAGCTTAAATCCTTTCAGAATTTCTAGTCTAACGATGTTATTAGTAACCCAGGTAAGGTTGTTGAGGATTATTTAAAAAGGATAGCTATTTATCCAACATTTCTCTTTAACAGAAGGTCACCTTAAAATAAGAGTAAAAGGAGCCCAAGAGCTTAATAAAAAGGATCTATTTTCTGTAATTTGGCATCACATTTCTTCCGGAGCTCTGAGAAGATTATCCTCTATCCCCCATCTGGAGAATCCCACAGAGAATTCTACAATTAGGGAACTGAATGGAGGATGTGCTCCAAGGGAAACCCTGTCATAATTAAACGCTTCTCCAAAAAAAGGGAGGAGGAGCGCTTAACAGGTGTTAGAACCTCATTGAAGATGACGAATAAACCACAGATGTCTGCAAAAAACAAGGTAAATGAGTCTTAGCTAGCCATGGCTGAGAGCTGTGGGTGGCCAGAGGAAAAACAAAATGTTACCGTACATCTGTGCAAGGTACCCTGTGCAGGAGGATATGGGATACTCTACAGCCAAAGCACACTATGGCCAAACTCCTAAAGCTGAGCAAACTCCCAAAGTAAATCCTTCCCTCCTGATAAGCGAGGATGTCTTAATTCTGGTTCCCAGGAATCAGACACATGAACATAACATGTAGTCCAGAAAAATCTCCAAATCAAACCCACATTCCCCATGGAGTCTAAATCAACAAAATCCATTTGTCCAGGCAACCTGGATGCAAATTAACCCAACAGGGCTGAGCTGAGGCCCTTTAAAGCTACTGCCCGTATGTTCTTTGGAACATACTTATTGTTCTTATTTACTGTATGTTTCTGCAGGAGACTTTGCACTCTTCTTGGCTATGACATTAGCAGTTATAAAGCCAGACATATGCAATGGCTTGAATTGCTATATTATATCGAGCCAATTATAAAGGCCAGCAATGAAAGAACAAAGTTTGGCCCACTGCTGTGCACAAAATTAAAACAGCAGGTTCTCCCTACTCCTCTCACACAGGAGACTCTTTATTACCTATCTGCCTTCTGATGAACAAGACAACTGAGAGGGGTCACAAGTCAGGAAATTTACGCTGTGACTTTTAACTATATCTGTGGGAAGGAAAAAAACAAACCCCAATGCTGCTGCCCCCTCCCCCGAAGCTGAAGGCAAAGGAAAGAATCTCAGAAATGCTGAATGAATCCTGTGGGGATGTTATTTCTCTTACCTACCACCTATGCTTTTCTTAATCTTACTGGGGATATTTGGAAAAGTTTTTATTTTTGCTTTCATCTAAATATAGGAACAAAACTTGAGCACCACTACCACCATTCACAAACTCATTTTCTGTGCCAGTTTCCCTTTGCTTGGACAACAGATACAGAAAAAATCCCCTCCCTCTTCTGTTCATAATTCATTTCATTTTCTGTAGCTCCTGATCTAGAGATTAATTTTCTCCCCTTGTCTTTGTGTTGCACACGTTACTAAGATTTATTTGGAGTTAAACAAGGACAATGCTGTCAGTGAAGTGGAAAAAAGTACAGGAACCTCTATTGATACTACATTCAGGAAAAAAAATACAATCTTTTAAACAGGTACAGAAACAAATGTAACTGGACCTCTTTAACTGAGCTGGTCTTATCATCAAGTGAAAACCTAGAGAGAATCACCAGACTGAAATCAAAGCTCCATCCTTGTACGCCATCACCAGCTTTTTATGGGTACAGGATGGACACCACAGCTGTAACTATTGCAGCAGTAAGGGAACATTTCAGGGTTACTTGTAATACTCTGCTTTTACAACAGTAAGGATCGGTGCATTCAGTGTGATGTTGCTTTGCTGCTGTTGATAGTCACAGCCTGTGTCGACTAGTGAAATCAGGACACTACTGCTGAGCACGGACCACAAACCAGAGGAACTCACATCCCCACTGTCAGGCAGACAGGGCAAGCAGGACCTTGTCCCCATCTGCAAAGCTGAAATGACAGCCACACAGGTATAGACCTGTTCAGAAAAGAAAACAAAAACCCAAGCACTGCTCAAAACCTCAGCTTCAATTTAAAAGGAGCTCAAGCACAAGCCATCTGCAGGGTTCTCATTTAAAAAATAAGGTTTCTATAGCAGTCAGTTCTTTAACAATAAATGTAACACACCCAAACTGATAACTACTCCTAAAATCTGGGTTTTTAGATTTTAGGAGGAGGAGCCTGCTGACTACATTTTGAGAACAGCTTGGGAAAAGATCAAGAAATTTTTAGAAGCTTAACATAAAAGAGCCAAGCAAACAACAAAAACAGCAGAGCAGTCCCCATCAAGATTTTAAACAACAAAAAACTGAAAAAGAAGAAACTGAAGTTTATCACTCTTTACCCCAGATACCTGAAACTGCATACAAAATAGGAAGGAACAGGGAAGTAGCAATTGTCAGTCACTTTAAGGTCAGATGCAACAACCTTTTTGCGCCAGTTACTGTTTTTCTCCCTGCAACCTTGCCATCCAACACTGTAACAAGATGTTGCTGAAGCATTAAGCTACACCAAATTCCCCCAGAGACTGAGACATTGTAACTAATTTGTCACTTCATCCCATTTATTTAAATAAAATCTCTCCTACCATGGCAGAGGCAGCCAAACTTTGCTTGAGCACAGGTAAGCCAACAAAACAAACTGCATCAGGAAGGAACAAGCTCTAAAGAGCACTGAATTCATTTGTCATTGGGTTTTTTATTGTAATTAAAAATCACAAAGTTGCCACATGACATTAAACACTACTGACCTTTCTGGTTTACACATTTAATATTGATAAATAGTCAAACAAATGCATTTGCAGCATATCTGCATTTTGGTTTGACTGTTTAGTGAGGTAACTATTTTCTATTGGGAAAACACAGCAATCGGAGTCCTCGTCCTGTGTGATACAAGATGGCATTTAGATCCAGTGAGCCTCTCATCTCCTTGCAGCTGGTCACCCTCCTGTCTGTATCTGGCACCAGTTCCTGACTCCAGAGGAGCCCAGGACGCCAAGAGCTCCATCTCCATCACAACAGAAATACTGGTGGGTCAGGTGATGCTGCTGGCCATAAACTGCCAGGTAAAGGGGACAGGGGAAATAAAAATTACTTCTTCCAATATATGTCTTAGATGCAAACACAGAGCCAGTATTTCTCCTCCAAATTCACTCACCCCACTCTGCTTTAACAAGAGATTACTCAAAAAAGAAATATTCCATTAGCTTGTGCAAACTAATGCGCAGTTACCTGTATCAAGTATAGCAAAACAGCGAGAACATCCAGCCACAGACCCAAGTCAACTGCTTTCTGTCTTACTTGACTCAGGTTCAGCCCCCTCTGCTGCTTAAGCATTATGATACCACATACAATCTCATTCTTCTTCATTTTACAGACCATTCCCACCTTCCGGCTCTGTTGACACCCATTCACTTGGCCACCAAATTCCCCTGCAGGAAACGCCTTCTTCCATTCCCCAAGCCAAGATCAATCAACGCTCCTGGAACCAGTGAACTACATTACTGCTTGCTCTTTTATGCAAGTTCTTCCTCAGAAATCACTCCCATTGGAAAGAGACGACCCACAAAACAAAACAAATGAAAAGGAAGCTTTTTTCAATTTTAAATCCACCTCTGTCCACAAAACAAAACTTACTGGCTGAAGAGCCCCAGTGTTCTGCCAGGTTTTCAAGTAGCAGTAGATCAACACCCTAAGTAGTCTATGAAACCAACTGCACAAGCCATAGTCTGGGAAGCCTATGGAGAAGCTCTACCAGTAGCACCGTATGAGGCTTTCAGCCCAATGGCAAGACAAATGATAGCTATGCAAGAGTCAAATCTTTCTGCCCAGATGGAGATGCTCAAGGGCTGAGTTTCTAAAGGAGTTGTGAACCCACCTGGTCTCTGGGAGGCCTAGGAGCCTGGCTTTCAGAGGGCTGCACAGAGGCCATAGCAGTACAGCAGCTTATGGTACTCAACATTGCCAAGAGCTCCTGCAGTGAGGAGCAGGATGCAGCTGAAAAGGAGATTGCATAGCTGGAGCAGAAGTTCTTCTGCTGCCGTTCCTATGCCCTTTGCAAGTACCAGCCTCAAGTCTAACAAGAGCCTCACCTCAGCCTTGCATATCAGCTGATCTAACAAAAGGTTTCCTTCCAAGTGATACTAGACACAAAAGTTATCGTAGTCATTACTATTCCATGATCTCCCCTACACTGTCTGGCCCCAAGATCCAGAATAAATGCTTCTCCATGAGGAACTGAAGTGGGGAGACAGAACAGACTGTTCTACCTTCTCATTGATGTCAACAGAGATGCAACAGATTAACCTGGCCCCAAGCTCTGGCTAGTTTTTCTGTTGTTCTTAGATGGACATGGTATCAATTCCTCCCAAGGCTCTGGCCAAAGCTGGTTTCCCAGGATAATCCAGACCTTTTCCAAAGTTCACATTCTCCACCTTCAACAGAGAAGTGGACACAGCCATACTGGCATCTGTTTGTGTTTCATCTTTGGGAAAGACAAAATGGCCGTAGTCTGGGGTTTTTTTGGTTGGTTGTTTTTTTTTTTAATGAGGGGAACAGAGCTCCTTCATGCAGTTCACAGCTGCAGAAAGTTACCTACCCCTGGGGGGTTTCTACACAGCATCCTGAAAGCCTCCTGCAAAACTCAGTCAAAAACAACTTTAAAAGATACACTGCACACATCCACTGAAGAAGTAGACGTCTTCAAAGCCACCTACAGCATTTACACAGCCCCTTTCAGTTTCGTACCTGCTCCTCATAATCATTATTTCTGTTTGCAACACTTTAGGAATTAACTCTTCCCTAAGACTTTTTATGCAGGGCAGGGGGCAACACCAACACAGAGAAATTCTAAGTTATTTTCGCAAGATCACACAAAAAGCCTGTGCCAGAGCAGGGTACTTAACTTGGGTTCCCTGAACACCAGGAATAAGGCTTGTCTCAGTGGGCTGCTCTTCTCAGACATCCCAGAAAGACATCTAACAAGGACATTTGTGCCACATGATTCTTGGGTGAAAGACAGAAAAAATGACATAATCATTGTAAGCTGCAAGTGGGAAAGTGGAAAAAGACAACCAACCAACAACAGCCCAAACCTAAACCAGTCCTCATATCTTGCCCACTGTCTGCCAAGTGGGCCAACCCTACTCTCAGACACCACTGTATGAGGTGCCAGAGAAGAATCTAAAACAGCAGCCAAGAGCAAAGTAGTATTAATTTACTGATAAAACTCATCTGATAGATGCAGCTGGTATACCCCTCAGGTGGGGAAGGAACTGCAACCTGGGGATAGCAAAGAAGTCCCCAGCTGGCTCTGCTCTCCACCGTACAGGCTGAGAGCAAGTGTGCTGGTGTGGGCTTCCCCCTGTACCACCTGAGACCCTACATATAGAGGCTGGTCCTAGACCCCAGCGCTAAGGGAAAACTGCCCCACCTCATATACTCCCTCACGCAGGGCCCTGCACGGCCAAGAGGAACTGGGTTTGCTGAACAAGCAGCTATTCAATATTTTGTTTTCTCCTCATTGTTCAACGTGTGGCCTCAAGCCAAGCCCTGCTCGGAATACAGAGCTGGTGGTTTCCATACAGGCTCTTCGACAGGCTCACAGAGAGCAGTGGCTAGGCAGTTCACAAGCACATTTATTGTCAAGCATCCTTGCTTTCCAAACTGGAAGCTAAGAAACATGGAAATCAAGAGTTGCAGCTTCTTGTACCTCTGAGTGCCTCTGTTAGGACCCCCAAGGGCCTGGTTTTCTGGGCCACTTTACATGTTCAAAGCACAACTCCCACTGGCACCCTGTGCATCATCAGCACTTCTGCAGCTCAGATCCCAGGCTCATCTCTTGGAAAAAAAAATAATCACAATATGAGGAATAGATATTTGGGGATCTCCTATGACAAGCCAGGCTGAAAGCGACTTGCTGAATGTACACAGGGCTGCTGACAGGGGCTAGGAGTGAAGTGAGTTCTCCAATATGCTACTCACTGCTCCATTCGTCTGCCTTCTACTTCTGTGACAAGTGAGCAAAGGTCCCTCAGAAACCACCTCCTTCCCTTCACAGCCCACAGTTAACCACATCAGAAGGTGCTCGTCCACACAGATCAAACACAAAGGCCAACGTATGTACATTTTGGGAGGTATCTTAGCCACTTCAATAGAGAAACCCTAGCCCACCTCCCTCGGACATGCAGCAGCTGCTATCTTCTATAATTATTTAGAATTTGGCTGAATTCAGGCAGATTCTCACATGTCAGGAAAGAGTATATTATTTGCCTCAACCAAGGCAAGATTCCTGTCTATGATCTGTGACGCAAGGGAGTTTGAGCTTCTCGTAGATAGATTCTTGACACTTTTTTTTTTTTTTTTAATGCATTGACAAAACCATGTTTTCCATGACCTGGTGAGGAGAAATGTCAGGTAGCTTCACCATGGCACCCTCCAAGCTCCCCCATGAACAGAGAAGAGCATGGCACAGAATGAGGACAGCAAAATACAGACACTTCCTCACACTAATGTCAGGTATGCAATATTCCCCAGGTCTCTCCCAAGTGCTACTTGGGAAGGACAACCTGCCTACATGAGCATCATAAGCAGATCATTCGAAGCAAAATGAATTAAGTAAAATGAGGCACAAACTTCATTCATCCCCTGCTATCACCTTAATATCTCCGCTAATGGAATTTTCACTGTAGAATATTCAGGCATATGACAGAGCAGGGTAACGCCCGACACTGCAGAAAGCTCTGTGCAGTCCCTGCCCCACTGACTTCCAGCATGCTCCATGAGTCTCACTGCATGGTCAGGGACTCAGTCTCTTCCAAGGCCACACCAATAACCAGTATCATAGTTGCTGGTACCTGCACAGCAGAGAGACTGCAGTGACTCACAGGAAGACAATAAAGACAGAGAAGGCAATTTTCAAATCTGCCTAGAAAACGTAGGATCCTAAGTCTCATCATCTTTAAAACTGCCACAAGCTCCAAAACACCGATTCTGCTTCCTGAAAACAGGATTAGAAAAGCATGCACATTACCCCAATGTACAGATGGTGAGAACCATGTAATGTACAGATGGTAGGACCCATGTAGGTCATCTGACATGCCCAGATCTTGCAGCCTTTCGGCAGCAGACTCAAGAAATGATCCAAGGGCTCAGCATGCCAGCCCTTTGCCCTATACCATGCTTCTTCCCACACATAACATTACCCTTTCAAGGAAGATGGTCATATCCAGAAATAGCCTTAGCAATGTCATCTGCAGAGCAGCAGTCTGCTTGGGGAACACGTACTTCTCTGCAACACACATCTTCTGACCTGAAGAAACTGCCTTCATATGCACTGGAGAAAATGAGGCTTTTTGAGTAAACACCACCTGACTGAAACCCACTTTGTTTAAAAAGAAACTGATGGCATTTGTATGGCTGTGGGCCAGCCCAGACTTTCTTCACTTCTATTTAGACTTGTTAGTTATCTCTCATGTTACAACTATATTGCTGCAATACTGTGCCTGGAGATAAAGGGAGGGGAAATATACTTGAAAGCAGGAAAATACATTAACACTACTGTTAGCAACACACTGTATTAGGGAAACTGAGGCACAAAGACTTACACGGGCTGAAAGAACATCAGGAAAAGAACCCAGATGTCCAATTGTCTTGGGTTTTATTTTGTGAACAGGGACACACTCATCTAGCACCTGGGAGATCTGTGAAAAATGGAAGAACTCCGATTTCTTCTGTTCGTACATTTCTGGCTCACAAGCAGTAGCAACTAACATGAAGGCAGTGAGGTGGCTACCTCCCACTGCTCCCAGATGGCCAAACTACTTCTGAAGCAGTTCACGAACTGCTGCAGTTTGTAGCCTAACTGTTAAAGACAAACCTGAACTAGTGCCATGTTACCTCACCATGTTTATCCATTGCTTTCCAGCTGCCCAAGCACCTGGGCAATGACCACTGGAGTAACAGTTTCAACTGCAATCCCAGTGTCATTTGTCCTTTCCCGTAACTTCTCCCTTCTTGACAGTGTAACAGATGCAAAAGAGATGAATGAGAAGTGCTCAGAAAATAATCGACTATTTTATGCAGAGGAACTTTAATCAAAACTGAGGGGAAAAAACTGCTCTCAGTCCACATGCTTGCTCTGTGACAAGCAAGCAACCAAGTATAAACAAGTAATTAAGATGATGTTGGAAATCATATAGGCTACTTCAAACTGGATTCATAAAGCAACAGAACTGAAGTGAAATCACTTTCATATCAAAGAATGGAAGTACAGTAGGGAGCAAAGAAATGAGATGGGAATATATCCAGCACGATGGAAAAAGCAGGCCTGTTCCCTCTGAGCTGATCAACAAGACAGTGCCTCATAGAGAAGAGATCCAGGCAAAGGCCAGCCAAGTGCACAGCCCCAGAGACCCACAGCCTCTGATCAAGAGAGCCCAAAATAAGTCAACAAAAACAAATCCTATCTTTGTTGTTTCAAAGCGGGTAGGGAGTAGAGGCCAACACTCTCAAGAGGAGAACAAACAGAAGCCAGTCTTTGAATTTGGGCAGAAGTTTGTCAGAAGAGATCAGGAGATGATCAACAGCAGGAGCTCCAAAAAGCAAGACAATTAACTCACCAGCATGAGATGAACTGGTCTGTTTGGGTCAGAAAGAGAAAAGGATTTAAAAACTCAGCCAGGAGCGAGAAAGGAAAAAGTCAGTCTTACCTACAAACAGGGGAGCAGATGGAAACAACATTACAGATGACAACCAATTCACTGTCAAGCAAAAGATCAGGTCAGGTTAAACAAAAGCATGAAGGATAAATCACTGCATATGTTGTGGATGAGGCATTACACAGAAAAGATACAAAGGTGGTGAGAAGTGAAAGAAAACAAAACACCTGACAGATGAGGAATACTACTTAAACCAGAGAACTGGCTGTACGCTGAATATGATGGGAAGAGAAAATGAGGGAATTCCAAGAAGAGATGACCAGGTCTGGCCCAAGTATCCTCCCCACCATCCCAGGGCACCAAATCTCTCTAGAAGGTGGGACTAACAACTTAAGAATCAAAATCTGAAGTTTCTTGTCACTGCGCCAACACTGCTATCAGTGATGTAAATCAGACCGGGGCAGCTGCAGTACAGCTCTACCTGGACAGAGTGCTGCAACATGAAAAGCATAAGCCCTGACTAACAGTCCCACTGCTGCATAACAGCATGCTCCTGTAGAGGCTTCCTCCAAATCCAGGAGGACAGAAGGATCATGAGCCTTCAGCCACAGAGAGTGACAATTCACAGCAGACAGATGCTGCAGCAGTGAATTATAGCTAAGTTGCAGATAACATCAACAACTGGGCCTGCTTCTGGTTTACACAAAAGCCTCTCTGCACAACTCAGACAGTCTAAAGAGACCACAAATTGCATTTTACACTTCCCAAAGGCATCCAAGTATAAATTCAGCCCAGAATCATGGGTTTCTGCAGACTCCCTGCCACTCAGGTCTCCCTATGCGTGGCTATATTACTAATACACAAAGGAAAGCAGGAACTGCAGTTCTGCAGGATCATTTCACTTGGAGGGCTATAAAATAAACAGGGTGACAAAGGGGAACACAGTGTGTTCCCCCATGGAAACTGCTACCTCAGTCCTAGCACTTCTGGAGGCCTCATTCCTCCCCAGGGAGCCGGGTTTATGCTTCTCATGCCATTTGCCAGGTTCACCCTCACTGCCTGTGTCTTGCCTGGTAACCTGCCAGTTGTCCTGCAAAGCCAAGCATCACCAAGAAGACACTGCATACAAAACCTCGCCTACATGGGGTATACTTTTTTTGCCCAAATCATTGGCATGATATCAGCTTCCGACATAGATCAGCAGAGACAAGAAGAGGCACAACTTAGTGCCAGCAGGTTCAGAAATTCCAGCATCACTGCAACTTGCTTGTCTACACTTGCAGAATGCATTGGGGCCAATTCCATCAAATGGGCAGATGGGATATGCTGAGGCCAAACAGTTATTTAAGTACAGCCCTACCTGTCAACTTGCTCTGATCAACTGTATTCCAGTACAAACCTATAGAAGATAGTGGGATTTTAACCCAGGCTGATATACCTCTCATGCATGAACCAGCAATCCATTTTCCCAGTTTAACACTCCAATTGTCATTATGCTTTCTCAAAGAGAAGTCATGCTCACATCTAACTATAGTCATTACTGCTGACCAGTCCCTCTCAACATCCCTAACAAAGAAGCAATCCTTAACAGCTCAGCCTTGTCCAGTTTTCCTCTCTTGAAAAATTAACTAGTATATCTGTATATACTCTGTAGTGGAAGGCAAGATCTCCTCTCCAACTATTTCTAGTCAAAAACTCAGCAGCAGCATGAAGATTCCAGATAGTAATCACACTGTTTGTACATTATCAAAACGTGGCATAAATCAAAACATGGCACAGCAAATCTCATCCATTCTCTGTTTTACACATGTGGATTTGTACTCTATGAAGCAAAGCCAAGCCCTGAGCCATGAATAGAGCTCCCTGGCACTACAAGGCTTGAGACAGAAAGCAGTCTCTATCCCCAGCATATTACATACACAAGGGCCAGATTCTAATCCACCTACACACAGAAAGTCAAAACTCAACTCCCACTAGCTGTGGAGTAAGGTGTGATCCAGTGTGAGAGCAAGCAGAAAAAAACAAAACAAAACAAAACAAAAAGCCCACAAGCAAACAAAGTATCATCCAGAAACAAGTAACAACTGAGAGAGGCTAAGAAGCAGCAAAGCTGTCAACAAGCAGCCTCAGAGACCAGCTCTCTGGGACATGAAGAAAGGGGTAAGGGCGTTGTGCAGACAAGTAGACCAACACAGGCTGACACAGTGATTTGCTCTTTCAGGAATTCCTTACAGAAAATAGGCAAAGCATTCAACCTCCTGCACCTCCTCTTCCCCAATAAAATCAGAATTACATCACTGTCCTAACCCCAGAGGCCGTAGAAAGGACTGAAAATTGCCAGGTACTGTTATCAGCACAATGGGGGAACAGTGAACTTCCTCTGACAGAAAAGATATATTTAAAACTGTGCTTAAGCAAGTGTTCACCAGCCCCCCTACTCCTCCCCTGCACAGTGAAGTACAGCTGCACAGCACTGCTGTTCTGGTAAATCAGGCCTTCTTGTGCACCAGCCAGCCAAGGCTGACTTGCAGCTACGCATGCCACATCCTTTCAGCTTCTGCACCAGTGTCTGTGAACCTGTGGCACATGAAGCCATCACTTAAAGCACATGAGGTACCTAATGCACACCCACCTGTCATTCCCCCCACCCCACCCCCTTAATCCTTGCTCAGGGACACTGGGAGCAAATTAAGCTTAAAGCCGAGAGTACCTGAGGGTTTAATAGCACAGTCCGCGTCCCGACCCTCAAGAAACAACTTCAAGGGTTATGAGAATGGAGGGCTACAGAGAAGATTCAGCACCAAACCATGGGATGGGGTTTAGAAGTGGGGAAAAAAAAGTTTCAAATGGGGCAGAGGACACTGCAACAGAGAAGATGAGGAGCTGCATCACTAGAATAGCCAGAAGGGCAAAGAAACCCAGATTTTCAAGATACCATGTCCAAAATGCCTTACCATGCCCATTACAGCTGCTGATTCCAAGCTCTGCAGGCAACCTGCTACCAGACTGTAGATGTCTGAAAGGCCCTTGGGAAGCAGCCTCAGACACAAGGGAGGATAATGGGAAGACAGGAAAATGAAAGGAAAAAGAAACTGGACAGAAATCAAACCCTCCCCCATGGAACTAAGCAATAGATTCTTTGAGTGCCCTTAACAACACAGGCCTCCCGGGAGAGCTGAGGGCTCCTAGCACCACCGGGAGGGTGCCTGGCATATTCCCAGGATCACACCAAAAAATCACAGGCTTTTCTACATGCCTGAGAGTCTAAATAAAAACAAAACACAAATGACAATCTAATATTGCAACCTCATTTCAGATTCCATTATAAATCTTAACTTCATTAAACTGACTGTATTGGGGGGGGGGGATCATTTAACATCTCTGTTGTTCATTTTATTTCCTGCTGACACAACAATTTAAATTGATTAAAAAGTCTTCTCAATTATTTCCAAAACATATAAATATCAAACCAGTCTAATCCTAATAAACGATAATGAACCTTTCAAATAACTGGGTCTATTTAGAACTGCGTATGTAGAGTCCGTAAGAGCAGTTTCCAGTGACATCGCATGCAACAACGTACCCACGGAACTGTACTACCAGCATGGACTACTTCACTTCTCTAGTAAGTTCTCAGAACTCAGCTTCTGTCCCAGAAATGTCTTCAGAAGGAATGAACATTAAACAAACGATACTGTATGTTACAATAAATCTCTACTAATTTTTCACCCCAGTCCAAAACCCAGAAGATACTTTTGTCAAGAGCAAATTAAAAGAAGAGGCAAAATTAAATTCTAATTTAATACGGGTTGGCTAATTGATTTGCTTGGGTTTTTGCTTTTAGCTATGCGTTAAATGAGATTTTTTTTTTAAAAAAAAAAGTTTCACTTGCTTATTATGAACTCCAGGTCACAATGACTACGATTTTCCACATATTTTTGCAGGTGGGTGATTTTCAGTACCTAAATATCCCTGACTAAAGCAAGACTACATATTTTTAAATATATTCAGGTTTTAACTCACAGCTTGTAATACTAGGTCTTCAAAATACCCAGGCGAAACACTACACATACACACAGATAACGCCCTGAGGATTGCACAGGGGAACCCTCTGCAGCAATCTGCATGCTGTTGGTTGCACAAGTGCGACAGACGTAAGAACAGAGAACCTTAGCCAAAATACTGTTCTTTAAAAATACATCATGTAAACTAGAAATAATGAAGCAATGTTTTCCCTCTTATCTGCACACCCCTGTTTTGGGTAGAAAAAAATTATTTTGCTGGGACTAGGTGATCATCATAGTTCTATAAGAATAAGACTTGCTCCACCATTGCCACCCAGAGCTGGGCAGCCTGTTCCTCAGAACTTTCTGGGTGTCTGTGCCATGACAGCACAGAGCCTGTTAGGAATAAATAGCTGTCATGTCTGGGCTGCAAATGCTGAAGGGAAATGCCCGAATTTAAACTACAAATTAATGAGCATCTAGGCTCTTTAAATACCCTGCACCACAGAATCATGGATTATTTGGTCCAGTAAGGTCCAGCAACAAGGCACACCTGTCAATTTCTAAAAATATATGAGTAGAAGAAAAAAAAATAAACAAAACTGTGCTTTGTCAGGGTTGCTTGAGAGACAATTTTAAAGGCTTTTAAACAAGATCTGCTCAAGATCTAAATGCATAATTTCTCTACACTAATGAAACAGTTTGAAACAAAAGCAACCCAAGAAAATCTCTTGTCCACACATGAAATGTAAGTTTTGCCCCTCATCAAGGGTTTGATATTTAATTCAAAGTCCATTCAAACTCCACTAGACAGGACTTACTGAATTGTTCCTTTGATTTTAACAGGAAGGGATGATACAGAGCCTTCCTTAAACAAGGCTGATGCTATACTCAGCATCACACAAAACACACTGCAGTGAATTTGGAGGCACCCTGAACTTCACAGTTGTCACTTCCCAGCACTGCAGCCATCTGGAAGGCCTGCTATCTCCTACAGCAAGTACAAGCTGCTATGACTCGTGTTAAGAGAAACTTCCACTTCCAACCGTGCACGTAAGGTCTGAGCACCCCAAAAGACCTGCTCTGGTCTCTGCCTGGAGCCAACCTGACACTGGTCACTCCCTGAGTCCAAAACAAGCATGGGAGGCAACGCACTAGCTAACACACTCACTCTAAAGATTCAGTTTGGCCTCAGTATTCCTTGTATAACAAAGGTTTTAAATGAGACTAGAAAGTACCTTTTCTGCTTCTGTTGCCATTCCCTTCACATCAATATATTCAGCCTGTCATGCTAAATGGCCCAGCAGGCTGGTCTCAGCACAGAAAGGTGCCCCGTGAGAGCTGTGCCTGGGGGCTCTGTGCCAGCAGGGCATGCTGAGCACCTAGGCCCCAGGGACAGGGAGTGCTCTGCATCCCTCTCTAGCCTACAGGCTGCTGGATTCGGTGTTAAGGAGCTCCTGAGGGGGATGTGCTTCCAGCACTCCTCTGGAGAAGGGCAGGTTGCCATGACAAAGGCCTTTGAGAGAAAGAGGTGTGGGATGGAAAAATAGTATGTGAGAAACCTAGAGGGAAAAATACAAATCACAATTCAGCATTTGCCATCACTTCCCAACACAAAGTCACTGGTATTTGGGACTTTGGTTCATGGGAAACAGTAAAGGGCTATAACTGCCCTGAAATCAGGAGAGGCTGGATGAAGGTGGGAAACAAATACAAATATGCAGCATACAAACAGCTCAGGATATGCTGATCCTGATGAAGAAAACTTCCCCACAGCAAGGTGTCCTAACATCTCTTCAAACAACCTTTATTATCAAATGCTGCCGAAGCAGAATCACTGCAAGCAAAGGCACCTTTCCCTTAGGCCTTTACAGGTCCTTCCCAATGGCCTTAAGAAAGCTTTAATCACCTGAGCCACCTGCCACCATTTTATGGATTGCACAGGCCTTGGTGCAGTAAAAACAAGATTGCCATTGCTTTTTCAAAGTTATACTTCATGTTTCTGAAGTTTTTCTATTCCAGGTCTCAACAAGGTCTGAACAATTCTACAGAAGGCAACAAAAACAAAACAAAAAAAACAGGAATGAGAGGGGAGAAGCAGATTCTACCACAGCACCAAGCGATAGGTTTAATCCTGTTGTCTCTTCTAGATTTAAGAAACCAAGAAACATGTCATTGTATAGTAAGATAGGTGTCAAAACCATGAAGTTCTACAATTACCAAGCAATCGGAAATCTGGGAAATCCCGCTGCCCTGGAAGGCAGAGTGAAAGACAGCTTCATTTTCTGAACTGAATTTTTAACACGTTGTACATAGCAGCCAGTCATCTCCCTCTCTCCCATTTGTTGTAGGGGATCAGTTTCAAAACATCATTTCCTTGCTTCAAATCATGCCTGTCATTACAATCCCAAAGCACCCAGGCTGCATGTGCACTGTCCCTTAAAAGCAGTGACTTCTGGGTTGCAAAGACATCAGCTGTATACAATGGAAATAGCTATTGCCTACCTCCTCCCTAACCCCTATGAACAGATCTCCCTATTCCCCTTCCCTCTGCAGCATCTGAGCCTTGGCACAGAGTCAGCTGGCAGTGCCACTTCAGATACAGCTCCCCTGTGTCCCTTCTGCTCTCAGGGCTACGGATCCAGAATGGACGCTGTACTTTTATGTCCCAGCTCTGAATCCCCCTGTGCTGGCTCTTCCCATTTTCCCCACAGGGTTATTTTCACTCCTCTGCCTCCAGCTTTCTTCCCCAGCTTCATCCTCCCGGCCAGCCCTGCATCCCACGCTTTCCTGTCCGCATCATACCTGTTGGCAATACTTGCATTGCTGCCACTGCCGCTGTGTTTTCTTGCCCGGCTCAGCCTCCGTGTGGGCTTTGGGTCTTGTAGTCCAGGACCTGGAACTGAGGGGAAGGTCGAGGCATAGCCATGTTCGCACTCTGCATGAGAATCAACAGGCAGGGCATTAAAAAAAAAGGGGTTATTAAAAAAAAAAAAAAAAAGAAAAGAAAAAAAGAAGTAGTCTGCAGGCAGGCCTCACCAACCACTAACTCGTCAGCCTAGCTGGGGAGGCCTTTAACCACAACAGCTCAGGGAAATGACTGAGGGTGTATTCAGAGGGAAGTGGACTGGGAGGTGGAGAAAAGAGAGGAAGGGGAGTAAAAAGGCTCTGCCAGCCTTGGAAGAAGGCCACCACCACTCAAACACCTGGAAATATCAAAAAAACCACCATGACAGCCCAGAGAGCACCTCATCTCTCACCTCCTGCCCCAGCTATCTGAACCAGGCAAACCAGGTGTATTTCACTGTGCCATCGAGGTCTCTGCAAAGCCAGAACCACCCGCCACCATCCTTCTTGCCCAGTGGGAAACTTTCACACCGATGCCCACTTTTCCTTCCAGAAATCGCTTTCACCTCAGTCTCCCCCTCACTGCAGACACCTTCCACGTCGGCCACCGCCTCCAGGAGGCCCCACCAGCCCTGTCCCTCACCAAACCTCTCACTGCCGGGGGTTTACCGCTAGCCCACCTGCCAGGACTCGCTCTGATCCCCTTCTCCAGGGTCATCTCCCCTCCGCGGGGACCTCTGACCCCAGCCCAGCTCCCCCCACGGAGGGCCGCTATTCCAGCACCCTTCCTCCCCCCATTACCTCTCTCCCTTCGCTCCAGATACTCAGCCGCCTCCAGCAGCCGCTGGATGTTGATCATCTGGACCTGCTCCATGGCCCCCTGGCCGGCAGCCGGGGCACTCCGCAGCCCCGGGCCCCCCTCCGTCCCCACGCTCCCAGCTCCGCCGCTGGAAACGGGGGCGGCTGCGGGGGGGGAGGAGCGAGGGATCGCCGTCTCTCCCCAGCCCCCGGGCCTCCTCGCACCGACAGCCCCCTCGTCCCGGGGGGGCGGCTCTCCTGGGAGGGCGAGGGGTGGGCGCACGGAGGCGGCAAGGGAACGCGCGAGGAAACGCCGGAGGAAGGACCGGGATCCTCCCCCCGGGGGGGCAGCGAGGCGGCAGCGACTCCTGACCCAGGCCCGTCCCTACGGCCCGGCCGAGCGCTGCCCCCACCTGCAACCCTCGCTGCGGCCCGCGGCCCGCCCCCGGTCCCGGCCCGGATTTACCCACACTTGGGGCCCTGCCAGGTTCCTCCAACCCCCTCGGCCCCCGCCTGGGCTCGGCCCCCGCCCGGCCGGCCCCTCAGCCCCGCGGCAAGACCGGTCCCTCAGGCCGCCCCGCCCCGCGCCCGCCGCCGCGCACCACTTTGTTTACCTCTGCCCGGCGCTCGCGGGGGGGGGCGCGGGAGCGCAGCCGCGGGGCGGGCTGGGAAATGTAGTTCCCCGGCTGCCGCCCAGCGCTGAGGGACGGCGGCTGTCTGGGGTCACCACCCGGTAACAGCCACCCTCGCCGGCCGGGGCTGCGAGCGCCCTCCGGGCCCCACGCGTGGGGACCCAAAGCCCCCCCGGGGAAATGGCTGCGTGCCCTCACGCCCGAGGTGATGGCTCTGTGCCCACCCAGCCCCTGAAGGAGCGATGGCCAGGCCCTGAGGCGACAGCTCTAAGCCCACCCAGCCCCTGAGGTGGCAGTAGCCAGGCCCTGAGGTGATGGCTCTGTGCCCACCCAGGCACCGAGGTGACGATGGTTTGCCCTTGTACTTCGCTTCCAGCTCACAGCCCCTGGTCAATCAGTGGCACAAACGCAGCAGCGTGCACAGTCCACACGCCCAGCTATAAATGGTGGGGTGAGGAGTGGGCACGGCTTCCCCCTAGGCCACTGCAGGCTGGGGAAGCCAGGCAACAGCCGCTGCCACACCATAGTAGCCTGCAGGTCAGAGCTCCACCAGCATGCTAGGGGTGAGACAGACATCGCCTAGGAGGCTGGAGGGACCTGCAGCCACTTCACCCCCTTCCTTGCAAACATCTGGGCTTTCCACACCTGGAAGAGCCAGGACTGTGGCAAGAATAAAGCAGAGAGGCTGCAAAAGAAAAAGCTGCAGCCACAGCATGGGAGCTTTCCACACCTCACGTGTGGAGATGTAACCAAAAACAAGGCGCTGGGCTCTGGGCATTCACATCTGGAGTGACTGGTACCGCGTTTCTGATGGGAGACAGACGTGCAAGACCCATTTTTTAATGTGAACATAGCCCTTTGAGGTCACAGACAAAAGATGCCAAAGACAGCTATCTCGCTATATTTGAAGCAGCACATAACAACAGTGACCATCTCGACATTTTAATGAAAACTGTCACACCTATACCTTGCAGTCCGATCACTCTTCTCAACATCTTAATGAAGTATTCGCATCCTGATTTTCATACAGGAGAAAACCCTCGAGATCACTCCTGTGACTCAGAATTTTACCAACTTCAACATTTGCTAGAATGTAGCTTAGAAAACCTGTTAACAATTAATTGTACAATACCAGTCTCTAAAACGTTTGATCTACTCCCAAAAAGGGCACAATCATAGAACATTCAAATTCAGAATCAGAACACTCAGAGTAAAAATCTGAATCTCAAACTGATACTGACTTAGAAACCCTCCAAAGATTGTTTTGAAGTTCTAATTGGGATTATTTTCATGGGTCTGAACCTTCAGGTTGTGACTGGTTACATTTGCAAGCACTCCTGCATCAGAATGGGAGCTGGAAAAGTACATTGAAAAAAGACCAGAAAAGCTGAGATTCTCAATTAACGGCTTGTGTCTGGTAGCACGAGCTTTAGCAGAGCACAAAGTATCAGGAGACTCGTGATGAAGTTGTAAGAGTTGGCAGCACTCAACTTGAGAAGGCCTGAAAAAACGTGGATTCAGGGTAACTAACTTTTCTTTAAACACATTTTGCTGATTCACCATTTCTGAGGGTTCCTCAGAAAACTGCAGGCTTGCAGCTGATGGAGGTAAAAATAATACCACTATTCAGTTCTTAGACAGCCGTTTTCATCTCCGAATCTCAAAGGGTTGATTTGTTTTTTTCTCTTAAGATGGGATAGTTGAAAAATAAAGGAAGCTGGGACACCTTCAGGGACGTACCTCCCCCATCCTGTGCTATGGAAAAGCAAGCCCCAGCCCCTGCTCAGGCAGGACAGCCTCCATTCACATACCTACACTGAACCAGACCACAGCACTTGTAAAGATGGGCTTTTGTCTGGGGGAGAACTCAGGGAAGGAAGTATTGTCTCTCTCTCTCTCCCTCCTTTTTTCTACACTTGAACTGCCAATAGAGCAGATTTTTAAAAGCACATGGAAAGTTTCAAACTTGAGCGGTCTCAGGGACTACTTTTATGATCTTGGATTACTTACAAAGGGAAAAGGATGCTGATGCACACACCTCTCCCCAACAGGGGCTAACACAAGAGCATTTCTGAGCTCTAACTGTGCTTCCTCTAACGCGCTTCCAAAGCCAGAGAGCCATTTGCCTCTCAGGATTAGCAGTATTAAACATTAAAAAACACGCACAACACCATCACCACCCCCTAAAAAAAACAACTCATGATGAAGCCCCAAAATGACTGCAAGACAGGTTCTTGTCAGCATCCACTGCCACTAGCTTTTCTGATGGCACATTCAGAGATATGTGGTGCCACTCTAGGGATTAAATAGGGAAAGCCACAGCTGGAAAACAAAAGGAGTTGTTTAGGAGCATATCAAAGCGTCAGCCTCCTGAATAAGAGAGTATGAAGGAGGGGAACACTGATCCACACAGTGAATTAAATCAGCACTGGAATGAAGTAACAGCAGGATCAGTTCTGCGTGAAATGATGTAGGATCAGCTCTTCCATTTACACATCAGCGCAGCTTCCAAGTCTTTGTTTCTGAAGTAAACAATGTACAATTAGAAAAAAAATTCTGTGTGAAACAAAGACAAATTTGAGAATCAACTGTGGGACATCTTCCCAAAGAAGGAGGCCTGAAGAGGCAGGCAAGCCAACCACGGAGCCACAGCAGATCCGCAAAATCTTTCAGTTGCCATCCCAAGTGCTCATGTGGGCAGGTCAGCCTGCAAATGCCAGAGTTGTATGTGGCAGAAATAAAAGCGCGTGGAAAGTGAATGGCACGAAGAGGCCCTATGCTATTCAACTGCTGACCAAAAACCCCCCAAAGTCACATTTTAAATGTGGTTGAGCAATCCACAGGCAATGCTGGGGAGGGGCTAAGGGAAGAGTATTTTAGGGGAGAATGAGATCATTTAATTTAGTGGCTCCAAATGATCTGTAAGTACAGTTTTCTGATTATAAGTGCTTGCTGCCTGGCATCCCTTCTGGCAGCTGTGATTCACTTTCATTGTGTGTTCTGCTGCTTCGCCCTTTAGAAAGGGGCTTTTTACATTTTATTAAATGGCACTTCGGCAGCCCTCCATTTCCAGCCTTAATAATGGATTTGTTAATCTCCCTGATAGCCTTTCCCTCCTCCTTAGCAACAATTTAAATATCCAAGAAGAAATCTGCAGTGCAGAAATCAATTAATATTTACATCTGAAATGCTGCTGTACTATTTTAATCAAGTAGAACAGATGTGGTCTGTTTTTTACCAATATCACCATCACTTGCATTAAACTAGCATCTTCCATCAGGGAAATCTTCTAAGAGCTTTCCAGAAAGTAATGTTTTAAGCTTCTCACACCTGCAATGACTTTAGCTCTTTTCTTTCCACTCTGCAGGAAGGGAAACTGAGGTGTAAGCAGCATAATCACTTGCATAAAGACACACCCCAAGCTAGAGCTGGAACAGGAACACAGCTCACAGATCAAGACGCTCAAACCCTCTGCTTTGAACACAAGGCTTAGAAATAGCATGGTGCTTTGCAACATGGAAGTTATTTTCAATAAGGGCAATCCCTCTGGCTAAACTGCCTGCTTTTCCATCCCTTCTTTGGCTTTTTCTAAAATCCTTCTATCTCCAACTCTGCAATCTCTGGGAGGAACATGAAGATGGCAACAGTCGCAAGAGCCTCCTTTGCCCACCTTCACACAAACCCTGCAAATTCTTAATATTGCTTTCAAAGCCTTGAAACCTAACACTCCTGCAACCAAGGCATGAACCGAGACCCCCAGTAGGAATCATGCTCTGCTTCTCTCAAAGCAGTGAAGATTCACTGATTCCCCAAATTTCTGGGTAGAGCAGATCCATAAAACTCCTGTTTGTCTAGCCAGGGGGAACATCATCTCTGACATACCTGAATATCCCACCTATCAGCTACATGCTGTAACAACCAGGTCTCTATTTGTGTACTCATGACTGTAACAGCTCAGCATCGGAGGACTCGTAGCAGCGGGCCAGAGAACATCCTAAGTCCCACCTACTCAACACTCTTCCAATTCTTGCAATACCTTCAGTTAAGGGACCTACACCTCCTATAGGACATGGCCTTGTTTCTCATTGGGAGCTTCATTCTTTTGCAAGGCACCAGGTAATTCCTCTCAGCTCTCCCACTGGTGCCTGGAACCCATCCAGTAATGAGGACAGACATTTCTCAAAGCCAAACCACCTGGCTATCCAAGAGTTTGAACAGGAATAAGGCACATGCTGTATACCTCACTCTGGTTCAAGGACCAAGCTCTACCCATCAATAAGGTAAAAGCCACAGGTCTATCAGCTCTTCAGGCTACTTGCTCCTTTCCTCTGGGAGATGTGTTGCTCTGTTTTCAGGCCTGTGCTGCACCCCAGTTCATTCTGAGTCAGTTACTTATTCTGTGACTTTGGTTAAGTCACTTACTGCTTCAGCTGCAAAATCAAGTAAGAGGACCCCCTGTAAGAAAAAAATACATCATATACAGGACAGGGTCCTTCAGCAAAATAAGAAGGTAGGATTCTTCAGCCAATAGCAGAAGGCGTGTCTGCCAGCTCTCATGATGCTCTGCTGACGGGGGATGTGACTGGTTCTCGGCAGTGCTTCTGGCACAGTCCCCTGGTTTTACCTCTGCCCTATCATTTCTCCTGCTGTGGCTTCCTTCTGAATGTCATGCTGAGGCCCAAACAGTGTGAGTCAAAATAACCCAACCTGGAAGTGGCTAGCACATGAATCACTGTGGCCAGGTCACGAACCAGGAGGAATGAAAAGGGTTTATTGTGAGCTGGATGAAAAATATATAAATAAAGGAGCACTGTACTGCTCCATGTATCACATCACATCCAAGACCATCTATACTGACCCTGAGCCATGTGTTCAGCTCTCACTAATTCAACGGGAGCTCTGCGCACTGGCTGAACGCAGTCTCGTCCCTTCTGCCCTCCGCTAATTACAGGTTTCTGATACTTCTTCACTTTGGCTTGTCAAAAAACCAGCCCAAACAGCACATAAACAACAGAAGGAGCCACATGATGAAGATACTGTTGACCCACCCTCAAGGCTCAGTTCTCCTCTCTTTCAGAGAGGATTATTCAGGAGCAAAGGACAAATCTAAGGTCATGTATTTGTTATTCTTGGTCACAAGGTCAATAAACATTGCCAGCACTTGAAGAAGATTTAGCTATCTTCTGTGAGGGGCCAAAGTCCAGTGTCCCATGCGTCCATGCCTCTACTAGACTTGTCAATGGGGACACTGCTGTTCCAATGTCTTGCTTGCCTTCATGCTTTTAGAAGAGGATATGGCAACATTGGTCTGTATCTGTAGTGAGATCAGTACGTATTACATACCACAGCTATTACAGGTAAGTCATCCTATCCGAAGAATTCATCACGTGTTTACGCAACTCCTGCTGACAAAAGCACGAGCCCACACACAAGGGGGATGCTTGGAGCATACTAAACCTCAGCTGAGTTTACTCCAGGTCCCTCTGAAAACACCTTCCAAACTCCAGTATTTCAGCTGCTACAGATTTCCAGCCATGCTTATTCATTAAGTGGCCTTTGCAAAGGTTACAGATACACCAACAGAACTGCCCTCAGCACAACTTTCATTTCTGAAAACAGCCACTGCAATTTTTTTCATGTGATGTTTCTATTCCTTAGATACCAAGCTTAAATTTCTAGAAACAGGTCATTTGGAAACCTGTACATGTCAGTTAGCAAGGTGTTTTGGGATTGGGTTTTGTGGTCTCACCGTGAGAACTGCAGCAAGCAGGCAAGCAGCACTGTTATTCATTTCTAGAATAAATATTCAACTGGAAAAATAATTCAGTTATGTTTCAGTAGCTAAAATACTCCAGTCTGCCCAAGTAGTCTGGTAACAGGACTCTAGCCTTCCTTGTCACTGTACTGTAATACAGATAATTTTTATTCCAATTTTTTTCAAAGGTGAGTGAATACTACAAGGGTGGTTTCACTGCTGGTGCTGAAAGGGCACTCTTGAAGCACAGTCTCCCCCTGCCACGGCCCTGACAGTAGATCCTACTCTGCTCTGTGGCTCTCAGCCCTTTGGTTCTGTTTCCACACCATCCAGTCAACCCAAGGCCCCTCTGCTATTATTCACGACCACAATGACAGGATGTGGAATCTATAAATGTAAAAAACCCATCTCCTTATTTCTCCCTGGGCACCAAGCAAGTAGGAAACTCCTGCCTTAACTGAAAGTCCTGCCCTAGACACGGAAGGCTCTACTGGTCACCTTAGACCACCGACCTGCGGACAGAGGTGGAAAACTGGTGTGTTTTAGAGGCTGAGAAGGGCCTTGTAGCTGCTCCTCTACCATCAGAAGGTGTGACATGCACACTCTGGGATATCCAAGACTTTGGATCTACAGGAGACAGAGTTGCCTCTGCCTCTCAGGGGGGCCCTCTACCAAATAGCATCCCCTCCTACTTGGGACAGTGTTTTAAAAAGGTGAATAATCTGGTACAGCCACCAAAGGCTTAGAAGAACGAATGTGGACACTTGAGTGTGGTTTGTCAGAAACTGTAAACCAGGAAAACCACTTGAGCTCAAACAGCCATAACAGCCCTTCGTTAAATTCCTGCCTTTGGCTCCTGAAGCCCTTCAGCTTCCACACAGCTGTGATGCTGATCCCAGCTGGCACCCTGCTGCTTCACCCAGCCCTGTCCCCATCCTCATCCTGGCCAGGAGGAGACAAACATTACCTGTTAACTCTGTTTTTTTAAGACTGTGTTTCCTTGGGGCAGGGCACTGTCATTCCCCTAAGTGTACAGCACCTACTGTACACTGAAGTGCAACAGGGCTGTGACTCAGCCACCCTTCTGATGGGAGTAACACCAAAATAGCTTGTTACAGCCCTGCGTAACACCACTGTCAAATGACATGGGCATCCTGCAGGAAGCAGGCGAGCACTAAGCCTGTCTGTAATTGAGTTTGGCCGCAGTCTTCATCACCAAACTTTTTTGAGCTGGTCTCCTCTGCTATTGCTAATTGCCAGGTTGGAGACTAATGAGGAGCGACCAGCCATTACCAGTGCCTGTGCCAGGCCGCCAGCACAGGATGCATGGAGCAATCACTCTTGTGCTGGCAGATGAAAGGGCATAACATCCTCTTGGTGCAATAACCTGAGCTCTCCAAGCAAATCTCTGCCCAGTAAGACTACGCGTATGCGTTACGATATAACCCTCCTGCTTCTGCAGCTATTCCTTAGTTTAGACAGGGCCCATAATGCTCAGAGATTGTTTTCCAATCCCAGCAGCATTTTTCTTTGTTTGGGAGCAACACGTAAAAGCTGCCTGGTTTACAACGCTCATGTTCTGTGCTGTGCACGTTCAGTAGCTGAGCCTTTAGTTAAATGGGACTTTTCAACCTCAAATGTCCTGTTTGCAAATTAACATATTGAAAGGCTTTGCTGAATTGCCTAATAAAAGTGAGGATTTTCAGTACTATGGCCGTGATGATTATTGGTGGAAGCTTCAGTGAAAACAAGTGCTCAGGAAAGGAGTTGTTTGGATGCAAACACATCTTTTCAGAATTCAGCAGTGAAAAATCCGGCTGTCCTGCCCATTTCCCTGTTCCGAACAAGGACCCGTATAAAATGATGCATTTTTAAATGGAGCATATAAAAGATCAGATGCTCCCCACCACAATGGCAAGAAAAATTCTACAACCACCACCCCCAAAAAAACCAACCCATGATTTTGACAATTCCCCTCCAAGACAAGAGCACTTTTAAAGAAAAAAAAAACAAAAATCAACCCAGCGGTCTCACGCTTGATCTCCACAGCAGCAGTGCTGCTGCCTTCACACGCAAACCTGATTTTTGCTGGTAACTCCTGTCATCTTCCTGCTCGCAGCCACTGGCCGCGGTGCGGCTTAGCTCCTCAGACACACGGCTTTGCAGATTCATTACGAAACAACAATTAGCATGTGAGAAAAAAACAACCGCTCCAATATTAATGCAACTTTGGAAAACAGAAAAGCAGCCTGCATTTGTTCTGCGTGAGCGGAGAACAAGGGCTTTCGGCCCATCCCCACCACGGCTTTAGCGGCAGAGCGGCTTCTCTGCAGCGGGATCCCTTTCCCGGGAAGCCTGCGTGCACGCAGCTGTTCCCGCAGAACAAGGGCACCCTATATCGTCACCTGCATGGGACCTATAGCGGCCATAGGGGATGAGCGGCAAGGGGAGGGTGAGGGTGCGATGGAGACGAGCGGCGAAGGACTCGCCGGTCCCTTTGTAAAGTTAAACGAAAAAGAAAACGCAGCGCACGCTCCGTGAAGAGGAGGAAAAAAAGGAAAAACGAGAACTAGGGAGGCGAGAGGAAAAACTAAAAGAGAAAAAATGAAATACAGAAACCGAAAATAGAAGAAAGCGAAAATAAATCCAAACGGAGACTAAAAGAAAGAATAACAGAGAAACCCGAGGGAAACAAGGGCAAGGCGCAGGGGGGAGCGGGGCCCGGGGCTCCCGGTGGCGTTTGCATGTGACATCCCCGAGGGAACAGCGGCACCCGGAGCCCCCGGGCTCGCCTCCCCCGCCGGGCTCCCCCCCCGCGCCGGCCCTGCGCCCCCCCCGCGCCCCCGCGCCGCTCCGCTCCGCGCTCGCTCCGCGCCCCGCTCGGCAACGCGTGACGTCACACGGGGGACCCCGGCGCCGCGCATTGGTGGAGAGGGACGCGTGGCCCCGCCCCCCGGGAGCGCGCCGCCAATGAGCGCGCCAGGCTGCCTCCATGTGCGAACCATGTGGCTGCGGGGGCGGGGCGCCGACGGGCGCAGCGCCGCGGGGCCGCGGGTGTCCGTTCCGCGCGTGGGGCTCCGCGGGTGCGCACCGCCGCGGGGGGCACGGCGGCCCCTTTGTTCCCAACGTGTTTGTTCCCTGCAGTGCCGCCGTCCCTCGCAGCCCGCCCCGCGCTTCGCAGGCCGCTCGGCCGGGGAAAGGTGCAGGCTATGCGCAACTCTCCGCGCCCGCGGAGCAGGGGGCCGGCGGCACGGCCGGCCACCGCCCCGCACTGGGCGCTCGCCCTGCCCTGCCCTCCCCTGCCCTCCCCGCCGGCTACCTGGCGAGCGCTGCCGCTTGCCTACGTGACTCTGCCCATGCCCCGGCGGGGGGAGCGGGGACGTGTCACCGCCTCCTCCCCCGCCGCTCCGGCTCCGCCACCGGCTTCGGCTCCGCGCGGGGCCGCCGTGCCCCCCGGACCGTCTCCGTGCCCCCCTCGAGCTTCCCCCCCCCCCCCCCCCCCCCCGCCTCGGGAAGCGGAGATGCGCCGTCCCGCTCCGCTCTCCATCCCAAACTTTCCCCCCGAGCCCGGCCTCCCCGTGCGTGGGGCGGGGGGGCCACGCGTGCCCCTGCCGCGGGGGGTGCGGGCCGGCCGCGGCGCCCTTTGTCACTGCACCCCCGGCCCCTGCAGCCAGCCAAAAGTTTGGGATATTATTTATTGCCCCCTTCATCCCCCACCCCCGCCCCCCGGGGGGCACGCACACGCGCGGCCACGGCCGCCAGCCCACACTTACTTTTATTCTCCTTCTCGATCCGCTCCAGGTAGCTGGCGGCCTCCAGCAGCACCTGCACGTTGTAG
This sequence comes from Falco biarmicus, assembly GCF_023638135.1. Classification (NCBI taxonomy): domain Eukaryota; kingdom Metazoa; phylum Chordata; class Aves; order Falconiformes; family Falconidae; genus Falco; species Falco biarmicus. Next base: position 23,435,397 of record NC_079296.1, read on the forward strand.
AGGAAGGTGTCCATGCCCGCCGCGGGGCTCGTGTTGCAGATGTCCCCGAGGGGGCACCGGGCCCCGCCGGCCGCCCCCGCGCTCCGCGGCTCCCTGCGCGGCCGGCCGCGCTTCCCCATGCCCCGCCGCGCCGCCGCCTCCCTGCGCGGCGCTGCGTGCGCGCCCGGCCGCCCGTCCGTCTGCCGGCGAGCCCGGCGGCCGCCGCGGTCCTAGCGCTGCCGCCCGCCCCGGCGCTGTGTCGCCCCACGGGCCGTCGCCGCCGTCCCGCCCCCCCCCCCCCGCGCCCCGGCGGGGCGGCCCGGCCCGGCCGCGCCTGCGGAGTGCGAGCGCCGGCGGCTGCGCGATTCTCGGAGGGCCGGGGGGGATGGCGGGGGGGGGGCGGGGGGAGCAGCCGGCGGGGCTGGGGCGGGCTTGTCCGGGGCCGAGGAGACCGGCGAGTCGCCCCCCAGCAGCCCCGGGATGGCCTGCACCCCCCGGCGGCGAACGACCCCCTGGAAACGGCAGGGCTGGAGCGCCGGTGGCACCGCTCCCCCGGGGATGGTGGCGGCACTGGCCCCGCCACTGTGGCAGTGGGGGCCCCGCTGCACCCACACCCAGGACGCAGAGGCACAGCCTGGCCTGCCGTGTCGCTTGTCACCCCGTGTCACCTGCCCGAGGGTCCTTCCCTGCTCAGGGACCCAGGGTGACAGGCAGGCTGGGGACCCTCTGCTACATCCAGCCCTGGGGGCGATGGGAGCCAGCATTGCAGGCACAGCCCCTGACTCCAGCAGACCCCCCCGGCACAAAACACCAGCGCTTTAATATCAAATTCCTTGTCCTTTTTTGAGCAGTGGCCCCGAAAGCCCTCTCTGAGGTCAGACTCCAAAAGCAATGAATAAATTAATATTTTCCAAAGCAAACCAGAACTGGAGAGCAGGCAGGGGTGCACCAGCCATCCCCTCCCCACCCACCACCCCCCCCGCCCCCCGTCTGTCCCTGCAGACCCGGGGTCAGGGCTGGGCGCACTGCCCCTGGGATGTATCCTTATTTGCCCCTTGTTCCGCAGCCCGGCAGGTGGAGAAAGCGCCTGCTCCCTTGGGAGAGAGCGCGGGATCTGGCCCAGACTGAGGAGGAGGAGGGCGAATCTTCACACTTCCACAAGCCATCTGTGATCTCAGGCCCATGAGTTTGTGAGTTTTGAGGGGGCAGCAGGAGGGGACCCTGCTGGCACTGGGCTGGCAGCAGACAGCCTCCGACACCCTCCTGGCTCTGCTTCCATCCCTGGTGGCAACGCCCGGGTCACAGTGCTATGCTGGCAGCACAAAATCCCGCTCCTGCTCGGCCGGTCAGGTTGGTCTGGATCTGCAAGGAGCCTTGCGGGAGCAGCTGGGGTGAAGCATCACTCCAGAGATGTGCTGGGGTGCAGGGACCTGCTAATGCCCGGCTGCTGTGGGGCTCTGTGGGCCTCGCTGGGCTCACCAGCCTGGCAGGGGCCAGCACTGCCCGGAGGTAAGGAGAGAAGAGACATCGTGGTGGCGTTCAAAAGATGCCGTATTAGTAAGTGTTAATTGGTACCTGGAGCCCACAGTGTCATGGGGACCTGAATCACCTGAGAGAGGATGATGCCCCAGACAGCAGCGAATGCAATGAAGTTCCTCCAGCTCCCTGGTGGTAGGGGCTGGCAGGCTATTTTTGGGAAGCATGGCTGCAGAATTCATCAGTCACACACCCTTCCCAGGCCACGTGCAGGAGCTGGGCCAGCTCTCCAGGCAGCTCAGCCCAGCCACTCCTGTGGCATGTGGCACCTCTGCACCACCAGCACCAATGTTTGCTGCCACACTGAAGACGCCACGACTTGTCCCATCAGTGCGTTTGGCAAAGTGCCCCTACTTCCACCTGAAACGGGCTGAGGGATGGCACAGGGTGGACTGGCAGCACCCGCAGATGGGAGTCCCTGGAAAATTAGGAAGCAGGGTGGGGCATGAAGCTTAAGCTGGATTTAGACGTGGCCTGGAGAAGGGTGGCGAAGGCGGAGGTGAGAGCACGGTCTGCTGTGAGCAGAGTGGTACAGCACACTGCTGCCAGGCTGGGGTGTGCGCAGCACCCACAGGCATCCAGCCATCTGCAAGAACAGGATTTCAGCTGGAAGAACTGGGGCTGACCAGGGCAGGGGGGTGGCGGTGGGAGCCAGGCTGAGCCATAAAGTACATCCAAGCAAGCAAAGGACTCAAAATGTACTTGGCTTTTATTAACTCCACTAACTAGCTGAGATAACACACGATTCCCACTTTACAAGTGTGTGCTGGCAAACGGTTCCATTAAAAGATCGGGCAGAAAGTCTCAGGTTTTCCGACAGTGCAGGGACTGAGCCAGGGGTGCAGCTCTGCTCCAACCAGCCGTGGTTGCATCTGCTGGAAACCAGGGCACAAACCGCTGCCCTGTTCGCACTGAGGTCATCCTTCTGCCTGCTCACCCATGGGGAGGGGGCTTTCCATGACCTTAGCTTAAAGTATGAGAAGTCGTTAATGAAAACACATCCAAGACAGCAGAGGCAGCCAGCATAAAACTGCTTAAAAATCAGATGATTTAAAAATCTCAGCCCCCCTCCCAGAAGAAGATGAGGATGCCTATGGTCATCTGGAGTTCATACTGTAGATCCTGTGCCTAATGGCAACATCCTCTGCTGTCTACTGTATTTCTTGGTCCTCCTCGTGCACCTGCACAACCCTTCTCCTGGGACTTTTTGAATGCTTTGTATGAATCAGTGCTGATTCAGCCACCAGTGGTGCGAATGGCTTTTCCCAGTGTGACATTCCCAGGTATGAAGCCAGAATCGTCACAATTCTGCTTCCTTTCCCTTCTAGCTTAGGTCCAAGACACTTTTTCTTTAAAAGTACTTCCACAGAGAAACGCAATCTGAATTGTAAGTCTCCCCAAACAGCTTGCCCTGGAAGAGTTGGACCTCTGCTGTGGCTGGCCAGGCTACAGGGTGTCTGAGATGCCCCCAAGAACCTTGGTGGGTCTGGCCTAGCTTTGAGCCCCAGCTACCAGCCCCAGAACCCCTGTCTGAAAGGGACCGTGCCCTGGACCCTTGTGCCCTGAACCCTTCGATGCTCAGTTTCTTCTGACATTTTTTCTGTGGGCACCCATCCTTGGCCACCGGCAGTAGAGTGCTGAACTGGCCTGGCTGTCCTCATGCTTTGCTGCAGCAGCCCCATATCACAGCTCCCATCTCAGTCCTGGGATTCCACACATGGCTGGGTCTTTGGTGAAGTGTTAGAGGCTGTGCCTGGACACCTCCCATGGGGATGGTCCTTGTCCCATGAGGTTTGTACTTGGAGACAGGCTAGTGCAACTGCACAGCTCAGACTCTTGGCCATCAGTCGTACCAGGAGGTGCAAGAACACTTGCCTGTCCAGTCTGCTCCTGGGATGGTGGAGGGTTACGGCATTTGTTAGGGAATGGGGCAGGGAGATACCAGCATTTTCAAGAGAATGGTCCAAGGCCAAGATTTCCAAGGGAACTGGCTCAGAGGAGAAATGGGGCTTCTAGGGGATATGGGCTGGGGGGTTCTTTGCAAAAGAAGGGGTGGGCAGGGGAAAGCACGTGGACAGATTGGAGAAGCACCACAGAAGGGGTGCTAAGGGAGGAGGTTTTGCAGTATTGCTGGCTCTGCACATCCACCAGCCACGGCCCACCACCCTCACCCACAGCAGCCTTTTAAGTAGAGCCAGTTAAAGGCATGCTGTCTTTACTTGCTTTCTTTTTCACTTTGTTTAACATTTGAGCTCATCCTGAAGCCCTATTGTAATTTTTTTCTTTGCAAGGCAATGGTGGAGCTGCCTCTTGGACAAAAGTGGAGGGACCGAGTGCAGCCCATGGGAATGTGAGATGGGGTGAGCCAGGGTGAGCTGCCGGCACAGCCCCACCGCCCACGCTGTTGGCACAGCCCCTGCTGCCCAGGCACATCGCCAAAGCGTCGCTCACCATGTGGGAGATCCCTGGACCTTTTATCAGCAGCCTGTGGCCACATGCTGCCCCCAGTACGGCATGGTACAGCAAGGGGAGCGTGGCCTGCGGGTGCAGAGGTCAGGTGCCCCCCATGCTGCTGCCAAAGTCACACTTGTGGAAGTGGGAAAAATATCCACTCCATCATGTGGGCAAGGTGTGGTTTTAGGTGCAACGCTGCCTGGCAGTGTGTTGCCACGACAAACCCATAGGTTAGAGAGTGAGCATCCCACTCCGGTCTGCAGCAGGTATCTCATGCATGTGTGTCATGCCTTTGTTGGGCTGGACAGTTAAAAACAGAGCCACTGCTCTGAGCAGGAATGGCAAGTTCCCATTAGTGGGTGGATTTTGACATTGTTCTGCTGGTATCACGCACTCACAGTAGCTATTTCCCCACATCTCAAGTGTTATCTGGTCAGTTTGTTCCAGTGGCAGCATCAGTGTAAATTATGCCCTGGACAGACCTGGCAGGCTTTGGAGAGGGTTTGAAAGGGTGGGGGGCCAGGACAACCCTGGGTTTTGGTCTGCAAAGGCTCCTGGAGGCACCTGCTCTCTCTCCTTCCCAGCTAATCCCATTGTAATCCTTTTATAAAATTTCACCTGCCTTTAAAAGTCTACTGTTGCCTTTTTGGAAGGACGAACGTGTTTTCCAAGTGCTAATTGTGCTGCCCATCTGCCAAGGGCAGGCATTTCTCACTGCATAAGAGTGATATCAAGATATTAAAAAATTGTTCGGAGGGCTATCACATCACTCTTTCTTTTTCTTTTTTTTTTTTTTTTTTTTTTTTTTTTTTTTTTTTAATATGGACACAGTTGTGGTGGTGATGGGCTAGAGCTGGTCTGGGCCAGTTGTGCCCTGGAGGAGAATCCTGGGTGGATGGATGCTGATGGATCCTGCGTGACTCCTAAAGGCTCGACTTTACTGTCAGACCTGGGAAGTTTATGAGCTCTGGCCCAAGCCAAGAGGCTGCTGCTGCCACCAGGACAATTATACCAGCAGTGCTAGTGGGCACCATTAGCCCTTGCAGCCCCTTTGGGTGCCTGTGTGGGATGCCCAGCAGTGCCCCAGCAACTGCTGTGTGTGGGTCAGGATCTTCCCACACCAGCACCTTCACTAGGACACACTGTGGGTTGCAGCAGGGAAACAGAAAGCCTCCAACCCTGCTAAGAAGCATGGCTACGAGGAAGAGCATTTTGGTTTTCAGCATTTCCTTTCCTGCTCTGACACCAGCCTTTTCATTTCCAAATATCCAGGCACCCATTTTTTCATTTGCAACCTGGATTGCCAAAAACTCAGCCCCTGGCCTTGGCACTCAGTGGCGGGATGTCAGGCTGTAGGGACTTGCTTTGCAGATGAGCTCCATCCTAGGAGATGTGTTATTAGCATCCCTATTTGTGGTCAGCCAAGTGGCCCCAGTCCGATGGTGAGCATAGGTGGTGCCCAGCTCCTCACCCAGGCACCCAGGTGCGATTTAATCGGGGTACAGAAAACTGCCAGCACAGAGCAACGCACAGAGGTCAGTGAAATCTTGTATTTCGTCTTTTAGGTTTCCCATCTATGTTGGAGACAATTCATGATTCTGCTAAGGCCACCACTGAAAGTCTTCTCCATCATCACAGGTCCAAAGCATGGTCTATAGGATAGCCAAAACTGGCCTTGGGGTCTGGCTGCCAACAGGTTTGGGCTTTAGGAGGTCAGGGAAGAAGTGATTACCAGCACTGGGCACTTCCACCACCTCTGTCCCCTGCATGCCCACAGGACGTCCATAAAACATCTCCCCAGCCCCTGGGTGCAGGTGCACCAGTCCAAAGCACCAGCGTTTCTCCAGACATTTTGAACCCAGCCAGCTCTCAGACACTTCGCAGCACTCCCTCTTTCCTGATGACATTCATTCCATTGGTGGGTTATTTATGGAGAAGAATCCAGCGTTACTGTCAAATATTTCCCTTGTTCAAACAAAGAAGGGAAAGGGCTCATGGCCAGAAAAAAACTCTTGAGGAGAGTTTTAAAGAAGATGTATTTCTTCATGTCCCAATCAGGCTGTTTTTTTGACTTTTCCAAAGCACAGATAAACCTCATGGGCTACCCAACACCTATCCTCATTTTGAAGAGGAAGGGCGGAAGGGGAGGAATGTTGCTATTTTAATTTCCTCTATGATATTAATCTGATTTATTTCAAACTTTTAAATTAAAGTTTTCAATTCAACCCACGGATTTTGCAAGGAGTCAGCCGGGAAGTTTTGTAGGCAATGTTTTCATGGCCTGTGAGTGCCTCTGCTCCTGTACATCCCTCAGTAGTCAATAATTAATTAATAAAGCTGACTCTCCCCAGCACTGGCTACAGGGTCTACTGCCAGGCCCTTGGCTGCCACCTGCTATTGCCACCTGTTGTCCCCAGTCCCGAGGTGTGACACGGGACCAGGATTTGCAGCAGGGTCACACGCCTTTCTGTGAGGCAGGTAGATGTTTACAGCCAAGAGCCGTGTCTCTCTGTAGAGATGCTGTCACCGCCCGAGTCTCACTTGGCCAGACCTGGAGTGGGGGCTGCATCCAGCCCTCGGTTATGAAGCCATCGTTACAGTGACCTTCCGCTTCCCCGATTGCTCCCTAAATTTAAACAAGAGATCGGAATGACTTCAAGGTGCCCCAGGAGAACAGCACTTGTCAGTGTTGTGGGTGCCTGCTCTGGTAGGGCTGGCTCGTGAGCGGCCCTGAGGGCTCTTTGCTGGGTCTGGGGGAAGCACCGTGGCTGCTCCGGGTGAGCCTCGTGCTGCCTGACGCTGCCGTGGGCACGGCAGGCAGCGGGGAGGGTGCAGCGCCTTTGCAATCTGTCGTTTGATGCTCTTTTTTTTTTTTTTTTTTTTTGCATGCTAGAAATAACTAAGCTAGAAATGGTGTTGAGGTTCCCTCTTGGCTGCCTTTGTCTTGTCCAGCCGTACCACTTATCTCAGCTCCATTTCTGCTGCCGTTATTGACAGTTTCATCCTCCAAGTACCTCTAAAGCTTCCACTTCATTTCCTTCTAATCCCCTCCTTACAAGCTACCTGTGTGGTGCCTCCCGACCTCCTCCCACATTCATTAAGCAAACCTGAGTTACAACAATCCTTTTACAATAAGCACGTGTTTATTTCCCCCCAGTCTCCTACTTGCCCTCCCTGCTCTCCATCTTTGCCATTTTAAGTTTTCTGTCTCGGAGGCTGCAAGCTGGCCCAAGCTCTTCTTGGCTCTTACTAGTTCTGTGCCGTTTGTGCTTGGCCTTTCACAGTAGTTGCTATGCAGAACTGATATAAAAATAATAAAGAATTTTTTTCTTGCCCACCCTTAAGGGAAAGCACACATATGGTCTAAAATTGCGTTGTGCCAGCAGAAAAAAGCACATCCCTTGTGGGCGGATTCACTGCTGAATATTCCCCATGGGTCTGGGTGGCTCCCTAAGTGGCAGGTGGGAGGATGGACGTGGTGGATGGCCTGAGAGCGTGCCCCTGGTGAAACGGGACAAGGGGAGGATCTAGTTCTCCGGCTGCTGAACTGAAAACTTTACACCACTCCTAGGAATACACTGATTGATCCTTGAGTCTAGGCCGGTGGGTAAAGAGGTCATTTGACATTGCTCCAGGCAGGAAGAACATGTAATATTCGCAGTGTGCAATTTTGCATGCTCTGGCTCTGGGTTTTTACGTTAAACTCGATACCTGTGACATCCAACACATCGCTGGGATTTGCACTTTCTGAGCTGGGGCCGAGGGGCCATTAGGACAAACCCTGCAGGATGCACTGGCAGCACAGAAAGAGGGACCCACACTTCCCAGTGGATGGTAGTTTGAGCCTCTTCTCACTTCCAAATACTTTGCGTCCCTCCCCCCAGCTGGCCCGTTAACTGATTTTGTAGCAAATAACGTCCCGATCCCCCTGGATTTTGAAGCGTTAGTTCAGGACCAGCTTCCCAAGGCACTCACAGCTATGAAACTGTGTGTCCTTGGGACTCTGCATAAATGTTTGCTGTTCAGGTGCCTCATTTTCCTCTTTCAGCCCGCCAGGTCTTGTGCCTCGGTGAGCTGGCTGCAGAAAATAAAGCCTAGAGGAAGAGAAAGGCAGTGGCTTTATGAGGAGAAATGTCCTGGGAGGTTTCCAGCCATTGTCCCACAAGATGACGGAGCACACGGAAATGATGCCCAGGGGTTCGGAGGGACAGGGGCTCAGTTTCACCCTCCCCAGGGCTGTCCCTTCAGCAATACCTTATTTTGGTTTGCCAAAGCTTTCCGAGCTTGGACTCGTCACACAGTCTGTACAAAGAGGAGATCCCAGCGTACGTGCAGACAAGTTAGTTCCCTTGGATTTTGTGGCTAAATCGAGCTTTGCAATAGCTGGGGCTGGTGTTAAGGTGGGGAAATCCATCAGGACACTGCCGATACTTTACTCCAGTGATGGTAGCAGCAAAATAATAGTGAAAAATTACCCACTGTCCTTCAAAGAGGCTCACCAGTTGTTCTAAATAAAAGCCTGGATGAAAGTTTAATTTTAAAAATGAATTAAATCTTAGAAAAAGTGTTGTGTGCTAAAGGAGTCATGCCCAGACCTGGTGTTACTGCTCCCCTGTAGCCAGGAGAAGGGGTCAGTGCCCAGAGGAAGGTTGCAGGAGGCTGCTGGGGGGGGCTGGGGGGCACAAGGACGCTGCTCTTGGCCCTACTGCCATGCTGCAGTGGGCAGGGGCAAGCAGGTCCTGGCCGCAGTGCCAGCAATGGTGGGGACCGGCTGGGGAAGGGACCACGTGGCTCAGAGGTGACGGCGCTTCACCGGAGGAGCTCCACTTTGGGAGGAACCTTGGGAGCAGCTGGTGCCACCAGCCACTGGCTCTGCCAGGTTAGTGTGGGAGCAACGCATCGAGAGACAAGTCATGAGTCTCACAGTGTAATTATGGTTGCCTAATGGTTTCCTTAATTTCTCACCAGCAGCTGCCTGCAACACCTCCACACCCTGCGGCAGGGCTTGCTGTACCTCTGCGGGCCACTGGCAGGCAGGTTTTGACCCCCGGGGCTGCTGCAGGAGAGTTTCCTGGCACATCCCAAGAACACGAAAAGCACAGCAGTGCTTGGATGCAGTTTAGCTCACCTTTACTTGCTTGACATCCTAATATTCAAACACAAATAGACCGGCCTTGCTGCTACTCAGAGCACCTGATGTTGTAAGGGGAGGGCAAAACCAGAGGGGATCTGCTGGGTCATTTAGTCCAACTATTCTGAGCAGCTGCATCACATAATCTCTTTCACAAATTTCCCAGCCTCCCGGCAGCCCCCATCAGTTAATACCCATTTGTTCATGTGCCAACGTTATCTGTGGTTTAAAAGCTATTCTCTCTCACCAGTATTTCTCTACAGCTTCCTCCTCGCCTTCCTCTGCCCCCTCTCACTGTAACTAAGGAGGAGGATCGTGCATCCTCCCAGGTTGATCCCACCTGGCATCCTCCGCCTCCGCCCCAGCTGTGGCTGATCATTGCAGTGGCACCGTGGGCAAGTCACAGCACCCTGGCTCCTGGTCTGCTGCCCGCAGCCATGCCGCCTGGGCGGCTTCTGATTTCTTCCCAATAGACTGAGATCCTCGTGTCTTATGCCAATCGTGTCACAGCAAAACTCACTGCTGTCGGTTCTGACCCTCCTTTTGTGTGGGTCCTGGCTCTGCCGAGGGCAGGGTGATGTCTCTAGCCCCTCAGTTCCCCTTAGCCCACACATTACCCACTTTGCAGCTCATTTACTAATCCTCACCTGTTCTGGCTCCACAAACGTTTTGCATGGTGCTGTCAGATATGCGTTTGAAGAAGAGATTTGATCTGTTGCATTGCCTGGTCTAGAAAAGTCTCTGGTTGTAAAGGAAAAAATCAGCATGACCTGTTCATTGCACTTTTAACCCTTTCCCCTTTCTCTCCAAGCCTTTGTTGTTTTCTCCAGGACCCCAGATGCCATAGGATCCCCCCAAAAGCAAATTGTTTGCAGAGTAAAACCAAATAAAATGCCCTCAAACCAATGTGCAGGGCAGGAGAGAGTGACTGTGGGTCCCTGGAAGTGTTGGCCAGGCAGCACGTGCCGTGCTTAAATCAGCAGCTGACCGTGGGTAACATCTTCAGCAGGAACACGCTTGCTCCATGCTGTTGACTTGCTGCCCTGCGCTGGGTATTTCCCTTCCCGGGCGCTCCTATGGCCCCCTTCGTCCAGGGATCACAAAACACTCTACAGACCTGTGAGTGCTGACCCTCAGCAAGCTGGACTCAGAGAAGAATGCAAATTGTTTGCTCTACATTTCAGACTGCCGAACTCGGTGGCTGATAACTTGGTCCACACCAGCCAGTTTAAATGCTTGGCTGCGATGAGACGCTGACGTGATTTTCTCATCACCTGCCCCAGCTGCCAGACCGCTTTGCCATGAGCATCACTTTGACGATGCTTAAAGATGCTGTTTGCAAAGGCACCCCTCTAAATCTGTCCAGAAATGCTCTCAGCACCTGCAGGAAGGCAATCCAGAGATCCTGCTTCAAGCCCACCCCTGTTTATTTGTATTACATTGAGAAAACACTCCAGCCTGCAGTGGGATGGCCCCATCCCTCCGAGTGCTCACAGCCTCCAGGGAATGGAGAAAAAAAAGATTTTTTGGGGTGCTCAGGATTAATAGGATTCATTGTCTTCAAAACACTTGGGGTGATTCAGCGTTGGAGGCTGAGGGATGTAGACAAGGAGGCGCTGTGGGTTGAAGGGGGTGAAGCAGGATGGGGACAGCAAACCCCTCCTGGGGATGGTGCGGGAGGCTGGCGGTGGGACGGGACTGCACAGGCTTGCTGCCAGGAGCTCAGGCACGTGGCCACTGAAGAAGACACCACAGAAAACCAGGGTTGATTTGATGGTCAACCAAACCGAAGCAGTAAATCACACGGTAGCTTACAGGACACGGTCACCTGGCACTGCTGCCAGTAGGAACAGTCTGCAGGGGCTGCAACGGCTGGAAAGCTGCTGGAGAAAGGCAGAGACAGGGGCTGTGGGGTGGAAGCAGAGTCCCGTGGCCACTGGTGGGCTGACCCAGCACCACACAGGACGGGTGTCACGGGCCACTTAGGCTGAAGCCAGACCAGCGAAAACTCACTGGATCCAGGCGTCACCCCTGCCCACTCCCTGCCAAACCCTGCCCTGCGTGGGTTTCACCCGGCCGGGCAGCCAGACACGGCGGAGGTTAGAGCGAAGACATAAATAAAAAGGTTAATATTTTCCACCCGTCTCTCCCAGTTGCCATGCAGATTGCAGCTGTTTCTCCCCAGTCACGTTGGCCGCAATACTCGTTGGGTTGGTATTTAATTGCCTCTCCCTAACGACGCATTAGGCAGGGTGTAATTTGCCGGAGCTGGTCAAACAATACAGATAAACCCGGTTCGCACACAAAGGCAGCGGAGCGGGGAAACTTCGCCATCTGATTCTGCTCCCCTTTGGAGCTGGTGGCTCCAGACATGGGTGGGATGCGAAGCGACGGACGTCTTGGACGTCTTGGCCTTCGGGAGGAGGAAGGAAAATGTCAAATTACAGGAGGCACCTACTCGCGCTGTGGTGAGCAGGGGTGAAGCCATACGTGTCCCCAGCGGCACCGGGGCTGGGCTGCCGTGTACCAGCTCAGGGGCTGGCCACGTGTTGTTACAGCTCAGTACACCCCTTTTCTTGGGCTTTCTTTCCTTTTTCCTGAATTTCAGTTGTAAAGATATTTTAAGACTTCTCTCTGCGATTTTTTTTTAAGCTTAGCAGTGTCAGCACGTATGTGGGAGATGGCAACTTCACTCTTGCTTGGGAATCACCCAGCTGGTGATCAAAACCCAACAGGTCTTTTAACTTCAGAGGCAGAGGGCTGCCATAACACCAATGTGGGCCCTCACTGCTTCTTAGGACCTTGGCTTCAGCAGAAGTAGGTAAAAAAGAAACAAAAAGGGGAACGCTTCACCCCACAGCCACAGCTTCTCACCCTGGCTCTGCAGCACCGGGATGCTCAGAGCCTCTCTGCCCTCCCCGGCTCCCCTTGCATGCCAGGCTCTGGCTGGCGGAGGGAGATTTCACCCAGATGCTGTGAATAAATGAGACAGAGAGAGTTAAAAATTAGCCTGCTCTTGCAATGCAAGCGCAGAAAAAGCAAAACACGCCCTCCCCTGTACTGGCCCTGGCACAGACCTGCATTTATGACCGTGTCTAATACAGCCATGTTTTATCAGAAAAGATAGAAACGGGCGATCCCCAATACTGATAGACGGAGAAGGGCAGTTACACAGATCACGGGTGGATTTTAGTGTTCCTTAAATATTTACACAAACTACGCTGTTAGTCACTTTTAAAGGACTGCAGATTTCCAGCATGCAGTGAGCTTTAAAATGCTCAGAAATGAAGTATTGCCATTAAAATTAATTGGGGAATCACCCGGTTTTGGACACCCCAAGTATTTTTAGGAAGGCAAGTGTGCGATCCTGCCTGTGCAGCAGTGACTCCTGTGGGTCCGCCACTTTGTGCGTGGGTCTGCAGGAGCCCAGCTGCTCTGCATCTCCCTGCAGAGGGAAGACTTGTTTGGGATGGCACCAGGCTCCCGCATCCCATTCCTGGACCACTCAGCATCCTCCTCCCGTTGCTAAAAAGCCACATGCACACAATGAAACCGGCTGCTTTGTCACCACGTTGCACATTAATGCCCACACACACAACGCAGGGTCATTTATGGGTAACTGTGAGATAACCCTGTCCTGGCGCCCGGCATCCTGGCACCTGGTACCCGGTGTGTGCCCAGGCGTGGGGGCTGCCTCCGACGCCTGTTCAGGCACAAGCTGGGAGGAAGCAAACAAGCGACACATAAAAAAAGGGCTGTTTGTTTGAAGGTTGCTGGAACAGGAGGAAATCAAGGGTGCGTCAAAATGGAAAAGCACAAAGCCAGCAGGGAAATGGTTTATTTATAAACTTTTAGAAGACAGCCGTGAACAATGGGGTGGGTGTTTGTTTTTTATCCCACACAGAAATGGAAAAGGGGTCTGGGTTCGTCTGCTGCCAGTGCAGTGGGGCAGGCTTGCTGGGGGTCCATGGGGTCTCCAGGATGCGGCTCCACCACCTGTCCAGAGCCATATCCTTGGCAGGGGGGTACCAGATTCTTGCTGCCTTCTGCCAAAGCTCTCCCACAACAAAAGCTCTGCGTTGTTGGTGGTAAAGAGCTGCACAGCACCCGCGGTGCACATTCCCTCCCTGGGGCGGAAGGGAGCACCCACTGGCAGGCAGGCATTAGGGTAGGTCCCTGTCCCTGTGCAGCAGCAGCCCCGAGCATGTTTCAGAGCAGGTGATGCAACAGCAAACCTTGCTCCTGCTCATAGGGTGTCCGAGAGCTGTTTGTAACTTACTACATGTCCTCATTTCTAAAGATGTTTTTCTTGTATAGAGGGAGTGTACAGGTGAGCCATGGCCGGTGGCAAGTCGCACCCCGGTGTTGTTTCCCGAGCGTGGGAGTGGAGGCAGGAGCGGGCAGAGTTCGGCAGCGCTGCCGGAGCAGCTCTCGTTCACTCCTCCCAGATAAGGGGCCCTTTGCCTCTCCGTACATCCTCTGCCATGTTTTGAAATGAGCCCAGGAGACGTGGCCAGCCAGCCTGCATGGCAGCAGGCTCTCCCATGCAAAGTTTAAGCCATGGCGTATGGCAAATTAAAGAACACCCACCAAGCTCCAGTGAATGAATTTGATGAGCATCTCAGTCCTGTCTCACCTTTCCTCCCTAGTCAGAAGAAACATCAATATCTTTTCCAATCAAAATGTTTTTTTGGAAAAACGGCTTCCCCAGCTATTTAAGCTGGGGATGTCCCTCCCCACCCCCCTTGCTGCTGCTCAGCCCTGGGACAGGAGCCAAAGCGGGCACCAAAGCTGTGCCCTCTGCCCTGGCCCCGTGGGGACATGGGCTGGTGGCGCTGGGCCTGGACCTGGTGAAGGGTTCAAGTGCTCCGCTGCCTTGTCTATAGGGACAAAAGGAGCATGGCTGGGACCCAGCAGATCAGTCAACCAGGTGTCTAAGGCCACGTGGGTAAAGCTGGGTGTATGGGTAAGAGCCCTGCAGAATGAGGCCCAAGCAAAGAAAGTTTGTGATGGCAACTCCCTGCTGCCCAGGGCAATTGTATACACATATGAAAAATAAAACTATGTAACAGGGAAATCCTTCCACAGACTCTTCCTGCCCTAGAAATGTTCTTTTTTTTAAAAAAAAAATGACATTTGCACAAACATTTTTTTTCCCCAGGAGAGATAGCTGAGGAATACAGCAGTCCCGGAAAAGATGACATGAAAATGGAAATGACAAAAATGTTTTTGCTGAGAACTTTGGAATCTCCAGTGCATGCATACAGGTATATACGTATATACCCACCCAGCCCCACAAACTCACACTCTCATTTTCCCTATCCGTGTTTAATGGTCCCCCTGACAACTGCAGCTGCACAAACCTGGGTAACGCAGAACGTTAACGGGACCAGCAAGGTAACTCACAGGCTCAGACACTGCACCAACGGGGGAGCACTGGGACAAAAGGAGCCATCAGGAACGTGACATTTTCCCTGCTGCCTGGCAAGCGCAGCACTGAGCATCACCATACCCCGGCTCTCCGATGAGGCTACCAGCCGATGGAGAGGAGCATCCTTCCCAGCTGCTGGAGCTGGAGCGCAGGAATGGCCATCCCAGCCCCTGCCTACAGCCCTGGCAGCACTTCAGTTACACAGGGGCTAAGCAGGGCTGTTGTTCCTTTAGGGCTGGGGGAGTTACAACCTCTAATCCTAAAATCAGTCCACAATCACATCTATCAAATTAGAGGCAGCTGCTAAAAATGGCACACAGGGACACGCACCCGTGTTCCTTGAAGAGCCCGGCTAGCTTCACGCAGCAAAAGCTGTTTAATCTGTGTGCTGGGCACAGGCTGACATGGGGGAATGCTCCCTGCATGCCACTTTCTCCTTATGGGAATATGCTCCTTTTAATCTCAGTTTTCCAGATATTAAGCCATTTGTGGGTTACAGAAACTTGGGCACTATGGCAGGCAGAGCAGCCTCTGTGTTTCACCTGGCAGAGAAAGAGTTTGCTGCTGACCCATGGATCTGAAGAACTTACCCTTGCAAAACCTAGCTATAAACAGGTTAGATCTGGCTGCCTCCGCCTGCCTGTGCCCCAAAGCAGCTGAGAAAGGAGGGATCCTCCCACAGCACCTCAGTTCTGGCTTCAGAGACCATGTCAGCCAAGAGACGACGGTGATGGCAGCACAGCAGCTCCTGCTCTAATACTTCTCCAGCTGTCCTGCTGCAGCCTGGGGTGTCCAGGGCTGCACCATGCACACCGGCAGGTCCACGTGCTGGCAGCTTAGCGTGATGCCCAGCTGGCAGCTGCACGGTGTACAAGGCTCAGCCATCCCCGACAGCCCTATTGCAGGTCTCAGACTTCTGTTCAAAGTTAACCAGTCCCACTAAGAACCACTTTTTCTCTCTCAAAAAGTGCCAGAGCTGTGATCATTATGCAGGGATAATTTGCAGCCTCTCCTTCAAGCACCTGCTTGGGCAGGGAGAGGCTCCCGGTGAGGAGCACGAGCTCCCTGCCCAGCCGAGCGGAAGGAGGGCTCGGAGCCACCTCCCACAGCATCCCCTCACTTCATTAGGGACGAAAGTCAGAGCACTAAAGATGCTCAAGAGCACAAATTTGTATTAAAACATAAAAGTGTTTCGTGATCTTGCTGCTGCAAAGAGCCGCCTAATGTGTTGACTCATAGCGATGGGACTGCGTGAGCCCGTGTCCCGGCGCAGGCCTGGCATGCCTTTGCGTCACGTACGTGTCACAGGTTTCCCCAGCACCCTCCACCTGGGGAGCAGGGCGCTGGCGAGGCAGGTGCTGTGGTGTGTGCGGCACGGGTGGCATTGGCACGGGTGGCATTGGCACGGGTGGCATTGGCACGGGTGGCATTGGCACGGGTGCCGCGGGAGCACGGCACTGAGCACCCCTGCCCCCAGGTGCCGCTTTGGTTCTTTCTTGTACTACTGATCTTTCAAAGTAAATTTTTTTTTTCCTGAGTGTCCAGGAAATCAGTGGTGTTGGCAGCCTCGACTAGATCTAAACGAGAACAGGGACCATGTTTTGGGGTGGCAGTGGTGCTCTGCTTTGGGGGCAGCAGCTGGGGCGTGCCAGGACTGAGTCCTCATCTTGCAGGGGGTTAATGCAGTGTGTGTGGCTTGCCAATTCCCCCCCATTCCCCAAAGGCTCACACTGAGCCCCAGCGAGCCCTGCCATGCCGATGTGGGGTTCAGGGGGCTGGAGGTACTATCTGGGAGCCTGGCCCCGCCAGGGGAGCCCCTGACCTACTCACGTGAACCCTCTGCAGGCTGAAGGCTCAGATGAGATTATTTTCACATAGACAGAGGTGCTGGTCCCCTGTGTATAACATCTCTCCAGCCAAACTGGATGCTTCTCACTACCCTGTGCAGCATGCAACAGTGCGCAGGGCGCAGTGTTGACAGCAGCACCCACGTACGTTACATTGGAGGAAAAGGCTGAAACGAAAAGAGAGCTTTTGCGTCCGCACATCGCTTTCAAGCCAAAAATGCCCCATGTAAGAAAATCATCAAGAATATTTCCCCTTGACACCCCTTGTTCACACAAAGCTCGTTTTAAATGAAGGGATGTGACACGGTTATTTCTCAAAGTGTTCCCAAAAGGCTCAGCAGCCCCCAGCAAGCAGCTGGCACCACAGGCATCCTCGCTAGACTGCAGGCAGGAGGGTGCTGGAGGGATGGTCCAGGTAACACCAACACAGCGCCTTCATCCTCACCCTGAGGAGGCAGCTGGGTCACCTCTAGTACCACCAAGCAACTGGGAGGCAGACATCAAGCCAAATGATTTGGAAGTCAGCCCAAAATAGCTGGTTATAAGAAAATCACTCCAATACCCAGATATTCTCCTATCACACAGACCCTGGCAGAGAGAAGCCTGCCCGATGTGCCTCTTCCAGGTCATTTGTGAAGCTGGACCCATTAAATAAATCTAGGAAGGACCAGCTGCGCCAGCTGGAGGTGAATGATCGGATGGAGGTGACGTACCAGCCAGGAGATCAATGCTTAAATGGATGCAGTTACTTATTAGATGTAAACACTGATGAATAAATCTAAATAAACTCTAATTATTTATACAGCATATTCCTAATGCTGGTTGAATGTTGACTCTTGCCAACTTTAAAATAAAACTGAAGACAGGGTAAATGATTTAATGCCTCTGTAGATATAATTAGCATATGTAATATGTATATACAAATATACATAATATATATAATTATAGGTGTTGGTGTTTAAGAGAGTAGTCTAGCCAGACTGAAAGAGTAAGTACTGAAAATTTTGCTACTGCCTGCTAGAGAGGGAAGGATGCTTAAACGCACTGGAATAAGAAATTGGTAGTTGGTGTTTGGGGAGGGGAGTTATTGCCCCATGTTCCCCGTCTGCTCAGCAGATTCGACAGCCAACTTCTCCACCTCGTCCATCTATCTAAAGAACTGGGGCTGGAAGTGTCCAACATCCAGGGGCAAATACACAGCTGTGTATAAGCTGCAGCTGTTGCAGTGTATTCGCACCACCTTCCGCAGGTCATTTTTGGCACCCAGTGGAGATGTAACTCCAGAAACCATGAGGCTTTGGTCCTCCGGAGCACCCGCCTGGGCCCATGCCTGCACTCCCACAACACCCAGGTGACAGAGTCCAGGCTGTGTTTGTCCTCCCCACTCTGCGGGCTCCTGCCTGGCCCACAGGTCCCTCGGCATGGGTTGCTTGTGCTGCAGACCCCAGAGGCACCCTCAGATGAGCAAGCTGTGCTGAGAAAGGTGTACTGCCTCTTCTGCCTTCCCTTCTCCATCCCAAACACCTCGCAGGTGGCGCACAAGAAACAGCAAGGTAAACATCTTCCATTCATGACCCATCTAGGCTTTGGGCAAGGCAAGAGTTAGTCCTTGTACCTGCTTGTGTTGACAGGGAGATGCCATGCGATTGCTTGTGCGGCTGACGGATGTGCAACCGCACATATTACGTGCATTGATTCTCCAGTTTTCTCAAGGCACTGGCTGCAATTTCTCTTCGCTCAAGTTTGATGTTTGGACTTTGGTGTCCAAGGGAGGGGGTTTCATGCCCAGGGAGCCTGCAGGCGGCACCTCAGCACACAGAGGGGCACAGTGGTGGCCCGCAGCATGCAGGCAATGGTGAGCAGCAAGGCAAGTCCGTCCTGCTGCCTCAGGTTAGAGCTAGGTTTCTTTACAAAAAAGCAAGCTACCTTCACAGGCAGGCACAGCTTGGGACTGCATTTATACAAGTTTAATGAAGTTTTGAAAGTTTGCAGAAACTCCATTGTTCAGCTGTTAGGACAGAGGGAAGAGGAATGAGGTGATGTCCCACCAGCTGCTTTACCGCACCACGTGGCTATCGGTGCAGGGACTCAAAGCGTCCCCAAGCCTTAGTGTGTTGTGCCAAGCACGGGCTTGTGAGACCTGCTGGGGCAGGTCCCTGCATTGCCACGAACATTTGGAAACCTTTAACATGAAGGCATGTTCATTAAGGGTCAGCTAGCTGCTCTCAACACCTTGGATACAGAAAATCAGCCATCCACAGCAACCTCCCTTTTCCCATCCCCACGGGGGCATGGAGGAGAGGGAAGAGACTTGATTGCCGGGATGTTCACGGGGAAACTCAATCCCTACAAGGTCCTTAGGCACAACCACTGGGTGCCACGCTGCTGGGTTTTGGGGGCTGCTTTTCCCTCTGCAGCTCAGGGGGTATTTGGCTTTTGATGCATGAAGCCAAGGGCTGAACAAGCAACTTGCTCTTCTGCAGCTCTCTCTGGCATCAGCAAATGTGCTCAGCCCTTCGAGAAAAATCGGGCCATTAATTCAAGCACCTCATTTTAGGTGATGTTTGAACTTCCTGTACCTCTGGGAAGAGAGGGATGAGTGTTGCGCCTGGCAAGGAGGTCAGAGAGCAGCCAGCAGCTGATGTGCCTAAGGTCAAAACCAGCACCAGCTGCTGGGGCTGGGAGCAGAAGGCTCCCATTCTGAGCTCTGCCAAGACAATGCCGCCACTCCAGAGCATTTCAGTTATTCCTTACAGAACTTAACTACTCACTGTCCTGATAACCCAGAGCACAAGTTTTGTTTTTGCAAACACCATCTGCAAATGAAGAAATTGCAAAAGCTGCCACAGCATCTAGAGACACGCAGCCATACCAAGCTGCTGCTGCAAATGCAAAAGGAAAAGCGCCTGGACACTGTGACACTGAAGTAGGTGAGACAGAAAGGTACAGGATCCTTCGCACCGGTGGATACTGGTTATCTCCCCTGGAGAGAGAGGGAGCCCTGGGAAGGGCCTTCAGCTGCCCCTCACCCCTATGAGGGCTGGGCAAGGAGAACAGCTGGCCAGGATGAAACCTCTCGAATCAGTCGCTCCTCGCATCCCTCCGGCATCCCACCTGGGACTGGCACCAAACACTCCCTCCAAACACAGGGAGGGAAGGACACAAAGCCAGGAGGTGTCCCCTTCCCCGCATGGCGATGGCAGCCCTGTGCCAGTTAGAGCAAATATTTCCAGGTGAGGTGCCCAGCCCCAGCACCGGCAGCCGAAGCTGGCACGTTCGCTTTCCCCAGTCCCAAAGCCCTCCAAAACAAAAGCTCCCCCCTGAGTTCAGGAAAACATCACTCAGCAAAGACTCTGGCCATTTCTGAGGTCAAATTGAAGGGCAAGAGTAGGTTTGAGCTCCTAAAAATGAGACCGAAGGAAAAGCTTCACTGCCTGGAGAGGCCAGGGCTGAGCCCAGCTCTCCACTCTGTGGTGCAAACACCCCGGCTCCGGTGTGCTGGCAGAGGATGCTCAGGATCCGGCCCTGAGCACGCTGGTATTTGAATCACAACCCCCCCCCCAGAAACTCCGGCAGCATCTTAATGATGAAAAAATGAAGCGGAGTCAGTCTGAAGAGACACTTGTGGGGGAAGCACCAGCCCCGCGCAACTGCGGTGGGAAGCTTTTGTGTACACGCCAGCCGCCAGATCAGCCCTAATTGATTTTTCTCCCCCTTTTGCCTTGTTGATTTGCAGCCATTCTCACACAGCTGTAAAGGACAAGGTGTTTTTCACTTAACTTCTTCGGTTGGAGAAGACAGGAGGGAAAAAACCGGAGAGATCAAACAGCAGAGAGCAGCCCCACAGCATCGGTGCTGGGGGGCCCCTGCAGGCAGGCGGGTGCCCTGCCGGCTCCGGCAGCAGGATTTGGCCCAAGTTTCCATCGCTCTGAACTGTGGGGATGCCGTCAGAGCTGACACGCGTCTCCTGGAGCCCAGGCAGCTGCGCACAGCTGGCAGAGCGGGCTGGGCAGCAGGGCAGGCAATGAACCTCAGCCCCACATTTGCTGGCTGCTGGACTTTATTCTCTTCCTCTTCATTCAATAAATCTAACCTTAAAGTGAAAGAACAGTCAGGGGCTGCTGGCAGCAAAGGGACATGCGTGGGGAGGAGTGGAGCTGGCTTCAGACTGAGCTGAGCTGCAGCTGCCGAGGCCGCTTTGGGCACACGCGGGAATCAGCCGCCCTCCAGGGTGGCCAGACAGATGCCATGCCAAGAGAGGTGCAGCCTCTGCTCCCCTGGGCTGGACCCCCGGCGCAGGGCTCCCCTGGGCTGGCCAGAGCTTCGGTGGGGGAGAGAGGAGGAGAGCTGCGCGTGGGGGCAAAAGGCACCTGCGCCCACTGACGCTGGCGAGCGGGCACCACCTCTGGGCCACGCGTCTTTGCAGGCTGTGGCAGTGACCCTGCACACTTACCCCGTGGCAGGGTTGGACCCTGCACGAAAATCACCCTGGGACTCTGCCAGGATAACGCCACGTGTTTTCCCTTTGGCCTCAGCACTAGGCCTGCTGCATGGCACAGCTTGGTTTAAAGGTTAAAGCTGAGGACCAACATGGGATGGATGCACTAATGTCACACTTAAGCATAAGATCTTAGAAGGGAAAACATCTGCATCTGTTTCATGTGAGCTCAAGCCTTTGGTTTTCTCTCTACAAGTTTGTTCCAGTGCAAATGCTGACCAGGAATAGGAAAGAGAAACTGGATAAGTCAGGCAAGACAGACAGAGGAGGAAGTTCTGCTAAACACATGCTCCAGATGCTTCCAGCCATCATTTTTCCCTTATGTGCTTCATTTACAGGCAGATCTCAAGTAAGACACACTGGCACCACCTTCTACTCTTCTGAAGTCAAATGTGTCTTTTTTTCCCTTAGAGACAGTTCAGAGCATCTGTCCCTTTGACCACCATATGTAAGGGATGCCTTATAATAGTATATAACGTCTGTATCTATAAAACATAATATATGCCTATGTCTATCCTCCCTCCTCATTTTCTTCCCCTTTCTCTTGATTTTCCATGCACAACAGTTAACAGCACAAACAGCAAAGTGTTTCCCTTTTCAAGTTTGAGTAATGCAGAAAAGTAAGTTTAACAAACCAAAACGAAGGTCCAACTTGCCCAATATCCTGTTTCCCACAAAGAGAGAGGGAAGACGCGTGGAGAAAAGCACAAAACCAGGGTGAGCATGCAGCGATGCTTCCTGAGACCTTGCCCTCAACCTCCAACAACCTGCAGGTCAGAGACAGAGTGAGACCAAGATGCCAAGCACGCCCTTGGCAAAAAAAAAAAAAAATAATAAAATGAAGAGCAAGGAGACACAAGCAGGCTAGCAGTAGCAAAGCACGCTGTTCCCTTTTAAAGAGTTAAAAAAATTTAGAATTACCCTCCAAAACCGGTGTGGTTTAACTTCCGAAGCAGCAGGTTTCTCTAATATTTTAAAATAACTTTTCTCACTGCAGGTCTTCCTAGAGGCACAGCTGCCATGACTTCGGGTTCTCCATTCAGGCACCCCCAGCTTACCCGAGGGGGGCATCAGCAGGGCTGTGCCCCAGCCCCGAGACACCTGAAGCTCTGCTGCTTCTCAGCCCCGTCCCGCCCTGCCCCACGCACCTTCTTCCAGGGTCTCCTGTCACTTCTGTCCCCGCCACCCAGAAATGCCAAGAGCCCTCTGGCCCGTGGGAAGGGTTGCTAGAGAAAATATTGAATGTAAGGATGTTCTTCTGCTCAGTGGAGGGAGTTCACGAGTGCAAAAAAACCCAAATGTTCTCAGCTTGCTGCAAAATCATGAGGGCACTGAGGGGAGCGGAGGAGTCTTGCCTCCTGGACAGCGCCCGCTCCATTGCTGGATTTTGAAATGAATCAATATAGAAAACAAGTCCGACAGCCAGATGTCTGCTTTCATCTGGCTGCACTGGAACTGGAATAAAGCCCACAAAATCCCCACCAAAACACTTTCTTTGAAAGCTCTTTGTTAATGGCTTTCTAGCTGCAGGGAACGCAGGCAGCAAGAGTGGAAGCCTGATGATGCCATCTAAAGGCCGCTTGAATTTTCACCTTTCTAAGGCTGTGTTTGACTCAGACTCTCAACCACAATTTCAGAGTGTGAGCTTGTCTTTGCCCTCCATTTCTCATCAGGTTTTGTTTTGTTTGCTTATATGAGCTGATCAAACTTGACCGAAGCTTTCCATGCTGTGCACTGGTCCAAGTAAAAACTGCTGGGGTGTGTTTGCCCGTACTGCCAGCACCTGTGAGATGTAAAGCTCACGTAACCAAATACTTCCAAAGGACAAGGCTGTAGGAAAAGACAAGTTTCTCCCCGTGACATTCTGGCAATCTTTCCTCTCAGAAACCTAAACCGCTGCTGGCTTCGCAACTGAGATTAGAAATTGTGGCAAAGGGCTGAGCAATCTTTGCATCAGGGGTGGGCTTTCCACTGTGCCTCTAAGAGCCTGTGCAAGTTTGGCCAGTCTGCAAGTCTCTAAACACGGGAGTTTATACAGGCTCTGTAAAAGCATATATACAGCTAAAATGTCAGAAGCACCCACCTCCAGCCAGCGCCCTCCCAGCCTTCCTCGCTGGGCTGCTCGCGCTGTTTGGGCCATACGCACGGCAATGCCCAGAGACAGGCTGCGCTCCAGGCGCCTGCATGCACACTGCCAGGCAGCTTCTAATTAGTGCTTTTCAATGAGTCCTTCACCTCATTTAACATGCTGGATCCCTGAAAGAATAAACACCAACCCACGCAGCAACCCTGTGGGTGCGGGGATGCATTTCCCCACCAGTTTGCGGGAAGGGAGAGGAGGAACATCAGCGCTCACTTCAGAAGTTTCCATCAGACCCACGTGCCCAGCCTGGGACACAGTGGCCCTTTCTCCCTGTCCTTGGCTACTCAACAGTACATGTGAGAAGTTTCCACAGGGTAAAACTGAAAACAGTTCTGCAAAGTGGACATCTGGAAAATAGAAAACCCTCATCTACTGAGCAGCAGAGAAAACAGCAATGTGTGCGATGTGCTCAACAGCGTACAATAGCTCAATTGGCGAGGCAGGAAAATACTGGTCAAAATGGCCTATTACAGCCTCCAGCACAACATTCTGTCTCCTTGTAGCATCTCAAGTCTGATCTAAATAAAGTATACCTCTCTCTGCAATTTCTGCAAATCAAGCAACATCTGGTTTGCTGTGTAACACTCACCTACAGAACAGGCGAGAGTCTGTAAAAGCAGTGGAGACGTGACCACTCGGACCACAACACAGATTTCAGTATGGCCATACATAGACAAAAGCAGGGTAGAAAGATGCACAACTTCATAAATCCTTTGGTTTGCTTTATAAGGGTCTTGGGCGGTAGCTTGTGTGTAATTCCTCATAGCATACACCGCTGCTGCTTATCTGTATTACCCCTTCTTGGGTTAAGCATCCTAATGGTAATAATTACTTCCTATCAGGTCAACGATCCGTTCTGAAGCTTGTCCTTCCAAGGCCTCCTACTTCCCAAGACTTAAGCCTTAACATACGTTACGCCTGTTGTGAAAATCTACTTTATTTCCGTGCTTTGGCTTGCAGAATCTCAGATCCTTCTTGTAACACTGTAAGTGAAAGAGTAAGACGTAAGTGGAAATGAAGGGTCTGTTGCAGTTCGTAGACTCTTGGGAATAAAGAGAATTTGAAGAAGAAAACTACAGACGCACTTAGCTTCAGAGTGTAAGCTCCTCCGTGTTGATACAGTATCTACTTTCACGTTAGTGCAGCACTAAGCAGACTGTAGATGCTCTGGGAGACAAACAATCGTAGAGAGAGTTTTTTGAAACTTGGTGAAGATTTATTTAAAATGTTAAATCAAAATTATCCTCCCACATGGGGACCGAGTTCATGAAACTGTCACCAGACCTAGAGGGCTGGATTTTGACGTTCTTATAAACAGAAACAAAGCGCTGATTTGCGGAAGGACAATGAAAACAAACATTTGTCAAAGTCCTTAAGGACATTTCACGGAGTTGATACAGCTATGAAAACATAACACTACAACTTCTGCTGCCTTAGAGACTCTGAGGTATACCATATGCTGGCAGGGCATGACACTGATGTTTTCAAATAACTTTGCATTAAAAGCCTGCCCTACAAAAAATCCCTTTGTTTTCATTAATAAACCAACGACCAACAAAAAAAATGGTAATTTCCACAAGTTATTTCCCTGCTCTGTACTTACACAGCACTTAAACCACCCGAGTCCTCTGTCTCAGGCCGTCATACACAACCCCATGCTGCAGAGCAGAAGATACAGACCGGGAAGATGGGAAAGCATGCCTCGGGAGAGGAAAGCTGCAGCACGAACTCAACGAGGGCTCAAAAAAACTGCCTGACAATGCTGGTTTTTACCATGGGCCTGTCCTTTCTCATCTCTAGGATCTACGACAAAGAAAACAACTGTTCTCTAATAAGATCAGACTTTTCTTGCACAGCTTTCAGAACAAGCACAGGCAAGAAGCCATCTTCAGAATAAATTCTTGAGAAGCAATGTGCGTAATCAAAGCATCTTTTCTAAAAGTGAGAGATGTAAGAGCACTGTATACAAACAAAAGGCCGCTATACAAAATCCATCTATTTAAAATACTGTTTATTTGTGATTTAACATTAATTAGCATTACATCTATGAGCAATTGCAGATAACATTTATATATTTTCCACAGGACACAAGAGTTGGCTGGCTCATTCTTTATGCCAAAGCAAGTAAATAGAGGCATTAGCAAAAGGTGCAAATAGTTCACGGTTGCATTTTAAAAAATATTTATGCACATTGCATTCATTTAGATATATTTTTAAAAAAGTTATGAAAAGCGTAGTTCACAGGTTACTGTTTCTACATATGTTGTAATACAACACAAACAATGTAGAACACAAAAAACAAAGTAAGCAACTGAAAGTTTCCACTATGATTAAAAACACTGATTCCAGTATTTAGTGATAGCTAGAAAATTGTTTCCAGGATCCATTCCAACATTGCATTATCACACTTACACAGTCAAAGCTAACCAGCCCCCAAACATGCTATAATCAACATTTTTGCATGCCAAACCACTCTCCAGCCATATTTAACAATTATATATTGATAATATTTCAACCGGCAATTTGGGAATCACATGGATCTTTAAAATGTACTTCCTATCGCGATGACTGATTTACAGACAATTTGACACAGCGAAGAAAACCCTATGTTAATTTCTATGTTTAGTTTGTATTTACAATACAGTAAAAGTACTAAAATGACAATATCAGTAAAAATGAGTAAGTGACAGTACCAACCTTACCCATGGCACTAGGCTCTGATTTGCTCTGGGTTCATCCAAAGGACAACACAGATTCACGAGACCCTTTTACAATTCAAATGAAAGTGAAGAAAAACCCAAAGTGTTGCACTCTGTATGAATCCATACAAATTATTTAAAACGTCTAATATGGAAATGTCACTTTGCTGATTTAATAAAAATATCCCACAATCCATATCATATATGTAAAAAAAATAATCACCAAACTTTTACTTTCTTTGTCTCCTCCTGTTTTCTTACTATTTCACTTTCCCTTTTAACAGTTTTGTTTCCTTCATTTGGTTATGTTAAGAGATTATTTTTCTTCATTCATTAGCAATACCATGAGAGAAAAAAACACAACCCACAAGTAATTTTTAAACATGAATCCAGTTCAATTTTATATGCTTTTATCCTTTGATTTCTAAGTCCCTGGATTCCTGAATTATATTTAAGTATACTCTAAACCAAGCATTCTTAAATACACTCTACTATTAAATGCTTGGTTCACATGCTTATAATACCTTTATACTGAATGGTATACAAACATTTGAACATATAAAATCATCTTTTTGTTTTGCCAGTTAAACTAAATTATCAATGTTAAGTGTATAAAATCCCCCTTCTCGAAAAATAAGGGTTTTCCCTCCCCAACTGATAGAATAAAAAAGAAGTCTTCAAAAATTATATTTCACTAAAATGAAATATTTGGCAAAAAAGTTATTGAAGAATGGAATTCTTTAAACATTTTGTATAATTCCAAATAAACTTTCTCTTACACAGTTTTCCCCCTAATATTATGTGCCAGTGTATAATATTTCTATATGATCTAATCTTAAAAAAGATTTAAAGGTGTGCTGTTAATATATACCCACTCAAACAGGGGTGTGGAAACATAAAATATATGGTCGAAATCGCAATACAAAAATGTATGATCTGGTTACCGAATGAGACAGCAGTTTTAAAAAGTCATATGATTATTCAACAGTAACTTTAATAAAGACTTTAACTGTACTGAAAATTTTAAGGTCTGCAAAATACTGCAAGCAGAACTTGCTGCTGCATACTGTGATGGTATTTGATCTTGCTTGCTATGATGGCAATTGAGCACCTGCCAGTGTAGTTCTACAAGAAACTAATGAATGTTTCCAACCCTCACAGCAATTTTGGACACAGTTAAGTGAGAGGTGAATTAATTTTCAATTAAACATGAAAGCTTTTTTTTTTTTTTTTTTGTTCGTTTGGTTGGGTTTTTTTAAAGCAAAACCTCTTCCAGTTCCTTTTTGTTTAGGCTAAAAGTCCAGTTACCGCACACCCCTAACACTACGCTGTTAATGGTCAACTTAAACATTTAAAATGTGCAATGTCTCCTCATAACAGAACTGCACTTATGCTTCTACTTTCTCCTTCTTTTTGCTCTTTTTCAGGAAAGATGGGGTGCGGAATTTCTTCTTCTTCTTTGATGGGGATTTGGAAGGTGACCCTTCAGGAGACAGGGTCTCTTCTATCTTTTCAGAGCTTTTAATTGTAATCTCTACGCTCTCCACAGTACTAGTGGTTAACTGACTGACCCTCTTGGTGAGATCTTCTTCCACGTCATGTGCATCTTCCTTGCCATTCACCACCACAACTGGCAACTCCACAGATATTAGGTTGGCATTCTGGGTGTAGAGATCTTCATGATTTTCTGAAAGAACAGACCACTTTGAAATTATTTATATATGCTATCATGCAAAGAAAAAAGCACCGAAACAGTCTGCGGGTTTGGACTGTGAACCAAAGAATGAATCCTGAAGTGCTTAGATGTGTTTTTTTCCCCCCTCTTCATCTACACTCTTACTTTTGCAAGCAGACAATACTGTGCAAATGTTATTAAAGGAAAACGGGCTGAAGAAGCTCTTCCAGGTACATACACAGCTCAAGCTGTACACAGTATATACAAACACAGTCTACACAGCATACACATGTACAGTCTCAAGCACATTCAGAATTACGCTTTACTGCAAGAGACTAATTTGTGAAAATGCAGCTATTCCATACAGAAGTCTTTGGAGAACTAGCCTTTCAAAATGCCTTCTCAGACTTTGCTAGAAAAGTCTTAAACACTTTCAGTAAAATAAAAATACACTATCTATTTCCTCCACCTTATTAATATCTAAATTTCAGTATGCCCTGTGTTGTTCTTTGTGAGAATCAGGTGTTAGAAAACAATGGGAAACCAGTGTTCTGGACAGATTCCCACCCAGACCTGGTAAAAGAGGGCTCTTTTTGGCTCAGATGACTTCATGCAAGTGTAAGAATGCAGCAGAAGACTGGATGACTCAGATTATCAGAGTCATTGGCATTGTACAGAAATTGCATGGAATACCTTCTAATTTTTCTGGGACATTTTGCGGGGATTGAGTTTGTGACTGAATTTGTGACACAGATGAACCGTCATCTGAGAATAATTCCTGTTCAGCATCTGCAGGACAAGATTTGAATTAGTAGCCATGCACAAGTAAAAAATCAAGCAAGAATGTCAGTGCTAGTGCTACAAGATTTACAGCTCTGCTAGCATTGCGTTGCTCATGCTGACATCAGGAAATTACAATACACAGTAAACTCTATAGAATTAGGTATTTACACATTTTATCTGCTAACAGTCATTATATATTAGTTCTTTAATAGCAAGCATTAAAAAGGGTGGCAGGGTTGCATTCCAAGTCGCATGCCCCATGGTGGTATCTAGCCATGGATCACACAGTTTGCTGTTATGGTAAGCTATTATGCTATGCCCTGGATGTGATATATAGCAAAATTGTTCTATTACACATTAGTGAGGAAGAATGTACAGTAAGTGTTATTGGTGAAAAAAATACTAAAAAATCAACCCTGAATTAGTAATTCCCTGTGGAACAGCAGTATTGGAAGAAGATGTAAAAATACACGAGTCTTGCACATTGGGAGTATAGAAGAAAATTAAAGAGGCCAACAACAAACACCTCTGTAAACTTTTGCTCAGCTGGGCACAGACCTGAGCAAACTTTGATATCAGCTTTGAAGAGGAGGTTGGACTAAGATGACCTTCATGGGCTCTTTCAACACAAGTTATTCTAGGATTCTGACAAAAAGTCATTATAGTAAAGTGAGTTTTTGTCAACCCCGTTTCTGTGCAAACCTTCCATTGCTTTAATTTTAGCACAAACCAGGGTAAAAAAACCCTCCAACAAACAAACAAAAACAAACTAAATATTCTACTCTCTCAAAGAATGATTAGTTCTAAAGTAGTTGCCAACAGTACATGCTAATAATTAACATATATACGTTTTTAACAGTACATGTTTTCAAACTAAAAGTGAGATCATTATTAAAGTGTAACCCCCAACATTTAAAAATGCAACACTGACCTTCCAACCCTTGCTGCTTGCGCTCAATTGTTCTCTTGTACTCTTCCAGTTCCTTTTCTGTGAGATGGCTGAACGGGTTGGGTGGTGCCGGTGGCGCGTGCTCATCATCTTCAAATTGCATTGGCTGGAAAAGAGAAAACCACAACATTTAAGAGTTAAAAAAAAAAAAAAAGAAAAAGCAGCAAGCAAGACATACATGTTTAATGTCCAAAGTTTGGTGACACCAGGTTGGCAGGGAACACAGAAAACCACAGATGCATTCAGAGGAGAATTACCCCATTTAGAGGCATTCACATAGTGATGAATACTGACTACTGAGCTGTAAATCACCATCCTTTTGCAGCAGCACAATCATTATTTGAGAGGGTTTTTTTGTATCAAGGGGCAGCTTCAGAATACAGACCTGTCTCAAGAGCTTACACTTCAGGGACTAATACACTTCTCAGAGAAGTGAAAGTCCTTTAACAACAGGATTCAAAAATAAGGTTTCCTACGTTTTCTGCAAATGCCCAAGTTCTAGGAATTTCTTTTTGTAGGAAAGTAACTGTGCTCACGCTCCAGTTTAGGAATCTAACTGGAAGAGCCATAGGAGGGATGGATCTTACAACAACAAAATTAAAATAACTCTCATGTTGAAAGAAAACGTGTTTGGAAAATACCCTTTTTGCCTGAAATAAATAAGCAAATTCAGTGTTATCTCAAAAGAATACTGGAAACCAAAATGAGGAAATACGTGTACTATCCCATGGATGGCTGGAAACTCTTAGAACTACAGAATTCCAATTACAATTCATCACAGTTTGTTAGATAAAGTTATTAGGAATATCTGTATTGTTTGGAAGTAAGTATATTCTATTCAAGAAAAGATTAGCGTGGACAGGTAAGAAACAGGAAACCTCCCTCCCTCTCTCCCAAGAAGAATCTTGTTTCTAATGAAAGTTGCCTTCTACATGGTCACATCCCACCTCTTAAATTCAGTTATTTCTGGGCCTCAATGGTTTCCTTTAGTAGTGGCTCCACACATTGATGAAAAGATTATTTTTGGCACCATGCACTGCAAAGTTCATCCTCTCTAGCTTCAGTGATCTTAGACAGGGGTCCTACTCCATTAATACGAATGGCAGGCAAACTTACCACGCATATCTCCATTTAAAACTAACATTTTAAACCTCTGAAATGAAACATGAATAAAATGTATCACATGTCCAAAATCTGGCATTAACATAATCAGTTCTAACAAAGCATTTAAAAAGAAAATGGCCCAAACTGATGTTTGAAATACAGACAGCCAAATAACCCAAATATGTACATCAATTAATTATGTCCTACTCACCGGGCTCGGCTTTTTATCCACAACAATCCCAGCGAGCAGCTGAGACTGTGGTCCTGCTGTCTTTAGGTCATATCGGTTTTGCTCCCTTATCTATATAGAGAAAATAAACCAGATTAGAATCAGGTATTTATCTTTAACAGATCCTGTGCCCATCGGCTTTGCAAAGCCGGTAGCACAGGCAGTAGTGAATGGCTGGAGGATCAAGCTGTATGCTGCCGCACCTGAAAATTAAGAACTCTCTTTCTACCTCTGAGTACGCTGCATATGCTGTTCAGCCCTCTGAGTACTCCCAAATATCCACCCTCGTCCCAGCCCCTGACCTTCATGCAAGCCACTATTTAGAAATAAGCTTCAAGGAACAGTATGTCTCTGAACCGGTCCTCTCCAGCCCATAAATCATAGAATCATTTAGGCTGGAAAAGACCTTTGAGATCATCTAATTCAACTGTGAACCCAGGACTCCCAAGTCCATCACTAAACCATGCCTCTGAGCACCACGTCTACGCATGTTTTGGACACCTCCAGGGATGGTGATTCCACCAACCCCCTGGACAGCCTGTTCCAATGCTTGACCACCCTTTCTGTGAAGAAATTTCACCCAATATCCAATGACACGTGTTAAGCTAGTGGAGAGATCTCTGTGGTCACAAAGGTTGGTAAAGTTTTTCTTTCCGTGAATAGCTCACTATTTGCCACAAACCAACAGTCCTAGCTTCACATTGTCAGTGAGTAAGAGATTGACTGATCAGATATAAATACAAATAAAGATCATATAAAAAAATGTATACAGCAGAAAAATAAGAATAAACTGTCTAATAAGACAGCAACATGCATGGATCATTGTCTGGGACTTGTATTACTAATCTTTAAATGATTAGAAGGAGCCTTTCCAGTTCTAAGGAAGGGAGTTGCTCCTTTCTAACTCCAGTTCAGTCCCCACGGATGCTGATACAATGCTTTCCAAGAAAGAAAAAGAAAAAAAGTAATCAAACGGAAAGTGTCCTGAATATCTGTTAATACAGTTATACCTCGGGTGGAGTATTTGGTCAGTCTGATAGTCAGCGTCTTATGTGCTGGAAGGGAAAAGCAGTGAGATATTTGTGTTTACAGAGAGGTCCAACAATAATCTCTCTCTTTTTTTTTTTACTGCCACTAGGAAGTGGATTGGACCATAGAAACTCCAGCTTAATAAGGGCTAGGCAAATTAATACGAAACAGAGTGAGATTACAGCCCGAGATCGACTCATGCTGTAGATGACACACAGCAATTCAGTTCATCTTGACACCTAATTATCCACTAAAAATAATGCTAAATTGCAGAAACTACCACTTCTAATCTATCATTTCCACAGTTAATACTCATCCTTCATCAAACTACTGCATTCAAAATGTATATATATAGTGTACGTATCTACAGATTTCACATGTATCATACATTTAAATACATGGGGTTTAGTGAAAAATCACATACAATGTAAAAAACTTCTCAGCAAAATCAGAACATTTGAAAATGTTATGTTACTGCTGTATTGAATCATTACTTGAACATATAATTTTATTTGGAAATGTTACCATTTTAATTTCATTACACTTCTTTTACCTTATTTCTCTTTTCCAATACTTCATTTGGGTTTGTATTTAGAGGAACAAATTGGTTTGGATCTTCAATTTTGATTGGCGTTCCTCCACTAGTCTTGGAGGAGTCATCAGCTTTCATCCACTTAAAGGGAAAAAAACCAAAAAACAAAAAGCTAAAAATTCCAGCATGATGGAGAGGAACAATTCTCAGCGTTGCCCTACTGTTAAAGAAGAGATATAAGGAAAGGACTTTCTGACTTTATTGTCAATTCCACATGACACCCACAAAATAATCTGACTTCTTACAGGTTTGAGTGTTTGCCCAAGAGGATTTAAGTTGCCTTGAACATGTATCATCGAGACTACTTTTTTGTAAACACTGAAATACATTCCTGAGGAATGCAGTACCGTGTACTAATGAAGTTATATTTAGAAAGGATCACCCGTCCTAGTAACTCGCAGATACATCCACCAGCTCCAGATACTTTGTTCACCAACCAAAGCAACCAACTTTCACCGCTGCTAACCACACATTTTGTCTATAGGTTTTTTTTCTTTAAATCAGTTACTGAGGGTGTTTCTCCCAAATTAAGTTTCAAAACTCGCTAGCCTGCCAGCAGGAGGAGCTGATGCTTTTACAGTTGTACTATGCAACTGGGAGTAGCCTGATGGCAAATAGCATGCTTCTCTGCTCCTTAATCCCGCAAGAGCCACACTCCTCAGACTGGAAACACAGTGGAAGCTTCTTGGTGAGCTGAAGGAGGAGAAATCTCGGTCATCATTGTAACTAGTAGTATGAACAGACCCTTCAAAGTCTGTTTTCAGTAGGCTCACAAACAGTAAAGGGGCAGTTAGAGATGAATTAGAGATTGTGCCTCCCCCATCTAGAGAAGAGAACAACCACTGGGTGATTTAAAACCTCACTATGGTGGATAATTAATAGCACAAAAAGATGTAATAGAAAAACTTTTCCACTTCAGGAATCAGAAGAGCTAGTAACAAAAGGGAAATCATTGTTCAATTTTGTCACAAACACTTACTCTTCCAAACAGTTAACCCCCACTCCCCTTTCCCAGAGGCGGCCCTTAGGACTAAGGGCATTTGGTCTCCCCAGAGTCTCTTTGTCTGCTTTTATTTGGTTGATAAACTTAC
Source organism: Falco biarmicus (assembly GCF_023638135.1). Classification (NCBI taxonomy): domain Eukaryota; kingdom Metazoa; phylum Chordata; class Aves; order Falconiformes; family Falconidae; genus Falco; species Falco biarmicus. The sequence continues at coordinate 23,468,567 of NC_079296.1, forward strand.
TTGCTATTCTTGTTAAAGATTTCTTCATACAAACTGTGCGTAATTTACTTTCAAGTAGTGCAAAAACTAAGTAACTGCCTAAAATATCTACCTACCGTAATCTTAGTCCTGGGACTGGTTTCCCCGTTCCAGGACTCCTCAGGCACATTAACTTTCAAGTATGTGTTTGGCGAGTTCAGCCATCTTGTCTTTTCCCTCTGTTGCCTCTGCGCCAGGAATTTCAGGGGGGAAAGCGGGACTGTATCATCTTCAAAGGAAAAGGCAGTCACAGTGGCTGGGATCTCAACGTCACTCTTATGTCTGGGTTTTTCTCTGACTAATGGTTGCCTATAGGCATAGCCAGTTCTGTATCCCTATGGAGGAGGGGAAAAAAAAATTTTTTTAAAATAAAAGTAATAGATAAAATCAGGAAAAGGTATCCAAAGAAGTCATGGGAGTTTTGTGCTGCCCTATACGCATTGAACAGGTCCACTGAGCTCTTCAGAGAATGGGCTAGTGTTGCTGTCCATCATTCATTCATACTGTTAACCGTCAAGAGACCCATTTAAAATACAGGACGGTAGCAGCTGGACAGGACCTCGCTCACCCTTCACCCTCCTGCCACCTTCCTTCAGTGTGTGAACACCAAATGACTCCCTGCCCAGGCTATGACCTAGGTAGGGTTCATGATGACGTTTATCTGTCTTGGGCAACGGCACAGCCTAGTTCACAACAGTCCCCCACTCCTCACTCTATTTGTACTGAAGGCTGTTGCATAATTCATTATGCAGAGAAACAGGCATTTCAAACAAATAATAAACTATAATCTTACCTCCTAATATTAGAGTTAATAACAAAATACAGAGGGAATCTGCCATGTCTATTTACTAGGTGGCGATTCAAATATGTTTTTACTGTTAAGTTACTATAAAGAGCAAATATGCTTGTGAGATGGGTCAGACAAAATTTAAGTTCAAGACATAAATTCTTACCAAGACAGAATACTACTGTCAGATACAGTGACTTAATAAAAACCAAACCAAGCAGAAGCAACTTCATATACAATAAAAATTATTCCACCTTAATTTGCAAACTCACAAAGAAACCACAAAAAATAATTTGCTTTGCAGAAGCTAATCCTACACTCAAAAGTTTACAGAGACTACGTGGTCAACACCATCAACATGCTCTCACCAGGTTGTCCAGCATCCGCATGAGCGCTTCAAATTCTTGCTCCCCAACTTTCCATTTTTGTTGTGAAGCCATATTAACTCCACCTCCTCCAGTTGCTGCCACAGCGTGTGTGGAAGGCTTGAACTTCTGCAGGTCCAGTAGTAGGAGATTGTCTATCCCACCTGCTCCAGCTAATGCATGAACCTAGAGACATCAATGAGCGTATTTCATTTGTGGAAAAGCTTTTGGATCGTTTCCTTTTCTGAATTCACAGGAGAAACATACTTAAACACCAGCTGCAGTTATTTCTCAGGCTAGTTTTCTACTGTGCAAAAATGTATTAAAATATATAGCAAGTGATTCTTATGGAAAGGATGACAGTATCTGCTAACAATTGCACTTCACAAGTAGACTCAAATACTAACTTTCAGAGTACCTTAGAAAGGTCTTTCTGCATCACAAGACTAAAAGTTTTCATTTTTATATCCATTTCAAAACAAGCGAGTGATCAAACTCAAACAGCAGGGCAACGGAGGAAAGGAGTGGGAGACTGCCATTTGCACCTCCAAATGCCTGCTTGGGAGGAAAGGATCACTGGAGAACAAGAAAGAGCAAAGTGAAGTTTCTGGGGATGGGCTTAAAGAGTTATGGAAGGTGAGGACACTTTCAGTGGTCTCTCTTCACAGGTTATAGATAACATCTAGATACCGAACTAGGTAGGCAGACAAAATGGAAACAACTGATTTTGGGTCTCAAGTTATTTTTAAATACAATACCCTCTACCATTGCTCCAAAGACCTTGTGTTTATTTGGTTTTCCAAAGCCTTGTTATCACAGGGAGAAGCTTCTTTTCTTGTCAAAACATTCAGCTTTGATAATGAGCTGGATGTTGAGAGATCTTAAGTCACACTTTCATACGCAGTGAGTACCACCGAATCTATTACCCACCAGATTCTCTGCATGAAGCTCACCTGCCCACAGCATGGAACAAAACCTGTATCCTTCAGAGTGTAACACCACCAATACTTATTCTAGGAAGAGTGATACAGTATTTGTGCTGTTCCTTCTATATTTTCCTGGTTATTCCAATTTCTCTGACTTTGACCTGGCATACGATTACTGGATTTCACAACCCCGGACGTTTTGTACTATGAGAGATCTTCCCATCTGGGATGTAATCTATAACTCTGCAGCATAAATGTTTGAAATGAAATAGAGATAAATTCTCTCTCACCTGTGTTTCACAAGCCAGTTGCACATTGAAAATATAGTGGAATGCTTCTTCCAGTGTCTCTCCTAATGCTACCACACCATGGTTTCTCAAGACTAATACCTAGTAAATGAAGACACTAATGTTAAATGGTAGAAACTGGCGCAGTACATGAAAATTGTTTATGAAGGGCGTGAATGAGGTTGAATACCTTGCAACTGGGTCCAAGAACTTTCTGAAGCTGAATTCTCTCTTCCTGTTCATCAAGAGATCCCTGGTAGTTGTAATAAGCAACATCTCCAAGAATCAGAGCTTCCTGTGATATGGGAAGGATGCCACACTTCATAGATGAAACCTGTTTCAAGAAAATGAAGTACTGATAACTAGGAAAAAAGTGAAACTCTTAAAACCCACATCTCAACCACCCAAACCTTAGTAGGATATAATTTGTATCTTTGTTAGAAGAGACACAAACTCTCCATAGTGGAAGCTTAGAAACAATACCTTTCTTTAATTCTTCCCTAGTGTAATTTGCAAGGGGGTGACAGAGCTGCTGCTATCCAACCTAGGGACAGATTCATTACAGGAAAAGACAAATTATCCCAACTAAGTTAATTTTATCCATGTTTAGTGCTCAGCATAAGCCTTCTTAATGGTTTTTCCTTCTTTCCCACATTTATAACTTCAAAAAGCTAGTATAAAAGAAGTTATTTTTTTTTGTCTGTAGTCAAGGAATGCATATATATGCATTTATATATAAAATAATATAAATGTATCTATTTATCTCATACTATGTTTTTCAAGTCTCCTTATATTTTGATCATTGTTATACAGACAATTTTAAACTTACTTACATGTTAGCCGTGACTTTTTAATAGCGAGGAAAATCCACATTGAACATAACTACTAATTAAGCCATTAAAATGGAGTTGCATAATGCAAATTATGATGTATACAGCATGTTAGATGGTCTAAGATGCTTTACATGAAGCCCGTGTAAACTATGTAATTTACAGTCTCCCCAGCCTGAGTAATATTGTACCTGAGCATCAGTTTATTCCTATCCATTTCACTGTGGTGGCCCAGTTCTCTTTCTCTGGGTATTTGATAACCTCTCACCTTTCTTTACCAGCGTAGAGTCAATTTTAAAAACAAAATTAAAACTGCCACAAGCAGTAATTCAGATTCAGAAGTGTGCTCTATGTTCATAAGGTAAATCTGTTTTGCTTTACTCTTCATGCTAGAAAGAAGACTTACAGCTGCTGTTGCAGGGGTATGTATGTGTATTACACATCTGACATCAGGGCGTGTGGAGTAGATGGCCACATGTGGGCTGAATCCTGCATTGTCAATACTTAGAGTTGTACTTCCCTGGTCAACTACATCTCCTAGGATGTTTACTTTGACCTGGAAAAGTCAAACAAAGGGACAATATTAAAAAAGTTTGCGACAACTGCCATTACCTGCAAACTACCTTCCCTTTCATACTCGGTACCAAATTTCCCCACCAGATATTTAGGGCTCAGAGCATGACAAAAAGGAGAGCAGCCGTGAATCTGTGCATCAATAAACCATTGTGCTGTCCAAGCCCTTGATAGCTGTTGGAAGTCCAGCCATGGAAGAAGTGAAGATAAGACACGGACACAACATATATTCCTTTTTGGTCTAGCTGACTTTTTCTTCTTTCTAACTTTCACAGATTAATTTTGTTAACATGTCCTACATTTTAAATATGAAGAAAATTCAGCCTCTGAGAAATTTCCAATAAGAAAATTAAATGCATACGGAATTTTCAATTTCATGGGAACATTAAAATAATAATTTCAGGATCAACAAAAAACAACAGCAGGGTCATATCAGGTCTTGTTCTCAGGTTTCTATTTTGGTTCTGTGATTGCTGGTGTAATGCTATCAGTCTCAGTCTGCTACCCCTTTTCAACTGGAGGTAGTTTCTTTACAGATACATACTGACACGAAGAACATATGGCAGGTTCTGCATCAAAAGATGCATGATTTAACAGCCACCATTGCCTAAATGCCAATCTGTAACTTCACCCAGCTCCTTTGTTGGGCCTGGGGAAGATTATTCAACTTTATTTCCCCACTTACAAAGGTAAGAGCTGATTCTACTAACACTACTCCTACAGAGTCATTTCGTATGTATTACCATATTGTCAGGTTATAAAAGGTTGCTGTTACACTGAGGCTATTTGATGAGCTTCATCAGACAGGAAAACAAAACGTTGCTGCTCCACATTGAAGCTGAAGACAAAGCAACAGAAAGCAAAGCTAAACCCCAAAAGAACTGCTGAAGACAAAGGATTCTAGTATCTAAATAGTTAATCAGCTTTTCATTTGGTGGGTAAACATTAAAACAGAAACAGCAGCATGATTATAGTTTAGAAGTCCATTTTAGCAGCCACAAAAGTCTTTTAGAAAACAGGTTGAGCCTTGCTGGTTATTACAGCAGGTGAATCACATACCAAATTAGAAGCTGAAGCTTCAGAAAAGGACAGACCTCTTGGAATGATTAGAATATGGTCATGTTCTTTGCTTACTCTTACCTGCAAAGGAGGAAGAAAATGGATTACTGATCTATTTTTAAATTTATATTATTCGGGGGGAAATTAATTTGAACGAACAGGCAAGGTTCCAAATAAAAATATTTCTTCTCTAAAATACTTACTGTGATATAGGCATTTGGCAAATGTGCCCACCCAAACAAGTCAGCCAATCTGTATAAACTGGCCAACTTGCAACGAGTAAGTTTTTCTCCTTTAACAAATGAGGAAGTATCTATCCCAGGTAGATCGTTGATGGGTGTAATCATTCCATGGCCTGAAAAACATGGACAGAAAAAGATGATGGCCAGTCAGACAATTAGATAACTTCTAGCTGTGCCATAATCTTGAAGCAGCGTATTTAAATTGTTAGCATAGCAGTACCTGCAATTATTAGGCTGGGACTAATTATTAGGCTGCACTGCTGGGATTTTAAAGGTCTGAAACCTCTGTTACTTTAAGACAGTAGGAACCATACCCCAAATTTAGGTCTTCATCTCTTTTTCAAACATGAGAGAGGTGAAATAAAGGTTTCCTTTGAAGTACCACTCAGATTTTGAGCTCTCTCTTGACTCACGATCCTATACAGGACTCTGCTTTAAGACATTGGCCACTAATGAAGGATTTTCACACATTACTTTGAAAATTACAGAAGAACACATTCCTGCTAGACTTCTGACATCGGTATAACTAATTTGAAGAGATGTCTCAGTCTTAGCACTTGAATTTAGTCTTAATGAAGAAACTGGGATTAGTGCAAGAGTTCTCAAATCCTTAGAAGATATCATCTCTTAACAGAGAAATCACAAAGATCAATTTTTCTTTGATTTGTGATGACACAAATATTCCCATCTCCCCTTCACAAATGCATGACAACCCTTTGAAAGCCTTTGCTTACAGGGAAAGTCACAACCAGAAGAGGTAATAGTTATTTTGGTTTTCAACAAAAAAAAAGTATGTACTTTGAGATCAGTCGCCCTGTTCTCATTCCTGGGCAAACATAGCACAGACAACAGCCGGACCCACAGTCTCACTAACCAACCAGAGACACAGAGATGAGGTTATTTGAGCTTTCTGTTGTTCTCTTCCACATCTTTTGTTAAATGAACTCTGAAGCACCATTTTGGGACCAATTCTCAAAAGACGCTGAATGCTGACAGCTGCCACTGTACTTCAGGCTTGTAAGCTCCCATATGATGTCCACCCACAGAACTTAAATCGACTTTAACGTTTCAGTGCTTCATGACTTGGAAAGAAGAACTTGGGCGTTAACTAAAAGATCCTAGCAACATCTTTATAACTAGAGTGCATACTACAAGCTGTTTTTAACTGTGGGAGCTGTTTGTGTAATGACTCAGTTTGTCAGGCTATTCTGTCCCCTTTTTTCTTTTCTTTTTTTTTTTTTTTTTTAAATAACACTTTATATGCAAGAGTAGAAAAATAAACAATCTAAATGGTTATGTATTTCACATCTCAGTTTATGCTCATGTTAAACTGTTAATAACAACAGGGCCCAGCATTTTGTTCCCCATCTCAGTTAAACTTTTATTAACAAATTCTAGAATAACTGAGTGTGAAAACTCCAAACAATTTGGGTATCATTGTACAAATCAGAGAATCTGAAAGAAGCCTAAAAAAGAAAGTTAAGGCTACCATCTGTACCACTTCACAGCTGAAGCAAGCTCTGACAGAACTTTTATTCAAAGTGAGAGGAGATCCTAGCATTGCTAAGCCCTGGTGATAATAAAAAAGGAAGAGAAAAAGTGCAATTATATGTTTAATTCACTTACTGAGTGAAGATGAGGAAAAACCTGCAAAAGAGCTTGCTGTAATGTATTCAGCAATCTGCTGTAACGCAAGCAGTCCAGTGGGGTTATTGCCCTTCTTCATTTGTTCTTGAATAAGGCATTCCAGATCTTCTCTAAAAGCCTGTAGAAACATTTGAAAATCATCAAGGAAACCTGGCTTTGATATAAATAAAATTATTATAGGTGGGGCTGTAGCTTTGCCTGTTATTAATGTTACATGAAACTTCCCCTTAGACCTTGTTTTTAGCTGCTTATAACTTTGCCAAACTTTAACCATCTGATCTAAACTTTGTATGCTAAGTGTTAGCAATTTGGGAGGTGGAAGGAAGGAATTTGATCACAGAGGGTTAACTATTTCCCAGAACAAGGGAAGATAAAATGTATTTTTGTAAATGATAACAAAAACCATTTTTATCAATAATTAAAGAGTTCTCCATATTTTGGAAGAGGTACTTGAAATTTGATCAGGATGTGTTGCTTTTAGTGCTGGATATTATTTAGTTCTGTAATCCCCCTGAAAGTCCATTCAAATTTGATAAAACTATAAACAACTGGAAAACTGGAGCTCATCCATGCTCAAATAGTATCACAGACATGCAAAAACTAGAAGGAATGCCAGGATGTCATCTCCTCTCTATTTCTTTCCTTCTCCCAAAGGGAAAAAACCTTCCCTTTTCTCCTGTATAAAATGACTGCATGCCCAAGAGGTAAACTCTTGCAGAATATATAATGAAAAAGGTTTTCACATATCAAATTTAATATACTATGCACTGTGGACAAAGCCTGTTTCTTCCAGATGACAGACAGATGAACCACTGCCCACAACAAATGCCTATCCTAGGACTACTTCAGTCTTGACATTTCTAGTAAATTCTGTTCCTTCACACTTTGCTTGTAGGTTATTTTTTCTAATTCTCTCATTATTTCTTGGCAGCATCTTCCAGCTTTTTTCTGAACCAGCAGTACGCAAAGCTGCACACAACATGAGCTGAGGTGTATTGCAAATGCTCTTGCTGGTTCATTCTGGAAAGACATTTGGTGTCTTTACCATGCAGCTGACACCTATTATAACTCCAGGCTATTCGCTGTATGTAATTGCTCCTTTCAGCTTGCCTTCCTTAGCAGAGCACTCGCTCTCAATTAAAAAAGAAAATGGTTCTGTATGGCAAATGTAATTTCTTCACTGAATTTTAATTCAGTCCTCCAAAACACCCACTTAATTGGGTAAAACCCACCAGTCTCATTACATAGTCTGTTCATCAACAGGGTTTGACTCTAAAAGAGAGAGTGCTGCCAGACTCCCCAAGAACATTCTCAAGACTCTACTTGACATGGCTTCTTAGTTGGACAGCCAAGCATCCATAACTACTCTTTAATTTCCAAGTTTTCAGACACCCATGCTCTTCCTTAGTGTAATTTTGTCAGAGTCGTGTATACCCGAGACATCCCAGAGTTCCACAAGTAAAGCCTCTAAAAACTCATGTGGGATGACTACACGGCAGTCTATTCCACTGATCTCTCTGCTTAGACCATCCCATGCGCGCAGCATCCGCCAAACAGCTGAACAGCCTCTTGCTAGCCTGAAGATACACAGGCAAAATCAGATTTTTCTGTTTAGTGGCTGCTGTAGGTAAAGATCTATGCAGCAGGGGAAAGGAGCGAATGGGGAATAGGAAAGAAGAAACAGGGAACCGAGTGAGGAAAGGAACCTAACTAGGACTGGGAGAAAAGGAGTGGGGGTATGGGAGGTGCATCAGCACTGGGAGCCTGTATGGGAAACTGATGGGAGGTAACTGCCAGAAAGGCAAACAAGGATTTGTGGAAAACAGCAAGTGGTTGGAGAAAACATCCGGACTTTCATCTTTTGTTTATCATTTTGACTGTGAAACCCACTCCCTTCAACCTGATTCTGCTCCAAGGATGGCCATCATCACCGTGACTCCATGTGTCCCAATGGCAATGGGGGTGCCAGCCTTAGTGACAAAATAACGAGCGCTGTCCCTAGCCTGGAACCCCAGTGTGGCCGCAGGCCCAGATTGCTGGAAGTCAGTCATGCAGAAGACATTTCTTTGCCCACCTTGTGCACAGACAATAATCTTTAAGCATACCACAGTCATCTTGTCCCCATGCCTCATTTGGCACACACTGGCCTCTAGTTCTCACTAGAAAATAAATTTAGTATTTTTCCCTCTTCTCATGGCTCAGCAGGTGGCCCTGTGTCTTTTGTGCACGCTACTCATACTCTCTTGAGATGACAATTATGATTTATCTGACAAGATTTTCTCTGGGCAGATAATTACTGTAAATCCAAGTGCTTCACAAGCATTAAGTTACTAATCCCTGAAACCTGCCTTTAAGGTGCAGCAGGGAGGTCAAGCTCAGATACTTCCACCAATTCAGGACATTCATTCAGAGATGCCCAGAGCCCCAGTTGCGGAGCACTGCACAGTAAGCAGCTTCTTACACACTCAGAGCACAACTCTCGGTGAAAATTCAAGTGCAGCACCGAGTGTTTACGGCGCTGCGGTACCGCTGGGCAACAAGGGGGATACACAGAAAATTGCAATCTGAAAAAACAGGGAACAGATGATTCAGCATCACCCATCAGCCCGGTTTGAATCCTTGAGGTTGGTCAGTACCTAAATCTGAGCATTTCTCACTACAACCAAAGTGGTTCTGAATGAAATTCAGATGTGCATGATTTATACAATCCCCTATAGAAGACATAAGTGTTTTTCACATAAAAAGCATTTTGGTGATCAAACAGCTCACAGTGCATAAAGAAAGGAGCCAAGGTCCAGCCCTTATGTTCTACCAACCTGCTTCCAAGTTCATCAACAAATACTAACAGTTATTTTCAAATTCTGTCATTCCAAGTTATTTGATAACTTCTCAAATATTCCTGAAAGAGGCTCCCTGCAAGAAAGCTCTGGTATTACACACTCTGCAAGGCTGAAATGCTCTTTCACTCTTGTTTACAATATGTATATAAGGAAACTGCATATTTGTAGTCTCCCGGGGGCTATGTGGAAGACAGAATTCACAAAATTCATGGAAGTATTTGCTTGGGAGGAGACTGAGAAGAACAGTTATCTGTATTATATTAAATCACTCTTTCTTTAATTCAACAAGGACTATAAAAAGGATCTGCAAAAACGTTCACAGTAAACTCTTATTAGTCATATTCAGACCTTTTTTTTTTTTTTAAACCTGTATGAGTAATGTTACTTTTCTAGCAGAAAAAAAGGTAGTGTGATGTATTTCAGGCAATTTTTTGACAAAGATTTTTTTGTTTCTTACCATATTTTTAATTCTGCTTTCTGATCATGCTATTTTCATTCTTCTGAGCTTAGTTTTGCTCTCTGATGTTAACAGTAGTATATTATACACTGCTGAGGCCACTACAAATGAGGATTTACTGTTGTATCAACAATTCTGTCAAACCAAACAAGCAGCTTTACTTAAAAATAATTTTAGAAAAAGCAGAAAATAGGCAAAAGCTGGGGCAAGTAGGACATATAGAGGTTTGGCACGAGCTGTAAAGCAGAGGTGAGGATAGGGATGAAGAGCATAAAATAAAGTACGCAATTTATCCACGTGTCAGTACACAACAATGTTTTCTAGCAGACTGCAGCCTTCAGTGTCATGCACATGACTCACGCACATTCCTCCATGGATATTTATGAATATTTCAAAACCTTTTGTTCACTGCTACAGACCTTTAAAACATGGATCTCTATGTCCTTGGATAACCATCCCACATGTGCCAACACAACCTTCCTCCATTTATGATAATTCCCGATGAGCCCATATGAAGGGCATCACCTTCTTCTGGACAACAATTTACCTTAAATATTAGCCATTAAATGAATAATATTTATTGAAGCTTTCACTGTAAAGCACTGATTTCTGTAAAACCACTACTGTGCAGGGCCCAGATTTTGGGTCCAACTCATTCAGCAGCAGGAATCTGCTCCTGAAAACCTAACCGGTTTTGTTTTGCTTTAATTCACCAGCCTGTAATAGATATATGGCATTACACTGCAACTGCCTGCAAACGACCAAGTAAAAGTCATGCTTGAGACATGTTTTCAAAAAGATGACCAACACTCAGCTCTGGCACAAAGCAGATACTTTTCAAGCAGAAAGATCACCAGTAATTTCAGATGTAGTATTTGACAAGAAAGTGCTGACAAAGAAAAAACTACTGTCAGATGAATGAAAAATGATGTTAATCAGCTGTATGCTCAGCATTGCTCCATAGAGAAATTTTCAGCTCTAGGATTTAAACAGCTTTTTGGGCACACATGGGTTTTGTTTGTTTTAAAACAGCAAAACTTCAGACGTAAGATGAGACAGTAACAGCAGTGACTTTTTACAGTGGTGTACTAAGTCCCAAAGCGAGAAACTCAGCATCTCAAGGCTGCTCAAGCTGCCTGTCAACAGTCACCCTGTCAACAGAGCTGCACCACTTCTGGACTTGGCCAACCTGCCTGTGCCTGCACAGCCAGCGAGGCTGCTGCCTGGATAACCCACCCAGCTGTAGGTGAGGATTGTTTCCTGTTTGCACAAACATCCTTCTGCCTTCAGTGAGCTCACCTCCCCAGCCAAGCACCAGTGTTCCACCTTGTTTGTGCTGGAACAGCACTTCAAGCATCCTGCAGAAAGTTTGCATAGAAAATAGCACCTAAGCTACCTCAGTGAATAGCCTGACCTCAGTACGCAGCAGGCTGCAAACTCCCCTTCCACCGCTGCCAGCTGAGGTTGTTCTCTTCGAAACTGCAGTGAGCTGAACTGCACTAAGTAAAGCAGGGGAAAACATGGTTTTGAATTTACACCATGAACCAAAGCACCCCCTGCACAGCCAAGCCTGGCAGCTGCTGACTTGATTGCCCTGAGCTGGCAGTGCGCAGCTGCCCTGCTTCCATCTCACCCACCTTCTGAATGCCACTCCACTACCTTGCACTGATACGAATTTCCCCACAACTCACCAGTAAAAATATGCAGGGCAGCTCAGCTTGATCCTAAAACAAGTGTTTCTAACACTCCAGACAGCTCTTTTACACAGCCTCACACAGTACTGCAGCTTGCAGAACAGAAACCGATTTTCTTGATAGAGTCATTAGTTACATGATTAGGTCAAGGTTTTTCTAACACCATAAAATTACTTCTCCAGAAATACTTGCAATCATCTTCCAAATACACATCAAACTCAAGCAGTTTAGATGCAAACATCTTTCAGCTTAGACCTGCAAGGGTTCTCTGAAACTCAAGCGTGAAGTTACAAGCCTCAGTTCTGACTCATTCACTTCATTTTCTTTCAGCAGGACAGCCTAAGTGTGAGCTGACAGCATAAACTGGGGCTTTTAAGAATCAAATCAACATTTGCATGTACCAGTTGACAACTGGTATTTTTCCGTCAACATAAGCAGAAAAAATAGAATAACCGACTTGCTAGAGTAACCTATTTTACATGTATACACATCTATATATGGCACAGAACAAAAACGTTGTTAGAAAATTTTAGTATTAATCTCTTCATCTTGGTAGGCAGCTCTCTGAGGAGGTTAAAAAGTATGCAGGCTCATAGGTATTTTGCCTATCTTTCTATGCTGTTTCTTGTTTATTGTCCATTGATTTCTCCATGTAGTCCTTATCCACTCAAAAGAAGTAGAAATAAGAATAGTAAGAAAAAAATTTCCCTGTAAATAGAGAAAACAATGGTATACAGGTTATCTACCAATATTCCATGCCATTGCAAACCTTCAAGAGGAGAAAGCATGTGCTTGCATCAGGATTAACTACAGTAAGGTCCAAACAGTTTGGTATGTCAGCCTGCAGGAAAGCTGGTAGAAAAGGTATGTGGGGTCCCTACATGTAAGGCAGCAACAGCACTGCTGTTTGACTAAAAGCAGCAGAATAATACAAGAAAACCCTTCACACATTTTCACTTTTTCCCATTTTTGATCACAGTTTATGTATCTTAAACGCATTTTTAAAAACACATCTACACATAAACGTGCCCACACAGAGTCTCTAAGCCAAATCACCACTGCTGAAGAAAACTTTTAAAACTTAACTGGTATTTTGTTCTGGAGAGCGAAGAGATGTCAGTTTTAACTCCTGTGCTGTAAACGTAGCTGTGGCTGCTGGCGGAGAGCAAGACCTTCACCAAAACAGCCGATACTGGTTCGTAACAGACTGTTTCAAGACTGGAGTTCAGATACAAACAACCGGTGCACTAAGTGGAAAAGGGTGGAGTCGGCCACAAAAAAAACCGCCAGCGAGTAAAGGCTGGTGGGGAGAAGATAAAACACAAAAAGCGTTTGTTAACACCACGGGGGAAAAAAACAACCCAGGGTGTGTGTAGGGAGAAGCTTTTGTGTTAAGATAGAAAGAAATGGGCTTAGTAATACATAGGGGGAATTAGGTAAAGTTATAATAATCTCTTCAGTTGCAGTGAAGCGCGTGGCTATCTGGGCTGGATGCAGCGACTCAATCAGCAGCAAGCAGGTCCCCACACTGAGCTCAGCCTGCGCTGGTTTTTCCGGCTCCTCTAACCTGGTACACACTAGCTTCCCTCCGTGAGCTGGTGTGTTTACTCCTGCGATAAACAGCCTAGAGATACCCTATGATTAAAGCAAAACCTGAAGCACTGAACTCCTTTGCAAAGCCTATCTTCAGCACACCCAGCTCCCCAAGTCCCAGTGCCAGCTGTCGTCCCACCCTCACAAAACTGCTGCCATGAATGGAGGGTCTGTGTCCCTCCCTCATGTTCTTGTGGAATAAAGTCATACTATGCATCTTTGCTAGATGTAATATAACTGCTGAAATTTAATCAAATTACGGTTTGTCAGGGGTCTAACAGATTTCCAAGCATAATTAACTTTTTCAGTAAGGGCAGGAGTAGGGAGGGTGGAAGCACATTTGGCGGTGATGCACCAGGACAGATGACAGGCAGAGGTCTTGCAGGGCGTTCTGGATGTATGTGCCTCTGCAGCCAGGGATGAAAGTTATCAGTCGTGACCTTCCAGGATTTTCCAGGCACTGTTAAAAGAGCGTACTAAACCAAAGGATTATTGAACAGCCAAACCCAACCAACCAAAAGCCTTAAAAAAAAAAAAGCCTTAAAAATGAATACAGCTAAATCACAGATTCACAGAACGATCAGGGTTGGAAGGGACCTCTGGAGATCATCTAGTCCACCCCCCTGCTAAAGCAGGTTCTCCCAGAGCAGGTTGCACAGGGTTGCATCCAGGCAGGTGTTGAATGTCTCCAGAGGAGACCCCACAGCCTCTCTGGGCAGCCTGGGCCAGTGCTCTGTCACCCTCAAGGTAAAGAAGTTCTTCCCCATGTTCAGCTGGAGCTGCCTGTGCTGCAGTTTGTGCCCGTTGCCCCTTGTCCTGTCGCTGGGCACCATTGAAAAGAGCCTGGCCCCGTCCTCTGACACTCGCCCGTAAGATATTTGTAGGCATGGGTAAGAGTTTCTCTCCACCCAGCCCTCCAGCCTGTCCAGATCTTGCTGAATGGCAGCACAGCTGCCTTCTCCCCGTTTTGTATCATCAGCAAACTTGCCAAAAGTATGCCTAGTCTGTTCATCCAGGACATTGATAACTGAGTTCACCAGGACTGGACCCAGTGCTGACCCCTGGGGAACACCACTGGCTACAGATCGCCAGCTGGACTCTGCACCGCTGGTCACAGCTCTGAGCTCTGCCATTCAGCCAGTTCTCAATCCACCTCACGGGCCTCATCTAGTCCACACTTCCTGAGTTTACACATGATGTTGTGGGAGACCATGTCAAAAACCTTGCTGATGTCAAGGTAGACAACGTCCACCAGTCTCCCCTTGTCTACCCAGCCAGTCGTTCATTCCATCACAGAAGGCTATCAGGTTGGTCAGGCATGATCTCCCCTTGGTATATCCATGCTGACTACTCCTGATAACCTTCTTTTCCTCCATGTGCTTTGAGATGACCTACAGCATGAGCTGTTCCATCACCTATCCAGGGATGGAGGGAAGGCTGACCAGCCTGTAGTTTCCTGGGTCCTCCTTCTTGCCTTTTGAAGACTGGAGTGACACTGGCTTTCTTTCAGTCCTCAGGCACCTCTCCTGTCCTCCATGACCTTCCAAAGATGATGGAGAGTGGCTTTGCAATAACATCTGCCATCTCCCTCAGCACTCGGGGGTGCATCCCATCGGAGCCCATGGATTTGTGGGTATTAGGTTTGCTTAAGTGATCTCTAACATGAACCTCCTTGACCAAGGGAAAGTCTTCCTTTCTCTAGACTTCTTCTCTTGCCTCCATGGCCTAGTAAACTGGAGGGCCAGCCTTGGCAGTGAAAACTGAAGCAAAGGTGGCATCCAAGTAACTCTGCCTTTTCTGTGTCCTTCGTCACCAGGGCACTCACCTCATTCAAGCAGCAGGCCTGCATTTTCCCTAGTCATCCTTTTCCTGCTAATGTACTTGAAGAAGCTATTCTTGTTGTTCTTGACCTCCCTTGCCAGATTTCATTCCAATCGGACCTTAGCCTTCCTTGTCACCTCCCTGCATGTTCTGATCCCATCCTTATATTCCTCTGAAGTGACCTGTCTCTTTTTCCACAACCTGTAATTTTCCTTTTTCTGTTTGAAATTTGCCAGAAGCTCCTTACTCGTCCATGCAGGTCTCCTGCCCCCTTGATTTCCTGCTCATGGGGATGCACCTGTCTTGAGCTTGTCCTTTCAGTCATTATTCATTATCTGTACTGCTCTCACCAGACAGATTTGATGCCTTCATTGGACAGAATTTACAAGACTAGTGAATGAAAGAAAAATGGTGGATTTTGTTACAATGCGTTGTATTTTAGATCACCTTATCACTTACCTAGGGAATTAATCCAGATCAGAGTGTTATTCACAATTAATAACTTCAAATACATATAGAATCATAGGAAAGTCATCAGGCAAAGAGGATGGATCTGAATGTTTAATGATCCGAGTAATCTAAAGGACACAGTACCAAAAGTACAACAGAATTTGTAGACACCTGCCAAGACAACAAAACCCCAAACCCAAGCAGTTAACAACCAGCAGAAAGATTAGAAATATGGATGAGACAGGGGGGCAAGGATTCATTTGAAAATTGTTGGCATTTATATCATGATTTTAACTAAATGGAAAGCACCAATATGGAAATGAGAGGAGTGCAAAGTAACTAATTTTTAATGTAACAAAGTGGGGAAAAACTCACAATTGCTCTTGTGGTGCAGATGGATATGAATTGACCGCACACTGTCACAGCTATAGAAATGGAAGTTAGGCAATAGGATTTCTTGGTTCCCTCTCAGAAATCTAGTGGATGGCCTTGATTTAAGACACCATTACCCTGAGCATAATTTCCTCCTCACTTAAAATGCTGAACTTGCCCAGGCCACCTGGTCTGCTCCAGGCTCAGCAGGGTATTGTCACGGCTCACAGGGGATCTTTAAGGGACGTTTTGTGGCATGTCTTAAATGACATGCCAAGTTGAGCTTATCTCCCCTGGTGAACGAAATGCTGCACAGTTTGTATGATGAAAGCATGCAATTAAATAAGCTATTGTGACGAGAGGAGAGTCAGGACTCCCCAGCAGGAAGATGGCAGAGAAGATCAAAGAAGGAGCTGCAGTGCGAGAGGCCTGCCCAGCAAGGAGGTCCCAGGGGATGTACAAAGTTGTGAGCCCTTTAAGACCAAAGGGTGATGCTCTTGAAAGATCCAAAAGGCTTTTGAACTTGTGGGGAAAGAGCAGCAGAAGCTGAAACATGGGAGGAACTGAAAAGACTTTGATATTTTAGAGAAAATAAATTGCCCCAAAAGTGAGCGGTGTTGCAAAGATACTGGATGTTCACTTGATACAAAATGAAGCAAGCTAGACAACTGCAGAAATTGGGGGAAAAAATAAATCAAACCATCCTTCATCCCTGTCCTGATGGTTTGAAAATAACACAGCCATGAAAAAAAAAATCATCATCAAGTGTGGGTGGGTTTGCTTGTTATTGAGGAGAAAATCCTGCCTGCTAAGGCAGACCTCTGAATAGACAAGTTGCTAAGCTGGACTGTTATCTCCCCACTTTTTTGGGCAAGACCAGCTAGCATGGGTAGGCAGGGGTGTGTGTACATGTACAAGGAAGGAAGGGAGGCACAGGAGAGAGGTACATTTTTAACCTCAGCATAAAAAGAACTGATTTTGCAATCTGGATGGCTAAACCTGAACCAATGCCCTCATGTTACAGTAGTGCCAAGCTAGAATTGCCCTGAACACCCTGCAGAACCATGAAGGATTGGTAGATGCTCTCTATATACAACATGAAATTAAAGCAGAGCATGATGAGATCCTGCCAGCAAAGTGCTCAACTTAAAACCAAACAAGCTCCAAGTAACCGTGTTTCATATGTAAAAACAGCAAGTGCACATTCAATGGGTCTCGACAAGCCACACAAAACTTTCACTGGTAAATTCAAAACATAAACTGGGCATTTAAACTCCAATAACCAAGGATTTTTATGTTTATATATTTCAACTGTTCAACTTATAATTAATACACAAATTTGAGTACTCCAACTTTTTCTTACATCAATAAAAATAATTAAATATATCTCATATAACAGTATATCTTATGTATAAGAACGCGTCCTCTCCCATTTCCACCCTGACCTGTGGCTCTTCTTCAAATACAGTGATGTAAAGTGGATGTAAGGTACTCCTCAATGCAGTTTAAGGAGTGATCCTAACTTCCTGTTGGGTTACACACACTGTCCTGTTAGCTAAAGACTGTAGTTAGTTTTCCTGCTGGTTAGACAATTCTTTCACATGGTCTCACTTCACTGGAAGCAGCATGCCACTGCTGCCTGCCCACAGAAACACCTGACGCCTTCCATGGCCTCTCTGGGAGGGCTGCAGGGCATTTCTCCCTTCAGTAAGTTCACAGAGCTCCTCAATGCTGAACTGAGACTGTTCAGTCTTCACACAGCATAACTATGCAACCATTGCTTCCAGCCCCCCCAGTGTTTTTGAAGCTTCCAGTTGCCATGGTAAAAGCACCAGAGAAATGCCAGAAGGAAATGAAGGCCAGGAGTACTTGTATACCATAACTGAAATAAGGGGTTTGATGATGCAGCAAACAAATGTTTACTCTTTGAAAGAGGTACTTACCCTGTGTTAGCAAACAATATATGACTGTTTAGCATATAAAAAGAAAAAACTTTTTAATTTCAAAGTTGGAAAATCTAAAAAAAAAACCCCATCTTTTCAAATTTCGGATATATTATAGGTCAATTATCTCAGACCCGATGTAAAGCAATAAAATTAGTCCACTTCACAGATGTAGTATTTTTTCTTTAAAAATAACAACACAGCACCCAAACCTTCTGAACTTGCAGAAAGTACTGTAATAAACTCAAATGGCTTTATCTCAAAGATTGGCCAGCAGTACCTCTGGATGCTATCGGTCTGTTCAGACCCAGCTGACATTAATTTCTTTCCACCTTTCTAACAGACATAGAACAACAAACACGTGGGTTCTCTCAGATTCTCCAGGCCATCAGATGCTCATGGGTTACATGCAGGATTCAGCAAACATAGAATTCACAGATAATGCCAGGACATTCTTTGTGGGCAGCAGTCATAAAATGCCTGTAATTTGTTTAAGATTTATTATGAACAGACTCTTAAGACATTAGCAAACGTCAGAGGTAATGGGAATAGCTTTTCGGTAGCTTTTAAATTATTTAATTTAGGAAAGGGAAATTGCACATCAGAGACAAGTAGTCAGACTGCACATCAATATGTGCATCAAACAGTACATCAGAGAGATTCAGCAGTTTGATGTCTGGAGATGTCTGGTCAGGGCTGTAGCCCTTACAGTAACATGCACTGTGCAAAATACACCACTGATCCTGAAATGTATTCTCTAATTTATTTTCTTGCTAAAGGACTTAGATTTTCCTACTTGAAAGAAAGAAAAAAGCTTGTTAATAAAACAGATGGAATCAGTATCTATGTTTCCTAGTATATGACAGTGATTAACCCTTTAGTTTTACACCATAACCTTTTGCTTGGAGAAAGTGCATGTTCAAACCAGCTCACCTCAAGTCCATACATGCTATTGCATTTTTAAGAAAGGTATTATCCTTCCTACATTCACCTCACATTTAATAATACTTGCTAGAAGATGAGTCAATAGCTGTTTCTCTGTTCTGAATGTATATATCAAGACTGGGTAAAGATATGAATGCATGTACCTAAGACTGGGTGAAGATTTACCAGCAAGCAAGCTCTTCTTTAAAATGTGTCTGATAACCTCTCTTCCTCTTCTTCTAAACACCTTCAAACTATTTCTTCCTTGTCGACTGGAATAAA
Organism: Falco biarmicus; assembly: GCF_023638135.1. Taxonomy (NCBI): domain Eukaryota; kingdom Metazoa; phylum Chordata; class Aves; order Falconiformes; family Falconidae; genus Falco; species Falco biarmicus. The sequence goes on from NC_079296.1 coordinate 23,487,677, forward strand.
CCAGAGAAGCAACAAAGCTCTATGCAAACTTCTAATATGTAATTCTGCAGCTATAGAACAAAAACATTACACACAATTCTCGTTAATTCAATCCTGAACCTTTGTTACGCAGACTGGTAACAGGAAAAATGCTTTCCAGCCCTTTTGCGACAAATATTATATTCAGGAGGAGACAAGGTAATTGTTTTCAGTCCTGACTCTCAAAACATTATGGCACATCGCAGCTGGAACCTGGAAGAAATAATGCAGTTTCTATCCCCAAATCAGTTATGAAATTTGCTTGATGGACATTCAGTTACAGATACTGTATTAAAACTGCTTTTATTTCCTCACTTGAGAAATCATAACAGGGTTCCTGTGAATTTTTTACATCAAGAGACAATAAAAAGAGATACTTGAGGGGAAATAGTAGCTCAGACAACTCCCCTTTGTGCCTGATCGCACACTTGGCTCCCATGTTGTCGTTTCTCCCTGGCAGATGCTGAGAGCTGAGCAGGCGGCAGGTCCTGGCTTATTTGGACAACTGTTCCCTTACACAACAAAAACTTGCAACTTATTGGCAGCTCCAAACAGTCACTTCCCAAAAAGTGCTGGGCTCAGCTTCTCTTGTGGCAGGACACTAACAACAGCCCGGCAGCGCTTTGTCCCCCAACCTTCTGTTAAAGCAGTTACCCAAACTCAGGGGTTGCCCCTCTTCATCCCTCTTCCTAACATCTGCACTGCAGTGATACTGCATTTATTAAAAAAACCACAGAGGCTGTAGCAAAGGGAAATTCATTACATTTTGCAGACTTGGCAAAAGGTCCCCCAAAACGTTAAGGAAATAGTTACACTCATCAGATTCAATACCGCCATTGAAAGGACCAAGAAAATAACACATGTACAAGCCCAAACAAGAGCTCTCCAATTTATTTTTCTCTGTTAGGCTAAAGATCTGGTCTGTGCTGTGAGTCCTGGCTATTCATAACGTGAATATTTTAACAGGAAGAAGCAGATTCTGATCACATTTTATAATTGAGTGTTTAACATAAAATTATCGTGATTAAAGCATTATGCAATACCTCCCTTAAGAGTATTTTCTTTATAAAAGAGCTTGGCTGCAAAACCAAACTTGCACAAATTGACTTGAAAGTAATAAATTCCTTAGTCAACAGGTTCACATTATACTCAGAGCAACACACAGATCCAAGAGGCACTCCACGATAACACTTTAGCAAACAATCCTGTTATTCATGGATGACTATAACAGGGTGATTACTAGCAGCTGTTTGCAATCTCATTACATATGGAAAAGCTTCAAAAAAAATTACAGAAGCACCCCAACTTACAGAGGAACTGGAGAGAGAAGGATCTGTAAAGCTGCTTAACCCCTTCCCAGTCCCGTTATCCTTATTACATTATATTCCAACATCCTTAAAGGATCACCCTCCACCATCCTTACTCACTCCCCATGGCTTCAAAATACTCAAGACAACAGTATAACTTTCCAATGTATTAATCAGGTTAAACCAAAAGAATGCATATATTAAAATGTAACTTAAAACTAATGTCAGTGTGGTTCAATAGATTTAACAGTTTTATATGTAGCCTACACAAGTAGTGAACTTATACAATGAGTAGATGAGTGCTAATATGGCCAAGTACGGGTATGACTGCTTCCAAGGACATGAAAAGAACATAGCCTAGCTTTTAAACAAACTTAAGCCAATTATAAATGTTAATTAAAGCATTCCTGATGCAAATGATAGGTTAATATTCAAACTCAGAAAGCAGAACTCTGAGTAATGCCCTAATTTGTTCTTACTTGACCACTGACTCCTTCACTCTCTTCCCTACCCCTTATGTTTTAACTAAGTACCCTGCAGCCAGCCAGATCTTCTTGCAATACTGCAGTGAAGCCTAAGAATATAAAAGCATCAGGAGAAAAAACTAACAAAATAAAGGCTGCTTGTTTACAGACAAAACACCATGCAAACGAAATGTTGGATAATCTGTTTAGTGATTCTTCTCAGAAGATGGTCCAGAGATATTCTAACTAGGTGTAGTATGTATTTCTAAGTCTCAAAAAGTTAATCAGGAATCTCAGAAAATAATATTCTTTCATTCTCATCCCCCCCCTTAACCCCACTCACAGGGCTCTGCAGTATCTGAGTGACCCTCTTCCTTTGCTCCATCATATTGAAGTCCTGTCTCAGGTCAGGAGACATGTTTCTCTCCCGGATATACTCTGGGTCATTCTCATTGATGCGATCAAAGTACCGCTCTTTGTGAGGCATCGTGGCTGGGGGAGGAGTAGTGATCACCACCTGACTGGCATCAGTACTCATGCTTCAACACCGCGGATGGTAGGCTTCACCTGAAACAAGAAGAGGGAAGAATGATTAACAATTAAAAGGAGGGTGTTGAATATAACTTCCAAGTCTGGACACAAATAATGTTCTTTTTCATCCCTGCCGAACAACATCTAAAATGAAAAGAGAACAAGTGAATAATTATCATAATCAGAGGACTAAGGAAAAATTCTAGAAAAGTGTTTAAAAAACAGTAATGAATTCTCTAATCACGCATAACCATTTCTATTCAAGTTCAAATAAAACCCCAACAGCATACAATTAAGAAATATGACATCAGAAATGACTTACAACATTTTGTGACAAGCTTTCTTGTACCATTTCTCATTGCACGCATCACCCCCCCCCCCAAGGTTTTTATAGCCCTCCTTCCTGACATGTTAAAGCAAACACACCCCAGAAGATGGGGCCTCTGTTTAACATCTGTTCAGACCTCATCTCCCAACTTGAACGATGACATTCCTCAATTATAGCATTTCCAAAGCATCTTATAACCCCAGCTTAAAGACAAGACACCAAGCCGCTCAAAGATTGCCAAGGGATCTCTGCAGAGAGCTGTCTGGTGTCTGCACTTTCAGGAGACACTCAGAGAAACCAAGGGGACTACAGAAAAGGTTGTATGTTGGGCTGCATCCATGGCAAACAGCTGAGTTTTAGCTTTTCTCCTCTTGTGTGCAGTTGTATGCAAAGATTCTCACTGAAGCTCATTATACTAGGAGGGAAAAAAAACAAACCACCACCCTAAAAACCTCTTTCATGTCTTGGTCCAAAGCTACGCTTAAAATCTCATTAAAAAACCTGATAAGCATTTGTAAACACAAACAGAACTGGATCAAAAGCAAAGAAGCAGGCACCTGAATTTTCATGTAAAGAATCAGGCTCAGAAGCACACTCAAACACCATTCCTCAAGTGGGTACTGAAGAAGGATGTTTTCTCAGGTTTGAGGAACAAAGCGAAGCAAGATTTTTAGGAAGAGATAGTGTTATGCAAATATGTTTTAACATGCAAATATCTACATTCAATAATATATTTAATAGAAAAATATTTGCATGCAAATGTATTTGGCATGTAAATAATTCACATCTTCGGAGGAAAAAAAGCCAAACATGAAGGAACGAGAACTGTCGAGCATTATTAAAACAGCCTGGTTTGACATTATGGTATCAGTGGTATGTGCTCTGTGGCACAGTTCACCCATCCCTCATTTGGGTCAGCGCAGCTACTGTTTGGGGCATTCTGTGAACAGTGATGAGGAGCATCTGAACTCCTCCAACTATATCCTCACGTATTTGCCGGATGAAACATCTGGAAGCCCTGTTAAAACCAGCTGCAGCAGCCCAAGCAGCCAAAACCCTCATCCTGCCTGTGACAAGTCCTTCTGGTCCTTGTGCTGCACCTCTACTGCGCAGCCACACCACGAACAAGGCTAGCAGGAGGATGCAAATTGGTTTTCTGCCAATTTCCCACGCTGACACCCAAACAGCTTTGCTGGCACACTGTGAGGGAGGGCACAAGGATGAAATCCTGGGGCACTGCATCCCTGCCACCAAATATGAAACCCCAGGCAGAAAACAAGACAGACACCACTTACGGAGCTGGGAAAGCATTAGCAGGTAAGGTACAAGAAAACCATGTCTATGATTTTCTTGTATGTTACAGATTATGAGAAGATTTGGGACTGAGATGAAATACAGCTAACACCCTTCTAAAAGACAATCACTACAGGTTGTAATTCTTTTTGTCCTTTACACTTTTTTTTTTTTTTTTTTTTTTGAGGGATGAAACACCATCCAGGAGGGAACATTACCCAGGAGCACATACAGAGCTTCCAGGAGGTACCTGGTGAGCTGGACAAACACACCACATTCTGGCATGTTTAATTTGCATCCTGGAGATAAGCTCCATGAACTCTGATGGTATGGAGGCTGTGGAAGTGTACCAGTGAGTTTTGCATTTGCTGCTTGGGTGCAGTAGGCATTCATTCAGCATTAGCAAATGACTGACCACCGGGGGAAGCCTACTACGTGTGAACAATTTGGGGATGCTGAGGGGAAGACAAGGGGCTTGCTTCAAGGAAGTGAGGGTTTGGGAAAAATCTAGTAGGAGTATAACAGGAGCTTTAGTTTATCTAAAGAATGAACTATTGTCTTTTCCAGCTGGGAGCACTGAAGCAGAAGAATAAACTTCTTGGGGCAGTGTTTGGAGATATGATCACAGCTCAGCTTTCCTCTGGTCAGGTTAGAAGAGATACCCTTATAATTGTAACCATGTATTATGTCCGTTCCCCCCACCCCAAAAAATGCAGGGTTTAAGAAACAAAAGAAAAAAGCATCATGAGAAGACACAAGACCATGAGCTCACTCTTTCACTCTCCAAATGCCACAAGGTATGAAGAGCCTGAGACCACATCTCTAAACCTACACCGTTCTCCATCTGTATCATGGTAAATACTTCCATCTGAGTCAGAACAGACACTTCCAGCACCTGCTGGTAACTGAAAGCAGTCTAGAAATGCAGATGGCAAGAACCTTGCTTGAATTGGCAACCAGCTGTGACTCCTCTCTTCAGTTGCTTCTTCCCAGGAGTTGCCTTATCCAACTGTTTTTCCTAAAATGCTCCTGAATCCTGTTAACCCCAAGTGGCACACTGCACTGCTGATCCACTTGGTTGGTTCAACTGACTACATGCATGTCTGAACTTCAAAAACCTTTTATTGTTATTATTATAGGTTTACAGGACACAATTAGTTCAAGTCTGTTACTTTAGAATTAATTCTTACAGTGACAGAAAAACCCATTCATCTGTAAAGAGAAACAAATGTGGCTGGCAATACCCAAAATCCACAAAAGAGATTTTTCTAATTGCTTTGGACTTCATTTTTTCCTTTTTCCTTTCAGAGTGGTTTGTTACCTCTAGCCATTAAGATTACAACATTGAAGTCCTTATACTATAAAAATCCTCTCCGTTACTGAACATAATATGGGTATTGGGTCTAGTTGTTCCTATTAGGTCTGGTTCAATGCCTGCTCTGTTGGGCCCAGGCTGACTCTCATATAACCCCTACTGTTTGGCTGGAAAATTTTCAAACAAATCAGCCATTCTTTTATAATTTATCTGCATCTTGCACTGTTTTTTGGTGTGGTGGTGTTTGTTTTTTTTTGTTTTGTGTGGTTTGCCGTTCCCCCCCCCCCCCCCCCCCCCCCCGAGAACATTTGTTAAAAATGTGCTCAGCTTTTGGGGATCTAAAAATCTGTACCTCCTTCTCAGCACAGGACTGGTAATGACATGGATGTAAGCGTTTACAGAAAATCCAGATCTCAAAATCTATGAATTGTGATAAAGGACTCCCTCCCTCCCTCCCCTTTTTTTGGTGAGATTCTTTTGCCTAGAAGAAAAATCAGCTTTGCTGCAAGGCAACTTTTGGCTTCCACCCCTTCCAATGATGTTCATGAATTATACAAAGTGAGCTACCATCTTCCTGAGTGGTACTAGCTAATGCTTCTTAGGCACGCTATACTGCATAAGTGATTTCAGAGACTGAAATACAGGTGGAAGTGAGAGACTGTAAGCCCCTATAGCAACTAGACACTATATCTAGACTGGTCAGAAAGGATAAATATACACAGAGAAATCAAATCTAAACTAGGATCTGATTTTGTCCTGATAAGAGCCATCACTCTTGCTCAGCTGAGACACATGTTTTAGCTCACATTTTGGCCTAGCATGCATATGCTGTTAGACCAAAAAGAGATTCAAAGTATGCAGAAGAGCAGTTATCCCACCTATGGTTCAACTACTCCAATGTGGGGCAAAAGAAACTAAGAAGAGCAAGTCAGCACATAGAAGCTTTTCTTGTACAGAATCGCTATCTCTGCTGAAAATACTTTTAGGGACCTGTGAAACAAAGAGACTTTGTTACAGGGTAATTGCTTCCCCCTGTCTAGTTATGCCCTCCTGGTTCATGACGAACTGAACTCAAACTGCTACATAAGAAAACAGGTTGTGTCCTTCCATGCTTTGGTATCTTATAGAGCTGATGGGCTTGGCCTCCCTATTCTGTTCTGTACTTTATACCCTTAAGTGGGCTACAGCGGTTAAGTGGAACATTCCGCCTCTGTCAGGAGTCTGTGCAACTCTCTACTTAAAAATAAGCTTTATTTAACAAAAGCTTCCAATTTATTCCAGGAACTTGGAACTGTTAATTTTAGGCTGCAACTTTAAGTCCTGAGCATCCCCATTTGACATTTTGTAAAGTCTAAGTACCACGCTGTGCTGCTTTTGTTGGAATAACTGTTTTCAATGTCAAATCACAAAAGCAGCTCAAAAATAATAATGAGGTCAGAGAAACAAGGAGTACTGAAGGAAAAAAAAAGCACAAGAGACCAAATGCAAGAAAAATTTATCTTGCCAAAGAACACACTAGAAGGCACTGACTTGATATATCTTTTGTAACGTACAGACTGTATATAAAATAAATATCACCGTAAGAGAAAGACAGAGCAACAGAAAAGGGGTCAAATCATTAGATCACCTATCAACAAAGCATTAACCTACCTCTTATGCTGATTTTTTTTATGGCTGGTTTCAGACATCCCCTTTTTCTCTATGCAGTACAATCCATCTGTTTGAGAGTTTCCAGCACTGCAAATCAGCAGTGTGTGCGCCGCATCATTAACCAGTATGCCTGATTGCAGGTCTGAGCGCTCGAGCTAGACTATACCACATCTGAGCATTTCTTTTTTAAGGAACACATTGTGTTATTCTGCTTTTGCTATTTCTCGCCTGGTTGTTTTTAAGGAACAGTCTGCTCTTTCTTCCCCCCTCCAGTATCTTGTCTGCCAGGAGACTTGTTGGAAGCAAACTGGGTGTCTCTTGATCTCTGTTCCAGCCTCCCTATGAAACAGGCAGGTTCCTGTCTGAATCAAAGACTTGGCTTTAGCCAACATGTCAGCTACATAAGTTAGCTGGCAGAAAGAAACACGCTTAAGGAATATGAGGAAATGGTTAAGAGGGACAGAAAAATACGTAGCAGAATATAGACTGAGACACGGTCACCATTGCTATCTTCTGGCATTAGAAAGTCAACTGTTCACCCTCTCTCCTATACACTTTAGAGATGCCATGCAACTGAGCAATTGCATCTGTTCTAGGGAAAAAAATATATTTGGGTAAACACCTCAAAATTAAATTAATTTTTAAATTCTCCTGATCAGGACATCAAATACTATAAATATCTGACAACATGTTGACAGATTTTTATTTTTTTTGAAAACATTACAACAGGTTTGGGTTTCATTTATCTGTCTCACACACTGATAAGATGAGCAAGATGCATGTTCAGACATTAGCATTTTCTAAATGCAATTTGTGGAACTGAAAATACTTCTGCTACACTAGATAGGTAGCATTTCTTCAATGTTACATTGACCGATTTTACAAATACACAGTGATTCTGTACACTAGCACTCATGTTAGCCTGTTAAACCAGGACCTTACATTGACACAAGGCAGTATTTGCATTAAAAAATAAAGTAGTTGCACCTTCTCCCAGCCTTCCCAGCTTTCTCCTGGTATTACCTCTTCAGATTCACACCAGCAGATGTTTGTAAGGTGAGATGGTGGAATGGGTAGGATAAACTACTCTTTGGCTGGTTTTAAGTTCTTTTTTGGTTTTGGTTTATTTTGTTTGGGGTTTTTTTTGTTTTGTTGTGGTTTTGTTTTTAACTTTGGGTTTTTTTTTAAATGAATTTATTTTCAGCTGTGTCAGTTCCCCCAGCCAGTTAACTGCGTATCAACACAAATGTTTGTTCTGAAACAAAGACAATGATGATACGGGGGTGTCTAATACAGCTTCTTCCAGTAGCAGTGCGCCCATAAACAATTTGTCATATTACAGCCCAAACTGGTTACAAATCAAATATTCTAATCCAGCATGGCATATTTAATTTAAGTCCTTCTGCTTTTAAATAGAGTAAGCTAATAAAATAATCATCATATCCTTTCAGACACCACATGAAAGAGACTATGTGGCAGTAGAGTATTTTCTCCCAAGAAATAAGAACTTGAGTATATCTGAATCTTAGTTTTGTGTTTCTGTGTTAAATCTAAAGAATTATTTTTGCGCAATTATAGTCAACATAAATATTCAAGCTGCGCAACTCACACTTTACTCAGTGTAAAATGGAACTGAGCCAGCTACTCTTTACTATCAGAAAGCGAGGTAACATAGGAGGTTGCAGATAGCCACCCAGAATAGGAGGGCTATACCTTTAACTGAAGATGTAACATTTTTTTCCTCTGTTAAGGCAGGCTCCTTATAATGCGCCCAGCCTGTAGCAGGTGTAGTCTGCACCTCCACATTTGCAGGCCAGCCTGCCAACATTTTGCAGCACAAGCAGTGGGGGGAAAAAAACCTCAAGCCTAGAACGATGGTTTGATGCATCCAATATGCTCTACCACATGGCCATAAGTGCTATTTGCATGTGTTAAGTCTCATAAATGAGCTGGTATGCTTAACCCTCTAGACCCAAACCTACCTTAATCATTCACATTTTGGTATTCCTCACTGCAGCGTGACAGTTTTTAAATGATTGAGAGAACCCTTGATGAGCAAGTTATCCAGTTACCCTTTTCTGAGTGACAGTGTGATAAAAGACAAAACCAGACGCAAAAGGACAACCTCTAGAGTTCAGAGACAAGGCCCATCTTGCCCAGTATTGAACCCCCTGTGCTGAGGAGAGGCTGTACATAACTGGGCTCTTTCCATTGCTGTCCTTTGAGCAGTCAGCTGCATAGGGGCTTCCTTGCTTCACTCCATAAAATGATATTTTCTTGTTTTACAAGCAAATTGTTACAGTTGTGCAGAGAATAAGAACATTTTGAGATTATGCTGTTACTTACACAAAACATTCAGGTCAGAACAAACCCAGTCAACACAAACTGGTTACAGAGAAGTAACAGAGGAGGAATTCAGAGTTTGATGGTGAAATGATGCACCCAAGTACTCCTCCAGCACACCAGGAAGGGGTTGGCTGCACCACGAGAAAGCACTGAAATCTCAAAGTGGTGAAGGAAGATTCGTATCATGTGTATTATTCACTATGAATCCTCTTTTACTGCTGGACACAGTTTGCCACACCAATTATTTGTAACAGTATGACACAAGCAAATAAGAACTATTAATTTGCAACTTTAAAGAGACACAATAGACTGTGCCACTTAAACCTCGCTTTAAGAGAGGGAGGTCAGTCACCCACATATATCATGCAGGTTTCTTTTTTCCCTTTCCCTAACCTTGTTCCTTTAAAAAAAAAAAATCTCTCTTTTCCTCCTTTTATTTATTCATTATTTTTAATAACTACTTGGTTTACAGCTTCTTACCAGAACAGTTTTTACCAGAAACTCCATATAAAACTGAGTTATATTTTGCTCATAGATAAGTTTTATTTACATATGGAAGCATATGCGTATATTTTGAAAGAACATGAAATTGCACTTTGGACTGCTGATAGTTGGCATGTCTGCTTGGGTACACAGGGTAACTGGTCCTATGAAACAGTGTGGAATCCATTGAAAGAGACTATTTCTAAGGCAATTTTAAAAAATCACCTCCTTAAATAGAGTGAAAACAGCTAATACACTAAATTATTTGTTAAAATGTAAATAGTTTCTGTACTCACTAGACTTGAAAAGCTGTCAGTCTTACCTCACACCTGCTTCTCCTCTGGGTTTTTTTTCATCTTCTATGTTATACTGAAGTTCACAAAAAAGCAGAGTAAAAATGGGTTCTATGATGAGAATGTAAGATTCTCTTGGTTTAAGGTGTTTTTCTATAGCAGCATTAAATTAAAATTTTATGCACAGGATATGAGATCACTTGAAAATACTAAGGTTAAATAACCTACTTCTGTTCAAAGGCAAGACTGCTGACCGGGAGGGATATCCTCGCTGTAGCAGAAAGCCAAGGAGACATCCAGAGAAAAGAAAACCTCTCCCTATGGCATACACAGAAAGCTCCTCTCACAGAAAGCACAGGTGTGGTGAATGACAACAATGGAAATGAAGTTACTTCTCCCCCTGTAACATTTTTCTGCTCATTCCCACTTTGCTCCATGGTAAAAATTACCTGCCACTCACAGAAGACTCCCTCCTACCTATACTGCTCCAGAGGATTTGGTAAAGGACCAGAGCAACATTAATTACTACAGATTTTCAAGTTGCAAGCTTTCTGAAGCTGTATTCCCTTGAAGCATTTAGGACTTCTGCAAAAAAGGCTCTGAAAGCAGAAGACCTCTGGCAGAGGAGGCAGCCAGCACAGCAATGGCAGCAGAACTGCCGCTTTGGTGCGGCATTTGCTCGTGACCACCCTCAGCCAGCTCACGGGCAGCAGGAGTGCTCGACCTGCAAGAATTCAATCAACTCTCTGGAACTGGTTTCTTTTGGCAAATCCAAATGAAAAGAAAAGCATTGGCTCTTTCCCAATGCCACCTGGAAGTTTAGACATTACAAAGAATAAACTATACATCCAAATTTAACCAGTTTTAAAACTATATTAAGAACATATGTACTGCAATCATCTCTAAACAGTAGTTCTAGCTGATGAAAGCACATGAACATGTGTGTAACTCCAGCATGCCACAAGCCATGGGGACACGGGAAGATCCAGGCGCTCCTGAGCAGCTCCCAGCAGCGCAGCCCATGTCAGAGAACAGGCTCACGGGCCAGCACAGCCCTGATGGGCTCTGCCAGACTGGCAGGGCATCTCAGCTCTTGCTGATCCTGTTTTGTTACCCCTTTTTTACAGATGACATTTACCCACCCATGTCAAACCCGTTTGGATGCCTAGAACAAAAGTAATAACTATTATCAAATATTTACATATTTCAAGGAATCCATCAGTGATCTCGCCACTCACCGGGAGTTATTGTCCTGTATTTATCCGTTCCCGACACTAACCGACACCCTGTAGAGTTAGTATCAATAAGGGATACAAGTAAACTATAGTTGCAGAGCAAAAACCAGATCATTTGCCTTTGACTTTACTTGACTCAACAAACCCCTCAAAATAATACCAGGGAGCTTTAACCCCAAATGCGTATTTCAGTTTTATTATAAAACCAGAAACGAAGACATAAGACATACGGATCAGTTTTCAATAGGAATAACTGCTTTTTGCTTTTGGTTTTAAGGATTCTGATCAAGCGCAAACGCTGCAGCACCAAAGGAGCTTCAACTTTTGGTTCTCACCCTGCTCACATTCATGTTACAAAGGGACAGAGTAGATTACTAGTCGGGGGGGAGAGGGGGAGGACAGTATTTTGAATTCATCTAGTTTCAGAGATATCTGGGAACTTGGTAATGGAAAAGTAAGGTAGTTATTTTCCAAAATATTGCAACTTTAAGACAATGAAAATATATTTTATTTTTTTTTTAGGTTTATCTCTGCTTATCTACAAAATCAGTTGTGGCTAAGTTACCTAAAAATATTTCACAAGGCAGTAGACAAGAGAGGGCTAAATTAATAGATTACATTCTGTTAGTACTTATCCATATTAAACTGTGCAAGTATGCAAACACAGAACCCTCACTCATAGACAAGCAAAGGCTGAAAAATTTCCCTAAATCCTTTGAAAAAGATGAAACCTAGGATCCTCCAAAATAACAACTGAGAACTTATCTGTAAAAAACTGCACATAACTGAAAAACCTGATTGCAGTCAAAACCTTTCACATTTTGCAGCGCTTTTCCTCTCTCCCCCCTGCAATGCAAAGCCTCCAGCTTCCTCTGATGACTTTCTTCTTGGGCTGCCTCTGAACTGCACCCATGCTGGGGGAAAATTTCACTCTTTACACAGATCTACAGTTATGGAGCAGAAGAACCAAGTTTGCTATGTAAATAATTTAAAAAAAAAAATCCACTAATTCACACCAACCTGGAAAGCACCATTTGGAGTAATGAGGGCTACTCCCAGCAATCTGCAAGAGCCGTCCTCAGTCACTGGTATAATGGGTGACACTAGATAGCAGGGAAAGCTCTTATTGATCCCAGGGCACATCAAAAGCCTTCTTGATTTATGGCAGTTTGATTATCTTGAGAAATGTCATGGCCAAAGCAGCTGCCTCCTGCATTTTTCTGGAGGGTCAGAGGCTGTGACGGTGGGCAACCCAGATGATCGACACAAGGCAACTGCTAGATTTTAGGAATGTTTTACATGAACAACCAAACTCGTGTATGGCAGCACGCAGCCAAACCTTTTTATAGCCCAAACTCCTGGAGTTCCCCCTCTTCACATCAGATCCTGACCTTTACCACCACCGACAGCTCTGTGTAGACCCCATTTAAGACCACTGCCATGCATTGACCATCCTGAATTGCAGCTCAATGCCCTCCGTAACTCATAAGTGGGGAACTGGAAACCCAGCCAACAGCTAATCTCAGTAGGGACATTTGTAACTGGAGATTTGAAGAAAAGATGAAATTGTGCCAGGCCTTCGATCATAAAGTCTTCAGGACAAACTATCTTTATTTATATGACGCACCACACCCTGCACGGTTCCCCCCAGTTCATCTTGGGATCTCTGAATCACTCCACCATAAATTTTAAATAAGCAATAACACAAGTCACATTAATACACCAGTAGCAGCCTGATCATGTCAAAATAAATTGGCTAGCTTCTCAAAAAAGGAATTTTAACATTTTACTGAATTCTACATACATTCTCACATTAAACAGAAAACAACAGCATTTCAAAAAGTTGATTTATGGTGGTTATAGTAAAAAACTAAGAATGTTTTAGATAAAACCACAATTGCATATACTGATTTCACATATGAAGAACAGGCATAGTAGGAGCTTTATAGTTGTCTTAAGGTTTTTAACCGTAATTTAAAAATAGTAATTGTTGAGATCAATGAAAGTGTGAAACAAATTATGCCAGCCCAGCCCAGGCCTGACTGCAGCAGACACAGTGCCACTGATTGGCAGGGAGAAGCATGGAAAAAATACCTGGGCATCTCCAGAAAAAAGCTACACTTTTACTCTAGTAAATGCTCTAAAAAAGCAAGCTACAAATGGGGGTGTAGAGGGAAGGCTCTGTTAGTAAGACTTTAACAGCTTATATCAGCCATGGGATGGAAGAGGGGACAAAATCTGTAAATCACTAGTCCCAAATTATGCTGAGAGTGCCTTTTCTCACCTCATTGGGTCTCCATTACTGGAATTAGTTTTGTTTGAACATAGAGGAAAATCTTTCTCCTCCCTGGTCCATTTGCAAACATAAATGTTGACGTATATTAAAAAGTAACATGACAGAAGTTAACATGTGCAGAATTTGATTTGGGTTATGGTTGCATACCTAATATGTACAAAATTTTCATCTTTAGAGGACTTAAGCACACTTTATGCTACAGTTTTTCATGTTTTCCTGGCTGGCTTGAGGTGATCCTGCCCGTCCCAACTCACGCGTTTCAGCTCCCCACCTTTCAAAACGCCATCCCCTAGCTGTGCTAGCACACCTCTCCACAAAGCTAGGCTCTGACCTGGATACACAAAGGGACCAGGGTTACACACAGTCTGGGGGAAAAGGGAAGGGGAAAGTATGGAGCAGAGAAGGGCCACATGGACATTCGGGGGCAGCCAGGCCCTCTTCGAAAGCTCAAAAAGCAGCTACTTAATTAGCTATGTTAAAAGCATGTTGATTTGATTATCGCTCCTAGTGAAATCCCTAGAATTTACAGCGGTGCAGCAACATTTTTCCTGTTTCTCCACATTGCTAATATTGGCTTCAGCTTACTTGAAAATAATTAAAAAAAAAAACCCAACCAACTACCTAACTGGTAAATATACAGTTTCATATGCAGTCAAAGTTTTACCTATATAAATATGTATATCAATCTCAACAGACTTGGCCTGCATTTGACCTTTGCTCACCTCAGTCACCTTTTCCTCATGGTACTGGAAAGATAAATTAAATTTGGAGAGCTAAAGGTCTTCTACACCTTCAGGAATGGAAAATTACTCCACTGAATTTCAAGCAAGCCAGCAAGTCAGAGGGTCATTTTGGACTTAACCACAGCCCTGAACAGAGAAGCAGATGTGCCCAGAGCAGTAGCCAGCAAACCCCTGAACAAGTGGTGAAGATTTACTAACAAAAGCTTCGGTAGGACACACAGTGAGGGGTATGGTGAGTCAACAATAAGCACAGTAGAAAGACTAGTTTTTTAAAATTCAAAAGGAGAATATATAAATATTTCATAATTAGGTTATTATTATTTTCCAGTGCAAGCAAGCAATTATCTACTTTTATCCTGTATTTCTCCTTCTCCGTCATCACTCATAAGCACTGAAAGTCTGGATGAAATAGAAGACATACAACAAACTACTTCAGTATCACAGAGCATGGATACATCTTGGCATGCTACATGAAATCCTGGGGACTTGCAAACATCTGTGTTGTTTCTAAAATGCAAAATGAGCCTGACATTCAACACTTCTTGAGATTTAAATCATCCTCCCTTTTGTCCCAAGCAGTTGCATGAAGTGTGAATATTTTCATGTCTAAAGAGGAGCTAGTCCAATGTACTAGGGACAGAACTTCCTAGAAGCCAAGGTGGCACAAACACCATCCACCACAGACAGTTTCAGAAGACACTTACTTTCTACTAAAGCAGACAAAAGAAGAAAATCTTCTTCGTGGTTTCTCTTAGAGGAGAAACAAACTAGGCACCTGAATGAGTTGCAGTACCAGTGGACTCAAAGTCTAGCTGTAAAGACCTCAGTTATAATTCTGAGGACACATGTTGCCTTTGATCAGTAACACATACAGCATGGAAGACTCTCCCTCAAGTCCTTCCCCAAACAATTCTTCCAGTTGTGACTTAGATTTTTTATTTATAATTCCAATAATATTCTGAAGCCAACAAATACATTAACTTATCTGTCTCTTAGATAAAACTATCTCAATATAATGTATTATGACAGAAATTCATAAAATAACATAAAAGTTGTTTTAATTGAATTTCCAAAGCTCGTTTGTTAACCTGGCCTGAAAAACGTATTTGGCTGTTTGCAATTAAACCTACTTATGTCTATGTTAAATGCAAGTATCAGACATGCTACCCATGGGCCAGAGTTCAGACTCAGAGCGCAGAGAGATGTTGGGGCAAATTTTAATCTCCATTATATCCTTATGAATTAAAAGCAACCAAATTAAAAATCAGTTAACAATTGCTGTAAAAATTACATTGTGTTCTGAGCTTTGGTGATGCTTATTTTTGAATATTTAAATAACTCATGGAAATCATCTCGATAAGCATGGTATTTCAGTTTATACCATAGGAAAATTACTGATGACAAAAAAAAAAAATAATGTCTGAGGCTATACAGATTACATCTGTTTGAGGAGTGAAAGTAAATCACATCTTTTCTATGTCTTTCAGTTATCTTGTTCACTTATGTGTTGGACGTTTATTTTAAAAACATTTATAAAAATTTAACGCTGTTCAAGGAATTAAAGATCTCTGTATTAATGTAAGAACATGCCAAAAGATACCACAAAACTTCATTAATCAAGTGCTGAATAATAGGCGACTAGACGCCTGCCAAAGGCTGATTCATGACAGCTTCCACAGACAGGCTGTAATGCTGCGGAGGACACCACCAACCCAGGGCGGACACAGCTCTACGTTAGCCACAGTGGGGATGTGGATGAACTGCATCTTTTTTGGAAATAATTTCCTAATCCAAAAAAGAAAACAGGAATCTACAGGAGAAATCTGTTTTCTGGAGTCTGGTCTAAAAGGTTGCTGGAGGAGTAGTGGTGGATGCTGCTTTTAGAGTTGGGCAGTAAGTCGATAATTTATTTTTTTTTCCATTAAGATGTATTGTTCTAACTTGCTAATTTATTCCATTATTTTGGGCAGGGGGATAGCTAGATTTCTGGTTTGTTTGTTTGTGGTTGTTTTTTGGTTTTGGTTTTTTTTTGGTTTTTTTTTAATCTTGAGTGATGCTTCCAGTATGCACTGGAACAAGCACTTAAGATGCCATTCATGGGCTGCTGTGGTTTTTTTTTTTTGTTGTTGTTCTTTTTAATTCTCTGGCAAATTGCTATGGGATTTTGATTTCTGCCTGCATCATCAGTATTATGTTCCCTCTCTGTGACAAATTATCAAAACTGGTCAGAGTTTGTACTGCAAAGCAGTCAGGGAGAAGTGATGAAAAGCATACAAAGTTTTGTGCTATATGAACAGACCTTTTCTTGAGACTTCTGCCTTCAACTTCAGAAAGCTGGAACTCATAATGAAAAACACTCCTACCTGCTGCACATCTCCTGTCCCTCACAGAGTGCAATTACACAATTATGCTATATGAACCTGAAGATAGGTTTTTGTTATGTCTACCCTGTGTTCACTTTCATTTTATATTCAAAGTGTTGTTTGTAATCGGATGATACTGGACTAGAAGACTAAGATGGACGGAGCTATTCCAACTGATCTGTTTTGTTTTTTTTTTTAAGTTATTTTTAACATTAATGAGGCACTGGATACAAAGCTTTTAATAATTGTACATCTGATATCTAATAACAGAACATGAGCTAGAGAAAGATAAATATTTAAACAAACCCATCCCTTCCTGGCCCACCCTGGCATGGTGCAGCAGGTTATGGGCATGCCTAGCTGCCCAAAAGTGAGTCAACAGCTACCCTGAGCTAGTGGTACATTTCACCTTTTCATTCTGTATCAGAAACTATTTCCCCCAACAACAAGTACCCCAAGTCAGCTGTTCCATCCTTGTATGGGACATTCAAAAAGAGTAATTACTAAGTGCTTCTTCAGGACAACTGTGAATGCTTTCAAAACTATGTTGTTTGGAAACACAATGCCTCTAGGTTACTGGTCTCTATTAGACGGGAACATCTTATACACCTAAGAGATTTTATATACTGTTCGCAGCAAAGTATAAAACACTTCAAATCTGAGAATTTAATGGTTTTTGGTTCTGCAAATTTGATGACAAGTTTAGTTATGTACATTTATACTGGATTTTATTTTTTAGTTATTGTCCTATGATCAGATGGAACGATCAGCTTGTACCTCTCTTCAACCTCAGCATTAAAACCCTACACCTTTCTCTTCTAACCAGGTATCAACTTTTGTAATGCATAAGAGAGTTATTTGTAACCTTTGTACCAAGTTTGGCTTAAAGTAACCAACAGGTTCAAAAGTTAAGTGGCAGGCTTATACATGCTAATACATGCACAGCGTGATCAAGTAAGATCGCATTTCCATAGAGCAGCAGGTGAACAACAAGCAGGTACCTTGACCTCTTGCTGACATGCAGCATGCACCCAGTGCACATATGAGTGCAGAACTGAGTTCAGTCATTTAAAAAAAAAAAACTCCCATGATAATTAAGCTGAACCTATCAACAAGCATGATTTTGCAGACATGGACAGTCAAATGGGAACTTGGATAATCATACAGAAGAGACAATACTTCTCTTTCTTTTAATAATAAGTAACACTTGTGCCCACGGTGATAGTACTTCCTGAAACAAATAAAGCAAGACATGTTTTCAAATTTAAATTTGTAGTACAAATTTAAAACCAGCATGGACTCTCAAAGCATAGTAAAGACTAGCTGGCATTGAAACTGGTATCTATAAATAGCATAGGTTCATATTCCGAGAGGTGATGAGCATTCAAAATTCCCCAGATGCCAGTGAATGATGACCTGAAAGAGCTAGTTCTACCTGGGCAATAAAAGCACTCAACAGACCTGGGAATTGTACTAGTAAGGGCAGAAGAGCTTGAATTATTTTCTTTTGTCCCCTGTTCTTCCAATTGCATCCTTATCACTAACAAAAAGATAAATCAATTACCAATGATACAGATATATGGTTATGTATAAAAATATATAGCTGATATAGATCTAGATATATAGCAATATACAGACTGCTGAGATAAATCAATTCAAATCATGATATTGAAGTGATGTATGTTAAAAAAAAAGCCAAAACACAACAAACATTTTCATTGTTATTCTTGCAACTCATCTGACCTCCTCGGTACAACCATGACAAATGCTCAGTCAAAAAAAGCAGCCAAAACTAAAATCTGAACAAATTGTTACATAGGCTCAGAGTATTAGTTAAGAAATATAGCTGCTCTGAAACATTTAAAGAGAATACAAAAGGGCCTCTACAATAGTATAACCTTTGCCTCTGTCTGCTAGCATCACAGTTTACATGGTTTCCATGGAAACCCTCTGCAAACATATGAATGTGCTTGTTGCGTTAGATGTCGAACAGAAAATCCTTTGTGGCAACTCTGGAGGGCCATGGCCAGTGCCAACCTCCCAGCGGAATAATGCCCTTCACTATGCCTTGCCCAGCAGGCTCATGACATACTTGCTCACATGGCACAGCTGCTGCCATCGCTTGTTTTCCCTCAACTGATTAAAAAAACAAGTGTATATCATAATTATTAAATATTCTTTCCACATGGAGAGCCCATTTTGCCCCCATTAAAATAATGGCAAAGTCTCCAGTACTGGACCCTCAGCTGTAACCCAAGAGCTGCAGAGTGCGGGCACTGACTAGGAGGCTTCCAGCAGGCTTCCAGTTAGGCATTAGGGAATACATTTACATAATGAGTAGACAACTACCCAGAATGGGAATGCCACAATTCTTCATTATTACATATTTTGAGAAACACACCTTAAAAACCCCCACAAAATTCTCAGCATGCAACAGGTACCTCAGTCCAGAAAAGAAAACTAGTTTTCACCACCTTGTTTCTTACCATGGAAAGATCAACTGATTTACACGTAACTCAGGTACTGGATAAGCTCCTCCTCCAGCCACAGAGGCAGGAAAATTCTACCCAAGACAGTCTGAAATGTCATCAGGAGCGCTGGTTTCTTTTTTTGTTGTTAAGGGTATGTGTACAAGTGAAAGCTGAGGGACTAAAACACCTAGTTTCTGTTTTACAGTGGAGGAGTTACTGGCAAGCGCAACACTTGAAAGCTGTGTCCCATCTGACTTTCCTCAAAATGCATATCCACTCTGCACCTCTATGTATTTAACATCACTGAAATAAGAGTGCTTCTAATAAAAGTGCACCTTTAAGACTGATGGTACGCATAGCTGGAACATACCTTGTGTGTAGATTAAAGCATTCCCCTATATCATTATTCCTCTCAAACAATAAATTCTTAGTACAACAAGTTTCTCTAATTTCTGAGATATCAACAGCCTAATTTATCTAATTGCTTACAGATGTGCACAGTCTTGAGAAGGATAGCGGCTCCAAAGGCTGCCTTCAAGATAAAATCAGGTCTGCAGACGGCATGGGAGGTGAAAGCCTGCCTGTCCCGTTCCACGTAGAACTGGGGAAGGTGACAACCTTTTGCTTGTCTGGACACTTCACCTGTTCATTCAGCTGTTTCCAGCCACTCTTACATCATTTATTTTTGTCACTGTGAATGTAATAGTTTTGTCTTAAAAGCTGAAGAACAAAGGAAGACCAATTTTGTACCAGAAAGAAGAAAGCAAACAAACCGCTTTTACTTTGCCAACACCGCCTCTATCTTTTTTTCTTTCCCTTTCATACAGGCAGCCCCAAGGTGAAGACCTCCACAGTCCCCCATGGCCACCCTCACCTCACACACACCACCAGCCCAGGCCCCCGCACACCGGCCACCAGATTAGTCCTGAGGGTGGCCAACCCCTCCTTTTAGCCTCCCTCGCCTGCACAGCGAAGTAATGAGGGGGTCAGTCACTGCCCGCCTTGTTCCAATGCTCTAATAGCCTATTGTTCTCTTGGTGCCTCGGTGAGATAAACCGAAATCCAGCGTTTTCTGAGGGGAAGTGAATTCCCACCATTGGCCAAGGGCTCGGCTTCATGGGGGGGAGGCAGCCCACCCTGCTGCTCGGCAGGGAGATGGTGGGTTTGTTTTTGTTTGCAGGCGGTTTGCAGGAACATCTGCTCAGTGAAGCAGTAGCATGGCTCTTGCCTGCCACCACCCGCGGGCCTCTCCCCGTCGTGCAAAACCACGTTTATTCCCTCTGCATGTGGTTATCGCTACAAAGATACTACATGGATAGTGCCCCAGCCAAAATCTGGCTCCTACCTGATCAATGTTTGTGTTCTGTTCCCTGCCTTAAATTGTAGAAGGATCAAATATATAACGGTTGCTACCGAGATGCAGTAAGTTTCCAAGGAAAGAGGAGCCATGGCCCAGGCTTAGGGCAGAGCAGCCCGACAGTGGGGCTGAAGCACCCCCAGCATCACATCCACCAGGTTAAAGGTAATAATGTTTAAGTACTGGGATGGGAGAAAGGGCAAAACAGAAATTAATCCAACGATACACAAAATGATAAGATCAAGAAGTCACTCATTTTGTATTTTTACCACATCCTCTTGTCCAACAGAGGTGCACTGAACATCATTAACATCCCGCTAATGAGACATCCAACTGCCCAGAACACAGCAATAATGAACGTAAGCTCTGTTTCCACCAAATCTACCAGAAAGACTAGTAAGGGTCTGCTTTCCCACTGACAAGAGCACATGACTCCCATTAGCCTTAATAAAAGAAGAGTGCATTCAGTGGGAGAGAAATTTCCCAAGGTTGCATAACTGAACTGTGGCATGCTGAAGACACAGTATAGACTGCTAAGAGAAGCTGGCCATCCCAAAACTACAGTGACAGGCCAAATTCTTTCCTAATTTTCCCATTAATTTGTTGAACTTTTGTTGTAGTTAGGAATTCCTCACTTTTAGGCCAGTGAAAATACTCAGAACTTTTATGCCAAGACTATGAAAAAGCAGATCAGATAGTTGGATACTTCACTCCTATTTTTAGGCTGAAAAAATATAACTTCAGATATGCACTTTATCATAATGCATTGTCCCTGCATACTATTCTTGACTCCACAGTACATAAATTCTTACTTCTGTAACAATGCAAATTTGTTGACAGGATGATAGGTTAAAGTTTATCTTTCAGGCTGCTTCCCTTGCACCAGTCAGAAAAATCTAGTTATGTCAATTTATGTCCCTTTCAGTGTTCAGTGAGGCGAGGAAATGGAGTGGAGTGCCAGAATGTGGAAACAATGCAAAAAACTAACGCCAGAACTGAGTATCTGACTCCTATACTAAGCTCTGTATGCACTTTGGGATTAATACTGCATATCTCAAAACTGCATTTAAGAAAAACTTTAATTCCAGACATTAAAAGCACAATTAGCCTACTACAAGTTAGAAGCTTTTTCTTCATCTTTTATCCCTAGTTCAAGTTTATGTATTTTAAAACACTTGGGAGTTTTGCTTTTCTGAGGTGGGGGTGGATATCAGAAAATTGAATTTCACAGGCCATTTAAAAATACTTGGTCATGTGTTTATCATAAGAATCTATCTGATGTAATCTAAGGCATTCAATGCTATTATAGTATACATTAATTAAAGCTGCTTCATGCATTCTGCTATAGCTTTAAATGAGAACAGACTTCTCTATTATCTCTCACTACAATGACTAATACAGGACAATATCTGCTACGCTACTACTCATACATACGATAAAAGTCTATTAGCACACATACTCACAGAAGTTGAACTACTTTGATAAAATAAACTGAGATAGGGAACTATGGTGGAACAACTGCTTTTACTGTGCCACTGGTGCTGTGCTGCATTTTAGAGCCATGTGTTAAAATATATCTTCCAAATTAAATCAAGATTACCTACCTATTTATGCTCAGCTGTTAAAAAAAAAAAAAAAAGACCAAAACTCAAACAAAAATCCAAACCCAACCACAGAACAATACCAAACATATTTTATTTATTTTATTTCACAGAGTTAGAATTAAAAACTCAAAGGACAGTACAGCAAATCATGGTAAGGTACCACAGAATCAGCCCTGTGCCTGATGTGGCTGCACGCACTTTAGCTGCCAGCATATAGTCAAAACTCTGAGCCCTGTCCTACCAAAGCTTGACTTAAGTGGAATCAAAATCAGATCACATTTCCTAAAACCCCACCCCATAATATGCAGAACAACCGAGGCAAACAGAGTAACTGATTTATGGAACACACAGATACTAACTACACTGGAAAACCCCATTCAAACGCAGAAATCTTAACTCACCAGTCATGTCATGACACTGAGGATAAAAATCACGCAAGTCTCAAATAAAAGACAATCAAAATACAAGACAACTTTCTGCAGCATCCATCCCCAACCATTCTGTCAAATACACAACGTCAATAGCACAAAGCATCTTTATGACAAGAATAAAAGGCTCTTTAAATGCTCCTTTTATTTTTTATTGAATGAACCCACTCTTACACAAAGTTCATGCAACGATGTCTCGAGCTGTAGTACTGGCAAATCATGTATTTGATTAGTCAACTAAGGCTTCCAAGTCACATGCAGAACAATTTGAAATATTCATTAATTGCATGTTATTACTTCACATAGCAAGTGAGGTGGTTAAGACACTGAACTTACTAGTATATCGAGATATCTAGTTGTCAGGAAGATTAAAATCTTTTTGGCGTGTCACCATAACTGACCACACACTTTTCTGCTCCAAGTCACTGGTAAAACCCAAAGGGAGTTAAGAACCAAAGGCACAGACTCCTCCCAGCTACAGCATTAGCATTTTATGTGGTTGACTCTTCTCACAGAATTAGTACTTTTTACTACAGTGTTCCTCTTTTCAAGGAAGCACATTGCACCACACCTCCCAATTGTTTTAGAATGACATATATACAAAGACTATAGTTGAAAAAGATAGCATCAGATGTGGCGAGTCCAGAGAAATCTTGTCCTAAATATTTTTCAAGTTTACTAATGAGAAAAGGGTGGAGAAAGAAACCACAACTAAAAGATTCACAAACATAAACTCATTTACAGGTTTGCAAAGCAAATCATGGCACCAACCTGTCACGTAACCCATAGGAAAATGCAGCTGCAGACTCTGTGGATCAAGATATTCACTGCTGGATAAAATTAAATTGTTCCAGCTACTATATGAGTTCTTAAAAACTGGTTGGGTTTTTTTGCCACTTTTAATCTCTCAGTCAGACAGGCAGTAGATTAAAGTGATTTAAGTATAACAGGAAGCCAGAGCAGAAAGCAATCGGTTTCTAACTTTAACAACTTCTTGCACTATAGGCAATTAAAAGCCCTGTTCTCGTATGCTCTTTAGTGCCTTGACATGGACACAGTCGGTTACCCGTCATAAAATCAACTGCAGCTCTATCATTTCTTAAATATTTACTAGTAAGGTATGCCAGAGTACAAAACCCAGAACTGCATTCCTGATATTCAGACCCTTCTGTCAAAACACAAATTGACAAAAAGACCTTCTGATTAAAACACTCCAGAGTGCTTTTACACTTTGGTTTTAAAGTACAGATCTGCCTTTTTTTCCCCTCCCCCAAACACCACCCACTCTACCAAACAAATAGCTAATCCAATGTTGCACAGGAATTTTAATTGTTTCCATAACTTCTGCTACCTGCCAAAAAGGTACTTTGTGCGACATATACAGAACAGGGTGCCCGTGATATGTGTGTACTTAAAATATGAACATACATACACATGTATAACATATGACTTACGTAATAATTAACTTCTGGCTTGCTATAAAAACTAGAAGCCTTTCAAAGGGGCAGCCTTTATTTTTAAGTAATAGCCACAGTTTGAGCATACTGACTGTCTGGCTCAGATTTACAATCAAGTTACTACAGCTGAACTTCCTGCACGCCATGTGAGCCAGGCTTGGTCTGGTGTCTCCTTGAGCACTGTTAGCTATGACAGATGCAAGTTTGCAGCGGAAATCCCTTGCATGACAGGCTGAAAAACTAGGATGCACTCCTTTCTATTTGCTGTGAGTACCGTCACACGGATCTCTACAGCAATCTTTGCAAACAGTCTGGCTAATGTGGGTGCTATGACTGAAAGTCTGGCTCTTTTCAAGAGCTGTGTAACTTTTTATTTTGGGGGAGTTTTGTTTTTGGTTTTTTTTTTTTAGTGTGTTTGTTTTGTTGTTTTTTTTTTTTTAAATAAAAAAAATAAAGAAAAGATCTTGGTCTGTCAACCCTTCTTCACTCTACACAGTATTTCTTACCACAAATAATAGCCCTGGTTTCAGTGGGACCTTTGAAATACTCTTCTTGTGGTACAAGTATTTGCACAACATAAACTAGTAGGGACATTTTCAGCATATTTGTACAACTTCATTGATCTAGTTCTTATGACCAGGTCTTGAAACAACAAAAACTTTCTCTAATATTTGTTTAAATAAACAATACATTCTACATATCGGGTGTTTATAAACATGCAGTATGCAGTTACTATGTATCAGTAAAATCCCTAGGAGAGCTGTTGTTATTTTGGCAAAAAAAAGCTCATAGGTGTTCCACTGGGTAAATTGCATGGCAGTATAAACCTGCTAGTAGCATGCTAGTAGGGGAGGCCTAACAAGTCCATAAAACAAAAGTGCATTCAGAACAGTTTAATAAACAAGGGGAAAAATATCTGTGGGACTTACAGGGTGGAAGCTAACAAAAACTTATCTTCAACAACAGGTACTCCACATTTTTCCACTGATTTTACGACTAAACCCAGCATGATGTAGTTTCTGACACCATTAGCGCGCAGAATCTACTTTTGACAGCATTTTTTAATTTGTGATGAGTGGTTTGTTTTTGCATTGTTACGGGCTGGGTGAAGCCTCGAGGCAGACATGCAGTTCTGTTGATAACATGCGTATTTTCCAGCCTCGTGATAAATTTCCCATAACTGCCAGCCTGGAACACTACTTTCAGCAACTTGACTGTTTCACATTTGGCTAGAGCAGCATCAGTGCATTTGATATAACAACTCCAAGACTAATAGATGGAAGACTACCATATTCAGAACAGGTTACTTTCAATGCTTAACTTCAGACTCCTGTTTTCGACAATACTGACTGTTGCTTTCAGAAAGCCAAATCTCCCTCAACAGGTTTTTTCAAGCTGGAAATCCAAAGCCAGAAATTACTTTTGGAAGGTGCCGTTGGAATTTGAATACCAATGTCAACAGGTCTGGTTGTTACAGCTTCGGAGTGGTTTTACTTTTTATGCAAATCCTAACACGCATACATGTTGCAGTACTTTTACACCCCAACTACTGAGGTCTGTGCCATTTTCAAAACCTAAAAAACTTGCCTTTCACAGCTGCAAAGGAAATGACAAGAGAAGAAAAACACAGCCAGTGTATATCAGCAATTAATTCCATCTACAACTGCCCAGCTGTTTGTGCATGGAGGAACCAGCCTGTTTCCCCTCCGAGCTTTTGCCACTGAAAGCTGATACCGCGCTTTCAGGGACGTGGGCTGTTGGTAACGCGTTAGGAATGCGCGTGAGATCGCACGAAGCTGAAGCAGAAGAAATGAAATCCAGACCAGTACTGCATATCTGTGTTATGAGGATAAAGTTATCTGGGGCAGAGGGCGGCAGGAGGGGGGGCCAGGGATGAGGACCTGCCAACAAAGCCAGGCTCAGCATGCAGGACAGACATGATTGTCGCTTACTGGCAGAGGCAAGGTGGGACAGTGTCAGAAACCCATGGGTCTCTATCAGCTCTGCCACGATGTTTTTACGTTGGCTGGTGCCAAACAGGTACATTTGGGAGCACTTCACAAATGCTGTTTCTTTTACTCGGGATCAGCGCTTTTACAGTGAAGTTGCTAGACTTGGCTCCATCTGAACTAGCATAAGACTTCTAAGTAATTACTACTTATTGGTAAGTAACCTTACCAGTGTTTGCAGCCCTGAAGCTCCAGCGCTAATGGCAGAATTCAGCTTTTTAGTTTTCGCTATGAATAAAATCCCCACATGCCACTCTTGGGATTTCAGGAAAGACAGAGTATATGAGAGGAGGATGCTATTCAGTAACATCCACAAACCCTGCCCCACTAAGCACCTGGAAATTTCATCCCACTCTGGAATAAACTCACCAGGCTACATGCACAGCTCAACTTTTTCCTCTAACATATTTAAAAAACATGTATTTTTTTCCTCCCTTAACCCAAGCCAGCCCCCATTTTTCCAAGTTATCCATATAGATTCCTTTTTGCTGGGTAAAGCCACACACAAGAGTCTTCTAATATATGTTACCAGAATTTTTTTCTTCAGCTCCAACACATTTAAAAAAAGCTCCTTTGACCTTTAGTAAATCAAAACTGCTGTTGCTGGACCACTCAACCAGAGGCAACATCTCAAACTGCACAGGTGTTCAGAAGAGTAACACTAATAAAATATTTGCACCTGACAATTTTCAAGACCAGTACCTAAGGTAAGAAATAACTATCAAAGAGCTATTTCCTTTTACAAAAAAGCATGCTGAAGAATACCACCTTGCATATTTTGCTAAATAAATTTGGTCTGCTAAAACTGCTTGTGTCCCAGTGTGTGGAAAGAAAAACACTCTGCAGAAGTAAGACTGTGATATTGTATCCATGCAGTATTGAAACAAATGTGGGAACTGTATTCTTTCAGCAAACAAGATTAACAAAACATTTAAACAATACCTTTTTAAATATGGATCTCCAAAGTTTAGACCGATGCTTCCAAAGATTTGTATCATCTCTGAAATACCTACACAAGCACACCATGCTATCACTGGGAAAATGCAAAAACAGAGGACTTTCGGTAATTTACAGAGGACTTTTGGTAATTTACAGTTTCCCAAGGAAAGTAAATCTAAATCCTATGGTTGACTAGAAAGTATGAATTTGTATGAATGGCTTAAAACACTTTCTCTTTTTACTCCCTCAGAACCAACAACTCAATAATGGGTAAACAAAAGCAGATTAATTTTTTTTAAATCAGAAGTATAGCACACTTTAGACTGCAAGTAATCACACTATATTGTTGCCAGAGTATTTCCACTGCTGCTTAAAAGCAAGAACTGCACTCACCATTCTTCCCGTAATTTCACTTTTAGCTATTCAACACTGGGCAAATCCACTGAGGGATTTGTATTTGTCCTTGTATTGCTTGCTGTCTGCCGCAGCAAAATCTGACTTCCTCACATATTAGAAACATACACAGAAAGTTTCTGTATGTGATCAACCCAGCTTTACATGGGGGAAGAAGGTACAAGGGGAAGGAGGTGGAAATAAGTGCACACAGGAAGAGCTGCACTCATCAACACCAAGACCTCCATAGGCCAGCTCTCCAAGAACGTTAGTTCTTTTCACATGAAGTGCTGCAATACAAATACTATATATTACTTAATATTACTTATCATAAATACTGTGCAATACAAGGCAAAACTATACTTAAACAGCAAAACACAGAGAAGTTTTAAAACTAAAAATCCCAGAAGGATTAAAGACTTTATTAGACCTACTTCAATATATAAGATATTTCAGCAAACTGGGGGATGGTGACAGTGCCATAGCTGCCTTAAGAAATGACATAACTTATCAATAACTCCCTCCCCACCATACTTATTAGAATGAGTATTGTTTCTCAGGTTCAGTTTTCAGCAATATTTTGTTAGAAGGCTAAGAAAATACTGATAGATGTTAAACACAACAACAGAGTAAACTACACTGCATCAGTAAAACTCAGCTGAACACTACAAAGAGAAATCACTGAAATGAATCTTGCAGGTGCATGTATGCCAGCTGGCTAACTAAACACAACTGTCCACTGACTAGTCTCTTCTCTTTTTGCTTTTTCTTCTCCAAAGCAAAATTCTTTATTGTGCAGCAAACCTATCTAGGATCTTTACTTTTAAGTAAAGCATGGAAGATGTGTTCCAGAAATAAATGCCACAATTCTTCTGCTCTTAAGAGTTTACCATTTAAATTTAGGCACGATGCTTCAAGCTGGAGATAAATTTAAGTGACTACGGCTAAAATTCAGATGCAGAGAGGGCTCTGAGCCCGAGTACCACTTACATCCCAAAATAGATGTATGGGTGAGTAGTAGTGAGGTTTTAAGTGGTGCATGGCTCTCAGATTTGCTACACAGCAAAGAATTTAACATTAAAAGAATGCAAAAGGGACGTAGAAAATCCCTAGTGTTCACATTCACCTGTAACACGAGGAAGTTGCGTTTACTCATGCTGAGAAAGTGCCCGCATGAATGAACTGGCAATATGTATCATACATCGGAATAATTACTGAAGTATGGAAGGTGCTTGATAGTGCCTAGAAATACTTAAATTACATAATGATTAAGGATTAATAGCACCCTTTTGAACTTACTAGAGGAGTTCATACTTTTTGTTAAGTAATTCGAGTCACTTGGGATGATCTGTCTCTCCAGAATTTGACTCAGGAACAAAGTTGCTCAATGTCTAGAAGTTCCTGGTCTGAAAGGAAAATTCCTAGGTCCTGAAGTGATAGTTTTCATTTACCATTCATATTACATATGAACTACTTAAATTTAGTATCGTCATGTTCAACATTTGTATTCATGAATTCATTAGGTCCTAGAGTTTGATTCTTTTTGCCTAACTTTAGATATTTACATAACATTTAGATTTGTTGTCTAATTAAAATCTCTCTCTAGGATGAAGTGAGTTATTTTCTAGACTTCATTGGCAGCATTCATAGACTTACAGTGATTACAACAGAGGCACATAATTCACAAGCAGACATCCATATTGCAGACATCTCAAGTTATGCAAGATGCACGCTGCATGCAAGACCAAGGAAACACAAGACTAGATCACTTAGCTATTTTAAATACCAAGGGGGGGGAAAATGGCAAATGGTGCATTTAAGAACAAGAGCCTACTCATTAAATTCTTGCAATTCACACAGTATGACAGATAGTACATTTTTCTATGCATCTCACTAACTTCAGAGGCCATGGGGTCTTTTACATTGCTACAGTCAACAAGCCATATTACATACTAATTTTCTGCATTGCCTTACAACACAGTATAAAATGAGTATCTAGCAGTACCAAGCAAAAAACAAGATCTGGTAACAGTAGCATGAGTGTAGATTAAAATATGCTGTGAGAAAATGTCACCAGGCACAAACAAGCTTTCAGAATACCAAGTGCAGGAGCTGCTAACATAACAAATGTTAATGAAAATAAATGTTTGATTCCTTAAAAACATAAATAAAAAAGTGTCAACATGCAGGGAATAGAGCAGGAGAAAAGGTGAAAGGAGGAGGCATGAGGGAAACGGTAGATTTAGATTTTATTGGGTTTGTGATCAAAATACAAATCTACTTAATTAGGAAAATGTATATCCACAGAGACTACTATAAAGTGAAACATTTTAAGAGAAAATGGTGTTTAACAAGTTCCATAAAACATTTTTAAAACAACGATAATGCTTTCCCTTCTGCTCCCAGTAAATGCTTGAAGCTAATGTACATCTCGAAGACCACCTTCTGTATTTTGTTATTGCTGTCAAGAAAGAAAAATGAGCCAAAAATTTAGCAAATGCATTACACAACTCTCACTTCTGGACTAAAATCTTTACATTTCAATGTTAGCATGACATGTAAATAAGCAAAGTACTCCTTTATACTAGAAATCCTTTAACAGTTCATGTTGAAAGTTGAGTTAAAGCAACAAACCCCTCACATCCATCAGCCTGCTACAAGCGCCTTGCTATGCTCACTGCACTACAGAGTTCATTACAGCGAAACGTATTGAATGCGTTACACTAAAATGTATTTGGTAAAAGCTTATTTAAGCTCGACAGCTAGATGATAGGGGGTTGAATTGGCATGATTCATGGCAAACATGCAACACTAAGTTAAGGTGAAAATGAAAGGATTTTTGAAAGCTTTTTTGAATCACGCAAGCTTATCAGTACCCACCTACAAACATATGCTTTCTTCCATATGATACAACATATGCAAAATAACAGCGGTGCAAACTTGGTGTTTTATGCTTTAAAAAGAATAGCATAAATTTATCTTCCCAAAGCCTGAAGGACAGATTTGGTCAAAGAAAGAGTTTCCGTGGAAGTAACCTGACCTTTTTGGTAACCCTTCCTGATTTTATGATTCCTTGGTACAAAATTGGTATATAGCTGATATATTCCTGACGCAGGAAAAGGCCTTTTGGTTGGTCTAGTAAATGTGTTTCACTTTAAAGCTATATCACCATCATTAAGGTATTAAAATCTTTACAGAGATCAGCATTAAGGGGTTATCTTCCTCAGTTACTTATCTTCTCAAACATCCACAGGTCATCAACAACTTTATAGACAATTGGTGAAATGCAAGTTCTTCCTGCTCAGAATGATAAGTAGCTGAAAAAAAATCCTCACTGGGCACAGCCTTACTGCTTTGTGCAAGTGTTTACTCCTTCAAGGGAAGTGTCGTTGAAACAAGTGTATCAAACAGCTCTGTCTCTTAATCAGGTATTCTTCCCTTTTGCTGAGTAAGTGAAGTCTTAAAATGCCCACATTCTCTTTCAGTTCATGAATTCATACACTTATGATGAACTAGTAGGAAAAAAAGTGATGTTTAATTCCAATGCAAACTTTTTACGATGAAGAAACTTAAAACGTATTTGATCTACATCCAAAGTTAGACCGCACCCATCAAACCGTGCATGCACCCAACTTCCATGAAGCCACTATTAGTCCAAAGAATCTTTTTTCCTGAACCCTTGTATCTGATGTCAGGATGATGCTAAACCTTACTTATTTTGTATCCTCTTACCAAGACGTGCGTGTTATCAGGAATGTAAAAAAAAGTCACACGCTTCCAGTCTGACACATGCCAATCACATATGAAGACAGGAGAAAATTCAGACTTGGCAGATTTCACAAGCCTACTTTCTGACCACGCCGCATTCACTGCAAACTAAGCTTCACCTAAATCTTGTGGTCAGAACTTGATCAAAACTGAACATTCACATCTAAATTACATCACAGATTTTGAGTTCAGACAGGTCATTTAGTGCACTTGATGCAATACAGTTAATTTAAGTCCACTGTTTCTTATGATCCAATTATTTATTGACATTCATCTAATCTAACAAAAAAGTTACACTGCTGTATAGTATACTGTTTCTCATTATTAAGTAAGTATATTTTTCACAAAAGTATATGATTACAGAACAAATATTTTTTACTTTCTTTTAATTGCATTTGACACCACTGGCAGTTTCAATTCTGCAAGCTGAAGGAGAGGAAAAAGAAAGGACCCAATTAACTGCATCTCTCACCATAAGGCTAAAGACCATCTATTTGGAATGTACGTGTATACTTTCCTCAAATCATGGGATAAATTATATATGCCCACATGTTTACCAGTCCTGTGGTCTTTGTTCCTAATAAAGCATACCAACGTGCCTGTACAGACCTGCAGGTCTGTGGTACCCTGACTATTTCTGGAATGCTTTTAATATATTGAAATTGTGTTTGCCTGTTTTCCTGCCTCTGATCCTGTGGCAGTTTAAAGTAACAGATCACAGTTGCCAGATCAGTGTTGTCACATGCAGTTACCTTAAGATTTCTTGGGCAAATGTTATCTTTTTGATGTTATTTTTTTTGAGGTTGCAAAACCCTTTCCTACCAACATTTCAATTTGAGACCAATTCTCAAAATATCACCTACAAAGCAAAGTTCCTGCATTAAAATCTCTCAGGAAAGTCAACTTGGATACAAATAATTTAGCTTTCGTTCTGTGCCTTATCTTTGCCGAGCACTTTTACAGTTCAGTCATCTATCAGCTCTCCAGTCTGTCTGGCAGGACGTCCATTTCTGAGGTACTTGAAATGATTCAATTTAAATGATTTACTGTAGACTCTCATATCTTTAGCAAATTGTTTCTCAGAATATCTTTTGGCCAGACTTATTATACTTTAAAATTTAATTTGCAAGAGGAGCTGCTTTTTTTTTTCCGTTTTATTTTCTTTGGAGAAAACCTCGACTTTTGAAAGATTTCTCCTTGTTTCTAAGAGATTCCTTAACTCCGCTATAAAATCCTACTTAGCTCTTGAAAATAAAAAGCAACAACAACAACGAAGTTGGAAGTCTTTGATAGACAGTATATATTTTATCCAACTTCCAATTCACAGTCTTTAAAGAGCTGCTTTACTACCTGCAAGCTTCAACTTCCTTACAACAACCACCCTTACAACTAGCAAAGGCAGAAGACTGGCATGGGAGCTTGGGAGCTGCAGCGTTCAGTTCTCTGGCTCAGTGAACTTTCAGTTCAGTCACATAAACATACTTATGGAGAGCCAGGTAAGAACCAGCTCTGCTATCCCAGACCCCCTATTCCAACATACCAAAAGTGACATTGATGCTTTCTGAAGACACCGCCTTCTGCAAGCTTGAGACTCGTATCAACAGGCTTCTTCCTTGAAAACACTAATGAAATTATCTCCTTCTGTACCTTCATGGTAGCAGGTTACTGCTCCAAACATCAAGAATATTTGTTCTATGCATTATAACCAGGATTGGAACTCGTGAGTTACAGTATGTTTCATATTTTATTTTATTTTTTTAAGAAACATATTCAAAGA